>NC_071354.1:1323500-2612000 GCF_943734655.1 Sabethes cyaneus | reverse complement strand
ATTCTTCGTGCATAAATACTTACAGGGTATCGTACTGTATCCGGTTTAACTCCTTTGGTGGGTTGCGCTCCGATCAGTAGTTCCCAGCAAGTGGTGTGGTTGTTTGGTAAAATCACATTACACAGCCTTCCTATCGTTTCGCGAAGCCGATCCGCGTCGATAAAGTCACCCTTTGTTTCGATCGGTTCCATGAACCGCACAAAATCGTTAACCGAGAGCTTACAATCATCGGTCCAGTAAGAATATCCTAGCGTTTCGTTGCGAGTAAAGAAAAGTCGCGGATGGGGACGCGTCTTTCCCATCAGCTTGTCTGCTATCGTCTCGCGAACGCTGCGTAGAAACTCGCCGGGTATTTTGCCGTGTTCGATGTTGGAAGGAGCCTCGATGAAAAGGAACACATTGATCATTGATCGGGAGCTGTTCGTTTCCACGTTCCAAATTGCATCCATTCCTTCGAGGAATCCTTTGAATCGGGATCCAACAAAGAGCTTGATTGAGCTTTTTATCACGGCACGGTAGAGAAGTAGTGTTACGAAAAATATTAGTAGTATAGGGAAAATTGGAACAAATAGCAGAAAAGCGAACGTGTTGAACAGTAGCTGCCACATTTTTAATGTTTTGTTGGTTTTGTAAACCACAATGGCTATAAATTATTATCCGTTTTAGTTCTATGCGGCACTTTTTTGAATAAATTTCTAATTATGGAATGTCTAAAGAGCGTTCGACTGTTTCGTGCTCGCCGCGGTGCGAGCAAAAGATTTCGAACTTGCCGCGCCAAATGTTCACCGTGAACTAACTACAAACTGCGTTTAGGTAGCGGACGCGACCTGTGTATCGCCACTCGGCAGGCAAAGTACGCGCGCAGACTGTTGATATGTCCGTTGGGATAAGGAACCCGACTTTTGGGGTGGTGGTATTTTCCTGTTAATTTGAAAGATTCATGCAAAGTTTTTTTTCTTTTCTAGTAATCACATAAAATATTATGATGCAACTTACTAGTTTGAAAAGAGTTGATCGAGGATAAAGTTGTAAGAGAGCTTAAATGGAGGTGTGATGCACTTGTTAGTTTCAATGAAGTTTCTTTTTGATCGCGGTAGCAATCATTTCTATTTATAGTTGGCTACTTCCGAGGATTAACCTACAAATCTTTTGGTGTCAACACGTGCCACAAAAAACGCAAAACGCGCTCCTTAAAAAACCTGGGTTATCCCATTTTCTGGGATATCCCGGAATCTGCAGAATATGTTAAAGAACCTGACAAACCTGATAGGCAAAGAAAACGCTTGAACTTGATGCCAATTCAAGCGTCAAGTGCACGTGGGGGTTCGAGCTGACTTGTTAAGGCGATTTCTTCAGTGAATTTAAATTCTAACGAGAGCTTTTTCAATGCTGCCGGATGGTGTACATCGTTTAGCCGTTTGGAAGAGGCATGTTCGGTTGGTGAAGTGATGACTTGGAAAAACTACTAACCGCAGGCATAGCGTCGGTGCGCGAATCAAATAGAATTGTGAAAACGTTTGTTTTTATTATGTCCATTAGTTCAGTGTACTAACCTATTGATAACATTTAGTACCTACACGAAAAGTTATGAATTGGTATTGGATTGGAAGAGGTAAGGTAAGGCAGCGAAACGGTCTTTCGTTTTCACATACTGAAACATTCTTGTCTCTACAATAATATATAGAATTTGGCTTCCATAACTGTGGGTAATTCCGCGCACTTATGGCATGGAGAGTGTTATGATCTGTGTAAAAAATCAAGTGCCCAAAGAGAATAACCATATCTTCAGTATGGGATAAGATTTTTAGTCATTTATGTCGGAAATATATGTAAATTTGTGAAAAGTGAGCAACCAGAAAAGAGTGCAGATAATGTCACATGGAAACAACTAGAACAAATTTACATAGATAGTCTCTAGGCCTTCTGGACGCTACACGAAGCTACATTGAATTAAACTAGGTAAAATCCATTAGCTTTACTTTGATTAATCAGCTATAGGGTAACGACACCAGAAATCGCCAATTTTTTAGACAGCAAACAAGAAAACCGAGATTCTTTCCCATATAGTTCCATATCGATGAGAATTGTTTAGCCTACATTAAACAGAAACATTTTTGCTGCGTTTTAAGCATAAAACTTAAGCCCAAATATTTGAAAAAGTAGTTGTAAATGTAAAATTTATGATACATGGTGAGGCTCCAGTTTTCGCCATTGCTGTGTTCTAGTTTACGCCACCCCCAGAAGCATCATTTGTATCTTGTTCTAGTCTGAAAATTGATTTATATTTATGTAAATGGGTTATATTTTATTGTCTCAAAAATTGAAAAGGATCGGTAAGTTAGGTAATTTTCAACAGCGTTTCTTCCGTGATGCAATTTGATGTAGGAAATCCTTCAGCAAGACAGATTCCACTGTTCGGTATTCGCTTCTGATCCTGAAAGTATGCTATTTGATGCATTGCATTCCGGAAGGTTCCGTCCGAGATCTCGAAGATATTCTTTGTTCTCCCATTTCTCGGAAAAGAATTAAATGGAAGATGCGAAAAATGATTATTTGAATGACCCGGAAAATTTCGAAAAACAAACCAAAAATATATTGTGTTCTATGACAGGTGGGGCTCGAACCCACAACTCTCGTTAGCCGGTCAAGTATGAGAGCATTGTACCACCGCACAGTGGGGCCGAATCATAACAACGCGATTATTAGCTATTGTGTAAAAACGCATAATTTAACGTAGTAAAGAGTGATGTTTATTATTAAAATATATCGCTTCTTTCTATACTATTAAAGTGACCATTACCACCATTTGCTACCATGGCTACCATTTTTCTCAAAAGCTCATCATCATATTTTTCACTTGGTATCAGAATTATTAAAATTATTAAAAGTTATGAATTTTTTAAGAAAAGGTATTTTGGCAAGGGTGATGATTTTTGGAACCACCCAAACTCAGAAGGGGGAACCCTAAGCGCTAAATAAAAAATTTAGGTAATATATTTTCAAAAAACGAACGAACATGCAAAATTTGAGCAAAATCGGAGCATTTTTTGTCATGTAACCGCTAAGTGGGTACACCTGTACCCGGTTGATCAGATTGCGTTGATTTTTTGGTTAATCAATCGAGGGTTAACCAGAAACGCATGGGTATAAAATGGGGAAGGCAACTAGGAAGAAGCACCTAACATAGCTCTAGCCATCAAAAGCCCCTACCTAGTGCCTCCACGTGACCATACCTGGAAATGTGTATAAATGAGTAGTCAAGTTAAGAGGTGCGAGGTAGTGTTGAAAACCACGGTTCCTGATCTTACAACTGTAGTTTTATGCAACCATTTAACCACACGACTTTATTTTCAAGTGTTATAATATTTAAACTAATATTTTTGATCGCTCGTGTCTCTAATCTATTTACAGAGAGAGAAATAAGGCGCTATATCTTTGGCCAATTGCAGCCTGGTTTCTGGTCTAACTGCCAATAGTTCATTCCCGAGGGTCCGGAGTATCATTTAACCTTTATTAGCAAAAATACTCCCAACGACTGTAAAAAAATCATTATTTATATGGGTAGCATTTGCTTCTTTCCTTTTGATTCCAAGGAGTTGAATGGAATTATGTATATTTTTGGTTCCACTTAATTCCTTGGAATTCTCTCTGCGGTACATGCTGCGCAGTTGGCCCGACCGTTGACAAGGAAAATAATTGATTCAAGTAATCGTCATTTTCCAGGAAGCCAGGATAGAGGTTAGATTAGGTTTAACCAAAACGCACCTCGAGTGATGATTTTTCAATGAAAATCAGCGTCAGTTTCCTTTCAGACCCACTCCGCAAACTCACGATGCATGTCAGCAGGCAGTTTTGATTTAAGAAAATTCGCGTTCATACTTATTAATTATTCGACGAATAGCGAGTCGAGATGATGCTCCATGCCGATCGTATTGTGCACGAGATGCTCCATACGGAGCGACAACATTTTTAAACCTTGATGGAGTGTTTGGACGTTGCATTGTGTTAACGTGAAACTATTTATGATGCAATGGCAAACCCTTTTGATGACTTAGATACTTTCAGAGACCTTTATGAGCTGTAAAAACTGTATCACCGCTGTCAACATTTCAACTATTTTATTATAAATGTAATTATCTTCTCTACTTTGCATCCGATGTAACGGCTGACAATTAAAATTTTGCAGTTTTTTTTTCTCAAGACAAAGATACATAAAGAGATTAAAGATACATTATCCGTTGTTGAAAAAAAATTAGTGTACATTTGAAAACGGTCTGTAATCGGCTGCTCGGCGAAGCTTCCGTTTGATGTCCGAATAGGGGAGTTGTACGGCCGTCATGTCAACTTTGCGGATGCATCTCTTGTTTCTACCATTCAACTGTTTGCAATTCGTGGCTGTGCAGTTATTTTTGTAAGCTAAGGAACTCAAAATCCCGAAGAAATTTTTGATTGGGCGCACTGAGTCAGATTTGTCGGGATGTGGTTTTTGGGTACAAATGAGATCTAATGGGTATTCAGGAACGATTGTGTTTTTTTTGGCGTAATGCGATGATGCTCTATCCAGCTAAAACACGTATTGTCCATCTGCATGATGTTTTTGTAGAAACGGGATCAAAATTTTCTCCAAACATTCGTCTGGCACATCTTAATTGATAACCAAATCAGAGGCTTGTTTTTGAAGGCACGAGAAAGAGAACGATGTCCTTCTGCGTCCATAATTTTGGCTGGTCTTCCACTACCTAGCTTGCGAATAGTTATTGGGCATCTTAGCATATGGTAAACAGTCGAAGTTGTACCGTATACATTTTGCCGAGATTTATGTGGCAGTTCGTAGAAAGTGTACAACGCGCTCCCGAAATCCTTCTAGTTTCGACGTCATTTTAAGCAAAACAAGGTAAGCATAAACAAAACAAAAAATATTGACCAAAAGAAGAGAGAGAGCTAACATATACATACTCTCATTTCTTTCTGAGCTCGTTTGTTTTGAGTATAGGGGCCTCAAAAAAATCCAAAATTTTAGTTGTCACCCGTTACTTAGTTTTTACCGCTTCAAATGTTCTCCTGGCAGCATCCACATCATCGGCACCGGATTTGTAGAAGACGCACCTCGCATGTTAAGGGCTAAACCGAATACAGCATCAACGCGTCCGCCAGCGTTATTCTGACAGTTTTCCCATGGGTTTACTGTCAAATTGACGCTGACGGATGCGTTGACGCAGCATTCTATTTGCGCCTTTATTCACCGTTCGCCTCATAATATCCTCTACTAGCGCAATGTTGAATAACCATTATGAAATTTCGAATGGGTCCCACAGGAGCTGGAAATTATGAATTCTGACAGTACTATGCCTACTGTGTCTATAGAACCATCGTACCATATGTAGTCTGATCAACTTCCACAGAAAGCCGATTTTGTCAAAAAAGTTGTTAAAATTCGGTTATGCATTTGATAATTTTGAAATTATTGCAGGCCGAAAAATTTTGTTCAACGTTTTATCCATTTTTATGATTGACCACATTTATATACAAGAGTAAGTTCAAGTTGTTTGCAATATGTTTTGTGGCTCATACCTTGAATTTTCTTTTGAAATGTAACTTCTTAACCTATAGCAATACTTTTTTGCGAATTTTTATAACATTCGCGGAAATGACTATAGTCAGAAATGACGGCAATGACTATTTTTCTAAAATCAAACATTTTCCCATTTGTCCTGTATAGACAATAGAAACCTTTCAAATGATGTATAACCTTCATAATTAAAACATTCTGATTTAGTTTTATTTTCCGAAAACCAAATTAATCACAACCTGCAGCAGGCTCCCCTAAAAAACGCGACGTGTTACATTAATTTATCATCTTTTAATACGGCGGGAAATCGGAATCGATTTGCATCGACAGCATAACTCCAAAATTGAAACCATTCGCCCGATTCCTAGCCCAAGAGCTTAATATTGTTGCTGTTGCTAATTTTTGTGTATCTAGATATAAGCCCACACACCCGTCCCACCATTGCTGTAAAATTTGATGTAAGAAGTTGTCATTTATTTAAAATATATTTTGACAGTTTTTGTCCGGTATTTTTGCAATAAATTAATTAATTTCATAGAAAAAGTTCCACCATCATACTCCGATGTTTTCAAACCACAACATGCTTTTGGAAGGGCGGGGCCCCACCTTCTGTCAAGCTCTCTGCACGTGTGTGGTGGTATTTAAGCTGCATGAGATTGGATAACTAAATAAATAACAACTATCATTTCTTTTTTCTCAACTAATTTGCCCATATTTCTACTTGACTGATAGTACCTAGTTGATGTTATGAAATTAGGACATCAGCTCGGTGGATGTTGTTTCAATTTTATATAACCCCAATGCATTATGTTCAGTCGTACAGACACGCGAGTTCGAGGTTCACTGCCCCGCCGAGCATAGCAAATTTATCAGATAAAACGGCTAAAAGCAAAGCATAAGAAGCGGGTTGTCCCTAGTAGGTACAGGCAGCGGTTCCAACCGGCGTGTTTAGATATAAACTGTCGAGACCACAAAGAAAAACAATCGTAGCAGATGTGAAAGAAATCCAAATGGTTTGCCACCGCGACTATTCGCTCTTCTAGTTTATCACTTCTATTAAATGTTACAGCTCCATCATCGATTAGGCGGCGACATTTCGGTGGGCTGTTTTGAGCCGGCATGTGTCAGTTGTACGGCCTTCATCGGGAGAGACTCACGGGTCGTGGGTTAAAGATTACTTCTTTTTGGAAGTTGCATAAGGCTCGAAAGTGTGTCATTGATCTGATACTTGATTGCAAATAGTTGCTTTGTTATTGTTGACATCCGTCGGGATGTTACCCTGTCTCATTCAGGTTTTTTTTGTGCGGGATATGTAAATTTCTACTTCACATGTATGTTTTATTTGTTCAATTTTCGTTGGCAATCGAACAGTACACGTAACAAAACAGTATCCTAATATCGTTAATAAGTGGCGGTTCATGATTTAGTTACGCATTTCATGGCGTCGCTTGAAAATAAATATTGCTTTTTTAATTATCTGGCGACGATGACCGAAGTGATAATTTAAATATTTCATGACACGTAATGCTGTGTTTTAATGTTATGTAGGACTGTTTACTAAATGAAACATTTGAGTTGAAACTGTTGCTTCGGTTGGTGAAAATGCTGCTTCAAAGTATCTACTGATTGGAAATGAACACAATGAAATATAGAGCAATCAGGTATTATTTGACGTGGTCAAACATTTCGTGAGTATTAAACGTAAAAAACAACTTATAAAGCGACTACGTAGTCTATACTGAAACTCATCTCTTCTATCTTGTTTTGCTTATGGTAAAACATTTCTAAGATAAGCCGATTACTCCAAATTCAAGGTCATAAGCTGGTGAAGATACACTGAATGTTACTTTTAGTTTTCTTTTGAAATATATTGCATTTTGTAAGCACATATAACTAGTCCAATAAATGTGCTTTACTATCATCTCTTTGATATTGATAATTTGGCATTAAATATGCAAGATCATTGGCATATTTTTTCTGTTCGAGGTAATTCAGATTGTTACATTTGAATCTTCTGACAAAAATAATGTTAAATTTATGAATCAATTTAGATGTAGTTTATTGTGTATATTCACTCAAAACAATGTTCATCCTTTCTATTTCCTGAAAAAGTGCGCTTAGGAGCTCTTGTCCCTCACTGGGCGACTGTAGCAGCGTTCTATCAGCCAATAGTGCTAGCTGCAGCTCATCGGCGTAGGTAAGGACAGAAAAGTTTACACCGACGGAACCGAAAGCTGGTGGCCAAAATGTTACGTCGTGAAGTTCGTACGCTCCGACACGAATTCGCTTCGGAAGTGAGAGCATAACGGAAGCGGATGCAACGATTCGGAACTGTTTGGAGAGCATTTTAAGTATCGGGCCTGAGAGAATCGCTGGCAAGAGAGACATCATCCAGTGGGTAATCTACAAAAGTAAAAGTTTTCAAAATGGGTAATTCAGAAGGTGAGTTTTAATGTATTTGAGTCTACTATCACATCCGATGAAGAGCGCAGCTTCACCGTAGATTCTTTCAAATTTAACAATTTTTGTTTAAGGTTTTCCACTCGGTTCGGATCATTTAGTTCAACTCTCGGCAAGAGGTAAAGTTTCTGCATAGGTGTGACAAATGCGTTCTCGAATTTCATCTCCGAAGGTTCTAAAATTAATTCAATGCTAAAATTGAGTAATATTTTTGTTTTTTTTTTTAGTTTTAATTGAACCTTGCTGTCTGATTCTCATTGGTAGCGCGATTGTGATAAATTTGGGATGTTGCCCCCTAGACTCGAAATAGTTGTGTAAAGTTCCTGATAATGCTGCTAGAAACACACTTGAATATTGCAGTCTGGGTAGTTTAGTTTGAATGTTTTCTAGCAACTGAACCCATGCTTTCGATTCCAAAACTGACTGTTCGTTTTGCCAACAGGCGATTTTGCTAGATTGTAGTTCATTAGTTTGCCATTCATTTGTTGGTTGTTCATGAAACATGACTTGCAGTAGGTAACTGGGAGTATTGTATATCGCTTCAATAAATATTGCAACTAATTCGCGAAAACTACGCTTATTAAAATTAATGCGAGCGGGCATATATTCAGAGTAATCTCCACGATCGACGATTTCTTTAAAAATGAAATATAATAACGAAATTCCATCCCCAAGAGAATGATGGAATCGAAACAGGATCTACAACAAAAAGTAAGTTAAAAATCATCCAAGGTTAATTCAACGCATAACTTACAAAGTATCTGGCGGGACCTTGTAATTTATCTTTAACGGGATGGTTTCCTATCAATATCTCCCATTGGGCGCAGTGATTGGCTGGTAATTTTGTGGTACTCAATTCACTCACAATTTCACGCAAACGAGCATTGTCGACGTTCTCGCCGATGTCGATGGTGCGTATCAGGTCGTTAATATCCAAATCTAGATCATTTGACCAGAACGTATATCCGAAGGCATGATTTCGCTTCCAAAAGCCTTTTTGAAATTGACTGCTTTTATCTCTTTTCACCCTATCAAAAAGTTTCCGCACAGTTTGTGCAATTTCTTCTGCAGGATTTTCATTGCGCGATGGCACAAGTTGTTCTATGAATGTCAAAATATTTACAACACTACAGTCTCGGTCATTTATGCACCACATTGCATCGGACCCCTGGAGTAATCCCATGAATTGTTGGCCATATTTACACCACAAAATTAGTCGAATCACTGCACGATAGAGTATGAATCCGGCAAAAATGGCACAAATTATTGGAACGAACGGAACGAAAAAGATAAAAGCACCCAGTCGCCTCATGTTGAAGTGATAACAGTGCACTGGTGAGCTCCGATGCGCTTAAAAGTACAACAAGCGATAATGATAATTTGTGTGTTTCTATGCGACTGAGCTACTCGAAGGTTCATCCGCGATTGGGCGAATTAATAGAATGCGCTTGAAACAGCGACTGAGAAAGGAACACCGCAATCATTACGACTAATGACATGTTCACCGAGAGGTGAGCAATCTTGCCTTAGTGGTTAACTTAGACTAGCTTTGAATATCTATTGTTGGTTATGCATATTCAAACGAAATGGATCATTTTGTCATGTCTGGCGGCGCGTTGATCAGCTGATTCAAAACAATTAATAGTACAATCAAAGTTAGTTGAATATATTCTAATGTTAAGGCTTAGATTTCACTCATTAACATTGCAATATTGCAATATTGCAATAATTCAATATAGCAAAATAATCCAACAATACTCGATGGAGTTTTAGTTATGAATGAATGAGTTTTATTGTTCTATTAAATTGTACGAAAACTAGTAAACAGTCCCTTGCAAGAGGTGGTGGTGGGTGGTACAGGCCACCCCCGCAATTTCTCAGCTTTCTTTTGATCACTTTAGCTGACTTTCGGGATGTTTCAACCTCTAGATTAGTGGTGGCGTTAGTGTGCCGGTTGCGTTCAAGTCGAAGCATATTGCACAAAAGATGCTTAGCAACTAGATGAAAAAGTATGTAAATTGATCACAGAGTAGTCAAAACAGTTGTTTTGGATCATCGTAAAGAAATTAATAAATATCCAACTGCACCTGAAAATCGATAAAATCCATAGATCTACTAAATTATCTTCGAAAAACCGCTATAGCTTAGACAACGATACATTACATAGCATTCAATACGATATATTGCATTCAATCGGAATCGGTATGAAAGGTTCTGCGAAATGCTTCATTTGCGGTTTCGTCTAGTCATCGCGTATTGGCGCTAGTGAACACCTGTCGATATATTTCGATATTTAACGAAAGTTTTCAACGTCGATGCTTGCGATGAATGTCAATATGAACGAGAACGTGGTATCACGATTTGCACATACCGTATGTAAAATATCACAGAAAATTATTTAAAAATTGAAGCGTTTTTCTTATTCTCAGATAGGGGTTATTTTTAATTCCCGTCGTAGTAAGGAAAGCCACTCTAATTTTCATCATTTCTTAGGTGGATTCAATGAATACTCCAAAAGTTCTGCTGCTGATTTGAACAAACACACTTACCTTTCGATCCGTGCCCTTTGAATTCACTAAAAGCGATTATTAAAGCATTTTGTTCAAATTACGCAACTGACTGTATATCTTAAATTCGTCGTACCGTTTTAAAATCCGTCCATCAAAGTTTTTCATCGTCCGAACTAAAAATCACAATATTGTTTACGAAGCTAGCGCGTATGTATTTGTGTAGGACGGCATGACAAATGTTATTCTGCAAAATTTTCATTTTCATTTTTTGAATGACGGAAATTTAACCGATTAGTCGACATTTTCTTCTTCATCGCACGGAAAAACGTAGGAAATTTGGCTGCTAGGAATTCTTTAATGAAAAATGGCATTTAAATAAATCTCAGCTCACTTTGATTGATCGCGTGTGATAGTCAACAAACTAAAATATTAGGGAATAACTAATTTTGCATTGTGTGTCATAAAAATCGTTGATATTTTTAATAATTTCTGTTGGATAGGATGGAAATAGGCAATTACGACGGGAAAATATTTCCGCTAAAATCTATTCATGAAATGTACAAAAAAAAGTACAATTGTGAAAAATGTGTATTGAGCAGGCAAATTTGTAAACTTTAATCATGTTTTGGAAAACTTATTTGCGAATGTTAATTTAGACGTTAAAATGTGTATTTTGTGGAACTTTTCCAGTGAAAATTTTCAATCAATGGTTGATCAAAATAGAATCATTTCAATTCAAATTCAGTTCAAAAGCAAAAATATAATTTCTAATTTATGAATTTTAATTTATTTCAAGTCTTAAAAAAAGAAATCAATTTTTTTAAGCATAATAATTAATAGTTTTGAGTTAAAGAGTTTTTGAGTTTTTCGATTTGTGTTTTTCCAATGCAAAGCCTAGGTGATAGATTCCGCATTCGAAACTTGGCCATCATTTTTTATTCGACAGACTTCGTTAGAGTACAGGACAATTGCGGGGCTAGTGCTACGATCCTATTGACTCTAACACCCTCTCCCAGCCGAGATTCGAACTTACGACGACTGGCTTGTTAGACCTGCGTCGTGTACCTCGAGCCCAGCTGGGAGGGTGTTTTTGCATTTTGGTTAATTTTGAAGTCCCATATTGATACCACATGCTTGAATTACGTAACAGATCAGCCCCATTTTTTGGTTAAATGAGCTCGAGATAGTTTTCTTATTGTTATTATTTGTTACAATATCAACTTACGGTACGCAAAAGCTTGCACTTAATGTATCATCACTAAATTAGCTCAGACACTCATATATCTCCGAGAACTTTCCCCATTCGCTCGATTTCGTTGACAGTCTCTAGCAAAATTGTGTGAGCTTCCTGCTCGCTTTGGATTACCGCCCGATCGGCCAATATGCCCAGCTGCAGCTTGCCTCCGTAGGTTAGCAGCGTTAGGCCTACCGCGGTTTGGCCGATATTCGGAATCCAGAAGCTGAGGTTCTTCAGTTCGTGTCCGTTGATTCGCGGCTTCTGCTGCGGTCCCGGTAGGTTCGATATGGCCAATGTGCTGTGCGCGCTAGTTAGGATCTTCCGCAAGACAGAATCCGGAAAAAGACACGCTACCGAAGACATTATCCAATAGTTGATCTATAAAAAAGGGCTTTAATTTTTATACCTTGATGACCAGTGGCATTGTTTTGTTACCAGATAGTCCGGTGAAGATCGCAGATTATCTGAGTGCTGCTTAATTTGGGTTAAACGACTGAGCAGATTCTGTAGACGGTTTGGGTCATCCAAGTCGATTCCTGAGGTTATTGGTAACGTTTGGAGAGCAACGGAGAAGCGGTTATGTAACTTCAGCTGTGGGGCTGGAATGGAATAGAAATTAAACGCTTTTTTGGACATAACAGTAACGGTCTCTGAAACTTACATTCTCTTTCTATTCTAGTGGGAAGCACTACGGTAATATTATTCGGCATTTGGGTTTTGCTTCTCTCAAAATAACTCTGTAAGCTACTGGATAGCGCTGTTAAGAAAGCATCGGAAAATCTAGCTCCAGGAACGAGTTGTTTAGTGCGTTTTATCACTTCTATCCACTGCGTATCACTACTTTCCTCTTCGTGAATCCAGCTGACAACTTTCTGGTTTAGTAATTCGCTAGCATGAATACAGTTATCATCCACTGCACGATGGGATACTTCATGAAAAAATGCAGGTGCAGTGAAAATCGTCCAAAGCAGTTGCAAGTTTTTACGTTTCCAAGCATACAACTCCGGCGGAGATGGAATTTTCAGAAGCAGTTTCCTGATTATGCTCTGCTTAGGTTCGGATTGCCGTGTTTGTTCGCTCAGAATATACTCGATATTCATCACTTTAAAACTTGATAGGCGTTTCCATCTAGACGGAACCTCTTTATCGACAATAGTTTCCAGCAGCAACCGTAGTAAGGCTACTCCATCGCCCAGGGAATGGTGAACTCGGAAAATTATCTAAAAATCGTAAATCACTGATTGGTTTTCCGTTTTCGCATTTCAGCACTTACCGGAAATCGTAAAACTTTTCTCTCACTATCCAGCAAGGGCTGTCTGCCCACGAGAATTTCCCATGATGAACTGTGATTCCCCGGTAAATGGCGATTATTGATTT
Source organism: Sabethes cyaneus (assembly GCF_943734655.1). NCBI lineage: Eukaryota > Metazoa > Arthropoda > Insecta > Diptera > Culicidae > Sabethes > Sabethes cyaneus. Next base: position 2,598,847 of record NC_071354.1, on the reverse strand, counting down.
CACTCAACAAGCTGCGCAATTTATCGATTCCGATGTATTGCTCGTTGTCATCCAGTGGAATATACTCTAGATAACGGATGTAATCCTCGACTGTTAATTCCGACCGGTCACTCCAGTAATGGTATCCAAGTTCTAGGTTTCGTTTCCAGAACATTTTCGGATGCGGTTGGTAGCTTCGCAGCAATCTGGCAGAAATTCGCTTCCTCAACACGAGAAGCAGTTCTGCGCTGGTTGGATGCTCCTTCGGGTGCAGTTTTTGGACGGGTTCCTCGATGTAAGCCATGATATTAATCATGCCACGAGAATTGTCCCGTTCGATGGCCCACACGACGTCGGCTCCGTCAAGGAGGCCCTTGAAGTGTCCCCCGTGACGGTGTTTGAGAATCAATGCTACTATCGATCGATAGCACTTGAATCCGAAATATATTAGAAAGAACAAAGGAGAAAGAATTACGAATTCCAGGAACATAATCAACACGAAGAAAAACCTTCGTACGTCCGAAAAGTTCAGACACTTAATCCAGTTGAAGGTTTTTGATCCGGATAGTTCCTCCTTCATGCGGGTAAGCTTGTGGCTTAGAAAAAGTATCACCAGGATTCCGGTTAGTATTCCTAGGTGGACTGAAGAGACCATCGTTTCGAATGATCTACAAACAAAAGCAAATCTCACATTACAAAAACAAAATCCAACTGTGCAGTGAACTTCATTACACAACTTCACTATCCATGTCGGTGGACGTATCATGCTGTTTGTGTATCACTCGCGGGCCGAATGGGATACTAATATTTCCCTGGCGGGACACGATCTCCCAAAAGGAACCCTGCTCTCTGGCCCACTGCAGCCAGGTGGTAGCCGGATGGTCTTGTGAGGTTATCATGTTAATGTTATTACCAAACTAGTTGTGAAGTGATAAGCAAGAACCGGAGATTGTCGAGTGGACCTTAACCGTAAAGTGTTGTTCGACGGAGTGAACCCTGCTGGTCGTAAAGTTCGCTTTTTATACTCAGACAGAACTTGCTCGATCTACTTAAATGTGTTCTGATAATAGGGATGTTCTTTACGTATTGATGAAAATGAACGTTTTACAATTACAGGTATTTCTAGTCATTTTTTTTTAAATTGTATCAGTGAATTTGACAATTGTAAAAAAGATACTTGTTGATAAAAGTATAATACTACATTGTCAACCCCAATTACCGGGATAATTATTTATTTCCGTTTTCTGTACATAGCTACTTTGTCGGATGCTTTGAAATTGCACCTAATGTTGATGCCCGTCATATTCATATTTTTCTGAGTCTTAGGAAACCTTATCAGTGCATTTAGTGCACTAAGGATTCCTGTGTCTTTCGGTTATTGCCTGCAGCAAACGATTTGAATGCTTTCCATGTTGTTGCTAAATTTACTACACCACGTACCGTACGGTACCGTCAGCGATCTTATGCCCCGGTGGATTTGACCTGTCTGACATTAAAAGCCCTGCAGAATGCATTCTAGCGTTTCTTATGCTCAATATTATTTAATAGGTGGACCAGATTAGAAACCCATATCGTCAACTGAGCGATAGTCAAACAGAATAAATATTTTTGGTCATTAACAATCCTTGCTTGTTAATGCTTATAATACAAATATTAATTGAGGGAATGTCGGCGAGGTTGGGCCAGTATTCGTTCGTATTCGCTTATAATTTTCGTTTGAAAAGGAATGTCGGCAATCTAAATACATCGTTGAAAACATCTAAAAATAAGTTATATTTCTGCTAAACTCCTAACTGATTGTTTCAAAATTGAAAAAGTTAGGGGTATTTATGTATAGAGCAAAAATGTTGTCAAAGTTGGGCCGTGTTGCACTGGTTGGACCACCGCCGAAAATCGCAGAAGTATGTACTGAAATTATATATAGTGACATTGAAAGATAAGTAAGACATTGAAAGATTGCATTCCATATTGGATTTATTACGAAAGTGAACCATATTGAAACCATGCATTACTAACCACTGGCGTGCCCAGCCCAAAATAGAAGATGGGCACCGACCTGTTAGAAGCAACTTCTCCTAGGATGGCGGATCTATTTTAATAGCTACTTATCGAAAAAATACCAGCCGATTAGATTAAAAACTTCGATCTTCCGGATTACCCGGATTTTTTACATTATATTCATTAGAGAACACGGGACATGTGCCCCAGTCTGGGCATCTCGGAAGAAGTAACCACATTGGTGTAGCAAATTGGCATTAGTGCAGAACTTATAAAAATGAGCCCGGACAAGTTGGCAGGCTGTCTGCATCAACTGATTGTCAAGATTTGGGATTCGGAACGACCACCGGAGGAGTGGAAAGACGAGGTTATTTGCCCTATCTATAAGAAAGGCGATAAGCAGGATGCCATCAACAGCCAATAGATTTGTGGGAAGTTATCAGGCCGGCTTCATGAAGGGTCGGTCTACAACGGACCAAATCTTCACCCTGCGGCAGATCCTCCAGAAGTGCCGCGAATTCCGAGTTCCTACTCATCACCTGCTAACCTATTTCAAAGCCGCATATGATAGTGTAAACCGACAAGGGCTATGGAAATTTCTGGATAAATACGGCTTTTCGGGCAAGTTTACTAGACTTGTCATGGCTAGATGGGATTTAGTGCCGTGTGAGAATCTCGGGTGGATTGTCGGATCCATTAGAATCTCGCAGGGGACAAGGAGGTGGTCTTTCCTGCCTGTTATTCGACATTGCGCTTGAAGCTGTTATAAGACGAGCGGCGTTCGAAATGTGGGGAACGATTTTCAATAAATCCAGGATTTGAAACGGGACATTAAAGTGGACTCGAAATAAGATTTAAAATGGGACTTGATATTGGACTATAAACTAAATTTGAAATTTGAATTCAACTAGAAATTTTATTTGACAGTAGACTTGAAATTGGACTTAAAGTTTGATTTGAGGCTGTATCTGTTTTTACGCTGTTAGATCGCTCATAGCATAAATGCCCGGAATTTAAATTAAAATCTCTAATTACACTTCAAGGAATTGATTTTTACATTGAACTTTATAGAGAAGGTGGGGCATGTATCACAGCCTGAGCACGCCATTGCACAGTAGTCCAAAAGGGTGAAAAGTGGAACTTTTTTCCTAGTGTTTCTTGTTTTCATTTTATCATTTATGGTCTTCAGCACTTTTGTTCGTGTGTATATCCCCCATAATCTAAAATTGTCAAAGGTTAGTCATCGCTTACCATAATGAAAATAAAAAAAATAACTTTTTTGTGTTAGGAAATATAGACATAGTTTCTTCGGCAAAGTTGTAAATATTGTAAAAACAAGCAACTTTGCTGAAGAAATAAAATTTCTATCTTTATCGCGTGCTGAACTATAGGCCATATTCCTTAGAACTTTTTTAAATACTGGTTTTTCATACTTAGCTTTTGTTAGTTGCATTTTACAAGAATACAATGTTCTAGGCAATTATCGAAGCTCTCGAAATACACGTTTTTGCGGAAGACCGCAAATCTCTTGGACCTTTACTTGCTGAGTTAGCGCATATTCAAGCTACCCTCTGTTTAAAATTTCTGGAAATTGTAATGATGCAGTGATTTAATGTAACTAAACAAAAACTCATAACATTTGTAAAAAATAGTCTGTATTACCTTACATTTAATATTACTTTTTCGGCAAACGTAATATTTGGCCAATAAAAGAAAATAGTGAAAAAATTCACATATATAACGACTGACATTTAAGTATTGCGTTCCACCTCCAGTCCTGCAGTCAACCAAAGTCATAACATATTAGCGCATATTTTTTCCGATGGAATATTCGCTGCAAAGTTTCGCAATGTCGCCAGCAATCCTGATGTAATACGCAAGGGGGAAAATCGATACAAAAAAAAACAAACAAACAACTACCAGACCACGTGACTCAGGTCAGCCCATTTGGAGGGCCAATAAACAGATCATCTTGCGTCTCCATTCGATCATGTTTACGGGCGCGCGAACGATCCTCGATGCTCGATATGTTCAGGTGGATCATCGCAGTGTTAAAACGTTTTTCCTTCCGCTGTAAATAAGACACGGCAACCAACAACCATTCGACGGTGGCAGCGGTGGAATTTATTTCCACTTTCCACTGACACACGGTTTTTAATACACAGTTGCTCCATTTACGCCGGCAGCCTTTCGCCAGCCCATCGATCGATTCCGGTGTTTGCAGGGCGGGTAATAAGAAACACGTGCTGCGCATACAGCGCAGATTTAGGAATCGAATAGTCCATCGACTGTCGATTGTCCGGGCAGCTGTAGGGTAAACTCTTAATGTGCTCGTTGCGGGAAAATTTTTTTCGCTTCATTCTGGATTCTGGATTTATGTCCGATTTTACAATTATATCGTGGTAGTCACGGTGGTGGTCGGTTTGCCTGCGGGTCTGGCAGAGTGAATGACGATTTATGCGTGTGAGATCACCTCCACTCTCTCCCGGTTTACTGTTCCGTGATGGTGCACAGTTAGAAAAAATAGAAAACTGTATTGAACAAACAACCAACATGTGAAGATCAACATTCTGATGAATTTTTACTCCGACGGGCAGTACTGAAAATTTTTTCGCACCGTGCCCTGAACGCCAAACCATGAGTTGATTTGTCGGACCGTATAAATTCTCCCGTTTCCTTCCATTCATTGTTTTTATTTTTGTATTAATTTTATTATATACAACAGGTTCGGGTCCCGAGCTGGAGGTGATTTGTTTACAATCAATTTTTATTTTGTATACAATGGAGCCAACTCACGCACATCCTTCACGAGCTGCCGCACGTCTTGCTGGACCGGACCGGCAGCACGGAACATATGGCAAGGTGTGAAGATTTTTTCCCGACCATCATGCTAGTAATGGCGTAGCTAATTTTAGATCCCGAGTCCGCAGTGGATGGTGTTCTAGAATAATTACTATTTACAATTTGTTAGCTGATATACTGAAAAGTGAAGAAGTAACAGTTCGTTTTGTTGATTTTAGGAAGATTCCATATTTTATTCGGGGAAAAATATTCACATTTTACATTCTATTCTATCGTTGAGCAGCGATAATAAATGGCTATAACATTTCATCTGAAGAAAGATAGAAAATATAAAAAACGTTTAATTCGTTCGGTTAGTAAAAAACGCCTAGCTAAGTTGTTAATTTTGCAATCGGATTAGCGATTTGCTGTTATTTTGATTGCTCTTCACTGCGCTTCGGAAGCGTCCGTCTTTGTGCTGACAATTTTCTGTCGCTTGACCCAGCACAGAATGTTGACCCAGGCGAAGGCACAGGTACCGACGTACACGACGCGGAATTTGGGAGGCACCATCAGGAAGTTGAGCGTCTGCGCGGGGATCCAGAAAATGCAAGACCGGGCAAAGGTTGGCATAAATTTCTGCTTACACTCTTCCAGAATGTTGGACTGTTGCTCCATCAGAGACATACCTGCACCAGGATGGAACAGAAAGGTAGATTATTAATGACTTTTTTTTATTAGTACGATGGAATTATTTGCAAGGTTAAGGTAATTAATTTGAGTATTCGCAATTAAAAATTAATTGATATGATTTCAATTCACAAGTTTTTCATAATTGGTTCATCTTCTATTCTACAGTCTAATATCAAGTTTGGTTACGCTCTTCTGATTCTGCCAATCTTGAAACATTTACACAACATTAGTACATTTTAGTGACCATTCATAGTTTCTGGTGGTATAATTGGACAACACACTCGACCGGCAATTGAGGGTAGTGTATTCAAGCATTTACCCCAAAGAATAAAAATGTATAGAAAAATCGGTATTAGCGCACTACCTTTTTTCAATACTATATTTTTAAAGAATATTTTTTTTGTTTTTTCCGGCTTGGGTTTGTTTCATAATTCAGTATATATTATGGTAAAAATGATATTATTATAAACAGGACAAACCATGGATACTCACCCGTAAAGAATAGCACCAACAGCGGTGGCGTGAGCACAAACTGATCCAGCAGTAGCTTTTTCACAACGATGCGTTTGGCAGTTCCAGGAAAGGACCTATCTAACCATTTGTACCTAGCGGGGTGTCGAATAATGCAACGATACCATATTAGGATTAGTTAATCATGTTTCGAAGCTTGCTATCAATTGACACTACAAATATTGCATGGCAAATCGTTTACATAGTGCAGCAGTGTACCTTTCAGTACGATTGTTGTGCTATTTACCTTTCCAGAAAAAGCGTCCCTGAGCGAGTGTGTGAAATGAATGCGAATTTTTGATTGGCATATTTATGAGTTTTGAGATGAATCTCAGCTAGAAACTAGTTTATGATTATCGTAAAAAAGAAACAAATTTTGGGTTAATAATTATGCATGCGAGGAAGAAAAATTCAAAACAAATAAAGATTTTATTAGATGATTTCCGTCTAGAACGAATGATGGAGCTCTGTTAACCCACCAATTGTAGAGGATCGGAGCATAAATAAAGGTTCCCATAATTGCATATCGGCCAAGTGTCGGTTTATCAATATCTTGTGGGGGCTCAGTCTGGGGAAATAAAACAAAAGCATAGTGGAACGGTTATTAAGCTAACAAGAAAAATGCGTGTCATGGCGATCGTGATATGACGCAATTTTTTCAGAAACAGCTTCCTTTCAAGCTATTTTTAAATTTTCGCAATAAAACGAGCGTTTGCCGGTTGGTAAAGAAAATATTGCAAGTCACAGTCTATCTAATGAGCCAGTCACCGTTTATTGTGTTTGCATCGTCATTGTGATGCTGCAGCAGGAAGTGTGAAAATGATATGAAAATTGTACTTACTAGGAATTTTCTGGTGATTGTTTGCTGCGAAAATTCCGCTCCCACGTACAAGCTTCCATACACCAAACCGTTTCCCGCCAAAGGATGTTTGGTGAAAAAGTTGGAAAAAGCTCGCAACAGTGTGGCCATCGTTTGTTTCTTGTGTTTTTGCTTTCTCTAAAGCATGTGCAAGAGAGTGTGAAAAACTATGTTAGTTTTGTTTATGAAATGTGTTTGTATTTTACTGCATTCTTTACTAACCTTCTTCTTCTGGTAATTCGGGCTCTTTGGAAGAGAATCAGATGGCTTTTATTGCTGTACTCGGAACGAGTTTTTGTAATTATAGGAGCAATAGTCCTGTTTTTTTAACAAAACACTGTCGCGAAAGACTTATCCTGAGCTTATTTCCAACTACAGAAGCTTGATTTTACCGTTCAGTACATTTCCTTCGCTGTCTTCCGGTTCCGACACTGAAGAGCTTCTAAACGATACTACTTAAGCCGCAAAATCTGAAATTTTTCAGTCACCGCACCAACGATTGAAACCGTGAGGCTGGTTGTCAAACCGTGGAAATCAATTTCACTTCTGCTTCGCCTCTGATTATGGTCTTTTGACAGGTCACAAGAGTGGTAGAATTTTTGCCCATGCGCGTTAGGGGTCACAGTGGAGACATCGATACCGTGTTTTCCTAAGCTTTGCTTTGGGTTTGCTTCTTTGTTTTGATTTTCCCGTTTCGCACGTTTGCGTATTTTGCTCGATCAGCTGGTTAATTTTTTTTTTATGTTGACGGAATAAAAAAAATTCGAACGTTGGCGGGAAAATGCTCCAACGCAATGAAATTTATCTCCTCCAACCGGTGATGGGGAAATGAGATAAACCGACCGTTTGGCTTTTTATACGTTGTCCTTGACTGACGATATTCTGCTTCAGAGGGAGATACGGTGTTACGTAAATAGGTTGCGTTCGAACGTGTATCGGGCGGTCAACTGTTGAACCTCGTTGATGCCGATGCTTTGATATGCTGGGTAAAGTTTTATCATCTAAACTGCCGGCTGAATGTCCGCACATATCGTTAGTTCGGGGAAGCATATGACAATAGGGTGTTCGAAGATTCGGTTGCGACCATTTATTCATTTTAATACAGGCAACTAGAGCACGCGCATAACTTTGTATATGCTAGTGGCATAGCTGCTATCAATTGAATCTAATCAAACGAGTCGCTCTCTTATGATTGAGATTGTTGTAGATTGTTTTTTCTCTATCTCTTCTGACGCATACTAAGAACGTTGGCACTGTTTTCAGATGGGTAATTTATGATTTTAAATGACCCAACAAATATTTTTGTTTAAGAGCAGCTTATTCAACTATTATATAGCTAAAAGCAATGGAAAAATCGCTTGATAAGCTGCTAAACAAAAAAAAGTTCCTTGGGGAAGCTTCTATAACAAAATGGTCAGAGTACTCTTTAAATGCATTTAAAGTTTTTAAAATATTCTTATTTTTATTTGAAAAATGTGTGCTAGGAAATATGGAATTACGAATAATATTCTCCACTTCTGTTAGATTTTATAACAAAGGGATAGAGCGTTTCAAAAACATGCAATCAAGCTATGTCACAGATGGTTGTAAAATAATTGTAACTTACAGTGGATTTAGAAAATCTAAAATAAAAGGCTCCTTTATCACTTTTTTTCACTCAAGATTCATTTAATAGAACATTTGGTTTGAAAGCCGCGCGAAAAACTTGTATTAAACACGTCATTAAAAGTTTTTTTTAATACGTAGCGTTACGCTTTAAACAAAATTCGGCTATTGAAAATCGAACAATTTATTACGAATACAAAACATCCCCAAAGTGTATCGAACTGCATATTTTTGATCATATTTCAACTTATTTCCAAACGTAGCAAACAAAAGAAAAGCTGAGCGAACAATTAATTTGTTTGTTGCTAATGTTTTTGACACAGAAATGACATTTTTATGTGAAAAACACAGAGAAATATTTATTTATACAGGGTGTTAGGTAACTCGGTGCAAATATTTCGGGAAGTGATGGAGGCTCACATTTGACGAAAAAAATCCGAAGACTTCGAAAACAGACTACGTCTTTCAGGACTACGCCTTTCAGGAAGGTAGCTGGTATGGGGTGTCATTCCAAAAAATCTTTCTCGAAAAGTGGTCAGGTTTTGAACGCTAATAGCTTAGTGGTTTCCCGATCGAGTTTCAATATTCTTATACCAATCGATTGAAAAATCTTCTAAGAATTGGCCCAAATGAAGAAAAGTATGGATTCTTGATGTTGAACTATTGAAAAATTGAAAATAATGAATCTAGGTTTTACCAGAATTATAGCAAAATTGAATTATTTTCATATTATGCCTTCCCACGTCAGTGCTTCTCTAGCACGGATGACAGAAATATATACGATCTGAGCTATGGGTTAAGCTTCCTTATGATGATTGTATTTAATTTACACCCTATAGACTCCGATCGAAAATTGTTAAGCTTTAGCTGTTGCTGCTTCCCCGGATAAGGCAACGAAGACATCCAAATTCACCAAGCGAGACGCCAACAAACCGATTAATCTATCGACTCATCCGCCAGTGAACGATATGGTTTTGGCTGCTATGCCTTTTACTGCGCATCGTCAATCGGTCAGTGGCTTTCGTTGGCGACACATCGGCAAGCAGTTAGCTTGTGACACATCGGACAGACAGCTTTTGAGTCACATCCGTGGCATAATTTTAAACGTTGTATTTGAAACATTGTTTGCCTTACGGAGCACTTCGTCGTCAGTCAGTCGGCGGCTTTGATTGGCGACCGTCTACCGATTACCAGAGGAAAAGCACTATTCAACGTAGAAACAGATCATGAAAATTTATTTACTGTTTGGTTTAGTGTGACTTAGATTCGTTTTAATAAAATAGATTCAATCAATTCATGGAATTCATTTTTTTATTTAATTCCAGGTTTCGTATTCTACTACGACGCTTCAAAAACTTCAGTCAATCATGCTTTTATCTACCAATTTACAGCTCTGGTATCGTTAAATAAATCATTTTTAGGCGAGAAACGGCTAACTCTTTGAGTTTCGTTGCAATTTAATTTTGAACGAATCGTGTTGAGTTGTTTCTGAAAACTGCACGAATTTATACATCAAGCATAGCACACAAGATCACCGTGTGCGACGGACACGATCTGACACGTATGATAAACAACAACGAAACAGGCTTCTCGGGTCTCTCTATTAAAACGATTGCAGAATTGAAATGTATTCTCCAGAAAAACTCGCAGGCATTCACCTTTGCTATGATATCACTAATTGTTAAGGAATGACAGCTCAGCAGGAGTATGGTTGTAGATTTTCCGACCTTCGACTACCTAAAGCAAGTGTTTAAACACCAATCCAGAAGTGTTCGTTTTCTTATACAATGATTTTAATTCAGGAACTTTTACGACAACACAACGTCGCTTCCGAGAAGGAACGCTGTTTTCAACATGGTTTCGATGCTAATTCAAGTCCCAGGAAGACTTTTTTCTCTGATTCAAGCACAGTATCGGTACGAATTTTGAAGGAACTTGTCCAGGATATGAAATCGGCCATATGGCCTCTGAGAAACATGAGATGGTCGTCAATCACTATTTTGTGAAGTACTGATGTTTTTTGGTATGCGACATGACATATTTTACTGATATTTTAGCATCAGTTCCGGTATTGGCAACCGGTTCCTTATTCCCAGTGTCCCTGCAGCAAAGTAATTGATATGTCCACAGCTGATGAAAAAATCCTCATGTTTCAAACATATTTCAAATACTTAGCGACATTATCTAAAAAGCCATGTCACGGTCCCCCAAGGGACTCCGGTACCAAGTGACATATGGCCAAGATTTGTAGATATTATGAAAACAGGATTATGATTTTCGGGAAAATTATCAAAATTGGTGCTAAAATATTGAAAGATAAAAAAGTTACGACCATTTTAGTGGATTTTAGTATTTTTTGGATGCTAAAAATGATGTAGACCTTAGTGGTGGAGAAAAGAAGCGGGCCCAGGTTGCTACCTTGTGGGACTCTAGATCGAACATTTGTTGCCTTTGTGTTTATATGATTAGCTCTTAGAACTCTTGAACTTTTTTATATCAATGTAAGCAGATTTCCGAAAGCGAAATGTTCCATGAAAGTGGAGAACTCAAAGGAAGGCCGTGAAAACTAAGAAACAGTTATACATTTTATACGGTTTGCCCTTCGACAACTCCCCTGGACTAACCCCTCGGAGTTGCTTCCATATACCTCACGTTGCTTTCTGGTTGGCTTGGAAACACTCTCCGCTAGACGCCTAAGATTACAACGAATGTTTATCTTTGACTCTCTCTCTCTCTCTCTCTCTCTCTCTCTCTCTCTCTCTCTCTCTCTCTCTCTCTCTCTCTCTCTCTCTCTCTCTCTCTCTCTCTCTCTATCTATCTCTCATCTTTTTTTCACTATCACTCACTATTTCTTAGCCTTTTCATTCTCTCTCTATCTCTCTCATTAAGCATTTAAAAATTTACTTAACTTATTAATTAATCTTCAACATAAAGAACATCGCACAGATACAATCATCGATTTTTTAAGTAGTATTTTCCTCTACCTTTCGAGTCCAATTAATACTGCGCCACTGCACAAAACACGTCAAAAAAGAGTCAACATATGAATTTAGAGCAGAAACACAGTTCCGTTCCACAAATGTAAATCTTGTAAAAAACGTGACAAAATTGAAAAAAAGTGAAAAAATTGCGTTACGACTGTCTTATTGAAATATGAATTAAATGGACTATTTCTTGAAGAATTTGAAGCGAAAGCTAAAAAAGCTCAAAAAAATCTTGTTTTTTAATTACAGTCAGTCGACAACCATGGGTCGTTGGTGCGAACCAACCTACGGTTGAAAGCCCCATCAAATAGTAAATAAATAAATAAACCATGGGTTTACACAATTATGCGTCATCTGCCGATTAATGCGAGAATATCGTACTTATTTATTTATTTATTTATTTATTTATAATGTAATTCATCCGACTAATAGTCTACATGAATGTAAATGACTAGGAAAGCCCGTTCGAGTTGATCAGAAAAAACGATTGTGGAGTCATTCTCGAATAGGCACAAAACCCAGTATCGTTTAACTAGCATTTCGAATTATAAAAGCTCACAATAGTAGTCAAAAATAATTAAGGATAGAGCATCGCACATACAAATTTACAAAATAAAACGTAATGGTCAATTCACAATAAACAAAAATGAACATATTACTAACTAATAGATGAGTTAAGTAACTTAAGCAGCTTTTGTTTGAACACCGATGACGACTCGTTGAACTCGAACAGGTGGAAGAACTCATTGAAGGTTGCACACATCGATTGAATAGGAGAATTCTTCGTGAAATCTGAACGATTGATGGGCATATGCAGAAATCCGCTACGTTGACGAAGGTTTCTGGGCAATACCCTTGCCTGTAATTGCTCTAGTAATGCGGGACTATCTACTTCTGACGTGAAAATTTTAGCTGCCATAACAGCCTTGTACACCTTCCTTCTCTTTTCGAGGGTTGTCAATCCCAGCAACTGACAGCGAGCTTCATATGGTGGAAGATTCTGTGGGTTATTCCACCGTAAATGCCTAAGGGCGTACCAAACAAACTTGCGTTGGATAGCCTCTATCCGATTGATCCAGTTTGCACGATAAGGTGACCAAACAACTGCAGAATTTTCCAGGTGAGATCGGACATGTGCACAGTATAATGAGCGAAGACAGTGTGGGTCGTCGAACTCCTTGGCAATTTTGAACATGAATCCCAGTTGTCTATTTGCTTTATCGATGATTGCTGAGAGATGGTTCCGAAAAGTTAACCTTGTGTCGATTAAAACTCCAAGATCTTTGATACAGTCCACACGTTCAAGTATCTGATCATTAATACGATAGTCAAATTCGAAAACTTCACGGCTTTGTTTACGGTGGAATGAAATTACGAGACATTTATTAATGCTGAGCGTCATTCTATTTTCTTGGCACCAATTGGTAAAGGTTTTCAACAAAGACTGTAGAACGTAGCAGTCGCCCAAGCTTTTCACAGCGACGTATATTTTTAGGTCGTCAGCATATACCAGTTTACATTTATCGTTAAGTAGAGCTGTCACATCATTAAAAAACAGTGAAAATAACAACGGGCCAAGGTTGCTACCTTGGGGAACTCCAGTTTCATTAACGAAAAAATCAGACAGCGATGATCCGATTTTAACTTGTAGCTTCCTATTTTTCAAGTATGACTCCAACCAGCGACAAAGACGTTGAGAAAACCCAAGTTTAGCAAACTTCTTCAGAGCAATAATTGAGCAATTAATTGATAAAATTGTTCTAGTCGTTTTTCGACAAAAACTTTGAAAATAATTTGCAATGACCTAAACCAATAAAAACAATGAAGAGTTGCATTTTCCCCATTGATGAAACGTCACCATTTATCCGCCACACACAGTACGAAAAGCATCTCAGCAGTTGTGCTTATTTGCTTGCTGCCCCCAAGCATGAGTGTTGCCGTCTAATCTCAAAACAATAAACTTAGGTTACAATTGCGAGAGGAGAGTTACTACTACTGTTCGCTGAAATTCACCAGCCAAATCTAACGACATTAGCGAAGAATTTGGTATGCACGGCCAGTAGGAACTTGTGGCCTGCCGACTCGACTGCTGGCTGTGGCTGAGCTTCGTCATTGTCTCCGCGATGACGATCATCATCGTGCTCGGTCGATGGCGGTGGCTGCGGCGTGACGGCAAGAGCAATAAACGAAGTTGTATTTCACGGTGGCATTTGGACTCCGCCCGGCGAGGATGGCCGGGAAAATGAAGTGTAAAAATGAGAAAACGTTATGCTTACTTATCGGCTCCGTAGCTTTTCATTGCTTTGGTCACGCGCAGTGCCGATAGTGTTGACGTTGTACATGTGCAGCTCTTCGCTTCGGTCGAAGGTTTCCAACGCTCCGATGCAACATGGGATCATCGGCAGACGGTTAATCAGGGATGAATTCGACTGAATCTCACGCGGTGATAGCGACGAATTCATTAATATCTGCATGCTTCCCACCGATTTGTGACAGCTAGCGACCGGATAGGATCGCATAAAAATCTATTTGCGCATTGCTCGGCGATCGTGTCGTGGCTCCCTGAGCTTCACCGTCGGTAGCCGGTAGTAGGCCGCATTCTCAAGCAAGCTTCCAAGTATTCTATGCACGCCCGACCCGAGCCGTGAACCCGTTCTCGGCTTTGCGTTTGCTTCTGATCGATCCAAACGGTATTGGAAGGTAACGTTGGTCTGCTGGCTGGCGATATGTACCATTATAATGCGGTGTGCTCAGAACCAGTCAATCGAGTGGGTGGGTGGAGATGTAAAGGCGAGGAACTATGCTAAGTGCGATGATGTATGAGAGTGAAGTTAATGCGTGTTCTTGTTCAACTTTTCGCGGACTGGGTAGGAATTTTCGGAACGGGTTTGCTGAGGAGCGACGACTGGCTCTCTCGATGTTCGGCTGTGCTAACGACGACGATGTCGACGACGACGACGACGATTGCTTCAGCGATGGCGAAGTTGCCTTATGGGTCTGAACTTTTTTTAAGGCGGACATATGCCGAGCGCAATGTTGGCATTCATGATCAATCAAATGATGGATTCAGTAGAGCTACGGACAGTAAAAGCATAGAGCGATGCATAGTGAAGCAGAAATGAGAAAAGCGGAAATGGTGGTGTGATCTGCAGGGAAAATAAAACAAGAGAGAGAGAGAGCGAGGGTTTTACAATGTGCTGACGTAGAGTTTCCATGTCATTATATCATTTCAGCTTATTGGATTGGTCCGATTTCATGTGCGAAACCGGTGCCTGGAAGGAAATGATAAAGAGCAATGATTCTGATAGTAAAATGAACAACGGATTAAGAAAGACGTTGCAAAAAAAAGAAAAGAAAAACACATGAACCGGATCACCCAGTAAAGCGAATTGGCTGTAATTTGATTTCGTTCGGGATTTTTTATTATTGAATATATGGCATGCTTTATGACGTGATTTGAAATAGAGCTGTGGCGAGAAACAATTGCTCATGAACAAGTTGCTAATCTCAAGGTCTGTAGCATACTTCGAATCAAATAGACCGGACGTTGTTATAAACAATACATTAAATCGATACACTCTATTAATGTTAGTTAGTGCCTGTACATTGATGTATTAAATTTTGTATTGCCTTAAATAAATTATTATAATAGCTAATTAACTGCACTATGCGATTATTTTGCTACTTCCATAATTACTCGAGAGTCATTAGTGAGAGTACGAGTTTTTTTGTTGAATGGTTATTGGAGTTTGGAGCCAGATTTGCAATTTAACAAAATTGGAAATAAACTAACAGAGATTCTTACCGTACTCGTATCGATATATTCTATATATATTTGGTTTTAACTTGCTTCGACCTAATCCTTATTTTATTCATAGTTAATTAGCAATATTAGATTTATTTGCTTAAGTCATGGCAATATTCATTGGATTGTTTTTCTGTTTTGGTTTTTATCTTCCCGATCATGGATAATTATTAGCTGAAGATATAATTAATAATTGCAAAAAATGTGTCCTTTTTTCGAACATAATTCAATCATCACAGGCATCATCATCGAACATCACAGGCAGCTGACTTTTAATATAATATTGCTGTATGCGGCCAACAAAGAGATTTTTTTAATCGAGCAAAAAAAATTGTTTTTAGGCATTTTTGCTTAAAGTTTAAACGTGAAAACCAAATCTATTCTTGCTTTTAATATATACGTTATTATTTCCCATGCAAAAATCCACGAAGAAAGACAAAAACGAAAAAAAATTCTTTTCGACTTTTCGGAGATTCCGTTGTTCGAATTTCCATTTCTGTTTCGTGCTAGAAGCATTAACTCAACTCGTACACTCATTTTTCGAGATTTTCAGGCTGTAGAACCCACAGACAATTGATTTTATGAAAAAAAAACTCATATCCTACAAATTATTTTTTGTTCCCCGATTTTTCAAACAAATTTCCAAGAGGGGGGGGGGGGGGAGGTTTAACATAAACTTTTAAAATTATTTACAATGGCCTTATTCATATTACTAATGTTTACATTTGCGCAGCACTCTTAATTGTCTGATAGGGCTGGACCGAATGGCCGAATAAGAAATAGCCGAATTCCAAAATCACAGAAGGCCGAATTTCAACAACTGTCACAGAAGGCCGAAATCATATTTGACCGAATCATGAAAGGCCGAACCCCTATTTGGCTGAGTCTTGAAAGGCTTAACTTGAAAAGACAAAACACGAAAAGCAGTTATTTACCGCGTCAGTAGCAAATATTTCCTAGATGATTCAGGGCGAGACGGCCGCAGATCAGCCCTTCCGTAAAAACTACTCCTATTTAGGTGGATATTCTACTTCTATTTAGCTATGGATTATTCCTTAGTTGTTCGAACGAGCAGTAGCGAGTAAGGACAGCATACACTTAACATCTGTGCAGGATGAAGACCGTGAATATTTTCGAAGTCGAATGTGCCATTCGAGTATTCGTATTTCTGCCATTCATAATTTGTAATTTTCTCAATTATTACACAGTCGTTTTTCGGGACTGATACCGAATGGCCGAAACACAAATGGCCGAAACACGAATGGCCGAATCACAAAAACTATTCAATAAAAAACATGAATTGGCAACTAGTTAACAAATAATTTTAATCATATAAAAAACAAAATAAGCAACACAACTATTTACTATAGAGTAGTTGCTAACAGCATAATAATCATTATTTTTTCATCTAAAATAAGCAAAATACGTCTTCAACCATACCTTAACTAATAATCAAAATATCCTAGCACTTGACTTTAATTCCAACATCCGAAAAATATCACGAAAATCTATTATTAGACAACTTTGCTGAATACAGTCCCTCGTTAAATACTTTTTTATACAAATCATTATATTTCGTAACCACTAAGAAATAGACAATTGCTATATCCAGCAAAGTTGTTTATTTACTATATTTTACAACTTTTGTGATGGCACTTCATTTTTAGGATACACTTGAAAAAAAAAACAAAAATTTTTGTCATCCTATTAGGTGAATTTTCAGTCACTCTAATAGTGTAAAAGATAGATAATTTTCACATTACATAATTATAACATAATTATAACTTTAAAAAAAATGTTGGACCGAAAAGCAATTCAAAAGTGATCTACAAGGTAGTAACGCCTTCCAAATCAAGCTTAACGGCTAACGAATTGGGTTGTCCATCTTCGAGAAACAGACGACTAAAGTCGAGCGTCACACACACCTTTGTTATAGTATAACAGTGGTAAAAATTGTAAAGACAAAAATAAATAGAAATAATGATTTTCGCACCACCTTAACTCAGAAGGAGCACCCTGTGCGTTAAATAAAATTTTTCGAAAAGGAACAAGTACACTCGGTTGGAATGCATACAATACAATGCAGACAATAAGATTTTAGATTCCGCAGAATACTGATGGTAGGGGCCAAATTAGTCTTTCCTTAAGATGCCGGATAGTGAGAGCAACTGGATTGTACTGGATAATTATGGAACAGTGATAATAATTAAAGACGGAAAATTAAAATAACGATAGAAGGAAGAGATGGTTTGGAAACGTAATATTTTTAAAATATGTAGGATAAGTATATATAGTATTAATCGGTCTTGTTACTGGCTCGAGAATGCATAATATAATTATCGATCTTGTTTTCTTCGATCACAACAATCCATTGTTTTCAATAAGTATTCCTATGCAGTCCATCCGCGATACAAAAATTTAAATTGCTCGTAAAGCTCGGGTATTATAATAAATGTTTGTAGTGAATAAATAAAACAATAATAACAACAATAACGTAATAAAAATGATTAAATAAAATTAATCAAATAATGAAAGTAATGAAGATAACCATTATGATAAATGATTTATGATTTATGTTTAAATGCAGGTCATTTGTGTTATTTTATTATTTGTTTAATTTGCTACTTTTCCTCTGCTGCAGCTTGTTCTTACATTACCCGTTGCGATTGTATGCATATCATGAAATAATATCGATGTAGTTCTTCTACTTCATTCGATCTTCATTGTTTCGTAAGAATACAAACAACATTAAAGAAAAATGTAAAAAGCTCAACAATCCCCTTCGGCAATCGCTTGAGGTACGTAAGAATTCTCGATCGGGAAGCTAAACCAAAGGTAATATCGAGAAGTTCTGCATTCACAAAAATTATGAATCATGATTGATTCGTAATTGGAATGATTGAAGGTTTTGCTATGTTCAGCGTAGTAATGAATTGATTTAAAATCTCTTCTGGTTTTACAGAAGACATGCCTGAGACTCTTATGTTATAACATTGTTAATAATTTATACTTCTATTTTTCAAGGCCTTGTAATGTTGTCCAATTTGAATTTTCCAATTGCAAATATGATTACCATGATATTAACATAGGAGAGAAATTTATGATATCAACCGTACAAAGGCAACAAGAATCAGGAAATCTGAAAGTAACAGAATGTTTTTTTTTTGCAGGAGAGCGTTGTGATAGATTAAGGGACCATAGTGAGCGAAAGACTTAAACAGAAAAGCTTTTACCCGTTTTCATGTTCATGCATCCGTGAGTTATAACGCAGTTTCAGCAATGCCCCTCAGGCATGCCATGCCTGGCACATTACCTTAAAATCAAGAACGCAGACGGACCATTTGCAAGTGGTAATTTCCTAACGAGAATCGTGTTGCCATTATGCTTATTTTGGACATTTCTTTACGCTCAACAACAATGTAAGAATATCTCAAGAATTATCTCGTTCGATAAATATACATTGCGTCCTTCACGGCAGCGCAGCGTCGGCGGCAGTGGCGACCCCGCCGATGCACCACAGCGAGCGCTATTTAAATCGTGAGAGTTTCCGTCGAATTATATCCCATCGCGAGTACGGTGCTTCCAGAATTGATGACCATCAATCACTGCACTCCGCTGTGCTGCAGCTAAATCGCGGCTATCATCTCCGTACGTCACACGGCGCATGATTCCAGCCGGGCTAATCGCCTTTTTCCTCGCTGGCAGGGATCCTTCCCGCTTGTATTCACACGGAGCGGTCGACTTAACTCGAATGTGCTCTTGACGGTGCTCGGCAGTATAAACTCGTCCGCGGAACGCGAACGAGAGAAACAATTTAAGCCTAATTGAAATTCACACAATGAATGCAAGTTATAATTATAATTTATTTAAAAACGTGAACAACTGAGCCAGTTTAACATCGTTTGTCGTTCGTCCGGGCTGCACCATAGCTCTGGCTTTTATAGCTATAAACAAGATGCTTCTCGCGGTGGCTAGAGCTCACTTAAAATAATACTTTTACGAGTTGTTTCGAGAGAGAAAATAATCGGTGCGGCAATTTTACGACAAATAGTTATTTTTGTCACCGACAAAATTATCCTTATTACTTGCAATGAATAAATGTCCAATATTCAGATGCTTCAATTTATGCCAATTTACAAATAATAGGAGTGTTAATATTCTTTAATCGCAAAAATCAAGGTTTACTCAGAAACAGCCTTAATTTGCTTACCGCGAAAGCTCACTCACTTACTGCTGCCGTCTCAGTGCAGCGTCAGCCTCGCCGATTATCGCACCCGTCAGCGAGTGCAACTGTACAACCGCGATGACACACATGGACAGGCGTTCTCTCGCCGTTGTTGCTTTGCTGGCTGAAGGTCCCGACTAAATGCTCCAGGCAGCTGCGCTTCGGTTGAAGTCATCGTCGTCGTCGTTGTCGCCGTCATCATCATTATCACGCCGAGCTTGTCGATCGTCGCGCGGTCACTGGGTGCCGTTGAAGTTGCTGTCCAACAACGGTCATCATAGTACTAATCACCATGTTGCGCATCCACCAGGCCGAAGACGGACGCAGTCATCCCGGTCGGGTCGAGTCGAGTC
The DNA here is from genome assembly GCF_943734655.1 of Sabethes cyaneus. Taxonomy (NCBI): domain Eukaryota; kingdom Metazoa; phylum Arthropoda; class Insecta; order Diptera; family Culicidae; genus Sabethes; species Sabethes cyaneus. The sequence goes on along the minus strand of NC_071354.1, from coordinate 2,579,055 downwards.
GAGTTGTCCGTCTTCGGTGCAATTGGAACCGGCTGAGGTCCCAGAAGGTACTGCGAAGCGTTACAACCGTATCGAGTAGTGAGCAAGCATGAACACAACTTTGCTCTTCGTTTCTCCGTTGATAATTGGCATGCATAATAATGGCCATGTACTTATCTCGAGTTTGCTACGGTTGTAGGGCCGCCCTTCGGCAAGACGCGGCAAAGATTGGCTGTTGAAGGGAAACTTGATAATAGAATTGAGCAATGAAAGGATCTTGATTATTCGCAGCATAAAACAAAACAATTAAAACCATCAACAGGCGCATTGGCTACGTCTAATAATTTCGGAAATTAAGATGCAGATGGCCGCTGATTGTATGCTTCCTGGCAACTTGATAATTTGTGAAAATTGTATAAATTTGGGGCGCAGGTGTAATATAAATAAAATATAAAATTCGTTTCCGGTTTTGAAGTGAAATTGCACATGGATTTATTTTTGCAGCAAATGACAAATTGACAATGCGTTTGCGTTGGTGAATGAGTTTTTTTTTCTCAAGAATACAGAAAAATAATTTTGATTGCTATAATTCACCTTAAAATCACAATAGGAGCGAATTTTACGAGGCAGTTAAATTGTTGTTGCGCCAGGTCTTTCGAATCGTGAAGTGTAAGCAGAATTCGATGAGAGCAATAAAATTTCCGATCATTCTTATTTTAACAAACCAGTGAACATTTCCTGGTCCAATTTAATTGCCAATTGGAAATCGACCTCCCCACACTCCATTCATTCCGGCCAACGAAATGCAAAGCTCTGAAGTCTATTAATTAGCGTAGATTTGAATGGAAGCATTCTACTATGATAGGCAAAGCTACCATGCAAATAAAAAAAATTGATCGTGAATATTGTCCGTCAAAAATATAACTAAGAAACTATTGCTGTAGTGCCTAAAAAAGGTTCTCGCTCTGAAAATAGTTGGCAAAATTCGATAAAAATTATCAAATATCTTGAATAAATTTGTGGAATTAGGTCTTGTTTTATTTCCATGGCAATGATTTCAACCAAATGACGCTACTGACAACAATTGCTGTCCAGTAAAAGAAGCTTATTAGCTAAGCATTTTTTATTATTTTCAATAAGTTCTTGTCAAACAATAATTTCTGGTTGAACACCAACTATTAGCGTATGCCGTATGCGTTTGTCGAGATGAATATAGCGTAAGTTTTGGCAATAGTTATAAATAGATGGTTGGCTACATTTGGTATTAGAATTGATATTGAATAATGTCAATTTCCACTAGTTGGATCAAAATTTATTTTGGCACTATCATCACGGGATGATATGGATTCACTATTGCAATACAATTGTACCGGTACATCATAAGCAAAAATATGTAGGTACTTTGCAGAATTTTGATATTTCTGGAAGGATGTTGAAATAAATTAAATGATAATAAAATAACTAAAATTGACTCTAATATAGATCCTTATAAAGATCCTCAAATATAGATCACTCGATGTTATATCATTATTCTAATTACTTTTACAAATTGTTTGATTTCTTTCAGCACTGTGTGAATGAATAAGGCTCCTGTCGCAGTTTAAAAAACTCGGGATAATGCATACAAAATGCTAAATTACATGAAATTTTGTATATCAGCATATTTGATGCACCTAAAGAGTATGAAATGAATTACGCAAACGAGAAAGCGACCAACATAGCTTTTGCCAGCCCAAGCTGCTACCTAGCGCCTCCACACGGCCATACCCGGTAATACTCTATTGAGTAGCTAAGCTAGGAGGTACGATGCCGCGTGGTTCCCAGATGCCTGATCTCAAAACTGAGTTTTTGGACAGACCGTTGAACCACATGGACTTGGTAGCAGGTAAGCCTAATATGTTATTTTAATTATTTTCGTTTTAGCTCATCCAGTACCTCCTACTGAACAATGAAAACTTTGGTCGTAACAAGTTTAAATAATGCACATGGATATCAGAACGAAAAATTAAATTAGTGGATATTAGATGAACTGATGAAAATTTAAATAACGTAATTATGTTTCATTTATTGTTGGTGAGATTGTTCTATTTTTGGCCATTTGTACTCATTATATACTATTTATACATGCTTTATTATTGAATCCTCATGATCCTCATTGTTTATCTTGCCCTATTAACACTATATCCTCAAAGTAGTATGGGTGCCCTGCACTTTCAAAAGCAGATGCTATCACTAACATTCCTACCCACTTGTTCGGACGTAGCCAGGTATATAATGCGATTATATAGCCATCTACGATGTGTGCAACTTCATATGCTAATGCTATTGCTAATTAGCATGTTTGATGTACCTATAAACAAAAACAGTGTTTAAAAAGTTTGAAGCGTCGAATTGTTCTTTTCTAAAAATACACTTTATTTCCTACAAATTTTATTTCGACGTCATTTTGATTAAATAAAGTAAATTTTAAAACATAATTTTTGAAAAAATAATCTCATTTCTAGATATGCCCTTTTGATAAGTTACTTTTGGCTAAGAAATTACTAACCAAACCTCGTGATTTTAGTCAGGACCTTGAAATGCGGTTAGGCATATATTAATATTTTTTGAAACGATGGTTCTACAATTGATGAAGGGACCGGTAAGGGAAAGTAATGAAGAAAGATTTTTTTTGGGAATGGAGGGGAAAGAGTGGAAAGGAAGGGGGGGGGGGGTAATAGGTAGCTACGCTTAACAAGTTGTCGTTGTGACTCCTACCTTTTGTCCAAAGCTGGAAGGTGCATGGGTCGAACCAAGCTATAATCTGAGATTATAACCGGATTTGAACCCGCAACACCCGCCAGGGCAGGTGGCTCGTTGGTACCAGGCTTCATTCTCGATTTTTTGCTCAGTGGATGCTCATTTGACATTTAGTTGAGCGCCTCAACTAAACAGAATTCGAAAAAGTAGTTTAAAGGGCAATTGTAGAGCTAATTATCATTTACATTATTGTTGAAGAATGTATAGTTCTATCTTTTGTATTTACGGTGCTATGGGGCTGCTATCCTGTTTGGTAGCAAAAAGAGTGCTCATTTGGCTACCAACGAGATAGCAGCCCCATAGCGCCGTAAGCACGAAAGATAGAATCATACTTTCAACAATAACGTAGATAATAATTAGCTCTACAATTGCCCTTTAAACTACTTTTTCGAATTCTGTTTAGTTGATGCACTGTAGTCAAATGAGCAGTCGAGTTACTCGACTCGAGTAGTCAAATCTACTGAGCAAAAAACCGAGAATGATGCCTGGTTGGAACCCGTCTATATATGAACCACAGAGGCGCTGGACAAAAGGAGTCTGTACAACCCCCCTTATTAACGTAGTGACATGGGTTGGGCTATTTTTATATGAAATAGTTCTCTGTATGAATTTCTAGAGTTATGATATTCGCATGACTAATATTCCTGCAATACAACCAATTCTCTACCTCATAGCGGGCACTCTGTTGGAATTTCGGATTTTCGGATACCATATGTGTTTTAATGGCCAAATGGCCGACTAGTTTAAAACTAGAGAAATGAACGAATCAAATGACATCTCGTTCGTCACAATTGGTCTATGATTATTAAAGTTATGACAATATCATTTATGTCAATTATGACAAACCCTTGTCGCCCTGCTTAAAGTGTTTTTCTTGACGTATACATAACGGTTTAATCGGCTTAAGAGTTTAAGGTGAAATTAGTCGTCATCGATTCTGCCAATTTCGAAAGCAGTTTTTTGGTTTGAAACAAAAATTCTGTTCATGAAATATATTCGCTGTGTTTAGATTGGCAAGAAGAATGCAGTATTTACATTTTTATAAACAGAACTCCGCTTTTGGGCACAACATTTCTTCACGATACAGGCTGTTTGGTTCGAAAAACAAAGGAGATCTTTGTTATAAAAGCCATCATAAGTGTATAATAAAACTCAAATCATTATTTTATATGTTACCTTGAAAATACTAAATACTCGAAAGAAATGTTATTGTTTTGAAATGTTTTTATCTATACCTATAAAAATGGAGATCTGTCTGTCTGTCGGTATGTTCCTTATAGAATCGAAAACTACTGAACCGATCGGCATGAAAATTTGCATGTAGGGGTTTTTGGGGCCGGGGAAGGTTTTTATGATAGTTAGAGACCCCTCCCCCTAATAGGGGGAGCTCCCATGCAAATGAAGCACAAATTTCTGCATAACTAGAGAACTAATCAAGCAATTGGAACCAAATTGGGCATGTTGGTGTTTTTGGAGGCAGGATTTTTTTCTATGGGGAATTGAGACCCCTCTCCTCTTTAGAAAGGGAATTATGACCACTCTCCCTTTTAAGAGGAGGGGTTCCCATACAAATGAAATACAAACTTCTTCATAACTTGAGAACTAATCAAGCAAACGGTACCAAACTTGGCATGTGGGGGATTTTGGAGTCTTGAATTTATTTTATGATGGTTAGAGACCTCTCACCCCTGTGGTAGGAGGATAAGGACTCTCATACAAATAAAATAGAAATTTTTGGGTAACTTAAAAATTAATCGAACTTGAGTAATTCGAGACTCTTTCATAACAACTTTCATAGTCAATAACAAGACCACAAAAACTGTCTATAGTAACACTTGATCATTCAGGGCGATACGGTCGCGAGCGTTGCCGGTTACCCCCACCCCCAGGAAACCACCACTGACCTCTATTACTTTCCTTTATTTGGGTCCGAACGAGCGATAGCGAGTAAGGAGAGGATCACCCATGCGAAATGGTACTTTACACGAAAAAGTTTTCCGTGAAATGGTATATTCCGCTTAAGGTTTTTCGCGAAATGGTATTCGGCGAAATGTTGTACAATCACGGCGAATATTGCTCTCCGTTTTCTGGCTAACTTACTTACTTACTTACTTACTTACTTTTATACTGCACGTTAGCTTTTTGACAGAATAGGTGTTGTAAATTGGTATCCAAAATTCTATTCAAATTCTTTGTGTCGATAATTAGCTGCAAATTAGCATTGTCAGCACTAAGAAGGATAGCAGTAAAGTAGCGGCATATTTTGCCAAAATAGCATTTAAGTAGCATTTAAGGCGACTTAAATGCTTATTGGTTTGCATTTGAATAGCATTGGTGATTCTTATTGGTTCATGGTTACGTAACTGCCTAAATGAATGATCTAGAGTTGAACTCCTTAGAAACTTGCAAAACTCGAGATTGTGACAAAGATCATCCGAGATTCATGATATATGTAGCACACAGTTTAATTTGTGGCAATACGAAGTTTGTCGGATCAGCTAGTGATCAAATAAAATAAGGGCAAATTTATTTGAATCAGATCAGTTGACTATTCACATAATTGTGCCCATGAACGATCTTGTGACATCTTTCCTAATGCAGTATATTATTTGTAAAAATAATGCTAATCATGCGCTGCACTATGTAACGGTGACTAAAGAGGAAGGACTAATATGTGTAACGTTTGTTTAAAAACCCCCCGTGCGGTCATCCCCGGGCCGGACTAAATACTAGATGGTACTCTAGCAACATCGAGACACAGCAGAAATCGGCAGACCTCATACTTAAGGCCAAGCCAAAGCAGAATAAATGGTTCCAAAAAGGGAAAAAGGGCCATTACCATTGAAAGAACGCACGCGCGCACGGGTTACCGTCGGGAAGGCACGGGGTGGTCATGGCGATTCTGCTCAACCTTTCACCATGTGCTAATTGACCCAACTCAACTCTTCTAACGAGGCCTACAAGAGCGCTTCTTGGACTGGCTCTCAACAACCGTCTCCATTTCCGACTGCGCTTCGGACCGGCGGTGGTACGGTGGTAGCGCAATTTTAGTCCGGCAGAGAGCACCGGCAGAATGGGCCATGATGATGCGAGACTGAATCGGATCGGTTTTCGCTATCGCCGGAGGTGTTTTTATTCACCTCGCTTTTATCTGGCTTTTCCTTCTGGCTTGCTGTGCGCGGTGATATGCTCGACCGTATATATTGCTGCGCCATTTCGCTTATTATGGCCTGCTAGGTTTGTCTTCCTGTGCTGGTGTCTAATGAATGCAAGCCGAGCCCGGTTTTAAACCCTGTGGGCTGAGGTTGCGCTTGAAGCGTATGTTAAATTATTGCTCAACTGGTGCGATGGAAATTGAACTCAACTACCGGAGGGAAATAGTATAAGTTATAATTATAGTTCAAAGCAACGTTGCTCTGTCACATCGATCATTACACAAGGCTGGAGACAATTATCTAAAATTGTCCCATTGTCACTTTGCCTCTCAGTGAACTTCAACGGGCCGATTTATTGTGACCAGTAGAGCTGATTGGTATTAAAGGCAAATAAAAGAAAGGTACAGTATCAGCCGACGATCGGAGAGACCATTCTGTCTTGGTTTGTTTTTGCCCTTTATTTCCACTATTATTTCCAGATGATGATAATAATCATATCGTTTGTTAGACGAACCTTCGAAGTGTGATGCATGCATGTCAGTCACATTTATTATGTTTGGGGAGCTGGCAGGCTAACCCATGTGCACATATGTGGTGAATGTGGTATAAATGAACGATCGATGGAGTGAAATAAAAGAGCAGCTCCTTCCTCCTGTATGATTATGCTTGCAGCAGCACGAGGCAGAAAAGTCTGCAGCAGACAGGAAAAAGGTGATAAACCTAAGTAGGTGCTGAAAATTTTGAGCAACCATAAGCAGACGGTGCGACTGCTGCGGTGGAGCAGCAGGGCGAAAAGCGAGCTGATGATTGTAATTTATCGACAGGAAGCTTGGCGAGCAGAAATTTGAGGCTGCGGAGTTAATTGTTCGGAATTACTTGTAGAAGTTCATTGACGTAACACCGGGTGTTTTGTTATTAGAGCACAGAACTGGGTAGGCTTTTACTGCAACCGTAGCAGCAGATTCTTAATGATTCAATTTACACTGTTGAAATTCACCTTTCTCTATATTGCTTGACAAGCTTGTTCATGTTCAACCATATTTGTTTTATCGAAATGTGTCGAATGTTTGCAACATGACATAGATAGGATATGCAGTGACAACCCAGCTGTGTCACAAGAATTTTGCCATGATACTTCTCTGAATCTTTCATAAAAAATCAAATGCTGCTTAGTTACTCTGACCCGCAATTAGCTACCTTTATTATGCCGTATCCGAGCGCTGGTTCGGGACCACCAACTTGCGTACCTGGCAAACGCCGGGCGGGTGATTGTGTACTGCGTGGAAAAGTCTCGCTTCCAATGACAAAAAATATCTTACAAGCCGGTGCACTGATTGAAAAGTTAAGCGACATGAACTACAGTCCATTTTCAGACAACTAGATCAGCGTTTACCGCTAGAGATGTCAGAAAAGTTAATTTTCTTTGAATCAGCACAACATTACACCTCAGTTGGGTTGGTTGTTTTTATCAACTTGTTGACCGTCAAACTGTGGATAAAAGTTAGCTTATAATTATCTCATTACCTTAATTGAATCAAGTAAAACTAGGTATTAGAAGGTAAAAAAGAGGAAATAATGCTATTTTCATGCTTCAAAAATATAACAATTGCATGTAATACAAATTATTAAAATTATTTTAGTACCCATTTTAGTACAGAATTCTTAAATTATTGCGTTAAAATGGATAAAAACTAAGCCGAAGGGTTTGAAGATTGCATGAAATTTTTTACGGGAATAGTTATGTCGTCGTAGCCATCGTCAGCAGCCTAGAGCCGGGGTGGCTCGTGCTGTTTCAAGCTGTAGTCTCCATTCAACTCAATCTTGAGCTACTCATTGCCAATTTTTCTTCTCAGAAGTCGCAAATCACTTTCGATCTGGCCGACCTATCTTACACGTTGACCCCCTTGATTCCGGGGTCGGGGTTGTTGTAGAGAACTGTTTTCGTCGTTGTTTCACTGTAGTCAGGTATCTTTACGACGTGTCCGACTACCGACTTTAGGAAGATATACGATGGGATTTGCTCCAAACAGTGCCTGTAGCTCGTGATTCATACGCCTCCGCCACTCTCCGCTTTCAGTTTGTACTCCGCCAAATATCGTCCGCAGTACCATCTGCTCGAACACGGCAAGGGCGCGTATGTCTTCCGTAATCAGCGTCACGGCTTCAAGTCCAAAAAGAATTACTGGTCTAATAAGGGTTTTGTCTATCATCAGCTTCGTACGGCGGCGTACGCTTCTTGATCATAACGTTTTGCGAAGGGCAAAGTTGGCCCGATTTCCCGTTTGAATGCGCCGTTGGATCTCCTTAAAGGGTGTCTACGGTAAAATTGCAACACTTTCAAATTACACTAACTTCTGAGCTGTTGGGTAAAATTAATTGAAATATTGTTTCAAATTTTGTTCAAAGTGCATTATTTACACTGTGTGAGTGGTGTGCAAAGATCTGAAAAATGGCGTCGAATGACAAGCTCCTTCGCGAAAAAATTCTGCACAAGTAGGGTACGGGAGGGAATTTCCGGTCCATTAAGCGATTGGTTCTATTTTTTCGGCCTATGACCTAGTTCTAGTGGAAGAACAGGTGGTTTTGGCGCTCTTTTAATGAAAAACAATAGATTACTTACTGCCATGAGAAAGTAGTTATATAATATTAAAATTGTATGTCGGCAAAGTATTTTTATGAGTGAAAGAAAAGGAAAATAGGCTGAATTTAGAAACCTGCCGAAAGTACTCTCCTGTATCCCGTCGAATATAAGAATCTATCACATCGTGCCATCGATAAAAAGTTGAGAATCCCGACGGTTTAAAGAACGTCTGGCTGTCAATCGTAAATCAAGATGCGGAGAAAAAAGTTGCCTGTATAGTAATTAGAATCACAAGCGCATAGTTGGAGTCTTCTTTCAGAAACCAAACTCCTCCGTTCGAGATGAGGCACAAAACTGAATCTGAGCAACCTGAGGCAAAAACTGGAGCTAGGTTCAGAATGATCAAGGTTCACAAGGCCCCAGACAGTGACGAAAAATAGTATACGGTCGTGAAAAGCTGTGCCCGAAAGGTATACAATGAAAAGCTAATAAAACTACAGAGGCAATCTACGCCAGACTAAAAGCGGAGTCTATGAGGATTAGGCTAAAAATAAATACGTCGAAGATCAAATACATGAAAGGAAGGGATTGATTTTTTCCTGGTAATCCCTATAAATCAACAAAAAGCCATTTTTACGGTTTTGAACCTTCCCTTTGTTGATGACCACCCTATTCCCCCTTTCAGAAATCCAGCAATTTGAACAAGTGCTATCGATTAAAATGCAAGAAGAACGCACCCTTTTGCCCATTTGAACACTCTAGCCTTGTAAGAGATCTTCTCCGTCTTTTTTTATCCCCCCGCGCTAATCCTTTTATGCCAGAATACATGTGTTTGACAAACGACGTTTAACGAAGAACAGAAGTCCAGAAGTTCCGGAACTATGGCGAAACATACATTCTATACTCACGTTCCTCGTCACCCTAGTTGTCGATTCTTTCCCAGTCAGCTCCCTCTTCTGTCACGTAGCTAATTATGCATTGCATTGCTTTATGGAAATCCCTATAATGGAAACGAAACAAAGGTCTTTTTTACTATATATTCTTCTTCGGCGAAACCCCCCTCGTTTCTCAAAGTCACTTGCACTGTAATCGGTTTAAACGCAAGAGAAACGTAACCCCTTTTACTTAGCCCCATGTTAGTGCTCCCCCTATTGGCAACCCCCCGGTTCTGGTTCTTTTATGTCAAGGAACATGTGTGCCAATTTTGATGAAGAACCGTCCGGGAATTTCGGAGCTATGGCCTCCCCCCTGGGTTATAATCCCCCCTTATTGTCAACCCCCAGTGTTGATTCTCTTATATCAAGAAATATGTGTGTCAAGTTTGGCGGAGAACGGTCAAGGCGTTCTGGAGTTATGGGGGAACATACAGACATACTCACGCTCACTTTTATATATAGATAAATAAAAGATAATGGATAATGTTGAGAATTTAACTAACAAGTTTAAAATAATTTCATTTTACAAAAAAAAAATTTCATTTTATCAATGGAAAAGACTCTTAGTTTAGCCGGTTTCTTACAAAATACTTTTCATATCAATACTGCACCAGTCACCTAACCTAACAGCTTCCAAAAAGGAACTTATTTGCAAAACTTACAGCGTGCGTTGTAAGATTAATTTCGGTAGAACATGTATAACAGTGACCACTTGCAACCCACAGCGATTAATCTCTATTTTATAAGTCCGGGTCTCCGTCGACTCAATTTACCAATTATACCGCTAGTATTTCGTTTGCCGCCTAATTGTGTATAAAAGTTTCATCGCCATTCGAGAGCTCGTCCAAATGAACAAAAACCAGCCCCAGTTAAAACTCGCCCCGTCAGATAGGTGTCAGACTTAGCAGTAGCAGCAGCGGTGCAGTCGCTCGTGTGGATTTGTTCGGAGAAAAATCATTCACACGTTCTGCGCTGCCCATGGGAGTGAGAAGATCTATTAGATTCAATTAGTCTCACCTGGAGGGGCCTGAACTGGCACGTAATTAGTGAAACCGACCGGGTCGAAAAGTGTGGTAGTGTAGCTGATCCGTGGGCCTGGAGGGTAGTTTCAGTGCTCATCATTTCCATCACCGTCATCTTCTGTTCAACCTCTCGGAACTGGAGGAATTCTCGGCTTTCGCCACGGTCATTCCGAAGGTACCGACAGCCGTCGTCGTCGTCATCGTCATCTTCGTTCGCGGTCGAGGTGCACGGATCCCTAGAACTGGCCACATCGTTTTCATCCAGGTCGTGCCCCTCTCCTTCCTTGTGCTTGGATTTGCAGTGAGTCTGTGAACTCGATGCATAAATAATCGCTTACAAATGGTTCACTTCACTTTATTGATACATTATGGGTGCGCGTACACATTTTCCTCTGGTTTCTCGTTGCCTGTTCTACTGCTGGTTAACAGGATGGTTGATTACCAGCGTGAACTCGACTTGTGTCGACTTGTGGTAAGTCGCAGTGGATTTTCTTGTTCGCTCCGGCTTTCCGACGGCAACAGGGTTCTCAAGTGTAGTGTGTACTTCAAATTGCGGCAGGGAGGCGAGCCCAAGTGTTTCGTTCCTTTTGCGACGGAGCGATGATTTGTTTCTAATGTTGGAAATTCATACGACTTTTTCCTTGAGAAACCTCACACAGATTAATGTTTTTTTAAGCGAAGTCTTGCCCAGAAGCGCCGCTGTTGCTTCGCAAGCAATCAAGTACTCACTATTTTACATATATTACACTTTGAGCCGCGCGACTGGCTAGACGGTTTATGTTTATGCGTTCGGTTTTGTCTCGAAAAGCGCTGTTGTTTCTTACCCCGGGCACACCCCCGGCACACTTGAGCGATGAAACCCTTCCGACCCGCTCTGGCTTGACGTTCTGTGGCCAACCAGCTCCTGTCGCCCCGGTCTGGCCCCGGTAAGAGTGTCGTAATCGCGCATATGTGTGTACACAAATGCGTCTTGCATGCAGTGGGCAAAGAATAAAAAAAAGCATTACATCTGCATGTATGCTTCGGCCGTATGCATGGCAGTATTTTCGTTTTACGTTTGTTTTTTTACAGATTCTGAAGTAAGGCTTGTTTCGAATCGACAGCAGTCGACGAGAAGGTGGTAACGAAAATAAATTTGGGAATTATGTATGAAGTCATTTCAGATTATTTTTTATTAGATTATGTTTAATATTAGCATGATAATATTTAGAATTGCCAAAAGGACGTTTGTACGGTTGCCATATAGATGATCCTAAAACACGAAAGCTATAGTGTACGATAGCCGTACATTTGCCAAATTTTTATATTCAATTAAATTTTTTTAGAGTTACCTCGTAAAAACACTCTCAGCCAGTCTGTGGCCGATTCGTGTCAGTTTAAAAAAAGATCGAGTCGGACTAAGAGGAATTGAATTTAATTCTAACTGCTCACTATCGACCAGTTATCAAAGCACAAACTGGTGAAACTTGTGAAAATGTCGTCCCTTGCTCTGACACTTTTAAAATTTTGATTTCAACCATTCAGCTAAAAATACTGGGTACAAACTAGTACTTTTACTTCTGCATATATGTGAGTATGTGGATAAGAGCCAACCGAGATTGAATATCATCGCAACCACAGTGTCGCGCATTACTGTTACTTCAAGTGTTGGGACCCGAATGAAAGTTAAAGAGTCATAAATGTAGGGGAAAGTTGTCGTGGTTGGGTCACGTTTTGGAATTTACCCATAATTATCGTTTCAAAAGGAATTTGGAAATCTAAATACATCGTTGCAAAGGTCTAAGAATAAGGTATATTTTCGGAAAGTTTTGAACTGATTGCTTGAAAAATAAAAAAGTTATAAGCATTTACGTGTAAACAAAAAAAATTGTCGCAGTCGGGTCATGTTGTACAGGTTGGGCCACCGCAGAAAATCTTAGACATACGTATTGAAATTTTATATGGAGACATGAAAAGTATGAATTCCGTAAACAACGGGTCATATAAGTACAAATACCCTATTTTTAATTGCATGTTTGCGAAATTTTGGCGATCTTGTAAAATTAATATTGTTACAATCGCCTTTTTCGAAGTGTACAACTACAATGTAAAAAACAACAAAAATCTAGGATTTTATCGTATTAATTTTGCTACATTTCGTCACATTTTACGTGACTGACATTCTCTAGCGATTATTGCGCTTCTGCGCTTAAAATTATGGTGGCCCAACCATGACTACTCAAGTGGCCCGACCTTTACAAATAGCGCTTTTCTAGTATTTCACCTTAGCCTTCCCAAACATCTTACTGGAGGGGATTTTTCTATAGTCGTCGTGTGGAGCACAAAACACTTCATACATTTTCAAAATTTATTTCGTTAATTGCATTTAATGAATCATTTCTTGAAGAAAAGTTCATTGCGCCTGGAAATCTTTTTTTGTAAGATTTAGTCACTGAATTCAGTACGGGTGTTTTGAATACATGATTGAAACTCACAATATTGTGAAAAGTTAGCTATCATAGTAAGAAGTTTGACAACGGTTGTATCATAGATATTATGAGTTACTAAAACTGTAAAATCGTGATGGACCGACCATAACAGTGGCCCGACGATAACGACAATACCCTACATTAATAAAATAACATCAAGATTTAGGTTACGAGCATTGCTATAAAATAGATCCATTCATGGCGTTATTATATTAAAAATTTACGTAATATGTGTGATCATAATTATCACCTTATTTGTGCTGAAAATACAACTCACTGAAATGCAAAATAGTTGGACTAGTCTGGAATTCAACATTTCGTATGTGCTGAAGGTACTGGATCCCAACATGGCCGGAAAAATGGCGGCCTTGTGAGGATATAGGATATGGGATGTCCGGCCTTTCACCGTTTCACCTTAAGAGGTTTAATAATGTTAATGTTTAATAATGTTGCATAGGTATTGTTTTAATAAAGTAAAAAAGCAAAGCATAGGTGCTACATTCCGTTATCGAAACTAGACCTTCTGTTTTTATACGACAGACTTCGCGGCCAGTTGTTAGAGTACAGGACAATTGCAGGCCCAGTTGCTACAAGCCTATTGACTCTAACAGCATCTCCCAGCTGAGATTCGAACATACGACAATTGGTTTATAAGGCCAGCATCATACCTCGACGCCAACTGGGAGGCGTTATAATAAAGAAAAGAGGTTAAAAGAACAGAGGTTAAATGCAGTGAGGAGGCTTAAAAAAGTGGATTATTCTAGAATTTTTCTAGAAAAAAACCTTAGCTGATTAAAGTGAAAACTTGTATTCATGAAACAGTTACTTTCCACTGTATTTTACATATTTTATTTCTAAAAAAGTTATTTGAATAGCTGCTATAGTTAATCTCCTGGAAAAGCTATGAATTTTATAATATTAGCTTAAGAGCAAAAATAGGCAAGCGTGATGATTTTGGTGTCGCCATAAGTTAGAAGAGAGTGCCGTTAGCGGCAGATGAAAGCACAGCTCTATCATTTTCCAACACCTCTGGCGTTTTACCTGCTTCAATTATGTAGTTTATGTGATTTTACTTTGTTCGCACCACACCAGCATTTCAACAAAAGATCATCAAGTTTGCTTTAAAATTTGAATCATTTTATTTACTGGCATGATATTGTACCGTACGCACTGTGTTTAATTTGCTTTGCAGTAAAAGGGAATGTGTGCAAATTCTTACATCCTTACACATTGTTTGCTAAGCTCTCCGCATGGCAACATTAATCATTACACGCTGTACGAGTATAATCTCTTCGAGGGCTGAAATCCTACATTGAAAATTCTGCATTGAAGTACAATTTCTTAAGAGCCCCATCTTGTGACCACTACAAAATACAGAATATCACCCACTTTACGCTTCACTATGTTCGTGTAAGATAAGCATCTTTGCTTCCAGGATTCAATCGGTAAACCGTGGTCTGTTTTCAGTAAGACCATTCTTCAAGACAGCTTCCACGCCGGTGGTTCTTGCAACCAGTAACTTTGGCCAGCAGACAGCTTTAGGGAAGCATTTGTACATGACAGGGGACATGCTTTCTCAAGAAGAAACTCTCCTTTTTGCATTTTAGAGCTGTTGTGCACCAAAAACTGGCCCCTGGCAAGCCAGACAGTATTCTGCTTTTCTTGGTATGCTAAACGCATTCATGCTCCGGCCTTCCGTACTAGTACGTTGTTTCACTCATTGTCTGGTAATAGCGTTTCTAGAGCACAGAAGCAGCACAACGTTGCAATTTGAAGTTACTCGAGTAAGATAAGTAATCCCACACTTCTTTGGTCTCCCCAGGACATGGTTTAATACATGCCAACTGCTGACGGATTGACCACTAAGAACGATCTCTGCTATCATCATCAACTTTCAATGCTGATTCGGCACGCTTGTCAGCCACAACAAAGCCAGGATGCAGATGCTGTACGATTATGAGCGATATGATGTAATATATATCCACCTAAACGTTCCAGAAGTCACGTTACTTGTTCCATGATATAAATGGAAATAATGAAAATACATTCCGGAATCAAATTGATCTACACCAAATGAAAGGCTGACAAGTTATCCATCTCATTGTGGTTTCACATTGAAATTATTTGTTGTAAAATAGAAAGAACGTTTTTCTTGCAAAGCAAAGTTTTGCTGCTTTCCGTCTGGAGAAGTAATCTGTGCAGATGGTAACATCCCATCATCATTATCATCATCCTCCAGCGTTGAATCCGGACTAGGTAGGCACAGTGAAAGTTAATAGAGCGAAAAACGTTCTTGGGAGGATTGATTACTGATTTCCTCTGTCTCTGCGTAGCCCACCATGTTTTCATTCTTTCTGGCTGACCACATGTAAAGAAGTGCAGGCGGTTGGGCTTACATTCGGGCAGTTGTGGTTAGTGTTGTTGCTGATGGCTTATATGTACGCTTCAGCAGACAAACCAAATCAGGTTTATAATAAGACTGGGCTCGACTCGGACGGAGTCTTCTGCGTGATGCGGAAACATAATTTACTAAAACGGGTCAAATTAATGTTTGAAAAAGTCTATTAAGATCAAAAATTGATCATCAAACCAGCGAGAAGATTGTGGAGCCGGATGGGAGAAAGAGAGCGAGACAGAGTGGCCGCTGGAGATAGGATGCAGAAGCCAGCAAAGACACAACAGTCATGCAATGGAGGTGCCCACTGGTGCGCCTATTCTGAGCAGAGCAGAGGGTCTTTCGGGGTTGGCCAAGAGGCAGCAAAAGTTGAAACCTCATTCTTAAAAATTATGTGTAACTAACCACAAAAGCCCAAGCAGGGAAAACATGGTGCTCGGCGCGGGTAGGCTGCTTGGAAGACGTTGGTTTAGTCTTATTTTGGTGAAACAACTGTCAGTGTAGCCAGTTGGTTTGCGTTTTATTTAAGTTTTATTTTATTTTATTTGGGATTTATTTGAGTTAGAAATCGACCTGTTTTTGCAACATAATCTAACCATTTGTTTATGCTGTGTTAGTTGGTTTATATTACGTCTACTGACAGATATTTAACAATGAATAAATATCGTAAATAAATATCAAAGCTCGCTAGATAAAGTTAGTAGAATCGTTGCACTAGTCCCGTCATTGTCCTGACTCTAACAGTCGGCTGCAAAGTCTGTCGATAAAGAATTGTCATGATTGGAGTTCGGGCAAGAATCATTCCATTCCCAAGTAACAATTCTAAAGCCACTTGGTTTTACTTGAATTGCGATAAGGTTTTATAGCGGTATTAATCATCACCTCTGGTTTTATTGTGGTATTACGCAATCCCTAAAGGATACGAGTCCAAACACACTTAGAGTGAGGAGGGGTAAAAGTGCGATGCGGGTAAAAGTGCGATTCAATAATTTATCGGTGCAGATCCCGAGTAAATTTTCTACATTGGCATGGATGGGTGACTACTTTGACAGCTTGAATCTAACGAAAAATTTGGTTGCTTACGAAGCATAGTTGCTTAGTTATGTGCAAATGTTATTTTAGGGCGGTTTTGATGTAAGTTTTCTTTATATGGCAAATACGATATCAACAGGAGGATATTACTTGTTGAAAATTCGTAGCAGCGTTTTACATCACTCACATATCTGTTTTGAAAATACGGCGAAAATAATTTACAACATATATTTCGCTTTTCTGTAATTTAATCTAACCCCGTCAAGCGCCTAGCGGGGTAAAAGTTCGATTCACGGACGGGGCAAAAGTGCGATTCATGGACGAGGCAAAAATGTATAGCTAATTATGTAAAGCTTTAGGCACTATATTACAGATACTAGAAATGAAAGATCTGCCGAAAACTGTGTGCTCTATAGATGTTGGCCCAAGAAAAACAATGTGTTTCCGCTGATGAAACAAAAAACAAACGTTTGGAAAAGTTTCGATCTAACGGAGGCTGCAATACACCAGCGCAAAATAGAAAAGGTGCAAATTGAGAATATTCCGAAACATAACGCAGATTGAAGATAATATGGTTTTGTTAGCTACTGCTGTGCTAATTTCATGGATTTTAGCTTCGAACTTTTGCCCCGCTAGTGGGGTAAAAGTGCGAATCAGCACTTGATCAGAAGAAAGAAGAATTTATTTTGCAAAACACTATTACCGCAGATGATTTATAATTGAATGTGAAGACATTGAGCTACTGCATCACTATAAAATATATTATGTTGTTGTCCTTCTTTATATCTCACGAAAATTGATGACAACTTCAAACATCACACTTATGCCCCGACCTACTATATAGCTAGCTAGAAAACCATAATAAAACTTAAAATTAAACAAGAAGAAAACTTATCCAATTTAATTCTAATTCTTCCTCAGTGTCTGTTTTCGAACACAGTCACTGAGGAAGCCTGCAAGTCGTAGGCGAAATACGTATCTGTCGTGAATAAAATATACATAGTAGAATTAAATTGGATAAGTTTTCTTCTTTTTTAATTTTAGGTTTCGTATTCTACTAAGCCGCTTTAAGAACTTCAGTCGTAATAAAACTGTTGATAAAACAAATTTAAGGTGGTTGCTTATATTATTACGTTAAAACTTGTTGGCTGCACCACGTCTCTTATAAACTTACCATACGTGTGGCGTATCAATACAATATAACGCACCAATCGAAAATGTTCTTATTACGGTTGCTTGTCAAACCGAAATAAATCTATTAGTACCCAAGTAACACACAATACAAGTTAGAAAATAATCTTCATGGAAAGTAGTCGTTTAAGAGTATCATAAACGTACTTTGAAAACATGTGTCGTTATTATTAAGGTTTTGAGTTGTTTTGTGATAACATGAATTTATTTGACAGCTCATCTCAAATGAATAGTGTTTGTTTTTGTCAACATGTCAACACGAAGTTTTTATTATGTCTCCATTACTAAATTTAAACTACTGGAAGAACAAGTTGTAGCTTATGCTATAATAGCGTTTTAAAATGGTATGAATTAACTTGATACATACTTTCTTTCAATTGTTGTTTCATTAGACTTCAATTTTTTTCGCTTGTCTGGTAATAGAGAAGTTCTGATGTGTGTAATGTTATACTTTTCTATAACCAGCTGTGTTGCTTGGGTAATATAGAGCTATTAAAACGGTAACACCATGACCAATCAGGTTTATTGCTGTTATTATGAAGAATATGAGAGTTCAACGCCGAAATCATTTCGCTCTCGCTCCACTTGGTCTTGCCATCTCGCTCACTGTGCCTCTCTTCGTCTTGTTTTTACCGGATCCGATGCGAAGCCCATTTTTGCAGGATAGTTGTCCGGCATTCTAGCAACATGTCCAGGCAAATGAATCCGTCCAGCTTTAACAACTTTTTGAATGTCGTAGAGACGCGCAAGCTCGTGGTTCATTCTTCGCCTCTATACACCATTCTCTTGCACGCCGCTAAGGATGCTTCTTCGCACCCGCCGTTCGAAAACTCCGAGTGCTCGTTGGTCCTCTTCTAGCAGTGTCCACGTTTCGTTGCCGTAGAGAACAACCGGTCCAATTAGCGTTTTGAACAGTGTGAACTTTGTATGGGGGCTCAGATTGTTCAACCGCAAGTGTTTGTGGAGTCCGTAGTAGGTCCGACTTCCGCTGATAATAAACCTTTTATTCTCACGGTTGGTATTGTTGTCCTCTGTTGCCAGTAAGCCAAGGTATACGAACTCGTCGATTACCTCAAAATCATCCCCGTCGATTCCCACGGTACTGCTCAAGCGGGCCCTGTTGCACTCGGTCCCATCCCCCAGCATATACTTTATTTTAGACGTATTTATCTTCAATCCAATCTTCTCTGTTTCGCGTTTTAGTCTGGTGTACTGATCTTCCACCGCCTTATATGTTCTGCCGACAGCATCCAAGTCGTCAGCAATTGACTAGATTTATTGAAAACCGTACCCCGCATTTCGATCGCCGCTCGTCTTATAACACCTTTAAGCGCAATGTTGAATAGCAGGCAGGAAAGACCAACTCTTTGTCGAAGTCCCCTGCGAGATACGAATGGGTCCGACAATCCAACCGAGATTCTCACACAGCACTGGATCTCATCCATCGTAGCCATGATAAAAGTCTAGTAAGCTTACCCGGAAAGCCGTTTTCGTCCAAAATTTTCCATAGCTCGTATCGGTTTACACTATCATATGCGGCTTTGAAGTCGATGGGACAGCGGATGCGTGGGTACTCGGAATTCGCGGCACTTCTGCACACACAGAAGCGTGGTACAGAGAGAGAGAGAGAGAGAGAGAGAGAGAGAGAGAGAGAGAGAGAGAGAGAGAGAGAGAGAGAGAGAGAATAGAGAGAGATTCAAAAATGTATTGTCTGTCTTGATTTTTACTTTTATACACCAAACACCAAACAAGAAGCTTAAAATATGTAAGGCAGGGGCTCGACGCAGAAACCGCTTCTCTTTAGGTGCATGCATTTTCCTAGGTTTACTGACTAGTAGGAATTATCGCTTAGTTAAGTCCGGACGAGCGGCAGCGAGTAAGGACAGCATTACCCAACGTTGAAGGTTGAATGCCGCGAATGTTTTCGGCCGAATATGATATTCGGCCATTCGTGTTTCGGCCTTTTGTGATTCGGCCATTAGATATATTTTGCCGTTTGTTATTTCGGTCATTTGTGTTTCGGCCATTCGCGATTCGGCCATTCATTATTCGGCCATTTGTGTTTCGGCCAGTCGTAGATAATCCCTATGTTGGTATGCAGAAAAATATTAAAGAGTAAAGCCAATCAAAAAAATTAATGTTGTCAATCTAAATAAAATAGCATCCTAAGTCCCGTAAAAAATTATCATTTCGGATAATCCATTCGTTATCTCAACTGCTCAAAAGATTCACCAAAATCCGCCTGCACTGCACCAGACAGCCAGTAAAAGTTCCATCCAATAAGACTGCGGAGACGAAACTTGAAGCGCAACGAAGGAAAATAAAACACTCAGACGCGCTGATGATGTTTACATACATCATCGGGCGATTCGTATACGCCGCGCCGGCCGAAACCGTCTGCCATGGGCTGCAGCAGCGCGCCTAGTCATCATGCTTGGTCGTTGAGTTAGAGAGGATGCTGAGAAAAAAAAGAGAGCAACATCAATAATTCTGAACTAGCCAAGCCATACGAGCGTATAAGCATATTCAAACGCACGCCTATGGCATTTGGGGAGTTCTTCGTCGAACTTCAGAGCGGGCCAGTTCCTTTGGCTTCCTTCTCTAAACGTGCTAGCGGGTTGATGGGGTTGACTCCTTCTATTGAATGGGCGGAGAAGCAAGGGGCTAGAGGTATAAAAGTTTAACCTTATTCACTTATTTTTTTCGCGGTCGAGCACAACTGACCACTGCACGGTGAGTAAACGTGGGTCAAAAATTGAGGACGACTTAGTTGGTTACTTGTTATAAGCAGGTTGTAAAGTTTCGCTGTGCGCCTCACCACGAGCTTTCAGAACCGGCCAAATTGGAGTGGATCGTGGTTCATTATATGCGGGAGGAAGAAAAAGGTGGAGCCGAGAGCAATGGTCTAGAAATAGCCCGTCTCCGGTGTTTTGCGTTTTGGCGGAGGCGCTTGCTGCCGTTTTACGTTACTTGCCCATGGGATGCTTATTATGTGCGGTTTTTTCGATTCGGTCGTGCCCTCATCACTTTCATGGCTCGTTGAGCACACAGCAACACAGATAGGTAGGTTGACCGTGGCCAATGATGCCGGCCAGCTAGTATGATATTTGCATGCGCCGGTGAATTACCGGCTGGTCATTGAACGTTGCTTGCTCGTGGCTGAATGCTTCTTCATTATCTAGTATCATGAGAAAATTCTCTTGTTTACTTTGCATTGGTTAATACCGTTTACTACCAATCTAATTCTTTAACTTCCTGTATTTCATCAACCACTTTTGTCCGCGGAGAACGCATGCAGACACTTCCTTGGTGGTCGTCGCCTCCCGGTTGGTCTTCCGCCACTCTCAGAGGCTTACCATGACACTGATTGACAGATTTTGATTTAGAACTCTAAACAATCACACTCGTTTGCTCAACACGCCCGGTCTGGCCAGCCATGTGCGTGTGTTCGTCGGAGGCCTGCGGTTTGAAAAGTTCAACCGGAAAATTTTATCTCGACCAAAACAAGCAAACGAATGAGTAGAGCATACGCCCAACATTACCATATCTCTCGCCTGTGCCGCGATTCCTCCGCTTCCACACCGTTCGTCGATCAGAGTGTACACTAGAGGCTGCTGTGCTACGTGGCGCTCTGGCACCAGGCACCAGGTTCGGCCGAATGCATTGCTCGGTTCATCCGCTAGCCGCAGAACCTCAGAACGGCTCCGATGCACGGTGTGCAGTCGAAGCTGTGCGTGGACAAATCCATATCATTACGTGGTGATTCCTGTTATTTCAAACTCCGTGAAGTTTGATCAGCCGAGCACAAATTTATGTTAAGGATCCAGACCACAGAGGGTGCATTTGACAACGTTATGCTGCATTCTCTTAACTAACCACTAATAATAATAGTTTATCGAAAGCGCCCTACTTCAGGTGCGTAATTTTTCAAAACAAAATCTTGTGCATAGACTGGTATTAAATGTGTCTTAAGAACCAACTTGTCACCGCGAAATAAATGCGCAAAAATGATACTGTATATTGGCAAGAATTAGTGATAGCTTTGCACCCATGATATAGAGAATAGAGAGTAGGCTCAAAATAGAAGTAGACTGATGAACGAGTGCCGTACGCTACACGGATAGAAATTTGATCTCCAAAACGAGCAAAATGACTCATGGTTCCCGGTTTCTAGCTCATGATTTATGAAAATACACCATGAATAATAATCATGATATCTCGAGCTTCTTGCAGTACAACACAACGCAAAATCATGAACTATTATTCATGATTTTGTGCTGTCTGATGTGGCAGTTCAGTCATGATTTGACAGGAATTCACATTTCATGATTTCATTCATGGCATCGGAATCGAATTTCTTTCCGTGTAGATGTTTGATTAGTTTGAAGTTAAGCTAAAATCTAATTGTGATTGCAAATTAATATCAAATGTAGAGGATCATTTCGTTTTTTGTTGGTTCTTTAGCACTGCTTTTGCACGGTTTGTGAATACGAGAGTCGAAAGAACATGCAATAGTGTGGTTTGAATATAGCTACCTGATTTCGTCTAGGAAAGACTAAACAAGAGTAGACCAATTTCCATTTTTGTTTTGGTGATTGTAGCTTTGGTATTTCGTTTTTCTGGTTCTTGTTTTGATTGATGAAATAAGGCTTTGCTAAGCGATGTAACATTTTGTTACTTGACAAAACCAAACGAAACCGAACAGAACAGAATGGAAATCCGTGAAAAAACAACCGAGATACGGCCATTTCAGTAAAATTAGTTTTGGAAATGTTGCCTGGTATATCCTACTTTTATGGCCATTTTGAGATATGACCGAAACCATACCAATATAGGTGTTAAACTTTAAGATTTTACGAGGCTTGAAATTCCTGAAGTTTTTCACCCATATTGATATGGTTTTGGATATGCCCCAAAATGGCCACTTCTGCCGAGGTACCAGAACCTGCAGCAGTGTTGCGATGGCAAGCTGCACACCAGGAAAAGCATCTAGTGTCAGTGCCTCATAAAATCTTCATGTCCTAGTCATGGTCAGAGCAATAGATGTTACTACACGGAAATGGTCATTTGGTTGTTTCTCGACCGATAAAGGGTGTCCACGATAAAATTGCAACACATAAAATTAATTTGCAAAATTCAAGTTTTTATCCGATAGTCATCAAACTGTCAGGGCATCAAATGAAACGCTCAAACTTAGTTTTAGCGTTTTTATTTTATTAAATTTTGCCTCCGTATCCGGATGCCCTTATTTTGGCCATAACTCCATCCATGAGATTTGGCACAACTTCAAAATCGACATGGTTTACATATTTACCCATACTTTCTTCATTTCTTCATCTGTTTTGACTACTTTAGGATGTTTTAGACGATTCTGCTTTATAATAGTTTAGCATTTCTCGATTGGCCGCAGCACCGGTGTATTTGAGGGGCTTTTGCACAATGCCATGACGTCCTACCAGAAAAACATAGGACAGTTGTGAGACTTCAGAAGAGTAGAGACTTTTTCGGAGTAAGAATTAAAGCCACTTAAGCTACCGTTGGTGCGAGCACCTTATGAACCCTCTGTCATGCGGGGCAGGATTAGTTGTGGGTCCGACTAAGAAAGGGTCCAAAATTGCTGGTAAAATTTCGTAATACATGTTAGTACCCTAGGCGTCGTTCACGAAGAACATCCGGTATTTTTCAGTGTTTAAAAACGCCCCTCTTCCATCGGTCATTTTCGTCCACACCAGCTTAACTCCCCACTCCCAGATCGGACGTGCAGTGCCAAACATTAAAAAAAAAGAGTTGTATCGTACATTGCACCCTCAATTTGTCAGACCTTTTACCACCCTATTGACATCTTTATATCGAGCTGCAGCTGAATTTGTTTGATTTTAAGCTGATTTTGTTGGATTTTTAAATTATTTTCGATTTTTATAGTTGGACGTCCAGAATCACGTAATACCCCCTCCCCATGTAGTCCAATAATGTCAATTTTTTCAAAGCCCTCTGTTTGACGGACGTCCTTTGTGAATGACGCCCTAGTTAAAACCCCAGCGCATTAACGTAGGGGGACTGGGGGTATAATGCCCACGTTAAGAAGAATATCATATTATTCATCAATGCGGAATGAATTTCCAGAAACTAGACTATAAACCCTTAAGTAGAACAGTTTTCTACCTAACATGCTCGTCCTGAAGCATAAAAATCAATAAAACACGTTTGAATCGTGAAATTATATAAGGCATTTGAAAATTTGTTTTCAGATTCGTTAGGGGTAAAATGCGCATAAGTGTGTACAAAACGAACCACAACAAAGGGTCAAAATGCACCACAACAAATTGGCAAAATGCGCTGTCTGTTTAATTTTAATGCAAACCCGGCACGACTCAGAACAGCGTGAGGACCTACCTACTTGTTAAATCTGTTATTCCGGATCACGGTTTTGCAATCGCCAGGTCCATTTTCACTGGAGCGGTCGATGCTAAGATATCACACAAGGGTTTTTCCTGGTACTTTGCCGGCAACGCGTCTTTCACTGTTTTTCACTGGTTTTCACTACCGCCGCAAGTGGCAGGCTCCGGCCAAGACCGACGGTGGGTTTTTTATGTAGCTTCGCGACATCTTAACCGGGTTTTTCGGAGCGAATCAGAATTAAAACAACACTTTGCCTTTTGCTTTTACCAACGTTTTGACGTTTGCCTAAAAGTGTATGGGCTACTAGATCGATTAACGTTTGGTTGCACTGCAAGTAAATTCATGCTTCTCACGGCGCATTTTGCCCCGCTAGAACTTGTTTAAAAAAATCGTTTAAATCACATAAATAATAATTCAATTAAACAATTTTACATTGGCTGCCGGATACCGAGACCATTGTTCAAAATAAGAGCCATTTACAGATACGTAATATTGTTTATTAGTGGCGTAATGTCTTACGAAAAAAGTTGCGAAAATTGTAAGAAATAAGACGGCAAATAATTTTTTAGTTTTTTCATAGGATTTATGTAATTTAGAAAGCTTATATGCTCAACACAAGTTTGTAATGTAAAATAGAAGCAATTGGCACCTTAATTACAGTTTAAAAGTGAGTAATTCGTGAAATATGACAGCGGCGCATTTTGCCCCGACTGGGCATTTTACCACCAGTTACCCTATGCATTAAAAAAATGAACGTTTTTCGAAAGGTGATACAAAAAACTAAGACAGCTAATTGAGTTTAATAAATTTACCATGGGAGGGAATTATGTTAGCTTACTTGCAAAAAAATTCTACAGCTCTATCAGTCGAACTCTAATTGTGATGGCGAAAACAATGAAGCTACTCCATTCAGAAGTGTGCGTATCCCGCCGCGTCGAAAACGGACATCGAGCGGCACTTTGTGGACGCCAGATACGCCCGTTCCGGCATCTACAACATCTTGGCACTGTTGATCAACAATCAGAGCAGCGAAAGAAAGCCCGGTTCTGGACGGTCGACGACCCTGAGTGACAAGAAGCTCCAGAGGATGCTGTAGAGGAAGTGGCTACATCGCTGCGTGCACTTGGCCGGGAGGTCGGTGCAATCGGCCAAACAGTGAAAAAGTACCTGGCGAACATGGACATACATGTCAGGAAGCGGCAGTCCCGTCCACTAGTCTCGAAGCTGCAGGCAATGACGCAGCGCAGCGGCCCCCATGAAGGAAGTGAGCTCGGACGTGAAGTTCATTTTACACACCAAGTTCCTCAAGAAGGTGCTGCTGTGGCTGACAATCAGCGAGAAGGGGATGTCAAAGCCACTATTTTTCGCTCCGGACTGGCCGTGAACGGGAAATTTTTTAGTACGGAGCGCCTGTCGGGAGTTGCGCCGTTCATCAAGAAATTCCATAAGGGTGAAGAGGGTGTTCTGGCCGGATCTGGCGTCGGCCCACTACTCGAAGCGATCGCTTTAGGAGATGGAGCGGCTGAATATCGAAGTCGGCAAACCCGTCCAACGTCTCCCAGCTGCGTCCCATCGAGAATTTCTGAGCAAACCTGAGGCATAAGATCTACTCCAACAATTTTGTCGCGAAAACCGTGGAGAAATTGATAAATAAATCGAAAGAAAGAACTCAAAAACATGCCGCAAGTTCCGGTTAACTGCCGGAAGGCCGCTCGCAAGGGCGTAGAATGTTTTGCAAGTAAGCTAATATAAGGGGGCATCCAGATACCACGTGGACAGAAAAATACCAATTTTCAACCCCCCCGTCCCCCTCCGTGGACAAGCGTGGACATTGACTCAACCCCCACCCCCCTCCCTGTTTGTCCACGTGGACATTTTTTTCCTTACGTAAAATTGAACAAAACAAAAGCATGGTGCTAAATTTTGTTTTCAACTTAATTTATGGAGTATTTATTGAAAAAGCTTATGTAAAAGGAAGCTCCAGTCTAAAAGCCCCGACACAATGCTTAAGGAATGCCGAAATTTTAGTTTTTCCATGGATTTTCTGTCAAATTTCCGCAGCGTATTAAAATCCGTATGCAAGGTGTTTGGACCTAAATTATTCTGTTCATAGTCATCTTATCTACTGCGAATTATTATCGACTGCAAAAAAGTCCGTTTCAGTTTGACTTTCGCTTGACGATTCTTCTCCGTGAATAGTATCCTTGTCTAACTAGAGCACCTTAGCTTTATCGTCTACTTTGACACAACACAAGACGTTTCCGACGCGCTGTGGTTATTAAAATTTTCTGAAGACGAATCCTTTCATAATGCTCGGTTCATGTATTTACTTTATTTGAGCTTAAAAACAATCACTGATCAATCGTTAATGCTAATATGTATAATCAATTCAATATTTCTAATTTCTATTGTTTGTATGAAAAAAAAACTTGTCCACGTGGACATTTTTCATACCCCCTCCCCCCCTTCCGTGGACAAGCGTGGACATTTTCGTACCCCCCACCCCCCTCTAAACTGTCCACGTGGTATATGGATGGCCCCTTAATTACCTTCCATAGGAAATTTATCAAACTCAATTAGCTTTCTTACATTCTTTTTAACAGCATCCGAAAAAAGCCCATTTTTTAATGCATACGTTGGTCTATATCATATACACAAGCATTTATATGTGAAAATTTATAATTTATAATATAGAATTTATAGCATTTATAATTTTATATGAAAAGTTAATCTGCGAGATATGCATATATAATTGCATGCTGAATTTTCATATTTCAATATAATTTTAAGTCGCAATGATACCTGATGTTCAACTTGAGCAGCAAAACGAAGCCTGCTATTTGCTGATAAAGATGGTTTTTCCCCCGGTTTAAAAAACTCTATAACACCACAGTGGAAAAACTGCCAATAGCAACAAAAAATCGCGTGTGCGCAAGGGGTTTCCAATAAGGTGTAAGCGCGTTGTAATCAAAGATAACCATTTATCTCTTAAGTATGTAATCGTAGTCGTAATCAACACAATAATCGATAATAATCTTAAGTAAACATTGGTAAAAATTAACTTTTTACTCACAAGAGCATGATTACCAAACATTAATGAAAATCAAAGGCAATCAGTACAGTAATCAAAGGTACCTTTTTCAAAAGTGCGTATTAACTTCGGTTTTACGCCGCTATTTTTCTTATGTAAAACAACATCTATATTATATATAAGATCATCGAATGCTATGATTTAAATAAAACTACTTTGAAGTTAAAAGAATTAGAGCAAAGCATATGTTGGGCACAATTTTGCTAATTCACCAAATCGCTAATTAGCGACGCTAAATTCTGATTAGCGAGTTAGCGTTTTAGCTAAATTTGGAGTACGTTAGCAAAACCGTTAGCTTCGCTAAAAAAGCCATTGAGACCGCCAATCACTAAATCGCTAAAGTTGCATAAAAATTAGATAGTAATTCGAACTTTACTTCGCCGTTTTTATATTGCATTGGTCACCACCGGCGAAACAAGGGGGATAAGACTTGTGAAAGGTGTTCCTTTTCAGCTTCTGCTGCACTTAACCTTTCTCCAGAAGGGAGAGGATGTTGTATGTGTTGGTTCGGCTAAATCCGACGATGTCACACTTCTTCACTCCGGTCTGCAGCAGGCTATACGAACAAAGCATCGAGTGTTATTGCTTGACCGTTTTCGTCATAGTTGTTGCAAATCAACAGATAACGCTATCAAATTATTTCTGAACACAATAAAATTGCTGCGATTGGCGGTACATAGGTGGATTGATCACCAATTGGCTGGGTAACTGCATGACTAATCGCTATAATCAGTTCATTTTTTATACATATGTTTTGTCCAAAAATTAAAAGCTGTCGACAGTTATTTGCGATATATGGTATATGTTCTATCAAAAATGTGATAATTTTTGGGTAATTTAGATTCAGCGATTAGCGATTAGTGAAACTTTCGTTAATTTGAGTTCATCGATTAAGAAGTGTTAAGAAAATTCAATAGGTTTGCGCTGAATTCTTTTTTCGATCAGGGGCGTTCGACCTTAAGCAAACGTAGCACACTGTAAATATGTCGGGTTTAAATTAGTATTAGAATATGCCATATGCTAGAACAATAAATTTAGAATAAGTTTGAGTTTAACAACAGTTCAGAACAACAATTGGAATTGGAGTGAAATAAATTTATTCCAGTCTGTTCACTTCAACTTTGATCTAAATTGATAATTTTCATATTGTTTGAATGTTAACCCATTTTTTATTATTACTAAATGAATCTTAATTTACTTTACTACAATTAATTAACAATTTATCTAACACCCGAATAGAAAATTAAAGGGTCCATAAAAAACTAACAATCTATCAAAAAATCTAGTAAATGTTCATTTCCGCTGTAATTTTAGCGCAATCTTTTTGCATTTCGTTTTCGTGAACCTAAACCAGGTGTTTAGTTGAACAAAAAAAAAAAGAAAATAAGTAAAAACCGCAATATGAGCATCGCCGTGATGTCATTAAAAAGATCCTGCTGCTCTTCTGCGAAGCAGGTGTAAAGCTCCCAAGACAAAATGAAAAATTTTATTACGTGCAGTTTCAACTGCGAGTCTTTGAAATTGCCGTTAATAAGTTGGAAATTTAGCAGGAAAAAATACGCTATCATTCTGTTTTTAGCATTTCCCATTAAAAACATCGCTACTGCAAATGATGTGGCTCTGGTCGTAAACTATGATTGATCAATTACATTAAAATAATAACTTTTAAGGCCTCAATTACGAATAACTGAAAACTTTCAAGGCATCACTG
Source organism: Sabethes cyaneus (assembly GCF_943734655.1). Taxonomy (NCBI): domain Eukaryota; kingdom Metazoa; phylum Arthropoda; class Insecta; order Diptera; family Culicidae; genus Sabethes; species Sabethes cyaneus. The sequence goes on along the minus strand of NC_071354.1, from coordinate 2,550,297 downwards.
GTTTTAAAATATGACTTTTGGCCTTGTTTTCGTTACACTTACTTACACAATTTTAATTTATATAGGTTTTATATGCCACATAGACTGAGTTAATGTTGATTGTGATAAAACCATTATATTAAATAAGTTCATTTCAGAAAGATGGAATAATATCTTAATGGTATGATTTATTAGCGAAGATAAATAATGCCTTACAAGTGAGATAAGAACGAATCATTTCGAAATTTAATTGTTTCAAGCAGGAGTCTAATAAAAATAGTGAATTTAAATATTTATCTATTTCAAACATAACACCGCTAGAAAAACTTATTTATTTAGATAAACATGTAATCAGAATTAAGAATTCAATATGCTTCTCGCAACAATAATTCATTCGGACAATCAATGTGCAAGAAATGATTGAATCAGTAATTGAAAGTCTCTATGGTCGACACTGACCGTGTCGTAAACACTGGTTAATTGGCACAGCTTATTGTTTTCGATTTCAATTTCAACCGCCACTCGCCGGGTCGATTATGGTGGGAGGCGTCCATAATAATATGATATTAAGACTGATGCCAAAGACTCCATTTACGTCGAGTTTCTCGCTGCATATATTAGTACCATTCCGCTGAAACCGTACGGTGGCACCACGAAGTTCCAAGCCTACCGAAATAGACTTTCGACTAAATTCATGTTTGGCTATCGACGGGGGCGACTATTATTTTAACCGGCTCCGAAGCTTAGAACCCAACCGACGGCGAAACAATATGATTTTCACGATTTTTTCTGTTCCTTTGCCTTCGGAATTTTATTATCCCATTTCTCGTTACTTTGCTGTTCCGGACTATTCTCCATTCTCGTACGGTTCGAATATGGCATTGGACCTGCAACGAGCGCATTTAGTGCGTGATGTTGGCTCAAACTGGCAATCGTTATGTTGTTTTTATTTTTACGATCATCTTTTTCCGTCGAAAAATGTCTGAATTGAATGAATGAGTGAGTACATATTTGACTGAAGGGCAGGGTTAAAGGCGTTAGACAGAATCAAAATGTTTTACTATCTAGAAAAACAGAAAAAGATTTACGGAGTTATTGGTGCCGTAAACCGGACGGTATTTCAGAACGAATAAAATAGTACTGAAACAAAAACAATGAATTCGTTTTAAATTACAGATCCATAAATAGCCGTGTGCTACCTTAAATTTCAAATATAACAGACCGGAAGGACACTGTACAATAGATATAGATATAGTAATAGATATTTTATTCTGAAGTATAACAACTAAATAAGAAGTTCCAAAGAGAACCTAACTTAAACCCTGGCTGGTGCCGAAAATTAGTTTCAAGACAACGTCACGTCACAGCGTTTTTTTGCGATTATTATTAGGTCTGGTTTCGCACAATAATCGTAAAACATCAACGGAAAAACATTTACAACAGCACCGAAAACGAACTAGGAAAGCTGGACTGTAAAGGGGAAGACAGCACGGACGAACGTTGTTTTATGATTGTGCTCCTTTATACACTCCAGTTTCAATCTGTTTCGAACATGATTCGTGTGAGAATTTTTGCACGTCTCACCTCGATAATTCGCGAACAAAACCTCGATCGACCATCGGGCAGGCAATCGAGTTTCGAAGGGTAAAGATTGGCAAGCTAAACTGTGCGGAGACAAAAGATCATTGGTGGCCAGTTCGCCAAAAAATACATGAATAAAACAAAACAAGTTTGACTTAGGAACTAGAAGTTCGTGCAGGACTTTGGTGGAGCTGCTCCGAAGTTCAGCGGGGTGTGCGCAGCCATTCACACCCCAGAAAGCAGTTTGTGAATTATGGGCCAATTCTTCCAGTCGGCTGGAAGTTTCTCGCTGTGCGACAACATCAACCTCCGTTCGGAAAAGGATCGCTCGCAGCGGGTACATTCTCGAAAAAATAATAAGTCGTTAAGGGAAATATGTGAGAGAATTCATGTTTTCGTGCGCGCTTTCTGCAGGGTAGAGCGCAGTTTCCTGAGCCCGCGGCCGCTGGAGATTTTTTCTTCTAGATGGGTGACCCTTGTTTATACGAAAAAAAATCAGACAGTTTTTTTACCCAAAGTCTGGAAGTTATATTGCAATTCAAATCAGAGTTAAATGTTAGAATATAATAAAGCGTAAAAGCAAAATTATCGTCGAGCGTAGTAAAGTTCAAATACTAAAAGGTAACAAAAATACGTCGAAAATTATTCCGTTGATTTTAGATGTCTGAGCTGTCGATAAATAAAATATTTGACTTAACTCGTTGCAACTAAGAGATGCGAAATCTTTACCTATAAAAATGAATTTCTGTCTGTTTGGCTGTATCTTCTTTATAGACTCGGAAACTACTAAACCGATCGGCGTAAAAATTTGTACGCAGGGGTTTTTGGGCTCGTGAAAGGTTCTTATGATGGCCCTCTTCCCTCTAAGAGGAGGGACTCCCATACAAATGAAAAACAAATTTATGCATAACTCGAGAACTAATCAAGCAAATGGAACCAAATTTTGCATGTGGGGGTTTTTGGAGGCAGGATATTTTCTCTGGTATACTGACCCCTCCCTCCTATATGAGAGGGGATATACTCATACACATGAAACACAAATTCCCTCATAACTCGACTATTTTGAAACTTTTTGAAACAGGATTTTTCTACGGTGAATTGAAACCCTTTCCCTCTGTAAGGAAGGAAGGAAGGAGGGGGGGGGGGGGGTAGGACTACCATACAAATGAAATACAATTTTGCTCATAACTCGAAAACAAATCAAGCAAACGGTGCCAAATTTGGTATGTGGGGGTTTTAGAAGGCAGGATTTTTTTCTATGGTAGTTTGAGACCCCTCCCCTTTATAAGAGAGGGGCTCCCATACAAATGAAAAACAAATTTATGCATAACTCGAGAATTAATCAAGCGAATTGAACCAAATTTGGCATATGAGAGTTTTTGGAGGCAGAATTTTTCCTATTGTAGTTTGAGACCCCTCCCTGAGGGAGCTCTCATACAAATGATAAAAATTTCTGCAAAACTTAGAAAAAACAATCAAGCAAATGGAACCAAATGGAAGGAGGAAGCGTCGGAAGTGTCAGCCACTGCGGGGGTAGTAGCCACCTCGCAGAAATCACCTCTGTCTAGGTTTATTTGTTTTCTCAAGTCTACTGACTCTGTTACTTTCCTTAAGTTGGGTCCGAACGAACGTCGAGCGATTTAGGAGGGGAGCACACCCGCGAAAAGATTTTCCGTGAAATGGTACATTCCGTGAAAATGTTTTTCGCGAAATTGTATTCCGTAAAACACTATATTCCGCGTTATGGTAAACCGAGAATTGGTTTTCCGCAAAATGGTATTCGGCGAAACGTTATACAAGCACGGCAGTTATTTAAATCAGTGGTGGCCACGGTATAAGCATAATGCGGGCTAAATCAGATCTCCTCAATAGATCCGCGGCCCGAAATGACTTCTGACATTAATAAATTCAGCCTATGGTTTCCGTCCACCACCCATCAAACCAGTCCGCGGGCCGCAAGGACCATATTCAAGGGCGGCAAGCGGCCCGCGGCTCGCAGTTTGGCCATCACTGATTTAAATTTAAATGGCTTTATTTTATCTGGCTAAGCAATGCGGGGAGTTGTTTTCTACTTTACTGTGAGGAAAAATTGAAAATTTATATATTAAACTACTGATGGTTTCATAGTTACGTAACTGCCGAAATGAATCACCTAAGGTTGAACTCCTCAGAAACTTAATGACTCCTCAATATATGAATAAGTTATAACTAAATGTTAGTCATCTATATCTATTGCTTTATAACTCAAAGCCATAAGTAGTATATAAGGACACGCACGACTGTAAAACAACGTATTGTAAACTTCAATTTGACATACTTTTATTATTATGCAATTCCAATGTACAATTAACATGCTTGTCCATATATTAATATGGTGTTTCTATTACGATCTTGTGTTATGTGTTATGGTCAGTTAATCCAGTGTATCACTCTTCCCATCAGACACTCCCTCACTTTCCTCTAAAAAGTGTTCTATTGTTTTCGCAAGACTTCTTTCACTATTGTTCAAAGCTTCAATCCAGCGGTGTAAGTGCCCTATCCTATGCAAAGATTCAATCATGTTCCCTGACACAAGAGGGAAAGTTACATCGTTGTGCTCCAGCTCTAAAGTGCTCGAGATAATCGTGAACGATGCTTTGTTTGCTAGCTGTCAAGACTTCTGGGTTTTTCTCAAAACGTTCAGTCTATACGAAACTCGTTGATTTCGTCTCGTTCTACCTGGCCAATATAAATGAAGGAGTGCAAATTGACGCAGTGTACACGGATCTGAAAGCAGCGTTTGATCGTGTGGATCACGGTATCCTCCTTGCAAGGCTTGAGAAGCTGGGAGTTTCCGCACCGTTCTGCAAGTGGTTACAATCGTAGCTAACACACCGTACATAAGTTTGAAGATCAGATTGGAATTTTTCGACTCGTTCTGCAACATCTCTGGCGTGTCACAGGGGAGCAACCTTGAAGTACTGCTTTTTTCTCTTTTTGTAAATGAGCTCTCCTACTACCTGGCTGACGGTCTTTTTATGCCGATGAGGTAAACAAAATGGATTTCGACTGCATTGAACTGCAACGCTTAGTGGACAAACCGTCATCATCTCCAAATGCGTCACCATCTCCTTTCACCGTTAAAATTAACTTATACCTTTTAGCTACAACAAAGCGGGACATTTGTTACAACGCGTCTGTCATATTCCTGATCTTGGTGTCGTCCTGGACAGTGCACTGACTTTCAGTATGCGGTATAACGACATTATCTCCAGAGCAAATAAGCAAGTTGGATTTATTTTTTAATTAGCTAAGCAGTACCGTAACCCATATTGTTTTTAAGGCAAGGAAGGTGAGGGACCAAGGACTGTATCGAAAAGTAATTAGCAACTTTTAAACTGATTTTACTCAAAAATAGGTGAAGTAATTTTTATGTGCGTGCAAGCAAAAGTTTGTTTAAATATCTAAAAAAAGTTGTGCAATCGATTTGTTTCGATTATTTTTTACTTTTCGCTATGCCTCGGATTGATCTTGAAGTCAGAAAAAAAATTCAGCACACTTGGTGCATTGAAAACGGTGTTTTCTAACAACCAAATCGCAAAACGGTTTAAAGTGCACCACACAAGCGAAAAAATATCATCGATAAATATAGAAGAGTTATCCTTATCCTAGTTATCCGGACCTACCTTGGTCCGGAAGAAAACCTGGTTCCAGTTAGCCCCCGGAAGATTCTGAAGTAATAACTCATATTAAACGACACCGATTGGTAATAACATCTTATTTGGCTAAAATACTTCAACTCCGTAAAGACATACAAGAGTCATAAGGTATCTAAGAAATCCGGAGAGCAACAATCTCGAGCTTAAGGGCACGGTAACTATAAACGGGTAATAGACAACGGCAACAAGTGCATTTATATGGACGACGAAACTTACGTCAAACAGGATTCAAAAGCGCTTCCAGGGCCGAAATTCTACACGAAATCGGCGGACAAAATGGTGGACGATACCGACACCTGTCGGTCCGACAGTACGATTGCGCTAGAAAAGTTTGGACAGAAGGTTTTAGTATGGTATGCTATTTGTACTTGCGGTCTGCGATATGTATTTTCTTCACAAAGTGTCCAATAAATGCTCAAATTTACTAAGATAAATAATTGTAAAAAATATTGTGGCCCCTCTGCAAACAGTATCAGTCTCCCCTATCTTTTGGCCGAATTTGACGTCTGTACATTGCGCTAAGCCTGTACTACAGTGCCTTTCAGACAATATCCAATTCGTCGAAAAAAATGTCAATCCACCAAATTGTCCAGAGCTCTGACCAACTGAACGTTACAGGTCGACTGTGAAGAGCATCTTCAGGAGGGAAGGAACAGTTTCCTACAGCATGGAGGAATGCAAGAAAAATTGAACAGCAGCATCCAGGAAATGCACAAAAGCTAGTGTGCAGAATTTGCTGGGAGGAGTTTCATCAAAAGCGCGCTCATTTTTTAGAACATAATATTTTGACAAATGTAAGCCATGTTATTGTTTCAAGTCGTACTGATCTTCAATAAACCGAAAACAAAAATTTAGATAATAATCGTATTCCATTTTTATTCACGGATAGATGCTGCTAAAGACTTTTCGATACAGTCCTTACTTCAAGCACAATACAAACCTTTCGATTCGGGATCTGACCAAGAAGGTCAATTCATTCGTCTGGTTCATCCAGCAGACAATGAAGCGGGCTGGACTTCATGTCTTGAAAGTAAGGAAGGCGCCTAACCGAACCGATGAACAGAATACGGTGGCCAAATCCAGCGCCAGGCAACTGTACCGCGAGTGGTTGATGCAGCCAAAACGCATTGTAATGGACGACGAGGCGTACATTAAAGCGGACGAAAAGCAGATCCTCGGCCTGAAGTTTTTCGTCGACAAGTTCCGTCCGAGAGTTCGAGAGAAGTTCCAGAAGCACTTGGTTTCAAGCGATCTGCGGGTGTGGCAAATTCAGCAGGCCATATCAAATTTATGGCAATGCGGTTCAATGAAGTTGATGAGTTTATTGTTCGACTTCGATTTGACGGCTTTCAATAACAACTCTGTCGTAGTTGATACTTTTGGAATTGTATTTTGTATGACTGAAATTTTTTGAGCGTTTTAGTGGAATACGAAGATTGAGAAATTACAAAAAAAAACTTTCATGATGGAATTCTACAATTAATTTAATTCAAGACCGTATCTATCATGAATACAATTAATAGGGTATTCAATCGTGAAAAGTTTTCTTTGATTTCAATTGTATTTTGTATGTATTTTCAGTCGCATGCGTATTATCTTTTACATCATGAAGACCACCTAACGTCCGATGATTTTTAACAAAAAAAATCAAACCATTCGTAATAGTAACATTTGCGGTAGAAATTAAGCCTACGAATGTTTTTGAATGAAAGGTATTACGAATATTTTTTCTATAAAAATAAGAAATTATGCATTTTTAGTATAAGTGTCACTTCAATGACCATTCCATTATCTAATTTTCCACTCTTTACGCTTCATGTCTATTCTGTCCTAGAAATACTATAATCTTATTTACTTAGGCCGACATTTTGAGTTATAACTATTCAACGACAAGTTAAAACTTATTTAAGCTGATCAACTCGGATGAGGGATGGTATTTTTGGCAAGCTTCTATTTATTTCCCGCTCCCTGCTTTTGCAAACCCGAAAAGTGAACTTGTCATCTTGAAACGGATGGGCAAGTAAAATGTTTAGTGATAATAAATTATTATTTTTGTTAGTATTTTTGCACAAAAATCGTTTGAGGATTGTGGATTCGCAACTGTACAAAGCGATTTTCCTTTAAAATTATCCGATTCTATAACGCAATTACAATTAAATTCGAAAAAGCCTGTCCCATCCCCAAGCGGAAAAATAATAATAATGATAATAATAATAAGAGACACCCCGCCCTAGCGTAGACTAGGAACGCGAGAAAAAGAAAGATTACGTAGCCGGCAGGTCGATTGCTACTGGTTTGCTTGCAGTGGACGGCGGATGGAGCATAATAGTAGTTCTTCAAGTTCTATAACAACCCTCAGACCGGTCGGTCTGAAGCTGGACAGGATTTTCTCGTGCTGCCGCTGACGACAACGACGACAACGATGCCATGCCACACCGCCGCTGAAAGCGCACACGAGCACGGGTGTGCAACATGTTCCACCTTGGAGCCTGCACCGCAGTCTGCCGTTCTGTTCGCCAAGCTGTTGTGCGTGCTGACGGTAATGATGATGATCATGTTCTTAGAGGCTAGTTTTGCACTTTGCAAGCCTTTGCTTTGCGGTGCACATCCTGATGGGAAGTGATCTGCTTTTTTCACTGCAGCCCCACAGTCAAAGCACGGTGCACGCGGGTAATTGAATCAAGGGAAAGGATTAGAGACGATTAAGTAATGATGCACGACAAACGGAACTGCGTGCTACGGTAATGAATATATTGTGGAAAATGCATTAGGCTTTAGATACATTGAAAAAATATGAGATAGTCGCAACATTGCGCTCTACTTCTATGAAATGAGCACAAACGCGGAAAAAGCAAAGAGGTCGTAGACCCAAATAACATATACAAAATACAACTGAAATATATTTCTAGTATGTACGGATGAAGAGCGAAAATTAATTATTTTTGTGATAGGAGAAGACTATTGTAAAAAAATGAAACGCATTTTTTCTCAGTCACTACAAACATCGATTGGCCATGGGAACAGTTTAGCACAATGGAAAGGATGTAATCACAAATCCCATTCTTTGCGAAACAAAGGCCTGAAACTTTACATAACCTTTGAGGAGACATGGCATGGTGAGAAAAAATTTCCTTGCAACACACTACTGCTCTCACCGAGATGTCCTTCGTCTGTCGCTTCATCGCAATTGCTGACATGCATCGCAAAATCGCCTTCTGAACAATACACCTGATTTGTTAAACATTTCACCTGAACTTTTCTTTTTCCAAATGCCTTTCCAATGGTGTCGCACATTAATTTGGTCCTTTCAATGGTTCATACTTTGCCTGACTTGCTAAGCCCGCATGTGTATTGATCCTTGCGTGCGATTGATTATTTTGTAATGCCTTCAATAGGCCAGCAAGTTGCCTCCATCCCATTCGACATCCCACTGTGAAATGGTATTTTCCTTTCGGCAGTCTAAATCCTCTGTAGAAACAGGACACATCGTAAGCAGTGCGGCATTGTTATTTGGCCAAGTACGAAATCGGACTTACACACAGGAATTAGTGAGCAAATATTTACCTCCGGGGCTTTTCTTCGGATTTCTTGTGCCTATTTTCTGCTTGTTTTATCTAGGGCTGATGGAACTAGGTGGGACAACCTCAAACAATAGCAGCACCGAATCAGATTTATCTCAAAACGCAAAAGGTCCGAGCCTGGTGCGAAGGCATAGGAGACGAACCCGAAAACAGGAAAAATAATTGCAGTGTCATTATCCGGGCATTGATGGTTTTGGCCGTCCGCGCGTGTTTTCTCTTTTTACGCTGCTTTTCCCTGCTCGCTGCTGTCTTGAGCTGCTGCAGCAGACAGCCTCTGCCGGACCGGGACCGGGTTTGGTAGGAGTGAAATTGGAAAATAGCAAACGATTTGATGGTTGTTCTGCGCGTCCCGTGTGCTCTATGTGTGTGGTGTGGTATTTCTCCGTCTCGGTTGTTTGGCATCCTTTTCGATTTCCTGGAATTGGCTGAAACTGAAAACTTGATTTCATTTTGGTTCTTGTCGTAATAGATTTGGGATTGCCGAATTTCCTGGCATCATTCTGAATCGAAACGTTTGTTTGGATATTAGATTAGGAAGGACCTTTTACAATTTGAAATGGAGCTTTTATAATTTTAATGAAACGGAAAACATTGCAATTTTAGGATGCCTTGAGCCTTAAAAACTTTTAAATAAACAATGACTATTGCTCCGCGAGACTCAAATAAAAGAATGTTAAAAAAAAATTATAGCAGTTGTATGTCTTGTAGCTTTTCCTTCAAATTTAGTATAATTTTTGGATAAATCGGCTGCGAAGGTCGACTAGAAAATTCAATTGTTTGTTGTTATACACCATTTGTCAACTTAAAAGATTATTATGTCTACATTTACAATTATGTTACCATATTTACTGCCGCAAACAAGTAACCAAGGTTATTTTCAGTTTGTTTGGCCAGCAAATTCCACATGTACATATTTATTTGGTGTTTTTTTGCCAAACTTTTACACTTTGCTCTCTACGAAAGCCAACAACAACCGAAAATAGGTCTTTATGTATCCTGTATGTAGCGTTCAGTTGAAAATGAGATATGCCAACTTCAGCAGCGTGTTATGTATCGTAATGCACCACCAGAGAGTGCCTCACCGTCTCGCCAAAGTGCAAAGCCGCTGCTGGCTGCTGGCGGTGATTGGCGCTACCGAAAGCCGCCACCGCCACCAATTGGGTAAACAGCAAGGCGTGAAAGATCATTAGCGCCGGCCGGGCGTGTCCAGGTCGCACTTCAAACTGTAACAGAGTTGTCAAAATCAGGAGAAAATCTTTACGGCAAACAAAGCGAACCGAAATTTGATCTTCGCCGACACCGGTCGCACTGAAGGATGAGTGATCGGAACCTTCGTCACCGCACCACCTTCACCTCCAACGCCGCAAGCCGGTGTCACTGCGGTAACGTGTATTATAGGGTAGGAAAAATTAGGTCGCACCGGTAGTGACGGTCACAACAAGACTTTCGGTGCCAGCATGGATGATGCGTCAATCTGTGATGAAGGGCGAAACAAACCGATCGACTGGGTGGTTCGATTTTTTCTGTTTCGGAGAAATGGAACCGTTTTATCGCATATTTATCTTCAGCTTGATTTCTACTTCTTTTTACAACGTTTCTCAACTTCCAGCAGATTCTTATGCGACAGGCTTCGTGTCTATGTGTCTGTGTGATGCAGTGGCGACTTGCGACCCACATTTTTTCGGCTTTTAAATTTCGGTTCACGGTTTTTGTTTCGATAACTGGAAGGAGAAGTTATTTTCGGACCTCTTCCTTGTTCAGGTTTTTATTTGTCTGCGGTTTTATGTTGATATGTGACTGGTGTCCTTGTTTGGTTTGTAACATGTCGTGCGTGTCTGTTTTTTCGAAGATTTTTTTACAATTTTTTTCCACATGACCCATGAAGTCTCATCAATATCATTAAATTGCCATGGCAGCACCTCTCTCCGGGTGTCTCGCTGGGAAAGGGAAGAAGAGGGAAGAAGTAGAGAAGCAATTGAGACCCACGCCAAATGATGGGATGAGGGGTTAAAGGTGCTGGCAGAGAAGGCATAGAAGGAACAAGTAATTTGTGTTTATATCGAGGGAATTTATTTGGATATTTCGCTTGCTATTGTTGGTGTTGTTATTGGTATTGAATCATACAACGACGGTGTACTTGGGAGGGTCGAGGTCGCACTTCTGAAAACGGAGCGGGGAAATACGCAATTCCGGGAAGGTGGTACGTAGAAGCACTAGCGGGAGAAATTATGCCAGCCTCGCAAACTCGTGATCGAAAAAGGGCACAAGAGAGAAGGTGAAAAAGTGAAACACAAATCGTTCTTATTGTTGAAATTGTGCGGTAATTAAGTTGAATGAATTTAAATAATGATAAAAAGTTGGCTTCCACTGTTATTACAGCAATTATTCGATGATTTTCGTAATTTCGATTTTCCTTTCATTGCTTGATTTTGGATAATATTGCTTTTACGGCGAGAGAATTGGCAGCGAGCTTATTCGAGATGAGAACGCTATGATATAATCTTTGTTTTACCTTTGTAAAGTACAGTTGAATAGAGTAGAGTAGAGTAGAGTAGAGTAGAGTAGAGTAGAGTAGAGTAGAGTAGAGTAGAGTAGAGTAGAGTAGAGTAGAGTAGAGTAGAGTAGAGTAGAGTAGAGTAGAGTAGAGTAGAGTAGAGTAGAGTAGAGTAGAGTAGAGTAGAGTAGAGTAGAGTAGAGTAGAGTAGAGTAGAGTAGAGTAGAGTAGAGTAGAGTAGAGTAGAGTAGAGTAGAGTAGAGTAGAGTAGAGTAGAGTAGAGTAGAGTAGAGTAGAGTAGAGTAGAGTAGAGTAGAGTAGAGTAGAGTAGAGTAGAGTAGAGTAGAGTAGAGTAGAGTAGAGTAGAGTAGAGTAGAGTAGAGTAGAGTAGAGTAGAGTAGAGTAGAGTAGAGTAGAGTAGAGTAGAGTAGAGTAGAGTAGAGTAGAGTAGAGTAGAGTAGAGTAGAGTAGAGTAGAGTAGAGTAGAGTAGAGTAGAGTAGAGTAGAGTAGAGTAGAGTAGAGTAGAGTAGAGTAGAGTAGAGTAGAGTAGAGTAGAGTAGAGTAGAGTAGAGTAGAGTAGAGTAGAGTAGAGTAGAGTAGAGTAGAGTAGAGTAGAGTAGAGTAGAGTAGAGTAGAGTAGAGTAGAGTAGAGTAGAGTAGAGTAGAGTAGAGTAGAGTAGAGTAGAGTAGAGTAGAGTAGAGTAGAGTAGAGTAGAGTAGAGTAGAGTAGAGTAGAGTAGAGTAGAGTAGAGTAGAGTAGAGTAGAGTAGAGTAGAGTAGAGTAGAGTAGAGTAGAGTAGAGTAGAGCAGAGTAGAGTAGAGTAGAGTAGAGTAGAGTAGAGTAGAGTAGAGTAGAGTAGAGTAGAGTAGAGTAGAGTAGAGTAGAGTAGAGTAGAGTAGAGTAGAGTAGAGTAGAGTAGAGTAGAGTAGAGTAGAGTAGAGTAGAGTAGAGTAGAGTAGAGTAGAGTAGAGTAGAGTAGAGTAGAGTAGAGTAGAGTAGAGTAGAGTAGAGAAGAATAGAGTAGAGTAGAGTAGAGTAGAGTAGAGTAGAGTAGAGTAGAGTAGAGTAGAGTAGAGTAGAGTAGAGTAGAGTAGAGTAGAGTAGAGTAGAGTAGAGTAGAGTAGAGTAGAGTAGAGTAGAGTAGAGTAGAGTAGAGTAGAGTAGAGTAGAGTAGAGTAGAGTAGAGTAGAGTAGAGTAGAGTAGAGTAGAGTAGAGTAGAGTAGAGTAGAGTAGAGTAGAGTAGAGCAGAGCAACCCGAGATCGAAAAGCCACATCTTTTAATAAAAATACAACGGTCTATTATTATTATCATATAAAAAAAAGTAAAGTAAAGTAAAGTAAAGTAAAGTAAAGTAAAGTAAAGTAAAGTAAAGTAAAGTAAAGTAAAGTAAAGTAAAGTAAAGTAAAGTAAAGTAAAGTAAAGTAAAGTAAAGTAAAGTAAAGTAAAGTAAAGTAAAGTAAAGTAAAGTAAAGTAAAGTAAAGTAAAGTAAAGTAAAGTAAAGTAAAGTAAAGTAAAGTAAAGTAAAGTAAAGTAAAGTAAAGTAAAGTAAAGTAAAGTAAAGTAAAGTAAAGTAAAGTAAAGTAAAGTAAAGTAAAGTAAAGTAAAGTAAAGTAAAGTAAAGTAAAGTAAAGTAAAGTAAAGTAAAGTAAAGTAAAGTAAAGTAAAGTAAAGTAAAGTAAAGTAAAGTAAAGTAAAGTAAAGTAAAGTAAAGTAAAGTAAAGTAAAGTAAAGTAAAGTAAAGTAAAGAAGTAAAATAAGGTAAAATTAGGCTGACATAAATCTTCCACACGATTGTGAGGAACGTGCTACTCGAGCCATAGATGCTGAAGATCTGCAATAAAACTCAATTGATAAAATGATATCTTCTTTACGATTCGTAATTAAAATACCAATTTTCCCTTTACAGTACGGAGTATCAGTGTAAAGTGCAAATGACAAAAAGGAATCTTTTTCCTTTCAGGTACTTGCCCGGTTTCTTGTTGATGTTAACTTATACTGCTAGACATGACTGCAAATTTAATTTTGATTCATCTAATTGAACTCTTAATTTATGCTTCATAGTAGTGTAGCATTTTTATCGAAAAATAGAGAAAGGGCATATAAATATTTAAAAAGCTATCAAATAGTTTCATTTTGCTCAAATATACGATCATTTATGCGTAAAATTATAGTGTTCGGAATGAAAAAAGCTCTTTGTCTTGCTCGACTATGCAGAGAGAAGCAGTTGTGGAACTGCACTATCATTAAAATAGCTGAGCCCTGAAATAGGACACTTGAGTACGCTTACCGGTGATTGTTGCTATTACTACTGCGGCTGCTGCCGTCGTTGCCTAGCTTTGAAGGATTGGCAGCATGCATCGAGGAGAAAAAGTTATGCGTTTGTTGTGTCGGGAAATTTTTGCATAAAATAGAGTGCTCCTTCGTGTGTGCCATTCGTCGTATAATGTCTGCCTGTACGCACCATGCAGTCACTCTTTGGGTTGCGTTGCAGGGAAACGCCACAACAATAGTGCATAATCGGAATTCTTCTCCCCGGAGCTTGAAGGTTATGTGCGCATAAATATAAAATAATCGACCGAAAACAAGCGAGAGATGTATTTCACATTTTTTTTCGCTCTCCGAGAACCTCTGAGGTCCTACGCCTTCACTGTTCTACTACGGTGCCTGGTTTACTTCTTTATCTCGGCTACATCTCCTGTGCACCCTCTTCCACTGCACTGGTTGTCGCTGTTCCTACGTACGGCTTGAGCAGAAGCACAGCCTTCTTCCGTTGGGTTTCCTCCCTGGTTACTTCCCTCAATTCAAATTTTATGAATAATTTTTAATCTCTTCTCTGCCAAACCCGGCTTACGATGCTGCCATTTGTTGTCTCGAAGGTTTCTTATTCTTTGTTAGGCAACCGAAGACGAAATATGGATACACTCGGAATTTGCAGCAGCATGGTATGATCATTGGAAAATGCTGTGAATTTTCATTAAAGCACACGAGATCGGAGCGTTTTACACAGGATTGTCGGTCAATAAATCTACCAATCTTCAATTCGAGTGCAAATTTAATTTGCTCTTGTATTTCTACTGTCCTTTCTTGCAAATATTTATATTTGTGCTTCCCTCCTAAAGAACGTAGACATCTGTTGACAGAATTTCAAGATTTTACCAAAGATAATCTTCTGTGAGTGAATCTGGAAGAAAGGATATGAATGGTGTTATGCAAGTGAGTAAACAATAGACAATACTGTTGTGTATGTGTTGATATGTGTGCTGCTTCTTCTGAACCGATTCGTCCGCTATTACTTTTGTTTGAAAAGCATTATTACCTAGTATATCACTATTGAATTGTTTCGTAGTCCGATGTTTCTTAGTTACTTATGTTACTTATTTGAATTAATAACAACTTACTTAACAAGATTTAAAAGTGTCTTGATTTATATCAAGTTTTGTAAACTTATTTAAGTTTTGAAAATTTTTGACGCGTTTTTTTAATTTGAATTTTAGAGTGTCTGTTTCTAAGTTAGGGTGACCTCAAAAATTGAAAGATATTATTATTCTTTATATTTATTATTTATCAGTAGAAGTGATATGAGCCGACCAGCGAAGCATTAACTAACAGTATAAAGAATGAGTAACGAATACAAATGAAATCATAATCATTACAAAAAAGTGTCAGAAGTGCCAGGTAGAAATTTCTTTGGCATATGTTTTGAAATGAGAATGAGAAAAGTAAATTGAACTACGAGATTATTTTTATAATTATTTGAAATATAACAACAAAGTGACAAGTTTTACTAAGGTTGAATGATAGTGAGTTGTTGCAAGTATTTGGTACCAATTTGAAGAACCGAAATGGACCTCGAAAACACATGATTGATTTACCGATGGTTTTCTGTTCGTCAACCTGTTGCCGTCACAAACCGAAAGCATCTCACCATTCAAAAAGGCTCATGTGTGACAATGCCAGCCTAACTGCAGTAGACTTTGCTTGCTGCCGAAAATGATTGAACCTTGGCGGCCATTCACCGGAAGTCTCTCATTTAGCATGATCATTAATGCGATTTTGATCGGCCCGCTGATCACGCTGCTGTCTGCCAACAAGGATGTCGACAGTATGATGACGACGCTGATGATGATCATCATTTTTATCGTGCTATGATGGCATTCGTTATCCACTTTCGTTTTGCCATTACCAGGAACTACTGGATTGGACCACATGTGCCAAAAGAGACGCACTCGAACTGGTTTTTCGGCTCGCAGAACTCGAGGGGAAGTGCGCGTCGCATCACGTCGGTTGTTTACCCATCCCGAAAGCGTGCGCGTTTGGCTAGCGCAGGCGAAAATATTTGCACAATAAAGGCTGTTTACAGACCCCGCGTGTGCTCTCCCTGAACCCATCTTCGGTGGCTCGAACTCCTCGAAAGGTGAATGAAATTCTTGAATGTGGATATCATCGCTTCCAAATAGACCACAAACGAGCCCGAGTAGCACTTTATTTACGGTATTATAATAAAGTGTGCAAAGCTCTTAAGACCTCGAGGCTGCAAATCCCCTCTAATGTGTCACCTCTCAAAGCTCTGATAATAACGATTGGAATAAATTAAAATCAATAATTTCAGTTCCCTATCGCTGTTACCAATTTAGTCGTCCATCAGCGAAGCACGACGGAGTGGTTGCTTCATTGCCAAGAAGATATACTAAATATTTATACTTGAATATTACGCCCGGTTTCTCACTTGGAATTGTCGCGGAATCGTTTACTGTGCTGAAGACGCTCTGTCGGTTGGGGTTTGATCGTCTTAGTGATGATTTAGGGCAGACGGAAAGATATTGAAATTGTTTCTATCTCCAAACTTAGTAGCTACTAAGCCCTAGCAAGTGTGTAGACGGATCAAAGCTAGAGAGGATTTGAACTAAACTATTTAAGAAAAGAAATCATTGGTTTATATTGGAAGGAGTTTTGCGGAACAGAACCATATTTGCAATTATGGCACCCAGTTTGGACCTGTTAGGTGACCATACCAGCCGCCGCGTCTCATCCAAAATTTGAACCGTTGTTGATTCTGGGCTAGCCCGGCTCGCTGACCGGCTGACCGGGTGTTGATTGTTTTTTCCTCGGTTTCTCTTCCATAACTTTTTGAACTGTGTATTCGGTTGAACATTCCTTTTGGCACTAGACGGTGCTGCTTTAGCACGAAATCACTGCTCGCCTCGTCCGATTCGGATCCAGTCTTTGCGATCGGGTACGAGCGATATTGAAATTCAAGTTCAAATATATACACTAATAATAATAATAATAATAATTGAGTGCGCTGCCATCGGAACTCCGTGCCTCAATCTGGAAGAAGAGCGATCGAGGCGAAGTGAAGGGCGGGGTGTGGATCTGTCCACCACCTAACCGACAACGACGTGGTGATGATGAGGAATAAATTAACGAAAGCCTGGAAGATCGAGCAGCAAGAAGAAAAAAAAAACGAGGATAATGATCAAGTATGTGGCGATAGGAATCAACAACGAGAGACGAGGGCGAAGCGAGATGATGGCAGGCGTAGTTTTTTGGGACAACCATGGCAAGAGACGACCGATTCGATGGCCGGTGGATCGCATTGAGTCGAAGATGAAATGTAAAAATGTGTATAGAAACACTAATAAATTTATAGCCCGTTTATATAGAGTTTTTTGCGGGGCTTTATTTTTGAAGTGTGTACCAAAAACATACTAAAGAGCTATGCGATTGCTTGTATTTGTTGTTTAACTATTTGTTACCAGCTGATGACGTTGAAGATGGTATGGCGAAGAATAGTAATGAACTAGGCTTTTGTTCGAGAGAAATCAAACACTGTCTGCTCGATCCACCTAGCAGTACTTCTATGCGAACATGTTTTGTTTATATTAAACAGATTTGAGTCTTTTCTCGGACGCAAAATGCTAAACGGCTTCAAATATCCAAGGTCAATTGCTCCGCTTCTAATGGTTTTTGATTTGCTCATTTTACTTCTCGACTCGGCCACTCTTATTTGTTGATGTGGATGAGCTCCTCTTGTTTGGAGTTAGATGACCCACCCCCTTCCCGCACTGATTGCTTCTCCATCGAAAATAGCTCCTCGTTAGGTCTTCATCAGCTTGGAGCTCAACTGCGCGTTCAATCTTAGCGGGATTTCTGCTTCTTATTCTTCGACCACAAGCTCATTATTGTGAAAGCACCAAATTTGGGGTTCTAATGTTTTTGATTGGCCCTTCATCTTCGATTGGGAAACATTCCTCGCGCTAGTTGCTTGTTCGACGGTTTACAACCCGTTCGGGGCTTGTTTGAGTTTTTTCTATTCACATTATCATCGTCGGAACGACGCGCTAGTCACTGCCACACCGCGCGTACGATCGTCTCATCCGTCCGGACGGGCGAGTAGAGCTCCACAATTGTTACATAAATTCCCGTCCTTTGTTCGGTTTACTGACAACTTTGACAGTAAAGACTTGAATGGGTGAATAACAAATGAAGTGGAATTTACAACATAATGAGGGAACATGTGTCATCTAGGAAATATTTATTCTCCGAGTTTCACGCTTAACGCACTTTACGAAATTGGACAGTTTTTGTTTGGCTTGGCCGAACATTTCCGTTGATTGAATCGTCAACGGTAGTATCGCGTATTTAGCATCGAAGGTGGAATGTTGCCACCCAGACTCATCAGAAGCGCCTAATTTTGCTAAGTACTTCTTTTGGTTCAAGCTGATGCAAGTAGTATGAGTTCGAACTTTTAGTGCCGTTTAGGCTTAATTTATGCGGGTAAATTCAATTTGCTAAGAATTTTAAGCTTCTATCTAAAAATCTGATGATCAGATGACAAGTAGGTATTTAGTATTTGTTTTCTTCGAAATTAAGTCACACAAGTTATTCAAGACACGTATATATGAAGCAGCTGGTGATTTGCTTTCCAAGCCTAGAGGGCGGCCTATGCGTTTCTTTATTCTTTATATGAGCAAACAAGTTTATGATTATTTAACGTGTAGCTCTTAAGCGTGACTTAGCCATTCAATTAAATTCAAATTCTATTTCAACCTGTATCTTTATTATGGGATCTGTATTAGTTGCTGCTTTAACTAGAATTTTTGGGTTATTATTTAAATGTTACCTTTAGCCTGTGATTTGCCGCATTTGAGCTTTATTGTAGTGTTTTATTACTCTTATTTCATTTTCTTGCAAACTGATTTTGCATTACAATGACTGGCGAGCTAAGGCTGGGGCATGGTGGGGCACATACACTACATTCTGTATCAAATTTAATGTAACAAAATAATTCCACGAGGTGTAATCAGAGGTTTTTATTTAATAACCCGGCATTTTTGTTAAATTATCTAACTGCGTAAATCATCATCATCATCTTATTTCAAGTCCGGTTCCAGCCATTATTTTAAGATCAATTTTAAATCCAATCCAAGTCCCGGACTATATTCTACTTTATGTGACGCTTCTGATCCTATTGCAAGTCTGATTTCAATTCGAGTCGAAAGTCCATAATCAAAGTCCAATCTCCAATTTAGTTTGAGGCCAGGCTTCAAGTCCACATTGGCTCGAATTTAAGCCCAATTTCAATTCCACTGAGGTGCCACAATTCCACCGAGGATTGGGGCACGTGTCGCGTCTTCTGTATGAGTAAAAAATGCTCATAGTGTAACCTAAAAGTCCGCAGTTTTTAATCTATTCAGTCAAGAGCAATAAAAATAAGTGACAGATTAGACGAGTAATCATTCAGCATTGCAATTCATGAATGAAAACTGAGAAAGATCAACACTGTCAGCAGCTCAGTAGTCGCGTCTATGGGCTGACAGATAAAAGAATACTACCAGGGGTAAAACTGTATGCGCTGAATGCGTTTTCTATTTACCTTCACGCAGGGCTGTTAATTTTTCCAAGTACTAGTGGTTAATGATCCCTGGGTTAAAACCACATTAAGGGGAAATGAGCAGTCATTAACTGTTCGTCGGAAAGCTCAATTTCGGAAGCAGGTTTTGGGCCCAAAAGGGAGGGACTATTCTTAGAAATGTAGTCACTGCATTCTTCTGGCCAATCTGAATACAAAGAATATATTTTCATGATTACAATTTTTGTTTCAGACAGAAAAATTGCTTATGAAATTTACAGAATCAATCTCCTTAAAAAAGTTGAAATGGAATTAACGGATGGTGAGTTTGGTTTGCGCTCAACAAAAGAGATCTGGGTACAATGATAGAATTCACTGGTCTGATAATTGTTGAAGTAAACATAATCTCATGAAGATACTGGGGAACTGTGGGTTAGACGAACAGGTTAAGAAGAACATCTAATATAATACAGAGGACTTATAATGTATAAAACCTAAATACAGTTTACTTCAGTTCAATATATTGTTTTCAAAACCTAGTGAAATATTTAACAAAAAATGTTTTTCAATGTGTATTTGAGTATTAAAAATGGTTCGAAAAAGTGAACTTTTTTAGTACTGCAGGTGAAACGGACAATGTGTGGGGCTAAGATGGACAAGCATTGTTAATCGCCCTAACTGAGAGCATATTATAATTTTTCACCCTTAACCAATTAAATACGTAAAATATGGTGGTGTAGCGGGCAAAAAGTGAAGGGGGTAGTCCACCCCCTCCCACCAGTGGCAGCCAATCGAAAATTGTTTGGCAGCGGCAATATGAACAAGCATTTCATGCCCGACTGCTGCTAATTTGTTTGAAGTCCACATTTGCCGGTTAAATTTTCATTTTTATGCATAAGGTAATACTAAGAAGTAAAATCAACAATTGTATTATAATATGTTCACTGACCATGTTACCCACACTAGCAGCTGTCCATTTCACCCCATCATTATACATATTTTTAAAGCGTTCCCAATTTTTTATATGTAAATAAAATTACCATTTCTTTCAATGCAGACGTTACTTGATAAGGTGTTAAATCGAAATACTTCATGTTATGGGTAACATTTTAGAATTAAACTACTCAGAAAGCTTAATTTCGATGGCAAAAAAGTTAGATCCAAACGCAGAATCACTTCCCATTTTCAGTTTTTCTGTACTTTACAAAAATTTGAAAGTTTCAAATGATGATGGGAACGTTCAGACATCATGAGATAGTAAGATGGTTGGATGCCCATCAAAACATTTGCGAATTTTAATGATTAACTGGTAGAATCAACCACCTGTCCGTCTTACCCATCTTGCTCGTCTTACCCACAGTTCCCCTACTACTTTTTACTCTTACCAGCTTAGAGCCGGGCTGGCTCTTGCCGTGTCAAGAATTCCAATGCACTGTATTCGGTCCTGGGCTACTCGTCGTTAATCCGTTGAGCGTCTCAACACACGAAAGTCAGCTTAAACCTGATCGAGCTGGGGAATGCTGCTGCTTCGTCGTAATTGCCTATTCCCGTCCTATCCAACTCAAATTATTAAAAATATCAGCGATTTTTATGACACACAATGCAAAATTTGTTATTCCCTAATATTTTAATTTGTTGACTATCATACGCGACCAATCAAAGTGAGCTGAGATCTTTTCAAATGCTTTCTTTCATTAAAGAATTCCTAGCAGCCAAATTTCCTACGTTTTTTCGTGCGACGAAGAAGAAAATATTGACCAATCGTTTCAATTTCCGTCATTCATAAAATGAAAATAACTCACGCAACGCATTGTCGTTATTCTGCAGCCGGAAAAACTTGCGTGACCAGCAGAAATTTTGCAGAATAACATTTATCATGCCGTCCTACACAAATACATGCGCGCTAGCTTCGTAAACATAATTGTTATTTTTAGTTCGGACGATGAAAAATTTTGATGGACGGATTTTAAAACGGTACGACGAATTTAAGAAATATAGTCAGTTGCGTAATTTCAATAAAATGTCTTACTAATCGCTTCTAGTGAATTCAAAGTGCACGGATCGGAAGGTAAGTGTGTTTGAGTCAAATCAGCACAAGAACTTGAATTAGAAATGAAAATTAGAGTAGCTTACTACAACGGGAATTAGATATAAACCCTATCTAACACAATGGGCTTCTCTATTCATGGTGTCGATGGGGTTCTTGAAGAGAACGGATTTCACGTTTTCGACGCATCTTCCTAGCCTCTATTTTTAGTAGTCTGGCGTAGATTGCCTCCGCCGACCCAAGTTTTTTAGGAATCATGTCGAGGTCGTCTGCAAAGGTTAAGAGTTGTCTACTTTTGCTGAAACTCGTCGCCATGCCCGCTCGCCGGATCACACTTTCAATAGCGATGTTGACTAACATACAGGACATTCCATCCCTTTGCTGCCACCCGCTGCGCGAATCAAAAGGGCTCGACGGTGCCCCTGAAACACGCACGTAGCACTCGCTCTAGGGTTGCTTTGAACAGTCGCGTCGGTTTGTCCGGAAAACCGTTCTTGTACATTATCTGTCATAGCTGTTCGCGCTCGACTGTATCGTATGCTGCCCTGAAATCTACGAAAATATGATGCGCAGGCACGTTATACTCCAGGGCATTTCAGGTGGATTTGTAGGAGAGTGAAAGTTTGATCCGTAGTAGCACGGGCCCCCGAAAAGCCTGCATGATACTGCTTTACGAATTCTTTTGCTATTGGGGATAGACGACGTAACATAATCTGAAAGAGCACCTTGTAGCTGACGATGACCCGCGTGATGCTGCGGTAATTATAGCAATCTAGTCGATCGTCCTTTTTGTAGAAGGGACAAATCACACGTTCCATTGACTCTTCCGGTAGTTTATTCTCCTCCTAAATCCTAGAAATTATCCAGCGAAGTACCGTTACTAGTGGTTCTTGGTCATTTTTGAATAGTTCAGTCGGGTGTTCGTCCATTCCGACGCCTCTGTAATTATTCTGCTGACCGATTTCTCACCGGATCTCTTCGAGATCGGGAACCTGCAGACTGTTATCGTTTGTAGGCATTCCTAGATTAGCTTCCGTTCCATCTACTGAAGATGCAGGCAACCTTAATAACCAACAGCTTCTGTAAATTTGAGCACGAGCAGATCTTGAGAAGAGGGTGTGGCGAGAGTTCATACAAGTTGGTAAGCGTCACTCTCAATCGACCCTGGGATGTTTAATTTACCACCAGTGCAAGGAGAAGGGAGTCGACATTCAAGCACTGTGCGTTGCTCAGGTGCGTCAGATGTGTGAATATTTTGTTGAATTGCAACTCGACACGGAATATACAGAGCTGTTTGTGTCGCTGATAAGGGCTACAGGGCTTTACATCTGACGAAACTGGAGTAGAACCTCAGATGCAGTCTATTGTCGGTGGAAGAGAAGATTGCGTCTTGGAACCAGAAAGCAGTATCATGGTGCTCACCCTTACCAACTAAACCGGCATCATGTAGACAAGGTCGCGTCAAAGATATGACACACTCGTGGTGAACTCTCTCTCTACTTGAATTTTTGTATTTTTATATTACTAGTTTTAACTGATACACAAATAACTATGCGCCTCCATTGAACTATAATGTGTTTAAAGGGAACGCATGATGATTTTTAATTTGAAGCATCAGAAAATACTTTGGAAAGTACGAAATTATGATTCAGCGCCGACAATTTTTAATAGTTCCAACGGTCTGTAATTGCGGATATCCCATATAATGAAAGTAATGTAGGTAAACCATAAAAGAATAAACATATGTCAATAACATGCATGAACAAGGGGGCGAATGGGCGAAATGATAACCTATCTTTTAATTCTACTACCTCAACAGAAAATTCTACTAAAAGACGCTCAAAATCCCAATTGTTAATTTGACATGTTTGCGAGTCGTAGAGTTGTCGGTATAGCTATTACCGATTCCCCGATCACCGGAAGATTCACCGATTGCACTCCAGAGGAGATCAGTTCCAAAATCGCAGCCAAGGAAATGTTGAAGAATGCACAAAAAAGACAAAGACAAAGACTTTATCGAGAGACTTCGAGAGGCAGCCGGTTAGAGTACATGACAATTACGGGGATAATGCAATGACTCTAAACAGCACCGCGTAACCGAGTTTCAAACATACGACGACTGGTTTGTTAGACCAGCATCGTATCTCGAAGCTAACTGGGCGGAAGAATGGACAAAGCTATAGAGCAGGGGTGCTTTCTACAAATTATGTTCTTTGTGAACCAGAAATGACTGGAAGACTGGATCCAGCAGAATTTGTTTCAGAATTTCAGAAATTCCCACTTGTGACAGTACATACACGGAAAGAAATTAGGTTCCGATACTAGGTACGATACTATGGTACCAAACTAATTCAGTATAAGCGTTTTGTTTTACCTGTTCTGTGAACCATCAAATAACATTTCTCTTCACTTCCACGATCCAAATCACGAGGCAGTATGCGAAGAATATCGCCAAGCGGCGTGCATCTTGATTTTGCCAATTCCTATTAAGTCAGAATGGGCTATAGAAAATTAAAATGTATTTAAGCTAAGCTATTAAGCTAGAAATTAATTGGCTTTCAATACTTGGACCATAATTAGACCGTAAAAAGTAGTCATTTATAATGCTTGTTTATTTTCAGTAACGACAGTTTTGACATTGATAGAAATTCACGTTATTTATTTCATTTCATTTTTCCAACTTGAGCTAATTAGATTTAAGTTAATGGCGATGTAATTCGTCACCAGTATTTCCAATCCAAGTATTCTGACCTGTTCATTCAGGCTAATCAGGCTCTTAAAGGTTCGACTTGTACCATCGTAAAATGGATTCTTTATGACCAACGAGAACAAATTACAGTGGAAGTTACAAGAGCTTGCTCTCTAACCTTCTTCTAAACGGTCGCATGCTTTATTGCCAAGGGTTACCCTTCGACACAAATCTTCGCTTTGCTAGTTGATCGTCACGTCTTAAAAAAAGCAAGAGAGACACAGCAACGGAGATGAAAAACTTTGCACATTGTCAAGATTCAACAGTGGCCATTACCACGCAACGGTGCCACGTAGAAAACAAATAAAATTAACGGAAATGCGCAACGTGGTGGTACGATACAGTTCGGCGCGGTCACCACGCAACGCAATGTGAAGCAACCGTCGTCGACGGTCGGCTTAATGCTGGATGATGCTGGCGAGAAAGTGCGTGTGTGTCCTCCGGCCGGATGCTCTGGATATATGTGGCACGATGCGAACCGACTCCTGGAGTCAAGGGAAAATCCAATAAAAACGAACACGATTCCAATGTTTGGCGAGCACGCTGAGCAGGGGAATAAATTATGTTTCGGAAAGGCTCCACCATTAGAAACTGTGACGTGCTTGAGGAAGATGGGCCTGTCGTGGGAGTTTCCGCGAGGTGGTAAATGGAGAATGTTGTTTGGAGAAGTAATAAAAACAAACAGAAATCTTATCGAAACGAGCAAACATGAGACGGAACACGTTCGACCGTCTGCCATACCAATATTGACGCGGTTGGCGGTCGACCCGCTGGTAGATGGCCTCTACAGCGATAGCAAGTGTGATCTCGGAAAAGAAAACAAATGTCCGGCTGGAAATGAGACGGGCATTCAGAAGCCGTAAAATTTAATTGTGTCCATCAGCATTAATTAAATTATATACATACGACATTTATCTAAGCTGTCTTTCAGGGGCAGAAGAAATGAGACCGACGACTACGGCAATGCACTTGACCCTCCAAAAGCATAACAACTTCGAAGCGGCACACGATAGCTAGACAGCTGGCCCAGGTGCTTCGGATAGGATGGGGATCAACCGAATGTGGGATCATTGTCGCATGGCTACGGCCTACGTCGAGAAAGAACGGGAGCCCTGCTGTCGGAGTTGATCTCTCGACGATTAAAAACCACTCCTGCAACCGGAGAGACAGGTAAACCAGGCAAGTGCTTGATGATGAAAAACTGTAGTTTGATTATATCCCAATTTGGACCACAGAGTCGTAAAAATGATAGTGCCATCCAAATTGGAAAAACATCCGCTTGTTACGACCGGTTGTTAATGGCACATACGCACACAGTGCGGCATTTTGAAGCAAAACCGGCCGGCAGGGCAGTTGACGATGAAGTAGAGCTGCGGTAAGCTCGGTGATTAGCTCCCTTCATCACTGCCAACATCCTGCTGGATGTCTAATTTGACGTTATTTTCATCGGAACGTAAAAATTTATGAAAAGATGATTTTTAATTCGTAATACGAACTAACACTAATTTTCGTTTTCATCTTTATGTGTTCCGGAATGAGGCGATCTTCCGAATACGAAATTTTCAAAGATTATTTACAAATGATGACTTTACTTTTGCTATATGGCTGGAGTTCATGTAACATGTTATGTTGAACAGATTTTCACATGCAGCAAGGGTAATATTTTTTTAAATAAATAAGTACTATCTTTAAGAATTTTGCGAATTTGGTGCTTATCTTTGTGATGTACAATGAACACACTTGTCTATTTGTTTGGTAGTATTGTTTTTTATTTATAAGTTATATTTTTATAAGTGATTGTTAAGTGTTCATAGTTTCAAATGGATTTAGTTCTGCAAGATTTTCGAGTTTGAAAAGTATCTAGTAATAAATGTTGGAAGAATTTTTAATTTCTAGAAAAATGTGCCAATTATATTTGGTTTTAAAGAATAAATAAACTAATTATAGGCAAACATCAAGCGTAATAAATTCTTGGATTAATCTAAATGAGTTCTACCACTCTTAACGTAATAGATTTTGATATAATCTTTTCATGCATAATTATAGGTTTACTCATGTAGACTATTTGGTAAGTAAGATGAATAAACAAATTAATAATATATATAATAATAATAACAATGCAATTAGGTTGTAATTAAATTATCTCTGTACAAACTCAATCAATTTTAATGATCTTGAAAGTTTATATTATATTGATTCTTAGGAATTCTTGCTCCAATAGCTTTATTTGCTTCTTTTTGCAGTTGTGGTTTTAATTTAGGTTTTAGTCATTAAATGTAATTAAAATCGGTCAGGTTGAGTTAAGCATGATTATTTTTAATTGGAAGATACAGACTAACCCTTTTCACAATTCCATACATATATTCTTGTATGTAACCTTCATTCTCAGCAAAGTTCAACGATTGCGAAAGAAAAGTCATTTTCCAATTCATCGTTCCATACTGGACCGCAGGATTGCAGAAATTGTTCGAACCGAAAATCTGTCGCATCGTAGAAATTATCGGAGCTTCCAAGCGCGTAATTTAATGTTTCCTTTTCTGCACTACTGTTTATGCAAATGCACGGTAGCACGTCCAATTTAGTTAATAATCCTGCCTCGCATCCACAGCTTGGCTCGAAGCCGAACTCGAAAACAATGAATCCCTACTTCCCCCGACAGGAAAGGCCCAAAAGGCAAAGGAAACCGATAATGAGCGTGGCCGAGCATCGGAGAAATTAAACATTTGATGCAAATCGACCTATTATATTATAAGCCTTAATACGATTACTGCACACACGTTTCACGTTTCGTAATAAGGACATCAACACATATTTAATTCCTCAAAGTTTTTTCGCCCCCTTGTTTTCCATGGTTTCTTATTGCTTTTTCCTGCCGCAGTTCTTTCCACGTTTGTTCTGGTGGTGCTGCTGCTCGGTTGGAAAGTCGTGTATTGCGTGCCATGAGTTCAGGCTTCCTCAACAACACCAACAACGCCTGCAAATCGACCTGCTGCTGCTGCTGCTGCTTGCTTACGTCTTCGATGCCTGTCTCTGCCGGTCCATTGGAATGGAAGGTATGATTGCGACGAGGTGGTCAGTAGGAAACGGCAAGGTAGCGGAAAGGTGTCGACGCCCCGCAACAACCGGTGGAAAGCCCAAAAACCTCCAGGGCGGACGTGTACGGGAACGTCGAGAAGAGCCGAGGTAACAACACACCACAGCTACAGCCTAACGATCGTGAGTAGTTCGAAGAGAAAATATTCATCATCAGGGCCGAAGTCAAAGTTATGGTTTACCGAAGCCTTTTAAACCGATTAGGCAGCATTCGGTTGTGCCCCTGGGCACAGAATAAGAGCCAAAGGTCCGAGAATACAATCTCTTTCGCCATGGTTCGATATTTCGCTGGTTCATTCTGAACTTCTTCAGCTGGGTTGTGGTTGTGGCTATAATCATATTCTTATTAAAGATTCTCTTTTGCCTCCTTCTGGAGTCACTATTTTGTTTTTTTCTACTATTCTTCTCCTTCGTCGTCGTTGTTGTGTTTTGCTTTCGACTGATTTTTTTTTTGCTTCCTTCGTTGGCATGGCATGGGTTGCCTTATTCCACTAATTCGTTTCTTGTTAAGTTCTTGAAAGAGCAGAAAAATTGAAAAGAAGCACTAACAACAACAACACACACGCAGCCAGAGGTTCGGATGCGATGCCGGGCAGCGAACCGGGTAATGCGAAGAGGGTTATTAGGCGCAAAATGCATACGAAGCTGTAAAAAACGGCGCGATTTTTTCTGCCCTGTGCGCCGAGCGAGGAAAGTGTAAAAATCGATAAGATATGGCGAACGGCTCGGGGTTTGGGTTCGAGCGCAAGTTGTGAATAATGTTTCGGAATTGCTCGAAATTTGACGGTAGTTTCGACGTGGCCGATGGTTCTTTTTGAGCTAGTTGGAAATAATTGGTGCTTCAGGTGGTCGACTAAATTGGCACTTGGAACAAAAGACAGCAGTTCTGAATTTAGGATGATGCTAATCGACAAACGGCAATGCCCAATTGCTAATCGACAATGGCAAAGAAGCTATTTACACGGACCTTATTGAGGCATTTGACAGAATAGACATTACATTACTAATCTTCAAATTAGCAAAAATTGGAATAGAACCGAAACTCTCGAAATGGTTTCAGTCATATTTAACGGAACGCAAACAAATTGTTCGCTTTCAAAATAACCCCTATTCAAGTCACCTTTGTGGTTCCCCAAGGTTCCCAGCTAGGGCCACTTCTTTTTATTTAACACGTAAATGACATTTCCTTTATACTTAATCGCTCAAAAGTACTTGTATATGCAGACGACATGAAAATATATGGAAATAAAAAATGCCCATGACGTCGCAGTATTCCAGAATGATGTCAATGTAGGGAATGTTGCTGCTTCGTAGTAATTGCCTATTCCCGTCCTATCCAACACAAATTATTAAAAATATCAGCATTTTTATGACACACAATGCAAAACTAGTTATTCCCTGATATATTAGTTCGTTGTCTATTATACGCGATCAATCAAAGTGAGCTGAGGTCTATTTAAATGCTTTTTATCATTAAAGAACTCCTACTAGCCAAATTTCCTACGTTTTTTCATGCGACGAAGAAGAAAATGTCGACTAATGGTTTTAATTTCCGTCATTCATAAATGAAAATAACTCATGCAAGGCATTGTCGTTATTCTACAGCCAGGGAAACTTGCTTGACCTGTAGAAATCTTACTGAATAACATTTGTCATGCCGTCCTACACAAATACATGCGCGTTAGCTTCGTAAACATTGTTGTGATTTTCAATTCGGACGATGAAAAATTTTGATGGACGGATTTTAAAACGGTACGACTTTAAGAAATAAAGTCAGTTGCGTAATTTCAATAATATGCTTTAATAATCGCTTTTGAGTGATTTCAGAGTTCACGGATCGGAAGGTAAGTGTGTTTTGGTCAAATCAGCACAAGAACTTTTGGTGTATTCATTAAAGCCATCCAACAAATGAAGGAAATTAGAATGGCTGTACTTACTACGACGGGAATTAGAAATAAACCCTATTCAACATTTGGTGCAACAATTCTTTACTAAACCTGAATGTAAAAAATGTAGCTCAATAGCATTTAGCTGGAAAATTCAGACTTCCTCTATGGACATATACTTAGGAAACAATATTGTACCAAAATGTAAAATTGTAAAGGATCTAGGAATAATCTTAGACTGAAAACTAACATTTACAGAATATTACAGTATCATTATTAACAAAGCAAATATAATGCTGGGTTTTATCAAACGCTTCAATCATAATTTCAAAGACCCGTACACAATAAAACTTTTATATATTACATAAGACCTATTCTGGAATATTGCAATATTGTATGGCACCCACACGTTGCGTTATTCGAAGGACGCATAGAATCTGTTCAGAAACAATTTCTACTATATGTGCTTCGAAAACTTAACTGGACGGTATTTTCATTACCATCTTATGAAGCACGTTTGCATGCTCATCCATATACAAACACTTAAAGAACGCCGCGAACATGCAATGCCTTACTTTATCAATGACATTATTTCTCAACGCATCCAGTCAGCAGAATTGCTTCCTTAATTAAACTTTTATGCGCCGTGTCGTTACTTAGAACTAGGAAAATTTTTATGGAAATATCATACAAGACCAATTATGCGAAAAATGTACCAGTCAATAACATGATGCGCCTTTATAATCAAAATTGCGAAAGAATTGACATCACGATTTCCAGAATCCAAATTAAACTACGACTTGGCCATAGGAATAATATATCTATTCCTATAAAGAAGGATTTCTGTCTGTCTGTCTGTCCGTATGTTCCTTATAGAATCGAAAACTACTGAACCAATCGGCATGAAAATATGCATGTAGAGGTTTTTTGGGGCAGGAAAGGATTTAGTGATGATTAGAAACCCCTCCCCCCACTAAGAGGGGGGTCTCCCATACAAATGAAACACAAATTTCTGCATAACTCGACAACTAATCAAGCAAATAGAACAAAATTTGGCATGTGGGTGTTTTCGGTGACAAGAATTTATTCTATGGTAAATTGAGACCCCTCCCCTCTTTATAAGGGGAATTATAACTCCTCTCCTCTTTAAAAGGGGGGGCTTCCATACAAATTTCCTCATAACTCGAGAACTAATCAAGCAAATGGAACCAAATTTGGCGTGTGAAGGTTTTCGAGGGCAAGAATATTTTCTATAGTAAATTAGGACCCCTCCCCACTTTAAGAGGGGGGGCTCCTGTACCAAAGAAACACAATTTTCCTCATAACTCGAGAAGTAATTAAGCAAATGAAACCAAATTTGGCATGTGGGTGTTTTTGGAGACAAAAATTTTTTCTATGATGAATTGGGACCCCTCCCCGTTTTAGGAGGGGGGATCCTATACACATGAAATACAAATTTCCTCATAACTGAAGAACTAATCAAGCAAATGGAACAAAATTTGGCATGTGAAAGTTTTCGAGGGTAAGAATATTTTCTATGGTGAATAAGGACCCCTCCCCACTTTAAGAGGGGGGGCTCCTATACAAACTAAATACAAATTTCCTCATAACTCGAGAACTAATCAAGCAAATGGAACAAAATTTGCCACGTGGGTGTTTTTGGAGACAAATTTTTTTTCTATGATGAATTGGGACCCCTCTCTACTGTAGGAAGGGGGGCTCCTATACAAATGAAATGCAAATTTCCTCATAACTCGAGAATTAATCAAGCAAATGGAACCAAATTTGGCATGTGAAAGTTTTCTAGGGCATGAATATTTTCTATGGTGAATTAGAACCCCTCCCCCACTTTAAGAGGGGGGCTCCTATACAAACGAAATACAAATTTCCTCATAACTCGAGAATTAATCAAGCAAATGGAACCAAATTTATCATGTGGGTGTTTTTGTAGGCAAGAATATTTTCTATGGTATATTTTCTATGGATTTCCCCACTTTAAGAGGGGGGCTCCTATACAAATGAAAAACAAATTTCCTCATAACTCGAGAACTAATTAAGCAAATGGAACCAAATTTGACATGTAAGTGGTTTTGGACGCAAGATTTTTTTCTATGGTGAATTGAGACCCCTCTCTTCTTTAGAAAGCGAGTTATGGCCCATCTCCCCTTTAAGAGGGTGGGCTTCCATACAAATGAAATGCAAATTTCCTCTTATCTCGAGAACTAATCAAGCAAATGGAACCAAATTTGGCATGTGGGAGATTTTGGAGTCTTGAATTTATTTTACGATAGTTAGAGACCTCTCACCCCTGTGGTAGGGGGATATGGACTCTCATACAAATAAAACAGAAATTTTTGCGAAACTCAAAAACTAATCGAACTCGAGAAATTCGAGACTCTTCCATAAAACATTAGTTAATACAAGACCACAAAAACTATCTATAGTAACACTAGATCATTCAGGACGAGACGGTCGCGAGTGTTGCCGGTGACCCGCCGTCGGAAGCGCCGCCCACTGGGGGGCTTGCAAAACTCGAGATTGTGACAAAGATCATCCGAGATTCATGATTTATGTACAACACAGGTTAATTTGTGGCAATACGAAGTTTGTCGGGTCAGCTAGTAGTATATAAGTAAACATTGTAATAATATTATTGTATGTAGTCTACATATGCTTGACGAATAAATAAATATGATCACGAAAAGGCAAACATCAATTTAGTAGCAGCAGAGTTTTCGGTAAATAAACTCAACGGTTGCTTTTACAACTGGTGTCAAAATCTTTGGTAACAGCGAACTGATCAAGGTTTCTAGCAGCGGCAAAGAATTTTATGATTATTTCAAACGTGTGCAGTCTCTGGTATACCAACGGAAAAGATTTGCGAGTTTTGCATTACAAATAATGCAACTTTTATTGTTTTTAAACTAGATTAGTTATTTATTTATAATGACTGTTACGGCGGGCAATGATCGGGGCAGAGATTGTTGCGGCTGTCGCGAGTGTTTGTCGGTGACATAACGTCGATTAGACGATCAATAATTCTATAGCAGCAGTATTGCCTAACCGCACATCCTGACGGCAGCTTTTCGGCGTTGGTGGATCGTGCTTTCTTGCCGCATAAATCCAATGTTTGCAAATCGGGAAGACGTTGTGCCACCTCGTCGGTCACTTCTAATTTAGAATCCATCAACGTCAACCGTTGGACATTCGGTAATTGCGGAAAGTCACTGACTGAGAGTCGCAAATTATTCACTATAAGCCTACGCATATTGGTTAGCCCTTCCAGCAGGATATGTAGAGGGCGTACACTGCGGAAGTCTATCTCCAAGGTTCTAAGATGTGGAAAACCATCACTAATCTTTCCACGTACTCCCAGTAGGCCAACAAACTTTAAAAGGTAGACGTTGGGAAACATACGCCGCATAGAACTGTCGAAATGCAAACCCCAACGAAAATTCAGTTCAACTATTTGAACGGTTGGCAAACAAACTGTATTGTTGTTTACCAGTAATGTTCTATTAGCAGCACACAAAACAAGAACCTGTAACGAAAAACAACATTGATGAAAAACTTCAAGTGCCAGTTTTAAATAACTTACCTTAAGATACCGTAGACTAGCCAAGCTTTCTAGTGACGCAGGTTGACTTATCCGTAATTTGACCAACAGTGGACAGAACTTGCATAGTTGTTCCAAGTCTTCTTGCTTCCTGATACTCAACAGATCAACAGAAACCAGCTTACTAACATTTGTAAAATTTTCAAATGAACCACTGTTCATCGTTGTACTTTTCACTAGCAGGTGCTCCAAAGGCAATTCCTGAGCTACCATTGATAATCGATTTTTAAGATCGGTCTTGGCTTCTAGTCTGCGCAGATTTGGAGCTATCCAAATAATATTAAAATCTGACAGATCGTTGACTACTAACTCCTCCAGATGCTCTATAACTGGGAGAGTATCGACTGGCATGGAAGAGGTAGTCGTGAGTTGAACCTTTTTCACATTCGGACACATGGCAACAAGTTTTAGCGCCAGAAATGTTGGTTTGGCAACTTCTAAGAAAAAAGATTCTTCAATGGCTGAGCTAAATTTCTGGAACCATGGGAGCAATTTTCGGAATTCTCCTTGATATATAGATGGTAACAGAACCAGGTCAACCGTACGGTAATGTCTTGAAATATCAGGTAGTTTATCCAGGCTTTGCTTGTCAAGCACCAGTTTCCGTTTAATACGGCCCAAATAAGCGTAGTCAAAAGCCAGATCATTCCATCGTCGACATACCAAGGAGAGCGATTTTCGGTGCTTCAGCAGTGGCAAAAAAGTGAAAATATGCTGCTGAAGCGTTTCGCTGGGTAGATCGTTGATGTTCATGATGTCCTAGTTTCGGTTTCCAAAGATTTGTAATACTACGCTGTAAAAGTTGATCTCTTCGAACGGTAGACGCTTCACTTCTGTTCTACAACTTGCTTGTAACTGGCTCACTGAACACTGAATGTAGTAACTACTGACGGTTACTTACTTGACAAAATTGTTTACCTCGTGGTTCTACCTCGAATGTCTTTACAAGGGCGCCGCTATTTTCCCTAGTAGGTGAATTAATAATTTCTTTCAGCCAGGTTTTGGTTGATTTTAAAAAGCTTTGACTGACATATACGCCGAGCAATCATTCAGTTCATGAATGAATTGTTTTCAAGGGTAGAAAACTAAGAAATTATTTTTTTTTCTCTCAATTTTTTTCTCAACCAGAAAGCCAACACAAAAAAGATAAAGCCTAGCACTGTCACCAATTTATCGAAGATGTTCATGGCCTGACAGATGTAAAAAAAACAACCAGGGGTAAAACTGTATACGCTGAAGGCGTGAATGCGATGATCTCTCCTCACGATATAAAATTAAACTGCAAAATATTTGTCTTGCTTGCTTGCAACTGGCTCACTGTACACTGTACGGTAGCAACCGTACGGCGGTTACCTACTTGACAAAATGGTTTACCCCGTGGTTTTACCTGTGGTGTGCAGAGTTGCCAGACGCTTTCAAAAAATTATCTAGAACCGCTCGAAAGCCGGAAACAACTGCTCGAATGAAGTGAAATGCGCGTTAATTTTTCTAATAGGTAACAATTATGCGTTTCTTGTTCATTTGAACGCATGTGAAAAGTGAGACATAAAGTATCAACGAAGAAATTAGAACAAGTTGCATCGATATAACATAAAAAAGGGATGGAAATAAATCATAAATCTTGAAAGAGATTAATAAAAAATGTAATAAAGGAATAGAAAATTCGAAGAGAAGCAAAAAAAAGAGTGTCTGAAATAGTTTATTTATCATTTATAGTTTTTTTTATCAAGTACGTTGAAGAAAACTGCATGAAGGGTGGGGTTCAATGAGTTACATCTGAGAGATTTGAGATAAGAATCGATCCACTAGAACCCGATCTATGACAATGTTCTTGCCAACATTCCGCGTACCACCAACCAAATTAAAAGTTGACACAGACGATGAAATGCTATTGTAGGTCGTCATGTTGGATATACCGCTTTATAATGGAGCTCTCTTGAAACACACGCAAGAAACGCAAATAAATATGTAGCCAGAAAAATAATCAGAATATCGGTACGGTACGGTAACGTTCAGGAGTATCTAAAGTTAACTGCAGCATACTTGGGAACCACAGCATGGTAAATAATCGTAAAAATATTTCATTTAATATGCCGTTAATTCGTTAATAATAAACTAAGACAACTAATTATTATTCTAAGTATTTTATTTATGTTTGGCGTTCATATATTGCGAAGCCTTTGAACAAGAGCGAAACTATTTGTTAAGGTACGTCTGGAGACAAAATGGTGCAATATAAAATGGAGAGTAATAACTGAGATAGTTCGGTATAATTTCTTTAATAGATGATGCCGCAGGCTGCAAGTGTTTGTCGGCGACGCTCGGCAGAAATCATTTTGGCCGAGGCTTATTCGTTTTACTAGGTCTGCCGACTGTGAGTTATTTTTCCTTGGTCCTCGCGTTGATTAGTTTCTTGGCAATAATTGTCCATTATTGCTTTTTGTAGTTAAGCACCAAACCACAAAATCTGGTCAAATTATCAATTATACCAAAAAGTCGTTATGCCAAATGACCATTATGCCAAAAGACCGTTATGCCAAACAGCCTTATGCCATGCCAAATGGCTTTATGCCATATAAGGTAGAGATAGAGATAGAGATAGAGATAGAGATAGAGATAGAGATAGAGATAGAGATAGAGATAGAGATAGAGATAGAGATAGAGATAGAGATAGAGATAGAGATAGAGATAGAGATAGAGATATAGATAGAGATAGAGATAGAGATAGAGATAGAGATAGAGATAGAGATAGAGATAGAGATAGAGATAGAGATAGAGATAGAGATAGAGATAGAGATAGAGATAGAGATAGAGATAGAGATAGCGATTGAGATTGAGTTAG
The DNA here is from genome assembly GCF_943734655.1 of Sabethes cyaneus. Lineage (NCBI taxonomy): Eukaryota > Metazoa > Arthropoda > Insecta > Diptera > Culicidae > Sabethes > Sabethes cyaneus. The sequence goes on along the minus strand of NC_071354.1, from coordinate 2,514,874 downwards.
AGATAGAGATAGAGCAATCAGACATATTGCTCTAGAACTCTGCGTACCGCATATTTTCAAAAACTTTAAAAGTAATTTGCAATGGCTTGATAAAAATTTTACAATAGAGTTATTTTTTGTTTCTGAGTTGCAACCGAAAAACTAATGACCATAATGCTCATGCGCCATCGCTAGTCGTTATTTTTAAGGTTCAGAAACGAAAAATAAGATAATAATTATAAGTGATTGTTTCGTATAATTTTTATTATACCAAATTCTAGGACCCTACGGTATACAATTGGAATATTAATGTGTGCTATTCACCGAGATTGCGTAGTCTTACCTATGAATTTTTTATAAATAAAGTTAAGCAAGGAGTGCCATTTTCTTTTATGTTTTTCAGCACAATATTTTAAGGTAACCCAATTGAATGGAAGATATAGTTAGCGTTGAACAGAATTGCTTCCGAAATGAACATAAAAGTAAAGAAGCGTATTCTGCGTTACAAGTACAGTCAACCTATTTAAAATTTCCACCTAGTTTTACGACCAATAAACTAAGTCGTGGTTATATATTTTATATATTTATTTATTGTGCGAAATGACGTTTTTTAAAACAAGAATATCATCGCATTCTCACAAGCCTAAAAATAAATTATATTGTTTATTGCTTTATTGCAACGATAAATTTCTGTTTGTTAGCGAATGTTACCGAACAAAGAAGCATCGAGGAAGGTTCAATGAACACAAAAATCTAAATTTCGTCACAGGCTGATATTTCAATAGTTCACTGCGCAGGCAAATTCTGCCAGTCACGTGCATTGCTGTCCCGCACAGAGCCAGGAGTCATAAAAAATTCGAAGTGACCCACAAAGAGTCATCCCAATCAATCCGTCCGTAATCCACGCAGCCCTTTTTTCCTTGGCGTAACTGAAAGCGTTCACATCGTTAGGAATCGGCCTGCCCATGGCACAGTGGTGAGCGGTGGCTGAGTTGACTAATGATGCTGCAAACTGCGAAGAATCTCCGTAAATGCTTGAATATCGACAACGCAGCAATGCCTTCGTATCATACCACCACTTGGCGGATTTTGGCTCCACAGCCAGCCAGCGAGAGCGATCGCTTTCCATGCTCCAGCAAGAACAAAACAAGACAGCAGAAACGGCAGCAGGAGCAACAGCAGCAGCATCAACAGCAGCAGCGCGGTTGTGTTGTTCTTGCTGGGCTCCTGCAACATTCATCCATTGAGACGCTTGCTGACTGGCTGGTTGCTGCTGACTCTGGGCTGGAGCAGAGAACGACGATCTCCCGATCCCGGTCAGCAGCCATTCAAGGGGAAAAATGTGGCAACGTTGGTAAGCCCAAAAAAAGCATTCTCGCAGCTCGTTTGGCTCCGGACTGGATGGCTCTTAGCTGGCCATTTCAGATGTGTGCTAACGAGGCGAATGGATATTTGTTTAGATTATTGCATTTTTTGGGTTGAATTCTTGGCGTTCATAGCTGGCAGGCGACGGGCATGGAGAAGAATATTGGAATGGTAAAAAAATAAAAGTTACAGAATACAAAAAAAATCGCCACAAGAGGGAGTGCATGGGTAGGGATCCGATGCCTTTAGTAGTAGAAGGAACAATCTGTTTCCTCACGAAATGCTCTTGACTGCGAATATTACCATATGAGCCGTCAGCGATGCGACGACGTTCGAACCTTTTCCAGAAGGGATGTTCAAAAGTTTTGGGACGCATTTTGAAAGGATTTTCGGGCGAGTCTCCAAGCAGCTCCAATTAGAGCTAGTTTGCTTGGTGAAGTTTCCACTGCTCGTCAATCAACGTATGATATTTCCGAATCATTTATTCAAGCCTGCACAGCGCGTCTGAAGTCGAATATCCTCACCAAGAAGCACAAGGGCGAAAAAATCTGCTTTGGTGGAAGAGCAAAATTATACAATCTCGTTTTCAACACAAACCATATATTATATGTTATTTTACAATTTATGGTTGGCAATTATATAAACATACACACAACAGCACTCGTGTTGGTTACCCGTTGGCGTGGCCTGGCGGGAGCGTTGTCCGGCGGGGAACACCGTCGATCGGTCGTTCGGTCGCAGTGCTGAAAGTGGCCATCGCGAACCCGTTGGCCGCGGAGCTTTCGAGAGATGGCCTGCAGAATCCGGCCGACACCGGGCGGTCACGGAGGAGACGAGTGCGAAACGAAAGTGCCGGACACGAAAATATGTAAGCAGCATCCACCACCGTTCTGCCGTTCGCAGCAGAATGCAGCATTTGCCGGCCGGGCGGAAAGTGAGTTAAATGTATATGAGTTTATAAATACACAGTGCGAGGCAGCTTGCACCAATCATCGCGTGAACGTCCTCACTGTCAGTGACGTGATCATCATGATCAATAGAGCATTTCCGCTTAGATTGGTTCAGTGGATCAGACCAATTAGTGATGTGGGCTTATAGCTAATTAATTAATAATAATAGAAAGATCCGTTTCAGTAAAGACCAGATCACTTTAAAGTGAAATTTTAACATTAGCTGATGACGAAACGATCCAAAGAAACCTGTTAAGCCCAGGTCAATTCTAAGCTTGCAGGAAAAAAATCAGCAATTAGGAATTAGCAGAAGTGCTCTCTGACAGCTTGCAGCACAGCACGGGGTCGAATTTTATCCTGGCTACCGTAGGATAGAGCGATGAGGGATGATCATAACGACCGATAATGAGAAAGGTACACATTTAGACTAACCTATTCCCTGGGACTAGATTGCCGAGCCAGCCAAGCGATTTACCGTGTTGCACCGCACTAAAACGGAAGAACCGATTGAGGAAGGATTAAAAAATTATGATCCTTACCATGCCAGCAGAGGTGCCGTACCTTCGAAGAAGTGTTTCATTCGGATTATCTACCGACTGCTTGGCGTCCGCCTTTGGCATGCAGTAGCACCGAGGGGGCGGGGAACATGCATAAACGCATTGAACAAATTAATGAACGTCAAGACAAGTAGATAAAACATAAAAACACTTCTGATGCCGTAAGTCGGGTTGATGGTAGCCTAGACGGTGGATGAAGAATGCGCAATGGTGTAGAAGAGGGATTTTAATGTACGCGTATAGTTGCTTTATAACGGACACAATAATACATAAAATCCATTAATTTTCCAACCATTTTTATGACTCATGCCAGGATGTGACCGCTTGAGATAGGGGTACGATGATTGCTGCTTGGTTTTCAATGCATGTAGGTGTGCAATGTTTTTCACGTACGTTCCGAGGAGTGTTCGGTGTGACTTTTTATTATTATGTCCATGGAATATATTTCTTTCGGAACTAAATTTTTATTGCACTTGTCAACCGAACGTGGTGATAATGAACAACTAGTTTTACTGCGCCAACGCAATTAACGGTGTCGTTGTTGATCTACTAATCTGTCGACATCAATTTCTGGTCATTTCTAATATTCGTTTCATATAAAACGGCACGATACGTTAATGGTATAGTGCGTAATCGTCGGTTACAACTAACAAATTAGTTCGGTGTAAAAAGAGCCTGAAATCATTTGCATTTGTTTTAGAAAAAACTGTTTTCGGTGGATAGGTGGATATAGGTTTTAATGCTAAGGAATCTGCATTGTATTGCAAAATTATTCTGCGCAAATTAAAGTATGGCTTGAAAAAACGAAACGACATTGCATCCAGTTTTCAAGAATCTGGTTACATTCATTCTTTATGAGTAGCAACAAAAATCAAATAAACAAATGTAATTTTTGTTCCATAATTGAAAAATATTTATTTTAGTGATGGTCAATTTTTAATTGTTCAGTTACGGACAACGATAAAAAATAATACCAGACGCATATTACTGCAAGAAATGAACTTCGAGCAATCATTGTTTAACTGTGACTCTAAAGTAGATATTCATTTTTTTCATTTTTCCTTCTTGACAGAAGCAAATGTTTTTATGTTTATTGTTAAACATATAATATGTTCCTTTTTTCATAACAATATATGCCAGAAGGGCATTGGGTACAAAAGACACTGCGGGAGTCTTAATGATTGTCACACAATCTTAATATTCGATGAGTTTTATTGCCCTGCCTTTCTTTCCATTCCATTGAATGTTACCAAGGTATTGATGGAAAAGAAGAAAAATACCTACACAAGTTTTTTACTGGAAATAAGGCCATTGCAAATTATTTTTAAAGGTTTTGTCCCCTCCCCCTTGACTTTAGATATTGGGGGGCAAAAAAATTGTTGAAATTGAGTAATTTTTGTGTGGAAAATCCATTGTCTGCGGACTGTATTGCATAAAGTAGTCGAAACATGAGTTTACGGAGTGTTAACGATTCTAGCACGAAGCAGAAACAATGGGCAAAAAACTATCTTTCAACTTTTTTCTCTCATTTGGTACGTGTTTGCATATAAAATAATAATACAGGGGATTGGGAATGAAATGGGGAAGGCAAATGAGGAGTGTCCAATATAGCTCTAGTCATTCCAAGCGCCTCCACGTGGCCACACCCGGTAAAGCTAGGAGGTAGCGATGCTAGGTGGTTCCCGGCTGCCTGATCTCAAAAGCCCATTTTTGGGCAAAACGTGGAGCCGCACGGCCTTACTAATAGGTAAGCCTAACAAAAGTTATTTTAATTATTTTTTTCATTTTAGCTTATGGAGCACCTCTTGCTATACAGGGAAAACTTTGGCTAAAACGAGTTTTAATACTGCACATGGATACAAGAAGAAAAAATTAAAAAAAATTATTGGAAGCACTTATGGAAACTCAAAGCACGCACTTCTTTTTCATTCGAAGGACTGCTGGTGAGATTGTTCAATTTTTTTCCATATATACCACATTTCATCTTATCATATCATATATCATCATATGATTAATAGTATTGACTGAAGTTTTTGGAGCGTCTTAGTAGAATACGAAACCTAAAAATAAAAAATAAGAAAACTTATTTAAGTTTTCTTATTTTTTATTTTTAGATTAATAGTATTATTATTAATATTATTATTATTATTAATATGTGGAAGGCTGGATGATGGAGTGGATTGCCAACCAAAATCTTCAAGGTCTGAAGCAAATATGTCACTTATCAATTCTGACAAACAAATAATCACGTGAGTTAAAGTTGGTACAGCGAAATTGGTTATTACATGGGTTATTACTACTACTACTACTATTACTAGAAAATAATAATATAGGGCATTGTTTCCGGCTGTGAAGCACCAACAATTTTTAAAAAATACCCGAAAAAGTTTTGGGACTGATTGTTTTGCAGTAAAACGCATATAGCTCTAGTTTTAGACCTCTATTTTATCACACAGATAAATTTGAAGTGAAATAGTTGACTCAAAACATATTATGTACATAAATTTTTGGTTGGTAAATGGTTGGACAATGAGTAAAACATACCCCATAGTGGTCTTTAGCCTCTTATCCAACAACTCCTATCTCCACCATAGTTTGGATGGCAAATGGTTGAATAATGCGCTCCAGAACCACCATGAGGTTCCACAGCCTCTTATTCAGCAACTCCTATCTCTACCTCCTCGTGGTACCATCCGGGATACGATCATTAGTGGAAATCGGACTACCGATGGAAACTAGGGTCGCATGCGGACAGAGAAGGGGGCACTCGTGCGAAGGCTGAAGTGTAAACTCTCCGCCTGCAGGACGGTTCTCTTGACTCCCAGGAACCAAAGCAGAGGGTCCAAAGCCCCTAAAGGAGATGGTTGTAATAGCTGTTATCCATGGCTATTATGTAAAAACTTGAATGGATCAACCCCTAAACCAAGGTATGACACGACCCATGCCGAGGGATGAATGGTGGAGGTGGAGGTGGAGTCTATAAATTCTCTCGCCGCAACGGAGCCTGTGGAGTACCAGGGCGCCCTCCACTGTAATTAGCCCTTGCTGCATCAAGCCGATCACTGATGCAGTGGACGATTTCTTACCGTGCATGCTCTCTCTGCCGAAAACCAAAGAAACGAATGAGGTGGAGAGGAGAGTAGGGAAGGAGCGCGCTTGAACGATGCGCTAGCAGAGGTTCAGTCCTGATTCCCGTCTATCTTCAACACGCGGACTCGTTGTGAGTCGACAAACGAAGATGTGGCTCCAACCCTCTACTCACGGGTCGAGATTCACTCTGCCTGATCTATGACTGTGTGCTGGAGGGTGGGCTGAAACAAAAGGAAAGCCGAACAGTTATGGCCAATAGGATGGCTGTACAATCGCTCAAACAATCTAAATAAACATATAACGTCGAGTATAGTTACTCAAAAGTTGCTGAGTCTGAATAAGAGAGATCTCAGCAAGCTTACCGGTCTTGCGACAGGACATTGTCCGAGTAAATATCATCTTCGGAATCTCAGTTTCATACAAGAAGATATTGAACCTCGGAACACTTGCTCTGCAATCGTGAAGCACAAATAGTACGCAGACTGCAGTATCTTAAAAAGGGGAGATCTGGTTGGCGTCGCCGATCAGGGTACTAGGTTCATAAATCATCCCTGATTGGCACATGTTTCGCTCCAGCTACCAGCCTGTCACTTCCTCAATAAGTGATAGGTAAGCTTGAAGCGTATAGTAAAATAATAAAACGGGGCATACCACAATAGTTTAAAATAATGAACGCAGTGGTAAGAGTACCCAACAGAGGAGAGATCTCCACCTCCATGTGGTACCAGTCGGAATATAAGCAAGTTTAGCGGAGATCGGGTAACCAACCCCGGTGGAAACTAAGGTCGTATACCAACAGGGAAGGAGGCATAGTGCTGTTTCGACACTGTAAGTTGGCAGCCTCATCACGAAACTCGGTACCGTAAGTGCTAGAACGGCTACCTATCTCAGCTCACCCCACTAAAAAGAGTCAAGAAACTTCTACTCGGAACATTCGGCATGGACAAAGGCGACGAAATACGGACATGGAATGGAGACTTGGTACCTGGAACTGCATTATCGCTAAATTTCATTGGTGGCGACAGGGTGCTGCTCGATCAGTTAGAACCCCGAATGTTTGGCATCGTGGCACTGCAGGAGATCTGTCGCAAAGGTAAGAGGCGTGGAGAATCCGTGGCGGCAAAGAGCAATTTTTCCCGAGCGATGGAGCGATCAACGAGCTGTGGACGGGCTTCGTAATGTTGGGCAAAATGAAGGATAGCGTAATGGACTGGAAAGCGATCAACGAGAGAATGTGCATGTTGCGGATAAAAGCTTTTGCTTCAACTACTCCATCATAAACGTGCATTGTCCACACGAAGACAGACCCGACGACGAGAAGGAAGCGTTCTTTGCGCGGCTGGAGGTAACGTGCGACAGCTGCTCACCACGGGACATCAAGATCGTAATCGGGGATATGAACGTCCAGATCGGCCGGAAAGCAATGTATAGACCGGTGATCGGGCCCCATAGCCTGCACATCGACACGAACGATAATGGCCAGCGATGCATCTACTTTGCAGCTTCCCGAGGCTTGGTGACCAGATGCACTTTCTTTCCCCACAAAGATATCCACAAAGCCATCTGGACCAACGAACCTCGAACCAAATCGACCATATTCTCATCGATGACCGGTTTTTCTCGAACGTCACCAAGTACCATTACCTAGTAGCCTATCCTACCTATCGACGATTTATACCTCGCGATAAAGCCCCCCTCCTCGGTTGAACATACGGCAGCTAAACAACCCACCAGTTCCCGACAATGGAGTATGATACGCTCGGCCGTCAACGAGGCCGCAAAAGCGGTGCTAGGAGTGGAAATCTCGAGTGCACGAAATGATTGGTTTGACGGGGAATGCCAGCAAATGATAGAGAGGAAAAAAGAGCATGGAAAAACTATCTAAACACATCCACGAGACAAAATTTGGCCAAGTATGGAGGAGCGTGGAATGAGTTGATCACGATTGTGTGGAGGAAAGAGTGCCAGAAGGAGGACAGAGATCGTGAGGAGCTGAAACAACTATTCCGGGTTAATGACACGCGCAAGTTTTACGAGAAGATGAACCAAACTCGTAAGGGTTACACCTTAACCTAAACCTAACATGTGTAGGGACGATGGAGGAGGTCTATTCACAAACGAGCGCGAGTTGGTCGACAAGTGGAAACAGTTGTTCGATGAGCACCTTAACGGCGTTATAGCAGAAGGAGACGCAACGGAAGTTAACCTCGGAGTGTCTACAAACGATAACAGCGTTTCGGGCTCCCGATCTCGAAGAGATCCGGCAAGAAATTCGTCAGCTGAAGAATAATAGAGCCGCCGGAAAGGACCGACTCCCGGCAGAACTCTATAAAAATGGTCAAGAACCGCTAGCGACGGCACTTCACTGGATAATTTCTAGGATTTGGGGGGAGGAGAAACTACCGGAGGAGTGGATGAAAGATGTATTCTGTCCCATCTACAAAAAGGGCTACCGGCTAGATTTTTGTAATTACCGACATTGTTGGTCAACGTCGCCTACAAAGTGCTCTTCCAGCTTTTATTGCGTCGTCTATCCCCAATGGCAAGATAATTCGTAGGGTAGTATCAGACGGGCTTTATGCGGGCCCGTGCTCGGATCGAATTTTTACTCTCCGACAAATGTCGAGACTCGAGAGCACAACGTGTCCACGCATCATATGTTCGTGGATTTCAGAGCAGCATACGATGCAGTTGAACGCGAACAGCTATAGCAGATAATGCAAGGGTTCGGTTTTCCGGACAAACTAACGCGACTGATAAAAGTTACCCTGGAGCGAGTGATGTGCTATGTGCGCGTTTCGGGGATACTCTCGAGTCCTTTAGAATCGCGCAGAGGGTTGCGGCAAGGGATGGACTGTTCTGTATGTTATTCAATATCGCTATTGAGGGTGAGATCCGGCGAGCTGGCGACGAAACGAAAGGTACGATCTTCAACAAGAGTAGCCAATTCATTAGACATCATTACTAGAAACCTTGGGACGGTGAAGGCAATCTACGCCAGCCTAAAAACGGAGGCTAGGGTTACAAATCAATGCATCGAAAACCAAATATATGGTAGGAAGCGGCTCCAGAGAAAGCAATGTCTGCCTCCCACGCACCCGTGACCCGTGACCCGTGACCCCGTGACTATTGACGGCGATGAACTGGAAGTGGTTGCTGAATTCGTATATTTGGATTCTCTGGTCACCGCCGACAATAATACGAGTAAGGTGATCCAACGACGCATTCAAGTTGGAAATTGAGCCTACTTTTCCCTCCGCAAGGCGCTTCGATCAAGGAGCATACGCCGCCGCACAGAGCTGACAAGGTAGTCCTCTACGGACTTTAGACAGTAACTTTGCTTACGGAGGACATACGTGCACTTGCCGTATTTGAACAAAACGAGTTGTGGACTGTTTTTGGCGGAGTACAAACGGAAGGCAGAGAGTAGCGTAAGCATATAAACCACGAACTACAGGCACTGCTTGGAGAGATTCCCTTCGTACACTTGGCGAAAGTTGGGAGATTACGGTGGGCCGGTCACGTCGCAAGAATGCCGGACGACTGTGCAGTGAATTCCGTTTTTTTTCAAGAACCCCACCGGCACCCAAAGTGCTCGATGGCTCGACCAGGTTGAACCCGACTTGCGTGTGTCGAGACGTGCAACGAACTGGCGACGAGTACCTCAGGACTGAGTACAAAGGAGAGGAGTTCTTGATTCGGCAAGAGCCACCCCGGCTGTCGGCTGGTAAAGTAAGTAAGTAAGTAGTAATGAAAGTAGTCTGTTAAGGCTAGCAGTTGACTACTTTTGCCGAAGATGGTTCTTTAATAGCGATGTTAAATAACATACAGACCGATGTTAAATAACATCAGGTTGTCGCAACTCTCTGCGCGAATCGAAAGGTGCTACACCTGGCTGAAGTCGGCAGGCTACAGTGCGCTGGTCGCGTCGCAAGGATGCCAAATGACTGTGCTGAAAAATCTGTTATCCTCAAGAACTTCACCGGCACCAGAAATAGAGGAGCCTTACATGCTGGCTGGCTCGCCAGGATTGAATCCGATTTGCGTGTGTCAAGATGCTTAATGAATTGACGATGAGTAGTCCAGGAGTGGAGAGAAATTTTTGATATATCACTGGTAGAAGTAAGTTCTTATTTTGTTTTTGCTGATGGTCCTCAATCCACAAATTCCCCTGGTTTTGCTGACTTGGTAATATCGAAAACTTTGCAGAACTCAAAATAATTCGTCACATTGTTTTTGGGAGTATAACTGTAGATAGACTAGACATAAAAATCTTCAGGGCATACTGGATAAAGGATAATGAGAATTTTGGTCAACTTACTCAGGATATGCTATGTTTTTCAACGATTTGATTTGAATTGAAAGAGAAATTTTTGCGGAGCTTTGACTGAAATTTGTCGAAATTCCACAGAACTCAGGCCTACCATCAAGAGCGTTCAAATTGATATAGTCGTTGCTGAGTAAACCGAGCGTTCTTACAGTAAGACAACCACTAAATTTATTTGTTGGGATTTCAAAACTAAATGGAGTGTGTATGTAATACTCTCGTGCCGCCTCATAGCGTTCGAAAAAAATAAATTTACATTTGACTCAAACTGAAAGGCATAATAATCAAACATGCAATAAAAATCACATATACTTTTTAATCAAATGAAACGCGCACATGATTAGATCGTTCTTTCCTTTTATGTGCATGTCTTTTATGTGCACAAACTTAAATTTACACGTTTCTTGATGCGTGACAAGGGCGTAGCTAGGAAACATTCTTGATTGGATTGATTGGAATTTACAACAAAAAAAAAAAAATGAAATAAACGAACTTAAAGGAGTTTATTCAAAAAGAATGTGGTTTTTACTAAAAAGCAATTTGGTTATCGTCCCAGCATAATCGCTGTGATTAGTCAGTGCGCATATCTATTTGAATGTGTGCTTAAACACTCATAATTTTAAATAACTTTTGATTAGTTGCAACAATGACAAGCATCTCTGGTTCGTCGTGTTAGTAACTGGAGGAGCACAAGAAATTTTCAAGAACATCTTAACATTCTTACATCAAGCTGTAATTATAGAATGGAAAAAATGTAAAGGTAGTAAAGTAAAAATCGATGAAACAATATCTTACCCACAGCAAATCGATAGCAATGCAGATTTTTTTAGTATCAACGGCATACATAGTTGTCAAAGCTGGTTGCCACATTGAATTAAGGCAAATTATTTAATTTACACAGCAATGCAAAAACTTCGAATATTTTGCTACCAACAATTTTGTTTCACCATTTTCGCCATTTGTTGAGAACAAAAATTGAAAGATGTCAAAAGTTCGTCGTCACTCGAAAAGCTAAATTGTAAGATAAACATTTGACAGCGATCCCTCAGTAATATTGTGTGCCCTTTTTTGCAAAACTACTCAGGACGTCAGAAGCACATCCAATTACTTTAGCTTTCATTGATTTGGGTAGAGAATTCGTTCGGACTGACAAAAAAGGATGATTTTTTTTAAATGAGAAAATAATATGGAAAAAATTAGCAGAATTTGTTTAAAAACCATCAATAGCTAAAAGTTTGACTTTAAAAGCATAAAATAAAAATTCTTCTTAGGAAAGGTTTGAACCCTTAACCCCACTTTTCTCTATATCTTTGGTGTATAGAAAAAGATCCCACATCCACATAAAATTGCATCCAGAGCTTGATTTTCAAATGTGCCATGTTTTCAATTTTTATTTTATTTGATTTGCTTAGGGAATTGCAACAGTAACTATGTATACATCTCCTTTAAGCCACTTTTCTAGTAGTTTATTATATAACGTATGATTTTCGAAATTCCAAACCTGCTACTTTCCAATTTGCTTATCTTCGCAATCAGTTGTACTTACCATTTAGGCACTTCAATCCAGCAAACCGCCCGGCTGCAATTAGCAACCAACCGACTAGGGTGACACTCTTTGAGCAGCCAATTTAAATTTTTATTGCAATCATACCAAATATATTTCCGTACTGTTCGGTTTACGACCGATCAGGTCTTCATTGCGAAATCCGAACCTGGCTGAACCGGTACCATGGGGCTTGAGCATTAGTGCTGTGCTAAGCCTGTTGACAACCGTTCAAAATGCTATAAAAGAGGTTAGGCTCCACCAAGAGGCGCGCGCGCGGTTCGTCGAGCGAAGAATGTTAATAGCCATCACAATGAGTCCGGCTGTTTGCGCTGTCGGCTGAGCAGCACATCCTTCTCTTTCTCTCTGTCTGTGTGTGTCTCTCTCTCTCCACCTCACTATTTTGTTGTGCGCTTGTGCGTGCGATTTCAGCTAACGTTCTTGATGCTGGCTGACTGACTGACTGACGGTACGCGCCGGGTCCCGGTTTGGCGTGGGTGGCCGAGATTCCGACGCCTGCTAGGTTTAATTGAGGAATGATTAAAAACGACTTCTCTTGCTCGCTCTGGTTCGTGGAGTTCGACAAAGAAAAACTACCCATAGCAGTAGGACCGTTTCGGATTGAATGGGAACGCATCGCTAACTTACTACAATGAAAGAATTGTTTCATATTTTCAAATATAATTACTGTTATCTTTATTTACAGCTGTTTTCTTATCATTACTGGAAGTTTATTACAGAAAAAACTGTTTACAGTTATCAACTAGAAGTTTCAGCATTCATTAACTATGTATAATTAAAGTTTCCTCTTCAAGTTTTAACCTTCTAAACGTCACTTTTGATATTGTTTTATATTTTCAACTACCTAATCAATAGTAAAAATGATAGAAAAATAGGTTTCCTACATGTATGGATATTACGCACTCTACTTATAGCTCGCGCACTCAATCATTCACTCGCTCGATCCTTGACATCTATTTATATGAAAAGCTCATTTCAGTTTTCAACATTCTGCAACGAATTATTTTTGATTCTTGTTTGTTTACAACTGCAACTTTTTGAAAGTTTTTTCTTCCTTCTCATCTACGGTTCTTTTATAATGACGTTTTAAAGACGTTGACTTTTTTTGATTTTATAATGTGATTTGTCTCCATCTCATTAGTTTGGAAGCAGCAGTTTCACTTTTAACCGTTTATAAAGGTTGTTCGTTCTGTTCACCGTGTCCGGCGAAACGGAGGACAGCAAAAAGGACAAAAAGCAAGTTTCAGTGCGCAACCGGCTTCGTTGTTTCTCTAACCTGCTCGGACGGATCGGATCCTTCATTGGTACACGACAGTGTCTTCGGACCGGAATTTGGTGTCCGGGACATATTTCTTCGCATTTTACTGACTTGCGTGCAGCGCTCTTTTGGAGAAGTTTTTTTTTATGAACTTGATTTAAATATTAGAAGAATTTAAATAATAAAAAACCGAATAAAATCTATTTTATTACTCTTCAGCGATCATTTTCGTTCGCTTCACTGTTCTCTTTATTACCAGCACTGTTCGGATTGCTGAATTCTGTGTCGATTGCACTGGCCGGCCGCTGGAACTGGTAGCGCAAACGAGACAGGCTGTTTAAAGGTTCAACAATCGTAGTTTGTCATGAATTGGAGAAAATGGACATAAAAAACGTTAGGAGGCCGGAGAGGATCTCTATTCTGGGCAGTGATTAGAATACAGACCATGGCATGGGTCAGACAGTAACTTGAGACTCGTCCGGTGTCCGGTAGATGCCTTAAACAACTTGCGCGATTCAGGCGACTTGCACGCATTGCACGGACATTGATCGGTACACTGATTTCCGAGGCGACATTTGAATGATGCTAATTTAATGCACGGTGGGAAAAAGAAACGAAAAATGGTCAATATAGTGAGGACATCGGTATTGTTGAGTTCTTTTTAAATCGAAGCAATTTCGCTTTGATAACAAAAACCCAATTAGATAGGCTGTCAGCAACTGTGACAGTTTTAGCTACTATCCAGCAGTAACCATCTTTTCGCCGGTTGAACTTGTGGCCACGAGCGCCATTGCTTCACGCTGTCTCTACGTTTCATCGGAACGTGAGAAGCGTGTCTGGCCCGAGTTGACCGCTCGCGCTTGTGTCTGTGTGCTCGTTCCTAAAACGCTGATAGAGACTGGTTTTCTTAGCGCTTTTATTATCTCGCGTTTCTTGCTTTTTATCCTTTATTTTATATATGTTAACAAGATGATAAAGAAAGAAGTTTTGAATCTGGCGCGGTTTTTTGGCTTCCTCCTACCTATTTCGTCTTGTTTACCACAAATGAAACGTCAAACCCGTAACATAAGGGAACGACAGTTTCGATAATATTGCTGTGCTAATCCGCCACCTCCGTCGTCGTGGGGTTTCGCTTTTTTCCTCGCTTTCGTAAGAATAATTCTTATTCTTATGTGCACTGCTTTCGGGCCTGTTTTGTACCGTGACTGTGTGTATGTGAGTGTGTAAGTGTGTGTGTTCATGTTTGTGATTTTCCTTTCGTGTGTTTTTTTTTCGCAAGCTGATTTAATGCGGAATTGATAACAACAACATTAAATACACGTTTTCGTTAATGCGATTTCAGCTGTTTGCAGGTAAATCTCATATTTATATGCGTAAAAATAAATAAATAAGCCACTAGTTTGGCACTTCGTTATTGATCTCAGTTTTTGTTTTGCTTTTCGTTTATACTCAGTATTTTGTTTTGCGTCGTTTTTTAAAGTTATTAAAACCTTACTAATATTCACTAAATTTATTAGATTTAAGTCTATCAGTTTTATGCATTTCATTCGCTTAACTTACTATAAGAAGAGATCGTTTTCTCGCGCATCGCATTTCAAAAAAGTGTTGGTGAACATTAGTTGTTAGTTTTACGACAGAATAAATCTATTTTGACCAGCTTTTCCCCCTAAATCATTTCTCTGAGTCGCTAGCAGTTGATCGAGGAAGTCCGCAGTTGACTTATTTTTCGCTAAGCTAATTCATCTTGTACAGTACTGAAGTGGAATGTCTTCTGCTAGCTACATGAACCTGCGGCTAATTTACGGGTTTTTCTACAACCGGCTGTCGCGCATACTCACATTGACGACGGTGTCTAGTCGATTGTCAGCAATCGAAATTAACGTGTCTCGCTAGTAAACCTCTGCGTTATCTCTTCGGGCTCGCAAAAATCGATAAAACCTCACAAATATTGCACATTGTTTTTTTTTGTTGTTGTCAATTTCCCTCCCGATTAGGCCCACAGAATACCGCGTTTTGACGACTAACGACTAACGAGACTCGTTCAGTCATTTACTCAATCACTTGTGACAGCTACAGTTTCAACTATTTCTCTCCGTGTTTCTGATTGCAAATAAACATCTCTTTCTCGTTCGAGCCCGTTTAGATTTGGCTCTGATGATTTGCTGATCGAGGAATGCTTTTTTCGTTTTCTTGTATTTTTTTTCACTGATTTGATTTTCTATCTCATTCGCACATTTTTTCGGCTGTACATCCATTGTTTGTGATGTAACCGTGTATTTTATGCCAGGGTTTAGATGTTTGCTCTGGCAATTAGTATTGATTACCTCGTCGTCGTATAGTTAAATGAACGAGAAAGAAAGGAGAAACAAATGGAGATTTTATGTTGAAACCGCGTGCTGGTGTGGACTTGAGTAAACAAGTGATGTCTCGTGTCTTTCTACTACATATTTAGTGTGGTCGATGGGCCTAATCACTGATTTTTCCCTGCTGCACTGATTCGAAAAACACGTTAATCTCAATTTCCTGACAGCAGAACACATTTTCCAAGCGATAGGTGGAAGTGAATGTGATTGCATTTGGTTGTGGCTGATTTTGTTTACTTGCTGATTGATTACGAGTGATAATGGTGAAGGTGTTGGTGGTGCCCCGGCTCTCATTGCCACCCGACTACTACCGGTGGTAATGTTCTAAATGATTGACAGTTATTGATTGACTGGCTGGCTGCAGGTGACAATTTATTTTTTCTTTCAGCGGTTTTCTTTTCATTACACCTTGATTCGTTGCTTGCTACAAACGAACGGCTTGGCACGATTTCTGCGAGCCACTTGGCCACTCGAACCGGCAAATCTTATCGTTTATGGAGAGCAGAACAAAACAAACATTGCAGTCGCTTCGTAGGACGCGCTTAATTTAAGGTTATTCTATCGATGTTTGACTTCGTAAAAAATCCTCTTTTATTTACTAGTTCGTTGGATTCTGTTTTTTTCTTCAAGTACGATTAATCTTCCAATTCTGTCCAATTTCTTTAGTTGGTTGTTTCTCTTAAATAAACCAATTGTAGCGGTTCAACCTACAACGGTTGGTACTACTGTTGGATTTATTTCATTCGTTAACCGGTCATTCGATTACGAAACTTCGGCCAACAGTTTGCAACCCAGCCCAACAAGCCACTTCAATGTTATTCGAAGCATTTGTTCGCAACAGCAATTAAATCTAAAAACAGATTGATGCTTCAATTTACCCTCTTCAGCCCGATCAATCTCTCAATCGGACCACTATCGTGCGCTCCATTCCGCAGATTGTTTTCGCTTTCCTAAAGCTTATTGATTTTCAAACTCCTCGCCACGGCCAGTATTTGTTTACCTTAGTACTTTTGAAAACAGCACTTTTGGTTCACGCTTACTAAATGGAAGCTATTATTTACGTTTGCCCTTCCACAGCTGTCCTGCCCGTTGGCATGTGCACCTATCCAGCTCGTGACGTTTGTCGGTTTGGCGTAAAAAAATATTAAATAAAAAATATTTACACACAAAAATGGTGAAATATTTCCATTATCGTGCATTCTCCGCGTATTTTCCAGCGTAGAAGCGTGGCGGCAGCGACCACCGTGAGGCTGTGAGGATTGCCATGTAATTATTTCTGGTTGAGATTCAACCAGATGAATCGAGTTTTAATTCTTTGTCACCCCAAATTCCACACTGAGTAGCAAATTCATCTTGGATTATGAACTAAGAACTACCTAGTCTAGTTTTAGATGCTGCATCGACTAGAGGAGTTGTCTTCTGTTTGTATTCCGACGTCGGGTGCCTAATCTTGCCATGCAGCAAACAAGTGGCGCTCAATTTGCACTCGTTATCATCGACAGTGCCGCCGCCCGCACACTGCGATCCGTTCGGATGTGAAATACCAACGTCTCGTGGTCGAGTGTGCAGAGAGCGGCTCTTTTGCTTGCGCACTCACTCACTCGCTCGCTCTAGTCAACCCATTCCAACCCTGTTCCTCCGCATCACTCGTTAGCAGCACTGACCGCACCGCACCCGCTACTCAACGGTGTGATTTGCTCAGCTTCCTTTCCTAGGCACCCTCGCTTACTTCCCGCTGATGGTGATGGATTGCGTTCGTGTAACAAAGTGGCGCGGCGGCTGTCGATCAAATGCTTGATCGACGGCACTTTAATGGGTTAGCCGACCGAGTATGCGATGAATTTCGGGGAGGCGAAAATCTCTCACGCATCGACGCTTCTGAGGTTGGGGTGGTGGTAGAGGAATGAGCATGAAACTTCCAAGGAAGTATGGTTTAATGTTGTCGATCGATTATCTTTGACAATTGGTTTGATTTGTAATTACGAAGTATTTTCAATATACATTGAATCTCAATGGATTAAAGTCATTGATCGTTTTCCAATTCGATGTAGTCATTGACAAAGCCGTTTACGTCTATCTACGTTCTTCGCTTCTTTAGATGACACGAGGAGAATTTTTGCCATTTTTTTGTTTTAGAATTTTTAATTGAATAGTCTTAAAAAACCTAAAATATTCACTGTGTACTGTATGAATAATTATAAACCTCGGGGTAACTTTAGCGAAATAATTGTTTCTAGAAACCATATGACAAACAATTGATTTTTGCTTGCCGATATTGTGCAACCTCACACTGCATATTGACTGTTTGAGAGTTTATCGCTAAATGCAAATAATATCGTTTCAGGGTATGAAATAGGAAAAGTAACTGGGAAGAAGCGTCAAACATAGTTCTGGCCATCCCAAGTCCCTACCTAGCGCCTCCACGTGGTCATACCTTAAAAATGAGTAGCGAAGCTAGGAGCTGCGTAGAAAGTGAATCCGAAGGGTATAAAATCCTCAAAATTTGATTCAAAATTCGTTATATATCCATCATATATTGTATATTTATTTCATAAGTTTAATAAATCCCATAATGGTAATATGGGTTTCACAAGCAATCGCGATCGAGCAGACTAAGCCCCCGTACAAAGTGTACCCTGTACAGGAAGCTCATTAGAGCGGTTGTTCTTTATGGGCATGAATCAATGACAATGCTCGACCTTCGAGTGCTTGGAATTTTCGAAGGACGAGTGCTAAGAACGATCTACTCGTTCACGAGAACGGAATATGGAGGCGGAGGATGAACCATGAACCCGCACAGCTCTATGGCGAACCCAGTATTCAAAACGTGGCTAAAGTTGGACGAAGGCATGTTGCAAGAATGGCGGACAACTATCCTGCAGAGATGGCGTTTGCCTTAAATCCGCTAGGAACAAGATGACCAGGTGCGCAGTTAGTGAGATGGGGGAGAGTACTCGGTGTCCGAGGAATTGGAGAGCGACCGAGTAAACTGGAGAAACTTTGTTCAACAGGTTTGCCTTTGTAAGTAGATTACCATTATACCATTATTCATTACTTGTAATTCGATTGTATGTGTATAGTAAATGGAAGCAAGCACCAATATGTGATAACCAGCCCAAATCATGTAAGATCGACGAGGATTTTGACGCGCATTTCGAACACATAATCTATAACGCAATTTATTTTTGTATCAAGTATCTGGAGGTCTGTGCTGGAAGGAGTGTCTTATATTGCTATTCAGTTAATACAAAAGACTACCGCTGTGACATCGTTTCTACTAGACTGAGAAGATAAAAGCCTGATCGAATTCTTCATTACCCTTCAAATCGTTTTTATGAGTAAGTTTTGTGCTCGACTTTTTTATTCATTATAACAATTTAAACTGTAGAAAAAGAAAAAAAGCAAAGCTAAGGATATAAACGCTACAATCAGGAAGCATACGCCGCCGCACGAAGCTAACAATGTACAAAACCCTTATTACACCGGTAGTTCTTTATGGACTTGAAGCCGAGACGCTGCTTACGGAGGACACATGCGCCCTCGCCGTGTTTGAGCGGAAAGTGCTGCGGACGATATTTGGCGGAGTATAAACTGAAAGCGGAGAGTGGCGTAGGCGTATGAATCACGAGCCACAGGTACTGCTTGGGGAGACTCCCATCGTACATCTAGCGAAAATTAGCAGGCTACAGTGGGCCATACATGTCGTAAGAATGCCGGACGACAGTGCGAAGAAAATAGTCCTCTTTAACAACTCCACCGGCAAACCGCGGCACCGGGAACAGGGGGCCCCAAACTGCACGATGGCTCGACCAGGTCGAATACGATTTGCGACTTCTGAGACGACTAGGAAATTGGCGACGAGTGGCCCAACACCGAGTTGAATGGAGACGAGTGCTTGAAACAGCAGGAGCCACCCCGGCTCTATGCTGAAGAAGAAGAAGATGGGTATAAACCTTCTTCATCGATAGACTTCGCAGCCGGTTATTTGAGTACAGGAAAATTCGGGGCTAGTGCAAAGATTCTATTGACTCTATTAGCAGCACCGTCCGGTCGAGGCTCGAACATATGACCACAGCCCGATCAAGTAAAAATAACAAATTTATAACAGTTGAGATAACAAGTTTTTTTTAACAAAACTTCCTTTGCGTTTTGTTAAAAACTTGGTCTCGTTAGTAGTTAAAATAACAAAAATTGTAGCAAAATCCGCTCTAGACATATCACAATTGTATCAAATTATGATATAATTTTATCTAATTTATTTTAAGATGAGTTACAAAAATTAGCATTCTGCCCTGCTTTATAACCAAAATATAACAAAGCGTGTTATAAGTAGCAGAACGCGATAGATTGTTTGTAAAACATTTCCTGTGTCGCAAGTTTTGCTATCACATTTATAACACACTTTGTTAGAAATAACGACTACAGCAACAATTCTGTAATATTTTTGTTAGAATCGATCGATCATCTGATCGAGTGGCCTAACAACCAGTATCGTACCTCAGAGCTAACGCGGGTTTGGCAAACAAAATGAACTGATTCTATATTCAGATATAAATTTTGCCTAAAACTATTCGCATGCTTCACAGCGATACAATTGTACAAACTTAAGCTGTTGACCATAAAAGATTGGGGAACTGTGGGTAAAACCGATTCCCTAACCATTGTTTCAAAAATTATTGTTGACTAATAAACTTCACAGAATCTTAGTTTGACTCTATATTAATCGTTCTATGAGGTCTGTTAGATACATATTTTGAATATTTTTGGTCAATAATGAAATAAAAAAATTCAGTTCCGTCAGGCGTATCAAGCAGTAGTGCGGGTTAAAGGCGACACCCCGTCTGGGCAAAACCGACACCCCATAAATATCAAGTGAAAGCTTTTCTTAAAAAAAAATATGATTCTCAGGGAATCCAGGTTATAGCGTGGAAGAATCGATTCCCGCCTCCCGTTTCTCTACCTCTAACTTATACATCAAACAAATTTATACACCTCTGTTGAAAATATTTGTTTGAGCTTCAAAAAAATAAAGCAATCTACAGACGAAATTGGCTGCATGAGTCATTCATATTTATTGTAAAAAAGTATGTATTTTTTCATAATTTCTCACCCATGACTGCCAATGGAGTCCGAGAAACAAAGCTCACACAAATTGCAAAAGAACTCTTAGGATTCTAGATGATTTCTTTATTTTGTTAATTTATTTGTTTTACACTCCATCTGACTTATAAGTCTAAATGAATTTACTCTTACAATTTATGACAAATTCAATCTCACCAACCGCATAAATTTATTCAGTGATTCGCCAAATTGGAAATGTTCCTCAAAACAGCTAAAAACTCTGACACACGACGTAACTGGTTCGTGGCTGCCAAATTCGGTACGGTGAAACAGGTTAGTCAGCAACGATGACGCCCTCAAAGTCCTTTCAGACGCTCGGAAATTCATAAGCGTCAGCAATTTCGGCGACTAATGCGTAATAGAGTGCTTTGAGACAATGCGGATTGGCTATAAATCCAAGCTGGCGCATGGCTTTTGAGCTTATCAGTGCACGATGACGATCAAACGCCATTTTAGAGTCAAGTGTGACACCAATGTTGTAGTCATATACGATCAGCGATTTTATACGGAGGAATGTCATTATCTCACATTTAGTAATAAATGTGTCCAAAAGCATCTGAAGACGATGACAATCCTCGATGGAACGAATCGTCAAGTAAATTTTAAGATCGTCAGCATATACCAGTCTGCAACCAGTTCCTAGAGCAGAGGCAGCGTCGTTGAAGAATGAAATAAACAAAAGTTACTGCCTAGATGATCCACCACCCTCGCTCTATGGATCGACATCAGGACACCAGTCACCGTATGTTCAAATCTCGGCTTCGTAGTGCTACTTAGAGGCAGTTGGATTGTCGCACTAGCCCCGTAATTGTCCTGTACTCTAAACGTACTAGGAAGTCTGTCGATAAAAATGGGTATTGTCTTAAAAGACTGTTATGCCCAAGGTTTGCTTTCATTAGTTGATTCAATATCGTACTTTCCGTTACAAATTTCTGATGCTTCAAGTTAAAAATCATCATGCGTTCACTTCAAACTCCTTATAGGTCAAAGGAGGCGCATAGTTATTTTTAGTCATTTTGTGTATCAGTTTTATAATTAATGTAAAAATGCAAAAATTCAAGTAGAGAGAGAGTTCACCACGGGTGAATTATAATTTCGACGCGACCTTTTTGACATAGAGCTGGTTTAGTTTTTAACTGCTTTTTGATTCCAAGACGCAATCTTCTCTTCCATCGACAATAGGTTGCATCTGAGGTTCTAGGTCAGTTTCCCCAGATGTAACGTGATGTCGCCCTTATCGGCAACACAAACAGTACTGTATATTCCATTTCGTGTTGCATATTCTACGAAATATTCACACATCTGACGCACCTGAGCAATGCACAGTGCTTAAATGTCGTCCATCTCCTTTTACTCGTGGTAAATTAAACCTCTTCAGTGCCGATTGAGCGTGGCTCATACTAACTTACTAGAAATCTCGCCACAGATCATCTCGCTATCAATCTCGATCTCGAAGAGATCCGGAGGGAAATCGGTCAGCTCAATTATAATATAGGCGCCGGAAATGACCGGACTCCCGGCAGAACTCTTCTAAAAATGACTAAGAACCGGCACTTCGCTGGATAATTTACAGGATTATGAAGAAGGAGAAACTCCCGGAGGAGGAGGATGGAAGGTGTGGTTTGTCCCATCTACAAAAAAGGCGATTGGTTAGATTGCTTAATTACCGCGGCATACGCTGGTTAACGTCGGCTACAAGGTGCTCTCCCAGATTTGGTTACGTCGTCCATCTCCAATAGCAAGAGCATTCGCAGGGCAGAATCAGGCAGGCTTTATGAGGGCCTGTGCTACTACTGATCAAATTTTTACTCTCCTGCAAATTCTCCAGGAACGTCGAGAGTACAACGTGGCCACGCATCTTATTCCCGTGGATTTCAGGGCAGCATATGATACAGTCGAGCGCGAACCGCTATGGCAGATAATGCACGAAAACGGTTTTCTGGACAAACTGACACGAACTGATAAATCCGGTTTTAATTTTAGATTATAGCTTGGTTCGACCCATGCATCTTCCAGCATTGGACAAAAGGTAGGAGGCACAACGACTACTTGTTAATCGTAGTTACCAATAACCCCCCCCCCCACACCTTCCCACTCTTTCCCATCCATTAAAAAAAATTCATTGCTTTCCCCTACCGTCCCTCCATCAATTGTAGAACCACTGTTTAAAAAAAAAAAATAATATCAATGCCTGACCGTATTTCAAGGTCAGAGACTAAAACACGAGTTTGGCCAGACTGACACGGTTGATCAAAGCTACCCTAGAGCGAGTCCTATGTAGGCATTTCGAGGGAGCTCTCGAATCCTATCGAATCGCAGAGGGTTGCGGCAAGTACGCTTCATTGGGGTAATACAGAATTAAGAATTTAGGAAATGAGGGGCCTAAGAATAAGCCCATGCTAAAGTCGGGCCAAACGTGACATCGAGTGGCTTTGATTCTACTAAGATTCGAATCCACGACATTCGCTTGTCAAGGCAGTTTCGGTAATCTTACGGCTACAGGGCCTTTTTTTAGATTTTATTTTCATATTTAATCTTGTTTTTGATGCTTTTAATTTTCGTTGCCACAAAAACCGATTAAAGGTTCAAAGATGTGGTCCTATGTTAAAACACGGTGGAAACGTGTTCTCCCCTAAAATTATTTCCCCTGTAGTAAAAATGGTGATTTAACCAACTCTAAAGTTAAAGAGTGAATAATATTCAATGGCCTTAAGAGATTCAAATTTAATTAAAATAAACAAAAAGCCCCATGTTAAAAACTTACTATAACGCGGTTCAAATGCGTTTGAGCAGATGCAGCTTGAGTTGGAAGTACTCATAAGACTTTGCTATACCAACTAATCTCGTACCTATCAACGATCATATTTTCGTTTCGAGTGAGTAAGTTTCGTGTACAGTTTGTTCGTATTCAATTAATAGAAGCCAAACTATGCACGATCGAGGTGTAGTTTCTTCTCATTCTTCCTCTTAATCAATGACCACTAATTACGACTAGGCATTCTGTTTGTTCTTTACAAATTTCACCTGTCCATTTGTGTGTACTCGTCTCATTCGCACCTCCAGGATCGTCCTAATTGCGAAAACCGATACGCATTGTGACTGCCCGGCCAGCATAGAGCGAATGTAGGTATATATATATATATCCAGTGCATATTTGCGTCTGCAGCACCACTACCACCACCACCGTCGACGATTTCTTCATCATCGATTGCTAAACGCCACTGAGGTGTGCGCGGAGAAGAATTTTCGCTAAATCCGTTGTTTGGTACAAATGGAATTCGATGCTTGTCTGTGTGCTTCTTCTTGGTGCTATCTGGCGATCGAATTAACACTCCCGACAGCCGTTGTATGGAATCGGTCGAACTTCCATCATAGTTTATCATCAGGAAATGGAATGAAGAAAACACGAGTGTCCCTCTACCCCTGCCCCTCTCCTAAGTCAGCCTCAAGCTAGGCAGGCAGGCAGGCAGTTAGTCAGTCAGTCAGCCGGCACATCACATTATAAATTCATCATCGTTTCATGCCTACCGTCGATTTCTTGCTATTTGTTTTTCACCCATCGTCGAATCGGCGCGGGCACATACGTTGAAAAACATAACCGCCGATCGCGTTGCACTGACTGGCCCTTTTCCACCAGAACCTAAGGGGCAGGACAAACTATACCGAGGGAAGCAGAACCACAAGACAGTAGCACGGTTAGTAACTACTAATTATAACATAATTAATTGCTTAACTATAAACTTGATGTTTTACCCTCTTTATCTGCACTGACCGAGCGATTGGTGGGACTGTGCACTGTAGTTTGCCATTGCAAGGTTTTAAATTGGATACGAGCGAGTGTCTGGTAGTTTTCAAACTCAAACATTCAAAGATCAATTTAAAGATTTTTTTTAAACAATTTTGGCAAATGTCTACTTTGCGCTTTTAAACGGTTAGCACAGTGTGTGCAATAACTGCATCCCAATTGACGGTACTTACTTGAGAAAAATGTTTACTCATGGGCTCGGTTTGCCACCCCACTAGCCTAAGTTCAGCGTCAGTTTCGTGATGCGTTGCGCTTCGCTTTGGCAAGAACAAAGTAATAACATTCATTTATTATCATAATTACCGCCAAGAAAGTGTAATCATTGCATTTTCTGAATTTCGATACCGGCGAAACCCGGTAGCTAATTGCTTCTTTAGAGAGCATCAGCGACTGACCGGTCCGGAACCTGACTTCCGAGCTCATATGCGGAGACGGATAATGCAAGTCTATTACATGCTCTTCCCCATGCAGACCTGTTCCGCATAGGAGATTGTACTCGCAAGTGCATTAAAGGTTGTTTTTGGGTTCCGCCCAGCGAAAAAAAAAGATAATAATAATTTAATACTCGATCCGAATGTATGTTGTTGTTGATGGGTTTTTTAATTCAACATGAGCTGCAATTGAAGCAGGGGAACTCTCTTTCCATCTCGGTCGGTATTACATGGCTCGGCTCATTTTCATCGATAGAATTTGCAACCTTGCAAACTGAGATGGCTCTAACCTTGAGATAGAGAGTGCACCCGCCGGGGCCGGGCTAATTATACATCCGTAAGTGGGTACGTGAGAGCGCAATGAGAAAATTAGCATGTTGGCGAGTTTTTCCTTCCGTCGACGGGGGGAAATGCAGAAATGCGTTGAGTGCGTTTGGGCAATTAATTTCCCCGCAAAAGTGGCACACACAACATAGGAAAAAGAACAGTAGCTGAACAGTGAAGCGATCGAAAGAAGAACAGAAGCACGTGGTAGAAAACTGTCCCGGTTATCAAGATCGAGAGAGGTCACGCAATTTTCAGTTCGTGTGAGTTTGTTGCATGCTGCAGCAGATAGAATTAGCACTGCTTAGTTTTTATGAATTGTGAAAAAAATAAAATAATTTAAAATAATTCATTACCATCTGTTGAATGCGGAAACTAGAAAATTGTTATAAGCTCTAGTCTGCTCACGCATCGCATGGGATAGTTCCACTGAATCAGCCATCGTACGATTGAGTCTTAGTTTAATTTAAAAAGCATTTACAGCTACCATGAGACCATCGTTTCTTGGAACTTATAGGGCAACCCGAGGCGTAGGATTTTTCTAAATAGATCGATTAGCACCTTTGAATCAATAGATACAAAGCAGAAGGAATTTTCTTCGAAGAAGAACAGTATTAATTATCTATGAGTGTAAACCTTACAGATATGTTGCATGTTACAATCAGTTCACACTTCTTTGCTTCTGGTGCCTTAATACCTTACTTAGAGCGGAAGTGCTTTAAAGTTTTTAAGAAAGACAATTCATGCTGGATAATGATTCAAAATATGCATCTTGTTGCTTGAAGGAGTAGATGGATCACAAGACCGATGACAATGTTTTGCATGAACGTTGGTTTCTCTTTGTTCGAAAAAATACTTTTACAGGCCTGCATATGAACATCAAATTTTTCGATGATTTTTCTGAAAAAAGTGGACTAATGGCCTCAAGCGAAACGTTTTTCCTAAGATCTTGAATTAAGTTTGGAGTTTGGCATACATTTTACTTTTAAGATAACAAAAAGAAATGCAAAATTATATCATGCGATCTGGCAGGTTAATTTACAGTAGCATTGCAAGAAATGATGTTATAACCGAAATCTGATCTCAATAACGATGATTTTGCTTGAGTATCTTTCTCTTTCAAGCATCAAATTGACCAAAATACGTTGTCTTGAACAAGACCCGAACAACGTCACCTTTAATTGAAAATCGTCCATCGATAATGACCATAATGAATCTTTGCAGTCAATTGCACTGCATTAATTACTTTCAAAAATAGCCTTTTGCGTTAGCGGTAGTAAAGCGGACTTCAATTCATTTTAAGTGTCGTTTTTTACTATTTCATTTACTTCACGCTAACAAATAGTGAGTAACAGGCTATTACATTTCAATGGGAGTGAATTGTATTTGAATTATAATTTATACAAAATTACACATGCCTTGATTTAACGAAATTAGGGCGGCTTAACCGGTAGTACCAAAATCAGTTATACCGGCAAATTTTTGGATACCGAAATACCGGTTTTGAAAATGCAACAAAACTAGTAGTTTAGGTATTTTTCTTCCTTCGGATTTCACTACAAAAATATGTCTGTTACGATATCGGAAAAGAACAAAGTTTACAAATCAGCTCGCCATTGATGCTGAAGAGGTGTTTGAATTCATTGGTAAATGATCAAATGGTTAAACCCAAGCTTTTCTATTTGAAAGGATTATTCAAAAAATTCCAATTGATTTGAAATGTCATGCGAAATAAAAACGGCGACGAAAAGCTCGTACCGGTCAGACAAATATTGAAGGCTCTCGAACTTATTAATGCCGCTTTGGATTATATTCGCTGCATATCTGGATCATTGTATGAGGCACACAGGCGTAGTGTTGAATTCATATTGCAACAACTTCATATTCAAAACTCAGACGTCGCAATTGAACTGTAAGATGCTCTCAAAGAACGAATCAAGGAAAACTGATCCAAAAACGAGGATCTTTTCGTTTCCCCTCTTCTGTTGGGCACTCTTACCGCTGCGTCCAGTATTTTGAACTATTGTGGTAGGTCTGCCCCGTTTTATTATTTTACTATACGCTTCAAGCTTACCTATCACTTATTGAGCAAGTGACAGGCTGGTGGCTGCAGCGAGACATGTGCCAATCAGAGATGACTAGGTTTATGAACCTAGTACCCTGATCGGCGACGCCAACTAGATCTCCCCTTTTTGAGATACTGCAATCTGCATACTATTTGTGCTCCACGATTGCAGAGCAAGTGTTCCGAGGTTAAATATCATCTTGTACGAAACCGAGATTCCGTTTTATTGGACAATACTGTGTATGAATCACGAGTTGCAGGCACTACTTGGAGAGATTGCAAGGAATTGCTGGCTAAAGTTGAGAGACTACGTCGCAACGTCGCAAGGATGCCGGACGACTGTGCAGCGAAATCCGCTCTCTTCAAGAACTCTATCAGTACCAGGTTGAAGCCGACTTGTGTTTGTCGAGACGCTTAATGAACTGGCGACGAGTAGCCCAGAACCGAGTTCAGTCCACTGGATTGGAATTCTTGATACGACAAGAGCCACCCCGACTCTCTGCTGTTACAAGTAAGAAGTTGTCTCTGATTCTATCGCGGTCCACCGTAAACTTTTTTGTAAAGTGAAGGAGTTTCTGGTGCGAAGAATGATAAAGTGGATGAAACTGGGAAATTTCGATATGAAGGCCGAAACTATATTGGGGCGTTCAATGGCAGGTGGAACTCCAACCCACACTCTCTCGGTTGGTACCCAAATGTTTTTGCAATTAAACTATTACTATACCCTTATATTAGATACCCTACCATTCCATACCATGCAACCATTCCATACACGCACACATACGCTCCCCCGCGGACGGTAATTATTTCGTATGATAATTTTATCACTTATTCGATTTAGAAGCAGGCACTAAAAATTGTAACGCTGAATGCTAGAAAAAGTATTGATTTTACTTCGAGTCAATACTTGCTTCTTTTGACCACAATGACCATAAGACCGGATTGCTTCATCTGGATTTCCGGTTCTAACCTTTCTTCACAGCGCCTTGATACGGTCACGGAAGATTGGCTTAACCATTGACGCCATTGCAATATAAAACCTCTTCCGTTCTTCTTGGGAGTAGTTTTAGCGAAGTAAAGAAAGAAATCCATCTAAATTTGCTTTTTCGGGAAACTCGTAGTTTTGTGATTAGTTTTTTCAGGGTAAATAATTCGATAGCGTTTATTTTTCCTTTCAAGGCAGAACTCGCTCAGTCAGGTTGTTTATCAGGTCAGGTTGTTATGCACGAGCGTGCCAGTACATGTTTTTACCTCTAGGAATTCAGAATTATCGATTCAATTTCAAGAATGTTCTTTAAATGAAAAGCTGAAAGGCGTTGTCGTAGAAGAAGATTGCTTGTTTGAGGCATGTTCATTCGGATGCCGCGAAATCCAACTCGTAAGTGTGGTATGGGTATGTGTGTGCACAGTGATTCTATCTTTTCTCGCAACATAGCATCAAGGATAATCGCAGATTTGTTTTTTCTCACTAGCGTGGCATTTTTCAATTACGATTTCATTTAGCTTCCAGCGCTGTAAGCTTTCGTAAACACCTTCCTGCACGGATAATATCGTATCCAGCAAGAGAGTGCTATTATTTGTTTAAAGTACACAGAAATTCTGTTAGAGTTTTGTTTTCATTATTGTAAACAATGAAAAATATCTCAACTTGCAGCTACATTTTTTCTACGCGAATTTTGAGGACCTTAATTGAAAATTTCATTTAATGTCTTCCCTGCTAGTGACCTGTTGACCAACAGAGAATAATGGAAAATCAGAGAACTATTTATTATTCATACAATCTTTAGTAATTAAAATTCCAAGTCAGCTTCTATTTGCTTCTGATTGATGACGACGGTATTACTAAATACGATAATCGGTTTTTTGATAGTTTTTCTATGAAGATATGCGATCCAAAACACTTAAGGATTTTTAAGCCTTAAGGAATAACAGACCAACAGGCAGACTTATCAAGTTTCCAAGTATTTTACGGGGCCGATTCGTAACCTGCGGGTACAAGAAACCACATGCTAATTTTTTTTATTAAGACGCCAGTACCGCGTTAGTTTTATTTGCAGAGTATAAAAATGAAATTGTCGCTGCTTCATTTCTCAGCTGGTGTGCCATAGGAAAATTAACTCTCACGTTTTGTTTGCACAGACTGATAAGCCTGCACAGATTCATTGATTCGCAAAGTAAACATGAAATGAACTTTTAAGTTCACATTTGCAGTTTTACGGTCAGTAAAGTTTGTACGTCAGCTGTCATATTCTAGCCTATTTTTCGTTAAACGGATTCGGTTCTATCTTTGCAGGGGGTTGACACCGTTCACATCTGGTAGTTTAGCAATAGTTTTCAGTGGATGCAAATGCACAAATTAAAACCATCAAACTCCGCAAATCGCAGCTAATCTCGACCGATCGCGGCTTGTCGGATGGGTGGTCGGCTTTCGAGGGTGACGCGGTAATTGGTAGCGCCACACGATCGAAGATCCCCGGCTTGGTTTTTATTGACGGAAAGGTGGTGGTGCACTGATAAGCCGCCATCAACGCTAAACACAGGATTTGTCTAGGGTCACTCGATTGTACCATCGGGCGAATTTTTATTTTTCCATCATTTGATTTACAGCTCAGACTCAATAAAGATTAAAAGCGACACTTGCTCGATTGCTGCCTGCGCGGGCATAGCGCGCAGGTATTCCTCCTAGCGTACACCTATGCATACATACACATGTGCAATCACATGAATTAAAAGTGTTTTAAAGCTGTGTGCACCAGTACCCATGTTACGAGTATGTTTTCTGTTTTCGTAATCTGATACTGATCCGCATCTAGTCGGCCGGATTCTCGTGGCCGTAATTTTATTACGGAAAAAGTCTTAAGTAAACAAATCGGTTGGTTTTATTTTAAGCTCGCTGAGTGATAGTCACTCCCGTTGTTGGACGGAGTGCGTTAGATTGTTGTGCCGAAGACTGCGGATGGATGTGCAAGTATGTATGTGTGTGTGTGTGTGTGTGTATGTGAATGGTGTGTTGTGCTTGATGGGTAGCATCGATAAATTTTTTCGGGTCTGATTAGTTAAACAAATATTTAGATATCTGGCCCCAGGTTTCAGGGCTCTGCTCTGGCTGGCTGATAATCGTTAGGCACAACACGGACATTAGGTTGCACAAAACACAAAAAAAACGTACACTGCTATCTCCTCAGGCCGGCAGAAGCTCAGCAGTAGAGCCAAATAGACAGGCAGCCGTATGGAAAGGAGGTGTGATAATGAGCCATTTTTTATCGTACCTTGCTGGGACACAGCAAATAGAAAACGAAAGGCATTAATGCAACGTAATGATTCGACAGTACAATTGAAATTAATATCAAACTGGGGAATAGGAGATATTTTTTTATGACGGCAGAAATCGATTTCGAGCATGGTTTGCGCGCACTGCTTGATAGCATCTTTATCACGTCGCTTCGGTCGAGCTTCCAGGTCGGTTACCCTGCAGTGCACCACCATTGACTGTCCGGAAGGCGAACAGTGAAACACGAAATATGATAAGTATGAATAATCGGAAGTATTTGACACGTTCGTCGGTTGCGCTAGATGTGGCGTTGCGTATAGTGCTGTCAAGTTATCGAACCCGTCGTCATATGTTAGTTGGCACACATCGCACGCAAACTACGGAACGAGACTGTAGTTCCACCGGGGACTCGGCTATGCTTCGACTGTGATAAGGAAACTTCTTAACAGCGGTTTTCGTTTCTTCGTCGCTTAGCATTCGTTTCGTGTTATATTTTTTATTGGTACTATTCAAGAATGCGACGAAGACCAAGAAAACTCCAAATGAGTTGGTAAAGATAACGTCAATTCAATTTGTATGGTTTGTTTGCCTGTTAACTCCATACCTTGTGAGGATTCTCAACCGGTAGAGCCGGTAGAGTGCACGGGTTCGGATTGAAGACAACCGTCGCTTCTGTTAAAAGTTGTGCGGGTGACACACGACGTCACTGGCTGCCTGTTTGCGGTCAAATAGAATTAGGGACGCATACAACCGCGTGTGTTCGGCATGTGACCCGCCAAGGACTGCTGCTGGTGCTCAACCCTTCTCGGAAGTGGCACAATCTATTGGCTAGCAGGCCGTTCCTCGCTACAGGAAACAGTCTCCAGAAACATCAGTGGAAAGAACAAGAGAAATACGACCGGAATGGAAAACAATGTACTGCTTTTGTTCGCTTGTCGTCTAGGCAACTCTAACAGAAACAGACGCTGCGATGAGACGAATATTTATTTTCTTTCTCGCTCGGGTTCGTTTGAGTTTGCATTTCTTGGTCGCGTTGCGTCTGCTTTTCGATTGTTATTTATTTTTTCCCTTTTGCTCATTCATAGGTTTTATTTTTCCTCAACTGGTGCTGCTGCTGCTACTTTCCTGGACACTATCTAGCACACACACATACACACACACATACGCGCATACATAGTATGAGACGAGAGCGGCTGACTGGCACTGGGATATTTGCTCAATTCAAAAACCCAATATTTATTTGTTTATTCAACATGCCATAAATTATGTTATTTAAAAAGGTATTTCCTTCTTCTTCGTGCTCACAGGCACGGCGGTCGCCGTGGCTTCCACGCAGCGGATCCTCGTTAATGCGCGAAGATGGACGCGAAGAAAAACTCCGACGATGACGATGAAGGAGAAGGAGAAGTCGCAAGCAAGCGGACTAAGGCTGCGAAGAGCAACAAGAAAACTACGGCTGGCTCCGAGTCCGAGTGTAGAGAGTGGCAACTAGTTATTTCTGTCGTCCTTGAACTCTTTGCCGTTGGGTGGGTTCAGATTTATTCAAATTCGCTCACCTCCCCCATCCCGTCCACCAAGCTGTTGCTGCTAGCGGTTTCGAGGCGCACATGAAATATAACATGTGGGTAACACCCCCGGAAATGCCTAAATCATCCGATGCTGACACAATTTTTTTCGCGGTATCAAGATACATATAGCACTGTCGTCATGATTAATTGGCAGCCTGTTGGTAAGTCGAATTGACAGCGAAGTTATTGAACTTTGAGATGCGGCGAAGCTGTGACAATTTCCATTTCCAACATATCAACTCTCTTAAAAAAGGTTTTTGCTACGATTCACTTTGTTACAGAGACAGCGTAAACTTTTCCCAACAGAACTATTACTTCTATTTATCATTATCAATCGATGTCAAATTTCATTTCGCTAACTATAATTCGATAAATTGGATAGTGGAAATCCTTGTTGGTCCTTTCGACCGATCGGCGCGGCGCGGCGAGGCGGCGGTATTATGTTGCAGTCGAAGAGCGCGCGGACAGAGCTCCGAAAGGCAACGACACAAAACGAAATAACGGAGAAATTTTCGGTTTTGGTGTAATCACTTAAATCAGTCTCCTGTCCTCCCGGATGCCGCTCAGCCAGTTTTCGTTGTTGTGCTCCTTCGTTTGAGTGGTCGTAAATAGTTGGTGGAGAAAGGAAAAGGTTCAAGAGGTTACTTGAAGCAATATTTATTTTAAACTTCATTGCATTTCGACTCATCGGGCTGAACGTTTATTTCTTTTCCCTACGCCGTTGTTCGTCTCTGCTCACTAATTGATCGAATGGCGACTGTCTGGCTTAGGTAGGAAGTAGTGCTACAAGGAGCGAGAGAAATGCAGTCCCGCAAACCACCGTGAAGGCTGGTTGTAAATCCTGTCCTATCGAAAGGGACACAAATCGTTTAGTTCGTTACCCGGACCTGAAATCAGTAAAGCTTGTAATCTCCAAATCTGAACCGCTGATTGCTAACCAGTCAGCCAGCCAGCCAACAGAGAGCACTTGACAAAATGTCCAAATATTGTCGAACTACCCTGCGCGCTCGCACTCCCGACCGGAGCCCTTCGTTCATGACTTTAAATTTATCGCTTTGCCATTGTGTAGTTTTTTCTTCTGTTGCACTTCTAGTGAAGCCACCGACCCCGCATACGGAGTCAACTAACAGCATGCTCTGAAGGCTTCGCTGGGATGCTCTCGAAAAGCCACCACACAAATGTCAATTATTTCCGATTATTTTCCGAACTGGTCTTCGTCTCGAAGGTAGATATGTTTCTCGGCCGAGCACCAGGACCAGACGTCCAGCCATGTTTCTTAGGAACTCTGGGACAGCTCCCAGTGTTTGTCGTTCGATCCCCCGTCAGAGAAGCAACCTTATTCTTCTCTTGATTTGATTCACATCAATTGTCGATTTCCTCCCCTTCTACCGATTCAGATCTTCTCGGATTCGACATGGGATCGGACACTTGTCTTCCAGGCGGTGATGTGAGCTGGGAATGATTTTCCTCCGTACGGAGAATATCGTTCTCACCTTGTTGAGACCTCGGGTGGATAACTTTATACGACTGACGAGCGAGGTCAAGTTATATATGCCTTTTAGGCACGGTTGAGATTCAGCTTCAATTGCAGCCCGCGTGTAGATCGGCCACAATAATCACCCGCTCGGGCGAATGCGCAGTAATCGGATCAACAGTTTTACAACCTCTCGAGCTCTGTAGGGTCTCTTTCCAAGGCTTGGAAGAGAAGAAGAGGTGTGTGCGCGCATTCATGATCCTATAAATCATGATCCTCTTGCTCGGGCATCGCATCGCTGAGAGTGGCTTTGACTTTCGATTCCACCACGGTTTTCAAGTAGGAGTTTTCACGGTTTGGAACCTGACCTAAAATGAGTTATGGCTTCTAAAGTGCCTGGCTGATTGTTATCTAAAGAGCGTCGTTTTTTTTTGGTTTTCGGAAGACTCCGAGATAGAACAGTTTAATAAAGAATCTCACTGGGGGATAAATTATCGCTTGATTATCATCGTCCGGCTGTCCGGCGACCGAATTGTTAATTAGTATCAGTTTAAATCGGTTTTATTGGCTAGTCGCAGTGGATAAAAACGCAAAAGTGGTTCCGCACGCAATCAGTGTTACCTAATATTGTAAATTAGTTAAACTTGATGCGGTGGAAACCACATTAAAATATCATGAGCGATTTTGTTTAGTTAACATGAGAAATTCCACTTTAGGGTTATGAATATAAAATTGCGCTTGTGAATGCTTTTTGGCTTTACAAGGTGATTTGAAAAGAATTAATTTTAGAAAAGAATAATTTCTGGACATTATTGCCCATAAAACACACTTTTGTAACCATAACTGGCAGCAGCACTGGTCGCGTTTCTTGGTTTACTTGTTCCGTTGAATACTAGGAATTTCTGTTTGGAATCAAACAAGAGTAGATAAGATAGGGTTCGAAAGTTGCACAACGCCTGGAGGCAATACACTTGTTCAGCATTGGCGAACCTTTGTTTTTAGGCAGAAGTGATAGGAAGTTATGGTTAGAAAACAAAATTATCTTTCCCAAGGTAAATAGCTGCCTCTCTAGATAAGTAAAATGTTTGTGTTCGATAATCTTCTTTGATTCAAACTGTCATTGAAGTCCTTGATATTACTCGAATTAAACTGTCTTAACTGTCTTTTTAGAATAAATTAACTGTCTTTTTAGAATATTCCGGATTTTAGTATACGTACAAACCTTAATGAAACCCAATTTTTATCTAATCTCGATAGATTGAGAATTGATTGAGAATTCTTATTGTACGGAATAGCTGACTGTAGCTTTAAATCTGCAGTGGCTCTCAAACCGCAAGTAAATTATTGGATTCACGTAAAAATTGGTCCTTATTCACTGCAATTATTTCAAACCGATTTGTTTCAAAACTGATATAGAGAGCTCTTTTGTGTGATCAAAATAAATTAGTGCTGATCAAATCTTTATGAAAAGTTTCATATATCATGATGCAGCAGAGGCAGACAAATGTACCACAGACCATCCAGTCTATAAATATACAATACAATAGTGTAACCTACTCAAATCAATCGATCATTGGTGCTCATGAATTAACTTAGCCGATTTGTTTATACGCAAAATACCTACGCAAAGTGACGACAAAGTGTGTTCTGAAAAAAAAACCGAGTAGGATGCGCTCATGGAAGGTATCGGAAATGTCTGTCGTGTTATATTTTGTGGCACTTTTTTGTTGGTTAACGGACACAATAATCAAAATAATAATCAACTTCTATCTGAATGTTATGAAATCTTATTATCCAGGCATATTTATTCCGTAAGCTGGATGCCAAAAATTTGTTCGAAAAATGCTTATAGCGAAGTCCTCTTGCTTTGCTGATCGCGGAAAAGCTAACGCAACTGTAACTTCGTTTTTGCCCTCTTTCTCGCGGGATAATTATGAGCGAGTATTTTTACTCATGCTGGCAACATCGAATCGTATATTATTCGCTTCAGCTATGAAAAATAAATTAAATAGAAATACGATAGTAGTTTATTTCAAATTTGACAAATTATTTCGTAAACCATGCGGAATTATGTGATAAATTCTAAAGATTGACCAACTGAATCACTGACAGTTTTTTGCACGCAGAAGGTCACACAGGTGCTGGTGTTCGTGGTCGTGTGCAAAAAGCAAAGCCTTGGGTTATAAACATCATTAGGACTAGACCAGGGATGCCAGGTGATTTTTTAAAAAGTCTTCACGAATCAAGAAAAAATGTCTTCATTTGTCTTCCTTCGGATTTCCGCCCATTTAAATTGCATGGTGAAGACATGTCTTCACATGTCTTCAAGCGAAGACAATTCACTTTTTTGTAATAAAAATGTCTTCAAAATGAAGACATGTCTTCACTTCTGGCATCTCTGGACTAGACCCTTGTTTATCGACCGACTTCGCGGCTAGCTGTCAGAGTACAGAACAGTTACGGAGCTAGAGTGCAACGATCCTTCTGACTCTAGCAGCACCACCCAGCCGAGATTCAAACATACGACGATTGGCTTGTTAGATCAGCATCGTACCTCGAAAGTAACTGGACAGTTCCTGGTCGTGGGCAGGAACTATTAGAATTGTATTTATGGGATCGCTTAGTTTTTGAAGCTCTCAGATCTTATGTAAAGCTTTCGCTTTAATAAAATTGATTTTTAGTTATCATTGCAGAAAGCTAGAAATATGTCGTCAAATGAAAAGTTTATGCATTTAAACCTATCTTTAAGTAATGGCAGGCGGGACTCGCGTCCACGTTTTTTTCGATTGCCGGCCGAATGTTTTATTGACTAAACTACTGCCGCACCCTTATATTAGGTAGTCTAATACCTAGTTTTGTTCTATTGATTCACCCAATTTTACCATTCTATACACAGGCCACACACTTACTGGCGGTGATATTAATTTTATATGACTGCTCTTTGTTTCAGCCGCCGAGAAGGTAAACTGTGTGGTAGAAACAGGCAGTCTGTTGCCGACGTCGCTCCGGCAAGTACCACCAACTTTTTTTGTACTTGTATTTGACTCTATACGCGGTCAAAACGTACTCTTTTTTTAGAAAGGGAGGAAGTGTCTGGTGCGAAGAATGATAAATTGGATGAACATAAACACTGAGTTCAAAATAAACAGTAATTCGAACATTCGAAAATAACGAACATTAAATAGTGATTCGTAGGTAAAACTTATCGATAAACTTAACGGCCTCCGTGATAAGATTCTTTTCCCATTTTCAGTTATCCAGTTAATGGAACTAACACAAAACAATCAAACAACTTTTACATCGAATGCATATCAGAAGAACTAATTGAGGTTTACTGATGGCTTGGGTACTAAATAGACTGTTTAAATTAGACATGACACTACGTAACCGTCTATTGACGATTGTTTTTATGTACAGTAATACCTCGATACAAAGCAACTTTATTTTTATTTTCGTTACGTTATATCGAACAAAATTGATTGCAAATGAAGGAAAAACTATTCAAACCGTTTTATGAGGTTTGCTCTCGCAGTTTGAAAGATAGGTACATTAAGATATGCGAAGACGCGCAGAGAGTGTAAAGATTTTGTTAATTTAAATTTCAATAACGGAATTGTATATTATCATATAATAACTTACAAAATTTAAAAAAATTAAATGATTTTCGCATAATACATTGCCAATACAGAAGGAAAGTTAATTCAATTATTTTTATTAATTTGAAAAATTACGTTATATTAAGGTAAAAGTTATGTTATACCGAGCTACGTTATGTAGAAGTTGCTTTAAATTGAGGTTGCTTTATATCGATTACTGTACTGAAAATAATATCCAGTTATTGGTAATTTTCTTGGGATTTTCGCAGATTGTCATTTCAAACTAACGGTTTAACAGATTTGTTGAAAACAAACGATATTCTGTGAAAATCCGGTGAGCACTTGACTGCAAGTGCATCAAAGGCTGAACTCCCAAAAACAGTACAAAACATAACTTGTACCTTGAAGTTCCTCCGAAATTTACAATTTATGTCAAAACAAAGCAAATCCTCGCTGCTAACATTCTGTTTAAGAAATTTGACCTTTTGTAGGCTCAACAGACTACGTAGCCAGTTGTTAGAGTACAGGACAATTGCCGGGCTAATGCTACGATCCTATTGACTCTAACAGCCTTTCCTAGCCGAGATTCGAACATACGACGACTGATTTGTTAGACCAACGTCGTACCTTGAAGCTAACCGGAAAGTGATTTTGATATTCAGTTTAATTTATGGCAATATGAAGTACCGGATCAGCTTGTACCGCAAAAATGTTCAAAAATATGTTCATGTGAGGAACTAGAGGGGCCAGAGGGTTACAAACCCTCTCTAGAAAAAGGGTTCCATTTCTTAAAGTTTGAAGAAACTAAAATAAAAACTCAAGTGTAATTTATATTCGCATCGCTTGATTAAGGTTCCATGCATTGATTTCCATTTGATTTTAATATGCTGATTGCTGACCAATATCAAAATGCCGAAAAAATTCGCGGGAAATTCTAAAAATTTTAATCAGAAAACATACAAATTTACTATCTACAAAAATAAATCGCTTTTTAGGACTATTCTTCGAAACCAAATCATATCAATGTGAGGCGAAAGAAATTTTGAATTTGTTCGAATTTGTTTATAAAAAATCTATCTAGAATAAATCCAGCGGTCAACGGTATATACAGACGCTATAATAGTAGTTCGTTATAATAAAATTTAAGCCATTCACTAGTTGGTTCTTTGCCGTTTAAAGATTTCATTCTTGTTTTCTAATTTCTCGTTTTTATCATTCGTGTAATAAAATTCATTTCGCTCTACCCTTCATCTATTTATGTGTGCTTAGCAAAGTTTTCACTTTCCCTTCCAAAGTCTGGTTGCTATTTGTTTATCTATCGCGTACTGATAAAATTCTGTTTCGTTCGTTTTCTACTCCCCTGGAAGTTTGTGTCTGTTATCTTCATCGATTTTGCTCGACACATTTTAATCCACCAAAATTAGCCAGCCAATCTAATACAACCTGTCAATCAAAACCGCTCGACGATGATTACTTACAATTTACTCGAGCTGACCGTCTGGGCGATTGAAGGCGCGTAGCGTTGCAACCTCCTAGATCCGGTGGCACCGGTGCACCCGAAACACACCATTCTCATCATTATAGCACACAGTAATCATCCGGTGAAGAAAAACAAAAACATCCAACATAATCCCAATTATCCTCCACGTTCACAGAAGAAATTTGGCTTCGTTCGTCCGTGTTCACTTGCAGGTTCTCTAACAAGGCTCGTTTCGATTTTAACCAGATTGGACGTATTTAGCTCCCTTTCGTGCGTAAGTATTGTATTTACTGTTGTGCACCGCAAGTCGAGTTTCACGGTTCATTTTTACAAATCGATCGCGCGCACAGTATGGTGGCTTCTTTTCGTTTGAGGGCCCAAGGCATTTTAACACGACGCGAAACAATTAAACAAATCACACACAATCACAAAGCAGCACACGCACCCACCTACACACAGCCTCGTCTGGCAACGTTATGCGTCTGTGTGTGCGTGCATGGTGTGCCCACAAAAATCGGCCGGCCCGATGCTCGAGAGAAGGCTCAATTATCCACACAGGGGGGAAAGATCTGAGCCTCCAGTCGAATCTCCCTACGACGTCGAGCGAGGCTCGAAAAGTGTGTACTCACTTCATAACTCTTCTTTAATTTATCTGCCCGCCTTATTCTTCCTTCGCTTCGTTATTATTATTGCTTTTGTATCACACTTGATTGATTTTCTCTTGCTTCTTTGCTACTTTTCCTTACGCGTTCTTCTTCTTTGCCCTGCTCACTTGGCTCCGAAAGAAACTTGTTTTCAAACAATTCTTCTCCTGGTCATTTCTTCACTTCTTCTGCTTTTACTTGTGCTTCATTTTGCTTGCTTTTCCGAGAAGGAGATTGATCGTTTCACACACTCACATTAATTTCTTCGTTTTTTTTTTCATTTGAGAAAGGAGATAAAAAGAATGTATAAAAAGAAAACAGAAACTTAACCATTAAAGAGGAGACAAAAAAACCTTCAGGTTCCCTGCCGTCCCGTTCTCACTCGCTCGTTGACTCCTAACCGGGCTGCACAGGCTCCTCGTTCGTTCTCCCTTGCTCTCGATCTTAACTTCTCGCTCAACATGCTCATAAACAACGGACAAACGATTAATAAGTGATGCTGTGTTTTCCGATTTTGAATGCCATTAACTTCGTAAATGCCTCGGAACTTGGGCGCGACGGCGATGACGATGACGACGGTGACCGGCAACAGGTCCTGAATCGATCGTTGCAGAGGCAGTCCCGGAAAGGTACGACGGGGTATGATGTGTCAAATTAAGCATTCTCTTCCCCGTCACTTTTTGTTTCGTGCTTCTCTACGTACGTCTTGACTGCCTACTTCGCGGGCTGCCGTGTTCGTGTTCGTGCTAAACGGGTTGTGCTGCAGGTTCAATGCAAACAATGACTGCGATAATAATGGGCTTCGAAACTAGCCTCGAAAATGATCAATTAAGTAGGGTTGGCGCTGTTTATTTCTCTTTGCTCGAACACACAATTGAGCTAACGGACACTGGGAGGAAGTTTTGTTCGACGAATTTTAGATCACAGTTGGGACTTTAACACTTCCTCGGTTGTATCACCGGTTGCTCTTTGATCGCAAGATCGTTCCCGGTTAAATCATCGCAGTTTGCTGAACACAAAACCACGGATGTAATAAGGCCCGTCTTGACCGTTCGACGTTTATCACTACCTATCACTGGTGCTGTTGGCTTGACTGCTGCCGGTGCTGCGACCACTGTCATTATTTGTCGCACTGCTGGAACTCCGGGACAGGTCGCCCGTTAATGTGAGATCTCCGTTGATCTTATGCCGATGATGTGCTGCGGCTGCGGCCGCCGCCATTGCTGCTGCTGCTGCCTGGTGATGGTGAAGCAGAAAATTGGGAGGACTATTTCGAAGACAGCCTGGTTCTTCCTTGATGTGATTCGACGGCAGTGATGATCCATTATTAGGTATTGGCGGTGACGAACCGGACAGACTGAGCTGCTGAAGATGCGGGGGAATTTGTAATGCTGATACGCTATTGTTGCTACCGTTTGGAGGTGGCCCCGTAGCAGGAGGGTGTGGCTGATGGTGATGTGGAGGTAGACTGTTACTACCGGAGCTGCTGTGATGATTTTTGTTGTTCGAGGTCCCTCCGTTTAGGAGCCCGCCAGGACTAGGAACACCCGAACTGAGGTTGTTGTTGTTGTTGTTATTGGTACTGCTACTGCTTGTCTGCTGGTTCTGGCTGGAATTGTTTCGCATCGTGTGATGATTACTGTATGGACTGAAATTGTTGCTGTAGCTGTTGTTAAGCTGGGAACTGAGACCGCTGTCACTGCTAATGTTGTTCAGTTTGTCACTAGCGCTGTTTTGGAGGGCTTGTTGCTGTTGTTGTTGTTGCTGCTGCTGGGCAGCAATCATCGATGCTAGGCCAAGATGATCGTGATGATGGTAATAGTTGGTTGGGGTTGCTGGACTCGCCAGTAAGTTTAATGGTGACGCTATGCTCGTTGATGGAGACTGCAAACTAGATAGAACGCTCATACTCCGAGGGCTAGACAGTGACTGGTTCAATGATTCCCGATCATCTTCTGGACTCTTCGAGTCATCCATACTTCCGCAGCTCCCGATAGCATCATCCGAGCCCTGATCTCTACCTTCCTCGCTATCGGTCATCTCCTTGTACCGGATGCATTTCTTTTTACGTCGACATGGTTTACACCATTGATTTTGCTGATCTAGGCCATATCGCGCTCGGCACTTTTTCATGCTGTTACCGCCTGGATCGGCAGGACTTCTGTCCTTTTTCCTTTTCTTCTTTTTGGCCCCATATCCATAGTTGTCCCGCGCGGTCCAGCCTGGATAGAGTTCCATATGCATTTGTCGTTCCTGACGAGCCTTATCGTAGTACACGCTTTGCTCTTCACGCGAAAGCGAGTGCCACTTCCGACCCAGTATCTGGTTGATAGCGGCCGACTCTTTGAGTGTACATTCCGCTACCACTTTTGCACGCATCTCCTTCATGTACAGCATGAATGCGTTCAACGGTTTCTTGACATGATTCTTTTTCTTTTCGGCCGCAATCTCTTTATCCGAGAGCGATCGGTGTTGTCCGCTACCGCTGTTGTGATGATTATTGTTGTTATTATTATTGTGATTGCTTTGCTCGTGATTGTGATGGCTGTTGTTGGACGATCGATTATGATTGGACGAGTAACGGCTGTGAGGAGAATCATCGCTGCCTTCCTGTTTAATTGTTGGCGGATTTGATGACCGACCAGAACCGTATCGCGACGCATCTGAACCGGAGAGGTCTTGCTTCGGACCGGGAGTAATTATGGCGTGGTGCGGATTCAGCATTGGATGGGAATGAACCGAAGGGAGGAGACCCGGAGAGTATCGGTAGAAATCACTTGGCAGGGGTGTATAGATTTGCAGTGATGCAGGATAAGGATTGCGAAAACCAGCTGCTGGGCCGTACATGGAAGGTGTATGCCATGACGATGCGACCAGTGGCATATCGGGACTCAACATGGGATACGGATATTGGCTGGTCGGGAAACTGTACAGAGGAGGTCGCGTCAGTCCCATCGTTTTTGTATCCAACTGGTAGGGAAGTATTCCACAGTGGGCGGGTGGTGGTGAGGACAGATGATCTCCATTATGGCAGAAAAACGGGGGTAAACCCATTTTGTTTGCCATTGACACTGGTAGTCCTCCAGCGCTACCGTTCGGGTAACCATATGGAGGCACAAGGTACCCCATGTTAAAACCCGGATGGCCATGCGGTAGTTTGCCATACGCCGGATTCTGCTCATGCCGATTGGTTCCATTTTTCACCGTTTTTTCTTCGTTTTCTGTCAAATCAATCAGACTGGACTTCTCTTCTAACAAGTTTTCCGACGGCTTTTCGTCTTCGCGATCTTCATCTTTGAATACTTTAACCTCGTCGGTACTGCCGAGTTCATCGCCGGTAGAACTATTGTGAGGCATTTTCCCGGCACTTACATTAACCATGCACTTGTCTTCTTGTTCGCTTTTCAGCTTACGACACACTTTCCCAAAAAGGCACTGATTTATTTCAATTTATATATGTGGACTTCCAAAAATAAAATCTGACATAAAAATTTTGAACTAGGTTTCACATTGCACTATTTCGTTTGAGATTAGCCTTCAGCAGACTCACTTGCTTCTAACCATTTGTGTGCGCTTTGGTTTCTTCCGTTGTTTGAAGCTGGTAGCTGACCGGATGATCCTGTTCCAGCACATTCCGGCATACGGTTTGCACTGCTGAATGAATCGTTGTTTTAGCACCAGAGAAATGATCACACAAATCCGCTCATTGAACGCGTGTCCAGCCTACACGAAAAGTCTGCAAAGGCCAGATTTCGCTTTTTTCTTTGCGCCTCGGCGGCCGCTACTACTCACTGTGGCGGTGGCTCTCAAGTTCTTGAACTTCTTGGAAGCTGGTTGCTCGCCTGCAAACGAACAAACGAACGAATTTACGCTTTGCTGGTAGTGGTTTCGTTTGCTCTCAAGTGTTGCTTCTCCTCACAACTACACACGCAACGAGCTGTCGTCAATAGTCCGTCCGTTCCGTAGGCTTAACTACAGAACTGCGAAGTGGCTGAAGAAACCAGAATATAACAGTGTGTATGGGAGCAACAAAGCGGAGGCGAAACACACCGAACGAAGAAACAGGAATCTTGTTAAAATGAAATTACTTCGCCTTCTTCTCGTATTTCCACTGCTTATTCTTCGCTTTGACGAGTCAAAATTCTATATCGGAATTCACTGGGAAGCCTTCTTTACAACGGAATCCTGTAAATAAAAACATGGCAGAACAAAATACAATTGATTAGTAAACAACGTACACTACGGGTGATTAAAATAAGCTGCGTAATTAGTGCTGCAGTTTCTTCGCTCCACCCAGTAGTGACTGCGGTGTGACGTCATTTTAACAAGCTCCATACCTTGACCGCCACTAATTACTAGTATGTAGATAGAGAATCGAAAAACCTTTAAAAACAAACCCACCTTCATTCAAGCATGGCGTTGTCAAATCTCGGCAATCGATTCGCACTGGAGCTGGAGCACTTGTTATCGGATAGGCGGTACGTCGTATCGGTCCGAATTGCCCGTCGATTTGTGCGCGACGACGACTACTGCTCTGTCGGCTGGCCGATCGAAAAACGCGACTTTTTTCGCGACACTAGAAGCGAATGTGTTTTTATCCGTCCCGCTTTGTCTCTCTGTGAGGGATCAATTTTTGCACTCCCTCTCTCACTACCGTTGGGTTTTGCTCTTGTTGCGCTGCTCTGTGTATTTTGTGTCACTCGCGACGACTCCCGTTTGACAGTTCATAAATTCTTGCGCTCGAACAAATTTACACTATCCCCAAATTGATCCGAGGTACCGTTCGTGGTTGAATGCTACCATTTGATTTGGATGCTGCTTTCGATCGAGGTTTCCACTGGAACACTGCACTCCCGGCATCCGGTATTTTGCTCTCAATTCAATTTGCTACGATAACAGGCAATGGATCCAGCAAATGGGTGGAACAGAAATGTGAAAAATAAAATTTCAATATTGACGCGATCCGTAATCGTGCTTACGAACTGTTTGCTTCTTCTGACTGTGACTGACTGCCTGTGCTTGCGTGCGCTGCGAAGTGACGTCTCGCTCTCCGGCGGTGAGCCAAAAGCGCTACGCCTACCCTCTCTCACACACTTGTACCGGCCATCGGCACTTGCTTTATCGCCACCCGTAGTAGACGTCAAATGCAGAGCTTTTGTGAGGTTTCTTTCACTGTCAGACAAGGGCGCTTGCGCAAGTTTGACGCTTCATTTATCGCACTGTTCAAAGTGGTCGTTGAGAAAAGCTCGATCCTCTAGCTACCTGCTATGCCTATGCTGTTCGGTGCAGGGTGAAGTGATGGATGGTATTTGGGTACCTACTTCTTGATCCTTTTGGGATTTCGGCTCTTTTTTCGG
Organism: Sabethes cyaneus; assembly: GCF_943734655.1. Lineage (NCBI taxonomy): Eukaryota > Metazoa > Arthropoda > Insecta > Diptera > Culicidae > Sabethes > Sabethes cyaneus. The sequence continues at coordinate 2,470,285 of NC_071354.1, read as the reverse complement.
CAACGTCGGCAATGGGAAATTCGAAACTCAGCCTTGTTATTCGGCAATGTTTTCTTTACGGTTAACAAACCGAGAATGAACTGGTGTCGTTTTTCTAGGCGACGAGGGAAGCCGAATCTAGGAGGAATTTCGGGCTGTGCGCGCACCGGCAGGACGTGCGTTGTTTCGTTTGCGTGTACGATTCTTGGATTCGATGGCGTTGTGTGCTACTAGATGAAATTAGGCGAAATAATGTTGGTTATTTTCTAGGGGAAAGATTTGAAGTCGCTTGCGATGCGAGCAAGATTTAGTTAATGCTAAAGATAACCATAACCATTAAATTAATTACAATTTATTTTTTCACTATTTTTTGAGAATTCTGGAAACTTAAAATATGGTCGAATCGGCGAGCATTGTGGACGTAACGAGTAACAGAATTGAATGCCAATTTGAGCCTCTCAAAGTTCTCGTTTGAGACGTTTGCGAACAGGAAATTTCCATAATCAAATAGTGGAATTATGAGAGCCCGAGCTAATTGTAACCGAATCGATTGAGGAGTGAAATGGCGCAGTGCAACTAAACATTGCATAGACCCGTAAACCTTTTTACATATGGCTGCATCCCACTTCATGTAACTGTCCATGAGTATGCCCAAGTTTTTGACAATCTTTGAATAGTCGATTATTTTGTCTCCAACCACTATATTATCAAGAACCATTCTTTTTGTTCTAAAAACAATTGCTTGAGTTTTTGCCGCATTTAATCGAATGCCATTGGAGATGCTCCATTCGATAATTTTGCTGATGTCCATATTGATATTATTCACTACTTCTCGTGTTTCATTAATTTTTCCGGAAAGATATAGTTGGAAGTCATCAGCATAAAGATGAAATTTACAATGCAGAAGTTGTTCAGGCAGATCGTTAATAAACATAGTAAATAAAGCTAAAAATAAAAAATAAGAAAACTTATCCAATTTCATTCTACTATGTGTATTTTATTCAATGACAGATATGTATTTCGCCCACGACTTGCAGGCTTCCTCAGTGTCTGTTTTCGAACTTTCGGAGTTCGAAAACAGACACTGAGGAAGCCTGCAAGTCGTAGGCGAAATACGTATCTGTCATTGAATAAAATACACATAGTAGAATGAAATTGGATAAGTTTTCTTATTTTGTATTTTTAGGTTTCGTATTCTACTAAGACGCTCCAGAAACTTCAGTCATAGTAAATAAAGGCGGTCCCAAAATTGACCCCAGCGTTTGTTTCGTTTAATAAGTTCGATTTCATGCCATTGAACTCAACATATTGTGATCTTCCCGAAAGATATGAGTGGAGAAGATCAATAGCACATTTTTCAAGCGCGAATAAACGCTTAAATTTTTTACATAGCAGTGAGTGATTAATGGAATCGAAAGCTTTGCTGAAATCGAGAAGTACCATGATTGTGACAAGTTTTCGATCCATGTCACAACGGATATCATTTTCGATTTTGATGAGCGCTGTGGTTGTGCTGCAATGTTTGCGATATTCTGATTGGAGAGGACACAATAAACTGTTTTGCACTAAATAGTCATTCAGTTGTTTCACAATTAGTCCCTCGAAGATTTTAGATAGAGCAGGAAGAATGCTGATTGGACGATAATCAGCTTCAGAAGAAGGATTATCAGTTTTCGCAATTGGAACAATATGAGCGATTTTCCAGTCGCGAGGAAAAGATGACGTTGTTATAATACAATTAAACAAATCAGTTCGATTATTGGAATCGCAATTAATGTTAGTAGTTAAGTTTTTTGTTAGAGTTAAGTTTTCCATGTACAATACTAAGGCATCCGCAGGTAGCAAATTTGAAAAAGATTTACCTTTACGCTACTGGGTAATAAATAAATACTTGTTGCGGCACAAAGCCGCAATATGACCGCGTTGACCTTCACATCTAACAGAACAACAATCAGTGTACTCGGTCGAATATGAGACAAAGCGCTATTGTTGTTCTGGCTAGATATAGTAACAATAAGCAATTATAGAACGATGTATAAATAGGGGAATAAACTTGAGTCTAAAGTTCAGTCCGTTCGCAGCCGCCGCCGCTGGCGGTGGTGTGCAAAGCGCAACACGTGTTCGTCATCTATTGCATAATAATATCACAGTCCCGTTGGTAACCGGCCCCCCTTACGACGATCACGGAACATTGGTGCCGTGACCAGGATTTGTCCTGGCACTGACAACGTTTTACCAACGGGACTTCAGTTTTATCGATCGTGCTATCGGTTCGAAGCAACATGTGATATTTACGGTAGTGGAATAGTGACCGGAACAGTAACAGTTTACTCACGGGACATCAAATCCATCGACCGTGTTGCTGCATTGCTGCTAGAGTGTATTACATTTGGCATCCACGTAGTGGGACGATGCCGCTGAACCTTGCTGTGCTCGTCGTACCAGAGGAATTACGGCATATCGATAGTCGAAATAGGATTTCATTCACTACACTTCAGCTAGGCCGGTGTGGGTGACTTCGCAGCCGCTTAGCAACAAATCCCCGAGCGGAGCTATGCCGGTGTGGGCGAATCACAGCCGCTTAGTAAAATACATTCAGCTTCTGAATCCCCGGTTTTGGATTCAGCCAGTAGTAGGAGGGCTGTACAGCACCGAAGCTTGCAGCATCCGAGGGTGTATTCTTATCAGCAAGTGCTCAGTTGCGGATAGAAATTTCATCTGGGTCGTTCGCCAGAAGGAAGCTAACTCGCTGGCATTCTGTCGTTCATCCATTTCGTTTCATCGGTACATCGTAATGAGAATTCATGTGTGATAATCCGGCCACTAAGTGCCAATTTGTGTGGACACCAGATCTAGTTGTAACCTTCAGCCACTCTGCGCCAACTTGTGAGGACGCCAGGTCCAATCGTTATAATCCGGCCAATCAGCGCCAACTTGTGAGGACGCCAGGTCCAATCGTTATAATCCGGCCAATCAGCGCCAATTTGTGAGGACGCCAGGTTCAGTTGTAATAATCCGGCCACGCAGCGCCATTTTGTGAGGACGCCAGGTCCAGTTGTGATAACCCGGCCACCCAGCGCCAATTCGTTTTTGATGATCCAGCCACTCGGCTCCATGTGAGGACACCAGTTCCAGATTCGTTATTCAGGCCACTCCGCGCTATTATGTAGGGACACACGGTCCAGTTACGTTATACCGGCCACTCTGCGCCAGTTCAAGTGATAGACTGAGAGATTTCAACAACACCTCACGAGTTAAATTTTTGCCTTCCTGCCAAGCCCTAGAATCATTCTCGTTTTGTACATCGCAGTGTAAAACCGTCGGTTTTGGTGCGGGAGTATGTTGCGGCACAAAGCCGCAATATGACCGCGTTGACCTTCACATCTAGCAGAACAACAATCAGTGTACTCGGTCGAATATGAGACAAAGCGCTATTGTTGTTCTGGCTAGATATAGTAACAATAAGCAATTATAGAACGATGTATAAATAGGGGAATAAACTTGAGTCTAAAGTTCAGTCCGTTCGCAGCCGCCGCCGCTGGCGGTGGTGTGCAAAGCGCAACACGTGTTCGTCATCTATTGCATAATAATATCACAGTCCCGTTGGTAACCGGCCCCCCTTACGACGATCACGGAACAATACTAAATACTAAATAAACGGCAGCGTAACACAAAGTGTCTTTTTTAAAACATGTAGAGGAATGTTATCGGTTCCAGAAGAATCACATGTAGCCGAATTGAATTCATTAAGCACTTCATCTTCGGTCACACAGAATAGATTGGTTTCCCCAACTACTAAGGCTTAAAAATGCGTTATTCTTTGTCTTTGTTTCAAGAAATCTTATTATTGTTTTGCGTGAAAATCTCGGAAACTTCGTTTTTCACTGCAATTGTTCGCATTCTAGAGTTTTTTCCTTGTTGGGGACATCGAACCATTGCGACCAGTTCTTTGGTCTATTGTGGTGTGTCCTCTAGAGTTAATTGAGTGAACATTTATTTACTTATTTTTTAAAAGTGCACAGTAAATTACACTGGTGGGGTGACAGAAACTTAAAAAATTATTTGCAATGGCATAATTGAACATCGTAAATGGCCATTGCACATTATTTTTAAAGTTTAACCCCCCCTTCAAAATTGGCTTCAAAAATCGGGGGAAATTTTTTTTGTTAAACTTGAGCAAAGTTCTTTCGTAAAACATCAATTTTCTTTGGGTTTTATAGCCTAAAGAACTCAAAAATGAGTGTATGGAGTGTTTTACCGCTTTTCGTGCGAAATAGTAGTAGAAGTTCAAACAATGTAATTTTCGGAAATCGGCAAAAAAAAAATTCTTTCGATTTTGTCTTAATTTTGGTAGGTGTCTGCATGGAAAATTATAACTTTCATGTAAAAAGCAAGAATAGATTCTTTTTTCATGATTAAACTTTAAGTAAAAATGCATAAAATACTTAATTTTTGTTACGTGATTACAAATATCTCATTGTTTTTTTAAAGACCCCCTTCTCCCTTCAGTTACCCAATATCGGAAGGACAAAAACTTTATAAAATAATTGTATGGCCTTATTGATTATTTAAAAGATAACCAAAAAAAGACCAGAAAAGATAGTTAAAAGATGACTCGATTATTTGCATGATTTGATCTATCCGCAATAAAAAAATCGCAAGAACGCAAGTTTCTGATCTTAGGCAGGAGGAAACTTCAGGGAAAACTAGAATGAAGATACATGCAATTGCTAGAGCTATTTTCATCGTTGAGAAAATATGATCCACAATTAAACGAAATTCCATTTTAACTGAATAAAATTGAAACCTAATTGAGTTTTTTTTCATAAATATTAAAAATATATAATGTCACCCAAGCCTTTTTTACACGGTTTGTTTTTTACGATTACTCGAATGGTGTAACTTAGGGACCATTTACAAACTACATAACGAATGTCGGGCCTCTACCAAATGTATTGAGAAATAAATGAATGGTCCAAAAGTTGTCCCGTTCTTAATAATTGAAAATACAAACTGTGTAAAAAAGTACATGAGTGTATTATCTCACAAATGAGACATTTGAATCATTTGTTTGAGAAACTCCACAAGAGCCTTTTGACTTGAGGCAAATTTCATAACTTTTTGACAGTTTTGAATCCTCCTACATCTTCTTTCAAAATTACAGACAAAGCTAATTCTACAAACACCGTTTAATTGAGATTTGAAATATTTTGAGATTTGAAATCAGATTTTTCAGATCAGCCGTTTTGACTTTTTATTTTTTCTTAACTTAAAACTAAAAATTTTTTTAACTTGAAATTTTTTCTTGATTTTTTTCTAGTTTTGTCTCAGATTTATAGGGTGGTCATTTTAAATAAGTTCAAATTTATCTCAGTGAGAGAAAATTTCTAGTATTTCTCAATATGTTGAGATCCGCACTAATCCTGTTTTCTCGAACCATGGGATATCCTTAGGACTTCCACTACATTGCATCGTTCCACCCTCCCATTAGTACGTATGTTTTCCATGGATTCATGTCTATCATACATGGTTCAAGTTTAAATGGTCGATTGCATGGAAACTTTTATTGCCCATTTTGTCCTCCCTTCCTGCTCACGTTTTTTTTTGTTTGAAACAGCGAAGCGGAAAGAACAACAAAGACGATACGAAAACATCCTCGTCACGGTGAAACAGGTAGAAAATTAGTGAAAAGAACATTTAACAAGACGATAAATTCCAGCGTTTTCAAATTCTCCTGTCTCAGGGTTAACCTTCCCGAAACTTCCCCCTCAGCCCTGCGTGATCCTGGGTTTGATGTTTTCACCTCCCAACGCGTTGGCTCGAAGCCTCGGAGGTAAAAATAAATAGTAAAACCTTTTGTTATCGTGCTGTGCAAATATGGTTCAATATCTATTATTATGTTTATTTATTTACTCTTTTTTGATGTGGGTTCTAGGCCGAGTCTGGACGCTACGGGATTCGAACGGGACGAAAACAGGACTCTCGCTGGACTCCAATAGTGTCGTGGCCGTGGTATGATGACTGATATGATTTACACTTCGTACGCTGTGATGCCTTACCGTCCCGTTTCTCGTTCGCTCGATTGCACCTCATGTGGTTTTCTTGGGTAAGCCAGGACGAGCTACGAATGCGAACGACGTGCTGGACTGCTGATAGATCCTGTGGATTGAACGAACGACGTTTACACCTGAATGCTTTAGGCCAAAGTAGAAGAAATCTTTTGTGTTTGTTTTTTAATCTACCAGAACAAATACGTTTCTTGGTATTTTGCTCAGCCGTTTTTTTTTTCAAATGACTGCTTAGCGGTAGTGTTGGAAGATCTTGCTTTTAAATTTTCGAGTCATATAATTGTGTACAGAACTCGAGAATCATTTTAGAATAATGCTATATTATTCCCAGAATATTATTCCTGCCAAATTTATGTTATAAATTTAAGTTCTAGTCATTTCGATTTCAGACGGTTTCGAATAAATCAATCGTAATCTGTCAACACTGCTCGCAGGTATAGCCCAAATATTGGGTTCGAAAAGCGGCTATTTGGGAATCACGTGTGATAGTCAAGAGATTTTCCCTCTACCTTAAGCTTCAAGGTGCGATCTGGAACATTCATGTGTGTACTCAATAGAGGTGCGATCGTAAATAAAAACCAAAAAAAAAAAGGAACTGCCGTAGATAAACAACATAAAAACGTTCCTTATCCTTATACCAATGGTATAGCTAACGCACAGGGGTTCTGATTTATTTGTTGGGTACCTATTTAGTTGTGATCGAAACCGACGGACCAAATGCGTTCCACGGAATTCTAAATATCCTGTAAGTCTGATTTTTCATAACACCGTCCGCTGGTTGGGCAACTTTAATTATCCATTTCGGTGCTCGGTTTCCAACTACATCATCGGAGAGCTAATATTTGATCTCGGTATCGGGAAGAAAGGGAACGTGTGTTTTGTTTGCGATAGAGATTTTTCGAATATTTCCAACAATTAGCTATACGTGTTTGCTATGCGCTCCGGGGCTTAATGGTTGGGCTGACACCGAAGACATGCGTTAGAACAGAGTGGCAGTCCAATTTAGTTTGGAGTCCCTACGAGGGACTAGAAAAAACCGAGACCGGTGCTAACCAGGTAAAATATCAAGGAAAGCCTGCAAAAAAGATTCTGATTCTAGTCAGTTTCATAATATTTTGATTGTTCGCTCACTGCTGGGAATGAAAACGGTGAGTGTGTGTATCTTTTTAGGCATCATATTACACTATCAGAAGTGCACTGTTTTGTGTGGTGGCCTTTGTCTCTGGATGGGGTTAGAATGAAATGCTGGGTGGAAGGATGGAAGACACTCGGTGCCTTGGAAAGTGTGGGCAACTGCATGGCAAGCTTATATTAGTTACTCTCCCCGAGTGCCTGTCAAAGAGTTCTTCCTGGCCTGGTTCTCGTAGTTTTTCCCCTAAGGACTCGATTATGATTCCACAAGTGCGATAAAGTGTACTGTTTCAAGCAACCAAGAGAAGCATATTGGGCTGGGTAGAATATCAGATGATACAATCAAGTGATGGCAGCTTTCGTGCTGGTCTGCAGATTGGAAAGATGCTATCTGTGCAGATTGGCTGGTATCTACATTATATCCTTAGGAGTAAACTAAGCACCAGGTGATGTGTTCTCCTGTATTTTATAATGACTAATCTACTGGGAGGTGTCAGTTTTGTGAGCAAAATTGTCAGTATAAGCAAAGCTTGCAGGAATAATGCAGCAAATAACTCACACTATGTTTCACTTTTTTATGCTTTTCAACGCCTATGATGTGCAATTGCATACTGATTTGGTTTAGGTATTGAATATATTTTAATTTTCTTTGCAGGTTGTTTTTCAAAATAATGAGAATCATTTCAAAAATACATATTTTGCAGCACAAAATCTCCACCACATTTTGGCGGAAAACCTTTGTACTGAGTATGTTGTGTTGAGAAATGTGTGTGCAGTGAATATTTTTGCTGGCAAAATTATGTTTTTCAGCTGAAAAAAAATTTACGCATAATAGTAAAATAATTTGTTTGTGCATGATCCAGCAAATTTTAAGTCAACAATGTGGACAGCAATTTGTCAGAGCGTGTTGGGTTTCACTTAGTCCAGCTAACATTTACTCTTCCTACCGTTCTTCGGGATTCCATTCTACGGATCATCAGTTGCATTTACATTAGGTCCGGCCCGAAGAAGCCTCCTTGCTGTTTTCCTTTTTTGTATCCACTTATCCCTTCAATGGATTCTACTGATTTTACTTCTCTGCTTTGAGCTAATCCCAACAGTTCTCGTCACACATACAAATAGCAAAACGCAAGGATGTACAACATCCCGAAAATAGGCGTTTCAAGTCTATAAAGACAAACCATAAAAGATACGATGCGTTTCGGCCCATCTACGGCGGTAGAATAACACTTTTGGGCTAAACACCGCTGCGCAGCTTCTCTACTTTAGTGCCTTTGCCTGCTGAACAAGTTGAATGGACAATCGGTCGGGGATTATAGCATTCGGAGAGGGTTTCTCCCTATTGTTGCGGTCTCTATCGTTGAATTCGTATGTCTTGTTTTGCCGGCGAAATCATACAGACAGCATTTCAAACGAACCGCGACCTATTCTAAGTGCCGCAGCGAACGGGCGCAAAATTGCAATCCTCGAAGCCACCCAAGGTCATCGACTTTTGATGCCTCGTATTTCGGGATTCATTCATCCTTGCACGAAGACAACCTGCCTGGTCTACTTTTATTGGGTGCGAGACGATCCTTATTTGTTTTGATCCTCTGCGGTGCCTCATTTGCGGCTAGCAGCTCGATAATTCAATTTCTGCCCTGCGGGTCAAGCCCCGAACCGAGAAGAGACATCAAAGGGATCCGAATGCCGACCCCATCGAACGGAACGAACGGAAGACTAGAAGGCAGGCAGTGGCAGTAGGCAAGTGCGGGAACGAAATTAAGGATTCCCCTCTTTTGGCTGGCTAAGGTATACACACTAACCTGATGGCTGATGAATGGTCGGCACCGAAAGTGGCTCTTTATCGATTGCATGCTGTTGATGATGATGTTACACGGTGTCAATATAAACATGTCAGAGATAGGAAGGAAGCTGGATGGTGATGCTGAAACCGACGGAACGAATGCCTGAAACCGAAACTAACGAGGGACTGTTTATTAGTTAACGAGAAATTATACGCCTTGTCGTGTTGTTTCTCTTTCGACTGGTAACGTTCTATAATATTTTTCTAATTCTCTTTTCTTTCGCGCACTATTATCAATCGTATAATTGTGAATCCTAGGATGATGATTTGATAATTGCTACTAAGCGCTTCGTCTTTTTTTTTTGCTTCATTTCCTTGCCTTGACTGTGGCCGATTTAAAATGAATTCTTTGTGATCTCGTATGTTTGTTTGCCAGCCGGGTTCGAGACGGGGGATGATGTCGATCAGCAGCGTTTGCTAGCTGCTGGTGGGCGGCGGATGTGGCTTTTGATGTTGGCTGTCGGCCGATGGCACTCGCGCTCGGCTTAGCTTGGTGATTTAATACGCTAGATTATTAGTTTAAATAGCTGCTTAAGTTGGGTTTCAGCATCATGCTCGTCTTGAAACATGTAACACCGCTAATTAATTTGGGTTTGCGTGCGGAACTGTGGGACTGAAATCACGTTGGGTGGCTAAGGATAATGACTTTGTTCTACGTTTTGTAAAACATACTTATTATTATACGACGGGCTTTTATTCTAGTCGCTAGCTTTGGACATTGACAATCTGCACCGTGGCTGTTGGTTATGTAATTAGGCTTGATTTTGGAACAAACCGCGTAAGAATTATTAACGCCCACACGGTTTGTTTACGTTTGGTTGATAGAACCAATTTAAATATCGGGCCAGAATTGTTTATTTGTTTAAGGTCTATTTTGGGATTCCTGTCGTTTTTGGTCTTTGGTAAAGTACGTTTTTGTTAATTCCTCAAACGATGTTTATTCGTGAACAAAGAATAATTAAACGGATATTGTGGAATTTTTGGTCATTGAAATCTACGTTGACAGCCTATAGTAAACCCGTTTTGTGAATTTATTGTTATACAGAGTGATAGTAATAATTATCAGTGTTTTTTGGCCGTGTTCATTTAAAAATGGTTTAATCATGGATGTGTATGCATATTTTTCGTTTAGAGTTTATTCAAATGTCAATCCAGCTTGCAAGTTTGTTTTGAATTTTCATTCGTTTCAGATTCGTGGAAATCATGGAAACAAAAATGGAACTTCTGATGAGTCAGTTGACCGTGTGATATTTTAAAGAAAGGTTCATCTTTCGTATCATCAAGCGATACAAGGAAACGCACTGTAAGAACACCGAAAGATGTCGAACGAGTGAAAGAATTCGATGGAATCAATTTGGACTTTAGCAATAATTGAATGTGTAAATGTTTTTTTGATGAGGAAATATAAACATGCAAATATTTGAATTTTCTCTGATGAGCACAGAAGGCACTAAGTGCTTGCACATCTAAAATACTTTGGGATTGCATTCTTTCATTGTGACATCTATGTCAAATGAACTCAGTCAATTTATATCGCGTTCCAGTTTCCAGGACCAGGATACTACGGTATTGAAGGTAATGAAATAGCAGATACATAACTTAGCAAAGGAACGTTCTAACTCACAATTTATTGGTCTGTAGCCTTTTTGCGGAATATCAAACTGAACAAAAAGTGACAGTCAATTGGATGACAGTTAGTGGATGTAACCTGTCAAAAGGATTTATAACTTCAAATGCAAAAACCATTAAAAAGTTCATAGAGCTCATAGAGCTCTTTGTACATAGTTTGACCTAGCATCTGGGCACGTACGAATAGATATCGTTTTAGAATTATTAGTCGGATTGGTAATGATATCTGTCGCCTGTCGGTTTGACTGAAAAGCAGAAGGTTGCAAAAGTCGAAAGATGTCGGCAGCTGCTCAAGAGGCATGGTGATTCTGAAATTCTGTTTTCGAACGAAAACATGGTCCTGCTACAGGATCGCCACAGCAGCACATCTTTCTGATATTCCTCGGGACCAAGTGGCTGTACAAAGGTTCTACAGTGTTTCCAGGGTTTTTCTGCAAAAAATCAAAGTTCCATTGCTGTTCTTTAAACCTGGTGTTAAAATCATCACTAAATATTACATCGATCATGTTTGCAAGAACCATTTGCTTCCAATCGTCAATAGACACTACAAGAATGCACCATACTGATTTCCAACAAGATTCTGCACCGTCTCACCAGGCGAAACCAACATAGGCTTGGTGTGAGGACAACTTTCCGAAATATATTTCTTCGAAAGAGTGACCTGCCTCTTCGCCTGATTTGAATACTCTCGACTTGTATGCATGAGGTTACATACTAGGCAAACTGCGAATCACCAGGATTGACTGTGGATACTTTCAAGCAGCGTTTGGACAAGATTTGGAATGAAATGCCTCAGGATGTCGTGCGTGCCGCTTTTCAACAACGATTGTAATTAATTGAAAGGAAGAAAGATTTGAATTGGACCTTTTAAGGCAAATATTATGGATATACGCGAAATAGACTCTAAATTACAATCTATGCAAGTCACTTATTTTTATGATCATTATTTTACTGACAGTTGTTATTACTCACCCTGTAATGTGCATTTAATTCAACTGCAATCTAGCTGTACCCAGAGTGCGTGTAAGCGTCATGAGAGCGAATCGAAAATACCTAACATAAAGGGGTTTCAGTATGACGTCTATCGTTTTCTTTCTTGCTACTTGGTGCTCTTTTTATTCTATAAATCGTGATGACATTTTGTATCGCGCTTGGGATGTGTAATTACTTTCAAATGTGTCGGATTTACTTCGAATTCGTCGAATTTACTTCGAATTTGTCAAGCGTCGCACTTTCCTGGTAACAATCCTCCAACAATAATTTTCAAGTTTTGTTATCATTTAAAATGTACTGTAAGAAGAACAGACATATCATAAATGGAATTTCAAAATATGTTCAACTTTTTCGGTAATATCGTCCCTAGAGATCATCTCGTGTGTCTGCGATAGGTAGACCTTAGCCAGCACACGAGTAGTGCTATAAAAGTCACGTGCAACGTACTCCAGTTGGTGCTACATTCATGGTATCGATCGACAGTGAGGTGTGTAGGTTTGCGGGATCCATGAACAACACAAATAAGCTAGTTTAAGATAAAAGTAAAATGAGGGCCAAGTATAGCGCAGAGTCGTTCGGAGAGGAGTCTCAATGCACCATAGAAAAAGAATTTGCCTCCCAAAACATCCACATGCCAAGTTTAGTTTCATTTGCTTGATTACTTCTGAAGTTATGAGGAAATTTGTATTTCATTTGTATGGGAGACCTCTCCCCCTCTTAAAAAAGGAAGGGGTCCTAATTCATCATAGAAAAAATTCTTTTGCTCCAAAAACCCCCACATGCCAAATATGGTTCCATTTGATTGATTAGTTCTCGAGTTATGAGGATATTTGTATTTCATTTGTATAGGAGCCCCCCTCCCCGTCCTAAAATGGGAAGGCGTCCTAATTCAACATAGAAAAAATTCTTGCCTCCAAAAACCTTCACATGCCAAATTTGGTTCCATTTGTTTGATTAGTTCTCGAGTTAGGAAGTAATTTGTATTTCATTTCTATGGAAGCCCCCCTCTTAAAGGAGAGAGGGGTCATAATTCTCCTCCTAAAGAGGGGAGTTAGGAGGAAATTTGTATTTCATTTGTATAGGAGCCCCCCCCCCCCCTCTTAGTGGGGGAGGGGTCTCTAACCATCATAAGAACCTTTCTTGGCCCCAAAAACCTCTACATGCAAATTTTCATGCCGATTGGTTCAGTAGTTTTCGATTCTATAAGGAACATCCCGACAGACAGACAGACAGAAATCCAGTTTTATATATAAGATAAAAAAACTTTAAAAATAATTTGCAATAGACTTAAAGTGAAAACACGCTCCCTATTAACTACTTTCCCTCAACTGAACTCAACTGAAAGGAAATCTGATAGCATAGAAATACTCCCCACACCCGAAAATCCTCGAATCGTAAGTAAATTTTTATGCTGATTAGTTAGCAGTTTTTATGTCTATAAAGAACAAACTGAGAGATATTTTCATTTATATATTAGTACTCTCTTTACTACCAGTTGCCAAAAAATAAAAGGATTTTGTATACTCTCCAACATTTCAACTACGGACAAATAGGTATAACTCTCTGAAGAAAATCCCACAAAAAGTATCGTCAATCATATTTTGGCTGAGCACTAGCACCATCTATGATCGGCATTCCCAAATATTAACAAGCAATTATTTTATAAGTGGCCTTTTTCTCCTTTCGTTAACCCTCTAACGGGCAACATCGTAAAAACGATGCGATCAAGCAAATGACTACTTTATCATAAAAGTACACTCAAAAGAAGCTCGAGTCGTGATTTTCATGGAACAATGTTTATCTGGAGAACCGCCAGATATGAAATAGCTCAATTTCTCTTTTTCTAGATGTCCTTTTTCTTCACAAGCAAAAAAGGGAATACACTCAAGTCGCTTTTTACGCGAAGGATACATTCCGCGTAAATCAAAATCGCGTAAAAAAACCGCGTAAATTCCGAAATTCGCGTAAAAAACCGCGTAAATTCCAAAATTCATGTAAAAAACCAAAAATTTGCGTAGAAAAACAAAAGTTCGCGTAAAAAAACTTCGTGAATTGCAACGTTTCGTGAAAAAATAAACTAATTGAGCACATTCGCGTTAATTCCGAAAATCGCGTAATAAAAACCGCGTAAATTCCGAAATTCGCGTTAAAAAACCGTGTAAATTCCGAAATTCGCGTAAAAAAAACCGCGTAAATTCCGAAATTCGCGTAAAAATAGTCGCGTAAAAAGCGACTTTAGTGTATTCGCACCATAATTTTTTTTGGAATTTTTTGGAACTGTTTTTGAGAAATTTTAACTTTTGAACGCATGGTCCAAACGTTGTGATATTGAAATCAAAATGTCAGGAAATCTGACATGTTAATAGTATGAGCTGTACTGTAACAGCTGGCTGCGAAATCTATCGTATAAAAAATAAAAGGTCGAGTTTCGATAACGGAATGTAGTACCAAATCCTTACTAGGCTTTTTATACTACTTAGTCACCTTATTTTACTTTCATCTAAACTTTAGGTTATGTCTTCATTTTTATGTCTTTTGTTTTGACTTAATTCTGCTTAGATTTTAGCAAAAGCTGTCAATCATTGTCTTTATTTCACCGTTCTTTCAATTTGCTTATTATTTTTACAATATTTGATATATAATGATTCAATTAAATGACAAAAACACTTTTCACTGATATTTGAAACAAAGATATGCCCAACAATCATTTTTTTCAATTGTTGAATTGGTTCAATCAATGACAACGATTTCTTTCAAGTAATTACTCAGTTGATTGTGGCTGTAATAGCTACTATGGATACAGTAGCTCTGTAACATTACTATTGTTGGACATTCTAGTAAAAAGTTGTATAAATTTTTGAAAAACACCTTGTACTTCGGTGTTTAAAATTATAACAATTTAAATTTATTCCGTTATCGTATATTTCAAAATGTTGATATGATCCTCGTTCGTGGAAGTTCCATTCGGTGAATAGCGCAATACATACTTTCATAGTACAAAATACAACATCATGCTGACAGTTTGCTGACCGCCCACCCTTGCGCAAAATCCTGCACCGTAGGGATCATCCGTAGGGCCGGGCAACGAAAAAAAACCTCCTGTGTTTACCTGCACAATTACTCGGCTAGACTGAAATCTTGATTGCATTCCACAGATCATTCAGGACGAACGGACAAACTGGTGGACGGATAGCTGCTGGCCGCCAACCGCGCTCATCACGGGCCAACGGATGGCCACAACACTTTTCTCCGGCTAGAAGACCCCTCATCGAGTCACCTGTGTATGTCTACTGGCAGCTCCTTGGCCAGAGATCCTGACCGTCACAGCAGCAAAACGATAAAGAAAAGTCAGAAAAAATGTGTTCTTGAACTATGTCTGCTCGATTTGGCATGGTCATTCTTCGCTTGTTGGAGATTTTTCTTTCAATTTCTAACGTTTCGGAAAATTTATGTTGCCTCCCTCCGGTTTCTTTTATGTGTTGTTCGTCCCGTTGAAACCATGTCATTTGCTGCGGACCAAGCAGCAACCAACCTTCAGAGGCTTCATGTGGCAATGCGAATGGCAAACAATGACCCGTTTCTGATCCAGGGCAGATTAAAACTGTGACACTTGCTGAGTTAGATGGAATAACGAAAACATTAATCATGATTTCGGTTCGGTTGCATTCTGGCAGAAACATGCGAATGATTTAGCTTTCCGTTTTGGATGCAAACTGAAAGCTTAACGCAAATGGGAAGAAATGTCCGCTCAAACATCAATGTCCGTGCAACTGTTTAGCAAAGTAAGAGCGATATCTGTTAAATGGTCGATTCGTCCATGTCTGTAACAACGTTTTGGTAGTTTTTTCGGTTTTTATAATCAATGCTTTCATTCAAATTGATATAAAATACTAATATGTATAACATTAATACGATACTGCTGGTTCTATATTTCTGAATGCTCGTGTTCACTAATGGCACGTTATGGGTTACCACGGTTGTGAAGAAAAGGTCCTTTCACGATGTTTTTTTTGTGATTTTTTATGTTTACGTAGACGGAATTGGTTAGTTATTAAGCGGGCAATATATTTTCCCCACGTGAACCAACCCGAATGAGGTAAAGAAAGCAGCATACCTATATAACGCAGAAAAAGAATGGGTGAAAGAAATGTAAAACCTAACCCGTGGCACTCTGGTGTTCGGAAGTTGAAACGTGTGGTTGGTGTCCACGCTACTAACGCGGGAGGGTGTAAATTGCAGTAACACATAGTAACACGTAACGGGGTTAGGTTGCTGCTTAATGACTCCTGCTTTCGTTTCGATCAATGTGTCTCATGCTAAGGTTGTTGAGCTTAAGTGAACTTGAGAAAAGCTTACGATGCGTGGATAAATAGCTGTTAATATAAATTTTATATTTAAAAATGTAATTAAATTGATTGACATGTGATATATCACAGCATTCACAGCTATAGCTTTTATCATACATTAAATATTTAATTATATTCTTTTTCTCATTTTCAATACAATACAATGCAAGTTTAACAGATTTTTATAGAAACTAAAAATCATGCTTTTATTTTGTAGGCATATGCATTTTAATAATTTTATTAGAGTTTCAATTATTATCTGGCGTTTTTGCTGCGGTTCGATTTTGATACATGCTTTAATATTCAGTGTTTTTTAATGTTTCCAAACAAATTTAACATTCTAGAATGGGTTTTCAAATATTCAAATTCTAGAATGAGCTTTCAAACAGAACCTTCTGTAAACCTGCAGTGCAGATAATATTTGGGTTGGTTGCACGAGTTTTGCGCAAAGTTACGTTATAACATATGATAAAAACAGTTGATAACCACATGGCTGATATACTTTCTAAAATGCGGTTTTTCACCTTATACCGGGCACTCATCAGTAATTACCGGGTACTGTTATCGTTCAATTGCCAAAAGTTAAGTATATATCAAAACTTGGTAAATGTGTGAGTTTTTTTTGCATTAAACCAGTACCGTTTAAATTGTTTTTTTTTTTTTTATTATAGTCATTTAACAGCTTGGGCCATTCGTGACTTCTGCGGGGTTGAGATTGGAACCCGTGCTCTCGGTATGAGAGGCGTGAATGCTAACCACTACACCGGGATTGACCTCGTCTTAATTGTTTCCATCCGTGAATCCCTCAGCTTGGGTACGGAGGAATGGTACAAAACTTCTTAAGCGTCACTTCTATGAACCCCCTTGTCTAATTCTTTCCCCTTCACGCCTTGTACCATTCTGCTCGAATACTATCAGCACCATTATTTCTTTATTTTCTTCTACCGTACCGTCGATTCGGGCGAAATTGATCAGTCGGGTGAAATTGATCACCTTGGACCAACGAGTAAAAAACTCTTTATTCTACGTTTATACTGATTCATAAAGCTGAATATGCACCCATCCATATAAAGATTGAGTTACAGGTCAAAGTCGCTTGACTTTCAGCAAGATTGATCTTGTAAATAGCTTGATTTTTTAAAATTTACTATTTTGATCGAATCGCAATTTTCAACATGCCCGATAAAACTCCTTGCTGTTAACACAAATTTTGTTACAAAAGGAAACTTTAATAGAACTAATTCGATTATCTAATTATCTGGCTGTGCTTTGATAATTTCCATGAATAAAATAATGCGACAGAAATTGTTTAATTTGACCTTTTACGAAATAAAACGATTGATAACATCATGAACTGAGGCAACATAGATTTCTAGATCGCTATGGGTGCGAAATGGAGCTGCCACCTGCGAAAGTTTATTCTTTCTGTGAAGCAGAATGGAGATTTATAAAAGGGTGCAAAAGACAGACAATACTTCGCACAAATTTTACAAACGCTCCATATGGCAGTTGCATGAGAGTGCAAGAGATCGATTTGTGCTTACATAGCGAAATGCAACTACACATTCAAAGAGACAGTCAAGCTCCCGTATATGAGGAGAATTAAATTATTTGTTTCACTAGATTGGTGAAGATTGTATACGAAAATCGTACATTTACACATATATACAGCAATGTTTAAACAAAAACAAACGATTACGATGCTAAAATTGGCTTGATATCTTTTCTATCGTTTTTATTTATTTAGCAGATGCATCAACCATGCTATTGTAGAGCTGACTGTTTGATTTTTGTGCTAGTTGCTTTACGCGACATTGTTGCCTACATGCAGGCAATATCTCGATTACGCCAGATTTTATACTGCACGTTATCTTATTGCTGTCAGAGCGTATGGTTTAATAGCAATATCGTCTTGATTTCTACGTGATCAATTTCACCCGTTATTTGTAAATTTTCAATTTCACGATTACATTAAGTTTTACCTAAAATAAAACTATTTATATAAGATATAGATGACACTGTCGTGTAGCCAGCACTACAGTACTTATTTTAAAATTGAATCATCTTGCTTAATATGTTTCTATTCAAAGATATTTAAAAAATACTCGAAAAAGTGATCAATTTCACCCGAATTCACGGTACCTATCGTCGAGTGTAAAAAACAACTGTTAAAAAAACTGACTCTGGTTTTTTTTGTACTTTGTAGAGACAAACAGGTCAATTTCAAGATGTTTTTAAAAAGTACATAAGGGTTTTCAAAGGTACTTGCAATCCGGTATATCAAATTAAAACTTAGTTAGCACGAAGCTTGACAACCGGAACCCCATTGAATCGTCTAATTCGATCAGCTGGAGAAACCCATCAATTTCCGGTCAGTGCGACATTGCACGACTACTGGAGTCGCGCTGCCTATTGACAAACCTTACTTGTCAAGTGTATTTTTTCACTGCCAGAAGCAAAATAAAACTTTTTCGTTTTCTTTCCATTGTGTTACCCCGCACACGGCCAATCATGCCAATTGGGGTCTCTTGTTGTCCCTCGGGGTGGTTGGACCAACTTTTCCACCTTATTTCTTGTCCCAATCAGAAACTTCCTTCATTCGTGTACAGTGGCGTGTGTGCGTGTGTACGATGCGTCCCTAAAGTTTTTTTATTCTTCCTTTCGATTCCGCTTTCAAATCAATTTAATCGTCAGCAGGTATTTTTAAAAGTTTTATTTGAATTGAGAACTTTTACTTAAACTTATAAGCGAGCAGTATAATGCAAAACAGTCTTTACTAACAGGACTACTGGAGGCATTTCGTCTGCTAGTTTTGAGTAGAAAATATTGGAATCGATAAACCGTGCAGGAGCATGTCGAAGTGCCATTTCATACGTGTAACATTGGCTAACTGATTAAGTTAGGAAAAAGGCTAGATTTTTGTGACCCTATCCGGATTTCATTTTCACTTCCGGGAAATAAAATCGAATCTTTTCGATTAAATTTTATAGGAAAAGTTTACCGGCTGACTGTTAGTTGAGATTTTGAATTTTTCGTTACTTCAAATAGCGTAAAAGCTTCGAAGAAGGCATTCATTCTCCTGAGGGAGCGTCGCCTGCGAAGTAACTTTTCTGCCCCGAAAGGAGGGATGGAAAAATTGTTCAATAGCCTTCGAGGAAGTAGGAGCGAATAAAAGGAAACTGTTACCACAGTTCGCTCTTTTCAATTTCAGGTGACATTCGTTAGGCTGTTGATTTGTAAATAAAACAGGTATCATCAGTGGAAAGGAATTTAATTTGAATTGGATTGGTATTTTTTAGATGCGAATACTAATCACTATATTGATTGCTTGGCATAACAAATGTTAGAGAAGCCCAGCTTGAACATGATTCTGCAGTTTTATACCAATAAGGTAACTTAAAATTACAAATTACGTACAAGCATTTTAAGGAATAAATTGTGTAATATAATAGTATTATTCCGAGTCATAGTGGAATTTAACTATCAAAAACGCAATGGTTTCCTATGGCGCACAAATGCATAATTTTTCAAGTGTAGTGTTTTTTGGAGAAGTTTATTAATAAAATATAACGCATAGTTATACATCCTTTGGTTAATCGTGAATTCATCTATTAAGGGGAAATAATTTTTTTAAATGCGTCCGAATTCAATCTGCAGAATGTAAATAATTATCGCATAAGGTGTATAGTAACAATTTAAGAGTTAGTAGTGTTTTTTAATGCACGTCTTAACTCAATTTGCAAATTAAGGAAAAATAAAACGTTTTCTTTTATTTCTAATATTTTTTTTTATTTCGAACCCCAACTCACAAAATTTATCAGTGTTTGTTCTGATAAGCAATAATGATTGACAATTTGATGAGCAGCGGAAATAAAGAAAGTGTGATCCATCTCAAATTAAACAACGATTCTGTTTCGATCACTCTGACTCAGAAAAGAACATCTTCCACATCTGACTTTCTAGCTTATTGATATTCTATCGACATAGATTTAAATTCGTTATAGTATTTTGCTCACACTTAACATTTTACATTCTAAAATCTCGAGATGATTGAAAAAATATTTATAGGTAGATGTAGCAAAATAGTGTTTCAGTTTGATTGGTTCGCTCTGGACTCCTGTCGACAATAAAACAGCAGACGCGTCCTATTTTACACCTCGGCGGCAAAGTGAAATTTTCTCCCAGCTCTAGCAATTTCCAAGAATGCTTCCTATCTGTTACGTTCACAATGGGAAGCAAACCGTCGACATCGGATACGGAACCGTTTGATTTTCCTTTGTTCTGCTGCCCACTTGATATCTATATGGGAATGAATTCGTTTGCCTTTTGCTTTTTGATTACTTTGGCAATATTCTCAAGACGGTTCCGGGTGTCGATAAGGATATTACTTTTTGATTTGTGATCCTTTTGTATGCTGGCTGCTTCACACGGCACAGAAGAAAGCTGATGTCGTAAGTTAAAACGTGTGAAAGCTTTGGCTGTAACACAAAAACAAGAAAAAAAATTGGTGGAAATGAATTTCGTTCGATTGATGTTAGCTCACATCTCCCGATTCTTGACGTGAGCGCTCGTCTGTCGGCCGTGGGATGAAACGGAAAAGAGCGACGGAAGGATTATATTACTTTTCACTTGATTTGAGATGTGCACAAATTGGCACTCTGGCACGTGTCCTGTCATTGCATTCGTTTTCTAGTGCTGAACGAAACAAAGTTATTCCGAACGGTTGTACGACCGCTGACGTTGGCCGTTTCGCTTGGGGAAACTCGGACAGCATAGCAAGCAGTAAATACAGGGTCATGTCCGAAAAATAGCCACTTGACTGGATTTATTGTGGTGCAAATAGTCGTCAATTCATGGCCATCGTAAAGTTAATCCTTGCGTATGAAGTATCACTAAATGGGCTTTTATTATAATCCCTGCTCCTAAGCTGCGATACGAGTCATGATTTTACCGTATCCAGTTCTCTCACTCAAACGCCTACATAAAATTGCACTAGTACACCTGTGTTGATACAATAATTGCATTGTTACTCTCAGCATAAAGGCATTTTCATACCTAGAATTATCCTTCAGAGGTCTCATACGATCAACTTTACTCGCTGCTGCGCTCTCCCAATTAGTTTAATTTGTATAAATTGCATTAAAAAATCCATCTAAATTATCGTAATTAACCTCACTCGATATGCGAATTCATTTCAATTAAAATAACTAAATAACCACAGCTGGGTCGCCGGTGTGCATGCATGTATGTGAGCTGAAGCGTAAAAAGAGTGCAACACTCAGTGAACACCCGGCACCTACATCACAGGAAAAGCGCAACAAAGTGAAAACCCCACCCAGTCAGCGCGTGCACCGGGCAGAGTCACACCGGGAGTCAGTCTGGGGCTCAAACCCCATTTGGGCGAGGGCCGCCGAGGGTGAGCCCCCACTGATAAAGACCAGATACCACGTACGTGCATGTGCAACCACGTGGTAAATTTAAAATAGAGGGTTTAACTTTGCTTCATAATGTTCCTTCCGCTTCCCTACTGAGCTTCCATCTACTCGAGAGGAGATAGAGAAGGATATGCGCTTTCATTGCACATACAGTCTGGACCGCAAAATCGTTCGTTTCCCCCTCTTACGCCATGCGGATGGTTTCTTGTCCACCAGGAGGATGTACGCTGCAAAACCAGAGCCGTGAAGCTCGGTATTCAATATTTTTAAATATAATTTCCTTGTGCTCGACATTTGCGGGCGGTTTGTTATTTTATGGTTACGTTGTTGCCCGCAGTCGTTTCTGGCTGGCAGAGCAGGATTGTTCTGAACTGCAGAAAGCGGAGTTACGCCTAAGTAAAAGTTCACTTATTTATTCAACCGTGGAGTTCGTCAGCATAATGAAGAAAATACTGAGGGAAGCGAGCATTGATAAGGGTAGGCGGTGTGGCCGGAGTATGATGGTTGGGTTTGACTCTGTGGTTTGAGATGGTGACGGACCAGTCCGAGTGGGTGTGATCAATGGGGTCCGAAAATCAAATTATTCCTGACCGAAATGGAAAATCCCCGTTCATGGTGGTGCACGTTAAGGGGCCCGGTCGGCCAGGACGGTGGGATGGTACGGGTGGAAACGAAAACGTCGAATAAAATATTAATTCAATTATGCTGAATGGTATTTGCGATTTCATCGCTATCGATTGATTCGTTTGTGTTTTTGGTAACGGACAAGAGAAAACCAGATTTGTAATTAATACTTTTTGTTGAGTGGAATTTATTTATACTTTATTAATTGGATTCAATATAGAACTTTGTCGTACGGTGAAATCGTAATTTTTAAATAATTCAATCACTTATCTTTACCCCACTTCGGCTGAATGGTCGGTGGGGAAATGTAACTTTTGAATCATTTATCCACAGCAAGATTTGGATAGCACAATAAAAAGGATAGTATAGCTAATTAACGCGGAATATCTGTCTAAGATGAATCAAAGAAATTCTAGCTGGAAATTGGTTCCTAGTTCTTTGTATTTTCCTTATTCATACAAATCTGTGCCTGTTTCGAACTTGATGAGACGTAATATATATCTGTTAAAATATACAAATGCAAAAATAATAGATAATGGAATTAAAAGCAAAAGTGTAATTTTCCTCAATCTACTGATTCTATAAAGAGGCTCATGGAAGGAACATTAGACAGAATAACGTACAAAAGTAAGACAAAAAAAATACAAAACTTACACTGTATTTCGAATACAGAATACAGATTTGACACAAAAATTACACATAATCAACAAAAATGACACATAAATTACAAATATATATATATAACGAAATAATGGAACGAAACGATAACAACATGCAAACTGTACTAAAATGGCATTAAAATTATTTAATATTAATAGGAAATTATATCAAAATTAAAAATAGTACAAACGGCCTAATGAAAATAACTATAAAACAAGAAATAGAAAACAAAATTATTTATCCCAAAAGAACTCCAGAATTGCAGTTTTCCGGTTAAGATTTGAGTAGTCTCCCAATTTTCGGTCGAGCGTTTCTTCTGATTACACCACTAAGCGGTCTTATATTTTACAGCCAAATATCAAGTTTTGTTTTGCTTTTTTTCTATTTCATTTTATTAACGGCCCTTTAAATAGGTTTAGTTTCGCTTTAACATTCTCTACACATATTTTTTTTGAAACGATGATTCTACAATTGATGAAGGGACGGTACGGGAAAGTAATGAAGAAGGATTTGTTTTCGGGAATGAAGGCGAAGGGTGGAAAGGAAGGGGGGGGGGGGGGGTAATAGGTAGCTATGCTTAACAAGTTGTCGTTGTGACTACTATCTTTTGTACAATGCTGGAAGGTGCATGGGTCGAACCAAGCTGTAATCAGAGATTATAATTTGTCCAGCGCCTCTGTGGTTCAAAGGTACACGGGTACCAGTGAGCGACACGCCCTGGCAGGTGTTGTGGGTTCAAATCCGGTTATAATCTCTGATTACAGCTTGGTTCGACCCATGCACCTTCCAGCATTGTACAAAAGATAGTAGTCACAACGACAACTTGTTAAGCATAGCTACCTATTACCCCCCCCTTCCTTTCCACCCTTCCCCTTCATTCCCGAAAACAAATCCTTCTTCATTACTTTCCCGTACCGTCCCTTCATCAATTGTAGAATCATCGTTTCAAAAAAAATATTAATATATGCCTGACCGCATTTCAAGGTCATGACTAAAGTCACGAGTTTGGTCAATTCTCTACACATTTACTCAGCGTGAGTATATTTTGTTCCACTATTGCTGTTTCTGTTGCAAAGATTGACAGTATATTTCTTTGACTATAATCAAGACCAAAAAATCAGAGGGGTTGTGTACAAGACACGACCGCATGTTCAACGTAGGCCTACGCAAAGCTAATGTAAAAGTGCGTTTAGAATGAGCAATTTTGTCTACATTTTGAATGCGATATGTTGCTAGTTTTTGCTCAATGTTGCTTCTGTCGCCACCTGCACATTTGTGATACGTCGCCATAGTTACTTGGAAACATTAGCAACAGTTAGGAACAACTTGCATACCACTAGTTGCCAATCTAGACGCACCTTAATAAAAACACTTATGAGAAAATTGATTGCTAGTGGAAAACGTAATACTCTTCATTGAGAACCATTTTGAAAGTTTAATATTGAGTGGAACGATTGTGTTGGGTACTTTGTGCTGCAGAGAAAAAGCATAGTGGTCACCTCACGCAACACTTCAACGTTGGAGGGATCAGCTATTACATCGCTCTGCCACCGTCAACGCTGGCCTCTTAGCCGTTACAGTTAATAATGTCTCCTCTCGGACTCGCTTGCGGCAGTTTCGCATGTATTTTGATGAGAGCAGTTGAGACATTGTAAAATCAGATGCATCAAATCACTCACTTCTCATTGACATTGATTATATGTTATTAATAACAATTTCATATGGTAACTATGGTAACAACTGAACGAATACTGTAGTGAATTTGGAAAAATTGTTCAACTTTACGTGGAAGTTCCAGGAGTTACTTGCGAAATACAATCTTCTAGTAAAAACTAAACTAAAGGCACATATTTTGTGATTCGAATGGTATGCGAACCATAAAAATATATTAAAAATTGGCTGAGCTATAAGCGTTCAAAATCTATCACTTTTTCGTGTCACGGTCAACTTTGCTTTTCTAGCATGCCACCCTATTAAAGTAAGACGTAGTCCTACGTCAAAAAAGGACAAAATTTACATGAAAATCAGTCACCATGCGGTATCGAATTCTGTACTGCCTCCAAATCCATCACATAAACGAAATTGCTAGATAATAATATTTATTGAAAGTCTAACTACACTGAAGTCGCTTTTTACGCGGTTTGTTTTTAACGCAACTATTTTTACGCGAATTTCGGAATTTACGGGGTTTTTTACGCGAATTTCGGAATTTACGCGGTTTTTTTACGCGAATTTCGCAATTTACGCGGATGTGCTCAAAACGTCTGTTTTTTTCGCGTAGTGTTGAAATCCACAATTTTTTTACATGAAATTTTGGTTTTTTACGCGAATTTTGGAATTTACCCGGTTTTTTTACGCGATTATATCTATTATGGTAGGTCTACAGGAACGATAGGGAGTGGACGTGTGGAAGTCATAATGTATGGTAGGCATAACGGACGTATGGCAATCTGCCGTTAGCTTGAAAGCGGTCTAATTAACTCAGTTCAAAAGTACATTACACATAGTATGAGTCAGCTTACATACGAATGGGCGAAACAAAAATGGCCGTGTTCGTGTTTCGGATTTTTATGATTCGGCGTAATAGGGGTTCGGCCTTTCATAATACTTTCTTTCGCCTTTGGTGACCACTAAGTATTGATCGCAAAATTCTATGCTTAAAAATCTTAAGCAATCGTCGATCAGCATCCTTTAGTGTCCATGATTCATGTCCATACAGGGCCACCGGGAGGATTAGTGTTCAATATATACCGTACCTATAGAGTAAGAAGGGGTAAAAGTGCGATTCAATGATTTAGCGGTGCAGATTCCGAGTAAATTAACTACATTGACATGGATGGGTGACTACTTTGACAGTTTGAATCTAACGTAAACTTTGGTTGCTTACGAAACATGGTTGCTGAGCTATGTGCAAGTGTTATTTTAGGGCCGTTTTGATGTAATTTTTCGTGATACGGCAAATACGATACCAACAGGAAGATATTACTTGTTGAAAATTTGTAGCAGCGTTTTACATCACTCACATATCTGTTTTGAAAATACGGACAAAAGAATTTACAAAATATATTTCGCTTTTCCGTAATGTGTTACTTCGCGGGTCGGAAGGACCACGACAATCGACCCCAGTCCCTGGTCGAACCACTGGGGACTATCCGGGGCTGGGCTCCGAAGGCCTCTTCTTATGGCTAGCTCGAGCGTGAGGTCCGGAGGCTCAAGATCGGCTCTGGGACAATGTGACACCAATCGGAAATCCAAACACGGTCTTTTTAGCAAACTTTTTATTCTAACTTACTGGATGTGTAGGGTACGTGTACGGTGCTGGGCCGGCCGGCTGATGCTGGATCTGGCGGTGTAGAATCGGGTGGTGATGATGTCTGGTGGATCTGCAGTACGGTTGACAATGTCCGAGGGCCAATTTACAGGCCTAGTAACTTCAGCTACGCGTTATTACCGCTGCCGTACGTTCCGCTCGGATGACATAGACCGCGGCTTACCAGCCACGCGGTTGACTTTGAGCAAATTAGCAATAATGGGTCCTGGAGGTTGGGGAGGGAGGAACAAAACGGAACTATAATTTTCTGCCTTTAATTTTCGTTCACTTAAGCCAGTAATACCTGATTCTCTTAACTTTTACTCGTCCTTAACTTTTATCTCCCGGTTTTTCCTTTAACTTTCTTCACTCGTATCTCTTTTTTGCCTTCGATACGCTATCTTTCCTTTTTCAATAACTACTTATAGAATTTTTCCTCACTGTAGTCTTTGGTGGTTTAGCAACGAATGGTATTACTTTTTAGGCTTCTATCGTTTCTAACCTAACTGCCCCTTCCTCCCTTTTCCAACCTCCTTTTGCACCCCTGACATCCCTCCTTCCAGTGCTCATTCTATCCAGGTGTTTCCGCTTTCCCAGATCCAGCAATATTTTGTGTTTAGTGTGTTAACAATTTTATTCCTTATTCTAATCCTAGCCTTAGACCGTAGATTATTAATTTTAGTGCCTAATTTAACCTTATCTCCTAATATACAAATAACATTTATTATAAATTATTCAAAAAACTACCAATGACAACTATGACGGGACTTTAGACAAATTATAGCAACATTAAATTGACGCAAATCATGCTGAATAGCAGTATACCCGTTCTCTCGCGTTGCTATTCCTGTGTGGTATATGGGGTAAAATGTGCAAACGGTAACACTACCCCACACTTCCTCCACAAAAATAAATTAATAGAAATAATAATTTATTTTTGTCCAATATTTACTTCAGACTAATCTTGCTCAGGGTTGAGCTGCTTCTTTCAAGCTTATCGAAATTCCTAAAAGGAATCATCTAGATGTCAATTTACCAAATAGTTAATTTTGGTCTTACAAAATAAACCATTTTCGACATTTACCCTATCGCGGATCTTTTTAATCGATCTTATTTTCTCCCAATAATCTAAACATATTTCTCATGTTCAGCGAGAGAAAATCGATCTCCCCTGATCCACTGCGGTGAGATTCAATCAAATGAAGCTGTTACTCAAATATGGACTGTCATGGCGGATAAAAGGCTTGATATGCCTTGGTGAACAAATAATTTGGATTTTAATTGGAGTAATACGGAAATATTTTACGCGGAATGCTGTTTTGGTGAAGAACTAAGTGTTTCAGAACGATTTTAGTGCAACGTGCCTCTTTACTGAACTGTAACGCAGAGTAAACCGGTTAATACATCTGCTTAAGGGGATTCGGAATTCGGAATTCATCAGTTGGCGTCTCATTAGTCGGTTTTATTCCGAAACCTCAAATTACAGATCTGAAGAAGACCGCTGGATTATTAACGGCGACCAAAATTCAGTTGACTTGGATAAACATAGACGGACCATGACAATACAATTGAACTTCATTTATCTCACGAACTTTGACCTTGACTTTGACTTCGACGACCATTTGACTCTAAATTAACGTGTTATAAACCTGACCTATACAAATAACTTGGACTTAACTAAATACGAAATGTGGAACCTTACTAATTTACATGAGTGTCTGCGAAAAGTGATCAAATTTATTCCGGAATTCCCGGTTTGAGATCTGAAGCAGAGAATATGCCTATATTCTTTCCCGATTCATCCTCGAGCTCATAGGAATTCGTTCCGCGCTTCGAGATGATTGTGCACGGTACATATGCAGGGCAAAGCTTTGCGTTAATGTTGTCTCGGGCTGATGATTGCCGAAAGTTTCTCCTATAAACCTTCTGTCCGACTGTATATACTGGAGCAGGTTTTCTGAAGCGGAGATTGTAATTATGGGCGCTTTTCTCATGAGCTTTCTTTAAATTGGAAACAACAGAGTCATAAACCTTTTTATCAATCAGAAACTTTTTCGCTAATCGTTCCTGTTCTGAGAGATCACGGGTGTTCACATCGAGCAGATGTTCGCCTCCCTCAGAAACGATCTCGTGACCGAATAGTATCCGGTACGGTGAGAACCCAGTCGCTGAGTGTCGAGTATTATTAAGTGTATACTCTATTTCCGAAGTTTTTGTGTCCCATGCTCTTTGATCTGACCGTACATAGGTCCGAATGCAGGCATTTACGTTCCTATTCAACCGCTCTACAGGGTTGGCCTGGCTGTGATGCCGTGCATTTGACCAGTGGACAACTTTGTAGCTATCTAAAAACTCTTTGAATTTTTTACTCATGAAGCAGCTTGCGTTGTCGGAAATCAATATTTCAGGTACTGAGTACCTATGAAACCATTGTTCCTTTATCGTTTTGATTACTAGTTCAGTACTTATCTTTTTCATTGGAAATAACATAGTCCATTTTGAAAAGACGTCCATTAAAACTAGCAAGTGTGTATTTCCATTCTTTGACCGAGGAAGTGACTGTAGAAAATCAATAGCTAACATCTGAAACGGTTTGGTTGTTATTCTCTGTTTACCCATTTCGGGATGCTGGGACGTGTTTGCGGGCTTGCACTCCTTGCATGCCGTGCACTGAGTCACAAATTTACGAACTTTTGCTGCCATTTTTGGCCAAAAATACCGCTTTCTAACTTTGTCCAGTAATTTTTCGTAACCGATATGGAAACCCTTCTCATGCTCGGTTTTCAAAACAATTTCTCGTGACTCTTCAGGCAAACAAATTTTCCACTCGAAGCGATAATCAAGTGTATCTGTTTGAGTAGGAATAAACTTATATAAAACATCATTTTCTATTTTATAATCTAGGTTGTCCTCAGGTGAGCTACTGACGTTTTGGTAGAGTGTGGAATACCAATCGTCCTGGGTATTAGACATATCAACAACTTCAATGGAACGTGAAAGGGCATCAGCAATGACGTTGTTCTTCCCACGACGGTGACGTATTTCTAAATCATAGGCTTGAAGCTCGATACTCCAGCGACTCAATCTCGACGATGTTCTCCATTTCCCTCGCATAATATGCGTGAGAGCTGAAGCATCGGTCACAACCACAAAATGTGATCCCTCAATATAGGGACGAAATTTATTGATGGCTAGAATCACCGCTAGCCCTTCTTTCTCCGACGCAGAATAAGCTTGCTGGGTTGGCGACAACTTCTGGGAAAAATATGCTACCACTCGCTCTCCGTCGTTATGCTCTTGGACTAGGATTGCTGCAACGGCCGTGTCGCTTGCGTCGCTTTGAATTTGGAATGGTAGGTCAAAATTTGGATTAGCAAGCACCGGGGCACTTATCAGGCATTCTTTTATGCGAATGAAAGATTGCTCTGCTAAA
The DNA here is from genome assembly GCF_943734655.1 of Sabethes cyaneus. NCBI lineage: Eukaryota > Metazoa > Arthropoda > Insecta > Diptera > Culicidae > Sabethes > Sabethes cyaneus. Next base: position 2,440,831 of record NC_071354.1, on the reverse strand, counting down.
TCGTTCCATTTTATCGTTTTAGGTTTCTTTCGTAAGAGGTTCGTTAACGGGTTTGTATATTCACTAAACTGTGGTATGAAACGCCTATAATAATTGGCCATGCCAAGGAACCTACGGAGAGATCGGATCGACGACGGGCGTTCATAATTAACAATTGCCTCAATCCTCTCCGGGTTTGGCCTCAGGCCGTCAGCAGATAATATGTACCCAAGATAGGCAATCTCTTTAACGCAAAATTTAGATTTATCAATGTTAATTGACAAATTTGCTCTTTTTAATCGATTTGCTACGTCACTGAGAGCTTGTAGGTGTGCCTCGAACGTATCGCTTACCACGACTATATCGTCTAAGTAAACGAATACGTTCGGTTCCAGTTCACCATAACCTAGGACCTCGTCCATCAGTCTAGCCAACGTGGCTGGGCTGTTGACGAGTCCAAACGGTAGTCTGGTGAACTGAAACAGTCCCCTCCCGAGCACTGAAAAGGCCGTATACTTTTGTGAGTCAGGATCGAGTGGTATCTGTAAGAATGCCTTGGTAAGATCAATGGTTGACAAATACTCGCTTGATCCTAACCGACTAAGTATACGGTCTTGGTGGGGGAGAGGATAGGCATCCCTTTTTGTCCGTTCATTCAAACGACGTGCATCTAAACATAAACGTACCTCGCCTGTGGGTTTGATGACCGGTACGGTACTCAATGCCCATTCACTTTTACTTTTTTCAATGACTTGCTGCTGTAACATCTTGTCTAATTCCCTATTAATCCTTTTCTGCATCTCAGGAGATGTCGGGTAAGGATTAATTCTAACGGGAGGTGTTTTTTGATACTCTTCCTTCAATTCTATTTTGTGCGATATCATTGGAGTGATATCAAGCACTTCCCCGTCCACTGCAATCTTAAATAGCCCTTTCACTTCCTCTAGTTGCCCCTTCTGTTCTTCAGTGAGTTCCTGTTCGTGTAGCTTTACACTCTCTTCATCAACGCTGCTCAGTTCATGCGATTCTATCGACAGAGAGGGTTGCAACTTGAACGCATGCCAAAAATCTTCGTATCCTAGAACCAGTCTGCGATTGAGCTTTGGTGCGACCAGAGCTGAGATAATATGACACTGGTCATTAAACGTAATCGGCAAGTTTACACAACCTTTTACTTCCAAAGATGAGCCAGAAGCTGTTTTTAGAGAAATATTAGACGGATAGATTTTTAATTTCAGATCTTCAAGCAATTGTTCGGAACCAACCCCGAGAACTGTACGCTGAGCACCGCTGTCTAAGAGGCCAACGATCTCTTTCCCAAAAATATTAACTTTTATAAACGGTCGTGCATCTCCGTCGACCCGGACTAAAAGTTCATCGACGTCTTGATCTGTTAGGTAGTCTGTATCTGAAACTGGCTCGAAACCGTTATGCAGCAAATCGGTGAAAACATTAATCTGATTAGGGGATTTTAAAGATTGACTAGCAGCTTCCCCCCTTAAGCTGAGTTCTCTACGTTTTTTGGACAATTGGGACAAGTTTTTGTGAGCACCGCTGGGAACCCACAAATTCGACAGAATATATTACTTGGTTGTGAGCATTCTCTATAATGATGACCATTTTCTCTACAATTATAACAGGTTCCTATAGGAGGACGCTTGTACTGGCTAAGTAGCTGTTGTAATGTACTTTTGCTGGAACCTTCCATAGCTTCCTCGTTAGTTGCCTGCTTCACTTTACTTTTATCGCCAATTTCTTGAGGCTTTTGATTGCCTTTTGGCTCATTTTTGCTTAGCTTAGATTTATTAGCCGAGCTTTTAGAATTTTTATCAAAACTATTCTGAAAGCTTGTGGTAATCTCGTCTATCTGGCTGGTACGAGACCTATAATTATTTTCGTAGGACCGTTGGAATCTATTCCAATAGTTTTCGTCAATTAGCCTGCCATATTTCTTCAAGTGCGCGAGGGATTTAATTCGCTTACCTACCATAGCATTCTTATAGTCGAAGCGCATATTTCGCCAGATAGTTTTAAACTTTCTTCGGTCCGAAATTGGCCGAGTCATAGATTGAAACAGTTTGTTCATATCACTAAAATAGTCTGCAAACTTTTCATTGCGTGTTTGTAAGCGATTTGTAGTTTGTATTTCCAATTGAAAATCGAGATCGGGTGGAAGAAACTCTCGTTTTAGCTCTCTTTTTAACTGTGACCATTTATAGAATTCTCGATTTTCCATTGCCTCGACATACCAGTCTTTTGCTTTTCCGGCAAATAAGTGAATTGCGCTTTGAAAAAGCTCACGATCTGATATTCGCTCTGCTCTACTTCGCAGTTTGATCTCTTTAAGAAACTCGATTAGCCTTCGACCATTATCCTTGCCATCGTATCGTAATTTCCATTCTGAAATGGGCACTCGCTTTAAAGATTCTCGATTTTTCTTATATTTCCTGTGCTTTTTAATTATTCCTTGTCGCGCGCCTGACGAATCAGAAGTTGTTATTTCTGACGAGTAATCCTGTTCTGAGCTTTCAAAAGACGACATTTCGTCGGATGTATCCGAGGAGCTTTTGTGTTTCTCTCTAAATTTCTTAAATTTGGCGCATTCTTTTTTTCCAATTTTCTTGGCTATTCGTTTGGGTTCATATTCGTTTCGTAAACTTGTATCAGACTTTTCCGAATTATCGCCTGGTAGGTCGATAATCTCTTCTGGCTTAGATTTATTCAGTTGAACTACTTTCTCCTTTCTACTATTTTTCTCGGTATCATCTTCTAATTTCAACGGCAGGGGAAATTCTAGCTTTGGCTCTGGGGCACTGTTTTTCATTCGTTCGTTGAGATTCTGTAATAATTTTTCCAAACGTATTTTCCTTTCCCTACTTTCCTTAGCTTCCTTTAACATTCTTTCCTCCATCTGAATTTCTTTTTCTCGGTACTGCCGTTCTTTTTCAGTGGTTTGTGCCACAAAAATTTTCAAATGCTTTATTAAATCTGTGGGTATTTCTTTGTTTCCTTGCTCGTACTGCGATAATTCTTCTAATATTTCCTTTGATCTAGCGACAGATGATTCTATTTCCTGCTTTTTAGATTCTATTGATTTTTCTTTTACCCCTCCGCAAGCTCCCTCTGAAAAATCGTCAGTCTCCACTATTATGTCATTCCCGCTAGCAGTATCGTTCAAAATTTCAATTTCATTTCTAACACCTTCGATGGCTTTACTAATATCGGTTGCTATCTGATCGGGTTCATTCAAACTTTCATCTCCCGAAGCTGTGCTACTTGGGAAATGCTTCGCAAACGTCTGAGCAATCTGCTTGCTAATGGATTGAATTTCACGTTCATGTCTCAGGGCTTCTGGTGCACGAGAGAGCAAAAATGTTCTGACTCTGTAATGTACTAAACGTGTTTTTAATTTATCTCTTTTGTGGACATCGGTTTTGGGATTATCTAACCGGTTTTTGATATCTGACGATTTTGAATAAATGACTGAAATTTCATTCGCGACTTCTCTCCAAGTGGGTGAATATGTAAATGCAACGGTGGACAATTCTCTTTCTTGCTTCATTTGATCCTTTAATCTTCTTCTCTTGACGCTCTCATGTTCATTTACACCGAAAACTATTCCGCGAACTGATAGTTCGTGTTCTACTTCCTCTGCCCACAAATGAGCAACGTTTAAATTTTTATACAACGCCTGCAGATTCATTGTATCGACAATTGAATCCTATTCGTAATGAATTAGAAACTGTGTACGTGAATGGTAAGAGTTATTTATTGAATATTTGAGCAACGCTTCATTTGAATAAATATATTCACTATGTTTCGACTAAACGGTTGAATCAAGACCCATTAAAAAAACTTTCTTTATATAATATCACACGACTTTCCCGCTATCTGGTAAATTCACACACTGAGATGCATTACTTTTGCGGATGTACGCGCACTAGTAAGCGAGATTAGTCTCTATTAAATTCTGCGAACAAAGGTGTTCTCGGATTAGCGGTTGCACACTTTGCCTTTCACCACTTCGAATAGACTTTGCGATTTCCTACTCACTTTACCCTAGCTGAGGCACTTTTTCTTTGGACTTCTGATTGGTTTTGTCTTTTAGTTGGGAGCCATTTGTTACTTCGCGTGTCGGAAGGACCACGACAATCGACCCCAGTCCCTGGTCGAACCACTGGGGACTATCCGGGGCTGGGCTCCGAAGGCCTCTTCTTATGGCTAGCTCGAGCGTGAGGTCCGGAGGCTCAAGATCGGCTCTGGGACAATGTGACACCAATCGGAAATCCAAACACGGTCTTTTTAGCAAACTTTTTATTCTAACTTACTGGATGTGTAGGGTACGTGTACGGTGCTGGGCCGGCCGGCTGATGCTGGATCTGGCGGTGTAGAATCGGGTGGTGATGATGTCTGGTGGATCTGCAGTACGGTTGACAATGTCCGAGGGCCAATTTACAGGCCTAGTAACTTCAGCTACGCGTTATTACCGCTGCCGTACGTTCCGCTCGGATGACATAGACCGCGGCTTACCAGCCACGCGGTTGACTTTGAGCAAATTAGCAATAATGGGTCCTGGAGGTTGGGGAGGGAGGAACAAAACGGAACTATAATTTTCTGATTTGAGATTGCTTGATTCTTTTCGGTGAAATGATAACTATGTTTGTTTTATGCGTTACGCGTTTCAGCCTACTGCATTCTTTCGGCCATCTTCGGACGCCTGCGGAAGTGTAGAATTTTATTTACTTTAATTTTAATGTTTCACAATTACGCAATGATTTTACAAAAATTAGCGAGCTTCTTATCAATATAAAGTGAACAGTTATAAAACAATTTACAATACACACAAATCTAAATTAACACGAATCTTGCACTTACAAAACAGGCACGTCTAGTTACATTAAGCGTTCAATGTCTATTCCGTGGTATCATCGGTTCTCTGTTGTGTTGATCCTCCGTGGGTTGGGTTGTTTTTCGTTTGTATGCGACGGAGTTTTGGTATTAACCCGTCGTATGCTGTGTTGAAATTTCCACACTCACGCTGCAGGTTGACCGTTCTATCTTCACCGAGCACTTTAATGTGAAATACCTCTGCTGTGAGTCTGGTCTCCTGGTCGTCGATTCTTGCAACTATTCGGGTGTCGTCAAATTTGAAGAGGTGGCCATCATGGATAGTGTGTTGTGCTAGTCCAGTTCTAGCATCCTTCTTCTTAGTGTCGTTCTTGTGTTCCGCTATCCTCACCTCCAACTTCCTCCCTGTCTGCCCGATGTATACTTTGCCGTCGTCAGTACCACACGGGATGGAGTATATGACGTTTGTCTGCTTCCCTGGTGCGATAGGATCCTTCAGCTTACTATACACGTTCTGTTTAACTTTGTTTTTAGGTTTGTAGGCAAGCTGGATGTCATGCTTGCGTAATATTTTGCCAAGTTTTTCACTGAGTCCCGGTATGTAAGTGCTGGAAGCATATTTGATCTGAGGCTTTTCGACAGTGCTCAGGCTGTTATAATGTTTGTGGGTTCGTTGCTTAGTAAGCCGGTTGATGATCCCCGGCAATTGCAGAGCTTGTAATGGAGCGGTTAGAACAAAATCGCATAGAAACACTGAAATCGCAACAAATACACTTGAAATACTACCGCCGTTACGTAGATGATTGCTTTTGCATTGCTAACACTAACCACGTTGCTGAGATCTTACGCACTTTCAATGAATATAATGACAAACTACGCTTTACTATTGAAAACGAGCTGGAAAACAAACTAAAGTTCCTAGACATTATGATCATAAGAACAAACAATCATTTAGAAATGTCTTGGATGCCGAAATATGTCGACGGGAGATACTTAGACTTCTCGTCCGAATCACCCTTTTCACATAAAGCAAACACGGCGATCGCACTAATAGATCGTGCGATTAAACTGTCCGACGGGAACAACCGTCCTCAGGCAATACGCACAGCGAAAAGTATGTTGGAATCGAATAATTATCCAGGATGGTTCATCAACCGGCTTACTAAGCAACGAACCCACAAACATTATAACAGCCTGAGCACTGTCGAAAAGCCTCAGATCAAATATGCTTCCAGCACTTACATACCGGGACTCAGTGAAAAACTTGGCAAAATATTACGCAAGCATGACATCCAGCTTGCCTACAAACCTAAAAACAAAGTTAAACAGAACGTGTATAGTAAGCTGAAGGATCCTATCGCACCAGGGAAGCAGACAAACGTCATATACTCCATCCCGTGTAGTACTGACGACGGCAAAGTATACATCGGGCAGACAGGGAGGAAGTTGGAGGTGAGGATAGCGGAACACAAGAACGACACTAAGAAGAAGGATGCTAGAACTGGACTAGCACAACACACTATCCATGATGGCCACCTCTTCAAATTTGACGACACCCGAATAGTTGCAAGCATCGACGACCAGGAGACCAGACTCACAGCAGAGGTATTTCACATTAAAGTGCTCGGTGAAGATAGAACGGTCAACCTGCAGCGTGAGTGTGGAAATTTCAACACAGCATACGACGGGTTAATACCAAAACTCCGTCGCATACAAACGAAAAACAACCCAACCCACGGAGGATCAACACAACAGAGAACCGATGATACCACGGAATAGACATTGAACGCTTAATGTAACTAGACGTGCCTGTTTTGTAAGTGCAAGATTCGTGTTAATTTAGATTTGTGTGTATTGTAAATTGTTTTATAACTGTTCACTTTATATTGATAAGAAGCTCGCTAATTTTTGTAAAATCATTGCGTAATTGTGAAACATTAAAATTAAAGTAAATAAAATTCTACACTTCCGCAGGCGTCCGAAGATGGCCGAAAGAATGCAGTAGGCTGAAACGCGTAACGCATAAAACAAACATAGTTATCATTTCACCGAAAAGAATCAAGCAATCTCAAATCATAATATTGCGGTGATTTAACGTTCTAACTATAATTTTCTGCCTTTAATTTTCGTTCACTTAAGCCAGTAATACCTGATTCTCTTAACTTTTACTCGTCCTTAACTTTTATCTCCCGGTTTTTCCTTTAACTTTCTTCACTCGTATCTCTTTTTTGCCTTCGATACGCTATCTTTCCTTTTTCAATAACTACTTATAGAATTTTTCCTCTCTGTAGTCTTTGGTGGTTTAGCAACGAATGGTATTACTTTTTAGGCTTCTATCGTTTCTAACCTAACTGCCCCTTCCTCCCTTTTCCAACCTCCTTTTGCACCCCTGACATCCCTCCTTCCAGTGCTCATTCTATCCAGGTGTTTCCGCTTTCCCAGATCCAGCAATATTTTGTGTTTAGTGTGTTAACAATTTTATTCCTTATTCTAATCCTAGCCTTAGACCGTAGATTATTAATTTTAGTGCCTAATTTAACCTTATCTCCTAATATACAAATAACATTTATTATAAATTATTCAAAAAACTACCAATGACAACTATGACGGGACTTTAGACAAATTATAGCAACATTAAATTGACGCAAATCATGCTGAATAGCAGTATACCCGTTCTCTCGCGTTGCTATTCCTGTGTGGTATATGGGGTAAAATGTGCAAACGGTAACAAATGTAATCTAACCCTGTCAAACGCTTATTTAGGGGTAAAAGTTCGATTCACGGACGGGGCAAAAGTGCGATTCATGGACGAGGCAAAAATGTATAAGTTATTATATACAGCTTTAGGCACTATATTACAGATACTAGAAATGGAAGATCTGCAGAAAACTGTGCGCTCTACAGATGTTGGCCGTAGGAAAACAATGTTTTTCCGCTGATGACACAAAAACAAACGTTTGGAAAAGTTTCCATCTAACGGAGGCTGCAATACTCCAGCGCAAAATAGGAAAGGTGCAAATTGAGAATATTCCTTACCGAAACATAGCGCAGATTGGAGAAAATATGGTTTGTGCTAATTTCATGAATTCGACCTCTCACTTTTGCCCAGCGGTATCCGCACTTTTGCCCCGCTAGTGGGGTATGATGCCCTTGATCAGAAGAAAGAAGAATTTATTTTGCAAAACACTATTACCGCAGATGATTTATAGTTGAATGTAAAGACATTGAGTTACTGCATCACTATAAAATATATTATGTTGTTGTTCTTCTTTATGTCTCACGAAAATTGATGACAACTTCAAACATCGCACTTATGCCCCGCCCTACTTTATATTAAAGTAATGACTTAATACCTCCTTGGTCAAAATCCATTTCCTGAACCGTTCCACTGTCGACAAAGAATGAAGAAAAGGCTCGCAGCAAGTGTTGATGATGCCACCACACCGCCGAAAACATTTCCCGCACGTCATCGTCTTCGCTGATTTCCACAGCAGAAATTTGTAACAGTCCGGAACAGTACTGTGTGCATAATCCGATCCCGAAAGGATGTGCTAATTGACGGGAAAATTGACACACACTGGCAATCCGGGTGCGTCGGGTACGACGACGCTGTGCTGTGCTGGTTGTCGCAGGCGACCTTAATGCTGTATAAATTGATAATTTCAAACACTTTACCGCACAATTAACGATACTTCAGCTGAGCGTCTGTATTGTAGTATCTAGCGTGCAAGGAATTACATGCACTGCTAGTTTGGATGCTTCTGCTGTGTTACATGCATATTACACACGTCAAATCACGCCATGCTCTAAGGTGGGTGCGGTGGGGCCTGTGGTTCGTTTGATTTGTTCAACGTACTAATTGATAAAAATTTTGTGGAAAAAAGTTTTGAAATTTGTTTAATAAACAATATGTTGTAGTAACGTGACTAAGGTTGGATTAAAGAGAAATAATTTGGAGTGTTCTTTTGCCCCACGTAACAATTTCCTTGGCATCGCCCGAGAAGATGGTATGCTCAGTCTAGTTACATAGTCTTTTTGCGGATGAGCGAGATTGTATGAAATCAAAAATTTCACGCAGCATCATCATTAGTATAGTTTGTGGCGATTTGTCTCCAGGGTGTGCCGGGTGATTACATTATTCCACAGCGCGAAACTGGATAAGCACATTGATAGTACTGTACTGCATCGGAAGCCAGCAGTCTGATGCATCATGCCGGAAAGGGTTATTTAATAGCAACGAAGAGATCATTGACATGTGCAATATTTCCCACAGGGCAGGCAGCAGCATCATGGAAGGTATCACGCTCTTTCGTGCCGGCGCTTGATGGGACACCAATTGTGATATGCGTGAGTGTTTCATGAATAAATCAAGCTTGTCACTGTCAATTGCCGAAGTGGCACTTGCCGCAGCAGGCCCGAGGATGAGAGCACAACATGAGTTGAGAGTGATGGATGAGTTCCCCGAAGAATTTTGTAGTGGTCGGAATTGATTTATTTCATTCGGTGGTTTATGAAACATTAAACTGATGATTTATTTAATAGCGGCTATTGAAGATTGAGACCTGTCCTGGGCTGGGTAAGGAGTAAATGCGAAACCGAACTTTTTTACGCTTCAGTTTTGTGATGCAGTTGGGATTTGAAACGAATATTGTTGCTCTACGCTATAAAGTGAATTAAATACAATTAAGCCCTCACATTTCTAGAAATGGTTGTCTAACAAGTTGTTATCAATGTGAATGTTTTTCAGCTGGGAGAGACCGATAAAGCTTGTAAGATTATTGAGCTGATCTCTTAAATGATATATACAAACACAAAATTTGCAAAAATCTATTGTGCTTTGCAGCAATTTGACCAGTTCTACGCAAATTTGTATTTGGACGTTAATTGTCGAGTACTCAGCAATACATTAAAGATAAGCTTGCCAAACAAAGGAGTGTACAGAGGTGTCAAATTGGAGCTAAACAGAGAATAAAATTTATTGATAAAATTTATTGAAACTGTCTGTGGGAAAATTTTACAATATTGCCTACTAGAATCAACACATTAAATAATATTCGCGTACTTTCCTTTACGGCATCGATGCTTGGAGCAAACTTTGAAATACTTGGATTACGTTCACGCGCCACGGGGCTAGTACATTTTATTATTTCAAGTAGCCTGTTGAATTGAAAGAAAAACAAACCTGTGTTTATAGAGAAAAAACAAACTCTACCGGAAAATGATAATAACGTCTTCAAGTGGTAAATTTTCCCATTACTCTCAGAGTTTGGCTTCAGTGATAATCATTATATGTTATTCACTATAACCCTACTGAATGGTAACTAGACACCTTCCTTGGCAATTTCGTATTTATTTATGCAGATTTGCGTTGTTTGCCGTGGCGGATACTCTAAACGGAATAAGCCAGGAAGCGCTCGTTCATCATCAGAAGCGTTTCTCCTGCCAAGTGGATGTGAACCTATCCGGACGGCTGCTGATATGGCCAGTACTCCAATAAATGTGCGACCCATCCTTTTTCCGCAGTTCAACCCGCCAGCGGTGCACAGCGGGATTGATGCCGGTTTCCGTTAGCTCCTGGACCCGAGCTAATGATTATTCATTTATGCATTAGAAAATGGGCTAGTTCGTTACGCTTGTTAGGAAAAACATGTGTTTTCCACTTCGACTGGGAAACATCAATTCGGTTCTGATGGAAGATGATACAGGAGGAAATGATACATTATTCGTTTCAAGTTTTGGCGGTAAACTAACATTGAACGTATCAAAACTTAGGTAGGATAACATAAATTTACGGTCCGTTTTACCTCTACCACTCATGATAATTTTCATGAGAACTACAAGAGCCGTTTTCAGCTGAGAAAACAGTTCCAGTAACCTTATGCCTGAATGATTCCTAGATCCTTCAAATTAGCAATTCAGAACAACTTACCCTTTTCACGTATATGTAATAGCAAAACACTAGCTACTTCTATAGTGACGGTCAACCTTTGATCTTTATTCGCAATGATAATTTCATAAACTATTAGTCTAGTCTGCTAATAAAATACAGCACACCCTGTTAAATTTGTTAATTTGTTTTTTGTAAATATCTCCCGTCGTAACCGACAGAGCATAGTAATCGAAACCAGCAGCATTCTAAATAATGTACCTATTTGAACAATATTGGCAACCGCTGGCGTGACTTTAAAGTCCCTCTCAAAAAGTTAGACGACCAACCTAAACCGATCAATTTCGAAATTCACTGTTGCATATCGTTTACATCGGTGGTTTCGCTGCCATATCGTTTGCACAAAACCGCACTTGTATCATATTTAACGATAAAAAGTGTAACATATTTAATAAAATAGCAAATATGTGTTTTTCATTAACTTTTTTCTACCTCCAATATTTGGTTTGACATTATCCGCTACTCCGGTCTGCGACGACGAAACCCGTGCCGAGGGGTATGATAAAAAGCCCAATTAGCCACACCTGGTACATCGTTGAATTTTTAGCGGAATTTTTCCCTCCCTGCGCAGTTAAGCATCTAAAAGAGTCTCCCGATTGCACCCCAACCGATCGGTTGCTCCTGACGAGTCAGGCTTTAATCAGTGCACCATCCGTTGCGTTGTTCGTTTATTGAAATTTTTCGAAATTAATGCCTGCATGGTCTCATGTCACCATCCGACTTGATTGCCTTGGAACCACTTTCAGTCTGGAGTGGGTAAGCTTTGTCACATTTTCGAATGTCATCAGCACAGGTGACGAGTTGTTGCCCCAACGGTGAACTTTCACTGATTCTCCCGTTTTTGAAGCGTTCTGCGGAAACGAAGGGTTGCTCGTAGGGTGGCAGTAATTTTTCACGTCGATTCGAAACAGTACGTGTATTGGCTTGAAACGGACGAACTGTGAACTAACGTTGCCTTTGTTACTGTTGTTGAAGAGAACGCTAATTAGTCATATGACACGTGCGTTGAATATTTCATGTAGGATGAGAGTGATTTTTCCCGACCGTTGCACTCTTCTCGGTCCACTGGCTGGGTCCAGGTCCCGGGACAATTTACGGGTGACGTTCTCTCGGTGTGTCCTGTGACTGTTGGCAATTAGCTTAAACGTCCGGTACCCCATCAGCGTTGTTATAAAGTGATAATCAATTATTCATCGGAAAATTTGTTGCAAAATAATGACGCTCCATTTGTGTGCCAGGGAAAATATATAAAGCCCTTTGTCTTTGGTCGAAACCTGTCCGAGGAAACATAGAAACCAGTTCAATACAATGAGTTTTAATTATTCAAGCTTAGTCAAAGAGTAAAAGTGCACTATTTAAAAAACTGCAATTATCGATCCAGTGTCCTTTGCTGTTATATCACATTATAGCAAGTTTACAGTTAAGTTACTTATGAGAGCTTTTAACAGATAGTATTGAATAATTGAGAGGAAATATTTACTCTTCAATGGACAAGAGATACTTTTACAGTTTAATTTTTTATCGGTGACTAGCTGACTTAACCTAGCTATGTGTAACGTCATTAGCATGCTCAAACATAAATAAAAGATGGACACGACCTAAGAGAAGAAATTTTTTGAAAGTTTTACGTGGAAATAGACATGAAATCGGACTCAAAACAGATTTTCAAGTTTTCATTTGAAATTGTAATTGGATTTGTAATTGAAGTTAAAATTTGACTTGAAATTGAATTTGAAATAAACCCAGTTCCTCCCAGCGTTGCGAATACCCAACGTATTCTACTCTCGCTTCTATGGAAGGCGAGGTTTGAGATATTAACTTGGATCCTGAGAAACAAAGAAAGATCGGATAAAGAAAGTTTATGCTCTAAGTTCAGAAGCTGCGTAGTTTGTGTATGTGCCATCACTCTAACATCACTACCACACTGACATCATTGGATGACATCGTACATCAACATCATCAACTTATAAGCAATGGCAATTCCCTTGAAGTAACAAATGGCGCTAGAAGTATCGTCCTTTGCTTTGTATATGTGAACCTACACTACGCCCAGCCTTGAGTTCTGTGTTCTTCGATTTTACTCACACCTTTTTTGCGTTTATCCTATTTTTCTCTAGTTTTTCTTTTTTCTGTCACCTATTTCTTGCTTTATAGTTTTGCTTTTCTTCGTTTCCAAACCCATTCTTTCTTATTCTCAGCCTTTTTTCCTCTTTACTCGTTTTTACTCGTTTTTAGTTATTTTATTTCTCATTTTCAGTCTGTTCTCTTTCTTTCGTTTTTTCAATCGGTTTTTTCTCACTAGCTATTTTTCTTTTTCGTTTTCTCATGTTTTCTGTTCTGTATTCTCTTTCTAGTCTCGCTTTATGACGTTTTGTTTCTCGTTTGTCCTTTTTCCTGCCTACATTTTCCTCTTTCTCTGTTCCTTTTCTTTGGTTTTCTTATCCCATTTTCGCCCTTTATCTGAGTCCTGATTCTTCTCTTTTGTGTTATTTTCCATGTGTTTGCCCTACATTGTTTGGTTCATGAGATATTAAGTTTTGAATTAGGAATTAGGGATATTCAGGAAAACCGAGTTTTTCTGCCGTACTTTAGGAACAACAAAAAATGTTATCATGAAAATTATATCATTAATGGAACAAACAAGAAAAAAATATTTCAAAAATTTTCAACTTATATTTGGAGCTTTCTACCATCACTTAACTTAAACTTTGAGTTAAATGCAAATGAACTGGTTTTAAATTGTTTCACCACCCACACCACCCAGTGTTCAGGATTATCTTGCTGATGTTGAATATAAGTAATTCTCGCTGAAACGGGGCCACTACTGACACGAGGTCTTCAAAAATTGGAACTTTTGCGTTTGATTGGTTGAAAATGGTTAAAAAATAAAAATTACACTTTTGATACCTCGAAATAGTGGACCCCTCATTCGCGAATTTTCATAATATTTCATAAATTTGCTATGAAACAACTAACAAATGGCCCGGTTCTGTAAAGAAGAAGAACAGAGCTTTCAAATGAAGTAAACATTTTTTTGGCGGCCATCTTGGATTTGGTCGCCATATTGGATTTTATCCTAAAATGGCCGTTTTCATCATGAGCCCCCCAACCGATTTTCAATTTAAGACCACCATTGGAAATCTGAGAAAAAAATCTATAAGAAGCATTCATGAAATTAGGTGTGCAATGGCATTAACTGAATAAAACAATCAGTTATTTGAAGCAAGGTTCACAATTTTCATATAATTATTGTGATACAAATGACACGGTTTTGTAAAGAGGAGAGATAGGGTTATAAACGAAGTGAAAAAAAATCGGCGGCCATCTTAGATTTGGCCGCCGTGTTGAATTTTATCAATAAATCGCCGTTTTCGTCATGATCTCCCCAATTGATTTTAACTTTAAGACCACCATCGGAAAGCTGAGAAAAAATGCTATAAGGAACATTCATCAAATTACATATGTAGTGGCATTAAATAAACGAAACAATTAGTTATCTCAATCAAGGTTTGCAACGCGCGTAGAATGGAATATCTTGGTACAGAAAATTAATTGCTTTATTTAGTTAATTCCATTGCACACCTAACCTGATGAATATGTGAATGTGAATGTGAGGAGCATTTTTTCTCAGCTTTCCAATGGTGGTCTCGAAATTAAAATCGGTTGGGGAGCTCATGGTGAAAACGGCCATTTTTTGATAAAATCTAATATGGCGACCAAATCCAAGATGGCCGCCAAAAATGTTTTTACTTCATTTGAAAGCCCTGTTCTTCTTCTTTACAGAACCGGGCCATTTGTTAGTTGTTTCATAGCAAATTTATGAAATATCACATGATATAGATCTCAAGGTTTGCTCAAAATTCAAATTCTTTTAAAACTGTTAGGCCCCTTGGCGAACGAGGGCTTCACTACTACTAGGTATCAAAAGTGTAATTCTTATTTTTTAACCATTTTCATCCAATTAAGCACAAAAGTTCCAATATTTGAAGACCTCGTGTCAGTAGTGGCCCCGTTTCAGCGAGAATTACTCATATATTTTATGCAGTATTACGAGACCATACAATACTTTCTTTAATAGGAAAAGGTAAATACCTCCTTATTTTTGCGATTATAAGAAACTACATATGAGCTTCAATAGTTTTTTGATATCTTTCAGTTGTTATCAAAACCAATTTTAGTTGGCAAATATGATGATTTTTTAAACACCCTTAGCTAAGTAAGCAAGCCCCTTTTAATTAGGGTAACCAACGTATTTTGGACCCTCTCAGCAGCTGTACATAATTTGTTCACTTACAGCAAAATCAAATGCAAGTGTCTAAATTGTGTACAGCTGCTGATGGGGTCCAAAATAGGTTGGTTACCCTACGTGCTAAATTATTTAAGAAAGATATGCGTCTAAAATTTTCTGACGCGGTGCATATTAAAATTTAAAATTGAAACATTTTCAAATGAATAATTATGAAAATGTGTTTTTCAAATGCATTACTTTAATAGATAACAATTTGGAGAAATTGGAAGTTTTAACTGAAATGTGGAATGTATGTTGCATTGGGATCCATGCGTAAAATTAGGCGCGCTTACGGTGCGTTAAATAATAGCTGGAAAGGAAACATTAGAAAAAGTTCATCCGTTTTGTTACGTACATAATTAAACGCTGAGGCAGTAATTCTACTTTTCGACTACACTATTTATCTGGGTGGTGAGTGGCTTCCAGCTTTGGGTATACGTTTAAGGAACGCTTTTATTGCGAGAATCAATTCAGCTTTACTATCCGTGAATATTTTATTTGTTTACTCCAAACTTTGCCCATTTTCGGCTAGATGCATCCAACCACTCACTCACTGGAACCGGCAGAGCGGCATTAAAGGAAGTCTTCGCACCACTCGATTCGTGTGAAGCTTTCGATAGGAAACAGCAAACAACGAGTGCATCATTAAACAGTTTTGCAACTGCTCCTCTTGGGCGAGTCCTTCTGCAGCTCGGCTGACCGGAACGATTCTAGACCAGTCCGGCTTAATCACATATGCAGAAGGAGATTGGCAAACATTCGCACAAACCGAACAGATTTGCTTGGAATAGTGATTTGTGTATGAAAAATGAATCTGAATAAATTGATTATAAACACTACCTACAGGAGAACTTTGCTACAGGAGCGAGTGGTTAGTAGCCTGGGGTTGCAAAACACTACAAGCCTTGTTGAACATGGAACCGTTTGGTGATTCCCTAGAGTGGATGAATATAGATAGAGTTTGATTGCTGTCAGGCGACGATAATTGCACTCCTGGCGCTCGCTCAATGGAAGCGATGTCAGCTCGGTTAAGTTAAGAATGGGTCAGTTCGGGCAGTTAACGATGATAACACTGATACGGGATTCCACTGGAACTGGCATCCCTGTGAATCGTCTTTTATTGGTTTCATAAGGGTAATGCCCTTAAGTACAACACATGTTTCAGTTATATGCAGTTGAATCACGTATTCACGTTGGAGATTGATTCCCTCCCAACGTTGACCGTTTTCACAATATTGCAAAGTAAACGGGCTAACAAGTGGACACCATTGCTGGGCGATGTCTAGCGGATGCCGGATGTGATAAATGTAGCAGCGAGAAATGGCTACTGCCGTTCTTTGACGGTTTTTCGCGAGTACCGTTGGAAGTAGTGTTAGCGAGACTATGCGATTGGGACAAAATCAATATGTGTCGGACGAGACGGAGATGGACAATCCGGCATAGTAGACATAGAAAGGTGGGTGGTACTATTTTGGATTTGGTTGAGATTGACGGATGAAATCTCATTGCAAGCGAATAGTTGGGTTTTCCACTCCGCTCGATCCACAGAAACAGAGCAAGTGCAACTTTCGGAAATGGATGCAAGCTGAACGGCTGGCCGTCGAACCGGATGAGTGATTAAATATTTGCGTTCTGGCTGTGTTATAGGCTTCGACATGGTGCGCAGCAAGAATCGCACAGTTTAGGTCAGCTATCCTGCTAAGAGTTGGCCCCCTGAGCTACTGTTAATCCGTTCGAGCAGGTAAACCTGCAGCCGCTTTGCTATGCTGACCGATCAGAAGGAAACAGAGGGCCCGACATTGTGAGTTGGATTTGAGGGTTTGTTTGGGCTGTAATTTTTGGTGAGTGCACAAGCTGTGTATCGACTGAATTATTTACCGGTTAGAGTGGACTGACTCAACCATGTGAAACATTGAACATTTCGTGTTCATATTACTGGAATACACTGTTTTTCTCTCACTTAACACTTTGCAAACTACAAATTTTAAATCGTTTATTTTCGAACAATTTCGCTCGCTCAATTACCTTTTCTCAACAACCTAGCACCACTAACTACAATCAAACGAAACCACCTTTCCTCGAAACGAATAGAGGATAGTGTTTTCAACAGCTGGTCGAAATTAAAATAGACCGATTATTGTTGACAATAAATTCCGTGCAACTGAAACAACTTTCTGCTAGTGGCTGGCTGGAAATAAAACTTTCCAAATTATATTTTCTTAGTCGACTTCTTTCGTCCTTCGCTGCTGGAGAACTGCGAATACTGAGAATAGGGAACAAAAGCTGTCGGAATATGTTTGCCACACTTACGCGACAAATGGCGGTCGAAAGTTTGTGCGACTGGCTAACAGGGTGCAGCAAAAAGGACTTGCAGCGTACTGGGTACCGGGGTTAGTCAAGGCCCATAATCAGTCGGTGTTACGAAGAACTTTTGCTAACCGAAATAATATCTCCCACCAGGGCCCGTTGATAGGAGTACCTTTACTGTGAACTGGTCACAACTTTTCTATCATCGGTCGATGGTTCCGTGCTGTCGTGTGTGGCCGTACCACGAACCACCCTAACCGACAACGTGCGGAACGGACTGTTTCGGGCAAAGTTTTTAGGTTTTTTGTTCTTGTACGATTACCATTTCTAAAACAACTTCTTCTCATACTTCGGATATCTTTTTATTCCAGTAACAAAAACTTTGGTTATTATTTGCTCGGTGATAAAATTGTGGTTTGGTTTTTGATACAGTGTGGAACGAGTCACGTTCCTATTGCTAGCAACGAAGGCACCAGTAACCGAGCGAAGTCCATTTGTATGTTTTTATTTTTCAATAATAGGAAAAAGTAAAATTTATTAACTTCCCATGTAGAAAATCTAATAACATAAATCTTCAACGGAATTCTGCTCCTTCTGCAATAACCTATCCAAGTATTTCATTGTAGGTTGGTAATGTATGCTGGGAAAATGATTCCATAAATCTACCCTAATTCCGGGTTCGTTCAGACGTTTTCACTGTACTACAAATACTGTGTGTAACATTTTTTCTCGTCAGCAAATAAAAAGCCGACCTCAAACCGCGTTTGATGCTGCTGCTAAGCACACGTGTCACGTCTCGTGTTCGGTATAAGCGCACAGTACCGTAAAAAAGAATGAATTTTGGGTGGTGGTTGGATCCGCGATAAGCCTCCTACTGCTTTCGCCGAACGAGTGCCGTACATCAGCGCGGTTGAGTTGATGTACGCTGAAATTGTCGAAAATGAAAACAGAAAAAAAAAGATAAATTAGCGCCTGAAAATCGTGACGACAAAAAATGTAAACAAGAAGCAGGCATTTGGTCGGGCTTTTTGTGTGAATTGTGTATCGGCCGGAGGCTGGGGTAAATTGAACAGTTTAGAAGCATCATCACAGGATGTGGTGATGTGTGGTTTGATCCGGGTTGGGTGGGAAAACTAGATTAAACACATTTCTATACATTGTTTTGTTCGGGCTTAGGCATGGTGACAGCGGTGAAAGCACTTGTGATATAATTTGTTTGCCAACAAAGACATAATTTAATAGCCTTAATGAGAATTTTCCCGCACATGGTGTGCCGACTTGGGTAGTTTGCTAGAATTTATTCTTTCAAAATACTATAGAATCTTGATGGGCTTTAGGGCTATATGCCTGAGCATGTCGAACCGATCGGATGTTCAATGTCGCGAAAAATCCGCGATTTGGTACTTAAACTGGTTCAACAGCTCAATATCGATTTTGTTCCATGTTGGGTATTTTTATTACTGCGGCTATTTATTTGATCTAAAGCAAAGCAAAGCCTAGGTGTTACATTCCGTTATCGAAACTTGACCTTCTGTTTTTATACGACAGACTTCGCAGCCAGCTATTAGAATGCAGGACAATTGCAGGGCCAGTTGCTGCGATCCTATTGACTCTAACAGCCTCTCCCAGTCAAGATTCGAACATACAACGACTGGCTTATTAGGCCAGCGTCATACCTCGGAGCCAACTGGGAGGCTTTGATCTTGTGATCTATTGTGATTTAATATCTGTAACATGAAGTAGTGTTTAAACCATATATACTATTTACGGCGAAGATATAACACAACTATGGGTAATTTTAACTTTATCTACCGATTAATGCATGAATGTTATACTAATTGATCGACAAAATTGTTAATTAATAGTAGCACTAATAATTTGATTAATTATAGGGTAATATTTAAACGGAAATTTGCAGCTAAAGCGAAATTGATGGGTTGGGTCTGCCGCCGGAAGTCGGCGATGATCCACTGCTCAGGATTACTAATAAATTCATATGTCGGAAAATCGGCCTTTTTGCAGGATTGACCGGCCACCGGGTATGCAAGTGAAAAACCGGTCGCGTCGGCTAAAAACCGGCCACTTGGCAACCCTAAGAACCACCGACCGAGAAGTTTAATTTAACTTTGTGTTTACTGGAGGGACGACGACACTATGCGGGCCCTTGCGACCTACAAGGTACTGCGTGTGACGCTGTTCGTCTGTCAGCGTGTTAGCCGCGATTCTCAGCGCGGGTTTTCGCGGTCAAACATATATTAATCGCCTCTATTCTACATACCGATCCAGCAAGCCACATGACCTGGCGGGTGTTGTGGGTTCGAATCCGGTTATAATCTTAGATTATTGCTTGGTTCGACCCATGCACCTTCCAGCATTGGACAAAAGATAGGAGTCACAACGACAACTTGTTAAGCGTAGCTACCAATAACCCCCCGTCTCACCTTTCCACTGTTTTCCCTCCATTTCCAAAAAACTTTTCATTACTTTCCCGTACCGTCCCTTCATCAATTGTAGAACCACCGTTTCAAAAAAATATCATACTTAAAATATCGAAATTTTTCAGAGGTGTTAACAGCTTTTATTGTCTGAAGTTTTTGGAGCGTCTTAGTAGAATGCGAAACCGGAAATTAAATAAAAAGAAAACTTTTCCAATTAAATTCGACTAT
Source organism: Sabethes cyaneus (assembly GCF_943734655.1). Taxonomy (NCBI): domain Eukaryota; kingdom Metazoa; phylum Arthropoda; class Insecta; order Diptera; family Culicidae; genus Sabethes; species Sabethes cyaneus. The sequence goes on along the minus strand of NC_071354.1, from coordinate 2,420,796 downwards.
CTATATGTGAAGATAGAATTAACAAAAGGGCGAATGTCGCAAGCGTAAACAAACCGAGTGAAGGTCGATTTTCCTATGCTAGTCCAGCAAAAAATAACTCTCACTCGATTTGTTTACATTTGCGACATTCGCCCTTCTGTTAATTCTATCTAGATTTATTCGCGACCTTTTAATGTGTTTATTTGCAAGAAAACCGGTTCTGTGGTAGGTAGAAGTAGGAAGATAGAAGATAGAAGATAGAAGATAGAAGATAGAAGATAGAAGATAGAAGATAGAAGATAGAAGATAGAAGATAGAAGATAGAAGATAGAAGATAGAAGATAGAAGATAGAAGATAGAAGATAGAAGATAGAAGATAGAAGATAGAAGATAGAAGATAGAAGATAGAAGATAGAAGATAGAAGATAGAAGATAGAAGATAGAAGATAGAAGATAGAAGATAGAAGATAGAAGATAGAAGATAGAAGATAGAAGATAGAAGATAGAAGATAGAAGATAGAAGATAGAAGATAGAAGATAGAAGATAGAAGATAGAAGATAGAAGATAGAAGATAGAAGATAGAAGATAGAAGATAGAAGATAGAAGATAGAAGATAGAAGATAGAAGATAGAAGATAGAAGATAGAAGATAGAAGATAGAAGATAGAAGATAGAAGATAGAAGATAGAAGATAGAAGATAGAAGATAGAAGATAGAAGATAGAAGATAGAAGATAGAAGATAGAAGATAGAAGATAGAAGATAGAAGATAGAAGATAGAAGATGGAAGATAGAAGACACGCTCTCCGCACTTGTCAGAAAAATACCTTTCTCGCCTTAACGTTTTTATAAGTGTTCATTCAAACTGACATGATACAAAAATAATGAATGTGGGACAGAATTCAGGATGTCTGGTCAGCTTGATACAGTCCGTCACCGTTGCTTTGCTAATGAGGAATCTACTGCTGAACCGGCATTATGATCCTGTATCCCAAAATTTAGAATTTTCCAACTTTCTAAAACGAAGTGTACCACTAGGATCTTACTATGACTATTTCGCAACTTATTCCAAAGCAACGTATGTTAGTGGCCAAGAATTGATGTTGTCGGTTGCATGCGCTAAGGTTTTCGAAAAATATTGATCCGTTATTCATCGTCCATCGATGAGTGCTTAACAGAGTGCACAACGCGCTCCCATAATCCGCCTATGTGTGGCGCTAAAGATGGATTAGAATTTCAACGGATTCTCGCGTTTTAAAGTTATCTTCACAGGCAGTCCCAAATGCTTTCAAAATCTGTTTGCTGGCGCTTTGAAAATTCGTCGATTATCCGAAAAGAATTTCTTTAAAACATCATCATTGGAGTATGCGCGACTTGGAGATAAATGGCCCAACAGTGCCCGTTAAAAGACCCTTATAGAGGATTCCGGTGAAACTAAATTGTTGAAGTCCAGGCGATATTCGCGAAATCGTATTTGGTTATTCTTCGAATTTAAAGAGGCGAAAGAGGTACTTCAGGGGTAACATTTTAAAGTTAGGCATCACTAGAAGACGCAATGGACTGGTTTCAGTTATAATTTTAAAAATAGCAACGCAGCTTTAAGAACGATATCCTGCCCTTACAGTGAAAAGGAATGATTTTCACTGACTCGATTTTTGGAATCTATTCACTGGTGTTACTGTTCGATTAAATCTTCACCAACTAATTCATTCCGGCCACTTCCACTGCGTCACAAAACTTGAACCATTTTATCGTAAATCGCACAAGGAAGGCTGCAGTCCAAGTGTGTCGAATAAACTTATGATGAGGTTTATAAACGGCCTTCATTTTCCAGTTGAATATGGTAGATGATCCTCTAACGGCCCGGCCAAAAAGGCCAAATATATATCTTCCTAGATGCTATACTATATTTATCTAGGATGCTTTCATGTTCGGTCTCTTTCATTTGATTAAAGCGCACTCACTGATGTTCTTTGATCTGACGCCTTTCTTGCAAGGAGTGGCCCGAGTTAAGAAACCCAGTTTCCGGGTTCGAAACCGGCCTTAGACTGAAAGAACTTCTCAGAAAGAACTTCGCATCTGGTCTGTCGTCCAAAAATTATTTAATCCTATTTATCCTATTTCCTCAAACTTGTAGTCTTCTACAAGCAGTTTTTTTGCAATTCTCTTTGTCTAATTTTATTTTTTTATTCCGTGTTCGTTCTTTTTATTACAAACTCGTTTTATAAAAAAGTTACATTAAACGATTTAAAAAATTCACCAGTGTAATATTACACAATAGATTTTTTTTAATTAATTAATATTCAATAGTACGAAACAAATTGTAGTTGAAAGTTGTTTTTAGTTAAATTCTATTCCAGTTTATGAGTCCTTCGAGCCGTAACCCACTAATAAATGTTTCCTGCTTATGCATCGCAACTGTTAACGGGCAGCTAAGAAACCCGCTTAATCACAATCTACGAGAGAAACCTCGCATGACTTGAAAGTCATTTCGCAAGTAAAAATTGCTCTTTAATAATTTAAATTGAAATTAATGTCCGATGCAGCGGTCGCACCCGGCTCACTGATACAACATATGCGGCCCTCCATCGATGTAGGTATAGAACACCAGCCAGGGTAGTGGCTCGGAAAAAGCCACTCTGCAGCTTTCACTGCCGTGCCAAAGCGATCAACGGGTAGTTTATAAAACATTTTCTTCCCTGCACCAGTATTTAGCAAGCAAATAAATAAAATCTGCTCATTCGGCTGGTGGTAGCTTTTATTTTTTGCCGCAGAGAGTGCGAAATACCTAGCAAATGCAACAATGCGCAATGTGCAAAGTTGTTCCGTTCCAGACCACGCCGTTCGGTAAAGCGGCTAAGAAACAGCATCTTCTGTACTTTATTCATAAACACTCTTTGCCGCTCGCCCTTCCCGCGTGTGCTTTAGTTTCGACGAGTTGAATTTATTTATTTTATCTAACTTTGCGCTCTACAACAATTCCTTCGGTTGAGGCTGCAGTAGAAACGAAGAACCGAAAGTCCTTCCACGGTGAACCAGAGTGTAATTTTCATTTTTAATGTGCCTTTTCCGCTTTCCCCAATATCCTGCTTCGGACTGCCTCTGCAGGAATCTGCTGCCGGCAGTGGTATTTCTACTCCCGTTGCGCAGCCAAAGCGCCAGCTGCGGGGTTCTTCTTCTCCTGCTAGCGAACAGTTTTGCATAAACATAAATCTATTTCTTATGAGAGCTACAACGGAGAAGTAAGTTGAGCATATGCACGACTGAATGCTTAGAGCTGTAAGTTGGCCAGTGAACAATTTTCAGCAGAAAAGTGAGTCGGGTTTTAGCCCCGCGGTAAATAATATATGGTGAGATGAAAGCATTAACGGGTACTGGGAGAACTTCTGCCCGAGTCAGAAGCTTATCGAGTTCCGAAGAAGTTGGCGTGGTGAGTGAAATGGATTTCTATAGAGGTACAAACTTTTTGCGGGAGAGTTGCCTTCATTTCAAACTAACTCGATGGTAGAAGTGGTAAAATGATGATTTTCAAACGCAACCATTGTGCAGACAGTCAGCTTAGTTCCTGACAAGCACGCGGAATTCAATGCAAACCTGCAATATTCACATTGTGTTTTCCCCAAGGCTATTCTACGAACGATCGCACTGCGAAGTACAACAGTACAAATTTTCCGACGCACAGCGCCAAACTTGCTCCAACTTCAGAGACGAGAGCTTGAGCTCTAACTTTCTGTAAATGTAATATCATTTCTTCTTCGAACTTTTGGGCCCACAGCAGCTTCGTTTCCGTTCAGGGAGCACCCAGCTTCTCCCACTTCCAACGACTGGCACTGGTAATTACCCAGTCTGTTTGAGACCGAACAGATTCATTATGCGAAAAACACAGACCTGGCTGGCTGTCGGGAGGAATAGCATGAACACAAACATTATTATCCACTTTCGGATACAGGACCATACACACAGCAAGCGTCCCAGTGTCAGCATAGAATTATATGAATAATTTATTCAGTTGTTTTTCAGGCCAGGGCGCTTCACCAAACCGGAGCGCCGAAGTCTTGCCAGTCGGACGAAATGACCAAAGTTTCGATTGGGATATCCTGTGGATGGGACAGATTTGTCTCGATTACATGTCCATATAAGACTGCTGACCAGAAGCAACAGCCTCATTCCTGTCTGTCGTTCCGGCTGAAGGCACTAAAAACAATATTAAACACTTTTTATGGTCACTGTTATACGTAATTTCTGGGCTCCATTTCTGTCAACGATTCATTAAGTAGAATTTAATATTTCCATTTCCGGTGGTTGGATTCTCGGAGCACTCCTATCTGTTTTTTTTTGTCTTCCGGTTCTCCGTGCAACAATAGACACCGAGCTTAACTAGAGCATGCTGAGAAACAAAAGAACCGACTTTTTTATTACTTCAACATTGTTTGCTAAGCGGGAGATGAACGGTCGTTCAATGGATACGAATGTTAGGATAACAATGAAAGTTTTCCGTATCATTATGTACCATTTGAAAAACTTTTCCATTGCGGCAGGACTATCGTTTGCTGCTGGCGACTACAAGTAGGAAAAAAACTTAATTAAGCTCTGAATGGGGTCTGTTTGCTAAGTATGATTTCAGTCGAATTTGAATGCTTTGAATGTGCTTGTGAGGGTGCGTTAGAGGAAGAAATAAACACGGTTTGGATTGCTTTTCCGTGCCGTAAAGGAAACTGGCGATTGATTCGTCGACTCACTGCTTTTAATAAAGGATGAAGAGCTATTTCCGCCAATTTATTGATATCGTGTTTGACGTCAGTAACTTTAGCTTCAAATTTACTATAATTTCTAATGCTTTATGAAAAAAATGTTAAGGTATAGGACTAATTATCGTAGAGTTTAATTTTTCTTTAAGAGAAAGTATTTTTTCTTTTTTGGCAGTGAAATTGCGTAATGCTACATATTATTCTGTGTTCCCAGTTCTTCATGTCATCTATATCAACACGATTATGAAATTATCTCCCTCTTGCTTATTTTATTGTAGAATCAAGGGGAACATTTTTCGCTTTTCCAGCGTGATTACGAAAATACGATACAATTGTTTTTGATGACCGTGCTATCCAATGGATTTTTTCTCTTTATAAGTTTGGAACGATGATTAGTTGTTAATTAAATATATTTTCTACAAAAGAATGGGAATATGAATAGAGTAAGGAGGGGTAAAAGTACGATGCGGGTAAAAGTGCGATTCAATGATTTATCAGTGCGGATTCCGAGTAAATTGACTACATTGGCATGGATGGGTGAGTACTTTGACAGCTTAAATCCATCATAAACATTTGTTGTTTACGAAGCATAGTTGCTGAGTTATGGGTAAAAGTTATTTTAGAACGGTTTTGATGTAATATTTCGCTGTACGGCAAATACGATATCAACAGGAGGATATTACTTATTCACAAATTGCAGCAGCGTTTTACATCACTCAGATATCTCTCTTGAAATTGCGGCGAGAAGAATTTACAAAATATATGTTGCTTTTCCATAATTTAATCAAACCCCGTCAAGCGCCTAGCGGGGCAAAAGTTCGATGTATTGACGGGGTAAAAGTTCGATTCATGGATCGAGAATCTAACTCATTTTACTGACGGGACGACGACATCATGCAAGTCCTTACGACTTGTAAGCTACTGCGCAACGCTGTTCGTCCGTCAGCGTTATAGCCGCGATTCTCAACGGGGTTGTTCGGGGAAAGGTTTCGTTTCTATCACGGAGCGAAAAAATTCGTTTGTTTCAAACGAAATTTTTATAACAACCTAAAAATATTTTTATTTCGAAACGAAATTCTATTTGAATCAAGAAAATAACAGTTTTGATTAAAAGTAAAGTATTGTCAAATTGAGTTTTCGATGTAAATATTTTCATTTCAATCATACATATCAGTTTGAAACGAAATGAAATTTCTGTTTGCGCGTAAAACAACCATAAATGTGGTTGTTACTACATTTTTACCTTTGTTATAGAGTAAGGATGCGATTTAATGATTTATCGGTGCAGATTCGAGTAAATTGACTACATCGGCATTAATGGGTGACTACTTTGACTGCTTGAATCTAACGTAAACTTTGGTTGCTTACGAAGCATAGTTGCTGAGTTATGTGCAAATGTTATTTTAGGGCGGTTTTGATGTAATTTTTGGTTATACGGGTAATACGATATCAACAGGAGGCTATTACTTGTTGAAAATTTGTAGCAGTGTTTTACATCACTCGCATATCTGTTTTGAAAATACGGTGAAAAGAGTTTACAAAATATATTTTGCTTTTCCATAATTTAATCAAACCCCGTCAAGCGCCTAGCGGAGTAAAGGTGCGATTCACGGACGGGCCAAAAATGTATAGCTTATATACAGCTTTTGGCACTATATTACAGATACTAGAAATGGAAGATCTACAGAAAACTGTGCTCTACAGATGTTGGTCGAAGGAAAACAATGTTTTTCCGCTGATGAAACATAAAACAAACGTTTGGGAAAGTTTCGATCTGTCGGAGGCTGCAATACACCAGCGGAAAATAGGAAAGGTGTAAATTGAGAATATTCCTTACCGAAATATACCGCAGATTGACGATAATATGGTTTTGCTAGCTACTGCTGTGCTAATTTCATGGATTCGAGCTTCGCACTTTTGCCCCGCGGTAATCGAACTTTTACCCCGCTAGTGGGGTAAAAGTGCGAATCGGCACTTGTTCAGAAGAATGAAGAATTTATTTTCAATAACACTATTATTCCAGATGATTTATAGTTGAATGTAAAGACATTGAGTAGTTGCATCACGATAAAATATATTTTGTTGTTGTCCTTCTTTATATCTCGCGAAAATTGATGACAACCAGGGCTTCGGTCGATCCTTTTTTTCTACCGCAGTCACACCAACGCGCATTCAAGTTCACACCGTCCACTTAGAGGTGGAATACGAACGCTATGCATAACACAACTGGCAGTTTGCTCAGTCAAACGCCGATTGCACGCAGCAGTACGACCGCGTTCTAAAACTTTTTGACATTTTCGTTTCGATCAAGTTGCCTTTACCGTTTGGAGCAGCGAATGACTGCAAAACAGTCAAATGACTGGCAATCACCACGCTAACGAAAAGCAATCGCACAATCGTATGATTCAATACTACAAAAAAACAACCACTACATGTGCATGGAAGAAGTCGGCCGGACTCCGTCCAATACAAACGAATATTTTGCTTGCGTCCGACCGACGTCCGGGTGACAAACTATTACTGTGAGCAGCCGATTTGGAGACAAAAAGAGAAACGAAAAAATACGTCACCGTATGCTTCCAGTCAGTTTGCAGTTTATATTCTCAAAGCGCAAAGCAAAACGGGAGATCGACTGTTTGCTTTTGCTGAGATGCCGCATGAATTGTAAGACGGCAGCAGCGCAAGCGACAGATTGACTGGATTAAAAAAAACAGTCAAATGATCGTTCAAAAAGCGGAGTTTGAATGCGGAAAGTTCGCATTCACGGCAGTCACATTCAACTTGCGATCCCTTTTCAAGCCCTGATGACAACTTCAAACATCGCACTTATGCCCCGCCCTACTCTATTCACCAAAAATGCATCAAATTAGTTTAGTTAATTGAACGTAAAAGGAACATATAAATACTTTTTTTAGTCTTCCCAGTTTAGCTACTTTACTCTATCAATCTTTTATTGCTTGAAGCTAAAATTAATGTTATTACACACTTCCATCAGTATTTCCATAATTAATTGAAATGTCTTATTGCCTACTTTAGCATTAGTATCACCATGAAAATGTTTCGACTAAGCAACTCCAGGTATTCCTTCTTTAAGACTAGTAATAAACGCGTTTCAACCCAAAAGATCTAAAGTTCTATTTTTATGACAAAAAATATAACGGACGGACTGTTCAATAAACAAACTTTATCAATATCGATAAAAACTTTGACCGAAAATTGAAGTTGAGAATAATAAAACCATCATAGTCGACGAGACAGCAACTCGGAGGAGGGTGAATGGAATCTAAGCAAAAAGTATCCTGAAAATAAACAAGTCAGCATTCTTGAAACGATTTACAACTCTTTACGGCGGCGTCTAGAAGATAATAAAGACGATAATTTCTTTCGCCCTCAAGGTGAAAGTGCCGGCGCTTTCAAAGGTTCCGTGACGATTCCTTCAGCAACGTCAGTTGAGTTGAAATCGGTGGATTAGGTACCGTAAAATCATTCACCAAGTGGCACTTACATTTATGATGTCTGCAAAGCTGAACAACTACCATTGACTACAAGTTTTGCCGTCATTGGGTACGGGAGGAGAGTACGATTACAAAACATAAGTACCTACATTCAGCTCCAATATCGCACACCGCTTGTCACTGCCAGTGATTTTCGTGGTTGTGCTTATGTTTAGTGCTTTTTTCTCGCCACACTGACTGCGAGTTTGCTGCGATAATGTCTGACACAAAAAGCGCCACAGTTGAACAACAGTTAATTTTTAATTGCAAAACTTTACTTTCGTTTGAATATTTTAGCGCGTAGGCTTATGAGGTGTGAGCTGGCGCAATTTCTTCCAAGGCAAAGAATGTTGTTTGTTCGAGCAATGTTGTCTAATTGTTTTATGAGATCGAGCGAGAGAGAGAGAGGCTAATATTTTTCATATTTCTAGGAAGGAGGAAACTTTGACGTTCAATCCCTTTTTTTGATTTATTGTGTACTGGGGGGTTGTTCAACTGCAGGCGACACGCGTCTCGAGTGCAGCAATAAAATGGTTGTAAATGTAGAAAAGTTTCCAATTGCTTTTTGTTTAAAGTTAAATTTAACGATGGAGTTGATAAATATTATGTACGATATCGCAATGTGTTGTATTTCCACATTAGCTCAAGTTTGAAGGCTTATTGGTTTGTTTTGAAATGCGTTTTTTTCCATGCTTGGTTTTTAGATTGAGTATGCTGCTGTACTGAAAAACAAAATCCGTTACTAGGTTTAAACTAAATAATAGTCAGTGTATGTATGATTAGTATTGTTGATAATAATTTATTGTGTGTAGGTAAAACTAATGGTATTCTCAGGTATTCTCTAAAATGAACATTTGGGCAGATAGCTTGAACAATTTCCAACAAATTAGTATGCAAACTAATTGCAGATACTTGCAGGTGGCTGAGATATTCGGATTTTTCATCAGACTGTTTTTAACCTAAAATCAGTTATAGCTTATTAACTCATGCAGAAAAAGCAAAACAGTCTTAAGCAAAAACATTCCTCTTTTAGGTGCAAAATACTTTCTAGAACATCATATTGAGCTACCTGTTGAGATAAATATGTTACAAGAGGACATGTGATTTGATGGGTCATCCAAAAACAAAGCTCTACTGCTGAAAATAGGTAGAAGATAGAATTTTGATACATTCAGAAAAATTACATAAAATTGATTCATCTTTAATGCTTTGAAACTAAAAACTTGAAAACAAATTTACTTAAAAAGTTATTACTTAAATTGTTGTTAAGGTAGTACCTGCATATTGGACGACCTCTTTAAAAGATGAATAACTTTTTCATTCAAAAAGTTGCTGAAGATCACATTGAGCTTAATAAACGTCCCATTTAACTGCAAATACCGACCATAGACCATAGTGCCTAGTCTCCCAACTTTCTTGCGGAGGGAAAAGTAGTGGCTCGATTTCCAGCTTGAATGCGTCGCTGAATCTCTTTGGTCGTATTATTGTCGGTGGTGACCACAGATTCCAAATATACGAATTCATCAACCATTACAACCAGTTCATCGTCGTCAATGATCACTGTCCGTGGGAGGTAAACGTTGTTTTCTCTAGAAACTTCCTCTTCCTCTGATTTCGGCGCATTGATTTATAACCAAATTCTCCCAGCCACCGGTTTTAAGCACGCAGAGATTGCCCCTGCCGTCCCAGGGTTTCTAGTAATGATGTCGAGGTCGTCTGCGAAGGTTAGGAGTTGGCTACTCTTGCTGAAAATCGTTCCACTCGTTTCGATGCCCGCTCGTCGGATTACACCTTCAACAGCGATGTTGAATAACATACAGAACAGTTAATCCCCTTGCCACAACCCTCTACGCGGTGCAGAAGGACTCGAGAGTGCCCTCGAAACATGCACGTAACATATCACTCGCTCCAGGGTAGCTTTGATCAGCCGCGTCAGTTTTTCCAGAAAATCTCTTTGCGCTCTACTGTATCGTACGCTGTCCTGAAATCCACAAAAATATGATGCGTAGGAACGTTGTACTCCCAACATTTCTGGAGGATTTGTCGGAGAGTAAAATTTTGATCCGGGCCCCATTAAAGCCCGGCTGGTACTGCCCTATACAGATTCACTTGCTAGGTTCTAAATCGTGTATTTATAGAGAAATAGAATTTTAAATTGAAATGAAACACAATTTACAGTTGTTATTTACCATTGTCTATTCATTTTGGTATCCTTCACAATATCTCAAGTAACGATAGAAGATGGTCATGACCTGCAATGATTACTTCCAGACAATGTTCTTGTTTTGTTTGGATCAACATTGTGTCCCAGGCAGTTTGAATTGGATTTTGAAGTCAACATTCTGAAATTTACAAAATATACCGTTCGTATCGTAAGGCTGACGGAATGTAGGAAAACGAAATCTTGTTGACACTCCATTACGAAGGAATTTGGCCTTCTGCTTTTTCGTTCGATAGACTTCGTAGTTTCGAACATGTGACGACTATGTTGTTAAGACCAATGATCGTACCACGAGGCCAACTGAAAGTGCATCAGCTATCGTCATTAGCTTGTACAGCTTAAGTAATCTGTTTTTCAAGGGCCAAAGGTTCTCCGAAATCAAAATCCATCAACTAAATTGAATGGCGCCAGCACCAGACAAAATATTTTCAATGTAACATTCCTGATTGAATTTCGCCATTTTTATACAACAATCACAAGCAGTCGTTACATTTTTTCAGTTCTCTCTGTCTCTCTCCAGCTGCTTTCGTTGCAAAAACAAAATGCTTAACTGGGAGTAAGTAAACAACAGATGCAGAAGAAAAACTCGAGATTTTTCCCTTGTCGCACTTATCCGGTTCCTTAGGGGCAAAATTCTCTGCCGTTCTGGACGGTGCACGCGAAAGAACCGCCATTCATCGGTACGACCCCATCAATTTGTGCGTCATAATTTGAATTAACATATTTCCATATTTAGTAACGCAGGGACCGCCGGGTGGACGTGGGAGAACCTTCCGCTTTCCTCGGGAGGAAACTGAAGCTCCACGAAAGCCTGGTAAACAATTTATAATGAAGTGTACCAGTTGAAGAGATGCGCGTCTCGCTTTGGCGAATTGCAAACACTTTCCCCTTCGGATTTTTACTCTGGATCGCTGGGGTGGGTTGCCATTCAAGCAAATCTCACGTGCGGCGAAGGTCGACGGAAAAACCGAACGGGACAGAAACTGAGGGACGATGATGAATGGGGCGACGATTTCCAGCCACGCGGGAAAAGAGTCGTTAAATGTAATGAAAATATATGAAAATAAACGCGTCATTCTACTACAGGACAACCATCGCGCGGGGAATTGGCGAAGAGCAAGGCCAAAGACATTCCTTACGAAAGTATTCAATTTGTACCGAATCGATACGGTGTGTTGTAGCAAAATGAAGAAAGACGCCTTTTTTCGGTCTACTTGTTGGCGTGAAATTCCTTTCCCTTTTGCTACCGTTTCGGAGCCGAAGTTCCTGGTTCCAATGAGATAACGAGTTTGATCCCTTCGTTTGTGTGCCGTGCTGCTGGTTGCCGCCAAAAGTTATGCAAAATACCGACTACATTCCCTGTGCCAGGAAACGGAAACGAAAGTAAGCAGCAGGCAGCAAGTGGCAGCTCCTTCTCCAGGCACCACCGATGCGATGATGACACGCAGTGCTGGCGATCTGTCGGTAGACGCGAAGGGAAGACGATGCGATGGTGCAATAAGGGCCATAAAGGGAGTTGCACGGAATAAAGAATAACGAGCCCTAATGGTAAGGAATTGCGAGCGGTGAAATGCGGGGAAAATTTAATAGTAAAATTGAGGGTTCATTTTGCTGCGTCCGTTGTTCGTGCGGTATGTTTCAGAGGGTTTAAAGTAAATTGAAAAATGTATGCATTATGCGCTGGATAAATCGGCAACAGCTCGTGCTGCGCGTCGTGCCGGGGAATGCTGGCACCGGTAATGTTGAGTCAACTTTTGACTGTTGTCGGTTGTTGAGTATTTGGCAAACATCAAAGCAAATTTCAATTATGTAGTAAGTACCGTTTCGTTAATGGGTTTGCTTAAATTAATCTTTATCGGGGGGATTGAAATTGAACGCTTTTATTTGTATTGACGATGTTTTGTGGTGCTAGAAATGGGCATCGTGTTTTGTTAACTGAAACGATTAACTTCTAAAATTTAAAATTCAGGTGCATAGCTTTTTACATACGAACGAATGAAATAATTGCGATTTGTCGATTTGTTTTTAAAAATGCTTAGCTCTTGAGTAAACCACTTCCTTTTTCTGTTAGGAAATTCCTTACCATTTCGCATGTGCATGAAGAAAATTTTCTTACAACTTGTATTGAAATAATGTTAAATCACATCACCACAGTAAACGAGAAAGCACGTGAACCACGTTCGCTCGTAGCAAAATGGAATAAACTTTTGCACCACATCATCACTAAAATAGGTATCGGAAACATTTGAAACTTCCAAACTCGTCTGGTGATGCAAGACAAAAACTTTTCCGTGTCAACCAAACAGGTGCTTTGATCTGCATGTCTGCTGGAGCTCCGCTAGTTTGCTCGAAAACAACCGGCTCGCAAGGACGAAAAACAGCTTGACATGCACAAAAATGAAACAACTTTTGCTACCACCGAAGGAATATCATTAGCAGAATAGGAAAAGTTTTCTCAACCCCAAATGCTGCAAGTGAAAGGCAATCTTCTACCAAACAAAAAAAGTAAGTGCCCGCAAAGTTCCTCATTTCATGTTTTCTTTTCGAAACAGACACGCATGCGATAAAAACCCAAATATTTGATGGGATGCGTGCAGAACTTACTTCATTAGGCCGGCTTTCAGAAATGCCAGTAAAGTTTCTGTAACGAAACGTTGCTGAATTCGCTTCGAATCATGATAAACCTTCTCGCAGAGTTCACACAAATAATTGAATTCTTAATTATCGTCACTTTCATTGCAAAAGCAGAATGGCTCACAACGTGTGGCAAACCACAGTTCTAATTTCAGTGGCCTCAAATCAGGACTGTCAGGAAACATTTTCTCTCCGATTGTTCCGTAGTCCTTCGACTTGGCTGGGATGAGCCTGTCATTCGACAAATCATATCGGCCGGCACTGGATTAGCTCCCCTAGGGACCCTCCACGGTTACTAATTTGGCTGGTTTTTCCAGCTTTTTCCACCCTCTTTTCCCGAAATTTGTGACTTTTGTGCACAACCGGGGAGCGCATTATCACGACGTTGATATGAAACGACATGTGATTTGATGTGCGACTCGTAAGCCCCACTTGCCAAGGGTGGAACTTAATTACATTTTTAATCTTCGATTGTATGAGCTGCGCGAAGCATAGTCCTTGTGAATGTAACCACGGCCGTGGAGTGAACGATGCATATGAAATCCCTCGCTGCCATGGAATCGAAAGTGAAATAAATGAAAATCTTGCAACCAATTATGCTTTCAGTTTCCTGATTTCCCCGTGTCGTGGCTTTCTTCCCCCTTGTTGAAGAAAAAAATGTGATTGCTTTCACTTATATCCTGGCACAGCAGCAATCCTATGTCTTAGTTTTTTACACTGTTCAGAGTTATTATAAAATATGCTGTAAAAAATGATTTTGACAGGAAAATATGTGTTTCCTTCATAATATTCTTTGAAATATTTATCACAGAACATATCAATCTTTCTATTTTTATTTGAATATTTCAATAAAAGTTTTATAGGAGCTGCTTAAACTACCTATATTCCAATCAACTTTCTCGAATATTCTTGCACACCCTTTACCACCATCTCTCTCCCACCTAGTAACACACACGCAAACGAATTTCCTCCATTTTATGGCCCTAAAGGGATACAATCTCATGGCATTTTTATCCCTACCTACCGTCGTGCAATCATTAAATGCAATACCGCCCGCTGGGGGAATTTGTTGGCATTAAATTTGTTATCCCTCGGTATGCGTTTATGTGGCGAGGCTATGCCTCAAACCCTTCCGAAGCGTCGAAATAAAAAATCTACGCACTTGCTCTTTACTCGTCGGCAGGAGCAAGCAAAAATAAAGGATGGTTGGTGTTCGTAATCGATTTTATACTCCTGCATTTTCTTTCTACTAAATGCATATCGTGGGGTACAATCGATCAACGCAAAAACCGATTGTGAGGATGATAAGGCAGGGAAAAGTCAAAAAAATTTGTTTCCATTTCCGCAGACATCAGGAGCGGAGTAGGAAGGGGATTATTACAATTTAAAATTTTCACACTAGAGTGACTTTTCATTAACGTGCTAAAACTGGAGTCCATAAAAATGTATCCATTCTCCTTCCTAAACGGCAGGCAGGGTTGGAATTCAGGCGCAGTCGAAAAAGCAACGAAAGGGGCGAACGTGTTGGTTCATTTAATTTAATGACATCAGCATTCCAGCCGCAGGATGTTCGTTATTTTACAATGGCGCTGTAGTTATTGCATGGTTTGAGGACAAAAAAATTCAGTGAGTTTTTCCAACTACGAGGGTTACTTTGATTAAATGCAGTTATTTTTTGGTATTTTTGTTGAAATATTTATAGTCCCCACCCACTTTATAGTTTTTAAAATGAACTAATTCATTTGATATTGACCGAAAAATCGAATTGCTACCAAAGATATGATGGCCCATTGCAAATAATCACAAAAATCGTTCCACTGTTCCCCTACCGGAAAACGGCAACCATCGACCATTGTAATATTTCGCCTACTGCCACTGATGCGCGCCATATCTATTCTCCACCGACAATAAACCGAACTTTGTCCATAAAATCGAACAAGCTAAACTTGATATCTGTCCCTACAAATTTTCGACTGGCACACAGAATCACAACAACGCGGTCAAAGTTGCAAATGGCTTCGCCTCCACCATCCTTCCGTTCGAAAACTGGTCTCCAGAAGGAAGAAAAAAAATCATAAATCCATCAAGCTCGTGCAAACCAACGGGCGGCGGTCGGAATGCGTCACTAAACCTCAAGGCGACAGTCAATGACAGAGCAGGAGGGTTCGAAGGAGTCCCTTGGGTATCCTTACTTTAAACGATTTTCGACCATAAATTGCGAGTTCTAATAACAAAAAAAACTTCCAGGGTAATTTTCCTCCCTTAAACCAGGCCGCGTACGTTATTTTCAATAGGATTCCTTTTGCGTCGGCAAGCCGCCGCAATGAGATCCTATAGGAATTTAGACGGCAAATTGGCATCACAAGAAAACGCAATCTAATTCTCGATGCTTGACATTTGTCTAAATGCAGGCGATAAAGTAGAACCTCCGGCAAAACTTCAGGCTAATAAAAATTAGGAATTCGGTGCGGGTAATGGCCAAGGAAGTGCGTGGAACACACACGTGTGGGTGTATATGTGTGGCTTTGTCGATAAGAAACAAACTTGATCAACGAGGAAAATTTGTCCTCTCGTATAGCTAGCTATTGCTGCTAGGTTCATTGGAAGGAGGCTAATTTTTCCGTCTTATCTCCCCCCGCATTGATCTGCGGAAATGTTCCGGGACGATATGGCAATGACGCAAGAAATACGGAGGAAAAAAACTGAATTTTAGGGAGTTTTCCGGCAAGATGTATGCTGAAACTTTGTCTTGCAGAGGGGGAGCGGATGAAAGTGTAGGTACTTTATTGGACTAATTCACCTTCGCATGGAGTCGATGAACACTGAACAGTGACTTGGAATTACATGTCACAAAGTAATGGGACATTGCAGCTGGAGAAAATGAATATTCTTTTTACCAGGGGATACAGCTCGTGCGAAACCCGTTTTTTTAGGGATGGCATTGGTGTGATATAAAGTGTATTGGAATATTGTGCAATCAAATCAAATTGCCTTCGATTCGAATGTGTTGATGGCTTAAACGAGAAGTCTTAAGCAGTCAAGACGATGTCATTTAAAATTTAAGGCAGAGTCTCTTTCAGTCTATCGCGATATCTCAGCTGTCCATTAACCAATAGTTGATTTTTGGTAGTTGACTAGGTACTAGATACTACATACTACATACTAACAACACAGACTAACAGACGTAACACTGAAGCCTCATTCCATCGTCAATAAAAACGATCATTTCAAATTTTCGCTTAAGCCAAGACTCAAACAACAGTCGATGCGCGAGAACGCTGCTCGCCTGGGCTCAGCACCAGTGAGATATACGAGTAAATTAATAGCATTGCTAAATTTATAGCAACCTACTCTGCGTAGCGCGAAGACTGCACCAGGTGATGCTAGTTTTTTTTCCCAAGTTTTAGGGGTGTCAATGAAACGATGTTTTGTTAGAAAATTTGCTCAAAGTGTTACGTCTGTTAGTCTGTGCTAACAATATACCAAAAGCAAAAATCAACTTTATTGGTTAATAAACAACTAAGAAATCGCCATGGTCGTACACCACCACCACCCACCGCGTTATTCGGGGGACTGCTGTATGTCACTGCAACTGTAAAATCTTATTTGTAACATTTAGACAGACAGACAGACAGACAGACAGACAGACAGACAGACAGACAGACAGACAGACAGACAGACAGACAGACAGACAGACAGACAGACAGACAGACAGACAGACAGACAGACAGACAGACAGACAGACAGACAGACAGACAGACAGACAGACAGACAGACAGACAGACAGACAGACAGACAGACAGACAGACAGACAGACAGACAGACAGACAGACAGACAGACAGACAGACAGACAGACAGACAGACAGACAGACAGACAGACAGACAGACAGACAGACAGACAGACAGACAGACAGACAGACAGACAGACAGACAGACAGACAGACAGACAGACAGACAGACAGACAGACAGACAGACAGACAGACAGACAGACAGACAGACAGACAGACAGACAGACAGACAGACAGACAGACAGACAGACAGACAGACAGACAGACAGACAGACAGACAGACAGACAGACAGACAGACAGACAGACAGACAGACAGACAGACAGACAGACAGACAGACAGACAGACAGACAGACAGACAGACAGACAGACAGACAGACAGACAGACAGACAGACAGACAGACAGACAGACAGACAGACAGACAGACAGACAGACAGACAGACAGACAGACAGACAGACAGACAGACAGACAGACAGACAGACAGACAGACAGACAGACAGACAGACAGACAGACAGACAGACAGACAGACAGACAGACAGACAGACAGACAGACAGACAGACAGACAGACAGACAGACAGACAGACAGACAGACAGACAGACAGACAGACAGACAGACAGACAGACAGACAGACAGACAGACAGACAGACAGACAGACAGACAGACAGACAGACAGACAGACAGACAGACAGACAGACAGACAGACAGACAGACAGACAGACAGACAGACAGACAGACAGACAGACAGACAGACAGACAGACAGACAGACAGACAGACAGACAGACAGACAGACAGACAGACAGACAGACAGACAGACAGACAGACAGACAGACAGACAGACAGACAGACAGACAGACAGACAGACAGACAGACAGACAGACAGACAGACAGACAGACAGACAGACAGACAGACAGACAGACAGACAGACAGACAGACAGACAGACAGACAGACAGACAGACAGACAGACAGACAGACAGACAGACAGACAGACAGACAGACAGACAGACAGACAGACAGACAGACAGACAGACAGACAGACAGACAGACAGACAGACAGACAGACAGACAGACAGACAGACAGACAGACAGACAGACAGACAGACAGACAGACAGACAGACAGACAGACAGACAGACAGACAGACAGACAGACAGACAGACAGACAGACAGACAGACAGACAGACAGACAGACAGACAGACAGACAGACAGACAGACAGACAGACAGACAGACAGACAGACAGACAGACAGACAGACAGACAGACAGACAGACAGACAGACAGACAGACAGACAGACAGACAGACAGACAGACAGACAGACAGACAGACAGACAGACAGACAGACAGACAGACAGACAGACAGACAGACAGACAGACAGACAGACAGACAGACAGACAGACAGACAGACAGACAGACAGACAGACAGACAGACAGACAGACAGACAGACAGACAGACAGACAGACAGACAGACAGACAGACAGACAGACAGACAGACAGACAGACAGACAGACAGACAGACAGACAGACAGACAGACAGACAGACAGACAGACAGACAGACAGACAGACAGACAGACAGACAGACAGACAGACAGACAGACAGACAGACAGACAGACAGACAGACAGACAGACAGACAGACAGACAGACAGACAGACAGACAGACAGACAGACAGACAGACAGACAGACAGACAGACAGACAGACAGACAGACAGACAGACAGACAGACAGACAGACAGACAGACAGACAGACAGACAGACAGACAGACAGACAGACAGACAGACAGACAGACAGACAGACAGACAGACAGACAGACAGACAGACAGACAGACAGACAGACAGACAGACAGACAGACAGACAGACAGACAGACAGACAGACAGACAGACAGACAGACAGACAGACAGACAGACAGACAGACAGACAGACAGACAGACAGACAGACAGACAGACAGACAGACAGACAGACAGACAGACAGACAGACAGACAGACAGACAGACAGACAGACAGACAGACAGACAGACAGACAGACAGACAGACAGACAGACAGACAGACAGACAGACAGACAGACAGACAGACAGACAGACAGACAGACAGACAGACAGACAGACAGACAGACAGACAGACAGACAGACAGACAGACAGACAGACAGACAGACAGACAGACAGACAGACAGACAGACAGACAGACAGACAGACAGACAGACAGACAGACAGACAGACAGACAGACAGACAGACAGACAGACAGACAGACAGACAGACAGACAGACAGACAGACAGACAGACAGACAGACAGACAGACAGACAGACAGACAGACAGACAGACAGACAGACAGACAGACAGACAGACAGACAGACAGACAGACAGACAGACAGACAGACAGACAGACAGACAGACAGACAGACAGACAGACAGACAGACAGACAGACAGACAGACAGACAGACAGACAGACAGACAGACAGACAGACAGACAGACAGACAGACAGACAGACAGACAGACAGACAGACAGACAGACAGACAGACAGACAGACAGACAGACAGACAGACAGACAGACAGACAGACAGACAGACAGACAGACAGACACGACACGACACGACACGACACGACACGACACGACACGACACGACACGACACGACACGACACGACACGACACGACACGACACGACACGACACGACACGACACGACACGACACGACACGACACGACACGACACGACACGACACGACACGACACGACACGACACGACACGACACGACACGACACGACACGACACGACACGACACGACACGACACGACACGACACGACACGACACGACACGACACGACACGACACGACACGACACGACACGACACGACACGACACGACACGACACGACACGACACGACACGACACGACACGACACGACACGACACGACACGACACGACACGACACGACACGACACGACACGACACGACACGACACGACACGACACGACACGACACGACACGACACGACACGACACGACACGACACGACACGACACGACACGACACGACACGACACGACACGACACGACACGACACGACACGACACGACACGACACGACACGACACGACACGACACGACACGACACGACACGACACGACACGACACGACACGACACGACACGACACGACACGACACGACACGACACGACACGACACGACACGACACGACACGACACGACACGACACGACACGACACGACACGACACGACACGACACGACACGACACGACACGACACGACACGACACGACACGACACGACACGACACGTGTACGTATATTCTGTTGCTCTGCTTGCTCTCAAAAAACGCGTTCTACTGAATAAATATGCCATTACGCAAACATTCTTAATATTTTAAATTTATTTTTGTCACGGCAACCGAATGATTGCGAATCTCCGGAATCCTATTACTAGAATATCGAATCATGGTATATCTTTTGTAAACGCAATTCTGACAGTGTAGAACGTCCCCATCGAAATGCTATCGCAATATAGCAACGTCCATGGCGACAATATTTTTTCTGCCTGCAGTTTGCAACCTGCACAAAACAAAAAATAAACCCGATGTAACTGAACTGCCACATCATGGACACGGTGGCCACGTCCAAGTGCTGCATTCCGATCATATCCCTTCCAGGGGGTACCGGTTAGTACCTGGCCACTGCGAGGGCGTCCGTTGAACCGGAAACGGAAAGGACCAACGGAACGTGCATCCCTTTCCGCAAAACAGCTATCCAGCACTGACATACGTGCTCGAGCACGTAGGCCCTGTTTGGTGCATTCGCGTCGCTCGTTTACCAGGCAGGAATGGTGAATTATTCGAAGGACAAATTTCTGCTTCGTTTGTCGAGGCGGTTCCACTTCCTGACCGGATCGCCCCCGGGGGGGATTTGCAGTCGTTCGGCTCTGGTTCGCAGATATTATTCACCGATAGCGCCGCCGATAACAAATGTAATAACGATTTGGTTGTTTAGTGGTCAACCCGTAGCAGCGAGTGTGTTTGCCTGGAAACTGCGGTAGGCGACGTATCGGTGCCAGCGTGGACACGTTTCCTTAGCTACAATCACTAGCCTGATTATTGCTAGGCCGAACCATTTGGGGCACTTCGGTCACGTTTCACTCTAATCACGTATTCGGTAAATGTGTTGTTATATGACCAGGTGACACCAGAGCTTAATCAAAACGGCGCAAGGATGTTTGTCTTCGGGGAAAATCAGATCATCCCTGTTGTGTATTCAATTAGGTTTGCTTTTACGGGCGGGTGCCAACGTGGAATCTGATACAGTTTCAATTCATGGCTTCCAACAATTAAGTAAATTTTACGCACCAATTACGTGGAGCTCATAAAACCGGTTGAACTCTCCAATCTTCTGCATGATGACTCATTTTTAACGCAATTTTTATCCGCATCTGGCTCTTTGCACTGTGTCATATACGTAAGTACGGTGGATAAAATTAAAACTCATGTAGCTGCCAGCTCATGCAGTAATTTGCGAGCAAACTTCTTTGTTCAGAAGCACCGAGCGATAAAATCGCCCAGGACTGGCAATTACTTTCGCCATAAATTATCTGTGAAAATATAGCATAAAAATGAGCATCAGCAGCATCCCCAGAGACGGCGTTTGCGGGTGACTTTGTAGGAACTGGTAGCTTTCCCAGGAAGAGGCTGTACATAGAAATCACCCTGATCTTATCCAGTTACGTTCTGGTCGCTTCTCTGCATCCATCACGGATCGCTACACAGACGCCACAGTACGCGATTCTGGAGCATCTTGTGAAAGTTAATTTAGATAAAATCATAATACCATAAATCCGTACACATAAAACGGGGAACCCATAGCGAAGGCCAATCCTTACTGGGCTCACATTGGCGCTCCTTCGGTGGATTTCTCATAATCATAAAGCATGATAAAGGCACCAACCGTAGCGATATTTTCGTCCTGGCAGCGTTTCTTCATATTTTTTTATTCGCCTCGCGGATGTCCTCCTGTGCACCGTCGCATCGAAAAGCGATGAAAAATCGAAAAATAATAGAAGATTCTTTCGGACCGATAGCGACCTTCATCGCCTTCCACTCCCCGTCCTCGGCCTGTGAACGAGGAGGAGTGAAGCGTGCTGAAAAGATGGTGTGGCTCTCAGCTTCCTGTACTCTGGCAGGGTAGGCATTCCCGGGGAAAATGAAGCGAAATTGTCAAATCAACGCTTCACTGAGCGGGAAATTGCCCCTAAAAATTTCCTCATTTTATCGGTCTACTTCCGCTGTTCCGTTGAGTGGTAAGGTATCCCCGTGGCCGAAGGTAGCTTACCGCTTCCGCGTTTACCTTGCGTGCGTGGAGTTGCGATTTTCCCGTGCTTCATTTCCGAGAGCGTTTCGTCTAAATTCAGAGCGTTTACCGATTTCCTACCGTGAGTGGCAGCTGTTTGAACGATAAGAACCGTTAGCATATTTAAATCAGGCTTCGAGCAGCAGTTCGCCGGTTTTTTGCTTGTCTTTGAATTATTTCGATAATGTCAAGTAGAATACATTTGGAATGGATTTTTGCAAGAATTTCTTTCCACGGTTCACGAATGTTGAAGGCGTTGGAGTTGGTTTTCTGGCGTAAAAGATGGTCAGGAAGGTTGATTGAGACTTGACATAAATTTTTGGATTCATCGGACAAATGGGTTTACTATAGTTGATCAGTTGCTGAATTTTTTTTCCTTGTATTAGGATTGCCTAAGAAAGTCGTCCTGTTAGCATCGATAAAATCACAAAATCTGTAATGAATTTAATCCTTTAATCCTATTTAATTAATGCCATCTTCAAAAATTGAATGGGAATGCTTTAGATATTTTGGCTAAACTTACAAAAGATCTGAAGTTGTTTACTAGTGAACTACGACGAACGAACCATGAACCAAAAAAACTGAATTCACGGGCGCTGATTAGGATTAGAACTGAAGCAAATGGTCTGTGAAGAACTTCGCTTTCTAACGCCTTTCGTTGAAAGCAACTTTTTGCAAAATACCGCTCGTCAACGGTGGTATTATAAATTATGACTTCGCTCCCAAACTCACTTATTGCCAGCCAAGGGCTGCAGGCGATGTTTTCCGACTCGATAAAAGTATTATGATAAAGTTGCTAACTTTGCGATAAGAAGTTTCGCACAATTCCACGTCAATCAATTTCAAATAAGTTGTAACGAAAGTGGGAGCAAAAAGGGGTGCCACTCCATTGCTTTATATTATCTTCTTACTCTGTTGCTTTTGGATACGGCAATCGGCTCATGAATAATGCTCGACACAAAATAATCAAAATGAGCTTCTATTCAAGGCAAGCATCGTCTCGACATTTACAAATTATTTCACCGGAATAAATTACCCCTACCTCGGCACTTTCCTGCAACAGTACGGACTCGATCAATTTCGCAATCAATCGAACGAGAGCAACTTTCGGTCAAACGCTTGGTTAAACTATTTATGTAGAGCCGGCTCGCGGCAAAACAACAACTTGAACAACTTTTAATTCGCTCGAATTCAATTGGTATCCTTCCATTACGAGCTTGGTCGAAGTTTTATTGTCGGAGCAGCATTCTCGCTCAATTTCTGAATAGTTTGATATTTCCGTTCGCTGCAGTCGCTCCTGCTCCGACTTGCGCTCGCTTTTCGCAGGATGCACTTTTCGCTGTAATCCATTGGAAGCCTACTTTATAGCGCAAGCCGATAGAATAAAGAAACTGGAAAACTATTCTACGGATTCATTCACTTTTTGCATTATTTTTTTTGTTCCCCTCTGCGGGTTATGATGTTGAATTTGAAGTTCACGGGACCAAGTTTTCATCGTTCTTTTCCGGGTGCACTTACGTTGATAGAGACTGCCAAGGTTAATTTCGTAATATTTTAACTCTTTCATACAGCAATTGTTGGAGATTGGAAATGATTTGAACCGTTAACGACTATGCACAACTGCGTGTACACTGAAGTTGCTTTTAGTGATACAGATTTGTGTACCAAAAGGTAGCAAAAAGGCTACCGAGTCTGCCTTGACAAGTGAATGGGGATGATTTAGAAGCTTAGTAGAAACAGATTATCCGATGTTAATCCCAAGTAACAATTTGGGTTTTATTAGACTCTTGGTCATAGAAACCGCAATAAGAGCGCAATAAAACTTACATTGTGACTTCTGCATGGGTTTGTTTTCAGGCTTCAAGTTAAATAATGCAGAGTTCAGTACTATACCAAAGTGACAATACTAAGTTTTATGATGAGATAAGACACAACATTTGTATTTCTTATGATAGTACATAGTTTTAGGTCGATTGCTCGTCAACAGGGTGATATTCTACTGCGGTTGAAAAGAATGAATTGACTCAAACCATGGGTGTTGTGAAACAAGAATTACTTGTAAAAGTTAAAGAGTGTGAAAGTCTGTACCCAGAGGCACGAACGGGAGGCTCGCGCACGTAGGACTACGAATGCAGGTTCAACTCAACAGACCGTGACATTTTGTCAATGTTTGTCATGCAAATTTTATTTTACTGTATTGTAATAAATGCTCTGAAATATTCTTGTAAATTTGATACAAGAAGACAAATTTAAATTTCTTAAGGGTGAACCAAAAATGGCTCAGTTGTATCCCCGAAATTTACGCCCTCGATTTTTCCCTGAATAAAACAGAATGATAAATGGTTTAAGGATCTTGCTCAAAAGAAAAAAGCATTTGTCATTGAACGCACAACTTATGGTTGAATGGAAAAAATATATAAATATTCCGGGTTAGCATTTACCATTGGTTCACATTCGTCAATTTCCTTGATAATAGTTGATTGACCATTTATTCTGACCGGTTGATTTGAAATATAGCAGCCTTTAAACTACCATACGAACAACGAGTTAAAATTTTGACAGTAAAATATCATTAATTAAAGCAATATATTAAGCACTCAAAACCTATTTTCGGATCAGACAATCGCTAATTCTTCTTCACTTTGAAAATGGCTGCATCCCCAAGTAACAATTTGGGTTTTATTCTACTCTTATGATGGTATTTAAGACCAAAATTGGTCTTGAAGACCACCATAAGAGTACAATAAAACTTACATTGTTGCTTGGGTCAAGTCACATGCATGAATATTCCGTCAACCCCTTTTTCATATTAGACATCAGTTTTGAATAAATTATTGCAGTTTGTGAATACAATCGGGAAAAGATAGGATTGATCGCTCACTTTTTTATAACTGTTCACTTTCAAGACATCAAATTGAATTAAGTTTATCGTGGTCCTAAGAAATTTTGTTGGGATGAGGAAACTTCACTTTTTCTGGCGCACTTCTCTAACCAGACAACAAATTGGTCTAGGTTTATAGTGTTCGTAAGAAATTTTGTTAGAGCGAGAGGACTTTATCACTTCTTCTAGCGTGCTTCCCAAGCACAGATATCAAATTAGAATAAGTCTGAACGTAGTAAAGAATCTTCGACCGGTTGGGACGAGGCGTTTTTGTCGCTTTTTTGTTTTCTAAAAATAAAGTAATAGAAATCACAGTAAACATGCGGTGCATTTATCTGCCGTCCCTGCCTGTGAAGCTAGGCGATCACGAAGCAAATGTATGGGGATATTTGACCTTGAAGGTTTCGTAAATTTTCACTCATTCCCATACGATGCCGTAAAGCGTAGTCCTGCATCAAAATCAATGTCCGACGCCATTCAGCAATTCGAGATGGCAGCCAGGAGTCACATACAATGTGTGAGTAATCTTGAGCGTTTTGTAACTTAGATCACCTGTAAAATCCCAAGTATTCAGTTGATCCTATTATTCACGCTGCTGTTTCAATCTTTGAAGCCGACACAGATGAGTTCACTTGTTTAAATCTTTTGTCGTGTTGCAAAACATATATACCTACCGTGTAAAGAGGAGGCTTCCTGCTGCCTGATTTTCCATTATTGATGTGTACCAAGTCCTTGGATCTGCATTTGGTAACTGGTTACAAACAATTTGTACCATGTAAGGAAACTCCCAAGACGTAATTTTACAATTTTTCATTGCAATGAAATGCTTTACTACAGCTTCCTTTATATATTTCCAACATTTCGGCGTATTTAGATTGATACCATTATTGGTATTGTAAATACTCAAAAATTTACATCCCGCTTCAGATCTTTCGCAAACTTTATTAATTATAACTTTGATTAATAATAAAACGTTTAAAGATTAATTATTTAATTGACAAATAAAACGATTGCTAAATTTTAATCAAATCGACACCTTTTCCA
Source organism: Sabethes cyaneus (assembly GCF_943734655.1). NCBI lineage: Eukaryota > Metazoa > Arthropoda > Insecta > Diptera > Culicidae > Sabethes > Sabethes cyaneus. The sequence goes on along the minus strand of NC_071354.1, from coordinate 2,394,647 downwards.
AAGGGCATAACGGCGAAATCTAACCAAACCGGGTGAGGGTTTCTTTTTCTATGCTAGTCCAGCAGAAATGACCTCTCACTCAATTTGTTTGCATTTTGCAGTTACGCCCTTTTGAAAAGTTGGTGCTAAAATAACTGTAACAATATGAAGAAAGAATCAACCCGAGGGTGAATGTCGCAAAGGTAAACAAACCGAATGAGAGTTGATCTTCCTATGCTGGTCCAGCAAAACATAACTGACACTTTAACTTTACACTTGCGACATTCGTGCTGTTGTAATTCTATCTTTATATTTTCGGTAACTATTATCTATCAAACGTCGAGCTGACAAAAGCGAACTTTTGCTTATCTGTACCCGACGTCGATAGATGACTGTTGTTAGGTTAACTAAAAATTGGGATGCTCATACAAGTTACTTTGTGCGTGCATTTGTGGGTGCAGGTAAATCTACTTGGCACTCTTTATGTGCTACAAGATTGTCCAACGATCGGTTGAAATCAATTCTATCCCTCAAATTCGGCGTTATTCCTTGCAGTTCCAAAATGTTCGTTTTGGAATAGCGAAAATTTGCAAGCTTCAGAATGCATTTTACAGAAGCCTTTCAATGTGTTGTAACCCGTAGCTCACGTGCCAATATACGTATTGTGCAATCCACGAAATAATTATGACTGATTTTATGAATCTACTTCGTGGTAGAAAGCACCGAAAGAATTCGTGAAATTTGCTTCACAGGCAGAGACGACAGTTAAACAGACCATCGGTTTAGTGTGGTTTCCTTTTACAAAAAATCAGAGAGGTTGTGTACAAGACACGACCGCATATATAGGTGACGCAGGACTACGTAAGTCTCTTTGTAGTGATAGTAGCATGTATTCATGCTTGTAATCATTCGATTCTTCATGTATACATGCTATATGCAACATATATACATGCTACATGCGTTGTATGTAATGTTTATCAAAGTAGTAACATTGCATACGGTCTAGGATTGGGCAAAATTCCCGAAAGTATCGATAATTGAATATCAATATCAAATCCGCCGCTTTATCGATACCGTCGATATATCGCTCGTGAAGCATCGATATTAGATTTATCGATACTATTTAAGGCGGCATTCTGGGATTAGGAAATGCTACTCAAAAAAAGGGATTCATAAAAATTAATCAATAAAAAACATGTTGAGCAAAGAGAGGGCCCCCAAAACACGCACGCAACACATCACTCGCTCCAGTACAACGCTATTTCGGACACGAAGCTTTGTACGAAAAACCGCACCACAGCTGTTCACGCCCGACTGAATCGTATGCTGCCCCGGAATCCACAAAAATATGATGGGTTGTACTCCCGACACATCTAGATGACATTCCGAAGAGTAAAAATTTGATACGTATTAGCACGGGCCTTCAAAAGCCAACCTGGTACTACCCTACGAACTCTCCAGCCACCGGGGATAGACGACGTAAAAAAATTTGTTGGTGACTTTGACCAGCGTTATGCTGCGGTAATTGCAGCAATCAACCCGATCCCCCTTTCTGTAGATGGGACAAACCACACCCTCAATCCACTCATCCAGCAGCTCTCTCCCAAACCCCTGAAACCATCCAGTGATGTGTCGTTGCTGGCGGTTCTTGGCCATTCCTGCAGAGTTCCGCCGGGAGTTGCTCCTTTCCGGTTCTAGCTCTGCTCGATCTCTGTCCCACCTCTGCCACTTTCACCGCTAATTATGGCGCGTAAAAAACTGGAAAATCTTTATGCCTTCAACGCCCAATACTACTCTATGTGCTCTCTGGTCAGTTTCGAATTGCTGAAAATCGCATATCGTACGCACTTACTGTTCAATAAGCGTTAAACACGTAAGTGACATTGTTCAAGGTTTTGCATAAGAGTCAATTCCAAGGGGTCGGACACTCAGCACATTGCACAGCACGGTTGCCAGATCGATAAAATTATAACGAATTTAACAAATCTTGCAGTTCGGCACTTGTACCGAAATCGGCACAGTTTGGCTCGTTTCAAGTCGTCTAACATAAAAACGGCTGTGTCGAGGTCATTTCTAATAAAGTAAATTTGAGAATTAAGCTTAGAAGCTACCCGAAAAGAAAACAGTGCGAGAAAAAATCCTAAAAATTTTGTTTTTTTGAGCATTTCCTGACCTAGTTTTAGTCTATATTTTTTCAGCTGCATATCCCGCTTTATCAGAACAGTATCGGGATGAAATTATCGATTTAGCATAATATCGACGTCGTAAGTATCGATGAAATATATCGAAATATCGGCCTTCGAGTATCGATATCGCGGGTATCGATACGGTATCGCCCAATCCTAATACGGTCAATTCTCAAAAGATTGTGAATTTGAAAACAATTTAACAAAATCAAGAACACAAACTATTACTTTTCTGCTACCTTACTGAAATTAAAGATTGTTTTTATTATCCATGGTTTCCCACGTTGAAGGGATTTTGCCAATTCAATCCTATTTTATCAACAGCACATCTTTTCACTACACTTCTAATGAAACGGCAAGCATGCGTATTCATACAGAGTCGTATTATAACCGAACACTATAGCTGTAGCACATTTTTCCAACACAGATATCAAATTCGCCGAGGTTTAATCGTCTCGCAGTAAAGAATTTGCGATCTGTTGGGACAACGAACTTATGTCTTTTTTTCTGGCACACTTCCCTAACACAGACATCAGATTGGACTACGTTTAATCGCGTTCGTAAGAAATCTGTTGGCACGAGAGGGCTTTGTCACTCTCTCTGGCGTGCTTCCCAAGCAAGGACATCAAAATGGTCTAGGTTGAACCGCGGTGTTAAGAAATCTTGTTGAAATGAGGAAGCTTTGTCACTTGTTTTGGCTTACTTCCCAAGCACAGATATCAAATTGGTATAGGTTTAGATCATCGTAAAGAATCTTCCAACCAATCACGAAGCGAGAATTCTAGTAAAGCATAGGTTTATTGTTTTCAATTTTTCAATAGTTCAACATCAAGAATCCATACTTTTCTTCATTTGGTTCAATTCTTAGAAGATTTTCCGATCGATTGGTGTAAGAATATTGAAAATCGATCGGAAAACCGGTGAGCTATTAGTGCTCAAAACCTTTCATTTTTCGTGACGCTCGCATTTTTTGATTTTTTGGAATGACACCCTATCTCGAAACTTGCCGTAAGACGTAGTCCTACGTCAAAAAAGCAACAAAACCCCCCGACCCAACAGGTCGAAGATTCTTCACGGCGTTTGAACCTATACCATTTTGATATCTGTGTTTCGGAAGTACGCCAGAGTACAAAACCACCCCTCTTCTTCAATCGATTTTATCTTTAAATATTAAATCTAGTCCAATTTGATGTTCTGAATGGGAAACGTCATAGAAAAGTGAGCGGCCATCCTTTCCAAGAATTTGTTCGAAATTGTTGTCTTGCACGGAAACAGAGCTGAAGGGATATTTGTGCATGTGACGTGAAGCCGCAATACTCCCATCGTTCGTTCCCCTAGGCACAGACCTCCATGCTTTTTTTGCTTCGTTGAGTCATAGAACAGTTACATCACAGACAAACAGACATAACTCTTAGAAGAAAAATCAACAAAAATTATCGAACCTCACGATTAGTCTGAACACTAGCACCATCTATGATTGACATTCCCAAATATCAAATAGCAACAGGAGTATCCCTCGAAGTAGCAAGTATTTTTTATAAGGAATTCCCCTTCTTTCGTCAAAAAGCGCTACTTTGACCAAAACGGAAACATTCCCAACTAAGCCCAAATTTGAAATGGCGGTTTAATCGGTACGAAGAATGGAAAACGAGTGTTATGTCTGTTTGTCTGTGGTTACATCATGATTAAAAATTTGTTTCCGAAAGTGAGACAGGAAACGGATTTGACATTGACTTCTAGGTTTCTCTTGGATTTAGCTTTGATTGTAATGCGCATCCACCAAAAATTGTTAAAATTATACTTTGTGGCAATAATGGTGTTGTATATTCTCACTATCAAACAGAAGTGACAGTTCTAGCCCAGTTTTGCCTGGCAAGCACGATGCAAAATAAAGTGTAAAACCTTGTTTTAGTTTTAAGGAATCGCATGCACGAATAATTCCCGCTATTTTGTCATAAGAATTTCAAATCATTCCTGTCAGGCAAGTCGCGTTTCCGTTGCATGATGAATTTCACACAAACACTGGAAACACATTTTAATATGAAAGGTTTCAAAGTGAATTATACATAATGCTTCATAAAATAGGTCAGAAATTTTTTAACCTCAAAAGATTTCCCACTAATAGGTAATAGCACATTAAACAGTGCAAAAATTATTAGCTTCATGATGGTTCAAAAAATCACATAGTCCTCCTCCAGTTGCATCATAAAACAAAACACAAGTAACAAAGGTTTTATTGGTAATACTAAGCATACGATTTTTATACGTTTCTTGCGTTATTTTGCGAAACCAATCACATGAAGGTTAATTCACTAGCAACGATTTTCAAAATAATCTTGAGCGAACTTCATACCAACTCTATATTGCACTTCACAGGGTGCGGAACGCTAAAAGTTAACAGTTCATGGAATACGATCGTATCAAAAACGTGAAAAGTGCTGACATGTGCACGAAAAATATTGCACAACTTGAAATCGCCTTTTCCCTACATCCGCTGTTGTGAAGTGCTTTTTAAGGTTGAACAACAATTTATCCTGGCAGCTATTGTTACACTATAACGAAACTAAAGCGCCACTTGTTGACTGCTCTGTAGCACGGTACGTAGGAATGGGTAAAACATCCGGACAGTTACCCTGTGTTATAGTTTTCCAACAAACGATCCTTCGTTGATTGAGCAGTTAAGTGCAACTGTGTGTGCCTTTCTGGGAGCGCATAAAAACCGGAGTGCAATTTCCGTGCAGCAAATTTTGCCTACTTACTATGTGCCTCACTTGTTAGTTGGAGAATGCATTTTCCGATAAGACATGACCTGCCAGCTTTGTTCGAGAACGGATTGAACGAGTGGCGCTGATAAGGCCAAAGTTGAAGGGAAAATAAAGATATCGTGTGCACTTACTCCCGACAAGTGGCAAGTGGAATTGATCGCTTTATCGCGTTGGGTGCAACTCAAGCAGACCTCACGTTCGTGAAAACGAGTAATTATAACGCGCAAAACCGACTCTAGTAACCGAGATATCTGACTTGAGAACTACTTTCGATAAGTGTGCCCTATTGGCTGCAAAGAATTAATAGTGTAGGTAAAAGCAAAACCGAGAATTAAAAATGAATATTTGAGTTCGTTTGACTGGAGGGAACGGCGAGCGGAAACACACTTGATTCGACCTCATTTTCACTGGCACACTGATTTTAATTGAAACGTTTAATGTATCAGAACTGTTTTCGCTCGCTTTTATAAACCAAATAATGAAAGCTAGTCGGGAAAAAGGTACAGCTCTCATAAAAGCGAAAGAAAAACAGCGGAGAACGAGCGAAACAGGAACTGCCGGTACGCGGAAAACAATGCACTCCGTGTGCAATGGAAGTCGAAGTTTATAATTCTTTTAGCTTGTTCAAATTGTTATAATTTTCCGCACCGTCGCCCCCGTATGTCCAATTGGATGCCGGTGCGATTTGTTGGGTGCATTTCGGAAGCTACCGAGCGCATTCCTGTATCAAGTCGATAACTAAGGGAAACCGAGTGGAGTGTTTTTGCCGGTGGAAAGTTAGTCGATGGGGTTTAGGTAGGTACGGCTACGTTTTAACCAATGCAAGCCAATGAAGCACGTTCGAGGCGGTGATTTATTTTTGCGAATTTAGCCGCGGAAGCACCTAGCAAGGGTCACGTTCGAAGAATTTTCTACGATTAAATCTTGAACATTCACCGCCCGCGCACACTGCTGCCGCCGCTGGACTCCTGCTCTTCGTTACGTGCAATCGAAGAATTGAAATTATCACAAAATATTAAATTAGTGTTTTCTAATTTAAACTGAAAATAAGGTTCTAAAGAAAAGTTACGGAAATGGTAGATGTGCAATTGCAACAGCGACATTGTTTTAAATAATTTTCTCTGAACATTATTTTGAAAAAGTTTAGAAATCAGTTCTCCATTCACAATTGGTGCAGAGTAAATTCAAAACTTGCTAAAAAAAATAACACAAATTGAGGAATGAATGAATACCTCCATATGATGACTGAAGGCCTTTGAATCAATCTAACAAACTATGCTACGTTTGTTGTCCTTTCGAAAGATGCATAAATATTGCGACACCTCCCTGTAGCATGCTCACGAAAAACTGCACATTCATAAATGATCATGCGTCTTCGTTGGGTATTCGCTAGGATCTGGTACACCTCTGGCTAGCTACTTACTTATTCAAACCAGCTTGTTCGATACAACGAGCATCCATTTCCTGTAGTTCTTCACCGGGTCGATTTTTCTTCCACCTTTTTTGCAGTCGGACGGTACGATGAACCATGAGAAGAGCACGTTCCTAAGCATGTTTTGTGCTGAATCGTTCCGAGCGAAGAGCCAAAGCCAAAAGTTGCTCTGCCCTCTGGATGGACCCCGGGGCTACCTACGGACGATTCGATGGATATATTTTATTCAAATCTAAATACAGGAAAACATCTTTTTCAGCACAAATCGCACACATTCATTCTGATTTTTGCCTCCGTTATTTTCAGTTTCCCGCATATCCTCCGGCGTCGGGTGGCGTAACAAATGAAGTGCGATACCACTTTCAGGGCGTCTGCGGCGAATGTTTTCAGGTTTCGATACCAACGCTAACGGTTGGAGGTTGTACACCGGTGCGGCGGAGTAACGATCATCGAGATTCGTAAGCACCGTTTAGCATTCCTTCCGTGTCGGGAATGTGCAAGCTTCGATACAATGTTGAACGGAAGTGAATCTGCCCGGACCGTAGTCTATTGTGCCGGCGAAGGTGCTCCGGGCAGCCGAAGGTGAGCTTTTTTATGCGCTCTTCGATTGAGTCGTACGTGGTAGTGCAGCCATCACAGACCTTCCATAAAAGTTACAGAAATGAACATTCGTCTTGAATGTGACCCGACGCACAGTTGTCTTTCCATGAATTGGGAATTTTCCTTGACCTCGCATTTCATATCGTCAGAAAGTAAAGGTTTCATTTGAGCTTATCTACAGCCGGTGGTTACCTTTTGTCTAAAAGTAAAAGACGTCACGGGCAGGCAGTAAGTTCATTCATTCATGGCCCCCAGTACAAGGATTTAGTTCTTTTGCAAGTTGTTCGCTGACATTCGACAGGATATGTTAGGCTGAAGTTTCTATCTTCAGCCCTTTGCTGCAGATTCTGTCGCACCGGTAACAGGCTGAAGATCCAGCTTTTTTTTTATAACATACTCCACCCAGTTCGTAAGCAATGCTGAAATGCTACCGCATCGCACTGAAGGTCTGGGTTTGACTTTTGGTGGCTTGACTGCTGCTCTGATGAATTGGAACGACATGGCTTAGGAGAAAAGGAATGGCTTAGCTGGCAATTTCTTTGTCCATCTGCACAACCAATTCTACTCGCTTATTTATGGGCATTTTGTATGCAAATCAAGGATTTTTCACCTCCCAAAGCGCGTTTCGGAAGCCGTTTTCTTCCCAGCTCAACCCAGATAGAACAAAAGATGTATATTTTAGTTTGTCCACAGTGACAGCCTTTTTTGTGCAAAACCAGCAGCAACGTCAGCTTCCCAGCCAATAAAAAGGGTGGAGAAAAAAATCGGCAGGTTTTTAGCTACCTTCCTGAATTTGTGGGCTATTGTTTGTTGGATTAACATGGAGATGTTTATTGATTTGTGGACGTGAGCTGGCTTCGAACGAGGCGAATCTTGCGCTCTTGTCCCCCCGGAGTAATACGTTTTGCGGGAGAAAAATGGCAATTCTCGGTTTGGATTTTCTTGTCCAGATCGGAAGCGGAGCCGGTTGGGCAATAAAATTAATTTGTCTGCGAAACAGCGATACTTCTCTGTTGATAAGGAAAGAATAAAAAGAATAGCAGCATAGAATCACCAATGATTCCAACCATAGGCTAATCGCGCTTGGGGAACTCTATTATCGCTGATGTATAGGAAGACATTAAGCGCTTACCAAAGCGAGATTTCTTTATTCTCTTTATTAACCATTAATGTCCATTATCGGATATCTGTTTGGTATCTTCGCTTGTTCTGGTGGTGGTGGAACGATGGAGCCTGCAATCACTCCGTGGAGACATAAATTTTATACAGTTAAATCAGTATCGAGAAACTAACTGATGACATTTTACTGCTGCAGGATAGCAAGATTGTTAGTTAAGCATAATTTGCAGTTAAATCAACATTCGGGTCATGCGCGGGTAGAATATAACGAAGCCCTTTGCTATGGTTGATTGCGACTGTTGACGATTTTTTTAATCAAATTGTTTTTATTTTTATTCTTTAATGGATTTCTTTATATTACTATGACCCAAATTTCACTTATATGTGCTATTTTAATGCTTCCTCGAAACAAGTGTGACGAGTGGACAATGCAGTAATTATTTTTGATAGAATAAAATGTTCACAAAAGATTTCACTGAGACGTTTAAAAATAACTTATAATTGTTTCCTTTTCTGGGCACCATAGAGACAGCTAGCCTAATTTCAATAGCAAATTTTGTTGTCTTGGTCAAACAGGCCGAAAAAATAGATGCCATCGCTTAATGGGCCGAAAATACCCTCCCGTGCCCTACTAAAGCAGGTAGTATACAAGAATAATAATACCAAATTACTCATTGCATACAGATTGTGATAATTTGTGTAGGCGGTGTAGGCTACTACCAATTTCGGCTGCACATCTGAAGAAAATGTGTTAGAGTTTTTAAAATATTTATAATTGCATTCCCGTAAGTCCTACAATTGGAGCGTCTTCGGTAATTTTTTGTAATTTGATAGGACAAACAACTTTTCTGAAGACACAAAATTTCTGAAGTCATTATTTAAAAAGTTAGATATAAACGTCAACTAGAGGAATAAAAATACAGACACTTAAAATATACAATAAGATGCGAAATTTTATAACAAACAATATTGTTGAGGATAACAAAGATCTAGAAAGCATATCAGTGAAGTTACGAGGTTTTATCCGAGCGCCAGGTTAAACTGGCTGTGTTCAAATTGAAAAGTGTTCATTTTGAAAATGGTTTAACGAACAGGTGTCCACGGTATTAAACATATGGATACTTGTCATACAGACTAGCGAGAGGTGAGAAAGGAACTTTGAGAGGCGAGAAGTGAGAGCTAGAAGCGAGAAGCAAGAAATGAGAAATAAGAAGTGCGAAGTAAGAAGTGAGAAGTGAGAAATGAGAGGAAAGAAGTGAGAAATGAAAGATGAGAAATGAGAAATGAGAAGACTTAAGCGAGAAGCTAGAAGTGAGGAGCGAGAAACGAGAAGTTAGAAGCGAAAAGCTAGAAGCGAGAAGCGAGAATAAAGAAACGAGAAGTAAGAAGTGAGAAGTGAGAAATGAGGTGTAAGAAGTGAGAAGTGAGAGATGAGAAATGAGAAGCCTGACTCGAGAAGTAAGAAATAAGAAGGGAGATATAAGAAGTAAAAAGTGAGAAATGAGAAATGACAAGCCTGAAACGAGAAGCCAGAAATGAGAAGCGAAAATCTAGGAGCGAGAAGTGAGAAATGAGAATCAAAAAACGAGAAGTAAGAAATGAGAAATGAGGGTAAGAAGTTAGAAATGAGTTAAGCCAGAAGTGAATGATGAGAAGTGAATAGTGAAAATTGGCTAGTGAGTAGTAAAGAGTAAGAAATACATGGTTCATTACCACTCATCCAGCCTGTGATGGCTAAGGACTTATTCCTAAAAATTGTGAAAGGTGGATGATGTCTAGCAAACATAATAAATAGTTAATTTGTCCTTTAGAGAACCATTAAAGACCTCGATTGTTATTCTACAATATTTCACATCGAAAATCTATACCTATAAAGAAGGATTTCTGTCTGTCTGTCTGTCTGTCTGTCCGTATGTTCCTTATAGAATCGAAAACTACTGAACCAATCGGCATGAAAATATGCATGTAGAGGTTTTTTGGGGCCAGGAAAGGTTTTAGTGATGGTTAGAAACCCCTCCCCCCACTAAGAGGGGGGGCTCCCATACAAATGAAACACAAATTTCTGCATAACTCGACAACTAATCAAGCAAATAGAACAAAATTTGGCATGTGGGTGTTTTCGGTGACAAGAATTTATTCTATGGTAAATTGAGACCCCTCCCCTCTTTATAAGGGGAATTATAACTCCTCTCCTCTTTAAAAGGGGGGCTTCCATACAAATTTCCTCATAACTCGAGAACTAATCAAGCAAATGGAACCAAATTTGACACGTGGGTGTTTTTGGAGACAAAATTTTTTTCTATGATGAACTGGGACCCCTCCTCACTTTAGAAGGAGGGCTCCTATACAAATGAAATACAAATTTCCTCATAACTCGAGAGCTAATCAAGCAAATGAAACCAAATTTGGCATGTGAAAGTTTTCGAGGGCAAGAATATTTTCTTAGGTGAATTAGGACCCCTCCCAACTTTAAGAGGGTGAGCTTCCATACAACTGAAATGCAAATTTCCTCTTATCTCGAGAACTAATCAATCAAATGGAACCAAATTTGGCATGTGGGAGTTTTAGATGGCAGAAATTTTTTCTATGGTGAATTACGACCCCTTCCCCTTTTAAGAGGGGAGCTCCCATACAAATGAAATTCAAATTTCCTTATAACTTGAGAACTAATCAAGCAAGTGGAACCAAATTTGGCATGTGGGAGATTTTGGAGTCTTGAATTTTGTTACCACGCGCTAGCTCGCGGACACTCCTAGGGTCGTTTTATGCTGTCAGTTGGGGATGCACACTCAAATGCTTTTAGTAGGAACGTGGAACATGGAAAATGTAAAGCATGTTAGCACCGACGATGTTGCTATAACGCGGATTTATAGTTTGTCGCGTTGGTTCATATAGGGGAAACTGCTCACTATTGGACCACGGTCAACAAAGTAGACTTTCGAACGACGGAGACTGTCGATTCCTTTTTGAATCCGTTTACCGATACTAATTTAGCACATGCAATAGAAAAGGTTGTTCTATCTAGCAAAAGACCATCTTTCCTAAACTGTACATTTTTATTCTCTACTCTAAAGGGCATAGCAATGATGAACAACTGTGTATTGGGGAAGAGGGTGGTACTTGCGGTTTAGCGACTTTTGGTTTTCGATGCACTACGATGATGATGACAGCGCTAGTAACTACGTTGACGATGCGATAATAAATACTACGATGACGATGCGATGAGAAATGCTACGATGACGATGCGATGAGAAATGCTACGATGACGAATGCGATGAGAAATACTACGATGACGATGCGATGAGAAATAATACGATGACGATGGCAACTCCGGCGAACTCCGACGAATATAGCGACGTTGAGACTACGCTGGCTATGAAGCCGACTAGCGATGTTACCACGATGCGATCCCAGCCCCCTGGGCAAGGACAGAGCCAACCGGTGGAAACCTGTACCGGGACTGCGGCTCGTAAACGGTTCGATGGTTGAACTGTCGGCTGGGACGGTTTTCCGTCTGAGATGACTTACTGTATTAGCTGTCGATGTTGTCCGTGTTGCCGGTGAATGTGTCTCCGGCCGATCTCACACCAACGCCACCAGGTATAGATACTTCTTCCGGTGGGTCCACTAGCCGACGTTCGAGTCCTCGCCGCTAATATACAATGGCGGAATGCCAGGTATATACAATGGCGGACTGCCCGGGTATCGCAATGGCGGGTACACGTATCCACTGCCTTTTGTGTCGCTGCGAACAAAGCCTGCCGGAAGAGAGTTCTCTGGGATTTGTCCAGAAACAAAGAAAAAGGCCCTACTGGACCTTTTTCAGATGGCCGACGTTAATAAATTATTATATTCCCTTTTAAAAGGGTTCACTCTGCTACCTCCTCTGTTAATATCTTATCTACTAACCAAACTTTTCCTAATCTACTATTATTAACTACTTTTCATTTGTCACTTTCTATTTTGGACTTCTTATTAACTTTGACTTTCGACTAACCACTTTCTGTTTCTAACTTCTATCTGCCACTTTCAATTCCATGTGCCTCCGAAATTACGAGGACTTGATCACGCGCGCTTCTCTACGTTCAAGAGTCCCAGACGGAAAGAACCGTGCCGGCCGCGACGGGTACCTTATCAACCGGCCAACTCTTGAGCAGTAGCCGAAACGAACCGAATTCTGACATTTGTCTATTTTCCACTTTATAGCAAACCAATCGTTTCTGTAACGTCGTCGATGAATATTCCCTCCACCGAATTTATGGTAGGGAACAATTTAGACTCCGTTCACACTACTTGTAAGCATTTGAGTGGGGAAAGGGGAAATTGACAGTAAAACGATATAAACTTGTATTAGGAGTATGGAATGCATATTCTCTGAGTGACCACTGGCGGCACTCGTTTTCAAAATAGGGTAAATTGGCTCTGTGGTGGAGCCACAAATAATTAATAATGGAACTTCTGGTTACATTACCCCGTCATTCCCGTTAAAATTAATGCAATTAATTTTGAAGTGTGGAGGTAAATCATGTTGCCCATTTCCAATCACTCTTACTATGTTTTGCTCTAATCCCAAAACAGGTAGAATTTATCGAAGTGGCTGTTTTAAACCTTTGTTGCCCTAGTTTCTTTTCTCTCAGACCAAGAGAGTTCCCATATTAAAGATCTTATAGCAACTTTTCCCTAAGCCATTGAGCATACCGGTAAATGTCATTTCTCTTCTCATTAATTCTGGTCAAGTCCAGTTGAGAAAACGTGTTATTTAATAAGTTAAAAAGGTTTTCAAGGAAGTCCCTTGACTATCCCGACGAATTAATTATTTTGTAGTGGTTTGACTTGTTTATATTGTAAAGATCTTCATTTTTTTTTAATTTTAAATGTGCATTGAAATTCTGCTTTTCCCCTGTTCGCGAACAGATAATATTCAAACCAATTATTGCGTAGAACTGTAAACCATGTATCTTGTAAGGACCTCTGTATAGCTTTGGCCACAGCTATCTGAGGGAGAATATTGATACCTCTGATTACGTCGTGTTCACTTATTGCTTATCTGGCTTTAGGTCGGCCGCCGAGAAGATCCCGATGGATTTCCCCGAGTCATCTGCCAACTCATATGAGCTGGTTCCTACCTGTGCCAGAACCGTACAGGGAAGGAACAACGGACCTAGTTTTGCGGAGTAATTATCCGGTGCCGAAGACAGGCGAAAATTTTTCTTTAGTACTTTTTGCCCTACTGCATATGTTGCAGCTTTCTTCTGACTACGTAAGTTATAATACGTTTTGTTTTTTTCATAACTTTTTCTTAAATTTTTGAAGACAATGTCAAAAATAAATTTGTCCACTTGCAATTTTCTCTCCAACCTTCTTTCCTCTGATACCTCATCACTTTCCTCTCCCTTGCCGTGTTCATCTCCTCTCTCTACAATATCATGTCCGAAAAGCACCTTATAGGGACAAACCCCGGTGGCACTGTGAGGTGTATTGTTTATGACAAATTCAATTTCCGACACCCGTGTATCCCACATCTTCTGGTCATTCTTTACATAGGTTCTTATGCAAGTGTTTATGGTCCGATTTAGACGTTCCACAGGGTTAGATTGAGAGTGATGCCTGGAATTTGTCCAATGTTGGATTTTATATGTTTCCAACAAGGTTTTAAAATCTTTCGAGAGGAATGTAGTGGCGTTATCGGTGATAATGTATTTTGGAGTAGAATATCTGCGAAACCAGTTTTGTTCTACCATTTGGCAAACCTGAGACGATGAAATTTTACGAACCGGGAATAACAGGCAAAATTTGGAAAATAAGTCCATCACAACGAATAAATGCGAATTTCCTCCTTTACTTCTAGGCAAGGACTGGATGAAATCCAGAGCAAGGATTTGGAAAGGCTTCGTCGTTATCCGTTGCAAACCCATTTCAGGTTGCTGTGAACGATTAGCTGGCTTGCATTGTTTGCACACCGAACATTTACGCACGTGCGCCCGCACATCTTCTACTAGTTTCGGCCAATAATATTTCTTCTGGACTCTAGCTACGGTCTTTTCTATTCCTAGATGGAGTGCATTGTCGTGTTCTTCCATCAAAACTTGTGTACGCAAGTCGGCCGGAAGACACACTTTCCACCGGAAATGGTAATCTATCGTGTCTCCTGGCATTGAAACCAGTTTTTTGAGAACTCCTTGCTCGACTCTGAAGTCTTTGAACTTTTCAGGGTCAGCCTGGACGTTTTTTAATGTTTTGCTATACCAATCGGTTTTTGAATTGTGCACAGCCAGTACTTCAATCGACCGGGATAAGGCATCCGGTATCACATTGTCGATTCCCCGTCTGTGTTTAATTAACATATCGTAGCGCTGTAATTCTATACTCCATCGACAGAGCCGGGATGAAGTTCTCCAGCTGCTGCGAAGAATGTAGGTGAGAGCAGAGGCATCGGTGAAAACTGTGAATTGCGATCCCTCCACATAGCATCGGAATTTTTCAATAGAATTTAAGACGGCTAAGGCCTCTTTTTCAGTGGCACAATAACGTTGTTGAGCACCAGTCAGCTTATGGGAGTAATACGCGACCGGCTTATCCACACCCTCGTACATCTGGGTTAGTACTCCGGCTATCGCGGTGTCACTTGCATCACAGTGGATGGCGAACGGCATAGTGAAATCTGGGTTTGTTAATATAGGAGCTGTTATAAGTGATTCTTTGATCCGCACAAAAGCGTTTTCTGCCTTAACATTCCACTTCACCCCAGCGGGTTTGTTTTTCAAAAGTTCTGTTAGAGCGTATACTTCCTGACTATACTGGGGAATGAATCGCCTATAATAGTTACACATTCCGAGAAAGCGGCGCAATGCTTTCAGAGTACGTGGCCGTTCAAAGTTAACGATGGCTTCTATCCGTTCGGGGTTGGGACGTAATCCCGTCTTAGTCAACAGATATCCCAAATAGGGGACTTCGGCGACACAAAACTTAGACTTGGCCAGGTTTATAGACAAGTTTGCTTCTTTAAGTCGCGTAGCCACTTCCTCCAACAAGCTTAAATGTTGCTCAAACGTATTACTTGTGATAATAATATCGTCTAGATAAATAAAAACGTTCGGTTCCAGCTCTCCTGAACCCAGCACTCGATCCATTAGACGGGATAAAGTAGCTGGACTGTTTACTAGGCCGAAGGGCATACGCGTAAAATGGAATAATCCCCGGCCTAATACCGAAAACGCAGTATATTTCTTCGACCTGGGGTGCAGGGGAACTTGAAGAAAAGCTTTTGATAGATCGATTGTTGAGATAAAATTACAGGGACCTAAACGACTCAAAATTCGGTCCGCATGAGGTAACGGATAGGAATCCCGAATCGTTCGCTCATTTAATTTACGAGCATCCAAGCATAAACGCACTGTTAGGTCCGGTTTGTCGACCGGCACTAATCGTAGAGCCCAATCGCTGTATGATTTTTCGATAATTCCTGCTTCAAGCATATTATCGAGCTCTTGATTAATTTGTTCTTGTCGTTTTGGAGATACCGGAAATGGATTGATGCGTACTGGAGGCTTACTCTTAGCTTCATCGGTTAATTCTATTCGATGGACTATGCGCGAGGTAGTTTCTAATTTACCCTCTACTGCTATTTTAAATAGTAATTTTACCTTTTCAAGTTGACTAAGCTGATTCTCAGTTAGATTTTCATCTTCTGTGTGTGACTCTATTTCTTCAACCTGCTCTGTCTGAATAGAGGGGACGATTTGAAAAGATCTCCAAAAATCGGTGCCTAAAATTAGCCGACGCTTAAGATTTGGGGCTATCAACGTGGGTATGAGTTTAGTTTTGCCATTGAAGCACATCGGCAGATCAACATATCCCGAGGTTTCTAATTTTTGACCGCTAGCCGTGGTTAGTTGTACATTGCTAGGGTGAATTTTTAATTTACATTGTTGGACTAAATTCAATGCACCTGCGCCTAATATGCTGCGATGCGCGCCACTATCGAGTAAGCCGACTACCGGAATGTCGTAAACTGTAATTTTAGCGAATGGACGTTCGTCTTCACTAATATTTACCAGAAGTTCGTCTAAATTCGGGTCTAAAATGTTATTGTATTCTGAGGGACTAAATTGACGGTATCCACACTCTGAAAGATCTACCAGAGGGGGATTTATTTGAATGCTAGGAACAGCTTGCCCCTTCAAGCTGCCTCGTGTGCGTTTTTTGCGCACCAGGGACAAGCCTGTGTGTCTACCTCATGAAAACCACATGTATGGCAGTATTTGTGTTTGGGGCGACCACATTCCGATTGGTGATGGCCTTTCAAACGGCAGTTAAAACATACTCCATCTGTCGGAGGAACGTAGCTTTCTACTAAGGCCTCTATGCCACTTGGTTCGTTATTTCTATTAGCTTTATATATTCTTGGTGGACCACGTGGTTGTTTTCTCTCACTAGGTTCCTCATTACCTTTCATTGCTTTTGATCGATAAAAGTTTCTAGCTCTAAAAGCCTTATCTTCTCTAAAATATTTCTGATCGGTTTTGGAATTAGACTGGATTTCACTGACTTGGGCGCGATTTCTCGGCACAGTAGTTTCAGTTGAATTTGGTGTATACTTATACCAATAAGTGGCATCTAACTTTCGACCCAATTTTTTTAAATCTGCGAGATTATCGATTTTGGAAGCAATTGCATGTCCTTTATAGTCAGATCGAAGATTACGATAAACAATTTCGAACTTTTTGCTTTCGGTAATAGGTTTTGTTAGTGAATTAAAGATCTTCTGCGTGTCTGCCAGGAAGTCAGTGAACCGTTCTTTAGGGCCTTGCTTGCGCGCCCCTGCTCGTGTTTCGTTCACATGGTCATGATCAGGACTGAGGAATTCTCGTTTTAGTTCCCGGATTAATTCCTTCCAATTCGAGAAGTCCTCGTTTTCAATTCCTGTCATGTACCAGCTTTTCGCATTGTCTCTAAATAAATAAATGGCTGAGCGAAATAGCTCCTTATCCGGTACCTTCTCCGATCTCGCATAAAATTCTACTTCTTTGATAAATTTCATGAGCCCTTGTCCATTATCTTTTCCGTCGTATTTCAGGTTCCAATCGGAGACAGGTCGGTATCGTCGATGTGACCGTCGACGTGAATCGGACTGAGAATCTGACATTCGTCGAATTGCTAATGGACAAGCTTCCTCTGAACTTTGTTCAGAAACTGTCTCTGATGTTTCAAGTTGGGGAATTTGTTTCTTTCCCTTTTTTGATTGAAGCGAGAATTTACGAATTACCCGTTCGCTATTTTCATTGTTAATACATGCTTGAGCAGGCCAGCCAAATGGATATGTTGGCATCCCGTATGGATACCAGCCTGCCATTGGTGCTAACCACTTGCTCTGGTTCCGTTCACGTATCGATTTAAGTTTTCTACGTTTTGCTACTGCGGATCTAGGTAATTCCTCACTTTCTGCTTCATCTGAATCTGATCTAGAACTATTCCCCGAATTATTTTTATTTTTCCTTTTTCCTACTTTTGACGATGATGAAACACTGAGATTCGACAAAGTTTGTGTAATTTGTTGTACCATTTGGTCTCTAATTTCTTGAACAGGCGAGAACTGGGAGAAATAAGTATTCATCAGTTCTCGAGTCACACTTATTATTTTATCCAAATCCACTAAATCTGCCTCATGTTCCGCTATTTCTTGAACTCTTTTAGTTCTCATATAGTAGTGGACGAGACGAGTTTTCAAACTGTCCCGTACACCCTCAAATCGTGTTTTGCCTTCCAAATAATCTCTAACCGCTTCTAAATTTTGATCAATAATTTTGATTTCCTCGTCAACTGTGCGTCGACAAAGTTTAACATCACATTCTACCGTGGCTTTATTTTTTTCTTCCCTTATCCGTTCCCTAAGTCTCCGCTGTAACGCAGATCTACTATCGGTCCGATCGAATTGGACCGCTCGTATTTCAAGTTCGTGCTCTATCTCTTGTCTTTCTAAATGATGGACTAAAAGATTTTTATAAACCAGCTGAAATTCAGTATCCATTTTACTAATTGTCGCTTGTGTTACCCAAGTTCAAATTATTTTGCACTCAGATTATAGCCAGATCAACGTCTGCTCCCTCAACAGACTCACTCTGCTATCCAACCGTACTGACCCTTCTTAGTTTTGGTTCCTACAAACCAAACTCCAGGATAGTTTTAAAATTGGCTGGGTAATCCTAGGGATATGCTAAATAATTCCAACACGTGTACTAGAAGGAACAAATTGTGAACAATTGCCAAAAATTAATTCGTTTGGAGAACGATTGGAATTAAACAGGAAACTGTTTTACCTCCCTACTCACGGGGAAAATAAGAAATATTGTAACTGACGAAAGTACTTTTATATTGGGCGCCAATTGTTACCACGCGCTTGCTCGCGGACACTCCTAGGGTCGTTTTATGCTGTCAGTTGGGGATGCACACTCAAATGCTTTTAGTAGGAACGTGGAACATGGAAAATGTAAAGCATGTTAGCACCGACGATGTTGCTATAACGCGGATTTATAGTTTGTCGCGTTGGTTCATATAGGGGAAACTGCTCACTATTGGACCACGGTCAACAAAGTAGACTTTCGAACGACGGAGACTGTCGATTCCTTTTTGAATCCGTTTACCGATACTAATTTAGCACATGCAATGGAAAAGGTTGTTCTATCTAGCAAAAGACCATCTTTCCTAAACTGTACATTTTTATTCTCTACTCTAAAGGGCATAGCAATGATGAACAACTGTGTATTGGGGAAGAGGGTGGTACTTGCGGTTTAGCGACTTTTGGTTTTCGATGCACTACGATGATGATGACAGCGCTAGTAACTACGTTGACGATGCGATAATAAATACTACGATGACGATGCGATGAGAAATGCTACGATGACGATGCGATGAGAAATGCTACGATGACGAATGCGATGAGAAATACTACGATGACGATGCGATGAGAAATAATACGATGACGATGGCAACTCCGGCGAACTCCGACGAATATAGCGACGTTGAGACTACGCTGGCTATGAAGCCGACTAGCGATGTTACCACGATGCGATCCCAGCCCCCTGGGCAAGGACAGAGCCAACCGGTGGAAACCTGTACCGGGACTGCGGCTCGTAAACGGTTCGATGGTTGAACTGTCGGCTGGGACGGTTTTCCGTCTGAGATGACTTACTGTATTAGCTGTCGATGTTGTCCGTGTTGCCGGTGAATGTGTCTCCGGCCGATCTCACACCAACGCCACCAGGTATAGATACTTCTTCCGGTGGGTCCACTAGCCGACGTTCGAGTCCTCGCCGCTAATATACAATGGCGGAATGCCAGGTATATACAATGGCGGACTGCCCGGGTATCGCAATGGCGGGTACACGTATCCACTGCCTTTTGTGTCGCTGCGAACAAAGCCTGCCGGAAGAGAGTTCTCTGGGATTTGTCCAGAAACAAAGAAAAAGGCCCTACTGGACCTTTTTCAGATGGCCGACGTTAATAAATTATTATATTCCCTTTTAAAAGGGTTCACTCTGCTACCTCCTCTGTTAATATCTTATCTACTAACCAAACTTTTCCTAATCTACTATTATTAACTACTTTTCATTTGTCACTTTCTATTTTGGACTTCTTATTAACTTTGACTTTCGACTAACCACTTTCTGTTTCTAACTTCTATCTGCCACTTTCAATTCCATGTGCCTCCGAAATTACGAGGACTTGATCACGCGCGCTTCTCTACGTTCAAGAGTCCCAGACGGAAAGAACCGTGCCGGCCGCGACGGGTACCTTATCAACCGGCCAACTCTTGAGCAGTAGCCGAAACGAACCGAATTCTGACATTTGTCTATTTTCCACTTTATAGCAAACCAATCGTTTCTGTAACGTCGTCGATGAATATTCCCTCCACCGAATTTATGGTAGGGAACAATTTAGACTCCGTTCACACTACTTGTAAGCATTTGAGTGGGGAAAGGGGAAATTGACAGTAAAACGATATAAACTTGTATTAGGAGTATGGAATGCATATTCTCTGAGTGACCACTGGCGGCACTCGTTTTCAAAATAGGGTAAATTGGCTCTGTGGTGGAGCCACAAATAATTAATAATGGAACTTCTGGTTACAATTTATTTTACGTTAGTTAGAGACCTCTCACCCCTGTGGTAGGGGGATATGGACTCTCATACAAATAAAACAGAAATTTTTGCGAAACTCAAAAACTAATCGAACTCGAGAAATTCGAGACTCTTCCATAAAACATTAGTCAATACAAGACCACAAAAACTATCTATAGTAACACTAGATCATTCAGGACGAGACGGTCGCGAGTGTTGCCGGTGACCCGCCGTCGGAAGCGCCGCCCACTGGGGGGCTTGCAAAACTCGAGATTGTGACAAAGATCATCCTAGATTCATGATTTATGTACAACACAGGTTAATTTGTGGCAATACGAAGTTTGTCGGGTCAGCTAGTAAAAAATAAATTAGAATGGAATATTTTCAGGTCATTTTCGATTGCTTCATAATTTGTGTGTTCACTGTCCTTTGTCCGTGAGCCTCAAATCATTAGATCGGAGATTTTAACTTCACCAGTTTGTATCATTAAAATCATAGTTAACATATCGTGATTGTTTGTCTTTATTGTTATTTATGTATAAACAAGGCATAAATAATAATAAAAACCAACAATCACGCTTGTTGAAACGGTTGTCCACATATCTTCGGAACTCCCGATTGGCTATAAAACACGTTCTAATTGCGGAACTTTACATAATCTATGCTGTTCGGGGCGATCACCGAGGCTGCTTATCGGGAATGACACACAAGATGGCTATAAACAACGTGAACCGCGAAAGATACAACTGAGGAAACCGCGAGAAAGTGGATTTTTCTTCTCACAACTGGACCAAATAGCTGTATTCCTTTGCGACAGCACCGTAGAAATAGAAATTAATGAATTTATAGCATCCGAAGGGTACGGTTTGGAGCTTGTTGTCTCTTTTATGCATGCGCGAGGATGAGAGAGGGGTATGCAAATATGCTAGCGGTAGTGCGGTGTGGTTTTCGGCGTCGTTTTTATATGTGCGAGCGTTATAAGCTTTTTCCATAAACATAAATCAAGCTTTTCCCATGAAAGCCGTTTATTGTCGCGATCGGGTTCGATGATGAGCACTTCGAAGAGGAACCATTAATGTCAGGTTTTGTTAACGTTTTGGTGTGTCGCACGTAGCCATTCTACATAGGGGTGCTTTCCACCTGCCGACCTATCATCGCATCGGCGAGGTGGTCGATTATGAGTTGCGGTTCTGCGCTGATGAGATTGAATAATATACATGTGTTTTTTATGTTGATTGGGTTGATGGGCGTTAATGAGAGCGTTTATGGCTTTCTCAAGGTGTGTGGGAAAAAGCGACCTTCAATAATGGTGCTGATTAGAGTGACATTAAATTCAGTTTAATGGTGCCGCATATGATATATGTCGTATAGAAGCATTGCCCATAACATCTTTTTCGATTCAAATTGCATACTAAGCATGCATTCTCAGTGCAGCTGGTATCGTTGTCCAAAAACAAAGTAAAGTTGTCTCGTTTGTTTTGCATCGCAAATCAAATTGAGTGAAGTAAACAGAAATTGCAAATAGTTCCTCGTTCACACAATACTGGTTCCGTTGAGACCCAGAGGTGCCTTTTCATTTCGGTCGTTTCGGGCCGCTAGGGTTGATTTAACAGGAACAGTAGAATGTCTGTCAGGTTGAACCTCAGCAGCCAAGGCAGTTTTTTTTGTCAAAGATTTCCATTGAAGATTGCGCTTCGTTTGGCTGAGTGCTGGATGTGCATCTGTATGTGTGTTGGTGAGTGTATGTGTGCACGTTATCTATCGCTTCCAGCATCCAAGGAACCAGCTGAAATGCGTTTGATGATAGCAGCATATCTTGCTAGCGTCGTGTCATCTCGTGCTCATGTTAAGCATGTTCGGGAAACGGGATGAAGTTTTCCTGTCGGAAAGAAGGTATCAAAATCATTCTTCCAATCTAGCGTATGAGTTTGAAACGAGCAAACAAAAAAAAAAAAAATAAAGGCGTACAAGCAAGTTTTGCTACGTGTACAGATGTTGAATCCGTGCGGAGAGCTCAATAAAACGAGATTCGTAGAAAATGCGGCGCATATCCGCATAAAAATGTATGTTCCAGTGCTTCGAATCCAACGGAGAGCGTGGTGTATGGGGGAAAGCAACTGTACCTTCGCTGATACAACAGAAAATACACTACACGGTAAAGAGAAATACAATATTAATAGTGCTTTCGGTGACACTTTTGCTATCATTTAAGTACAAAGAGAGACAAACGAATGGCGATGTATTGCACATTGTTATAAATGTACATTTCATTCAAATTGAATGAAAGGTAATCAAATGTTAGAGCATCAACAACATTCTCCTTTGGTTGTTATCTACTGTCTTCGTTACTTTCGTTTCTAGGACGATTGAGTAAAGATGTTGACATCCTTTGCAGCTTAGAAATGATGGTAACGGCACGGGAGGTGGGGTAGTTGGAAGTCAGTTCGCTTCGAATAACGGTAATGGATGTAGGATGACTGAGCATTATCATTTTCCTGAATTGTGTTGAGAATTGCATTACGTTGTAACGAAGTAGAGAATAGAGCTAAGGGATGCATGCTACGCAAATCTAATCAACATATTTTTTCCAAAGCATTTTTGCATTTATTCCGAAAATGCCATTTCGTCGAATATGTCCAGTACAAATTGGATGTTGTCTTGGAACTGCTTAGCTGAGCTTTCGAAGATTTCATTTGGTTATCTACTTTTGCAACGTATTCGAAGCGATATGGCTTGTAAGGTTCATTTACGATTTCACGTCATTGAACATTTGATAGAAGGGAAAGCTGCACTGAATTGTTATTAACAATTACCGATTTTGTCCCCAATTCCGGAACAACTATTATCAGAAAACGTAACAACATTTTTAAAATACATTGAAACATTGGTCGTTCTAATGCTGTAGGAACGATATGTGTTGTGTCCTATGATAATATTAGTGTCGTCAGTTCTAATGTTAGGACATAACCGCAGTAAAAGCTTATAATTAAAAAATACAAAAAATGAACCTCAAAAACGCTTCTTAGTGGAAAAAATGATCACGGGCTTTGCAACTAGCGACTGCAAATCTATCTATTCCCCTGATTTGCGAGATTTCCTTAGCGTAGATTTTTTTTATTTACTAAAAACAATGACTTTATTTTTAATACATAGCTGTGTCATTAACGTAGATTTTTGTGTGTTAATGAAGCATTTTTTTGCATGTGCTCATGTGCTGTATGTTGCTCAGAGTAAATGTTTGAGAGAAAGCTTATTAAATATATGAAGGATTACAGTTGAATAATACTGATAATAGCTTTTAATGAATATAGAATTGATGTAGTATTTGTGTGAGTAAGTCGGACTCAATTTAATTCAATTATAAATGGGTCAATCCACGCGAAGTGTCCGAGCCCCGTGTAAACGACCGTCACGAATTTGAACCAAATTTCGCCAGATTGTTCGTTTTCGGTCAGAAAGTAAAAATCGAAAATTTGATACCCATCGGACATTTCCTCGATTAATGGGAGCACCTCCATTTTTAAGGAAAAAGGTTTAGAAAGACACTATTTTCACATTTTTAAAGGAAATTACCCAAGGAATTCGAAAAAAATATTATTTTTAAGCACCAGTGCTGCCAAGTATTTTTAAACTCAATCTGAAAAATAAATTTTCATTTTTATTTCAACGAAGACAATTTGATCTCAAAAATTCCAACTTCATCGTATTCTGCAGATTTTTTACATAAGAATCACTTATCGCCCCGAGGTATTCTTTACCACTCCCGAGATACTGCGTTTTAAAGGAAGCGATACCCCATTTTTTGTAATTTTTTTTTCTTTTCTTATATCCCAGGCAATATTAAGTTTAATATTAAGGACACTATTTTCTTATTTTCAAAGGAAATTACCCAAGGAATTCAAAAAAGATATTATTTTTGAGCACCAGTGCTGCTAAGTATTTTTAAACTCAATTTGAAAACTAATTTTACATTTTTCTCTCAATGAAGACAATTTTAACTCAAGAATTTCAACTTCATCGTGTTTCGTAGATTTTTTTTATATAAGAATCACTCATCGCCCCGAGGTATTCTTTGCCGATCCCAAGATATAGCGTTTTAAATCAAACAATACCCCATTTTTATGTAAAATTATAAGCAAAATAACTTTTTTTCCATGCAGTGATTCTCTTTGCAATGTAAAACTACTTTGCCATATTGGGAAAGCATTTATACAATATATGGCAAAGTTTTTCTTAACAATGTTGCCAGTTTTTCGTTTGATTTATAGTACTAGATGAGGAAATGTTACTTCAAAAAGGCGTAAAATATACGTTAGTTCTTTGATCATAGCCTTGTAAACTGTTTTTCATCTCGCTAATAGACATGAGCTCTTACCTTCCTTGTTTATTGCGTTTATTGTTGCTAGGAGATCCTTAATTAATGTAACTAATCATGCGGGAAACTGAAAAGTTGGCAACACTGTTAAGAAAAACCCTTTTATATACTGTATAAATGCTTTTCCGATATGCTAAAGTATTTTTACAATGCGTAGAGAATTACTGTTTCGAAAAACAGTTATTTTGCTCTTAGTTTTGCATTAAAAATGGGGAATCGTTAGCTTTAAAACGCTATATCTCGGGATCGGCAAAGAATACCTTGGGGCGATGAGTGATTCTTATGTAAAAAAATATGCGGAACACGATGCAATTGAAATTTTTGAGATAAAATTGTCTTCATTGAGAGAAAAATGTAAATTTAGTTTTTAAATTGAATTTAAAAATATTTGGCAGCACTTGCGCTCAAAAATAATACCTTTTTCGAATTCCTTGGGTGATTTCCTTTGAAAATGTAAAAATAGTGTCTTTCTAAACCTAATACTTCCGGAGATATAAACAAAAGAAAATAAGAGGTTTTGACAAAAACGGGTATTCTCCTTAAAAATGGAAGTGCTCCCATTAATCGAGGGAATGTCCGATCGGCACCAAATTTTGGATTTTTACCTCCTGGCCGAAAACGAATAATCTGGCAAAATTTGGTTCAAATCCGTGAAGGTCGATTACACGTTTGAACTTTTCTCGGTTACTTGGATGGAATGACCCAAATATGTACATTTTACAGCGAATAAAATATTGAGGCAAAATTTCGTTTTTGTAGTAATATTAAGGACTCATATAATACAGTGGGATTTAGAATTTGGCATGGTTCGATTTTGGCATGCCTCGATTTTGGCAACAAAAGTATCCGGTTTAGGCAACATAAAATATTTCACTTCCAAAAATATGCTTAAATATCTCTCAGTTTCCGCAAATATGCTTTAAATAACGAAAAAATGATGCCCTCAGTGCGTTCATGAAAAAAAGGCTGCGGTTATAGAATGTTTTGGACAATAATATGTTTATTGCCGTAGGATTACGTCTTACCGCAGACTGCCAAAAACTTATTTGTACCGGGCAGATAGCACTTGGCGGACCTTTTAAACATAACTGGTTGCAATCGTTGATTAATAATATTTAATCAATTTCTGTCACATTTACATTCAATTTTTTCATATCAAAAAAGGGTCTCGATTTTGGCGCGGTTTCGATTTTGGCAACATAGGCGACACGCATTTGTTGCCAAATTTGAAATCCAACTGTATTTCATAATCTGATCAACTTTGTATATTTCTGTCAGAGTAAATCTTAACTTTAAAATCTCATTTCATAATTTTGAAACATCTTGACAAATGCATAGGATTATTATTATTAAGCAAATTAGTGCTATAAGTCAGATTTAAAACTTCGATTCTACCATCCTGAAGAATAATCTATAAGCTCGATATCTTACCTTGTCTCAACTATTTTTCTGAGCCCTTCACTACCTGGTCAGCTTTAACTCAAAACGTCCACTCAGCATAGCTGATTTCATTCATGAACAATCTCTAAGCAGTCGGAATAAATCCTTCATCTTTCGCTGCATTCAACGCTCACTTTAAACGACATCAGCTACGCTTCGAAGCACATTCTCCTTATTTCTGCTTCCTTCGGCTATCTCTGTCACTATTCATTTGCTTTAAAACCCGAACCCGGAAATCTACCCCCAGCACACCCAATCAAGTCGAGCATAAAATCAAAGTAGATTACCTTCGAACAAGGAAAAACAGGAAAACAGGGAGCCGTTTGCTGTGGTGGAAAACCCTGCAATTTCAGTCCATTATTTGCCCATCAACAACCGGGACTGCCTCGTGCTGGTTACCGTAGCCTAAGTTAAGAAAAGAGCATCCACATTTCCTCGACTGGCTGGCTGGACTGTGTAGTCCGCAAACGAAAGACATGTTCTGGGAAGCCTCAGAACACGAGTATACATCACTCCTGCAAGCGCTCTGTGTACATTTGTACAAAAGATAACATCCACTTAAAAGTCCGCCGCACCCCATCCGAAGCTCCCGCACCCCAGCTAACGATGCTCTGTCTCCGTCCGACAAATTTCCCCCTTTTTTAAAGTCGTACAGCAACATCTCGAGAAGATGCTTCAAGATGCTTTTCAATGTGATACTTGGCGTCGACACCCGGCTCAGGATATCGGAGCCACATCTTTCCTGTCCGGTTTCGCTGTCCTGTGAAAGGAAGGGCCACTCAGAGGAGCATGATACTCGATACAAACGAGGGGGGTTTGAAGAGTGGCCACCATGTCTTTTTTTATCACTGTCGATTCCGTTGCTTCCATTTCGCCGGTATCTATTTATTCCGGAAAGGAAAGATGCGCTAGTTTGCTATCGTTTGGCTCGACCTTGTTACATGAAGACGAGAGTGCCATTTTGACAGATGACTGGTTTTAAAAATATCCCAATCCAAAAGAACAAATTAGGATAAATGTTTATTGATAGATATTCAATAATGATAAACCTTATAACGATTAAAGTATCGAAAATTATTCGTTTGATCTTCCGATATTGCACTTGCACTCTGCTAAAGCAGAGACACTTACGGAAAATGAAAACAACAATCTCTACAAGATTACACAATTGTCCTTCTACCGCCACATACAAGTCCCACTCGTATCTTCAAACAGCCGGCTGTTACGACTGCTCATGTCGGATTCTGTAATGAGAATCCATACTGCAGGTAGGTACTTAGCTGCCGTTTTTACATCCTTATTACATTACTGAAACAAGCTCGAAGTAAACGTGAAAATTCCGTCTTCATGCACCGCCATTGCGACCTACCGATGCGGATTGTTTACTGATTTGAAACATTCTCGTTAAGAAGACCATCAGACCGACCTATGCCGACAGCGCAATGGCTGTCGTCCTGATGCGCTTGTCCCACCCGCAGCATTACCCTCTTTCTGGTGGCGCCACTAGGCTGTGAAGTGGCCACTTGAAAAATGTGATAATTATTCATATAATTTTACACAGGACGACCATTTAGTATGAGCACCGACAACGATGACAACGTCGACGGGTCTCGCCGCTCTTGCAGCGCAGCCGATGCGATGACGACGACCTGCCGAACACGAAATCCTTCCCCAACCTACATCGCATCCCAAATCGAGCGAAAGGGTGGAAAGCGTTGTTGACTGCTGAAACTGAAAGTGAAGATTTCTTCAAGGCCCTTCAGGGGCCACTTGACTACTCGTGGTGATTCCGGCTCTCCGCTTTTTTTTCTTCCTCTAAAGCACGGACTGAAAACTGTAGCGCGAGAATGCTGTCATTGAATTGAGATGCAGAACCCTTGAAAGGTTTCGAAGAGCTAAATGAGCTAGGTGAGTGGAAAAAGTGAGAACCGGAGACATTAGCGCGATAAACGACCAGCAGCGGCTGGAACAAGGGAATCATTATGACAGAGGACATGCTTTTAATTGAATTCAAGTAGGTACTGGTGTTTCGATGGAGTTTCTTGTTTACGATATTTTTACTGCAGGTTCGAATCGGATGAAAAAGGGCAAGCATGCTGAATAGAAGCGGAATGTTAAATGGGACCATTAGCGCATCCTGATGCTGTTTTAGCCTTGTGCTGTAATCTTCCGTCAGATTAACTTTTTGCCTTTCTACTATATAAATATATAGTATAAAGGTATAGAAATCACTTGGAAAACCGGAAATGGAAAGAAGGTCCTGCGGGCCGAATGTCATATACCACTCGACTCAGTTTCGAAAACTGAGCATTTTCTGTGTGTGTGTATGTATGTGTGTGTGTGTGTGTGTGTGTGTGTATGTAACGCTTTCAATCTCACTCACTTTTCTCGGAGATGGCTGGACCGATTTTAATGTTCTTAGTGTCAAATGAAAGGTCTAGGTGTCCCATTGGTCGCTATTGAATTTCATACTGATCGGACTTTTAGTTCAAAAGTTATGTATAAAAATATGAAAAATATGGGACTTCATTATCTCATAGATCCCTTAACCGATTTGAACAAAATTGATTGCATATGAAAGAGGAGTCTTGCAAACCCTTAAGTTCCAAATTTCATGACGATTGGACTTGTAGTTTGAAAGTTACATAAAGAAATGGGAAAAAATAGTATTTAATACATATTTTTGAAACATATAAACATTAATTCAATGAAAAACATCACACATTTTATTATTATTTGAAAATTACTGCTGAGATCTATCAAACGAAACCGAGTTATTGAAAATCGGACGGTTCATTCAAAAGTTATTCAAACTTTAACACTTGAGCACCGTATATAAAACCGTTAAAACGTGTGAAATCAAAACATATCAATCAAATGTTGATTGTATTCAATGTGTGTGATGTATGTATGTATGTATGTATGTATGTATGTATGTATGTATGTATGTATGTATGTATGTATGTATGTATGTATGTATGTATGTATGTATGTATGTATGTATGTATGTATGTATGTATGTATGTATGTATGTATGTATGTATGTATGTATGTAAGTGTGTATGTGATGACAATTTGCAATTTTTAAATTTGCATTGAAATTCAAGAAAAGTTAGAAACATGTCAATTGTCTGAAGTTTTTGAAGCCTCTTAGTGGAATACGAACTCTGAAATTAAAGAAAAGAAAAAACTTTTACCGACTAAATTCCACTATTTAATATTCGTTCGCGACAGATACGTATACGCTTTGAAATCAGACACTGATGAAGCCTGCACGTCGTAGGCGAACTACGTATCTGTCGCAAATAAATATTAAATAGTGGGATTCAATCGAAAAGTTTTTTCTTTTCTTTGATTTCAGATTTCAATTGTCATTTTCTTCTCTTGCTGTTACTCACAATTGTACAAGAAAAGCAAAAAGCGAAAAAAGCAGTTGATTTAAGCATGTAGGTAAAGTGGTGTATAGGATTAAAGTGTGTTGATTTTACCAAATAAATGTATAGAAATTTCAAACAAATTTTGCGCATCAATAGATGCTCTTTTCAATCATTAGATATTAGAGCTTAGAAATGTTATATGAAAAATAGGAAGTAAACGTTGCGCGGTAGTAATTTTGTAAGGTTTGTTTTCGTTAGTGACATTTTAAAGGACAGATGTCTTATGTCATGTATCATGTTTTAATAAATCCAAAATGACAAGCGCAGAAAATCATGTCGATCATATTTTTCATTCTCAAGCATGTTTATGGCGCAACTTTTGCACTATTCTTCGACCTCGTCTTGTTTTCCTAACCCTCTAACATTGTAAAAACGATGCGATCAAGCTAATGACTATCTTTTCATGAAGGTACATTCAAAAGAAGCTCAAGTTTAGATTTGTATGCAAAAATAATTATCTGAAGGAGCACTAGCTAAGAAATTTCTCTTTTTCATATCTAATGCTCTATTCAGTTATTTTTTCTAATCCAGATATGTTGCAAAATTGAAGCCAAGCAAACTAATAGTAAAATTTTCAGATTAATCATTTTGTTGTAGATATCCTTTTTCTTCAAAAGCGAAGTATAATAAAAAATTCTGAACTCTTGTTTTTCAAAGATGCTAACTTTTGAACGCATGGTATTAATATCAAAATATCAAAACATCTGCTATGAACACATATTTCATATTGTCAATTCAAAACAAAACAGTCTAAGTTAGTTAGATACTGATGAAGGTCACACGTCGAGACCGAAATACGTATTTATCAATAGAGCACAGTAGTAGAATTAAAGGATATAAATAACTTTTTGTTTTACTTCTTTTTTATCAATTCAAAAAAAGTTTCGTATGTGGCTCTGAAACCCGAAAGTTAAGGCCGTCTGTAGACCCGTTAGAGGGTTAATTTCTAATTTTCTATATATATTCATTCAAGTCTGAATAAATTATCTTTTGAGTTAACATTATTTTTCTATCAATCACGTAAATATTATAAAACTAAATAAGGTGTTCATTAAGTAACATAAATGACGCTTACAAGTATTTACGCACCGAAGGAAAGAAAATATAATTATTCTACGCAATACGTTGTGAATTTTATTGGCAAATTTTTGAGGAATTTGAGGAATACGGAACGGATATTGAAGAAAATAGTCAAGTTAATTATAGATGTTTCTGAGAAATTAAATAATGACTATTGAGGCAGTAGAAAGGCTAGGTCACGCCGCTAGGTGGATTAATTCGGGTTTTTTTGAATTGAATGGTTTTGAAATTTTTGACAAGCCGACTTCTGCCTGCCACTCATTGGTTCAATTTTCGTTAGGAATTATTTTTGTTATAAAATCGGTTTTGGGCATTAAAATAATGTTCAAACAATAAAAAGGCTAAAATTTTAATTACTTCTTTTCCAGAGTTGACAGTGGAAATAAAATATGTTTTCCTCTCTTACGGGATATTTAGAGAATTCGCCATGTATTTGACGGTTCTGTGTGAGAAGCACGAGCAAATGCTTATCTGATCAATTCGCGGGTTCATCTCATTTGTTCGTTTTGTATGGCGATATCAACACATTGTATGTGGAATAATTCCTTACAACTTAAGGTAACTTTTTTTTTGTTCAATTGTCACAACTAAACTTCTAAGATATGAACCATCATAAACAAAGTTCCTATCACAATGGTATTCCCTCTCAACAATTTTATTATTGCTTTTCATTTGATTCTTTCATTTTAATTGAGCTATTACATTTTACGACGTTTAATGGTTGCGACTGTTATCAAATCAACCGTACGATCATAAAGAACAATTTTACAACTTCCTTCGTACAGTGCGCCAACCGCCCCACCTGGCGGTATCTGGCTTCTGCGTACACCCATAATGGCGACAAGGACGACTTCGGCGACGACATTAAGATCCTTAACGATGCGTAAATTCTTTCTAATTTCCTGTCGAAAAGTCGCAACAACACAAATATTTTTCCCATTCTGGCTGTTTTACTTGCTACCTGACTTGCGGGCGGATGACTGGCAGCTGCTGCGGCGAAGCATAAAGTCACCCAGCCAGAAGCGATAAGCCACTCGGGAGAAGGAAACAATTTTGTCACCTTTTTAATCCGGCCGTCTTTGGAATGACACAACATAGCTGATGATGACGACTAAGGCGACTTCAGAATAACGACGATTTAATAGGATTAGTGATCAATCAGTAAACGAAACGGCACTGACGAAGAAAATGTACCGGAATGAAGCAACCGACGTCAGTGAAAGGACTTTTTCATTGGAAAAGTTTTCTGCCTGCTTAAAAGTTGAGGAAAATGGGAACTGATTGAGTTGTCAATCGGTTTGGGCAATTAGGATTCTTTCAGTAGAGAAAAATATTTTTTGCGTTTTATATTTTGTGGGTACTTTAAAATAAGTTTTCAATCTACATCGTATTATACCGACTCCGTATTCATTCTGCTCAACAATATTTCCATTAAAGCATCTGCATTTTTGCTTGTATACAATTAGAATGCGGTCATAATTAGATTACTGAGGAGCATGTGTTTCATTACCCTCATCTATTTATGCTCAGGTAGTTGTCGGAAAAATTTATTTTCCTCTTTCAGCGAACAAGCAGTGTTGGATTCGCACAACTGAAAGCTAGTCACAATAATGGTCTGAAAGGCATACAGTCAGATAGCAGGTTGGGCTGTCTGCAATACTGCAACTGTCAGCCCGAACGGTCGGATCATGGCGTTGTTATTTTCGCTCTGTTTCCAGATTGTTAACGCTTGATCCTTACGTTTGCGCTGGCTGACTCCACCCGCATTTGTCGCGAGGAAGGATGCTCTCATCGGCTAGGCCAGCATTGGCGCTAGAAATGCAAGAAAACGCGATAATGAAATAAGCAAAAAATAATATCGTGTAGACCGGCTTTAGCCGGCAGCCATATAGATATGCAAGCCGACCACCACTGACTGCTTCTCGGGAGCGCCCGTAAATCACGTGAATTGTTAGATTTTTACAAGCATTACGTTAAGGTTTCTATGCATAGCAAAATATGAGGACGAACCCTTACAAAACCGGCAAGTCATCGTTGCGCGAAGTTACGCGGCCCAATATACATAAATAATAAATCTCTTTTATTTCCAGCTTCTTTCACTGCCACTGCCGGGCACCTGCTGCATCGGGTGCAGCATTGTCGTGCTTGCTGTCGCGGATGGGGGCGAGATGACTTCCTGTGCTGCAACCGGCGTCACCGCAGCAGCAGCGGCAGGATCTGTATGTACAGTGTTAGTGCGCCATATCTTTGACCACGGTAAAGCCTACACGCTGCTGTAGGTGATCGAGGAAAGCGAGGCAGCGGCAATATTGTGTAACAAAGTGCAATAGTGCTACAATGGACGAGGCACCGCATTTCCATGGCTGGCAAAGCGCAGACGAGCCGATTTGTACTACAACCACGGTCCCGCCACTTCCGCCGAAGCTGCGGCCATGCTCGGACGGAGAGAATTGCACAGTCTTGAACTGTGAACTTGCTTGGTTTTGGCACGGCGGTCTTCGTCGTTTTATTGGACTAAACGGACGGGTGCTGCAGATTACATGACGGCTGGAAAGGCACATCTGTGTGGAAGTGCCCTGCGGTGTCATCTTTCACAATTTTTGCGCGAATTTCATTAGTTTTACTGTGTTGCACACTCTGCGGGCTGATAAAACGTGATGATACCGGGTTGTGATGCGAAGGTTTTTCAGCGAAATCAGTTTTATTACAGTTGATTGTCGCATTGTCGGATTGTGAGGGTGGGCTGCCAGTGGGTAACACTGGCCACCAAGGGTTCTATCGAACAAAATTGGATAGGTAATGCTTTTTGAGCTATTTTGGGTTTTTTGGGAGTTTAATTAGTGTTGATTTTTATCGAAATATGAGTTATCAAACATAATACCCATGAAAATAAATACGCCCTTTTTAAAAATGAGTCTTGAGTCATAACGGTGCTATGTTCCTATCAAACAGGTAGGTGAAATTTAATCCAAATCAGAAAGGTTCAAATTTTGTCATTTGCTTATTTCACGTGAAATTACTCTATAGCGGCTTTGAAGATTGAAGATTGAACAGATTGGAATGTCCGTTTTCCTTCAATGGACCTTGTGGTTTACAATAGGATAGCGACCGGGTCCATTACAGGAATTCTAGTGTATTTTGCATGGAGAGGGTCAACTAATAGCGACATCTTTTGCGTTGTTAACCTATAATGGACCCTGACTTGTTGAAAGTATCGATTTTAGAGCATTAATAATTGAATGCAGCTAAATCTCTATAAACTGGAATGTGTGGTATGTTTAGTACTTTCTGTCTCATGTCATATTTTCTCGGAAATAAGTAGCACAAGCTAATAAACGCCGAAACTGTACCCGAGGTCTATTATAGGTAAAGGGTCTACTATAGGATAACTTACCCTATGTTGCGAGATGTCCGTTAAATGGTCTGAAATGTTAAGCTCTGTCTCGTTGATTGTTAACCAATGCAGTGTTTTGATAGGTCGCGTGATATTTTCACTACGGGATTTTGTTATTCACTCCTATTCTGTATTTTGAACGAATGTTTATTTCGTTCGACTTGTTTCGAACGAAATGTTTTGCCCATTTGATTTTGCTGGCGGAAATTTCGTTCGAAAAGCGGTGATTACTTCTTGCATATCTTAATGCGTGAAATTTTCACTACAGAGCTTTGTTATTACTTGAAGTATTTTGATGCGTGATAATCTTCACTACGGAAATTTTTTCATTGTTTTTCTATTGATGTATATGTGGATGTCTAGGTCAAATACTCCAGTGGTTGTGGTAGTACCTGTAGTACCAGATACGTATTTCGCCTACGACTTGCAGGCTTCCTCAGTGTCTGTTTTCGAACATAGACAGGTTCAGATAGACACAGGTTCGAAAACAGACACTGAGGAAGCCTGCAAGTCGTAGGCGAAATACGTATCTGTCGTGAATAAAATATACATAGTAGAAATAAATTGGATAAGTTTTCTTCTTTTTTAATTTTAGGTTTCATAACTGGGATTAAATTAAACTCTTGAACCCGACAGTTGTTGCAATAGTTCAATACGGGCACATAGTTACTTCAGGAGTTTCACAAAGTTTCAGAAGCTATTATGTAAAACACCTTTGTGATAAAGGCGTGCAAAGCGATTTTTGATATTGAGTCTAAAGTCTGAAAAGGCAACTACCCGGGCAAAATACACCCGTGCATGTTTTGTATCAATTAATGGGAACTTATTCAATAAATTCAATAACTGTAATATAATTTGAGCTTGCTAACTGACAACGTTGCTTTTGGTCTTCACCAAATATTGTGATTAAATTTGCTAAGCGAGGGAGGGAAGATGAATTATTGGAGGTGCGTTTCCTTTGGAATTCCATGTACCCCAGTAGCATAATTGTTGAAACACAGTATTTAACACACTCCACTGCAATAGCTGACTGCAGTTGTTTAACAGTACCACAAAACATATTAGATATTCGGATGTAATTGTGTATCATATTTAAAAAGAAGTAAAGTGAATAAAGCATGTTTGCTGAGGGTGCATTCTGCCCCTAGTTTCGGGGTGCATTTTGCCCCGAATTTACACAAAAAATGTTCCTGGTTAAAACAAAAGTATTAAATATCAAAACTTCTCATGTTGATTCAGAATTGTGTAGCTCGAATCATAATTATTCATTTACCGGCGATCAATATTGTCAGTGCAGTTACAAAGCGTTAGCGAAACGAAGCAAAAAGTTATAGGTTTTTTTATAGAACACATATTTTTGTTATTATTTACGTTTCCTTATCAGATAAAACGGCCAAATTGACACAGCAGTCAAAGCAAACATCGATTTAACTGGCAGAATTACTTTTTTGTTTTTAAAATGTGTGTCAGCTTAGAAACGAAGGGGGTGCATTTTGCCTCGACGGTGCTTTTTACTATTCGAGACAAGATTTGTATACCAATTGATAGAATAACATTTACTGAACATTGTCTGTGTCTGTGTTGTTTAAATATCCGGCAAACCATAAAAGCCTGCATGGTTTGCATAACAGTTATAAAACAATCCTCCGAATATCTCAATAGGTGGTACTTCGCTTGCGCCCACCATAATTTCTTAGTTGCGCAATTAACAATAAAGCTGAATTTGGCATATTGTTGGACTTATCAAAGGCTTATGGTCTACTAAAAACCAGGGGCGACATTGCGATTCTCGTTTCGAGTGATTTTGGTTCGTTTCGACCACGTTAAAACGTATCTATTTGTAAAAACCTAAGAAATTACAGTGAGAAAATAGCACCACCCAGGGGTCTATTCGGTGGATTACTGTCCTTCACAAGGCCGATCACAAGAGAAACAGATGGATAACGTGACAACGGATAATGGAGAACGTGTCGGTATTGCCGGTACATACCGGCTCATTGAAGATAAGGCCATTACAAATATTTTATAAAGTTTTTGTCCTTCTGGCGTTAGGCCACTGAAGGGGGGCAAAAAGAAAACAAAAATTTTTTTAATCGAGCTAAAAGCATTTCGAGCATTTCTGGCATATGTATATGCATATGTTTATAAGAATCAGTGAGTGCCATTGTTTAAGTGAATGTTTAAAAGAGAAGAGCGAAATATTCAGATTCAATTTTTCATTGAATACAATGGTAGCTTTGAAAATACGTTCATAAGTACAACGCCTGCAACCATTGAGGCATAGCGATTTCTTTCAAAAATCACATGTGTGCTTCATAAAAGTTGAAATAGTTATGAATAACCAGCCCACAGGTTATTGTATTAAATATGATTATGCGTAGCTTGACATATTTCAATAATCTTACTTGAACTCGCTTGCGGCCTTTAAAAGGGCTATTGGTTGCAAATAACATTAAAGCCAAAGCACGTCCATCGCAAATATGACGTACCATTCGAATGTCCTTCTCTATTGAAATGAAAGGCAACAGGCCCGTAAGTTAGTGGCGTCGATTCACTGTCTTTTGCTCCAAGAAGGTTTTACTAGTTTACTTTCACAGCTTACCGCTGGTTACATAGCCGAAAATATGGCACATACGCAAAAATTTCTGTTTTATTTTTATGGGAGTCCTTATCCTCCACAGGGATGAGGGGTCTCAAACCATCGTAGAATAAATTCATGCATCCAAAAACCGCACATGCCAAACTTGGTTTCATTTGCTTGATTAATTCTCGAGTTATGAGGAGTTTTGTATTTCATTTGTATGGGATCCTCCCTTCCTAAAGAAGGCAAAGGTCCTAATTTACCATAGAAAAGATTCCTGCCTACAAAAAACCCCCACATGCCAAATTTGGCCCCTTTTGCTTGATTAGTTCTCGAGTTTTGAAGAAGTTTGTGTTTCATTTGTGTAGGAGTCCCCCCTCTTACCCTCTCCATAAAATTGCTGATCATTTTATCTATCAAACGACATATAAATTGTTCAGTTTCGTTCAGTAGTTTAGTAGTTATTAGTATTTGAAATCTTTCATTCAAACGTTACACTTTGATTCTCGTGTTCACAAAGTGCTATTCAGTTCCAGTATAGTAAACAAAGACGTAGTCCTACGTTAAAAACATGCGTTTTAAGCATTTTTACTTAAAGTTTAAACGTGAAACACAAATCAATTCTTTCTTTCCACATACACGTCATTATTTTCTATGCAAAATCCTACAAAATGGAAGACAAAAATAAATGTTTTAAGCGTTTTAAGCATTTTTACTTAAAGTTTAAATGTGAAACCCAAATCAATTCTTTCTTTTCACATACACGTCATTATTTTCTATGCAAAATCCTACAAAATGGAAGACAGAAATAATTGAAAAATTTTCTGCTGATTTTCGGAAATTCCATTGTTCGAACTTCCATTTCTGTTTCGTGCAAGAAGCGACAACTCCACTCGTACACTCATTTTTCGAGTTTTTTAGGCTGTAGTGCCCACCGGCAATTGATTTTATAAAAAAAAATTGGCGTATATCGCACAAATAATTTTTTTGTTCCCCGATTGTTTAAGCCAATTTCCAAGGGGGGGGGGGGGGGAGGGGGGGGGGGGTAAAGGTGACAAAAATTCTAAAAATAATTTGCAACTAACTAGTTTTGCAGTGGCGCTAGTGTACATTTAATCGTTCATATACACTAGCACCAGAAGCAAGTGGTTGTCTCTCAAAAACTAGCTATGTCAACACGATAGAAGAGTTTCAGGCGCATCTGCCTACATTATTTGTGGTAGTATAAATAGGGCACCATAGCCTGAAATTAAAAACAAATTGCTGCAAACTGCTAGTGAATGAAAATTGATTTATATTTTCATATCAGAGGGGAATTTTTGTGTACCTCCGTGATAAAAAAAAGTAGAATTGTTCTGTGATACCGTATTCACAACTGCTTAATTTCTAAAATAAGTAAGTGTGATCAAAGTTGTGTGTTTAGTAGCGTGCTGGAAATATCTTCCGATACCCTATTCCATTACTTTAGCAGATTTTGGTACAAGTTTGATAACTGTTTACCTGTACCTGTATCTCTGGGTAAGTATCAAACTTGTACCTAAATCTGCAAAAATGACGAAATATTTCGAGTTTCCACCATTACAGGTATTATCACAACTACTGGAGCATCAACCCTATATGTATTTTAATAATTTACTGCTTTACACATTTTGCTGAAAAATTCACCAGACTATCAGTCTCAATTTAGTAACTAAGACCTTCTATAAAGAATTCGTTTTTATCACTATTTTTTAAACTTAAAGCTTAACACTAGTATCGAAGAACATATCATAATATATTATATCGTTCTTACAAACATTAAAATTTACTTTTCTCCGACCGGTTTCGCCTAAGTTGTTGGTTGTTGCCCATCGATTATGTGTTATGTCCTATGAAAATAGCGTCGTCAGTTCTTACGTTAGCACGGAATCGAAGTAAAAATGTTGAGTACTCAAAACGAAGGTAATTTACTTATGTTCAAAGAAAAAACAAAGAAAAAATTATTCCGATTTGAGTTTCATCAAATCTCGATCTTTTCTTCGAATATTTATCATATTTTGGATATTGTTGGCTAATCTGAGCGGTCATTTTGTTCCCACATTTCTTTCATAGTTTTCACCTTTCCACTCTTTTTAAACTTTTGTATGACAAGTGCCCAATATTTCTCAATTGCCCGAA
Organism: Sabethes cyaneus; assembly: GCF_943734655.1. Lineage (NCBI taxonomy): Eukaryota > Metazoa > Arthropoda > Insecta > Diptera > Culicidae > Sabethes > Sabethes cyaneus. The sequence goes on along the minus strand of NC_071354.1, from coordinate 2,355,985 downwards.
ATTTAGGGCAGTAGGGTGACTTGATGTCCTTTTTGAAGAAATCCACCCCGTTTTCTCAATGCCACTGCGGTACTTCTGCGCTGTTGTGAAAGCTTGCCAAATCTACGGAAAACCTCGGTTATGATTTCGGTGATCAAAGGATGTCCACAAGAAGTTCTCCTTCCTTGCTTTGGACACTGGTGGTCGACGCAGTCCTTCACAAGATACTGCAGCTTAGTTATGAGACTATTGCTTAAACCATCGACGTAGAACTTATCGTTAGAAGAAAAAATTGACGCAGTACTTATTTATTAAGAGCTCTTAACATCGCCGTATTATGATGCACACAAAACTAATATAAACCTCACAAAAACAGGCACTAGCATTCACTAGAAGAAGAAAACATACTATTACTTTCCCTATATTGTTTGGTGTCAGGCTGAGCTTTAGTAATGAAGTCCAACTTTTTGGAATAATCTATACCTATAAAGAAGGATTTCTGTCTGTCTGTCCTGTGTTCCTTATAGAATCAAAAACTACTGAACCAATCGCCGTGAAAATTTGCATGTAGAGGTTTTTGGGGCCAGGAAAGGTTTTAGTGATGGTTATAGACCCCTCCCCCCACTAAGAGGGGGGGCTCCCATACAAATGAAACACAAATTTCTGCATAACTCGAGAACTAATCAAGCAAATAGAACCAAATTTGGCATGTGGGTGTTTTCGGTGACAAGAATTTATTCTAGGGTAATTTGAGACCCCTCCCCTCTTTATAAGGGGAATTATAACTCCTCTCCCCTTTAAGAGGGGGGGTTTCCATACAAATTTCCTCATAACTCGAGAACTAATCAAGCAAATGGAACCAAATTTGGCATGTGAAAGTTTTCGAGGGCAAGAAAATTTTCTATGTTGAATTAGGACCCCTCCTCACTTTAAGAGGGGGGGCTCCTGTACAAATGAAATACCAATTTCCTCATAACTCGAGAACTAATCAAGCAAATGGAACCAAATTTGGCATGTGTGTGTTTTTGGAGACAAAATTTTTTTCTATGATGAATTGGGACCCCTCCCCACTTTGAGGGGGGGGGGCTCCTATACAAACGAAATACAAATTTCCTTATAACTCGAGAGCTAATCCAGCAAATGGAACCAAATTTGGCATGTAGGTGTTTTTGGAGGCAAGAATTTTTTCTATGATGACTAAGAACCTCTCCCCACTTTAGGAGGGGGGGCTCCTATACAAATGAAATACAAATTTCCTCATAACTCGAGAACTAATCAAGCAAATAGAATCAAATTTGGCATGTGGGTGTTTTCGGTGACAAGAATTTATTCTATGGTAAATTGAGACCCCTCCCTCTTTATAAGGGGAATTGTAACTCCTCTCCCCTTTAAGAGGGGGGGCTTCCATACAAATTTCCTCATAACTCGAGAACTAATCAAGCAAATGGAACCAAATTTGGCATGTGAAGGTTTTCGAGGGCAGGAAAATTTTCTACGGTGAATTAGGACCCCTCCCCACTCTAAGAGGGGGGGCTCCTGTACAAATGAAATACAAATTTCCTCCTAACTCGAGAACTAATCAAGCAAATAGAACAACATTTGGCATGTGGGTGTTTTTTTTTGGTGACAAGAATTTATTCTAGGGTGAATTGAGACCCCTCCCCTCTTTATAAGAGGAATTATAACTCCTCTCCCCTTTAAGAGGGGGGGCTTCCATACAAATTTCCTCATAACTCGAGAACTAATCAAGCAAATGCAACCAAATTTGGCATGTGAAGGTTTTCGAGAGCAAGAAAATTTTCTTTGGTGAATTAGGACCCCTCCCCACTTTAAGAGGAGGGGCTCCTGTACAAATTAAATACAAATTTCCTCATAACTCGAGAACTAATCAAGCGAATTGAACCAAATTTGGCATATGTGTGTTTTTGGAGACAATTTTTTTTTCAATGATGAATTGGGACCCCTCCCCACTTTAGGAGGGGGGGTCCTATACAAACGAAATACAAATTTCCTCATAACTCGAGAACTAATCCAGCAAATGGAACCAAATTTGACGTGTAGGTGTTTTTGGAGGCAAGAATTTTTTCTGTGATGAATTAGGACCTCTTCCCACATTAGGAGGGGGGCTCCAATACAAATGAAATACAAATTTCCTCATAACTCGAGAACTAATCAAGCAAATAGAACCAAATTCGGCATGTGGAGGTTTTTGGAGGCAAAAATATTTTCTACGGTGAATTAGGATCCTTCCACACTTCAAGAGGGGGGGCTTCTACTCAAATGAAATACAAATTTCCTCATAATTCGAGAACTAATCAAGCAAATGGAACCATATTTGGCATGTGGGTGTTTTTGGAGGCAACCATTTTTCCCATGATGAATTAGGACTTCTTACCTTTTTAGGAGGGGGGGGGGGGGGGCTCCCATTCAAACGAAATACAAATTTGCTCATAACTTTAGAACTAATCAAGCAAATGGAACCAAATTTGGCATGTGAGAGTTTTAGATGGCAGAATTTTTTTTCTGTGGTGTATTACGACCCCTTTCCCTTTTAAGAGGGTGGGCTCCCATACAAATGAAATACAAATTTCCTTATAATTTGAGTACTAATCAAGCAAATGGAACCAAATTTAGCATGTAGGAGATTTTTGAGTCTTGAATTTATTTTATGATAGTTAGAGACCTCTCACCCCTGTGGTAGGGGGATATGGACTCTCATACAAATAAAACAGAAATTTTTGCGAAACTCAAAAACTAATCCAACTCGAGAAATTCGAGACTCTTCCATAAAACATTAATCAATAACAAGACCACAAAAACTATCTATAGTAACACTAGATCATTCAGGACGAGCCGGTCGCGAGTGTTGCCGGTGACCCGCCGTCGGAAGCGCCGCCCACTGGGGGGCTTGCAAAACTCGAGAAGTGACAAAGATCATCCGAGATTCATGATTTATGTACAACACAGGTTAATTTGTGGCAATACGAAGTTTGTCGGGTCAGCTAGTTCTGGATAAAAAAAAGAACGGTTGCACGCCTAGATTATGCTTAGGAAAGCAACCCGTTGGAATCAAATACAGGATAGACTAAACATTTAAACAGTTTATCTACCTATAGTAAATCCTAAAGTAAAAAACTACTCAACTTAACTCGTAGTGAATTACGCACAATTAGGGGACTCCTAACGTGACTCTGTCCTGCTTTTATTATTTGAAGAATACCGGATGATACCGAAACCTGCCGCTTCTGTAACTCTGAACTTTAAAGTTAAGCGCATCTGCTCTGCAATTACGTGGCTCTTGGTTTATCTAGGCATAACTTCTCCGGAAGTTTCCAATCTAGACCCCAAATCTCAAAAGGTCATTGATTTTATTAACCATATAGCACCAAATTGGGTCACAATTGGGGCTTCTCGTGCATACACCCATGCAGTACCTAGTTGCGGACCTCACCGTGTAACGGTTTTGTCGTAAACGAAACCTGTTGTTTCTTGCATTGACGTATCAGTATATCTAGGCTATTCAAGTGAGAGCAACCGGGACACGGAAGCACTTCAAAATTATTTAAAAATCGTGCTTAATTGTGAACTAGACTATTTCAATGACTTTTTATAAAAGCTTAACTCTCAGAGTGGTGAGAGTTTATGGCCAATTTGAAATTGTTTATGGACATTAAAAGACATTGGAGTGAAAGTTCTTTAATATGAGTGATCATTTAATTAACGTTTTGACAAATTACTCTGCAAACCCTTTCAAACATCAAAAAGGACACAAAGTCCGTAACCTCCGGCCGAGCGGAGCTAACACTGTTACCTATAAATCTCCGCCACCCTTGCAACGCAACGCAACGCAGCTGAATTATTTACTCGGCCTCGAAATAGTTTCCTTCCTGACGAAAACGGTTCCCCTGTTACAGGCGGCGACCGGAGAGTTGTCCCGGAAAAAGGGGTTGTCCAAGCTAAAGCGTTCCAATAAAAATTTAAATTAAACTTTTCCCATTTCTCCGCCGAACGCCCACGGGTTAAAAGTTGCAACCCCAGCTTTTTCTCGCTGTTTATCAAGTGACACCCGGGCTGGTGTTCGGAAACAAAGCAGAACTTCCGTCCCCCGCCTGTTGCTGAATTCGGCAAACCTGTTCCCGATTTACACGGTTCGCTTGCCCTTTACGAGGAGAAAAACGAACCTCGCTTGTTCTTCTTTCCATTTGTATTCATTTTCTTGGTTTGTCAAATCACCAAAATGTTCAATCTTTTCGCTTTATTTCATTTGCCGGAACCATTTATCACCACGTGGGGAGTCCGTTTTGCAATCTCATCACCATACGGAGAAAGCATTATGTTTACGCTTTCCCTACGACTCGAGACACACTCGGTTCGGTCATAGAACACCCGAGTCATAATAGAATTATGAAAATGACAGCACTCTTAGGACAGCTTTTGATATCCCTTCAGCGCACGGAAATGTGGACGATGCGGTCCAATGAAATGCAATTTTATTTGAACATGTTCTGTTTACAACGAAATCACGGCACAAAAATACACACCACAAGGACCGGAGAAGAAGGAATGGATAAAACAGACTTTCAATTTGTCAAACAACGACACTTTCGGTCAATTGCATATGCTTGCGTTCTGGTGCCTCATTCCAGCTGGAGGCCGGGAAGCGTAGGGTGCAGATTCGAATTCAGAAGCACTATTTCCAGTCCAGAAACGGCCTGAAGAGTGCATGACATTTCAGCCTTCCTCCCGGGCGACGAGTCTGGACCGCTGCTGCTGCTGCTGGTTGAAGTAGTTCATCTGTTTGCTCGATTTCGGTTCCCCGGCCGAGATGGTGGCCCCCAAACCTGGATTTTGTCTCGGATACGATCTGTACTTGACGGGTGCACACATTGTACGACACCTACGACAATCACCGACGACCTACAACGACGACAGCTTCTGTACAGACAGCATGGTGGAGAGGATGATGACGACGATGATGGCCAATGTTTGCGATGCATTTGAGATGGACAGAAATAAAAACATCGTCATCGTCATTCTTGCCGTTTTCCTCCGCCAGAGGTAGGTATGGAGCTCAGATAAACGGAAAAAGATGATCGGAAATATGCTCTCAGGAACCGACTGTGGCAGCTGCGGGATGAGCTCGGATTCCAACGGATTGCTCTCCGTCTGGAACTCTAGCAGTCGTTCTGGACGAGTTATAATCCGAAGGATGAGCAGGAGTATCACTTATAGAAGACATTTGCAAATCACTATCGTTTCAGTACGGCTTAGCTTATTTTTTAATATCTTTTTTAATTGTAACCGTGAAAACCAGTTAGCTGGAATTATAAAAATCAATTGACACCTAGAGTCAGGTTGGATGGCAGTAAAAATATTAAAATCAATTAGGTGTATAGGTGTATAGGTGTATTAGGCATATATTATAATTTATAAAACTGTATGAGTTACGAGTATTATTTATTACTTATTTCTGCAGAATTTTTTTCTGGTTGAATCAATTATTTGAACACCTATAGAGTGACTCAGGTTTAATATTACAAAGAATGTGTACCAGATCGTAGTACACGGACAGTGCAATTCGTTATTGAAAATATGAAAAAAATTAAGTATTAAGTATCAGACTAAATAACTGATTGCACCGATTTAATCAGTTCATGCATTATTCCAGTGATAATTTTCCCGGCAGATTGGCTGGCTGTTACTGCAGGTGTAATGATTTGAACGAACGTTTCGATTGGCCCAGCCGTCAGCTGATAAATGGACCTTCGGCACATGGTCCGTCCCGCTGGAGCCACTGGCACACTTCAACACCTTCGGTACTTGGCGCCTCGGCGATTGCCTTCCTAATTAATACCGTCGGATGAAGCCCAACGAGCCTAACGACGTATATCGACGGGGAAAGAAAATGGTAATCATCATCATTAGTCGTCGGGTTGCCTCTTTTAGTTGAGCCAGACTGGCGGTATGCCAATATATACAGTGAATGGAAAACGTCGGGAAGCAGAAGTGTTGTCTGAAATTGCAACCATCAATAAGCACCCCAAAATGGTGTTCGTTTATCACATCGAGAAAACCGTCAGTTTTGAACGTCCGTCAGCAGGAAAAGTCCCCATTCAAATCCCTGAAAGACGAGCTAAGCTCAAATCGAAGGAGGAGAGCACATGTCTACTGATGTGCTGGAATCAATCATGCTGCATTTTGAAAGGTGTTAAAATGCTAGAGATAAATGATTCACATCCGGAACGTTTGTGATCTGCAGAGTACTAAGGAGTGGTTCGTGCGATAATCCGTAAATTGAACCCAATTTGCTGTGCATCGTCCTTCCAACGTTCGACCGATACCGGCAGGCTTCGCGGTCTATAATTTTCGCTCATCATCACTCTGTTGAGGCTCGTTGAAGAAGATGAAATTAACGAGGAGATCCCGAAATGAAAAGCGAACCTAACGATAAACAATTCTACACTGCGATGGTACGCAATCAAATTAGTAGCATCTAAATTACAGCTGAATGACCAGCAACAAACCCCTCGGTTTGGTCTGTCCCACCGTCCATTGCCGGTTAAGTTGGGCGGAAAGTCATAATAACGGTAACAAACCAGAAAAGGGATTCAAGCTCACCGCACCTGCCCGAATTTCAGACGCCGCGTCGCAGAACCGCGCGGGACCAGCTTATTACCTTGTGCAATAATTCCGAACCATTTGCCGGCGCTGCTAGTTTTGTTTTTTTTTCGAGGCACGACGAAATGCTCGTCCTCTCTGGGCGCTTCATTTCCATTTGTGATGTGAGCAACAAAAAAAAACGAATAATAAAAAACCAATGCTTCGCCCTATAATCACCTCTTCGTGAGGAGAACCTCGGAAATTGGAAGGTGTGAAAAGATGCATATTCAGAACAAGGGGGCCTCCATTTGGTCGGTGCGTTGAAGGCCAAGATTAATCATCAGCACCTTTTATGTTCAACCAGAAACCAGAACCGAGGAAATGACTTCGGCTTTCGTAACGGATGCATGTCGGGTGAGAAGAAGGCCCGCTCTGTATGTGTGGATCCTGATGTAACCGATCGGCCAGCAGATACAAACGCCCCGGCGGCACAGGGTTACAACGAAATGCACTTTTGCTTTCACACCGCTTATAGGATACGATTTAATTAAGTGATAAAAAGATAATTAAAATAGGTTGAAAGGTGCGTCTGTGGACGTTTTGTTTTAGAACAGGCTGCGCTGAGTTATTTTTTGTTTTTGTTTTCTGATGTGTCATTGGGACCGACGCATATCGTAAATTTTCGAATAAATGGAGTGTTTGAAAAGGGTGATGAAATATTTTGATGGTTGCCACATGGAAAATGGAGTCTTTGGCTTATATTGTCGTCAGTGACGCGACCATGTGTTGTATTTGGATTACAAAAAAAAAACTTTTATTGTATTTTAGTAGCAGCAGTTGCCGATACTAAATAATTCCAAATTTATTTCGAAGATGAATAGTGATGCTAGTAACCGATTTTGTTATACAGCCGATCACCAATTAAAACGATGATATGACGAGAACTATGACTGGTTTAATGACGTCCATTGCTTAATTAGGAAAAAAACGATTTCAGAATTTACGACTTTGGAGTTACGATCGTCAATGAAAACGATAATTTGTAACAGTTTTTACGTCCTACGATTTGTGAAATTTAATTGTGAAAAATTTGAATATCTGATTTTCTGAAAATTTAATCACACATTCCTGTAGAAAATGTATATTGCCTTTCCATTACTATAGTTTAGGAAGGTTTTTAACAGTATTGACAATTTAAATTTTACGCAATAAAAGATTTCAATTAGGGAGCCTGCCTGCTGATTAGATAATCAGCCGAGAGCCGGGGTGGCTCTTGCCGTATCAAGAAGTCCTTTCCATTGTACTCGGCCAAGGGCTACTCTTCGCTAATTCGACACACGCAAGTCGGCTTCAACCTGGTCGTTGGGTTCATACATCTACGTTGCACGTTGGGCCTCTCTATTCCGGGTGCCGGTGGAGTTCTTGAAGAGATTAGATTTCACTGCACAGTCGTCCGGCATCCTTGCGATATGGCCGGCTAACCGTAGAATCACCAGCTGTACGATGGGAATCTCTCCAAGTAGTGCCTGCAACTCGTGGTTCATATATCTACACTTCTCTCCGCCATCCGTTTGTACTCCGCCAATAATAGTCCGAAACATCTTACATTCAAATACGGCAAGTGAACGTATGTCTTCCGTAACCGAAGTTACTGTCTCAAGGCCGTAGAGGACTACTGGTCTGATTAGCGTTTTATACATCGCCAGCTTCGTGCGGCGGCATATGCTGCTTGATCGAAGCGTCTTGCGGAGGGAAGGTAGGCTCGATTTCCAGCTTGAATGCGTCGTTGAATCTCCTTACTCGTATTTTTGACGGCGGTGACTACAGATCCCAAATATATGAATTTAACAACCACTTCGATTCCAACGCCATCAATAGTCACTGTCCGTGGGAAGCAAACGTTGCTTTCTCTGGAGTCTCTTCCTATCATATATTTGGTTTTCGATGCATTGATTTGTAACCCAATCCTTCTAGCCTCCGCTTTAAGTCTGGCGTAGACAGGCTTCCGTCGTGCTATGAAAAAATCTCAATTCTTGGTATTTTACTGGCAGAGCGCAGAAAACAAATCAATTTGCTCTCTCTGTTGGATGCTACCTTCTCCGACAAGTCGAGTTTTTTGCTTCCTCACTGCTTTGCTCTGCCACCGAGTGAGCGTCAGTTTTGTTTCATCTTTCTTTTTCTGCCGGAGTGCTACCGAATGCATGCTCTCCAGGTCACTGAGCAAATCGTTTCATTCCATTTAATTGCCTGTCCGATATTCTCTTTAGGATATGGAGCAAATAGTCTTGTGTCTCCAGTGTGCAACGAGAAGATTAGCTCTGCTTGGTACTGCTTATGCGCAAGATGAGTGGTTGTCAGAGAAAATAGGATGCATCATTAAGAGGCAGAGCAAACGGTTGAACAGAAAATAAAAGCTTTTAGTCGTTGTGAGAAGCAGATTGCTCAGTCTCTATATGCTTAAGATGAGCAAAATCATGCCTGGGTGTAGATTGCCCTCGCCATCCCAAGTTTTTTAGTAATGTTGTCCAAGTCGTCTGCGAAGGGTAGGAGTTGGCTACTTTTGCGGAAGATCGTTTCTCTCGTTTCGATACTCGCTCGCTGGATTATACCTTCAATACCGATGCTGAATGACATACAGAACAGCCTTGCCACAACCCTCTGTGTGATTCGAAGGAACTCGACAGTGCCCCGAAACACACATGTGGCACATCACTCGATTCTGGGTAGCCTTGATCAGTCACATCAGTTTATGCGGGAAATAGTTTTCATTATCATCCATGGCTGTTTGTGCTCGACTGTACCGTATGCTGCCCTGAAATCCACGAAAAAAATGGTTCTTGGGCACGTCGTACTCCCAACATTTTTGGAGGATTTGTCGGAGTGAAAATTTTATCCGTAATAGCATGGGGCTCCATAAAGTCCGCCTGGTATTGCTCTGCCCGCCCAGTTAGCTCCGGGGTACGATGCAGGTTTAACAAGCCAGTCATCGTAGGTTCGAATCTCGACAGGGCGGTGCCGCTATTGAGTCAATAGGATCTTTACACTAGCCCCGTAGTTTTCCTGTACTCCAATAACCGGCTGCGAAGTCTGTCGATAAAGAAAGGTCAAGTTCTTAAGGACGTTTATACCCATTGCTTTTTTATATTGCTCTAGGAATTCTTTTGATATTTGGGGACAGACGATGTAACAAAATCTGGGAGAGCACTTTGTAGGTGGTGTTCATCAGCGTAATGCTGTAGTAATTACAGCAATTCAAACGATCGCCTTTTTTGTAGATGGGACAAACCACACCTTCCATCCTTTCCTCCGGTAGTTCCTTCTCCTCCCAAATCCTTGAACTTATCCAGTGAAATACCGTTGTTAGGCGGTTTTTGCCATTTTTGTAAGTCGGTGCTTTTCGGCGACTCTAGCATTCTTGAGCTGACCGAATTCTCGCTGGATCTCTTCGAAATCAGGTGCCGGCATGTTGTTGGCTTTTGTAGGCATTCCTAGGTTAGACTCGTTCCGTCACCTTCTGTTATATCGCAACTGAGATGCGCATCGTAGAACGGCTCCCACCTATCGATCACCTCGCATTCGTTTGTGACCAGGTTTCTCTCCCCGTCTCTACAAATAGCAGACTTCGGTGTGTATTCTTTACGAGATTGGTGTACCTTCTCATAGAACTTAGCTACAGTGCCTGATATTAAATTGATTAAATTCAAAAATTCCAACATCATCGTGTTCCTCAGACTTTTAAATATAACACTCACTCATCAACACAGGGTATTCTGTGCCGATTCAGAGATACTCTTAATTTATCAAGTAACATATAGAATAAAATTACATTTTCTCATAACACGGAGTCTCTACACAAGTTTGCCGAATAGTGTTTTGGGGTTTGATACTTTGGATTACGTTGACAAAGTAACAAATCTCTGAGTAGTTTTTCAGAATAATCTGCACTGGGAGCATCAAATAAATCATTAGTGTGCAGTAGATTACGCTTGAGATTGAATGCCGGAATGTTGACGATTCCAGTTAAAAACAGGTTCCTTAAGTCCCCCACATAACTTACGGTAAGGAGTTGACCACAAGAGCGTGTACGGCATCCTCAGATAGACTGCTATTAAGTGTTGTACTCGGTGGGTATTTGACCTCTCGAGATATTCTAGAATTTCACCTTTCCATAGACAAACAACCTTTTTGGTAGTTCGTTTTACGATTTTTCAAAGCTACATTATTGTTTGACTATGCTTAGAATCATTCATCAAGGGCCTCGGTATCTATCAGAAAAATCTGAACCGTTCAGAAGCGTCAGAACTAGTAGCTTTACACTTCTTCCTTTCAATACTTCTCATTACCGTAATGCCTTCATACTACGAGCAACGATCCTATGTAACCAACTTCTAATTGCTATGAAAGAGATTGATTCTCAGAAATGGTTTCATCTTGAGTGTCTTGGCAGGCTGGTTGGAAGCAATTGAGCTAAATGGTTAATGAAACGCATTGCACAGCTGTTTGAATGGAATTTGTTAATTTAAGCAAGGTTAATTACAATGTATACAACTGATTGTACAATTCGATTGTAGGAGTCCTTAATCTACAAGAATATGAAGTTCAGTAAATAAATAAATAAATATATTTTTCATTATATTCTTTAAGTCTGCTTGACGCCTTTCAAACAAACAACAGAAAATTGTTCGTTAAAATGTTAGTTTTTATCAATATTCTAGTTGAAAACCAGCAGTGTTTCATTGCTATGACAATGGTTCCTGTTATGTGGATAAAATTACATAACAACTTCAATTTTCTTTGCTGCTGTCAGAGTAATACTGCAACCGTTTCTGCACTTGTTACAATCAAACAGAATATATCCCGGCACCGGCTATATCCTGCAGTCGAGTTACGTGCACAGAGCGCTTTTTCCCGGTTTTATTATTTTCTACTCGCCGTCGTACTTGAGCAGAACTTTCACACTTTTCCGCTTCAAACTCTCTCCTCGTCTGACTGTTTAAAAGTAATAATTGAAACAATCTCTTCCTTTTTTACTCGAAATGAAAATTTGAAGCAATTTATATTCCTTATTTTTTCTTGCAACTCTTTTTCACACAGAAAGAACAGAAAGCTGAAAAAAATCTGTTGAGAAGAAAATTGCGGGATAACTTATGCAATATTGTTAGCCTGGCCGTCTGATTGCTGCGGCAGGCTGTCCGCAGTTGAGGAAAACCATTTCAAGGAGCTTGTTTTTTCCTTGCTTTGAAGTCCGCGCGAATGTTGATCCTTTATCTATAAATTAGAGATTTATTCGGTTTCTCCCTCGAGCTAAGTCGAGCAGGTTTGTTGCTGGAAAATGCCAACCGCACTGTTACTAATTGAACAAGTAATTGAACGAAACAATAGCTAGTTAAAATGAAAAGCTCTTCACCATTGTACCTTTCTCGAAGCAAGTTTCGTGAGAGATGGCATCAGTTAGATATGAAATGATTTATTCGTATCGGTCAATCGACCCAATTTGATTGGTTGCATTAATAATAACGATAACCTGAATGCTTTTTAAATCCGGAATACGGTGAATTTCTTCGCATTCAAAGAGTGAAATTGGATGTGAAATCAGCAACGTTATAATGTGGCTGAATGTCAGAATTTCACTAAATCTTTTCTATTTGGGTGCTTTGTAGAGTTGAGCTCGAGCGGTTTGCATTTCTGTCACAATATCATTAGATACGATTTAGAAAGGAATCGTGCTATTAGTGCTTTAAAACGGATTCCGTACGATGGATTCCACGCAATCAATCATGTGATCAATCATCGTTTAGCACCGTAGTTAAAACGTTTCAAGTATGTTCGAGCGTTTGTGTGTGTGTGATGCAACAATTACCGACGGTGTTACAACTGCGATGTGATCTGACACGCAAAGAGTGAGCCGCCTAATGGTTCTACGGCAGATTGAATGTTGATAGCGCAATGGAGCACATATGTGATTGAAAAGATATCAACTTGACTGGCTTAGCGGCTCCTTCGTGATGCATAAATACTTTCTCCGAGTTGGTATCGATCCGTGAAAGGGTGATTGATATGGGGCTTCTAGCACGCGTCTCGATACTTTGAGATATTTTGTGTCTGATGCTTATCTTGAGCTGAGGTGTGTGCGCTGATCGTGCTAGAAGTTTTTGTACAAAATAGGCTTTCTTCTTTAGTAAATACCTAATTTCCTATGGGAAACTTGCAGCATAACTGTTCGAGTGGTGAATGCAAAGTACTCCGATTTTGTTCATATTTGGTGGAACAAGCTTTTTAAAAAATTTCAGGATTGGATTTTTATATAGCGTTAAAGGGGATCTTTTCTGTGTTACGGTAGTGTCAAAAATCATCAATTCTGCCAATTTCCTTCTTTAAAAATTATAACTTTTTAATAAGGCCATTACAAATATTTTTTAAAGTTTTTGTCCTTCCGGTGCTAGACAATTTAAAAAAAACAAAGAGATTTTTTTAATCACGCAAAAAAAAAATTACGACTTTTAGTAATTTTTGCTTGAAGTTTAATCGTGAAACCCGAATTTATTCTTGCTACGTTGTTATTTTCTATGCAAAAACCTTCCAAAATAAAGTCAAAATTGAAAAAGAATTTTTTGCCGGTTTTCAGAAGCTACATTATTTGTACTTACTTCCAGTTTTGTTTCTTGCTAGAAGCGTTAACACTCCGTAGACACTTTTTTCGAGTTCTTTAGGCCGTAAAACTCACAGATAATTGATTTTATACAAAATGGCCGCAATTGTAATGTACAATTTATAGCGCATTTGAGCGCCGCCTCACGACAAACTTATTAAATTTTATCCTCTAAACTTTTGACAGCTTTTGAACTAGTTTTGAAAATTTTTACACAACATATCAACGATTCAAAAATGTATAATTTTTAATATTTTAAATGATAAATTTTGGAGCCATAATCAACAGTGTTTTAATAAATGTATTTACTTTTTTGTTTTACAATCTTCAATGGCTGCTTTTCAAATTTAATAGAAAATAGACAGAAAAAGTTTAGCTAAAATTTTCATCGGCATCCAAATTATTGATGTTAAACTCATTTTACGGAAAAATCCGTATTTTTCATCCAACAAAGAAAGGAATCTTATCGCTCGTTCCAATTACACGGGCCGGCAGGTTTTCATTTTCCTACCTGTCAATAGCTCTCGGATCTGGGTAAGTTCACCCTCGCTTGCTAAGAAAAATGAAAAGTTATTAGAAGTCAAATTATCGCAAACATTCCTCTCTTCATTAGCAACTAGCTAGGAAACGCTGCTGTACCGAGCGAAGATACGCTCTGCTTGCTAGAAGAAAATGATAATAATTGAACCATGCGGCGACAAAGGTTTCCTCTCCACCCGGTAGGGGAGCAATAAATCTTTGAATTCGATTCGGATGGAAGGAATTTTAATTGAAATTAAATAACTCGAATATGCTGTAAATTAATTCTAGACCCCGTGGATATCGGTTTGGGTGTACAGATAGTGAGAGACATTGGCACAATTTGGGTCGCCGGGCTTGATAGGCTAGGTGACAAGATTGTGCCGAGAGCGCAACGGAATGTAGGGTGTCAGAATTAATGAGTCCTGGCGGGAGCTTACGGTGCCGGGGATAAGTGTAGTTGGAAACAATTTCAGGAGAAACTTTTCTTCTGTCCCAAGAGAAATAAGCAAGAAATTGTTTCAAGTGGATTCAAATCGATTAATTTTCGATTGAAATTTATTTGCGGAACGTGTTCTTTAATTTTCTCATTAATTTACTTGGGCTCAATCCAGGAAGGTTAGGAGGGACTATTTAAATCTTATAATTTCGATTGAAACTACAATTGTGGAAAGACCACCCATTTCATTATGTATTTCGATTGTGTCACGTAAATAATGAATTGCTCTGTTAACTATATAGTAACAATTAAACATTAATCAAAAATCATACGAAAATGTTTTACCAAAGTAAGGTTGCTCAATTTTCCTTTGTTAAAATGTCTCTTTTACTATATTGTCTGTTACTTCCGCATGACCCGTCTATTTGTGAACAATACTGGTAATCAAATCAATTAGGAAGAAAGGATCTTTGTTGGCTGACAGACGGGATGAGTTGGCCACTTCTTTCTTTTATCCAAAAGTTACAGTTCCGTCTTTTTGTGAAGTGCTCCCGATAGTGCTTTCCTCTTAGATTTGGTTTCGCATTGTTGGGCAAGCGAGAGAGTTTGACTGATTTTGTCGCACGTCGTCTGTGTCCTGCGAAGATTTCAACTGCAGCCGGAAGAATAACAGAACGTGAACTGGCGATACTTTGGAAGTTGTTAACAGTCACTGCAGAGTAACTGTTGGGTGGAGAAAGAAATTTTTCCTTTTCAATCGAAACCACTCTGTCCTATTCGATTCGATTGTGCGAGTACTTCCTGCACCTATGGGGTCTCGGATGCTTTATTGTGCTACACAAAAACACACCAGGAGCGGTCCATTCCATTGCAAATGCAAACAGAGCCGTTCCATTATCTAGATGTCTTGCTTGGCAGATTCCAGGATTTGGCTGATTTCACCAATTGGTGGTCTAGACACAGACGCAGACACAGACTCAGACACACGGATGGATTTGTCCTAAAAGGCTAAGTAAACACGTCGAAACAAACAATCAATCACCGATTGGTAGGATGATGTGGTGGGTCCTACAAACTGACGGATCTCGGAAGCAGATTGAACTCTTTCGATAAAAGTAGATTCGGTTTGTTTCTTACTTTAGATTATTAAGTTACATAGAATCAATCCGAAAACTGTTTTGTTGCCAAATAAACTTGACCGAAAGTTATTATATCTTTCTTTGAATTACAATTTTATTTTAATGAAGAGGTATGACTGAGATGTTAGGGGGCGAATTATTTAAAATTGAATTAAATAATGCAGAATGTTGTATTTCAGTTACGTAAGAAGGTGTAGTTCAAAATAACCTAAACTAGTCAATTATGTTATACCACAAATGACCTTTACCTGATAATGAACACTAACCAGCGAGTAGCAGCCGAAACACACTATGAACCGTAAAAGAAATGTTTCGTTTTAAGCCATTGCCGAATAATTAAGTTGAATTGAAACTGCAGACTTTTTAAATTACGCAAGTTTTCGTCTAGGTTGGAGTTGGATATCATGTTTGCACCTTGAAAACGATAAGCTGTGAACACATATAAAAACGCTTGCCATCTGATCCAAAACTATCATTCGCTTGCAGTCATCTTATCGATTCAGAGTGCAGTACAAGTGAAACTGTAGCTTCCATCATGAAGGTAACAAAGTGTAATAAATAGTGGCTCACAAAACTTATCAACTAATTGCTGTTTTAATCAATCAACCTTGCACAGGCGTTTATTGTATTTTGTATGGCTTTGGCCCTAGTTTCCTGTGCGGCAGTCGATGATTCCAACAGCAAGAAGGAGAAACGTGGTCTCTGGGAATTGAGCGACGATCATGGCGATTTCGGATATGATAGCCACCGCAACTTCTACGATGACGATCACCATCAAGTGAAGCACGTGTCCACCACGATCACCAAGAAAGTTCCGGTGCCTTTCCCGGTAGAGGTCGAAAAACACGTCCCCGTGCCAGTGAAAGTCCCATACCCGGTTCATGTCGAAAAGAAGGTCCCGGTGGTTGTCGAGAAGAACGTCCCGGTTTACGTCGAAAAGAAGGTGCCGGTTCATGTTGACCGCCCAGTTCCGTACCCAGTCGAAGTGAAAGTCCCAGTCGTCCAGAAGGAATACGTTGAGGTCCCGAAACCGTACGCAGTTCATGTTGAGAAGCCAGTTCCAGTGTACGTGCAGAAGCCGGTGTACGTCGAGAAGCACGTCCCCGTGACTGTTCAGATTAAGGAACACAAGAAACACTGGGATCTGTTTTGAAACGTAGATTGTTAAGTATGATAATTAGTTGAATGAATAAATGTGAAATGAATGTGAGAAATGCAACTACGGTGTTTTGCCTTTCTACTATATAAATATATAGTATAAAGGTATAGAAATCACTTGGAAAACCGGAAATGGAAAGAAGGTCCTGCGGGCCGAATGTTATATACCATTCGACTCAGTTTCGAAAACTGAGCATTTTCTGTGTGTGTGTATGTATGTGTGTGTGTGTGTGTGTATGTGTGTGTGTGTGTATGTGACGCTTTTAATCTCACTCACTTTTCTCAGAGATGGCTGGACCGATTTTAATGTTCTTAGTGTCAAATGAAAGGTCTAGGTGTCCCATTGGTCGCTATTGAATTTCATACTGATCGGACTTTTAGTTCAAAAGTTATGTATAAAAATACGAAAAATATGGGACTTCATTATCTCATAGATCCCTTAACCGATTTGAACAAAATTGATTGCATATGAAAGAGGAGCCTTGCAAACCCTTAACTTCCAAATTTCATGACGATTGGACTTGTAGTTTGAAAGTTACATAAAGAAATGTGAAAAAATAGTATTTAAAACATATTTATGTAACATATAAGCATTAATTTAATGAAAAACATCACACATTTTATGATTATTTGAAAATTATTGCTGAGATCTATCAAACGAAACCGAGTTATTTAAAATCGGACGCTTCATTCAAAAGTTATTCAAACTTTAACACTTAAGCACCGTATATTAAACCGTTAAAACGTGTGAAATCAAAACATATCAATCAAATGTTGATTGTATTCAATGTATGAGATGTGTGTGATGTATGTGTGTATGTATGTATGTATGTATGTATGTATGTGATGACAATTTGCAATTTTAAAATTTGCAATGAAATTCAAGAAAAGTGAGAAACATGTCAATTGTCTGAAGTTTTTGAAGCCTCTTAGTGGAATACGAACTCTGAAATTAAAGAAAAGAAAAAACTTTTACCGACTAAATTCCACTATTTAATATTTATTCGCGACAGATACGTATACGCTTTGAAATAAGACACTGATGAAGTCTGCACGTCGTAGGCGAACTACGTATCTGTTGCAAATAAATATTAAATAGTGGGATTCAATCGAAAAGTTTTTTCTTTTCTTTGATTTCAGATTTCAATTGTCATTTTCTTCACTTGCTGTTACTCACAATTGTACAAGAAAAGCAAAAAGCGAAGAAAAGCAGTTTATTTAAGCATGTAGGTATAGTGGTGTATTGAATCAAAAATACAAGTTAGTTGATTTTTCCAAATAAATTTGTACAAATTCCAAACAAATTCTGCACATCAATAGATGCTCTTTTCAATCAATAGATACTAGAGCTTAGAATTATATGAAAAATAGGAAGTAAACGTTGCACGGTAGAAATTTTGTAAGATTTGTTTTCGTTAGTGATATTTTAAAGGACAGATGTCTTATGTCATGTATCATGTTTTAATAAATAAATCAAAAAAAACAAGCACTGGGAATCATATCGATCGTATTTCCCATTCTCAAGCATGTTTATGGCGCAGCTTTGGCACTATTTTTCGACCTCGTCTTGTTTTCCTAACCCTCTAACATTGTAAAAACGAAGCGATCAAGCTAATGACTATCTTTTCATGAAAGTACATTCAAAAGAAGCTTAAGTTTTGATTTTCATGCAAAAATAATTATCTGAAGGAGCGCTAGCTGAGAAATAGTTCCATTTCTCGTTTTCATATCTAATGCTCTATTCAGTAATTTTTGTCTAATTCAGATATATTGCAAAATTGAAGCCAAGCAAACTAATAGTAAAATTTTGAGATCAATCATTTTGTTGTAGATATCCTTTTTCTTCATAAGTGAAATATAATAATAATTTTTCTGAACTCTTGTTTTTCAAAGATGCTAACATTTGAATGCATGGTATTAATATCAAAATATCAAAAAATCTGCTATGAACAAATACTTCATATTGTCAATTCAAAACAAGTTTCGTATGTGGCTCTGAAGCCCGAAAGTTAAGGCCGTCTGTAGACCCGTTAGAGGGTTAATTTCCAATTTTCTATACATATTCATTCATGTCTGTAAAAATTATCTTTTGTGTTTACATTATTTTTCTATAAATATTATAAGGTGTTCATCAAGTAACATAAATGACGCTTACATGTATTTACGCACCCAAGGAAAGAAAATATAATTATTCTACACAATACGTTGTGAATTTTACTGGCAAATAAGGATTTTTAAAATTTAAATATATTTAAATATTTAAAAATATAGTCTAATATAACATCTATACATCTACAATTAAGTTCCTTAGAAATTAAATAATGATTATTGTGGCAGTAGAAAGGCTAGGTCACGCCGCTAGGTGGATTAATTCGGGTTTTTAAGTTAGCTAATCTTGCGTTTATTGATTTTTGACAGTTATTTACCATGGGTCTCGGCTGTCGAATAAAAAAATTCTTATCAAGAGTTTCAATATCTTGCATATTTCGTTTGTTACCTTTTCTCTAGATGGGGTACTTGATGCTTTTTCGCATTCGTTTCGTATAGACTACCAAATCCTTCAATAGTTGAAAAAGTAGTTAAAAGAAAGATAAAGGACCGAGGTGTATCTATTACATCCAGTAGAGTTGACTTCAAAAAAGTTTCCCACTAAAAGAGTTACATTGGTTTATCCGATATATTTACTTCCAGGCTGCTGGCGTTGTATTTAGTTGACCCGTGCCGGAGTGAGGTCAGTCAAAAATATTCCTAATCATGCCATTTATAATGGAATACTCGGACGTACCTGCCGCTAATGCTGGCATCCAACATCCAACCATGGCCCATTGACTGACTGACTTTCGATTCGGAACGTTTCGATTCCGTTGATGTGGAATGTTCCATTTCTAATGGCACGTGCTAGTCAAGTCAGAACTGCAGCAAACATGATGGCAGCATGGAAGAAACACGTAGCATGGTTCCGCGGGAATAGATTTTTCCTCGCAGATGAAAGCCCCATTTGGCTCGAACAATAGAGCACGGAACCGTGTGGATGTGTGCTCGCACTGACGGGAAGGCATCGGAACGTGCATTCAATGCCGCCGGCGAGCAATGCAGTAAGTGTAGCGAGACGGGTGCAATGTCGGATATGCACGGGACTGCGGAAAATTGAAAATGAGCGCACTTACTCGCGTTCGCTGTTGCTGATTACGATGAACATTGAGTGCTGAGTGCGCTTTGATAATGGTTATGATTGCTATTTTCCATTGAAATTGGGACACGGAAACGGAATTCGAAATGAAGATTTCCACTTTTTTCACAGACCGGATTTGTTTGTTGAGTCATTTACTCAATGGCGGAAAAGAAAGCTAGCTAAGCTAATTTTGCTGAAGTAAGTTTCAATGCAGATAGATTAGTTTTTTCACGAATAGCTCGTCGTGAAAGATGCATTGAGTGTGTGTAAATAAGCGCGGTTCGCCGTTGAAGAGCATTTCATTGAAGGAAACATAATCCGAAATGAAAAGTTTCTGCAGTCGTTTCTCCTAGCTAGTTTAGCAGTAAAGCAAACACACCTTTCCGGCAATTAGAGGGATCACTTGAGTCCTACCTGCCTGCATTTTCGTTTCCCGGAACGGTGAGTAAACAACAGAAGCATCGTTGTTTTCTGCTAAATTAAATCTTGAAATTTGTTTTTAATAATAACAATACGCTCTATGAATTGCCGACTTCATCGAGCGAGCCCTTTATGCACGTTTCTCCTTCCAGGTTCCTTTCGTGTGCAGCAGAGTGCAGCTGGAAGCACTTGAGCCATCGTCGGAGACAATAATCACTGGAAGCCAAATCAAACATATTAGACACCGGATTCTGTTGGAAAATCAACACACGTTGTGCCGGTTGAATGAAACTTATTGCATTTTCTTTCCTCTGCTTTGACTGCTAGACCGAGTTGGCTGGTTGGTGGATCCTTACAATAACGACGGGCAACTCCTGTGCAAATATTTACCGGTTATTGCCTGGCGGCTGGGCTCGAGTAACCTCTCGATCGGGTAAGGATACCCGGACTGGGACATTTTCGGTCCGGCAGCTTTTCGTTTCAAGTGGCGGTGGCGGTGGCAGAATAAATTGATTATCTATCTACGTTGTGCCGGTGCTCGCTTCGTATGGCTTGTTTCTTCAACTATAACAACAATCACACTCGGAGGTAAATCTCCCTGGCAGTTCGTGAATAGTTTAGATGTATGTGGAATTGAACTGCTGGTTGCTACGAGAGTTGTTTCCGATTGAATTCCATTCCGTTTCCTTTAGCGGCAACAGTAAATGCCTGTTGCGAGCCATAAATATATTCTTGGACGGAGGTGGAATTAATCGATATCGACCATTATCCGTGCCAATAGAGGCGGTGCTGAGCTACGGACTGCCTGTTGGCTATTGACAACAGTGCTGAACGGTTCCGAGAGCGGAGCGCTTTTCCCAGAGTATCGAGCTTGAACGGCTAGGGATGCCGGAGGAGCGGTTCAGGCGCAAAGTAAATAATTTCTTTCAAATTTAATTTCACGACAAATATCCTCCCGATGAAGCGTTTCAATCACTCTTGGGCTACGATTAATTGTTTGTTTAGGAACCGGAATAAGTGAGTATTAATAACCTCCGCCATTCGTCGTTTCCGAAGTTTTCTTCCGGTGGCCTGCCAGGCATAAAGAAGAAAGTCAGGAGACGAGCGCCTCGAAGAAGTTTAGCTGTCCCGAAGCAACCTACGGCTACTGTTTCCCACCCATATACCCACTCGAGAGTCGAAGAAGCTCGCTATTTGTCTTTTGTTTAGTGCCGAGGCACGTTTAATTTGACGAAAGAATTTATTCCTTCGTTTGGCTTTATTTGTTCGGAATCTACATCGGCTCTTTCGGCATGGCAAGGGTGCTGAACCTAATGCTACGCTCATTCTACTGTTTGAATTATCTTTCCAGCCAATGACCAGGTGAGTTTTACGTATACACGGGCGGATCTTGGCCTAGGTTATTTAGCTAAACAATTTGTTAAGGGAAGGGAATCTCATTAGGAGGAATGCAACTGGTCTTTATTCAGAAAGAACAAATAACTCTATGGGAAAGGTCCATGGCTAAAAATTCCAATGTGTTTAACGTTTATGCAAGACCTGCAATATTTGAATCTGTAGTCTCTAGCCAAAACTGCAATAAACTGCTTTTGGATGTCCGGAACCGGGTCGTAAGGATACATTCTCATGCAAAACTACACGTATCTGACGTGTCATGGTGATAATGCTGTCACTTACAACCAAAGTGTTTCCGGTTTTCGTTTCTGAAACATGCCCGGAGATTCACAGCCTGTCGCACTTGGTAGAAAGAAAAAAAAACACCAACACGCATCACGTTCCGCCAGATGCAATTTAGAATCACTCAACGTCACCTAGAGGATAGCGAAGACGTCCGTCGGATGGGTGCCTTCTTCCGATGTAGCCAAGATGTAACTCCTTTTCGGAGTGGAGATCGGAGTTGAGAAGCTTTGTTTCAAACAAATTTGCAGAGCTGTATCATTTTACCCAGCGAAGCACAATTTGTTCCGTCTGCGCTGCTGCGACGTGATGGCGTTCCACTTGCAACTATGTTGCCTTTGCGAAGCTGGAAGTGACTCTGCCAGGACATGCTTACAGCAGTGGAACTTACCTCGCTCGCTTGGTCGAGTTACATTTAGTCAGTTTGATTTATGGAAGTGACAGGAGTTTGTCTTCTCGGTGCGATGCTCTATGATTTCCGAACCGGAGACGTGGTTGAATATGTTGATTCCAAAATCAAGGGATTGATTGCAGCAATGCAGTTTTTTAACGTGATGCCAAAGACATAGCTTGAAACTTGAATGTTTCACGGTAATTTGAAATTTTCTCACCAAAACCTGATTTCGGTATCAATATCAATTACTGTATGCTACTCCCATTTCAAAGCCATTTCCCATCCATCGAAAAAGTTATAGACCTCGTGTTTCCACTATGAGTGCAGATATCAGAAATTTAATATCACCCATCAGCGAAAAACTCATTAACAAACCTGTCCGCTTCAGAATATGTATAGGAAACAGCACGCCCCAATCATCGTCCACCCAAGAAAGCTACGCGCTCTCGGTACATTCAATTTCAATCTGGCAGAAGCTATATCAGAAGCGTAAGGAAAAAAATCAAATAACAATATTTTTTCCTCTTTAGCTTCAGTTACCAGCCATTCAATTAAGTTCCGTTAAGCTATCTTTTGACAAAACTGTCAACAGCACCTTCTCGGATCGCATTGCATTTAGCAGAGTTACGGAAACACTGAAATGTTCTAATTCTTTTAATTTATTATCCAGGCTTGGCCGGCTGACAGTCACGGGGTCCCGGGGATAATGGGACCACACCTTGTCAATTTACTGGTTGAAGACTGGTCGTATTATTATTATTTTTTTCATTCGCTGACGCTGAACCGAAGAAGGAGATTCAATTGCAAACATTTTTCCCTCACTTCCGTTCGGTTGACGATGTTGAACAGTGGTATGAGGAACAGTGGCAACGGTGACAAAAGGAAGCACACAATCGATAGATTTTTCATACCGGTTCATTCGTACAAGATCCTCAATAGCTGCTGACGCTACTGACTGGTGTGGTCACAGGAAGAAATTGTAACTAAATCTCGCCCTGAAAGGAGAGGAAAATAAAAGTTTAATAAAGCTCACTCGTTGGTGACAAAAGGCGATGGTATTGGCAGGACGAACGGACGAAGCGAAATCGAGTGGCATGAGTATGTATACAGCATATGATGGTTTACCTTTGTGCTCTGGCTCATTCACCTAAAGAGAGAGGTAAGGATACATTTTTATATTCTTTCCCTGCGATGTTATGATTTTTTTTCGATTTTTACTGGGCCGGGCCTGGGTTCGTTTCCTATATCGAATCGGGCATGGAGATTTGTGTCAAAAATTAATCTTCCTTTACGGTGTCAACCAGAGCTCCTACAATGCAGTGTATGGTATGGGATTTAGATTACGAAGGAGGAAGTGAATCAATTGGTCTTTTGTGTGTTACTTAGGTAATGTGCTAAGGAACGCGTTAATCACATTCAGCGAGAAAAGACGTTGATTTTGGTAACATTTAGGATGGGAGTGGAAAGTTTTGATCGCATTTAGCTGTCAGGCGATTGACGAGCGATTGATCAGAGTTTTTTTCCTTTCAATTTCTTAGGATTGTAACCCGCCTAGAATTTCATTTCCGGTTTCTGGAGAGAAGATTTACAGTTTAAGAATTTGGATGTAGTTGGTTGAATTTGGAAAAAATTTAATAAAAAAGTAGGAGTATGATAAAACATAACTAAAGTTCAGCCGTTTTTAACAAAACTTTTTCTACTTAGTTTTATTGTCGTAATAAAATCAGAAATCAGAAATCAGAAATCAGAAATCAGAAATCAGAAATCAGAAATCAGAAATCAGAAATCAGAAATCAGAAATCAGAAATCAGAAATCAGAAATCAGAAATCAGAAATCAGAAATCAGAAATCAGAAATCAGAAATCAGAAATCAGAAATCAGAAATCAGAAATCAGAAATCAGAAATCAGAAATCAAAAATCAGAAATCAGAAATCAGAAATCAGAAATCAGAAATCAGAAATCAGAAATCAGAAATCAGAAATCAGAAATCAGAAATCAGAAATCAGAAATCAGAAATCAGAAATCAGAAATCAGAAATCAGAAATCAGAAATCAGAAATCAGAAATCAGAAATCAGAAATCAGAAATCAGAAATCAGAAATCAGAAATCAGAAATAAGAAATCAGAAATCAGAAATCAGAAATCAGAAATCAGAAATCAGAAATCAGAAATCAGAAATCAGAAATCAGAAATCAGAAATCAGAAATCAGAAATCAGAAATCGAAAATCAGAAATCAGAAATCAGAAATCAGAAATCAGAAATCAGAAATCAGAAATCAGAAATCAGAAATCAGAAATCAGAAATCAGAAATCAGAAATCAGAAATCAGAAATCAGAAATCAAAAATCAGAAATCAGAAATCAGAAATCAGAAATCAGAAATCAGAAATCAGAAATCAGAAATCGAAAATCAGAAATCAGAAATCAGAAATCAGAAATCAGAAATCAGAAATCAGAAATCAGAAATCAGAAATCAGAAATCAGAAATCAGAAATCAGAAATCAGAAATCAGAAATCGGAAATCAGAAATCAGAAATCAGAAATCAGAAATCAGAAATCAGAAATCAGAAATCAGAAATCAGAAATCAGAAATCAGAAATCAGAAATCAGAAATCAGAAATCAGAAATCAGAAATCAGAAATCAGAAATCAGAAATCAGAAATCAGAAATCAGAAATCAGAAATCAGAAATCAGAAATCAGAAATCAGAAATCAGAAATCAGAAATCAGAAATCAGAAATCAGAAATCAGAAATCAGAAATCAGAAATCAGAAATCAGAAATCAGAAATCAGAAATCAGAAATCAGAAATCAGAAATCAGAAATCAGAAATCAGAAATCAGAAATCAGAAATCAGAAATCAGAAATCATACAAGGTTTAGAAAACTGTTAAATCAATAAGAAGCAGACAAAGCGGGACATCAAAATCGTATTATACTTTGAGCTAAATCCAATAGATCTGCTATGTTTTTGCAGAAACTGAATTTTTAACCTTCTAGTTTCAAGCGTGTGTAAAATAGTTTAACGACATACCAGTTAGTTATATCAACTTTGAGCCACATTCTTGTGGGTTTTTTATGTTCCCCAAAATCTTTTCTGGAATTCCAAAGAAATCACACGAGGGCTCAGTTTTCAGCGCTTTAAAATATAGAAACAAATCACAAGACCGCATTTCAGAATGGTACGTACACTGCGTATGTGTTCACCTCATCTTGGCGGAGCGGAAAAATTCAAGTGGACTGCTAAGCAGCCAATCCCTCGAAAATGTAAGAATAAACCACTAAAAGCACCTCCGAATATGGACCGATTGTGGCTGTAAAAACGCCGACCATCGAGCTTCGACATTCCTACGCCAATCAGCAACAATCGAGCAATGGATTAGTTCAATCACACATCAACCTGGTCCTGGGTGCAGGTGTCGGCATGTATCCACTTTGCTTTTAGAAGTGGAACCATTATTTCCAGACGAACGAATGCCATCATCATAAAGTATGTCTCAATTGAACTGATCAACCATACGTGGAGCAACAACATAACATACGAGGGTAGGAAACCGATCAAGAATTGATTTCTGACCAAGCAAGGAATTATTGTTATTTCATCCTATGTCTGTCAGCTGCTAATATTTAACAGTGATCACTGTTCAGCAATCGGAAAAGCGAAACGAAATGAATTGACTCATAAATCAGGTCTCACCTTCGAGAAGGGTAATCGAAGACAATTGCGAAGCAGTCGCAAAATGAAGCGAATCAATGCGGACGAACGAGGCAGAGCGTCAGTAGAGAGAATAACGCAGCCAATTCAATTTGCCAAATTATAAATTAATCACATTTCATATTTGATACATTAGACGTCGCGTTACTTCTTTGATCACGCGGGTAGAAATACCGGGAGATCCTCAATGCCATTCATATTTCTGCGCATAAACTTGTTCTCTTCCTGTCATCAGAGCGGGCTGGACGTAGATACTGCGAAAAAGTTGCCTCCCGAGCGAGGGTCATAAAGAGAAGATAAAATGATGCTGATAGAACGACCCAATCGAGTCGCATTTCAATCAACGGGAATTTCAAAAGATTCGTTCAATCAAACGGCATTACCTGATGCTTACTGGACGGTGAAACAGACATTGAGGATAATGGAGGAAATATCGTTGTTGATTGTTTTTTTTTTATTTGGCTACCTTTCGGACAATTCGTACTATTGCAGGTTTATCAAATGTTTCGATTAAAGTCAATTTTGATGGTCTTTTTTGCCTATCAGTTGGAAAAGTGTGCTGACAATGAAAACCGTCAAGAAAATTTTAATGCTTTGATTTTATAATTTGATGTCTTAACGATGTTTGAATGCAATATTCGTAAATTGATTTTACTTATTTGATTTTGTCTTCGAACATTTTTACTTCAACGACGAACATTTCCGTTTCAACTTCATTCTTTTCTACCCGATTGAGATAGCGAAATTCCCACAACGAAGCATACCGATTGCTATTCAGTCCCGAACGGATGGAACCAACAATGCGTTTCTGCAGCTGACCGTCCCTCAATTCGGTTTATTGTTTGATAATTATACAGTACAGTGCGCGGGTAAAGATCGCATCGTAATTTCCATCCTGAAATTTCTTGACCAACAACATATCCTCACCGCGGCGACGCTTGCTAGTGCTCCTCTCCCAAACAAGGCCCAATGGTTGCACTTGTTTTCAGGCATCATCGTTTGGATGCCAAACACCACTGACTGCCTCAGCGTAAAAATAATTGTATATCGTGAGCCGACTGCTCTCTGCCGCCTCCTTCGAAGACCTGTTCCCGGTTGTTGTCGTCATCGCCGTCGCTCATTTCGGGAGCCTCACCCGACAGACGTGGGAGCTGCGGCGGATTGAATTTAATTATAGGATTGATTAACTTGAACCCCTGACGAGGCGTGGCTGTTGGGGCCGGTTTCACCGACGGGCCGATGGTGAAGACCTCCTTCTTCCGAGCGCCTCGTCAGCCGAATGTGGACCAGCTTCTAATTTAACAACAATTACTGTCAATTAAAAGTCGATCCACGCGCACTCGGCGTCACGCGGTGCGTTTTCGGGACGAACCAGGTTTCGGGAACACCAGACCGGACCTGACTGGTTGCTGTGGATGAAAGTGCTGGTGGCTAGAGCGGTCCGTGTGGTTAGCTATCCCAAAGTAATGTCAAGAAAATATTCAATTGAATTGGTGGATCTTGGACGGTTGATGGACTCTCGAATCGGGCACAGCGGGTTTCCTTTGCCTTTTGCGGTCAGGTCTACCGAGCAACGGTAATTCCAGATGTTTACACTTTTTTTTGGAGTTGCGGAATTTGGGTTATTGAAAATCGTCTATTTAGGAGATATAAGTAAGTTCCGTTCTTGAATTGTTTTTTTTGTTAGGCTCGTGATTTTTGTTTCATTTTGTTTGTAATTTGGAGAATATGTTGCTTTTAAGAACAACGATAAACTACAATCAAATTGGCAGCTCGGCATCTGATCGTAATACTGTAAAAATAAAAAAAATCGTTTCAACTGAGAGCCCATCACAAACATTGTCTGAGTGCCGAAAAATTATCTGTCAGTCAGCGTCGGTGGCAATACGCAGTGAACGTTTCCATTTCAGAGTCTCTCCAAATGGCAAGAACGGCCGGCCGGTCAGTGCGTCAGTTATCCTCGCACCCGAAGTTGCTCGTTTTGCTGCGTCTTGGACTGCTCATCTTTTGAACCATCAATCTTTCAACGGTCTTCTCTTCCACGCAAACCTAGCAAATCGAACCGACACAGAGGTATCAGCTAGAAAGAACGCACATGATGGCATTTCGTTTAGGTACGTGATTAAAGATATAATAAAAGCAGCAAAAATGGGATTGACGTATAACGCCAGAGCCGTTTTTCCTCTTCGCTATGAAACGAAACGAACGCAATAGACGGCACCGGCGATGGAACGATGATAGACTTCATAGTCCGATAGTCCAATTGGACTCCCGCGGGATTTCACGTTTTGCCGGCACGCACCGCGATGATAGTTCTCTTATTACCGGACCTTCCATCTGCCATCCTGCCAGCCACGAGTGACTTGATGGCCAGCGAAAAGGTGAAATTTTTCGCTTTGTCATCATCGTCATGCCGTGTCGGTTATCCCGTGTCGTTGCGGTTGCTGCTGGGCGTTTGGTGGCCTCCCGCACACGGTAAACCGTTCGGTGGCGATGGGACGGATTCTCGGGACCCGGCGGGAACCATTGGACTCGAATGCGAAGGGTGGAGTGAAGTGGACCATACGAAGATGGATTGGTTGGGCTGAATGGGCCGGACAAATTGTTACATTATGAAACAAGGCAATAAAAAAATGTTTTTGGCGGAATGTGAACGAGACTTGGGGATTTGGAAGCCATGGAAATTCGATGGACAGTATGAATGCAAAGATAATTCGGAATTTTGAATGTCCAAATGATTATTGAAAAATACACAGAATTCGTGGTTAATCAGCATTATTGTCGGATTAATAAAATTGCCCTTCATTTAAAGAAAATACAAGAAAACATTGATCCTCTAAGTTTGGGTTTTCGATGAGTAAATATGTAGATACACTTTCGTGTTAAAACATATTTATTTACTATTTTTTAGTACGTTATGTTTTTGTCTTCTGTTTTGTAATGAAAAGCGCACTCAGATTACTTTAAAATTAAAGTAAATAGCTGTTGACTTGAGTTTTGAATATTGTGTTGAACATTTGAAATAATGTGATTCCGATTATACCACCACGCAGCTGTTAACGTGGTATTGCTTGGATATTACGATGTTTTTACGATAACGTGGAAGATAAATTGCTTCGAGTTCTTTGCCATTATAGAAATCAACACCACTTCGAAACATAACTCAATGCTTAGGGACATAATTTATTATATAAAGTGTGGGGATTATACCTCTGGTACAGAATATTGAATATTAAACCTGACATGTGTAGGGACGAGGAAGGGAATCTAATTACAAACGAGCGTGAGGTGGTCGACAGAGGGAAACAGTTCTTCGATGAACACCTCAATGGCAAAGTCGCAGAAGGAGGCGGAACGGAAATTAACCTAGGAGCGCCCATACAAGATAGTAAAGTCCTAGCATCTGATCTCCAAGAAGTCAAACGAGAAATCGGGCTGCTGAAGACCAATAAAGCCGCTGGGAAGGACCGCCTACCGGCAGAGCTTTATAAACATGGCGGAGAAACGCTAGCAAAGGCTCTACATTGGGTTATTTCGAGGATTTGGGAGGAGGAAAAGTAACCGGAGGAATGAATGGAAGGAGTGGTTTGTCCCATCTACAAAAAGGGTGATCGGCTAGACTGCTGCAACTATCATGGTATAACGCTGGTAAACGCCGCCTACAAGGTACTCTCCCAGATCCTGTTAAGCCTGTTGTCACCGATAGCACAAGGTTTCGTAGGGAATTATCAGGCGGGTTTCATGGGGGCTCGCGCAACTACGGACCAAATTTTTACTATCCGACAGATCTTGCAGAAATGTCGGGAGTACAACGTGCCCACGCATCACATCTTTATTGATTTCAAAGCAGCATACGGAACAGTCGATCAAGACAAGCTATGGCAGATAATGCACGAACACGGTTTCCCGGACAAACTGACGCGACTGATCAGAGCTACATAGAATCGAGTGATGTGTTTCGTACGCATCTCTGGGACACTTTTGAGTCCCTTCGAGACGCGGTGAGGGTAGAGAAAAGATGACGGTTTATCGAGAGGCACGATTTTTACCAAGAGTAGCCAACTTCTAGGATATGCAGATTACTTCGATATCATAGCCAGCAACTTTGCGACGGCGGAGGCAATCTACGCCAGACTGAAAGCGGAGTCCTGGAGAATTGGGCTAAAAATCAATGCGTCGAAGACCAAATACATGAAAGGAAGAGGCTCAAAGGAAACAAACGCGCGCCTTCCACGGACGGTAACCGTTGGCGGCGACAAACTAGAAGTGGTTGAGGAGTTCGTGTATTTGGGATCGCTGGTGACCGCGGACAACAACACTAGTAAGAAGATCCAGCGGCGCATCCAAGCGGGAAATCGGGCCTACTTTGCCCTTCTCTTATTAGACCGGTAGTTCTTTATGGATTTGAAGCCGTGACGCTGCTCACGGAGATCATACGCGCCCTTGCCGTGTTCGAGCGGAAAGTGCTGCGGACGATATTTGACGGAGTACAAACCGAAAGCGGAGAGTGGTGGAGGCGTATGAATCACGAGCTACAGGCACTGCTTGGGGAGACTCCCATCGTACATCTAGCGAAAGTTAGCAGGCTACGGTGGGCCGAACACGTCGTAAGAATGCCGGACGACAGTGCAACGAAAATAGTCCTCTTCAACAACCCCACCGGCACCAGGAATACGAGGGCCCACCAGGGACTCGACCAGGTCGAAAGCGATTTGCGACTTCTGAGACGACTAGGAAATTGGCGACGAGTGGCCCAAGACCGAGTTGAATGGAGACTAGTGCTTGAAACAGCACGAGCCATCCCGGCTCTATGCTGCTGAAGAAGAAGAAGCATCAGAACATGTCTCGCGCAATAAACTATGTTGGCAGTGTTACATTACACTTCCGTCGTGCGAAACGGTATGAACAGTTCGGTGCATCATCGTATCGGCAATCTTCGGTATCGTCTAGATTCCGACCACCTTCGATGACCTGTGTGCTGATCAGAGTCAGTCGTCTACAGTTAGTTAGTTAGTTAGTTAGTTAGGCTTTTCTTGTGTAATTTGCTTTCTCTCTCTAAAATCAAAGAGAAAAAACAATGTTGTACTGTTTATGTGCTGTTTAGTTTATGTGAATGTCAATCGCTTGATAAAAAGTATATGATACCTATATACAGTGGACCCCCGTTCGTTTGAACGATTCCTCATGCAAACTAACGGGGTTACTTTTTAATTTGAACAACTGGTAACCCGAAATATGCTGAAACCTGTGTGAACTGGCCGCCCTGCTCTTTGTTATTGTTTTGGTGGTTTGTTTTAGTTGGCAGTTGCAAGTGCGAATATTGCATTTTCTGATCGGATTTCTATCTTAATCGTTAGGAAAACGACATGTGAAACCGATTAAACACGCTAGGTCAGTACAAACAAATCGTGTTTATGTGCATTGTCAGCACTGTCTGCATAAACAAATGATGTCATGTTGAGAATGACGTTTGAACCATTTTTAATTTGCACGTCGTGCAAACCAACGGGGTTCAAATTAAAAAGTGTTCAGATTAAAAATGGTCAAACGAACGGGGGTCCACGGTAGTTTATACGTATTGAGGAACCGACGGACAGGTAAAGTAAACGAGCTGACGAACGCAAATGACCAAACTATTTTATCAAAAGTTAAAATTATTTCTTGTTTTATTAACATACCGATATAATACATTCTCAAGCAACAATTTGAGTTTTATTGTACTCTTATAGTAGGCTTCAAGACCAATTTTGTTCTTCAATGCCATCATAAGAGTGTAATAAAACTCAAATTGTTACTTGGGTTTGTTCGCTTTATAACAAATTCGTCTTTACCGTTCAATCCAGAAATGCGAGATATACGAAACAAAATTTGACTAGCTATATTAATGGAATGAAACTAAATAAATAACCTTCATCAAAGGGTGCCTTCCAGCCGAGAAAAGGCAATTTACTTTGCTGGGGTCAGGACTGTATCTTGAATAGTCATAGTGAGTTGCATGTACGCAGAATGTTTTCATGTACAATCTGTACAATTTATTAATAATATTAGTTGTGTTGTTTGGTACATTATGGGAAAATTATTTTATCCATGTTTTATTATCACAGGATACTCCATGGTATGCATACTTGAACTTGAATGACTGAACCTGTAAAGTGTATTTTTTATAATGCTTGTTTATTACCTTGCTTACTATCACATTTTCGATCCATTCGACGAAAAATTGGGTCTACATGGCCAACTTAACTCATAAAGTGAAACTCAGATCCGAACTCCGAATATAAATGGTTGGTGGTCCGATGCTACCACAGTTTGATTGAAAGTAATGGTTTTGTACGATCCATTTACCCATCCTTGGTAATCAAGCTATTTCTGTACGGTCATAAACTAAAATTATTCAGTATAATCCTTGTTGGTGAAGTAAATGGTTCGGTACGACCATTGATAAGTTAAATGAATCGGTACGAACATTGTTAAATGAAGTATATGGTACGGTGTGACCATAGATGCTTGAAATGGTTCGGTACAATCATTCGTGAATAAAATGATTTTGTATTGCATAGAATTGAATGCTGCAATGCGAGTTTTATTGTACTCTTATGGCGGTTGTCATGACCAATTTCATGCTAATGTCATCATAAACATAATAACACCGAATTTGTTACTTGTTGGAGAAAATACGTTTATTGTTGAATAAAATAAATATCTGATGAATTCAGTTCAGTAAGAAAGTAAGTTCAAATCGCATTCTTATAACAGCTAATGGTTTCATTTCAACAGCGCTGATCTCTGTTCGCAGATAACGTAATGCAACGAGCTCTTTTTTAAATTATCGTATATATTCTTACCGGATCCATGGCAACGGAATGTATTTCAGTTCATCCTCTCGGCCAACTCGCGCTGCCGTCCGAAATAGGCAAGCAATTGATGCCACCCTCCCACTGGGAATGCCATTATCGTTCCAAATCAGAACTACATTAGCACCTGTCCGTCGGAGCATTTGCTCTGGCCGCTTTAATGCACCATCATTCCTGAACCGGGCGCTCGCTGTTGTTCGCATTTCACGCCAAGGGCCGGCTCGCATTTTCCCCCGCAGCCAAGGGCCGAAGCAGCACCTAGTACTCGAGCGAACAGATCAAAGCCAGAAATGAACCGTGAAGCGAACGTTATTTGATGGTTCTATTCGAAACTTGCATTCCTTGTCCGGTATTGTTTTAAGGATGTTTCTCTGCAGCCACGGTTCGCTAGCGGAACCGAACATATGCACGCTTTCCAAATGGATTCTATTCTTTGGATAATTTTTTTTATTTCGATACAGATAACGCAATGCTGCACTTCAGAGAGGTTCCAATTTCGCGGAGCTTTTTCCGTTTTCCTTTTCAAATTGGAGTGCTTGCTTTGTGGAATTGTTCCGTCACGCTCTTCGGGGGTAAACAGAATTTAAATTGTTCATGATTGAATCGAACTATAGCTCTTTTATTAGCGCATCGAAAGGGCTTTAATGGAAATGTTGTCTTCAATTCGGTACAGTTTTTGATTGAGCATTCTTCCAGGATGGTCAGAAATGTAGAAAGGAAATTACAATACAGAGTGCAGCGGCGGTAGTAATGGAATGCTCAATGCTAGTGGTATTGCCTGGCCATGTACGAATTTCGACGAAAGCTGCTTTGTCATTAGGTAAGGTAACGTTTTAATTTGAAACGTCTACTAGTAAAGCGGACTGCTGGTTAGGTGGCTGACAGAAAGACAGTCTGGTGAATATTTCACGTAGCTCTTCCATTACCAGTCACGGTGGTTTGCCATCTATTAAACGATTCAACGGCTGGCGATCGAAAATCCGACGGTGACATCTTCCTTCTTCCCGGACCGAACAATAGGAATTCCATTAGTTCCGGTTGGTCTACTCCGGGTTTCATCTATACGCTCTGTGCGGGTCTATTGGTTCTGCTACCAGCCGTACGTTGTGCAACTGCCGTAAAGTAATTAATCCGATTTTTGGAAGCCATCTTCTGGAAAAGTCAGCTCCAGAGAAAGTTGATTGACACGTCGATCCTCTTAATACCGAAACAGCTTGTCACGAACATGGTACGGTGCAGAGTTTAACCTTTCACATCCCTCTGTGCGGCGCAGTTCGTCGTTCGGCCATGGCGCGGTGCAATTTCCGACAAAGAACGAAAAGCCCTCTGGGACCGACCGGAGGCAATTTCGGTCTCCTGGTCTGCAAGTGGAATTTGAATCAACCATCTCTAATCCTGCTCTCGCTTACCTTGGTTGCTTTCGGCCGCTAAAGTGACCCTCTCCGGTTCCATTTAGGGCATTAATTGGAAATGCGATCTACGGCGCAAGGTGCATGATGAGCTGGTTGGATAGGATTTTCTTGGAATAATTGCCTAATTGCCAGAGAGAAATAGTTGCTTTCAATTCTTACTAGTTTGGTAGTACTAGTCAATGTAGCGCGTAAACGTGCAATTTTATTATTCTTGTACACGATTTCCACAGAGACGTATATTTTCTTTTACACGAAGCATTGTGAACATATAAGTTAAACTGTTTTGTTTTCTTGTTCGTTTGTATGTTGCACTATGAAACTCATTGCATCACAATTTATGACTTTGCTGGCCAGAATGAAGAGGATTAACATTCATTCTATACAATTATATCTTCCAACTGTTGTGACGCATGAAACCTAATTCATCCAAATCGAAATAATCACCAACGAAGCTAAACAAGGCACCCGATATCGGTTACCATTCCCGAAAACTTGTCTTGGAAACAAAAGAAAAGCCTATCTGAAAAATTTTCTCTTTCCACAAAATAAAATATTCAATTTCTAGTTTATATCAGCAAGATGGATGCAAGAAAAATACGAAAAAGAAAACTAACCAATCTAGAACAACATATTTACCTGTGGAAGGCAGCCAGGTAGGCTTGACACAGACAAAAGGACATCTTTACCTTCCACTTTGATTGTTTCGACTGCATGAGCCGGAATGACGGTCCGCCACCAAGCTGGCCACAATGAGCGAGTGTAGCGTGGCGTAAGGCAGTGCGACCTGCTAACAGTGCCCGGCGGGAGATGCAGAAGGTATCAAATTTTGTATAAACTTTAACCATATCTAGCGGAGACGATCTCGGCATTTGCTCGATTGAAATTTATCGACGAATTTCGCTTTCCATTTTCGGTCCCATGTCAGTTGGGTGATACCTGCTGTCCTGCCGGCTAAACTCTTCTGCGCGGTTTGCCTTCTGATTCTCGTTCTCAGAGGTTTCAGGCTTCTTGGGGAACAAGTGTATGACAAGCGACGATCCGATAAGACGAAGGTGTGTGAGAGATTTTTAAATATTTAAAATTTATGTCCCTTCATTTCCTTGCATACCGTTCGGCTACACATGCAATCATCAAGACTTGTTTCTGGTTGGAAGGCGGACATTTGATACGTACAGGATTAAATTTTCTCCTGAAAGTGATCCCTCTCTGCATAGAAGGATTCACGTTCGAAGATAAGCAGTGAATGCCTGGAAAATTACTCAAATGAAGCAGAGACAAAAAACAATCTGTCGGCTCGGTGCCTAGAAAGAAAGGATTTCGGAGGTGTAGTTCATAAATAATTCAGCAGACAGTGCAAACCAACTAAAGCCAGCAGACAGCCGCAACATCATCGGTTCCAGGCAGTATCCAATTAAAAATGGCCCAGGGAACGACCGAAAAAGTACAGCGAACTATCCATGTTTACATGAATTTAAATGTATAATATTTTTCTTGTCGCGAGTCGCACCCTGACTAATCTTGGCCAACCGGCGAGCAGCTAGTCGGAATGGCTGCTGTTTGTGATACCGTGAAAGGTACAGATTTGGTTAATTATCGAAGAGAATTTGTTCTACTTTAGTAATAGTGTGAATCTACGTCACTATACAGTGGTATTTTTTCTCCTTCTGTTACGACATCAGTCGTTCCGAATGTGGTGTAATTTGAAAATTATTCATGGAGGTGTGTAACTCGAGCTCGGTTCGTACTCACGTATCTACAGTAATACTAGACAAAGCGTGGTTGCGCAGCACAGTATGTATAACCAAAGTGCTAGTTCATTGTCGCCTAGGGCTAATGCCGCAAAGTGGAGAAACAAACGGTTTCCAAACAAAGCTCCTCACCGGCGACGGCGACAACGACAACGAACGGTAAAGAAGGACATGTGTTAACAATTACGAATTCACACTAGCATCGCATTCTTTCTAGGCTGAGTGTTCCGTCTATGGGGACAGGAGTTGAGATAAAATGAGCCGAGTAGTCGAAGTGGGTAAGCAAAAAAACAGTGTTAAAAGTACTATGCTGCAATGCTCTTTCCGTTTGGCTGAACTCCGGGAAATTGAAAAGTAGAATGTGTCGAATGTTGTTAATTGAGAGATAATAGTAAGTTCATTTGACGTTGTGGTTTTCGAGTGCCGTTGGAATGTTGGAGGACGTTGCCACGGAGGGGGAGCATGTCAATGTTTGTTATTTCACTCCCCGAACAGGGAGTTGAATTTGAAATGGCAAAATCTATTCTAGGTTCATCCAACATGATTTCTGGAGCTGCTGTAGAATCGTTTGGATCTAAGATTGAAAGTAGTTTCTATAAAATAAAATGTAGGGGAAATCGAAAATTTTGAACTGCCACAAAACATTAAAAAACAAATACCATCAGCATGGTGGTCTTGAACAAACAATGCTTCACGTGTGTTCTCTTCCTATTCCATTATCACCAGTGTCTTCTTCCGAAAGAAATCAGTCCTCGAAGCCAATCGATTCGATCTTTCAGACCCCTTATAGAATGTATTCAGTTTCGGTCAATCCATCGATCGGCATCACCACCACCGGCGAAGAGATGCAGGCGTAGATTTCACAATTGGTCTCTCGTCACGCATCACAAATTTCAAACAAAACCGAATTAACACATAAAACACGACTACTGAACTGCATCTTGTCGGCAAAGTGGATGGAGTGAAGTTTTTCGTCGAATATTTCGGATGAAAGGATGCCGACAGGCTTCGCAAAAAGTGCATTGCAATCAACGAAACGAAAGACAATTTTAGCGTAAAATTTGTAACAATATGCAAAACATAAGAAGTATGCTTTCTGCGCTCATTCACGGCAAATGGTAATGCTATTGTTTACGAGCTGGCAGATCGAAGTCGGTCGACAGCATAATGATCTCGACGTCGTCGTTTACATCCCAGTTTGGAATCTTTTGTTTGCTGTGGTGTATGCCACCAGCGCCGCTCAGTGCAATGGAAAGAATGCCATCGATGATTGTTCTTCATTCTGACTTTGTCGGTCCTCCTTCTTGCCAAGGAATCTGCTTAGCGAGATTGATGCATTTGCTTCAAGCTGAGCCTTCGAGCTCTAGTAAAGAGCAAAACAACATGTGCAGAAAATTCAAATCTAAATCTCATTGTGTGTCGAATTTTACGCTAAATTTATTTAAATTAATACGCACGTACATTGCGGCGGACTTGGTTGATTGTCTAACTGACAGGCACTTTTTGTTTGGTACGAAGCCGAAGCAGCTGTTTCTCCGTGTTTGAAGCTTTCCGGATGGGTAATAATTTGCGTGAAAAGTGTTTCGTTTTTCGAGCTTCTCACTTGGAATCAGAACAATCGAACACTGGCATCTGTAAATTGCCGAGGCAGGCTTTCCATTGGTTCGACAATTGCGATGATTATTCGGGTGGATCCGTGCGGAACATCGGTAGCTATGAAATTATGAATTTAAAGACGAAACAGGGCAATTTTAGTATAACAAATGTTCGCCTTGCCAAAAATCTTCGATAAATTCCGGAAAATCAAAATGCAGACTCACTATTTGTTTATAAACTGTAAGGCGGCGTACGATTCAGTTGAATGAAATGAGCTGTGGTGGATTATGCGTGAATATGGTTTTTCAACAACAATGAATAGGGTGATAAGTGATACCCTTGATGGTCAGAATACTGGGAGAGACATCAGACTCGTTTGTTAGATGATTTGAAGCAAGGCGACGGGCTATTAAGCATGGAGATACTGCTGAAGTGGCGGATGTTGAAAGAGAGCGACTGACGAGTTCTTGGCGTTCTTGAGCGTGAGATCCTGCAATCAATTCTAGGCAACTAAAACACGACAGGCTACAGTAAGTTGGCCACGTGTCAAGGATGCCGGATGAGAAAAGAACAGCAAAAACAGTATTCAGCAGAAAACTCGACAGTGGCCAACAAATTAGACACAGACCGCCGTACCCTTTGGATGAGTGCTGTTGACGAGGATGCTAGAGCATCCTAGAGTGTTAGAGGCAATTGGAGAGCGGTAACCGAAAACCGCTTTACACACTTTATTAGATAACCGGATACTTCGCTTTTCGAAAGGCGGATTGTCACCGAAAAAGTCATGTAAAAGTAAAGTACAGTTAGAGTACAGTGAGTTTAGTGGCTAGTGCGATGTTCGTATTGAATCTAATAGTTGCACTTAGTGGAGATTCGAACATGTGTCGATTGGTTTGTTAGACCAGTGCAGTGTCGTAGTACGAGGTCACCTGAGAAACCTCTTACTTCTTTAAACAACAATTGAGGAGGTTTAAGTCGAACAGATTGCAATAAATATCAGAACTGTAAATGACATTTTAGTCGAGATTAAAAACCATATTGAATATTTATTGCCAAATCAAACTAAATTGAGTGCTCAATATGTTAAAATAAATTGATTGATATTTCCTTCAATAAAACAATGAAGTAGGCAAAATATAACAAATCACTTTAGGTTACTTCTTTGGTAGAATGTTTAACTGACTAAAATAAAAGATGACAAAAAGGTAATCTAACAAACACGGAAAACAAACACGTCACGTTGGTCCTACCCACAACGGATCGCCAGTCCAAGGAGGAAGGAGCCCTGGTAAAACCCAAACAAAGCGCAATATTCTTCACGCTCACGTTTCGGAATCGATGAGCCAGGAAGGGAACAGCAACCCAGTAATTTAATTCCTTCCAATCAGAAGGAACCGCAACAAATGGCCACCTCATGCCGGTGAGCAAGACACCGACCGAAACGCTAGTTTACCCGTGTACACATAACTCCAGAGCGAGTGGCCAGAGTTCGACGGATGCCCGGTTCGGGGCGGCACAAGATTCAATAACAATAAAGCATCCTAAAGGCGCGCGTTTCAAACTCAATCCGCAATTGTTAACGGCTAGGCAGCTAGTAGATACAGATGTTGGTTCTGCCGTCCTTGCTCTGGCAATCGACATTGTAGCGAAGCTTCGTTTATCGAAGCTGATGACCGGCAGCCGGACGATATTGCCTTGGCATCGACAAAAGAGCACCGCTATTTGCTCCTCTACGGGAAAGTTATAATAGGTAACAAATTGAACAATAATGGATTATAATTTGTTAATCTCTACAACATGATTTTAGTTTTCGGTGAGACATAGTCGGAGACTTATTTGTTCTGGAGCAGCTTTCTTATCCATGAACTTTGAATGATGAGACGGAAGAAAACGGATGGTTAGATTTTTGACAAGATAGCCTCCAACTGTTTTCCGCTCGGATTAATAGATGAAGTTGGATCTTCCAATATGCCATCGCATCGTTCCGTCAGCGTTAGAGAACATTGTTTCAATTGAGACTGTCTTATGCTTTGGTCGGTAATTTCTTCTGCAGGATGTGTGTTAATGCAGCGTTTTCCCTCGGGAATTGAATACACTCTGGCCCACTTCCGTTGCCAACATATAGAGAACAAACACACGATCCAGCGGAGATACAGGCGTACAAGTTTCTCCCTGGAGTCAAAACGGCCCGGCAAACAACAGGAAGAACGCATATAAGTTTTGATACAATTAGGACCAGTTTGTACCAAGTCTGACAGAAGCAGTACAGCAACCGGGGAAGTCTTTCAACTGCTGCTGCTGGCATAAGCATAGTTTTCATCTCCGACGAAGAAACATGTTGCCGCGTTCACATTGTATATCGACTCATGCAGCAAGCGCAGCGATCTCCGCAATGGTTGCTGCTGGGACTTCGTTCCATTTTAGTAAGGAAAAGTTGAACGAAAGTTTTCCGGCTGCCAGCGACACGCCACCAGAGCATAGCGTTCGGATATCCTGTGGACTGAGCTGGTCTCTCGGACTAATTCCCGCAGCATGGTCCGGAGGATGAACCAAGCAGAAGCGTTACACAATTCTCACATTTTTTTGCTCTTTTCTGCGGTGGATTAAACTTTTTCCGCCACTGCTTTGATACTTGTCTGTGGTGACAAGCTTTCCATGTTAGATTTGACCGCATGTAGTTTGTTTGCTTTCTAGCATCGAGTTGGGGGTTAAACTTCTGTTCTACTGGGGACTCATTTATGTGCGAAAATTCCTGACACGATTATGGATGGGCGCATTTATGATGGCTTTGTATTCTATTTTGATTGGGTTCAAAATTCTCTGATTGTCGATGTGGTTGCGTTCGCTACTCTGGTTACATTATTTACTCATTAGTTATGATTTTTGAGGTTTTGCGCTGAAAAAACTTAGAATTAATCAATATTTGCAAACAGCAAAAATTACGAATGAGTTTTACTGATGATGAAATAATTCGAAACTATATCAAAATCTTTTTAAAGATGAACTAGCTGTGAAATATTTCGAAAAATCAACATCTAAAAACAGTTTTAATTAAATTCGGCTTTACTTTCGTAGAAACACCATGGAAAATATTTTAAAAATGCCCTTGAAATGCATGTGAATTTAAGGAAGCACTTAGATTTATTGATTTCTGCATTTACTTTTGATGTTTCTTTCATGCTTAGGTTCTAAATCTATCTTATTTTTTTAACAGAACGTAGAAAACAACGTATGAAAAAAGAAACTTTATCGAATGCGGATCACCTTTTGATATTCTATAATCAGTTCAACACATGTACCTACCAAATGAAATGTCATTGATGGTAAATGTAGTGAATAAATGAACCCCACAGTGAGTTCAAGTAGAGTACGGTTTGCCTCCTCCTTCTTCCCTTATTCGAACCAGTAAGTGATACTGAAATGGGGAGATTGAGGTACCTGGAAGGAACGTCAAACATAACTCTGGGCATCACAAGGCCTAGCGCCTAGCGTCTTCTAGAAGATCTAAATCTATCGATGATGATGATGGATGGTCATACCTTCAAATGATTTATGTACATACTGGAGCAGATGGGCTAGGAAATGTGAACTTGAGCGCCTGTTGCCCAGGTGAGGGGTGGCTCAAACAGCGATTGTCTCGGAGCTAGCGTCTGAACATGCATTGCTGTATCCTGCAAGATGCCTCAGATGGTAGAGCCATCACTGCGATGTAGGTATCACTACCCCGGTAAGGTAGTACATATACTAAAAATATCATTTATCATAAACAACGACAATGGAAATACGGAACAGATCAATCGGTATAGGACTGGCAGAATAGGGTATCGGTTTCATAGTGTTGGGAAAGCAAAACCAACGAGATATCCGGTGGAGGCCCTTAGATGTGCGTTGAGAATCAAGGGAAATTCTTCAACTACAGCCTAATCAACTTATACGTACCGATAAATGATAAATCCGATAATACTAGAGCCAAGTTCTTCTACAGGTTCGAGAGGACCTATGGAGTGCACCCAAAACATAACGTGAAATGATCATCGCAGATACAAATGCGCAGATCGGGAAGAAGAAATTCTTCCGTCCTGTCAAGACAAATCCTTCATCTGTCGACCCATGATAACTGTCTGAGGCTCATAAATTTGGTTGCGGCCAGAAGAATGGCCTTCTGTAGCACCTACTTTCCACCTCTGAATATTCGGAAACAGACCTGGAGGCACCCAACTGGAGACTCTAGGTCTCAGATCGATCATATTCTGATTGAGGGTCGACATTTTTCGGGTGTCATTGATGTACGGTCTTTTCGGGGAATAAACATTGACTCTCCCGTATTCTGTTTTGTACACTGAGACCGTTAGCGGAGTCCTTCAGCGGCAATACCAAGTGAGAGTCGCTCCACAATGGATCAGACGTTTATTCTGCTTCAGTTACTAGACAAGTTCCGAGAGTACAACTTGCAGACTCATCATCTATTCGTGCATTTTAAGGCGGCGTACGATTTAGTCAACCGGAATGAGTTCAATCGAAAATTGATTATAGTTTTAGGAAAAAATATAAACATAAATGAATTTTCAGATTGGAAGAAGATGCAAACGATGCTTCTGGGGGTGGCAAAAATTAGATCTTGAGGGTCGAGAACTGGTGCCTTAACATGTATCACAAATTTTAAATTTTTAGTGAGATTTGGTCTCAATTTTCTTTCTGAAAACGTGGCAAAAATATTTAAGTTTATTGTATGCTAAATATTCCTTACCGTTTTAGAACTATATGGTTATATATTTGTTTATTTGTTATTATGTTACTATAAAATTGGCGAATTCTAATGCTGTTACTCTGCTTTGTTGAACAAATAAACGTTAAAGTCCTTCTTAATTGTTGAAGCCTAACAAATGCTTTTTTGATCTACACACTTAAACCAATTGCTGGAAACCCGAATCGTATCAACATTTCCGCAACCATGGACAATAACTTTTTACTGTGCGGTTTGCTGGAGAGCGAGATCCACCAGAGTGTAAAGTTACATGACCGACGGGTAGTTTAGGAGACTTTTCCTTCTCTCTTCCACAAAACGCACACATATTCGTACCATTTTGTATACTCAAAAACCTTATCCGTTGGGTTCGTCGCAGTGAACAATGCTGCAATGTTAAACTTTTTGACCGCAAACTAGTGCCACTGCAGTTTTCGATTAACTGCCTTGGCTTTGCCCGTTGCAACGGGATGCTATTTTTTCCACCCGGCTTATGTAGTTGAGAAAGAAGAAGAAGAAATAAAACGGCGACTTCTCCCTATCGGATAGATTCCTGCCTTGCCTGGCTATCTGGGCTGTTGCGGTCGGGTTGAATAAAGTTTGCGATAAACCTTGGCCAACCAGTCCAGTCCACTGGGAAAGTTATCTGAAACTTTATTCGAACTGTTTCGTTCATTTTCAAGCACATCATTGCCGATGTCGTTTGACACTTCATCGAAAGGTTGGTTGCAGTTGCATGCACTTGTTTGGCAACATCC
Source organism: Sabethes cyaneus (assembly GCF_943734655.1). Classification (NCBI taxonomy): domain Eukaryota; kingdom Metazoa; phylum Arthropoda; class Insecta; order Diptera; family Culicidae; genus Sabethes; species Sabethes cyaneus. The sequence continues at coordinate 2,313,016 of NC_071354.1, read as the reverse complement.
GCAGTATGTACTTTTATGCCAGTTAGAGCAATTTTGTTTATTTACCAGTTTTATCCTTCTTAATCGTTTGCCTGTAACATAAATAAAGCGAATGGTTCATAAATTTTGCTCCAGCACCGTTAACCATATCAATCAGATAGTGACAATGTCGTTACACGGTGGCAAAATATTTACAACCAAACAAATAATCTGGGTGATATTTGTATCTGCCTCCGCGACATGAAGCTTACAATATATGGCCCTATAATAAACTTCTTTCAATAATGGGGTGACATTTTCTCACGAAATCCCGCGGTACTTGGCGTCGATTGCCAGATGGCACCCGGTGTGGATCGATCGTTTGAAAAAATGTGTAACAGTAGAAGGCTTGCTAGCATCTCGTTGCTCGGTCGGGTCGACTTGTTTCGAACAATACGAGAGCCCATCAAGTGGATACTTGAAAACTTTTACCGCTTCCAAAATATTTAGACTCGTTTATTGCGATAAGTATCTGATTACCTTGAACTTTGCCGCAGAATGCTTACCTTCCCTGCTTTGCTTTACCAGCAAGGGTAGGGTCTAACGTTAAGGAATGTACCCGTTCGATCATAATCAAGTAGAGAGCAGCTGATTTTACACTCCAAAGGATTCCGACCAAGTTCTGTCCTTATGGTGCTAGAATTTCTCTAGAGGCCTATTTAGAATCATAATGAAGTCACGCGGCGCAGTAATGTGAGTCTTACTTTAATAATTTCACAGCAATTTATTACCTTCAGGCGTCAAACGACGACAAAGATCCAGCGAAAGTGTCGGATGGTACATACTTTATAAGCACTTCCACAGACAACCGGACCGCCAGACAAGTTAGTAATGAGTGCGTTTTTTCTATCCACACTACCTTCGAGCACGCATCCTTTCTCCGTGCTGTCTCGCGCTTGTCGTTTAATTTATGGACTTCACAGGCTGCCGCTGCAGTCGACCTTCTGCTGGAGTTGAACTTTTCGAGAATGCAACCCCCTTTCGCGATGCACCGCAGGACTCTGAACTCGCCGGTATGGAGAGCCCGAGAAGAAAAATTGCTTATTTTCCTTTGTTTCTGCGTGTTACTTTATGTGCGCCAGTAAACTCTTCACATCCAGCCAGTGTAACACTTTTTGTTCGCTCTCGGAAGAAAAAAGAAACCACCCGAAGAAGGACTCCGCTCGGCTCAAGTGAACTCAAGTGGTGCGGAAAAACAAGGAAAAATACGATTACGCAGGGCGATAGGTGCCACGCGGTTCTGGCTTGGAAATAAATTAATATTCAAACAGCGCTGATAATTTAACTTCGTAAACAACAATTTTCCCTTTTAATTAGAAACTTTTGTTCGGTGCTCAACTTTTCCTCTTCTTGGTGGCGACTGTGGCGGCACCAGCAGCAGAGGTAGCAGATGGTGTGCGGTTTCTGGGTCAAGGTAATATTGTACATTCCAATCCGTTGGTGCCGAGATAGGCATCGCGCAATATGGTTCAGTGAGCTCAACTGGTTGCTTATATTTTGGTGTTTGGCTAGTGGGTGATAACAGTGGATAAGTATGGCTGTGGCGTTTCACTATTTAGTTATGTTATTTTACCTAAATCCCTCTGAATCCAGAATTTACTGTGCTTGTAACTAGCAAAGTTCAACCATTTTTTAAACAGTTTTTTATTTTTTCAAGCAAGTTTCTGCTCTGTTATAAAGATAAACTGCTTCTTATACGGGGACATTGTTTTATATATCCGAATTCCACACGAGCCAAATGTTATAACTCGCTACCGCTATAAAATACTCTCGTTTGCCTTTTCTGAGGGATTATTAGTGAAAATTTAATATTTATGACACATCTTCCGCCCATAACTCTTGCCCTCGTGTCTCTCTGGAGCAGTTCCCGTTGAAAAGGAAAAAAAATTGCCGACGCAGCTTATCCACTGCAGCCCAATGTCCCATTGTTCCAATCATTGTAGATCGATTAGAAAACAATAAAAACACTTCACAGCAGAATGAATCGATATATTGTCCCTGCGAAGAGCCGTTCCTAGTCGGGTTTCCCTTGAACGATAGCGATAAAAATAAAGCAAAAACTGGTACCGAAAATAAAACAGCCTGAAACCATTCCTCAATCGGCATTGTCCCAAGCTGTCTTGGCAGTCGATTTAAATAAGTATAAAACTGCAAAAACTGTCTCCTATCCTATTCTATCCTATACGGGCTGAGAAACGGCACCGTCATCATCGTCATGATGATCTGGAAAGTGGACTCTAGGCCGCTCGCCTTCCGTTCGTCGAGCCGACTGAAGCAGCTGCTGATTTCGGCCAGGAATCAAGACTCAATTTCGTTCGGTCCGGTTGCGCGGTAGGGTGCGGGACTTTATAAAGATATCAACCGGCAACGACATAAATGAAAGCAGCAAAAACAATTTGGCATCGATTCGTATTCGTTTCATGTGCGAGATCGTCCTTTTTCGTCCTGCTCGGTTCTCTCACACGCCGTAGGCTCGTTTACTGTGTTGTCATGTTTTATTTATGTGTTTAGACAAAGCGAATTTCAATTGATTCGAAATTATTTTTATTTTCTGCCCAAGACCCGCAATTCGGAAGGACTCGGTTGATAGAAGAAAGCTGCCAAGTCATGCAAATGAGATTATTGGCCTTTACTAGAGCGACGGCGGCGGCGGCTTTTGTATTCTGCTGATTTTCGGGCCGGAATTTTCGTGCATTGTTGTTCGTCGTCCTCGGTGTTGTCATACAGAACTCATCTGGCTTTTCAACAAACGAGCCTGAAAATGAGATTACTGCTTTCGATAGGAATTAAAACGCTGTCAGAGAGAGAGATCACAGATGCCGCTTTGAATATGAATGATGGACTGAAGGATTTGCGTGGTGGCAATTTGCCGACATAAAAGAAAGTCGGAGTCGATTCTTTGTTGTGGACAACAACACCAGTTCGGCGTTTCTTTAACAAAGGCAGGTTCGCAGGTGTACCTAGCTGTTGACCATTTCAATCATTTGTTATTATTCGATAAATGTTAACATCGAAAAAAAAACATACAACTATTGTATGTATGTATCTCTAATTTTACGTCTATAGTTCGCAAATAGATCGTGGAAGGCTCCAAATTAATTAACTCGGATCAATAATTCTTAACAAAGTATGCAATGTTAGTATCATAAGAGTTCACTAAATTATTAATGGTGACAGTAATGTACAGTAATGACAGGTTGATGCTCTAACTTGCTTTCAACATCGACTTTCTAAAAGTATTTTTGATTTGTCCATATATATCGTATAATCTATTTTCATTCCTAACCAAAATATGAATATACGACTATCGCCTAGTAAGAACCCAGCATCCCAGACCTCCCGTTTAAGCGCAATGTACCGGCCACATTGAGAGCATAAAGTCCGTAATTAGAGACTCCCCAGTCCTCTAAGGGGAAAAAATAGTTTCATTTCTGAATACGGTAATGATTTTCGTGCTACCTACCTGAACTTTCCCCACGAGGATAGAGTTAACTTGACACAGATTGCATCACTGAATGAAAGAAGAAGCGAGAGGCAGTCAAAACTCCGTAAAGGGATCCCTTTTCGGTTAATAATCCCTCATTAAGGGGATTTATGAAAATTAGCTGACACTGCAGGAGTTCGTGCGATTCCAACCAAGGCATGCCAAAAAAAGTCCATGCATATTAAATCACGTCCCGTGTACACTTATTTGGACATCCTTGTTTAGGCTTTCGGCATATCATATGACCATCAGATTTGCCGCGATGTTGGTTTTTTTGTGGCCGCTTCTCGGTAGCAACCAACAGGAAAGATCGGATGTCGTGTACATTTTTTACGAACTGCGTCCTTGTCCGTCCGCGTTGCCGGCCGTGGATAACGTTGTGCTGCCATTGGGTTGGGTTTTATTTTGATATAGTTGATGTGGCTACAAGCGACCCACAGAAATTAAAATTCTTTGCGGTTGTATTTTACGAGTTTACACTTTCGTTTCATGTATTATATAATTTTCACTACGTGTTTTCCATCCAAAGTTGATTACAAGTGAAAGGTTAAGCTAGTGTATGCTTATTTGTAAAGCACTGATGGAAGGATGCTTGAAATGGATACCCACTAGTGGAACGCAATAATCGTGTTGGTATAACTGCTTTGAACTTCAATTTTTTGTTGGTTAGATGGGGTGTACCTCATTAGGCATACAAACGAGAGACGTACAGATGTTAGGTATTATGAATATTTGTCGTAATGGACGTTAGTCATAATGGACGATAGACATAAAAGACGATAGGAATAATGCACGGAAGGTATAATGTATGGTAGTTATAACGGATGTTAGGCCTGTTTTGCATCAACTATCTGCTCTAGACCTATAAACCTAGACAGATGTGTATAAAAATGGCGTGAATCTTAGCGGAGTTAAGATAACTTGATGGAAATATCAACTGAAGTTACACTTTAATAACATTTTTATTCAACAAACACAACACAACATCTCTAAAAATGAAGTAAAATACTAAAATCTAGATCAATTTTCATAAATTTGGTTTGGTACTATTTATATACGACTATATGGATTACAGTATCGAAGTAAACTGATTGGATGGATATGCTGAATATTGTTTTGAGTATCACTCAGCATTTCTTCCAGCTTCCTTGAAAGCGGAGTGGGTCGAACAAAGAAGCATAATCGATTCTGCCCGGATGTGCTCTTCGTGTTCCACTCCGATTACTACGACAACGCTTACGTTACGAAGGCTTTTATCCTGTGACACACTACGGGAAGAACTCACCTGCTTTCTTTTAATAACATTACAAAGTGTCGCAGCGACTTTGTCAACGTAAAGCACATACCTTATCGTCGGTCTTTTTTTCACCTTCAGCAAGTATCCCGTTACCATGTGAGTAATCTCAACTTCTTTATGCTATTACCACTGCAGCTTGCAGTCAATGGCGGCTCTTCTAAGAAAAGGGGGAAAAATCATCGCGTTTACTTGGTACACGGTATTCTTGCTCATTAAATACGTTTCTCTGGAGACTGTCGTATTCCTTTGATACCCTTTTATGTCATGGATTTTTTTTCGCTTCTTACACCACACATCACATTGTCTACTTGTGCAAAACGGAAGGATCATATGACAAAACCCCAGCATCCTTGGTAATCTCAGCCACTGTCGAAGCCGACAAGTGAGAGCGAAATAGACCGAGAGTTGAAGAGTGCACGTAGCGAAAGAAAACGGAACGGAACATCATAATAGATGCTGGAAGGATTTGCTCGAGTATATTTAATTTAATTAATTAAGGGGAAGCTGGCTGCGGGAGTCTACCGCCAGTCGGCGCGACGAACAAGCGCAACCGAATGATGGGAAGCGGTGCGATGAAACGGATTTTTGTAGATCTTGCCGGCTGATGCGTATCGGTGTTCCGCAGCTTCCGCTGCAGAAAGGATAAGTGAGCTGATCCTGATGATATAATTAATTATAGATAATAAAAGCGACGGTGCTGCCCTGTGTTTTCTTCTGAGAAGATTGCGGATGATAGTGAGTAAGTCTTCCCAGCTGAGAGCCCGGGTCGGTCATGCTGTGATAGTAAAAGATGTTATGTGCGTACAACGTTGGATGGGGTATTTTTCGGTGACGGATATTTATTTATTTATTTTTATTTATTTATTTCGTCAACCGATGTAGACTAGTATAATGCATATACAGTTTCTTATATAGAAGTCTTATAATTAGATGGTGATTAAAAAGTGTTCTTATTCCTTTGTTTCGTTATCTACGCGTTATGATTACGTATTGAATTAAAGTGATGTTTAAGTCTATGCCGAGACATTGTAAAGTCAATGGTTTCGCAGTATTGATTGTACGCTGCCATCATACGATTTAGTGGACCGAATTTTGCATAATTAGTACGAGAATGGCTTATGGCAAATAAATTTCGATTACGAAGTTGCCGGGTAGGTGTATAAAAGTTCAGTTTTGATAAAAGTGTTGCTGAGTCAATACGGTGCGAAACGATATCGTTTACAAATGAGACCATTGCATAAATACGACGCTCTTTTAATGATTGTATATTTATAAGCATGCAGCGTGCTTCGTATGATGGAAGAGGAAATGCTGTCCAACCTAATTTACGAAGAGCATATAAGAGAAATTGTTTTTGTACTGATTCTATTCTTTCTTCGTGCGTGATTGAAAAAGGAGACCATACAATACTGCAGTATTCCAGTATTGACCTCACATAAGCAATATATAGTGTTTTGATGGTGTATGGATCTGAAAAATTATAGCTAAAGCGTTTAATAAAACCTAGCATGTTGTTTGCTCTGTGTATTATTGTGTTATAATGGTCGATGAAAGTTAGTTTGGAGTCTAAGATAATTCCTAAATCCCTAACTTTTTCACATTTTTCTACTATTTGATTTCCTAATATGATTGATATTTCCGGTGTAATTCTTTTTCTGCTAAATGATATAAGGTTGCACTTTTTTACATTAAGTTCTAATAAGCTTTTTTTACACCATATGTAGAATATGTGTATTTCGTTCTGGAATACATTGATGTCTTCTTCATTTCTTATTTCCAAAAAGAGCTTCATATCGTCGGCATATATTAGCACTTTAAGTTCCTTGAGAATGAAGGAAATGTCGTTTACATACAAGATAAAAAGAAGAGGTCCCAAATGAGAGCCTTGAGGAACACCAGAAGTGACTTGAATTGGATTCGAGGTCTTTCCGTTAAATTTAATTATTTGTTGGCGATTAGTTAAATACGATTCAAGCCACTTCAGGAGCCCTGGCTCAATTCCAATTTTTTGCAATTTGAAAAGCAGCATTGGTATGTCAATGCGATCAAATGCCTTGCTAAAGTCCGTATAGAGTGCTTCTACATGGTTTCCATTATCCATTGCATTCAGTGAGTGGTCTATGAATTCCAGTAAATTTGTCGTAGTCGAACGTCCTTTGAAGAAACCGTGTTGCATTTCTGTAATTCTGTTTTTAATTTGAAGGAATAGTTTTTCATTGATAATAGCTTCAAAAAGTTTTGGAATGCAAGAGATAATGGCAATACCACGATAATTACGTACGTCAGATTTCCGGCCCGATTTAAAGATAGGCACCAGAAATGAGCTTTTCCATATTTTTGGAAAGATTCCGGATTTTAGTGATAAGTTAAAAAGCCAAAACAGAGGAGCAGTGAACTCTATTGCAAGATTTTTTATGAATACTGGAGGGATTCCGTCAGGCCCAGGACCTTTTGAGGCATCCACATTTTTCAAAGCCTGCAAAATATCCTGAGCCTGAAGTTGGTTAACGCCAATATCCATTGAAGAATCCGGAAAAAATGCAAAATAATCGCGATCGCGATCTTCTTCAGAAAATGTTGTATAGATTTCTTGAAAAAATTTTGCAAAAAGCTTACAAATATTTTCCGAGCTATCCCCAACATTTTCATCAAGATGCATTATGGATGGAAAATTGTCAGATTTTAGTTTAGTTTTCACGTAATTAAAGAAGTTTTTAGGACTGGACTTTATTTCAAGTTCCATTTTTGAATTGTACTCTTCAAACGCATTGCTGATTGCAAAATTTAGCTGGTTGCATACGTCCAAATATCTTGCTAAATTTTCAGTACTGGCATGTTTTTTATAATTTTTATGGGCCTTTTGTTTGCGATTTTTCAAGTTCTTAATCTTACTGTTATACCAGACTGGACTTTTTGTATTTTTGTGACGTCTTCTTTTCTTTAACGGTATGTTCTGTATCATTACTTCTAATAAAATTTTATAGAATGTGTCTACAGCAACTTCGACATTTTCTTCATTCTTGAGAATAAGTTGCCAATTAACACAGTTTAATCTACGTCTAATGTTTTCATAGTTTGCCTTTTCGTATTCAAAAACTTCTTCGAACTCGCAATCGTTGGGTCTATGGTATTTGTGTATAAATAAAGAATATTCAATTGCTGTGTGAAACGCCTCATTTTTCCATAGTGGATTTAATGATTCAGTCACACAGAAGTCTTCATAAATGTTCGTAAGCAAAAAATCTAGATAGCAATTTTGTTGGTTTTTAATATGGTTAATTTGGTTCAGCCCCAAATTGGCAGTTTTGTCGAAAATAAACTGCAGTGTTTCATTCTCTCCAACGATTGGGAGTAAGATGCATTCATTTTCAGAGTCTGGAATGAAGTCAGCATGGCGTTGATTGAAGTCTCCATAAATGTGAACTTTAACCTCGGGAGGCAGTTGTGATAGAATGTGTTCGGCAATTTGGAAAAATGCTTCGTAAGTTGTTTTATGAGCTTGGTCTGGAGGAAAATACACCGAGGCGAATACATGTGTTTCTCCTGCTAAATGTGATTTTACCCAGACATGCTCGAATTCTTTAAATTTTGTTGTCGTTATAATTTCGGAATTGAAATTAGACGACAAAGCTATGAGGACTCCGCCACCCGACTTCTTTTGAGACTCAAGAAAATTTCTGTCGTCTCTGAATACGTTAAAGGCACTTCCAAAAATTTCTTCACTTTTTACGCTTTCATTCCAGCTTGTCTCAGTTGCCAGAATAACAGAAAAGGATGAGCTATGTAAATTTTTATAAATTTCCTTCATTTTGGCTGGACTTTTCATGCGATTGAAATTTTGACAATAAATCAAAATTTCAGTCACATTCTGTTTTAGTGAAGAAGTTGACGGAAGAGGGTCGGTTGAAGAAATACTTAAATTAGTTACCTCTTTCTCATCGAAAGGAGTCGTTACTTCCGAAAATTCTGGTTGGTGCTTCGGACCGGATGGCTAAATTTATCGGCGCTTTCCCTCGCACGTTGCAGGTACTGGATTCTCTGATTGTTGAGATGCCGTCGATAACCTTCCAAGTCGTCAGATGCTGCCTGTTTCGGTACACCAAATTCCTCATGTACCTCGAAAAAGATTTTCTGCAGGTCCTGCGCAGAGACCGGTAGTCCTTCTGAAGCCAAATTCATTTGTATGCTCGTGTTCGTCATACCTTCGTAGCAGAACGTCGGTTCCTTGTCGTGCATGTATGCCAGGTAAAGACGAATGAGATACATAATTTTCGGATCTCGCAGTCGCGCTTTCAGGAAACGTCCGTCTCCGCCAGCAGATTGTTGCGTTAAGCTGACGATAGGTGGACGCATCGGGTCGGGTGTCCAGGTAGATGTTGAGTGCGATGATGACGTTGACGGTGTTGACGCAGTGCTATTTCCCGCTGGTGGTGATTCAATTCTATTGTGTTTTGTCTGGTGGCCCGTGTGGTAGGGGTTTAGAATTTCACCCTTTTGAAAGTTAATAAACTTTGGCACTGAAAGTCCTGCAATTGGGTGGTCCGTAGTTGATGGTGGACCAGCAAATTGTACTTTCGCTGTGGCCAGTAGCTGTTTGTCCGAAGCATTCGTACGGGTTTGTTTACCGATTCTATGATTGCTATTTATATTGTTCTTAGTTTTGATGCGCTGTTGTTTACTGCGTTTTCTGCTACGTCTGGCTTTTTCCGCAGCTCTTTCCTGAAGCCTACGAGTCCGTTGTTTGGCGTCATACATCGACCAGTTCTGCATCCAGCGCCATTTATTGCCCAAAAATCGCCATCCTGGAGATGAATGGTCAGTCTTAGGTTGTAGATTTTCATTATTTGCTGATGAAGCTTCTGCTAATTCTTCCTGTAATGTCTTCTGTGGCGGCGAAACAGCTGTTGCATTCGTTTCAACAGCAGACACAGCTGTTGAGACCAATTTTACCTCGTCCAGAATTTCGCGAAGGGTTGACTCGCAATTATATTGAGGTAATGATGTGTCGGCTCTTTCCATCGATAGAGCCATGTCGGTTGTCAGGCTTGATAGCCGTTCGTCCAAATATTTTTTTATTTTTTGTGACATCATTGAGTTTGCTTCGTTGATGCCAGTTATGGTCGTGTGCGCTTGTGAGTCACACGACTGAATGTGCTGACTGACCGCGTTGCACATTTTGTTGTTATTTGTGTTTATTGCTGCCAATGTTACTTTAACGTCGCTGAGCAGGTGTTCGATGCTATCGAAAAGTTCCGATACCAGGCAGAATTTCTTTAAGTCAGCAGCAACACGATGGTTAGCGTCGGTCTGTGAGGTAATGGCCTCTATGAGCTGCTCCTGTTGATGAAGCAGCTTCCTCACGTCGGCCTCCTTCCGTAGTATTTCCTGGCAATCGGCGCACATAGGCACCATGAAAGCCGTGATAAAATGCTCACGCTGCCGCTGCACTCCGATGCATGCTGCATGATATTGTTTGTTACAATATTCGCACTTCCATAGGAAGCGGTCGTCACTGATACCACACGATTTAACTCCGCACGGCATGATTGATGATAAAAACGCGCGATTAAAACACAAAATTATTCACTATGTTATTGTTAAAAACGCTTACGCGACGGTTTAAGCGGTAAAATAAAAATTTAAAATTATGAAGAGCGCGCGCAGCAGCGATTCGAAAACGCGTGCGTCCGGTGTGACTGCCACTTGGCGAATCGGATAATAGCATACTCTGGATGGAAAGCCATGCGTTGCCTTTGAACTGATTAGAGCAGTGAACTTGCTTTGGTCATTTTCATTTTGACTTATTGCGTGAATTAGGATGGCAGATCGCATTGAATTGAAACCGGTAATCATCTTCTCAATATTGGGAAAACTTGAAACCGATATTTATGCATCGGCGTTCGAACTTTGCAGTTTCATTTCAAATTCCTACACACGTAGATTCATTCATTAACTGCGGTTGAAAGCCCTTCCAGCTTGGCTGGGAAGAATATGATGCTGGAACGCTCAGCCCGTTGGACCTGTGTCAGTTCAACATTTCGACTCGCATCCAGTGCCGAATAATCTGGTTATATGCAATTTTATTTCGCTTCTCTTCTGGTCGATTAGCTTTTTTCAGTCGTGGTTCAGCCGAGGGAGCGTTCTTATCGTTTGGGCAAACTGACTCGCCGCTGGTTCGACAAGTATGAAAAAGCTTGAACTGTGTGTGAATGGACGGAATTGAAGCTGGACGATAGATATGAGTTTTTAGGCATAGTTATGAAGTTGCATAGCAATGCTAACGTTGTAGCCATCCAGCTGAGTCGTTACTATTTTTTTGTTCAACTCTTGTTGTGAAATAGATCGACCTATTTTCACCCTCTGCTTGTAGAAGAGGGTTACATTTGGGCACATAGATAAGGCTTCTAAGCCTTAGATGCTATGGAGGAGCAAAAAAATGTATTTTGCTGGAGTACAGATAGCCGGATAGTTCGCAGTTAGTTAAAAGGGTAATGCTTCGGTCATGGATGGATTTTGGGTAAAAGACAGATGAAACATATGCTGAAAAGATAGACTAATCAATCCTACTCTAGACATTTGTTTTAATAATGGACTTCTAGATGATTCCATGAGTTATTCTACTAGGCTTTGATCAAACGAAACACGAGCAAAACGCTTACGAGTGTTTAACGAGTGTTTAACGTGTGTTTTACGTGATAACGAGTGTTTCTTATGTAAAAGGTCTGGAAAACACGATGGGGTTGGAATTTTTTATTGTTCTGAAAATTGGATTCTGAAAATTAAGGGAATAAATAGCTTAAATTTTCAAGTCAAATTTAAAAGTTTTTGGCAGTACTACCGCTTCAAAAATAATACATTTTTCGGATTTTTCGGGTAATCTTCTCTGGAAATATGAAAATAGTTTCTTTCTAGACCTAATATTTCCGAATATACCTACCAGCATACATAAGAAGGACTCCATATAAAGTAGCGGCCAAAATTGCCGAATGTAAAATTTCACATTTTAGAACATGCTTAAACGCGGTTTTGTAGTAAATTGTCTATATTTTTATGATTCGCGAATAAAATTTTGATAGAAAAAAAAATATCATATAGAAATAAGCTGTCAAAGTTGACCATTTCAAAAGTTTGAAAAATAGGTCATTTTAAAAAAGTCAAAAAATTGAATACTTATCGCGGGTGTAAATATTATTGTTATATATCATTTTAAAACTGATACCTTAGCCTATCAAAAAATGAAATGAAAACAAATTTAAACTCAATGAGGTGCGCGATAGGCTACTTATAATAAAAATGAAATTCTCATAAACTTTAATCAAAAAAACAACTCTTGTCACCTTTTGTCGCCGCAGTTTCTAACAGTGCGTCTGAAAGCTCGAAGTATGTTGTATCAAAACATGAATTGAAAGTTTGTTATAATTTGACGTTTTCCGAAAAAAAATAATTTTAAAATTGTCATATTTTTAGCAAGTCTTTAAAATTTTAAGTACTCTTTCAACAAATTTGATTATCTTTGTTACTAAATTTATTTAGTACCTGAAGTTTCAATGAGAAAATGGGAGAGTGCCTGCGACAAAAAAAAATTTTTTTTTTGTCAAGCAAATATTTATATTTATATTTATATTATTTATATATTTATATTTATATATCGGACACATTTGATAATTTTCCCCCAAATCACCATAAGTTCTTATAAGTTTAAATCATTTCTTTTGTAACAAATATAACCTAGAATAAATTTGAAACTAAAAAATAATTTTGGCCAAAAATTGCAATTTTCCGACTATTGTGCAGCACAAGAAAGTAAGGTGATTTGACAAAAACCTCTTTTCTTTAAAAAAGATGTGCTCCCTTCAACCGTGAGGAGGACCAACGGGCACTAAATTTAGGATTTTTACTTTCTGACCCAAAATGAACAATCTGACAAAATTTGGTTCAAATTCGATTACATGGGTCTCGGACACTTCGGTCCTAATACATAATTTTTAGATTTCAAATATACGGTAACTTGAAAACGGCTGGGCCTAAGAAAGTAATTTATATGAAATAGTTTGTTCAAACTAATGCGTAGAATTTGATTTAAGCTATCTTCAAACAACTGAGGCAAAGTGGAGGGGAAAGTTTTGAGATAATTCGTTGTTTAGCGTTTTGAGCTGGAAATGCTTTTACGGAATGACATGTAATTGGGACATTCATGCCATCCAATTAGTACCAAGTAATTGTACGGAAGAAATAGGCTTGTAGAAAGTAAAATATAATGTATGTAGTCATATTATTGGTATGAAATTCAAATAATTTCTCTGCAATGTTCGTGCTTGTAAACAGAGAAATAGGCGCACACTGACTAAAGCTCAGCGATCAAATATTGTATATCAAACCCTATTTCAAGGGGCAATAAGGGAACATATTTGACGAAAAGATCTTTCTACACATATGGTGAAATCTCAATCATTACAGAGTTAGTAAATATTTTTAGTTTTCGGTTCTGTTTGCTTTGAATTAGCTCTAGTACAGAAAGTATGCAGGCCAGCTCAATTCTGTTGCTTTCATCCAAAAGCTGGGAAAATTTAATATTGAAAATTGCCTTTTAAATCTCCTACTTCATGAAATTTAGTAACCTTTCAGAAGCAAAAAGCATTGAAATACGAGTTTCTCAAGCAGTTTTTATCAAATTTCTTCTAAAAAGCATGATAAAGTAGATTGCTTTCATATACTAATTTACCAAACCCGTTTACTCTACAATTCGTTCTTTGGCGTGAAACGCCTATCACTTTCAGTTCCGTTGAATTTTAATTTTAAACGCATCATTTTGGGTGTTGAATTAGTACCGGAAAACTGCACGAATTCATACATCACGCATAGCATACTAGATCACCGCGTGCGATGGACACGGTTTGACGCGTATGGAAAACAATAACGAAACGGACTTGTCGGGTCTCTCCAGAGGACGTTCCTGAAAACGATTGCAGCATCAAAATGTATTCTCCAGTAGTACTCGCGGACAATCACCTTCGCTATGACGTCGCTAATTGTTAGGCATCGACAACCCAGTAGGTGTATGGTTGTAGATTTTCTGATCGTCGGCTACCTAATGCAATTTAGTGGAGACAAATCCAGTGGTTTGTCCAGTGACAAGTGTTCATTTTGTTACAGAATGATTTTAATTCTGGAACGTCTACGACAATGCATCGTCGCTTACGAGAAGGAACGTTGTTTTTAATGTGGCTTCGAGGAGAGCAGAATCAGCAAATATCGTCAGTGATTAACCATGAAATTTTGTGGTTTGTGGGAAATGATTCCAAGACAAGTATAAACCAAGTTGCGCTACAACCATGAGTCACACTGGAAGGTATGGAGCGTTCGAACCCGGAAAAAATGTATTCTTTCCACACTACAGGCTCAAGAGCTGCTGCCTGCGTATAAACCTAAGCGGCTTGAATTTGAAAAATGAAAAACATTGTTGTTTTTCAGGTCTGTCAGATCATCGCACGAGGTCATCTAGTGTGCTATGCGTGATGTTTGAATTCATGCGGTTTTCAGATACTCACTCAACACTCAACACAATACGTTCAAAGTTTAATTGCAACGAAACTAAAAGAGATAGCCATTTTACGCTAAAAAACAAATACATAGTAGAATGATACAAGAGCTTCGAATTGATAGTTTAACTATCAACTTTATCACACTTTTTAGGAGAAATTTGATAAAAACGCCACGAGAAACACTTATTTCAATGCGTTTTGCTGCTAAAAAATAACCAAAATAACAAAATAACAAAATTGAACTAATTTAATTTAAGGTAAGTAACAAGAAAACTAAAAATGTTAAATAACTGTAACGATTGAGATTTGACCACATGCGTAGAAAGGTTTTTATCGTCAAATGTGGTTCTCTATCACCTTCTGAAATATTTGCACCGAGCTACCTAATATATACTGTTATAAAATCAAGAATTATCATTATTAAGAAAAAAAAACAAAAACTAGAAATTATGTTCCAATTAAAACTTCTCTCTCACTAAAAGGATGAATCCTGCCAGTAATATCATCGACCCGTCATTTGTGCTCGCCGTTCGGTCGAAACCATTTTGCACGCATAACGAGAAATCAGCTAAATCCGTCTCGTCGCCGTGATGTTCCATAATGACAGCTAATTTTCCGATCCCATTCCGTGTCCACCATCTATCTCTACACGTTCCAGCTCTTTGCACACAAACGAGTTCTCACGCGCTCTTTCTCTTTGTACGTAGATTTCCATCATTGTCGCTGCTCGCTATTTTATTTCGCATTTTTCCACCTAGGACCAGCTTGAAGATGACAAAACGATGATGATGGTAATTTCAGTGTCAGTTGCTTGCGGAAAACATTCAATTCGACTGATGAAGCCTATGTAGGTAGTGGTGTTATCCTTTCGGAGTTGGCTCAGTAGTGTGCAGGAATTTTCATTTTCCGCACACAATCGCACGCGGACACGGTTCGGATTTCGTTCGACGCAAATGAACTTTCCACTGGAAGTTGGTGACGTCATCTTACTTCGATCGGTGACGTCACCAGCTGTCAAAAGCTCTGACAGTCGCATCACATTGCGGCCACCAGAGCCGAGAATCGATAATCATTTGCCCGAATGTGTGTGTTTTCGGGTGCAAAGCACCAGAAGCGAACGTCAACATTGATCGTGGTGGGCATGGAAAAGTTTTTCCGCCTATCCGGGGCGCTTTAAGATTGGGGCACATCAGCCTCAGCGAACAGAGTCGTTTGATGTGAATTCTAAGCTACTTAATGTTTTATATAGGAAGTGAGAAATTTTGCAAAGTTGGTCTGAGATGGTAGCAGCATAAATTTTTGTCGTTTTCAGTTTCCTCACTGTGAGCGGTCATAAAATCAATGCCGTAAAAGGCAAGGCCCTGAACTGTATGGTAAAACTGAAGTTTTTATGGCACCTTCGTCAATTTAAACGAAAAGTTCTTGCTGTAGAACGTGAGATATATATTTGCTTAAGCCAAGCTTTAAGCTGTGTATCGAGAGTGAAATTCAAAAATAAAGTAATTAAAACTGGTAAGGCGTTATATAATAGTTTTATGTTTTAATCTGTTTGACATTTTGTTCATTTAATTTAATTCAAATCTAAGAGAATGAGCAGATGACAAGGACTCAAAAAAGAATTATTATTATGTTTGAGTCTTCAAGCGAAGGTCAAGCCGGAACGGGCTTTCCTGATAGTCGATATTTACTTTACAGTGGACAAGATTATCATTGACATAAAAACCAGACTAGATATCATGCATAGTTCAGCTTTCTTTTACGTAAGTTTCTTCTTAATTTTTTAATAACAGAATAACGCACGTTGAAAACAAAATTAGCATAAAATTTCGCAAACGAAAAATATGTCCACGTGGACAAACAGGAGAGGGAAGTGGGGGTTGAGTCAACGTCCACTCTTGTCTACGCAGGAGGAGTATTGAAAATTGGTATTTTTCTATCCACGTGGTATCTGGATGGCTGCAGAGAGAGGTGAATCAACCGCAGTTTGGAGGTCTGAGAAATGAAGAAGCAAAAACCTGTTAGTAATAAATTCTGCTCATTTACGCTCTACCGAGGGAATTACGCGTGTCTCATGAATTTGTTATGAAAAAGGATTATTTAAAGTGACAACTATCCAAAAGCTGAAAAGTCCAAAAGCCTTCTACTGACTGTTTAATTAAACGAAGTACATGATATTTGAAATAAAATTATGTAGATATATAGACTAAAAATCCCACATAAGTCATTTGATAAATATTGTTTATACAAATTCTCAGCAACTTAATTTTTTTTTATTTAACGCTCCACACACCCCCGTTACCAAAAAGCTCACACAGATAGCCCCCTGGTATCGGACACTTACAGACCTCAGCTAGTAGGAAAAAACTGGACAGCGAACAAACTAAACACAAATTTATAGCTGAGGTATTAATAAAAATGGTATAAATACTAATATATTACACAATGAGCACCCAGTGGAATTTATCATTCCTTTTAAGGGGCTCAAATATAAAAAATAAACTTAACATTAAACTAAAAACAAAAATAAACTAGGCTACTGGTTTTAATCAACAAAAAAATTTAGTATTGTTTTAATTTACATACGGTAGGTTGATACGGCTAGATTATATAATTACTTATATTAGTTTTGAGGTATTTTTTCACATTACATTTAAAGACATTGATGCTGCTGATCTGTTTAATTTGTTAAAGCTTGTTTTCGATTGTACTTTTTGACTTACGTTATAGAAGCTGCAGCTGCCCTCAAAACTGTTGTTTTTTGTTTTATTAAAGACGTCAAAGCTGTTGTGATAATCTTTTGCAATGTTCTAAGCCATTTACGTTTCTTACACCGAGGACCCAGGTTCAAATCCTATCCATACAGAAGCCTCGAATGACCCAAGCTGTTAAAGTGACTATAATCAATTTAAAAATACTAATATTTTAAAATGATTAAGATGTTTAAATTAGGTATTTTTGATCATCTTAGTAGAATCTCTTACTATACTTCGAATTTTGAGTTCAGATAATCACTCGTTTCATCACTCTACGAAAGCTCATTGAAAACATTGTACAGACTTCGTCATAAGGTGTCAGATAAACATCATCTATTGGACAACTTTTACCCAACCCCTAGCACGCTTAAAATCAATTTGTGCATATTCCTTCATTTGATTCATCATCAATACGATTGCTTCCGACCGGAGCCTTTTAATCAGTCACGGACTTGTCTGGCCTCTTCTGTGTCATTTCGAATTCGGTGAAATTTCCAACCGATTGGTCTCCTCCTGTTCGGACATTTGAACCCTCGGGCGGGTGGGTTGGCTATGCGTAAGGGACCATTTGATTAGAAGAACAGAAGCAAACTTTAGGAGTATGATTGGTGCTTCGCCTGTTTTGGTACTCTGTACTTCTCTTTATTCTGGATTTCTTCTTCCTGTTTTTGCAGCAAAGCAGGGAAAAAGCGTTTCGCTACTTGTCGATGCGCTTCATCGCAGTCCGAACGGTTTTTCGGGTGGCTCACACATTCAGACCCGCTCCGAATGGTTCGGAAAAGCTGGATACGAAAAGTTTTCCCATCATCTCACATAGTACTTTGCAGTTCAATTAATTCTTAGGCACAACCGCCCGACCAACTAACAAACGATGTGCAAAAACAATAAGCATCAATTTAGAGAGGGTATTTGCTTCGGTTAGGTTCGATGGAAGGATGATTGTAAATTTGTTAGTCGTTTGGTCGAATCGTCGTGCGCGGGAACGGGCTGTTTTGAAAAGGGGTAAGGGAAGCGGACACGCAGGTCAGAAGTGCGGCCAATTGGAAAATGCGAAAAAAGTTATTGGTGTTTCTTTGAACTTTTTTCTCTTTGACTGTTTGAAAGGACGTATAATATTGATCATTGTGTAGTGAAAGCTCTCTTTGTTCCAGTTGGAAGTGAAGCGTTTCATAAAGTGAAATTTCGGTTTTTGGATGTTTCCAACAAAGGATTTTCATTGTATCGAACAATCGTCAGAAATGTGCTACTTGAAAGAAAAAGTTCGTTGAGCAATTTTCGTTCATTTAAAAGGTTCCGATTTTAGATCGAAATTAAATATCGTACGTATCTGCAACAGCAAGGTCACATCAACACAAATCACAGAAATTTTTCACCCTCACATTTTGCAGAGCAAAACCGCAACCAAACAAACCACAGCAAAACCGTAACGTTTTTCATTCAAACGAACCGCATCCAGCAGCTGACGGCAACAACGACGACGACGACGTTGACAGAAAAACACTTCCTTAACTAGTAGATATTCGGTGGTTTCTACCAGCCCCGCTGCCATTTTCCGTTGTCAGAACAAGCTTTTGCTTACAAACTGAGAGCGCTTCTACTCTAGCATGAGTTGCTTCGTCACATCTTGTCATCACAACGAATCATCCAAATCCAGAGCGGTATGAAAGCGCCAGCTGGGAATCACCACCCACTCTATCCTGCTCGTCAGTGTGCTGATCCTGGCTGCATCGCTGGCTGTTGTCGTTGGGCAGCCTCCGTTTCCTTTGCCAAAGCACTAACTTTTAAATAAACACATGCGATTCACAGCCCAACCCGACATTCATCGTCGCTTGTTTCTTGGTGTATCAGCGAAGAGGCGGCCGGCATTAAGGAGGATGCAGGAGGGAGGACGATGATGAAGGCAACTGCCGTATCACGGGCTACCGGTGAGATTCCGTTTCAAAACAAGCAGCAGCGTCTAAAAGGGCAGAGCGCACACCTTCTATTTTAGGATTCTGCCACGAAAGCGGGAAGGGCTGGCAAAATTAGAGCGATTTGTAGCATCTTGCGAACGAAGATATGTGTTCCATTTGATGGGATTTGCACTCGAGGAGTATCTGTCATCTTGGTCACGAACATCCAGTGAACCATATGTGCTGTGCTTCGGCTTTATTAAGCATTACCTTCAGCATAAGCCAACAAATGCAGCGGCTCTGATTATTTTATTTTATGGCCGTCATTTCATTTTAGTGTATGTATACATACTACACGTCATCGACTATAATCGATTGTAAAACCAGAATTTGACCGAACGACCGAATTTCGTTTATTGAACAATTCAGATTAGCTGTTTATTATATATCGGATATCATTTCAATGTGAAATTTACTTAAAAATAAGTAAAGCAAAGTTTTTGAAACTTAGTCTTCTGTTCTTATTTGACAGATTCCTCGAGGCCAACAATTTAAATGCGACCGAACGACAGCGAGTAAGGACAGCATACGTCCCGGCGATCGAGCCGGTCGACCGCAAGTATTTCATTTTCTGCACCATTGTACAATCATGTAAAGCAAAGCAAAGCAAAGCCTAGCTACTACATTCCGTTATCGAAACTTGACCTTCTGCTTTTATACGACAGATTTCGCAGCCAGCTGTTAGAGTACAAGACAATTGCAGGACCAGTTGCTACGATCCTATTGACTCTAACAGCCTCTCCCAGCCGGGATTCGAACATACGAATGCTGACTTATTAGGCCAGCATCATACCTCGAGGCCAACTGGGAGGCTTTACCATATTTACTTTAAACTAGCAAACGTAATGATATAAACTATAAACTATTGCAAGCAGTCGTCTTTCTTTCTTTCTTTCATTTAACTCGACCTTCGGTCACTCGTCGCTAATTTCCTAGGCGTCTCAAAAGTCGCAAGTTACTTTCGACTTGGTCGAGCCATGTTGGGCCTTCTAGTTCCGGTGCAGGTGGGGTTGTTGAAGAGAACCGTTTTCATCGCACTGTCGTTCGGCATCCTTACGACGTGCTCGGCCACCGTACTTTCTCCAGCTGATTTTTGACCGTAACGTTTTGTGAAACGCAAAGTAGGCCCAATTTCTCGCTTGAATGCGCCGCTGGATCTCCTTACTAGTATTGTCCGAGGTAACCAGCGATCCGAAATACACGAACTCATCTACTACTTCTACTTCGTCGCCGTCAACAGTTACCGTTCAGGTAGGCGCGCGTTTGTCTCCTTTGAGTATTTTCCGTTCATGTTTTTAGTCTTCGGCTCATTTAATCTTGGCCCAATCCTCCTAGACTCCACTGTTAGTCACATTTCAAGGTCAAAGACTAAAAAACACGAGTTTGGTCTATTTCATAGGAACGAAGCCTTTCTCCGAAAACCCGCGCTGAGAATCGCGTCTAACACGCTGACAGACGAATAGTGTCACGCGTAGTACCTTCCAAGTGGTAAGGGCCTGCATAGTGTTGTCGTCCTGACAGTAAAAACAAGTTAGATTAAAACTTCTTGATCGATGGTTTCTACAGTAGACGGAGGAAGAGGCACAATTTGTGTGTCTAAAAATAACCCATACGTCGCTACCTTAATAAGGAGGGTTTTGCAGTCTCCTTTTGTCCAGCGTCTCTGCGGTTCACTCTGAGGGATCATGAATTGACAACTGAAGCTCTTTCGATTAAACAACATTGCTCGTACAATTCAGCACTCGAATAGACGCGCCCAAGATCTGAACCAACCTACAGCGTCGTTACCGAAACGATGGAAAAGTGCACCACATCAAAGAAGGGAAATTGCGACGATCCTATTTCCGGATGATTCTGCCCTTCCACTGTTTCTTTCTCGACCCTACTATTCGACCGCTAGAAAACTCCCCCCGCACAGCGTTTGAATATATTCATTTTTATCACTGGATTCCTCGGTGAGACTAGAACATACCTGCCGGAATACTCGGGGCCCAACCATGTTGCTGCCACCGGTTCAATCAGAGAGGGACGAACGGCCGTTTTATCTTTACCGTCTGAACGTAGTGGATTGACTCTAAGCAATGGCAAAATAGGAAAAACAAATAAATGTTCGCCCGCTTTCCGGTGGCCGACCTGATGGCTGAGGGTGGTTAAACAATTTGTGTCTTTCGGCTGCCTCGATATAAATGAATGATCTAGTCTAGGAGTCCGTGTAGTAAAAAAACATCGAGTTTAGTCTGCCGGAAGCTGCGGGAAGGCAAAATGTTTTTATTTTGGCTGGCCATTCCAAACCTAGCTCAGTCGGACACTGTGTAGACTGGGGCAGTTTTGTGGCGAAATCTAAATAAACTACAAGTGTAGATATTTTGGCAGGTTCGTACCGTGTGGTACAGCAGGCAGCAAAGCTGTTTTCACTTTCTGTCCCGAGGTGAAGATTGGTTGAGCTATGAACGTGTATCCTTGATTGCGGGCAGAGAGCTTGTTTTGTATAGTTTTTCGTTCCGTTTGCTGCATTTCATTTGCGGGTGCTATTGTTTTAGGGGAAATTTAGAAAATTTATTTTGCCGTTTTGTGGTCGCTTTCATTTTCTATTCTGTGGCACTACCGTCGTCCAATGCTGGATATACCTAGTATGGGAGTATACGGGCAAATAAACGGAGAACACAATACACCTTTACAAAGCCAATATTAAGTCATATAAAATAGATCAAGTTTGGACATTCAGGAGCCAAGCCTATAGGGGGTACTTATACCATTTGACCGAAAACTAATGAAAAAAGTTTATGTCGGCTTTGTACATTTCAGTCTCTGCAGTAGTTTCTCAATATACACACTGTTTTTAAATAGGCTTTAAAATCGCAAAATAATCACTTGAATGATTGCGCTTAGAAGCATGTTAGCAGTTCTATCGGGAACATGGATTCTTAAAAGTAACCGATAAACCTGCTAAAACCTGCAGCACAAATTCCGATACTAGGTCTCGCACATCACAGCAATCCTGTCATTACATTCCGTCGAACAGAACCAGTGAAAGGTTGTTTTCAAATCTGAACCGCAATTCCATTTCCCCGGAATCGTGCATACATAATGTGCCGCATCCGTAATACGAAGGCAACGTTACGCTTCTGACGGCTGTCGGATGCAGTCGCAAGTGCCAGAATGCAGCAGAAGAAAGTCGACTCGATACACGCCCCAGCATCGAACACGGAACCAAAGTCAGAGACAGTAATTGAATCAGAGTGGAAAATTGAAACTGCACATCAAAAGCGGCAGCTCAGCCTTGCCACCGCCGCGGCGCACCTCTCTATCGCTGTGTAGCACCTACTGCCTCATTTACTTCGACATGTTCTACCGCCCTGTTCTGCTGAGCACCAAACTCCCTTCCCCACTGACGTCAGATCCTATCCCATATGCCAGCAGTGACAGATGTTTGGGATTAAACGCCAACGGTTCGGTAGCCTCCGATGATGGGGCTCTGCAGGATTATTCGAATGTTCGAAAATTTTTCCACCAACACAGTGACAGTCACGTGCTCGAGATTTAATTTTCGAGTTCGACCCCCGTTTGGACTGGAAAGCTTTCCAAAGCGCAGGTGCGCTCCGAATGGGAACGGATCGGTTTCGTACCGTGCCATGTTGGATGAATTTTCGCACGAACCACACCGGTTTATGTTGCAGCTGCAGTCGAACCATCGAAAAGGTTCGTGTTAAAATAGACGAATCCTGTGAACGACCAGTCAGTCGATCCTTGAACCGTGGTGAGAAAATATGATACGCAGGCTAAAAGCTTTTCAATTGTTTCCCTAGCCGTGGACAAGAAAAAAGCGGTCCATTTTCAGGCGAGGTTCGCGTGTGTGTAAGAAGAAAGCGAGAGAGAGAGTGAGCGAACAACCATAGAGAGGTCAGCTCTCCAAAAACAAATTCGGTTTTGATGTGTGCTTTTAAGCTTGCTTGTGGGAAATTTTGCCTCCACGGAAAATGAACTGAAACAGAAGCTAAAATGTTGCTCTGATTTTCGGAAAACCATCGCCCTAACGTGCAAAGCAGTGTACTGAAGCCCGTTTCATTGAGTATAATTTCCGGTTGCATGTTGTTCGGTGATTTATCTCCGCCTCTAATCCATGAGGAAACCGCTCTTCAGCAGAAGTGTTTGATTTTTCAATCTCCCGGAAAAAGATCCTTCAAGTGCCGACCGGTTGCTGTGCCTGGTTTGCAGTTTTGCCCCGAAGGGCAAGAATTCGCCAAAGTGAAAAAGTTTTCTGAGCTTCGCTGATTTCCCTGAACTCGTTCTCGGTGTCCGTTTTTGTTTGGCATTGACCGGCAGACTGGCTGCCAGCAAACGGGGTAGAGCAAGGGGAGATAAATAATGTGATTAGCTTTGCTGCAACTTTGGCAAGCATTTTAGAACTTATTGTTCAAGGTCAGTGTGATTCTTATACCGAAGGTAGAAATGTAAACTGTTTTCCGGTGGGTTTTCTCTTTAATTTGATTTGATTGGCGCATGTGGTGAGTTTAAAACAGTTCGCCATAATAATAATAACAACAATAAGAACCTAGAAAAATATCCATTGAAAGGAGATTTTCAACTGGATGGCACAGGTGCGAGAAAACAAAAAGCGAAAACTAAACCTGTCGGAATAAACTAGAAGAGTATGTTTTTCTCACAGAAACACACTTCAAGAGTTGGGTGGAAAGGCGTTTGTACTTTTTATCTTCGATGTGATTCCGTGTTCATTTGTACTTCCCAGCTCGTATAGTAGGTGAACGGTCGAGATGGTATGAGACGATGTGATTTTTGCTCTTCTCGAGAAATACTTGCTCAAGTGAGGGGGAGGACAGTGATTAGAGTAGATTTTCTTGACGAAGACATGGTCAAGTGGTGCGAACTGAAGTTAATCGAAAGCAAAGTGTTGGCGTGGCAATGTGGAAAAGTGAATATGGCTACGACGACGATGGGAAAGCTTCCAATCGGATCAGACACAGGCTGAATCTGGGCAACTCTTCCGCATGTAGAAAGGTAAGTAGCTTTGAAAGATAACTATGAAATTATTTCAACCTAAACGTTTGAAAATTAATTTTTGCTTCTGAGAAACGAATTTGAAAAATGTGAAAAAAACGCTTTTTGATGTTCCACGACTTTAACATGTTGTAAAAATACATCTTTTAAGTAAAGAAAGTGTAGCCCTAACCTTAACGGTTTTTGAGTTATTGCAGTTTTTGTCTATTTTTCAAACTTCTTTTAAGTGTGTTCGTTTTAATCCTTTAAGCCCCAACCTACATAATTGTGCAGGTGAAAGCTTTTACTAAAAGCAGGGATGGTTCGATCACTTTGACTCAAGTTTTATTCATTTGACGGTACCGTCTCAGCCGAGCCAAATATGACAATGTTATATATGGGATATTTGAAGAACTAGTTCTAATCTAAATTTTTTCTGAACAAAGTTTTACTGTATTTCATTTAGTCACTAATAAGATACTAGCAGTGTAGTACCGTAACTACAAAAGATACAGCAAAACTTCATTAAGCAAAATTATAGATAATAACCTGTTCTATAAATGTCCCATATATAACTCCCTGACTAAAAGTTCTGGCTAGAATCGTTCATGTAACCGACAATGTGTAAAAGTTAGGAGATGTTTGCTGAATAGTTACAGTTCGTATTATAATAGTTTTTTAGTATGTTCTAGAAGTAGTACTTGTTTCTCAGTCACAATTTTCCGCAAAATTTCAAAAAAACGTACCGTTTGGAAAGTGTTAAAAGGGCGCAGGTATGCGGATCCAATTTCTGCGGTTTCAAGTGCTATAATATTACGGCTGTCAGTATTGGGCCTTTTGATGAAAATCGGTAGTTCGCTATTGGTGTAGAATACCGGCATTGATAGATTATTCGAAATCAATAGAAATGTTGATGTTTTTCTGTAAATGTCTTTTTTTCAAATTTTAACTTCAGCCTTATTGCTTAGCTGAGTAGAATTTAAGCAGATATAATAATCTTAGCGATTCATCTCCCTTGCTAGAAGAAATTTTGCCAAAGCTTCCAACCATTGAAAAACTTCCACCTTGATCAAAGTCTGATCAGAAATTTTTCTTTCATTTCTTAAAATTTATGACAGGAAAACTTATTTTTAACTATTTTCAAAAATCCCGGTTTCTACCATCGGTTCTCCAAACCGGAAGGCCCTTGCCTTGTTTAATCCTCTTCATTATCGTTTGCAGATGCCTTCTCTTCTCGATTATCAGTTTCATTATTCACAGATAGTTTTCTGGCAGAACCCCGTACTTTGATTTTCTTTCCTAAATTTGTTATTTGAGAGCTTCGAATAATTTGGTGGCTTTGAATATCAAGTTGTTTAAAAATAAAATAAAATGCGACGTTTGGTTCATACACTGAAACTTTTTTACAGCAAAGATGGTCTACTGTGCTTCAAATGGGTTCAGAACTTCAATTATTTGGCTCATAGTTTCACTCTCTTCATTGCTAGTAGTTGAAGAATCTCTTCAGTATTAACTAACATCAAGTATTCCTATGAGTTTTAAAATTTTCTATTATTCTTACTTCTAATTCGATTCCGGGGCAGACGTATTTTCAAAGGAGTTTAAAAAACTAGGATATTAGAAAATACCGGAAATACCGGTTCTTTTACCTTCCTAAAAACGGTATTTTGGTATCCAAAAATTGGTCGGTATTACCTTAAAAATTCTAAAAATAATCTGCAATGGCCTTATTTGAAATAGAAATCGACCCGTCTTAGGAATATAATTCAACTTATGCTTTATTAGTTGCTTTTTATCACTTCTACTGATAATATATATAGTAGAGGTGTGCGCCGCCGCCGCCTACACTTTTGCACGCGCCGCCGCCGCCGATGATTTAGGACCGGCGCGCCGCCTACGTCCTTCTTCCCACGCCGACTATATCGCCCAACATTGACAAAAATACGGGTCAAAATGTTGACAGCACATAGTGTACCTGTTTTGTGAATTCATTCTTATAATGTACCTTTAATTTAGATTTAATTAAAAAGACCTACTAAACGAACTTTAGCAGGACGTTTTCTGTGAAACTTCTGTCTCGCGTCCCGGTGTACATTTCTTTTTAAGGAGACATAAGCGAAAAAATTTTTTGAAAAAGTCAAATTTTTTATTTCAGGTTTGATTTTTGATTCTGCAGTTCTTTTCGTTTATTTTGATACTAATTTTGTAATGATCCGACCACGGGAGGTGACCGAAAAACGATCGAACACTTAAGCATTCCAGTGCGGCGTGGAACAACCTCGCTGGAATAAAACGCCGCTCCTGTAAAAACACGATTTTCAAGCTTTATGTACCTTTCTCTCAGAAACTACACAACGTATTGAAACTAATTTTTTTGGTTTTATTGATAGAAGCATGGCAAAGACTTTTATAACTTTTGAGCTTTGTAAATTAAACACAGCTTGAGAAAAAAGGAAAAGAAGGAAAAAAGATGGCTGAAAAATAAAAATTTGTCTTCTTTTTCCTTAGACCAACCTAGTGTTTTTATCTTGACCTTGAAATGAGATCAGGCATATGTAATAAATATTTTTTGAAACGCTAGTTCTTTTCCAATTGACGAAGGGACGGCAGATGAAAGTAATGAAATTTTTTAGAGTGAGGAGAAAGAGCGGAACGGTCTCAAATCATCATAAAATAAATTCATGCCTCCGAAAACGCCACATGTCCAATTTGGTTCCATTTGCTTAATTAGTTCTCGAGTTATGAGGAAATTTGTGTTTCATTTGTTTAAAAGCCCCTCCCCCCTGTTAAAAGACGCATAGAAAAACTTCCTGCTTTCTAAAACCCCCACATGCCAAATTTGGTTCTATTTTCTTGATTAGTTCTAGAGTTATGTGGAAATTTGTATTTCATTTGTATGGGAGCCCCCTCTTAGATGGGGAAGGGGTCTCAGTACACCATAGAAAAAAATCCTACCTTCTAAAACCCCCACACCTAATTTGGTTCCATTTGTTTGGATAGTTCTCGAGTTTGGAGGAAATTTTGTGTTTCATTTGTATAGGAGCCCGCCCCCCCCTCTTACGTCCTCCATAAAATTGCTCTGTTACCCCCTCCATAAAATTGCTGGTCATTTTATCTATCCCACGATATACAAATTGTTCAGTTTCGTTCAGTAGTTCAGTAGCCATTACCATTTGAAATCTTTCATTCAAACGTTACACTTCTATTTTCGTTTCCACAAAATGCTACCCAGTCCCAGTATAGTAAACAAAGACGTAGTCCTAGTCGCACGGGCTGTTGACTTCTCACAAGTTGATGGCTTTGTAAACGAGTTGTGCAGAAAGACACTTCGAGGCTGTGCGCTCGCTAGTAAGTAGGTAGCAGGATGTATGCACGCAGCATCGGTGGTTGGTTATCGTACGCTTGCGTCAGTTGCGTAAGCGCTGAATGCTGCTTATACTCGCTCGCATAAGACTGGGCATACTTCTTGTTCGATTTGCAATATTGCCAATTTCACCCGCCAAGTTTTAGGTGCCGTCTATTATACGTAATGCATGTAATATCTCTTAAATAAAAAAACACATTGGCAGAAAACTGAAATTTAAATTCGATCTATAGCAATCAGACTTTCATATGTATGGCTTAAAATCGAAAGATGGGGTGCGTATCCAAATCTTCCTTGCCTTTTACGTATTAGTGTCTACCATATCGTGTATTCGCAAACATACAAATAAAAAATAATTCAAAGATTTAAGGGCCACTAAAAATCTTTTACAAAATAAGGATTACTAAGATTTGCTTTACCTACTTGTCAACTTTAGTTCGATTTTTAAAAAGATTTTGCTTAAACTTATACGAAATGCGCCAATTTACGGTGTAAAATACTCGCATGCCGATGCACGCCGCCGCCGCCGCCGATAGCAACGAACGGCGTCACGCCGGCGATGCCACCGCCTCCGAATAAAAATGATTCCGGCGCGCCGCTGCCGATAATTTGACCGGTGCACACCTCTAATATATAGAGAATAATAGTACCTTTCATTCAGTACCAAAATTATTAAAATCGATTCAGTCGTTCAAAAACTATGATTTAAACCAAAGTTTGACAAAATGATTTGGGCCACCTTATCTCAGAAAGAGGCACCCTTAACTCCAAATGAATACACGGTTCTAAAATTGTCTCAAAATGAATAAGTTTACAAAGTTTTGGCAAAATCGCGCTATTTTTAAATTTCGACAGATCCTTTTTTCATAAAATTGCTGATTAAGTACAAGTAAAAGTGAGTTGTAAGAGGAAATATTGATCTTTATTGTATACATAGCCTGTTAAAGGTACACTTTACAGGTTTTGATAATATTGAACTATGCATAATTTCCTGTAATGCCGTTCTACTTGATTCGAATCAATAAAGTTTTCTTGAATAAATTTTATCAATTTTTATTAAATTCGTTTTGACCAGAAAAACGGTGAATTTTTTTGAAACTTCGCGAATGTTTGATATTAAAATAATTGAAACTAGATTATTTGGGTTAATGTTCTCACGTAACAATTGTATAGTTGCTTAGTTTTGCTTGTATTTTATAGAGGTTTTATTGTGGTATTACGCAATACCAAAATGATACCAGTCAAAACATACTTATAGCTAGCTATAAAACTATTAATAAGGCGTATTTATTGTGGTTGCTTATATTATCACGATAAAATTAGTTGGCTGCTCTCATAAACTTCCCATATTTGCGATGTAGTAATGCAATATGGCATACAAAATGGATGTTATTGCGTCTAATTATCTAACCACAATAAATCTGTAAGTTTTATAGTGCTATTATTATGGTAACGCCCTGACCAAACTGACTTATTGATGCTATTTGGAAGAATATTATACCAGTAAGGTAGTTTCGATACTGCTGGTGTAACTAACCAGCCATCGCATGTTCGAATCTCGGCTGAGCGGCACTGCTACAGCCAATAGGATCATTTCGCTAACCCCGTAATTGTCCTGTACTCTAAAAGCTGGCTGCGAAGTATGTCGATAAAGAAGGGTCAAGCCTTTAGGATGTTTTTAACTCAAGGCTTTGCTTTGTTCGACGGAACATTAGAGTTCAGCACCGAAAACATTTTTTTATGAGAGATCATATTCTAGTACTTTTTAGCCCGTAAAGAAAAATTTATCAAAGTAAAGTGTAAAGTGGAGCAGGGATGGCACAATCACTTTGACTCAGATCACATTCATTTGATAGTACCGTCTCAGTCAAGCAGAACTTGTAAAAGTTATATAAGTACGTTCACTTAGCTACTAATAAGATTAGTAGCTAAGTGAACGTACATATATAACTTTGCTTTGTAGCATCGTAACTACTAAAGATACAGCAAAACTTTATTCAGCAAAATTGTAAATAATAACTCATTCTATAAATGCGCCATACAAAACTTTGTCAAATTTTGCTTGGTTGAGACGGTACTGTCAAATGAATGTGAATTGAGTCAAAGCGATCGTGCCATCCTTGAAGTGGAGTAAGAAATATATTATCAATCGGTTTTCATGTCACAAGAAGCACCTAGAATGATTTTTTTATTTGAAATTGAGATTGACCAATAGATTATATTTATTTTGATAAAACAACTAGTTTTCAAAAATTATAAAATTTCGATGACGCGTTGATTTTATCCAGCTTTCATACCAATAAGCACGATCAAATTTAATGCGCGTATGACGCAAAACTACGGAAACTGCTGAAAATTTATTATTTATTCTATCGGATATTTTATTGTGGTCGCTATAATTCAGTACGATCAGTATTATCTGAGAAGAAGCAACATGAACTTTTCTTATCACGGCAATATATTTTCAAGTTAACGTAGCTAGCTGACTGCTTTAGCTTTTTGGTCAAGCAACATGCTTTATGGTTTATAGATTTGTTGAACAAAGCGAAAAGCCTCATTAAATTAAGGCGGTGGCTGTCAAGCAGCGAAAAACATAATTGGTTTTATGACTGCTTTCAGCAAAGCATTTTACCCCAATAAACAATAGTCACTTATTCAACCGTTGAATATCTAATTACCGGCTAACAAGTACTTGATAAGTGCTGATATACCTCAAAAATATTGTTGGGAAGACTACTAGAGCTTATGGCCTCATTATTAAGGAGGTTGTAAAAACCTTCTGAAGAGCGGGCCGCCTAGTCAGTAGGCAGTTTTATAGCGGTCATCAGAAGGTTTCAGTGGAGCTCATTGTTTTATTAATTGGTTCATGAAATTGGTCATAAAAAATCACTAGAGGAACGTAATAAAACTTAAATGGTTGCTTGAAATTATGATAAATTATTATAAATTTTAATGTGTTGTACCCGACTGTTCATAACTTACAAATTACACGTCCAATCAAAAAACAATTCAATAGGGATCTATGAGGCTATATTACCTTTCAAATGAGACTAATGGGGCATATATCAGTTTTCCCATCTCTGAGAATCAGACGATAATTTTCACCTAGTCAAAACAGGATTTTAGGCATAATTTTTAAAACTTTATCTATTTTTTTGTTTATTTAGTTAGTATTTAGTTTATTTAGTTAACATTTAGTTTATCTTCAATAAAACTCCGAGGAAATCTAGTGAAAGCAAGAGCTTTTATTTAACATTAAAATCGTAGAAATCGGTTGTGTGGTTTCGGAGAAAATCGTGTCACGTAGTTATCACACTTTTGTTTATAATTTTCAAACGCTACGTGGGACCGCAAAATAATTTAATAATGTGTACTGGGCAATAATAGCTTACAGCGGACGAATTATTTCAGCGATTCCTGAGAAACAAGTGACTAAAAATAAGTTGGCCCTTCGGACCCTGGATCAGATTCGTGTTTTACGTCCAATTTCTAAACCTTTGTTACAGTATAATAAAGGTGTAATTTTTAGTCAAAAAATTTACTCGTAAAAGAAATAACAGTACGCTTATTTTGATATTAATTTTGTTATTATTCGATCACGGGTAGTGGATAAATAACAATCATATCCATAATTATTAGATGCATTAACACAGATTTATTTTTAAAATTGCCGATAAGCTTCGAGATCCACTGAGCCTTAAGCCGCTTTAATGTACTCTTGTGAGATCGATCCTTGACCTATTGGACCGTTACGTTTACAAAGCTGAAAAGTTGTCAAAGTCTTTTCCAAATTTCTACTAATAATACAACAACAAAAATCGTATTTTTATAGGAGCGACGTTTTATTACGACCAGTTTATTTCGTGCGGCACTGGAATACTTATGTGTATGATCGTGTTCCATCCATTTCACGTGGTCGGATCTTTAAGTATTTAGTTCAAAACAAGTCTGTAGAATCGAAATCTGAAGTAAAAATAGTGATTGTTGCAAAAATTTTTAGTCGTTCATGTTCCCCATGGGCTGAACCCGTAATATACTATGCGCCTCCATTAAACATTTAGAAACGATGACACATGGTTACTTGTAAAAAATCGAAACATTCTACAATAACTCAACAAATAATGTCTTTTAGGTTCCAGCAGCGTTTGTTACAAAGTTTAAAAATCTGAAAATCTTCAAAATGTTATCAATAACCATTTTGTTTTAATTTTGATTTTGCTGGCAACATTAGTAAAAAGCGTGACTTTTTGGCATGGATATGCGCATGAAATTCTATCTTATTACAGCGATTTGTTTACAAAAAGAATAGTGTAGTTTTTAAATGCGCATTGAAAATGATTATCAAATTCCCACAGACCAAATAACCCACAGAGAGCTGAAGAATATTATACGGTCGAACGTTATAAAACATTATCATCACAAGACCCTGCAAAAACTAAATAGCTTTCGTCTTACCTAGTTGCTCTCTTACACAAGTACGTAGTTCTTGGTTCTCTTGGTTACAGTAATGAATTTGCAAACGCAAACACCACATTCCTGTGAAAATGTGTTTTCTTTACAGTCTTGTGCAAGGGCCTTCAAGTGCCGACGGCTGCAGAAATAATTAATGCTGCGGGTGTTTTCGTAACTGAATATAAGTGTGCACTTCTGAAGCTGTACTCTATTATGCATGCTTGGAGAATTAACGTATTTTATACAGCATAGCTTCAGCTTACGATAATCTTAGAATGGAAAATTTCTTAATTGCATAAAATAAGTTTTTAATTTACTGGGTCAAGAATATAATTATTTTTTGTTACGAGTTGGGTGTTTGTTTAAACTCGGTTAGGACGTTTTATAAGATTTGAATGAAGCAACAAAGCTTGTGTATATGCATTTTAGCTCAATATAAAATGAGCATCATATTGTGAATCCCTCCCACTCCGGATAAACTAACCGTCCGTTTTACCCGACAATGTTTTGGGATAGGTCCTATCTTATGAGATGTCTTTATACCGGCAGTTAGGATCGCGTTAGTGGGCGGGCCATGAAAAGGACAGTTTCTGAAGAGGATTAAAAGCTTTTTTGTGTCCTGTCAGGAGCTGGCCTAATTTTTGCGCAACTATACATTTTGACGGTCAAACGGGAAATATAAATGCCCCAGCAAACTCGTGCGGTGACCGAACGTACCAAAGGCAGCCGTAGTATTTAGAAATTCATAACGGGCGGTTAAGCCTGTGCCCGCTTCGTGCTGGGCTCTGCTGGGGCTGGACTGAATTTGTTTGCGCCCGTTGGTGTACGCAGAACTTTTCGGAAAACAGGAAAAACCACGTGCCCGAATTTTCTTCTCAGGGAAAAGCTTTTTTTCGGTACCACTGTCAAGAAGAGTAGGAGACAACCTTTTTCCGCTTCGCTGCCTCCCGCAGGATTCGTCTGAACGTCCTATGGCAGGCGACGTGTACACAGACAGCGGATTGTTATGGTGGCTTTGTAAAGCAATCCCTACGTGTTTGGGAACTTGTGTTGGTGTTCCGTTTCTCGGAAGCACTGACGACATTGGGAGGGTCCAATCAGCGATTCCAAGAAGAAACCAAGTGGATTAAAGGGAAATGGGAATTATAGTGAGAAACTGACACTTAAGTGCGTCAGAATGAATAATGAAATTTGGACGCTAATTTTGTCTACCCAATTATTGATTCGTCAGTAAACAAAATAAGCTAGCTGACATTTAATTATTGGCAATTGAAGAGACACACGTTAACAAGTAAATAACATAATAATTGCTCACAGAAAAAGTTTATTTTGTGACATGCGGTTAGTGAAAACCCTCTCTTCCTAGGCGGTCGAACTTTCCACATTGAACCAGATTGAAAGAAAGGTGAAAATGAAAATCCGGCTGTGGTCCACTAACCGGCTACCGGATTGTTAATCCTCGCCATACCGAAAACACAATTTCTTATATGGCTTTGCTGTACCGGAAGCTTGGTGACGTTGTGGCTATTTCTAAATCCCTCGCCGACTCCTCTTTCTGTGCGTTCCATTCGATGTCGAGCGCAGAGCTATGGAGCACCACCCTAGAAACATATACGCAGGAACTGTTTGGTCCTGGCCAGCGCACATAAAACTGTCAACACTATTAACAAAAGCGGCAACATCATTCCGGCTTCCGCTTTGCCTAGATATTTTTGCGCCACTACACTTTGCCCTTTTGGAATACTAACGATGCGAACCGACGAGGTGGAGGCGCGTTTGGGGATTATATCTAGCACAGTTTTTCTCCAGCAAACCGAACAACAACGTTCGTTGTTCCAACGCTGGGAGGGAAAACCAATATAACGCACATACATATACGCTATCGGTTCCCGGGGCCGGCAATCCATAACTCTGCCGCTGCTTGAGTACTTCGGCGGACACACTACAGAGCGGGGAGGATACACGTATTCAGGATACACACGTTCGTTTCGGTCGAATGAAACTAGGCCACTAGTGTGCTTAGTATTGAATTGCCAGCAGGATTGAACAGCTTTTTGCGGCAAACGGGTATCGGCGAAGGATGCGTTCCGTGGGCTTAGGGGGTGAGCGGAGCATTGTTTTCCCTTCCATCTTGTCTCGCTGCACGATTTACGGGTTGTTATGTTTTTCGGCAGCGCTGTTGGGGAAATAATTTCCAGTAAATGGATTATATTTTCGAAGTGAAGCTTGATTACATTATAGATATTTTGTTTTTCGAACTGCCGAATTAATGATGGTAACGTTGGTAGTTATAATCAGTATGACTACCCTAGCATCAGGTTATACAAGCTTCACATAAGATCGATAGATTGAAAAGGAGCAAACAAGTAGCTAACTTCAAAAGGGAGTAGCTCTGGCTATAATAAAGAACATATTGACAAGACTAAAGATTACAGATATGGTAAAACTAGCTTAGTCATGTTTTACTTCACTTGTTTCTTTCCGTTTTTGTTGGCTCTCTTGAAATTTATCTGCACGATTTAAGATGACGGCACGATTTAAGAAGACGGTAACATATTTTAATTTTAATTCTTGTCTTTCATTACGGCTCTAGCGGCGCATGCATGCTGCATCACACATTATGCATGTAAGTTAGGTTTAATATTTTCAGAGGATTTTCAGTTACTTAGTACTATAAAACTCCATTGAACTGAGCCAGAGCTTTTCATTCTCGTTACCTGTAGACAGTTCCTGTCTAGATTGTGCCAGAAAGTCTCGTGAAAATTGTAAAGCGTGATTAGAAAATGCTTTATATCCCCATAGGGAGGGGAACCTGGTGCCTAGAAGTACGGCGATGACAACGCCGGTATTTGGTAGAGGCTGTGCGTCGGACGACTATAAATTTTGTAATTTGAATTAACTTCTATATTTATTCACGCTCTTCACGTTATTTTCTGTGCCATTTTGGTAGAAAAGAACAGTGCTAAATTTAAATATACATTGAATTGGTGTGACTCTGTCTTCTAGAGTGACGCATTTTCCTATTGATGAGCGTTTTCGCGTGTCTGAGCGTGGCTCTGCTGGAGCTGACAGAGCCCAATGGAAAGTGGATTTGTATCGGCAGGAAATCCCAGTTGAAATATAGCATAACGGTTTTCAGAGAAACGTTTCAAAGCGCAAAGCATGGAGCAGTTCGTGGTGACAAGGCAGAAAAAATGCCTAAACCGTCATGCGGGAATCTATTGACACGGAAAACTTGGAATGGTGAACTTTTGTACGAGTCAAGGACGATTTTCCAGCACGGTGTGAGGCGTAATGTCTCTATATGTGAACACTGTTTGCGGGACCACACGGTAGTATGTTGTTTGTTTGCAGTACAAACACACAAGTAGAATTACGAGCATTCATTTAGATGACGGCGAAAGGAATGCCGATAAGACCCTTGATGCCGAAGCGTGCCGGCGTTTTTCTTGACGATGGAAGGAGGTAAACGCTTTTCCGCTTACAAGTACGGCTGCTTTGAAGTCATATTTCAGTCCAAATCTAATTTAATAAGGTTAAGAAGTCAAATCCTGCAAAAAGGCGGCACCACCGTGGCGCATCGACGATGTTACTGTGTTTCAGTTGGTTGGTGTTTTCGTTTTGTTATTTTTTTCCTTTATGAGCTTGATAAGAACACAGGCAAGGAAGGGTATCGATTTACCTGAGGCGGATTTTCTTTCCGGCAGTTTTAGCGGTTGTAATCCGCGATAAATACGATGATAATAATCTGTTGTTTTGTTTGTGAAACTCGAGCAGGGAGCTTCCATATAATTTTCACTGAATGATTGTATTATACTGTTCCTAAAAAAATAGCGGGTGCTTTTATCTTTCAGAGCAAAAAGGTGCGAACCAAATATGTACAAAATAAAATTGTAATTATTAACGAACGAACGGTATCAGCTTCAAATTTCAAACTTCGTCCTTACCGGGTGACAAGAATTTATGCTCAATCACGCCCTTTGACCTAAGGAACCTTAAATTCGACCAGCGACATGAAATATTCATCTAAAAGTTATTCCCTGATTTCCCGGCGGTCCCTGATCAGGTAGCCCTGAAAACTTTGGCTGTTATTTATTTTCTCGCTTCACCCCGCCATTTTTAGCCTAAAAAATCGAATACTACGCAGCGAACGTCGCGAGACACGCGTTTCACTGCTTTTGTCAATGAAAAGTTGAACGATGGACACGCAAAGTTCAGCGCAGGCAACACTTCATATAACGGTGTAAACTTATTTTCCTTCTCGCTTTAGAATTGTGTAGGGTATTGAATCATTGATAAAGTAATTTGAATAATAATGCGTTAATGGATGTCGATGCGCTTCTCTGTACACGCTTTTTTTGAAACCATGTTCGGCTAATAGCGCGTTCAATAAATCAAGCTGCGTTTTTTATAAAGCAATGTTGGCAAAAATTATTACTGGAATTTAATTGTGTAAACTTCTCTTTCATTCAACTTTCGTATGCTACTAAGACGCTAAAAAACAAACATGAGTAGAATAGTCGTTTCATGAATGGTACAACTAAGCACAATGTAATTCCTTTTTATGTTTTTACGTTTTTGCATATATGCTTCAATTCATGTTTTTGGTGTTATTAATTTGCCAAATTCAAGTTATTTGTCAAGTAAGACAGTAACATACGTTGTAGGAATAACTTAGGAATAAGGAAAATAATAATTTTTCGGATCAATTATATGCACTAATGTTCCTTTAATTGACCTTGGTGTTCCTATAATTGTGCAATTCCGTATATTTTGCAAGCTGGAAAAACGGGACTGCACCACTATAAAAACAATTTTTTTCCAGCTGCGTCTAAAGTGGTCTAAGATTCTAGAAAATCGTTTCGTTTACCAAATAAAGGTTTAATTTTAAATGGCGTTATTTATCTACAAATATAGTAATGTTCCGATTTTGTCAGCCTTATGTTGAATTTTGAGCTGACAAAATCGGGAATTTTTTTTTCGAAATTTTTTTCAGAGTTCAGGACTTAAGAGCTTGCAATATCAACGACTTCAACTAAAAATTAAAAATTAAAATTGAAAATTAAACATTTTTACTTTCAAATGAACAACCGAAACCTCAATGAACCGGGCACAGCACAATGGTCCGGAACCTTTTTTGGTGTGCATTAGCTTTAGGCGGGAAAATTTGGTTTTAGGTTTATGGAACCTTTGGAAAAGTTTCTTAAAAAGTTCTATCGTCCAGTGGAATTCAAATTTTGATTAATCCCCCTAAAAGTGCAATAAACAATTTATTTTTCTTCAGTTTCAATATAACACATTGATGTGTTCTGCAAAGTTTTACAGCATATTATTGCAAGAAAGTTTGCTGAGCAGAGTAACCTTCTATCTCTTCAGCAAAGATAGAAAAATCCTATTTCTCACAAATGAAAAATCGTTAAAATCCGTTTTTTTGGCTGTTTTTGTAGTTGTTGTATGACTTTTTCTTGTTTCACAAAGTTGTACAAATAATGTTGACCCCGAATCATTCGCAAGAAGGCATCATTCTATTTAAAAACTCTTCCCAGAGAATCAGAATAGTTTCAAGCAGGCTGAAAAGTTTTATAAATTATGTTTGAAAGCATGAAAGTTAAACAAAATTTATAGGCTGACAAAATCGGGATGAAAAACTGATAAAATCGGGGGTAGACAAAATCGGGAGCTGACAAAATCGGAACATTACTGTGCTCCCGAAAACTCGTATCATAAGAAGTGCCTGTCGTGATTCAAATGCCTCCGCCAATCCCCTCTTTCAGCTTGTACTCTGCCAAATATCGTCCAGCACCTTCCGTTTGAACACGGCCAGGCCGCGTATTTTCTTCGTGAGTAGTGTCACAGCTTCAAGTCCTTAAATTACTATCAGTCTAATGAGTCTAATTCTAAGCGATCTTCTGGCTGGCGTTGTTATCCGCGACCTCAAATAAACGAATTCATCAGCAACTTTTAGTTCGTTACCGTCAACGGTTACCGTTCGGGGACGCGCGCTTGTCTCCTTTGGGCCTCTTGCTTTCATGCTTTTGGTCTTTGACGCAGTTAATTTTAATCCAATCGTGCTAGGTTAGGCTTCAGTCTGATGGCGTAGATTGCGTTCGCCGTCGCAAAGTTTCAGATTATGATACCAAAGTTATTTCCGAAGCCTAAGACCCTAGACTGCTTTTGCTGATATTCGTGCCTCTTGTTTCAATGCCCGCTCGTCGGATCACCCCTTCAAGTGCGATGTTAAAGAGCATACAGAATAAGCCGTGATGGCTTGAAGAAAAATAAATAAAAGATCAAATATAATTTAATCATTGATACATTTTCGAATCTACGGGGGAAGAAGAAACGGGGACAACAGTACCATCCGTTCCCATATTTATCATTATAAACGTTGGGAGTATCTTTTCTAATAAAAGTTAAGTAACACTTTGGACCCTCGGGGATGAAATTATGGCATTAACCAAAGTCAGGCTATAATAGGCCAAGGTTATAGCGCCTTATTTCGCTCTCTTTGAATAGATGAAACATATCAACTTCCCAACCATAGATTATTTCAAGTTACCACCATATATAAAACTAAGTAATAAATGTTTGTTATCATTATCTCCAATTGAGCCTAGTAACCCTATTACCCAGGGACACGTCTAGTGACCAAACAAAGTACCCAAATTAAAAAATGGCAAAATGTAACTACCAATACCGACCACAACTATCACCACTATCACTGAAATGGGCATACAAATAGCAAATCAAAAATTAAGCCTGCCATTTCACTCTCGAAGCGACCCTTAAAATCATTTCAAAGTTTAAAGACGGCTTTGAACACACATTTCATCTCAGTCCATCCTGCCCATGTACCGAATCTTCCACTTGCGCAAAAAATGATAAAAAATACTTAGCTTTCACTCACTGTATCCGTAGTCTCTACTTCACACTGCAATACCGGTACCCACTTG
The DNA here is from genome assembly GCF_943734655.1 of Sabethes cyaneus. Taxonomy (NCBI): domain Eukaryota; kingdom Metazoa; phylum Arthropoda; class Insecta; order Diptera; family Culicidae; genus Sabethes; species Sabethes cyaneus. Next base: position 2,274,206 of record NC_071354.1, on the reverse strand, counting down.
GTATTCATTCCACCGTTTGAGTTAGCTGACACGATCTGCAGCGGACCAAAGCACGGAACTCCTCCAAACAGACGTACCAGAAAATAAAACTTCAGAACGATCTTGTATGACTCGGCCCCGTAGATGGGTAACTACTTACCCGAAACCGGTCGGCAAGAAGGTAATTTTTATACTTTGCAAGAACAAAAAGTAAAGTGTCCAAAGGTATTTACGAGTCATTCTAGTTCTTACGTTAGCACAACTACGTAATTGAAGATGATTTTTATCGTGAAAATTTTTACACGTCTGCCTTTCGATTTGTCCGGTAAACCGTATTCGTACATAAACTTCTGGTCACGATCGACTGTATCGTACGCTGTCTTGAAGCCAATCAATATGTGATGCGTGGGGACATTGTACTCCCTACATTTCTGCAAAATCTGTCGGATGGAAAAATTTGGGTCCGTAGTATCTCGGTGTAGAGCCAAGCCAATGCCAGCGTTTTTCTACCATGTTTCTGGTAGGATGCATGCTTTTTTTGTTCTATGACGCAAATAGTGCGCAGCTTGTTCTTTGCGTGTGACGAAGCAGATACTGAGCGTCAATTTGAGAGTTGGAAAAACTACTGAGTTATCCTGAAAGTATTGTGGTGCGAGTAAATTATAAATACAAGAAAACCCTCAAGACTGCCGTCAAAGTGAAAAACCTAGCATCGGACCCTTGATCATCAACTGCAGGTGGAAGTCTGGCGGAAAGTCAAGGTTGACTCCAATACCGATCACTGTACTGTGTGGTGAATTCACCTCCTGGAAGGCTGCCAGTTATTCTAAGCAAGTGGACAACCCTACCGAAGCCTCAAATGATAAACGGTGGCCAGATTCCGGACTCGTAAGCTGCATGACCAGGTACTGACGAAGTGCGATGAATGTGTCTTACTCGGTAATGAAACTTATGCGAAAATTGATTTCAATCATCCCGGGGGCTTCTACAAGGCTCTTGCTCACGGTAAGCTTTCCAGTAGATTGAAGTTTCATTTCACGGTTTATTGTCAACATTTACACAATATGTGTCTAGTAATGATTTTAATTGTCTAATTGTGTGTCTTAGTAGAGTTTGTAGATTTAAAATGAGGTTAGTGAATAAAAACTAAAAGTTTCGTATTTCTCAAGTATTACTTGATGATAAACTCACCTTCAAATTAAATAGCACTATTTGGTGGCATTCCTTTAGCATAAGGATACCGCCTGTGACCTACTACTCCATAACTAACACCGACGATGGCTATGGGCGAATGCGGGTTCTAGTGGGATAAGAAACCTCCGTGCATCACTGTGCTTTCGGTGCAAAATGTGCTACGAATCTGCTGTCGTACCACACACGAACCTTTCGTAATAACAACTTTTGCGGTAGAAAATAGTACTTATAACTTTTTTATCAGCTGCGAATATGGTCTTACGAATATTTTTTTAAATAATACGAAGTAATGTTATCATTGTAGGCTAAAAATAACCTCTCGAATCCTACATTCATTGCTTATTGATCTGCTGGTTACAAATTCAAGTTTACGGCTAAACGTAGCCCTTGATAGTTTACAATAACGAACGTGTCTTCGATAATTCCTACTAAACATTTTACAAGATTTTTAAAATAGGTCACCATTACATCATATTCGAGTTTTTCTCGGTAGTTGCAGTTGAATTCTTATATCTGCGGGAATTCTCTTTGTTTCCGGGAAAGCTGTGTTTTATTCCGCTGCTCATAGATGATAGATTCTATTTTTTCAAGTCCATGCCTCGCGCAAAAATCGATACGTGCAGCCTCCCACTGTCACTTGATTTAAAAATTCCATTTTGCCGACATGGTAAGTCGGTGTCAGATTACCCGTTCATGTTCATCGATTTGCCGGCTCGCTGGAAGTAGGCCAACCGAAGAGTCGCGAAGCGGCAACAGTAGCAGCAGAGAGATAAACTATTCTCTACCCATCAGGACGGACAATGGCGCTGTCGGTCGGTCGGATGGAAGAGACGTTTCTGTGTCGCATGTCATCCTGCATTCCGCTGCCTGGCCGGTTCGCTGGAGAGCCATTTTTCAACATGACTACTTCCCTGGCGGGTGCCACTGCGCCAGAAGCTGGTACAACTTCCGGCGTGCATCAGCAGCTGTAGCATGGGCACCTGCCCGTAGTCAGCGTCAGCAGAGCCCAGCCCAGGACCACCAACCGACCGTGGTATTGATTTTAATTTTAATTTAAAATTCAAATTTAAAATTAGTTTTTCTCCTCTTGAAACTCCATACAAATCAAGAGGAACAAACTGGTAAGAGTGGGTCTCCTGTGGGGCATTTTAGGGAGAAAAAAACGAGACCATGACACACGAGAAGGTCACCCGTGCGAAGGCTGCCTCTTGAAAGGATAGTTTTGCACCGAGTGGTGCCATCACGGAAGTGTCGTGTTGCGGTGTTTTAAGAGGAATTCCACTTGCCGTGCCGGTGAATGTTGAAAGAACAGTCGCAAAGTGTTTGAAAAAGAATGATAGCATGAACATGAAACCTTTGCCGATGTGCTCACGTCGAGATGACGGCTGTGTCTGATGATGAGTCAGCTTTTCATTTGTAGGAACAATTTGTTTTTTCCACTTCAGCTCTAGTTTCACCGTCAACCTGATAGGATTTTTTAATTGCGTCTAGAATTTTCATGGGCCTATCAAATAAGATAGATTTGTTACGTAGTTACGTTTAAGCAGAACAACAGAGAACATAAAATAAAATAGACCTCTTTATTATTCTAATTGAACGGCACCTCACGGTACAAACAGACAAATTTTAACATTTAATTTTGCCATTCTAGGGCTCCTCCATCCTACCATCATTTCCACTTCGGTAAATGACCATTAAAAATAAAGGGTTTTACCTAGTTTCCCAAACAATTTTTGCCGAAATTTGCCACAGGCGCTTCCAGCAACATTGTTGCGCATCTTTCCAATATTACTCGCCTGAAAATTGGCCTAACGCTAACACTGCGACACTTAAAGTTAATTGAAGATTAAACTTTCATCACCTAATAGGGTTCTTGTTGCCATAAGTTCCCAATTGCGCGACCGGGAATCAGTTCATTACGCTGAGGTAAGCACCAGAGGTTTTATCAGAGGGAAAGTTTTCCTTTCTTCCGGGAAAAAGCGGGAGTGGTAACGGAACCAAGATGTTTCTGTTTTCACTTTCCTGGAATATTCTGACCTTTTAAAGTTTCACACAGTTTTTGCGGGGTCGGAAAATGATGACACTGTTTCTGCACTTTTCCCACAATTCCGGCAATTCTACCGTCGACTAGACAACTTAAGTTGCCCGCCCGGTTGGATTAGAGCAAAAGTTTTCGATTAAATGCTTGCCTATAATCACTTGTCGAGTTGAATAGAAATACCTGTTGTTATGAGGCGGAGGTATTAAAAGTGCGTTCTAACTGGTTTGGGAGTTGTTAGATGGGGAAGAATTTCTGTTTTCAAAATTGTGTCTACTAATTGGCAAATTGTGGCCGAGCAGCATGTTCCTCACAATCGTTTAATCTTTTAAAATGTGCAAAGTTTTGTCAAAGTAGGTGACCAATATTTCTCCAAGAATTACTGAATCGAATGACCTCAAATTTTAATACTAGCTATCTAAGTATATTTTCTAGTAACTAATCGAAGATTTTGTCTAAAATTATTGTTTCGCCAATGCCTTCGATCGATCGATCGATCGATCTCAAGACAATATTTTTTTAAATTTTTATGGCGGGATGCCTTTTACGGAAACGTTCTAGGAGAATAAATATTAAATACAATAAAAATAAAATATGTTGAGATGCAGCCAAAAGTTGCTGTAACAAGTGTGCAAATATTCATTCAAATTGGCTCAATGGTTTTCTCTAGAATTCCTGAAAAATCTATTTTTAGGCCTCCTAACTGGATATTACCAATTAAAAAGAATCGCTTTCGATGAATAAACAATTACTGACCTCGATTGCTGGCAAAAATTCCGCACACACGTACATAAAATATCATGATATCAAACTTACCGACAGCTGCCGCCAATAGTTTCACGAAATTACTGTGCCAAATATCAGCCAAATATCAGCCTGAGACTGTCAGTTTTTGATCTGTCCAAATCGACCCAAATTTCGCCGGCCATAATCTCTCCTGGTATCATCCCGAAACTGTCCGATTACATCACGCGCACTAATTGAGTTGATAAATTAATCAACAAATCATCCCACAGCTCGCAGGCCCAGCCCGCGTGCCTCCGCAGCAGCCTCCGTCAAGCCTCCGTCCGAAACTTGCGTGAAACCACACCTCCGGGGTAGAGCGAGTGACAAGTGGCTTCCCACCCTGACCGCCTTGAACACAGCCGCCCTTTTTCGCACGAGCACAGTGAAAGCCAACACTCACCCCTCGTGCCGCCACTCTGCGTTTCGTGTCATTTTGGCACGGGTCAATCGACCACCCACTCAAACTAATGGTTTGCTGGTCTTAATTCAGCCCAATTGGAGCCGAGCAGGTTTGTGACCGTCCTACTTCCCGTCGCTTTCCCGGTCTGCCACTGACAGCATTTTGAGAGGACTTTTTCGATCAATCTCCACCGATGTTGTCGCCGGTTGCCCTACAGCTGGACGCTTCGATTTAGGAAATTTCCCGTTTCCGATCTACTGTCATCTGGACACGAACCGCCGGAATCAATATTGAATTACGTGTACAAAGCGCACTGGTGGTTCGGTGGTGCATTCAAGTGCATGCAGGCGTGTGTGGCTGCGGCCCAATTTCAGTGCTGGCCGACCTGTATTGAATCAGCCGCGGTGTAATTTATTGCCGGCGGAAGATGATATTGAAATGAGTGGCTTCGAGTGCATTGGATTCTGTGGCCTGATTGGTATGTTCAAATTTTCAGCTGCCTTTGTTTCGCTCGCTTACGTAATGGTTGTGAATTCCCCAGCTGGCATTGAACATAGCAATTTCATTCAAGCTTGCCAGATTTTGGAGATTCGAATGACCGCTAGTACATCACCTGAGTTAATGTTGTAACATTAGACAAATATCTCGACTGATCCGTTCCCACCAGCAACAACCGAACTGAAGCTGCTAAACAATCGACCTAATTAGGTTTCTAATTAAAGCCAAATTGGTTGATAATTTTCTCACTATGTTCGTGAAGCCTAAATCGATTATCACATCACATAGTGGTTCCGAGTTTTCGAGCATCGAGGGCCAAACCTGTACAAAGGCAACGGACAAACAAGGTTTCATTTTTCTCTTTTGGAAGAAAAACAACCGAAAAGCAAAGTTCACTGCAATTATTCACTGGTCGCGCTCGTTAAGTGGAATTCTACGAGAGACAAATGAGCCAAAGCTATCTCTGACAGAGAAATATTTTCGGCAAATTTGCCCAAACAATGTGTCTAATTTCATAGGACCTGAAGACTACTTCATACTGCTAATAGTCGGTTTAGTACAGAAGAAAAGAAAACTGCGAATCGTTCTTTGTTCCCAGCTGCCCCGACCATTTCGGACTACTCAGCAGCAGTCCAGTTCGGAGTCGTGTGTTATACGAGGCTCAGCCAGGATTGACGGATGGTTGGATGGTGGGATGAAAAATGAGCCGGGACTGAAAATTACAACAGAAGTCAATAGTTGATCCTGCTGTGAAGGCGCTTTGCAGCAGCCGGCTGCAAACAGTAACAATTATAACGACTTCGGGAAGTGTGAAAAATATTTAGAAGGTCTCTCCCTCCAGAGACCGTAATCTTACCCGTAGAACGTTGCTCGCACCTAATTTGTTTTGGGCTTCGGACGTTGGTTGAAATTGACTCCTTCGGTTGAAGCAAAATATTTTAATTTTTTGTCACTGGCATGCTGTAAAAATTGGAAACATGTCAAGAAACTCAAACTTCCTTGGCGGAAAAAAATTTACCGCACAACGGCACGCTGAAAACCTTATTCGACAGTTGGTAATTCATGTAATGGTACACCGCTTCCGGACCAGTACATGAAGTTGTTGATAAATTTAGTACGTATTAGAAATATAGGCAAATCGAGGACACTATTTTTTTTTTTTTTGCATTAATTTTGATTTATTCAACTATTGATTTTTAATACATTTGATATTGACAAAGCGAGGGATTCAACATTATGTTTTTCAGCTCTAAATTTTTGGTAGTTACTGGTAATTGTTCACCTGATTTCTTTTTTTTTTTTTTATCGATAATTTACATATTAATGCTGAGCATTAGGGTTTTTCGAGGACACTAATTTGCTTCGTCCGCTACAGAAAACTTCCATTGTGCTTCTCAACTGGCCAAGTTTTGTCGGTTTTCTAACTTGAAACCGACAACATCGCATCGGCAGATGACAGACCCTGCAGCCATTACTGTTCCTTTGCTTGTCTGACCTATCTTATCTTAGCTGAAGATTCGAATCTAATGTCAAGACCGAAGTATGCAGAAGACTTTTTTTCAGTTTTTGCTACCGCACAATGGAGCCTTTTACAGCGGCGTTGGCTTTTCATACAGAATCCCCTCTCGAATATCCCCCTTCCATTCACCATGTACACACAAAGAACAAGCAGACAGCAGATTTGCTCCAGGCGGCTGGAACAATTACCTAGGTCATCCAGAATTAAATTGAGTTTACAGAATCTCGACAGCAGTGCACACCCACCCAGTTTTTCCGTTACGATGGAAATTGAAGAAAAACACAAAAGCCGAGAAAAAGTACAACATTTCACAGAGACAGAGGGAAACAATGCCGGTGGATTCTTAGCTCCCTGGTCAGCGATTCACTCAAGTTCTGTTTTGTTTTGGGCATGTCGAGTGAGGAGTTTTTTTTCTTTAATTTTACCATGATTTCAACTTGCAAAAACCGTCGTTTCCAGAGTACCTATTCGTTTGCTGTTAAGCGAGGCAAAAAGTTCGAGTGTATGGAGGGAAAATGGACTGGGGAGATTTTTAATACCGATTGTCCGGGAAGGGCTTCGGCTGGAATATTTAGAGAGATTGTCTGAAAAATGGGTCATCAATTCAGTATATCTTAGTTTGATAACATACAATGTTTCACCACAATAAATTTGTTGAAATAAATTTTTTTTATTGCTATTCTCCAGCAATCGGAGTATTATTTCGAATGATATTTCGTATTTGGTTTTAGAGTAGGCGAAAATAGTCAGCACAGTGACACAATAGGAACAGTCAAGGGGAATAGCTTGGCCATAAATCCTTCAAGATCAATGATATTTTCTTGGGATGGATCTGTGGACCTTGTGAACCTACATTATATGTTGCAGTTTTAAGAAATTTTAAGAAAATGTTCTCACGAAAAACAGTTTTGGCAAGGTCAAAATAATTCATAAAAATTTTCAGATGAATTTCGACAACAAAACGCATATTAAATACTAATTAAATTTACTACCTGTCTACAATTTACTACATAGTCACATAGTAAAAACAGTTGAAATATGATAAAAATATGACATCCCAATCAACGTAAGTTATAATAGGTGATCAAGTTTTTACAGTTTGTAGAACAGAAAAGCGTGGAGCGATTCGTTAGCAACCACCGACGTTGTTAATACACATTCAATAGTTTTCGCTTTGAAAATTTCGGTAATCGTCAAGAGTAACCCAGCGGGGGTGATAAACAAATTTGAACATTAGAAAACCTTTCTTGACTAACCATGGCCCCAATTTTTGCTAACACCACTATTTCTCTAGTTTTTCATAAAACATTCCTATTCGGAACAGTGAGACAAACAGGTAACACTGAGACATGTTTCTTCGTCTTAATTGCAAATCAATTCGGATGGATTGACTGCAAATGAGTCTTTGACTGTAAGTTAAATATCAGCTGAACAGGATTTGCCCTTTATATGAATCGGAATTTTCAACCAAATCAAACTGTAGTTGTATACACAATAAGAAATACGACCTCTAAACTATTCTATATAACAATACAAAAAATTATTCAAATTTTAACTTTTTATAACGGTAGTTTTTAACAATCGGCGGGCGGGACGGTAGAAGAAAGTAATGAAAGAAAGGTGTTGATAGTATCAAATCAGAACGGGACAAGGCGTTACCCCTTCACGCCTAGAGCCGAAAATAAGATAACGGACTGTCATTGAAGTAACGCGTAAGAAGTTGTGTACCGTTCCTCTTTGCTGGGGGATCGGTGGATCAAAACAAGGTCCACAAGAAATCCACAGCGCCTGGGAGGAGAAGTGGGTTCGAATCTTGTTGTAATTGGATTGTTTAGACCCACGGATTCCTCAGATTGGGTAAAGAGGAACGCCCCTGCCAGGGCGTGTGGCTCCCTGGTACCCGTGTAGCTTTGAACCATAGAGGCGCTGGACAAAAGAAGTCTGTACAACCCCCCTTCTTAACCATAGCGACATGGGTTGGGCTATAGACACAAATTGAATCGTTTGTGTCTATAGCCCTTTTTTTTTATGAAAATTGACTTTTTACCAGTTTTCGATTCCTTGAGGGTATCTACACCTTCCCTCAAAATTCCAGACAAAGTTAGTTCCCTTTTAATTGGGGTTGCAAATATCCGTTTGTTTGAGAAACCCCAAATATCCATGTTTCCGTTAATCACCTAGAGCGGCGCTACGATAAAAACAAAATTATCATTCAATATTTACGTGCAATGTTGTAAGCAGTATTCGCAACACAATTCAATAGTATAAAAATATCTTCAGAATCGCAAAATTACGACTTGGACACAGTCAAAAAGAAGAAATATAGTGTTCGGCGGACTACAGAATACAAGGCGAAAGTTATTAAAAGTAAAAGAACGGCCTATGAAATCAAAAAGAAAAGAATGTTTTAGCTGAAAAAGTGAGAGCTGATTGCAAATGCAGATAAGTTTGGATTAGTTGGTCGACAAGATAAACGTAAATAAACCATTTTTGTAATCAAGATACAGTAAAAACTGTAGCAATCTCGTTCCGGAAATCGGCAGACTAAACTATCCATGCGTTTCCCACAAAAGTAGTAACCCACTAATTACTATACAATGTAAATAATAGCACAATATATAAATAAAAGGTTTAATCTTCTATTTATCTTTTTTGTTAACTCGTTACTTTTCCTAATGTGAGTAATCCGTTGAGCACTCCCGAGTCACTGTAAAAGCAATAGTTTATCCGTTTGAAGTATTTAAGGTGCTGTTCACGTATGTCCATTTCCCTTTGATATAACGTAATTTGAGGACAGACCCTTATACTCAGATTCTGCTCCATAACCATAGTACGGTTGTTATCCATGATTTAAAATACTTATTTTCTGGTTATAATATCTTTGATTACTATTAGCAAAGTATCAAGTTATTCTATGCGATGTGAATTCGTGTTACTCTGGTCTATTTATGCAATTCAAAACCCGCCGTTTTTCCATTTACCTTTTATTGTTTAACTAGCTGACCCGACAAACTTCGTATTGCCACAAAGTAACCTGTGTTGTACATAAATCATGAATCTCGGATGATCTTTGTCACTATCTCGAGTTTTGCAAGCCCCCCAGTGGGCGGCGCTTCCGACGGCGGGTCACCGGCAACACTCGCGACCGGCTCGTCCTGAATGATCTAGTGTTACTATAGATAGTTTTTGTGGTCTTGTTATTGATTAATGTTTTATGGAAGAGTCTCGAATTTCTCGAGTTGGATTAGTTTTTGAGTTTCGCAAAAATTTCTGTTTTATTTGTATGAGAGTCCATATCCCCCTACCACAGGGGTGAGAGGTCTCTAACTATCATAAAATAAATTCAAGACTCAAAAATCTTCTACATGCTAAATTTGGTTCCATTTGCTTGATTAGTACTTAAATTATAAGGAAATTTGTATTTCATTTGTATGGGAGCCCACCCTCTTAAAAGGGAAAGGGGTCGTAATACACCACAGAAAAAAAATTCTGCCATCTAAAACTCTCACATGCCAAATTTGGTTCCATTTGCTTGATTAGTTCTAAAGTTATGAGCAAATTTGTATTTCGTTTGAATGGGAGCCCCCCCCCCCCCCTCCTAAAAAGGTAAGAAGTCCTAATTCATAATGGGAAAAATGGTTGCCTCCAAAAACACCCACATGCCAAATATGGTTCCATTTGCTTGATTAGTTCTCGAATTATGAGGAAATTTGTATTTCATTTGTGTAGAAGCCCCCCCTCTTGAAGTGTGGAAGGATCCTAATTCACCGTAGAAAATATTTTTGCCTCCAAAAACCTCCACATGCCGAATTTGGTTCTATTTGCTTGATTAGTTCTCGAGTTATGGGGAAATTTGTATTTCATTTGTATTGGAGCCCCCCTCCTAATGTGGGAAGAGGTCCTAATTCATTACAGAAAAAATTCTTGCCTCCAAAAACACCTACACGCCAAATTTGGTTCCATTTGCTGGATTAGTTCTCGAGTTATGAGGAAATTTGTATTTCGTTTGTATAGGACCCCCCCTCCTAAAGTGGGGAGGGGTCCCAATTCATCATTGAAAAAAAAAATTGTCTCCAAAAACACACATATGCCAAATTTGGTTCAATTCGCTTGATTAGTTCTCGAGTTATGAGGAAATTTGTATTTCATTTGTACAGGAGCCCCTCCTCTTAAAGTGGGGAGGGGTCCTAATTCACCATAGAAAATTTTCTTGCTCTCGAAAACCTTCACATGCCAAATTTGGTTGCATTTGCTTGATTAGTTCTCGAGTTATGAGGAAATTTGTATGGAAGCCCCCCCCCCTCTTAAAGGGGAGAGGAGTTATAATTCCTCTTATAAAGAGGGGTGGGGTCTCAATTCACCATAGAATAAATTCTTGTCACCAAAAAAAACACCCACATGCCAAATGTTGTTCTATTTGCTTGATTAGTTCTCGAGTTAGGAGGAAATTTGTATTTCATTTGTACAGGAGCCCCCCCTCTTAGAGTGGGGAGGGGTCCTAATTCACCGTAGAAAATTTTCCTGCCCTCGAAAACCTTCACATGCCAAATTTGGTTCCATTTGCTTGATTAGTTCTCGAGTTATGAGGAAATTTGTATGGAAGCCCCCCCTCTTAAAGGGGAGAGGAGTTATAATTCCCCTTATAAAGAGGGAGGGGTCTCAATTTACCATAGAATAAATTCTTGTCACCGAAAACACCCACATGCCAAATTTGGTTCTATTTGCTTGATTAGTTCTCGAGTTATGAGGAAATTTGTATTTCATTTGTATAGGAGCCCCCCCTCCTAAAGTGGGGAGAGGTTCTTATTCATCATAGAAAAAATTCTTGCCTCCAAAAACACCTACATGCCAAATTTGGTTCCATTTGCTGGATTAGCTCTCGAGTTATAAGGAAATTTGTATTTCGTTTGTATAGGAGCCCCCCCCCCACTTAAAGTGGGGAGGGGTCCCAATTCATCATAGAAAAAAATTTTGTCTCCAAAAACACACACATGCCAAATTTGGTTCCATTTGCTTGATTAGTTCTCGAGTTATGAGAAAATTGGTATTTCATTTGTACAGGAGCCCCCCCTCTTAAAGTGAGGAGGGGTCCTAATTCAACATAGAAAATTTTCTTGCCCTCGGAAACTTTCACATGCCAAATTTGGTTCCATTTGCTTGATTAGTTCTCGAGTTATGAGGAAATTTGTATGGAAACCCCCCCTCTTAAAGGGGAGAGGAGTTATAATTCCCCTTATAAAGAGGGGAGGGGTCTCAAATTACCCTAGAATAAATTCTTGTCACCGAAAACACCCACATGCCAAATTTGGTTCTATTTGCTTGATTAGTTCTCGAGTTATGCAGAAATTTGTGTTTCATTTGTATGGGAGCCCCCCCTCTTAGTGGGGGGAGGGGTCTCTAACCATCACTAAAACCTTTCCTGGCCCCAAAAACCTCTACATGCAAATTTTCACGCCGATTGGTTCAGTAGTTTTTGATTCTATAAGGAACACAGGACAGACAGACAGACAGACAGACAGACAGAAATCCTTCTTTATAGGTATAGATAGGTAAATGCAAACCATGATAAAAATTTCGATTAAAAAAGTGCAAAACTTTTTCTAAAACTTGTAGTATTCTACTTCAAAATTTTTAATAAATAATATTTAGCGCCCCTCCCTTCTTCTTCTTTGCAGCGGTACGTACTAAATTGACATCCCCAGTGATATATGGTAGCAAATTACACACTATGAACATGAAAAGATTACAAGTTTGAATAAAAACGGCCTAAAACTACTCAAGTGCACTGTCAATTTCTCGTTTGTTTGAGAAACCCCAAATATCCATCAACTTTAAAGCCTTGTAATTATAGCTAGAATCATTATTTTGATCAAAAGATTAGTCTACACAATGTATTTTAGATACTATCATAGAACCTCATACCAAAAAATATAAGGATTAGTTCAAAATTTTGGGAAAATCATTTTTTGTTGTTTTCCAACAATAATGTCGAGTGGACTTGTGGGGTTTCTCAAACAAACGATTCAATTGTGCCTCTTCCTCCACCTACTGTAGAAACCATCGGCCGAGAAGCTTTAATCTAACGTGTTTTTACTTTCAGGACGACGATACTATGCAGGCCCTTACGACTTGCAAGGTATTGCGTGTGACGTTGTTTGTCCGAAAGCGTGTTAGTCCGCATTTCTCAGCGCGGTTCTTCGGAGAAAGGCTCCGTTCCTATGAAATTGACCAAACTCGTGATTTTAGTCACGACCTTGAAATGCGGTCAGGCATCTATTAATATTTTTTTGAAACGATGATTTCTACAATTGACGGTGGAAGAGGCACAATTTGTGTCTAAAAACCCAACCAGATTCGCCATCTTAATAAGTGGGTTTTACAGTCTCTTTTTGTCCAGCGCCTCTATGGTTCAAAGGTACAAGTACCAGCGAGCCACATGCCCTGGCAGGTGTGGGTCCGAATCCGATTATAATCTCAGATTATAGCTTGGTTCGACCCATGCACCTTCCAGCATTGGACAAAAGGTAGGAGTCAAAACGACTACTTGTTAAACGTAGCTACCAGTACCCACCTCCCCTCCCTCCTCACCTTTCCGCTCTTTCCTCTCCTTCACCAAAAAATTTTCATTTCTTTCCCCTACCGTCCCTTCATCAATTGTAAAACCACCGATTCAAAAAAATATTAATATATATGTATGACCGCCAGGTCAAGGTTCAAGGTCAAGACTAAAGATTAGTCTATTGTTACAAACTGTTTTTCGTGTTACAATTTTCGAATAAATGATATCATCGATATAGAAGGTCAAAATCATGAAAGGAATAATCGTTCGTAAAACAGAGAGCATTCGAATTTTCTTTTCAAATTTTGACGCACGCTCCTGTTAATCTCAATCACAGTTCCCTTCCTGAAAATCAACGATTTCAATTCTAAGCTCAAGAACGGCAAGGCATAGAGGTTAGCCTCAACAAAAAAGCGATCCTCTTGTCGGAAAATTTTCAAGCACCCGATAACAGAAGGCACTTGTGGTTGTGTAGTGCTTTATTTCCCTTAAATTACAACAAGAAGAAAAAAAAGACGCTTTCACTTTCCTTCGGCGGCTAACTTTCCTTCGCCTGCTGGGCGCACCTACTACCGCAGCAAGTTTGGTGGTGCTCCACGTTGGAAGAGAAATTAAGAAATAATTTAATTTGCCAGCGAATATTGCGCGTAATAAATTATTTATCCGTTTCAGCTCCGGAGCAGCTCACCGCCGCCCGCTGCTATCTCGGTGCGCCGCCAGCCAGCCATCCATCCGCCTGGGTCAGATCAGTTCTCGAGCAACGCGAATGAAAGAGCATACTTTAGTGAAATTTAAGTGCTTTTGACTTCAGATTTGGCCTCGCACACTGGAAGCGTACGTCAGTAATGCTACGAACCAATAAACGAACATTTTTCAATTTGATGTCTCGGTTTGCCCGTCATCGAGCGGGAGGCAGCGATGGTGAAATTTCCACAACAGCAATTATGCTGCTGGTTTCGGTCTGTTCGATCGCCTAATTGGATGTAGTTGGAATTTGAATTTTCTGTACAATCATGCTGAACGGAAGCCCATCGCAAGGCATCGAATCGCGGTGGAAAAGTTCTTTCGAACATAATTAGGCATTCACCGCCAGTATGAATGATGAATTAGAAGTTCAGGAATTGCTGTTCTAATGATATTCTTATTGAAGTTTGAGAGAAGAGGTAGCAAAGGAGCTACCTCATGTCGAAGTACATTGGACTGTTGGATGTAGAGAACGCCAGAGAAGAACAAAAAGTAATTGCAATAATTTAACAACTTAAATGACTATAATTATGATTGTGTAATTGCTCCATAGTGTTCGAACTAGGATCGATACATGTTCGAACGGACAGCTTAGCGAAAGGCCCACATGATGGATAGTGCTGGATGTAGGTTGGTTATTCTTTTTCTATCTATACCTCGTTATCCTACCATGTATCTGGAAGCAATTATCTAGCACCATTCGGGCTGGCCTATTCCCTTGTTTCGTCTCGGCCTGTTTTTTTTCTTCTGTGATAATCACTTATTGACGTCCCATTATTATCGGTTATTTTCGAACAATTTTTTTTCTCCGAAAGGTTCATTAGTAACACTTGTCGACGTCAAATTATAAGCAATCTTTTGCGCTATTCCGGTTGGTTATGCGATTTACAGATTGATCGCAATCCTATGTCGGTCACATTTATTTCGCGTCAATCACCCGAATCTGATCAAAATGATGTTTTATTGTCGTATTTTTTTTTTCTAGGAATTCATATTGATTGGAAACAGTGTCATTTCTGGAAACGGCGAAAGGGCTATTCATCGATCAAACGGGTAAGTCGATTTGTTGATTTATTTGAAACGTCATAAAGATCCATTCGAACGCAAAAGTACGGGTGGGATTTATATTAGTCTGAAATTGAAGATATATTAGTAGCTTTATGATCTGCCACTCTGGAAAAGATTTCTTCGAATGAGGTTACCGTATGGCACACGAGAATATGATAGAGCTATAACTACCGAATGTGGGTTTCCTGGAAAATGAAAACAAACGAACGTAAAACCTAGCAGAGAGACCAATATCGTTTTATAACGCAATCCTACGAAGTTCGCAACAGTTGGTGGTGGCAGGCGGTATCGAAGAGGAAGGTACAAAACTGTGACTTTCGGTTTTTTGACTCCAGAACGCAACGGACTTGACTCGAAATTGCTCTGTTGTGAAGTAAAAGGTTTTATGGCTTTTTGGGTACCCGACATGGACGGTTGCTGACAGAAGCGTGTGCGTTTGAGCTAGTTACAATCTAGAAAGTATAAAAACATAAACTACGCTGGGTGCAGACAGTCTAGCAGTGGTAGATGGAAGTCGCAGCAGGGTTTCCACAATCCCTTTTAAGGACAGAGCGTTTCTCACTTTCTGGAACTCGAATCCTGCTGCTACTGATGCTGATGCTGATGCTGCCAGTGCACATAGAAGAGCTGCGAGTCGAACCAATCCGACAATCGCCGTAGCCGGATGTGTTCTGTTTGGCTCCCCTCGAGGATTTCGGATCGGGTTCGCAGCACCGCACAGAGCTGAGTGCACGACCATCGACCTGACCACGGCTGGGTGCATGGCATCCGAGCGGTAGAGTATCAAAATACAATTTATGCTGCGCTCTATGCACACTCCGTCCGGTGGATTTTTTTTTTGCTTATTCCACCTATATTTCTTCACGCCGATTGCAGGAGCCCGTTGCCGATTGCCACGGGGTGCTAAATATTTTTCCTTACCAAAGCTGTCGGATGCTTGACTTCTCGGTGTGAAACGGATTCTGGCATGTCAGGTTTCGTGTGCCGGGGTCAGTATATTGACTACAATTTTTCTCGCATTTTATCACACATTATGACGTTCGGATGGTTGTTTTGGCTAGGAGCAAACTTTTTTTTATTGGTGACTGCTGGAAGTCGATTAATTCCGAGAAGTTTAATACCAAACAGATTCGGTTGGTTTACAATGAAGACGTTAAACTAGTTGTTTTGGCAAAGTTTTGATCTTTTCTGATGACTGGCTTGTTAGACCAGCGTCGTACTTTGAGGCCATCTGGGAAGGCATTACCATAATATATAATATTATGTCATAGATTTATTTTTGTCATTTTGTTAATAATTATTCATGCAAGTCAAAAGATATCTCACCTTTGCTATGATTATTCAATTTTTAATATGAGAAATAATTCAACAACCATTTGAGGATTGAACTGTGTCACGTGCGACGGTTAGCAAACACGCAACCGCAACGTAAACGTTCCTTGGCCCCTGAACCCTCCAACACTATCTCCTTATAGCATGGTGTAGAGTCCTGTCGAAAGTAATTTCGAAAAGGGATAATATTTTTCTCTTCTCAAACAACATTTTGACCGCACTCGATCATCCTACATACATGTGCCCGGAAATAAGGTCACCAGGCAAGATGTCAAGATGCTTTTGAAATATGAGACGAAATTCTTCTGCGAATAAAGGTAAAAGCTTCCCAACTTCGTACTTGAACGCTAGACCGGGCTAACAATATTCGTGTCTCCGTATTAATGCTTTCCTCTACTTGCCCCTTCGCTGGGATGTGGAAAAATTTCCGTGCCGCTTTGTCGTTGCTACTCCTGGCCGGAGACTGTTATGTTTGTGACCGGTTGCCCTTGGAGGTCGTTAACGAGTGCCAAGATTTAGGACGTTTTCCAGAGCAACTGGAGCTCATTTGTTCCCGGAAGTACTATCTCATTCGGTACGGTTATAACCAGAGCACTTTCTTAATCTTGCTACAAGAGTGGAGCAGATAATTCCCTCAGTTTTAATTTATTGTGCTTTTGTGGCGGCTTGCGAATCGATCGTTGCTGTCGTTACAGCAGAGTTGAAGAAGAGCCTTAGCGAAAAGTAAAGATGAAAAGGCTTGGGTGAAGGGTGACCAAGCAGCACATTTTTCACTTACCTTTTGCTTGTTCGTTCATAAAATTACATGAGAAACTAGCGTTGAGGAGAAATTACTGTTCCAAGAATTTTGTTATTGAGCTCACATTTTGTTCTCTTCTCGAAGTCAGGTGGGTTTCGATCTTGTCGAACGAGGACGACACGAAGCTTTCTCGTTGATGATGATGATGATGCAATATGGGAAAGCTACAAGTACGCCATAATTAAGGCTTAATTGAAAATATCGGTGAGCCGGTGGTCGACTGGCAATATTCACGGTTGAATGCGATTGGGAAGAGTTATTCATACGCGTCCGACTGGACTGGTTGAATGCTCGTTCCGGAAAGATATAGTGCTTAAATCATTTTTATTATGTTATCAAATTCAGCACAGACATGAGCAGCACGTACTGAAATTCAGGTTTCTAAATGACAACATGCTTCCAAACACATTTTGTTTCGAATTTAACGTAGAGCATCCGAAAGCCATTTCAAAAAAGGCGGCAGCTTGAATAGAGTTCCGTTCGGCTTCCTTGTGCCTGTGCATGAGCATCACATGAAACATCAAAAATCCAACATCAAACGCTAAATTACACTGCCGTAGGATGAGACTCCAACGGAAAGCGCCCCTAGACTCTAGACCCTACGGCATGTCATAGAATAGATGCGAACAAAAAAAAAGAACAACATACTCGGTAACCGGTACAGAACGAGCTGCGCGTTTCGGCATCATTTAAATCGTAAACATTATGCAGCATGTTAATAAATCATATTTCTGCCTCCCCTTTTCGGGCCCGCCACCGTTCGCGATGCTACACAGCGATGGAGCTTCGCAGATACCGGAGATGAATGGGATGAATTCGCCGCTTTTTACAGTCTGGTGACGAACATCCAATTTAGAGCCACTTTCAAATCGCACCACCAAGATCTTGTTGGGTCGTTCACGGCTGGCTGACTGGTTGGCTTGGTAGCAGGTCGATAGGTACAAACACATAACCGGAACGCGAGTTCGAGAGGGCAATAGGCATCCGATAGACAAAATGCGAACGCCCGCTCTCCCTCCGTGGCACGGAACGGTGGGGGCAATGGGACCTGCGGTGCTAAATAGAGGTACGGCAGCAGAGACGTGGGTAGAAATAATAAAACTGACATTCAAATGAATTTTTATAGTTAATAAATCAATCAATTTTATAAATTATTCAAAGGCGAATGAAGTGGCGTTGCTGGAATGGATGGAATGCTATTCGGTGCCGGTGTTTGCCGGTGGATGACGTTGTTTGCCGAATTATTGCGATTTGATAGACGTGTACATCTGTACATTTATTATCATGTAGACATACCGGTGGCAGGGTTCAGCAACATAGAGGACAATCAACAGAGAGCGAGGGCCTTTCAAAAATTGATTCAATTTGCTAGCTGTTCTGCGCTTGAGCCTGTGACAGGTGATGGATTAGGTTTTGGATTTTGGAAATCCTGTTTTTGCGAATCGGGTATCGGCAGACGAGTGCAGTTTGTCTGTGCTTCTCTGAGAGTTACTCACTCAACTGACCGACCGCCGCCTTCATCAGCTATCTAATTGCAAATAAATTACCCAAGGCGGACGGTGTAATTTAAGGTCCAGGTTCACAGTCTTCGGCTGGGCATGGAATGTTAATCAGTTTTCCTTAGATGATTCCAATAAATCTTATAAATATCGCTGTCCGAGTTGAAATCTCAATCAATCTAGCGGGAAAGCCGTTGATCTGCTAGCTGCAAGCAAGGAAAAAATCTTGCATGACCCTCTGCGATTTGAATTAATGAACTTTCTTCTACTATATACCTTTAGTGAAGGAAATCGCTCTTTTTTCACAGGTCTTTTGACCATTACGACTCAAGATTAATTTTTTAAAATGGCGTAGGTATGTATTTTTACCACGTCAAATTAAAAAAAATCATAACTTAAAGGAGTTTTCATCGTAGCGGAATAGTGTTTAGAAAAAGTTGTAGACAGTCAATTGGATTTTCTAAAAAATAGACACTAAATTAAAAAAATTTAGGTCTTGTTCACCGTAAGATTTACTTTTGAGAATATTCTAAGCAGTAAAAAAGTTCATGAAAAAATCCTAAAATTAAGTTTTAGAGGAAACGCTTTTGAAGTATTTTTCAAACTTCATTCAAAATTTCCATAATTTAGCACATAACATCGCAACATTTGTCCGTTTATTTTGAATAAAAATGCTGCTAGTGATAAACTTTCTGAAATTCTCCATTCTCGAGTTATTTTTTAAATCTGTAACCAAAACCAGGCCCTAGACAGGACTCCATATTTTCGTGGTAAGAATCGCAGCTCGCTCCCTACACGCTGTATACTAAGCTGCATCTAATACATGTGCCCGCCTTATTGATAACTTGTTACTTTACGCGTTCGAAGGACCACAACAATTGACCCCAGTGCCTGGTCGAATCACTGGGGACTTTTCGGGGCTGGGCTCCGAAGGCCTCAGCTCGAGCGTGAGGTCCGATGGCTCAGGAGGGGTCGACTCTGGGACAGTATTTGACACCAATCTGAAGTCCAAACACAGTCTTTTAATTGAACTTTTTATTTTAACTTACTGGGTGTATGTGGTGCAGGTCTGTAGTTGGGCCAGCCGGCTGTTGCTGGATCTGGATCGGTGCTCAATCTCTCGAAGGCGAAGTCCAGTAGCAAGCTTCGTGCTGGGGCTGCTGTCCATTCTGTGGGGTGACGAAATCTGAGGGTCAACTTCCTGGCCAAGCTTGGT
Source organism: Sabethes cyaneus (assembly GCF_943734655.1). NCBI lineage: Eukaryota > Metazoa > Arthropoda > Insecta > Diptera > Culicidae > Sabethes > Sabethes cyaneus. The sequence continues at coordinate 2,254,575 of NC_071354.1, read as the reverse complement.
CAGCGTTGACACCAGCCACTGACACTCGGTTCGGTTGAAAAGGACCGTGACTTGCCAGCCACGCGGTTGACTTCCAGTTACTCTACAATAATGGGTCCTGGAGCTTGGGGAGGGAGCCTCACATTAGCCAGTAATACCTAATTCTCTTAACTTTTACTCGTTAACTATTATCTTCCATTCATCACTTTAGCTTTGTACACTCGTATCTTGTACCTTCGATACGCTATCTTTCCTTTTTTTCAATAACTACTTATCGAATTTTTTTTCTCTGTAGTCTTTGGTGGTTTAGCGACAAATGGCATTACTTCTCAAGCTTGTATCGTTTCTAACCTTACTGTTACTTCCTCCCTTTTCCAACCCCCTTCCGCCTTCCGACATCCTTCCTTCCAGTGCTCATTCCAGTTAGGTATCTCCGCTTTCCCAGATCCAGCAATATTTTGTGTTTAATGTATTTCCAAAGTCATTATTTATACTAAACCTAGCCTTAGACCGTTGCTTATTTTAGGGCCCAATTTAATCTTCTAATAGATAAATAATATTTATTACATATAATTCAAAAAACTAGCAATGACAAATATGACGGGACTTTAGACAATTTACAGCAACATTAAATTGACGCAAATCATACGGAATAGCAGTATACCCATTCTCTCGCATTGCTATTTCTACGTGGTATATGGGGTAAAATGTACAAAAGGGTAACAAACTTCATATCGAGCTGCAATCAATGTCAGCGAAAGCATGTCCTGGACTCAAAATATGACAGCGGGCTCAAATCACGCTGCACAGTGGTCCAAAAGAGCTAAAAGTGGAACTTTTTTCCTAGTGTGGTTTGATTTCATTGTAGAATTTCGGGTCTTCTGCGCTTTGAAACTGAAAATGTCAAAAGTCAGTCATGGCTTACTATGATAAAAATTAAAAAAATACTTTTTTGTGCTAGAAAATAAAGACATATGTCGAATTTGTTTATTCAATCCGGGTTGAAGCTGGATGAATTTTATCTGTCAGATAGGAGCAAATGAACACAAAAAGTTCATCCAGTTCCAATCCGGATTGAATAAACAAATTCGACAATAGTTTCTTCAGCAAAGTTGCAGAAAATATAAAGCAAGTAAATTTGCTGAAGAAATAACATTTCGATCTATAACGGGTGCAAAACTATAGGACATTTTCTTAGAAAGTTCCTTAAAAATTAGTTTTTTACATACTTAGCTGTTGTTGGTTGCATTTTACAAGAATACATTATTCTAGACAGTGATTGAAGAACTCAAAATACACGTTTTTTTCTTTAGGACCTCTACTCACAAAGTTATCGCTTATTTAAGCTTTATTTTCCCTTAACTTCACGAGCCAATAGGGTAGAAAGAATGGGACAAGTGGAGACATGAAATCAGTACTTCATCTTGAAGCTTGGATCAAGTACTATAAACTTGTGAAGGTGCCGCTTGACACCATCCATCTTTATTAGAGGACGGAAAGCATGTTTTGCAACAAAAATGTGGATCTTGGTCAGATTGGTTTTGACGTCATTTCTAAAACCATGGGTAGTGAAGACAAGCACCGCTCTGGACAGCCAAAAAAATCTGAAGTCAAAGAATTGGAAGAATTATTCGATGAAAAACCGAGTCATATGTAATAGGAGCTTACTGAATTATTGGGAATCCTGGGGAATTATTGGGAATTATTGGAACACAACAAGTTGTGCGATTGACATTCATGGGAATGAATCGTGAATAGACATGATAAAATTTTTCTTTTGTATGACAATGCTCGACCTGGTGCCGCAATAGTTGCGAAAAAGTATTCTTGGAAACATTCAAGCGGGATATTTTACTTTAATTAACACTTTTATTTATAGGTTTAAAATTTGTACTCTCAATGCATTCTAGTACTTTTTTTATACGGTTTGTTTTTTCATTATTAAAAACGATTATATTAACGATGATTCGAAAATTAAATTAAAATAGGCAAAAAAAATTGGTTTTACTAAGACCGAACAATAATAACTATGGTCAAAAAACCATAATCACTCGGCAAAAAAAAAGCACCGTACGTCGCGCTCGTCTTCGCGTGCGAGTAGCTCATACTTAAAGATTTAAGATATCCTTCCACTGCAAGAAAAATGGAGCACAAATGCTCACATGTACCTACCGACAATGAAAAGCTTTCAACACTCGTTGCGTACACATCACGAGCACATGATGGCCGTAATGTTGATTTATCACCTGTAGAATAATTTATTCAGGAAAGAAATTTACGACCCATTGGGCGCAAAAGGAGGTAAAATTGCGGAAACGAGTGCTCGCCAAAAACAAATGAAAGGAGCTCAACTGCAAGCGGAAATTTTACATCGATGGTTGGGGGTTAATTTTTCACGCTAATAATCGACGAACTGGCGAACGTTGGCCGTGGTTTCCTTTTTCACAAACTCCTCACGTGTTATGAAAATTGTCGATAAGATGAGTTCTCTTTCCCTAATGTCCATTCCGCCAAGGCATGACCTGAATAATTTCATGTAGGGTCTCATAATATTGTTTGAGTTTCGTTCTGCTGAATATATCTGGGGTAAAAGAAATGGAGAAAGTTTAACCTAATAATTTAAATGTCCCGGTTAAACGGGAAATAAATGATCGAGAATTTACAGTCAATGTTTTGGGCACAGATAGAAAACATCACAAATGCAAAATAACATTCAGCAAAACTCAGCTGATTGCGAAACTACGGCGAGCTTTTCAATTACAGAAATTGATCTGTCTCACATTCACATTCAATCACCGTGAAGTTTTCGGCTTCACGAGCTTCACATGCAGTGCATCAATCACATCACGAGCAGATAAACTCACACGAACACGAACCGCCGGAGCTCCCTGCGGGTGCGTTTGGGACGTGCGCTCCCATCTGCCTGGCGGATTGGCACGGAATTTGTCATGCTTTTTGCCAATGTTCCCGTCACAAAAGGCGAAAAATAACGACATTTCCGCAGCCCGCGGGAATACGCAGAGAAGGAAAATTTCTTTTCTCTGCTCACTGTTTGTGCCGAAGGAGACCCACAACAATAGATGATTGAACTATTTGCCTGTAGGTAGGTACGTACGAGTGAATGTCGCTGTCGTGCCAGAATGTCGTCTCCCTGTATCGTCGGGCGATTCAATGCAGAATAGTTTTGGCTACTCCACATAACTACCGCAGCTGAAATGTTTGCTGATGATGCTGCAGAAGGAGAAGCTATGTACAATCATGAGAAAAATCATTACCAAAATTTTTACACACCAAGCAACCGCACAGTAGGTGCGCAGTGGACAAAATAAATTCAAATGTTAAAGTTCACTTTCGGTTCATTCCCAGCAAACTACCACTGTTCCAACAGCAGTCCAACGGAATGCTTCCTTAGGGCACGGAGTCCTAAACGAACCGCTGCTGGCTGGCGGGCGCGTAGCTTGGCTAGGCAAAAAGAAAAGAAGCTACAACCGTTTGGTGTGGGATTCAGACTAGCTGGAGTCGTTGTGTGAAATGTGATGCTTTTTCTTTGCCATTGCTTTTCGTCCCGTCCTTTGGCCGAACAGAAACCTGATGAACTATCGATCCCCGGCCGAAACCCAGCGCTGGCCGACCTAGTATTGGACCCATACTGTGCGAGACCGAGAAAAAGAACGATAATTCGGAACGAATCAATTTCCTATAAAAAATCGAAGGCGTTAATTCTAGCAAATATCGAAGGATTTCTGAATGCAAATCCGGCAGATGTGCGTCACTTCTGTTCGGCCTGAGGACCTCCAAGGCAGCCGGTTGTCCATTGTTTCCGTCGCTGGTGATGATGACTTTTCGCCACCCGGCAGTGGGAACGTCCCGGATTCGACCTCGATTATTTACGGTAAACCTTGCCAGAGTTCACAAATAAAAATGGCACTTGTTCCGAAAGTTAAAACTGCAGCTGAAATCGTTGTGTAGAGGTAAAACAAGACTTGATAGTTTACCGCTGTTTGCAGCTTGCGACTGATAGAGGCATGTCATTTTTTTCAACTGCCGTTCGTTTTAGAAGTTAACAGACTTGGTCCATAAAGTTAACCATAAAATCCTTCGAAGAAGCTGGCCCGGAGCCATCGAACTCCCGGGAAAGGGTACTTTGTATGCTAATAAAAAAGTTGAACCGGTGATCTTCAAAGCATACAAATGATTTTGGGGCTAGAAGGAACGTGCTTCGGTCGGATGAGAGAGAGAGAGTACATGAGCGCTTGACAGGGCGAGACGAGGCAAGTAAAGTAGTGAGTGGGCTCTGACATGGCCAGTAATTTGATGGTACTTTATAGTGAGTGTCTTAAATTGCAAGCTTTTACGATAATGGAGGCGAAATTTTTGGCGCAAATGGTCGAATCTCTTTGTTGAATTTGCATGCAGACGAGTCGGAATGTCAATACATTCGGAAAAATCTGCAATCACTTAGGGGCACTGTGAGGGCACCGAAGAAAAAAAGTTTACCGGACCGAATTCGAGTAAACAGCCAAAATGTACCTTGCGGTGTGCAATTTTTGCGCGTTCGGATCAAATAAAGCGGTCCTAGTGGAGCAAGTTGCCGGTGGAAAGTACGAAATAAAATAAAAACAAATGCATCGTTATCTTTTATCGACGTGTTTGCTGTCTGTTTTCGGCTGGTTTGCTATTATGAATCGACACTTTCAGCCATGAATGGAGTTAGTTTTTAATGTACTTTCACGAAGTTTTTAAATCTACAATTGAAAGAGAAATTGCTTTCGATTATTGCTTTTGTTTTGTAAAATTTGAGAAAAGCTTCATTGTTTGATGCATACCAGCAAAAATGAAAAAGTCAACTGAACCAACATAATTTGCAATTTTTATTAAACTTGAGAGCAGAACACAAATGGCAATTTTCGCAATTGATAATTACTGCAAATGCATATCATTTTTCAAGTTTAATTTTCAAACAACATGTGCTACGAAATTAACTACCCGATGAAATATTAAACATAGTTCACAAATCACACAGTGCCAGGGGGAATAAGACTTTTTCATCGCGTCTTTCGTCTCCATGGCACGCCATTTTCGCCAAGTGATTTGATGGATGATTCGAGTGACAGTCAAATAAAGAAGAAGATACCGAGCAAGCTGCCTATGATAGCGCGCGGCTTTCGGAGGTGCGAGACGAGGCGAGTAACAGTTTAATTGAATCAAATTGGATGATTAATTATTGCCAACTGAATTAAATGACTGAAATCGGTCGGTTGCTGCTGGGAATCAACCGCGTCAACTGCTGACTGGGTGGTGCAGGGAGTCGTAAGAGTAGGAGTAAGTCTGACCTGGAAAGTAAACGATACCGTCACGAAAGACTTTGTTTGTTTAGTAGAAAATTAGAATCGCTAAATTAGGAAAGTGATCGCGATGGCTATACAATAGAGTGATTGGAATGGTTTCCCATTTGAAATGCAGAAGTAAGGGTATAAAAATAAAATGCTAAAATTATCTTCCAGTTTGGTGAAAATGAATTATATATTTCTGTTTAATAATATGGAATTCCAATAAAATATCAGTATGCTTTACCACGTTATTCGGCTTGATTTATTGGACGTTAGATTACCAGAAAATCATAACAGCGGAAAAATTATACACCCTGTGGGTTTTCTTTCTTTTTTTTCTTGTAACGCGTATTGCGACAGGATCTACTACCTACAATGGTAAAACTTACTAAACCAATGGCATTGGTACCATTATCATCATCATCATCATCATTCCTTGTTAAAAGCAATACACCCCAACCCATCCTGCCGGCCATGGTTACTTCTCAAGATTGCTGCCAGTGTATGCATAAACTAAATCAAATATTTGCCCGAATACTATTCTGTGCTATTTCTTCCTGACGTCTACGGTCCGGATTGGGGGGCATTTGCTACGAAGAAAGATCCATCTTTCTCGACACCGGGAGATTAAACTGGCACTATTTTTTTTCGGTGGTCGGTCCTCGGTTTTGGAATGCAAAAGGGCCAGAAGCAAAAGCAGCAGAAGCAGCAACAACGCCATCCATTTCGCAACTATGCAACTGGGAATGCGCTCTGTGTATATATTTTCTATACAGGAGTGTATATGGCGTTTGCTGTACGGTTTGTCTAACCTTGGTACGCCTCGTTGATCATTCCGGTGGCGTTCTGTTTGCTGCTGTTTCGACTGAATTGCACCAGAAACCGTCGTCGCTGTACAGCATCGCAAGGCTGACCGGGCAGCTTGGGTTTGCAGACTTTTTTCTTCCTTCGTGCTCTGTTGGCTAAACTGTTGGAAAAAGAAATGACAGCTCTTTGTACAGGGATGCATACAAACGACGTTGTCAGACGCACAACAACCAGAGCGATCCAGCATTCAAACAACATATAAATTATTTCTACTTCGGTGTGGCTGTTTCGCAAATTTTTCGGGTGAGTTTATTTCCACTAAAATGGTTGCTTTCTGGAAAATTGCGTTCTTTTTACTACAAACAATTTCTTGAACAGTTTCGTAACATTGCACGAAGACTGATTGGATCAAATAATGTTCAAAATTATTTTCAACATGTACTTATTGAAAATTTAGGCCGCAAGGCTACCGCATCTGCTTAGGCAAGCAAGTGACCGTGGGTTCGAAGTAGAATAAGGCCATTCGATGTCAAATGACTTTAGCATAAGTTTATTCTCCGGCCCCTTATTACCCTTCCTTCATATTGAATTCTATATTACACCGATGAAGCCTCTTGACAGTGCAAAAGTCACTCTTATAAAGGGTGTCCCGCATCAAATTACATCGCGGAAGAAACGCTGTAGAAAGTTACCCACTGGGTATTTTCTCTCGAAAATTTGGGTAGAAGTAGTTTAGAATGTATTGTTTACACTGTATTTTTATCGTGGTCAGTTTTTCGAAAATTGGAAAAAATGGCGTCTCCCGAAAACCAACGCCGCGAATTTATTTTGCGTAAGCATCTGGAAAATCCTCAAATCTCTCACCATGGCTGATGAGACTTATGTCAGGGCGGACTTCTGTCAGTTTTCGGAAGAAGTAAAAGGATGCATAAACTTTCATAGTTTGCCAAGAAATACATTATGTGGCAAACGGAGTGCGCCGTTCGTGACTACCGGGACTGTAAACGGGCAGATCTACCTCAAGGAGTGTTTACAGAAGCATCTGCTTCCTCTATTGAAGCAACACGAGGGCCCTGCGAACTTCTGGCCGGATCTCCCACTATCCAAAGGATGTTCTGGAGTGGTACGAAGCCAACGGAGTTACTTTAGTACTCAAGGACAAAAACGCACCGGAACTAAGGCCCATCGAAAAATACTGGGCTATTATTTATTTATTTATTAATCTTTTTCCATCCAGCCTAGTGACTTTAATGAACTTAATTAAGCAGAATTAAAACTAAAAACAGAACAACTTTTTAATCTATTGTTAAAAATGCGTGCTGGTTCACCGAACTCGAACTATTTTTCGGCCATGCTGAAAGTGCGGATCATGGATGTGATCGGCTCATTTAGCCCACAAGAGGTGCGATGAAAGTTGTGCTGTAGTAACGCCGTCGCTCCCGGGTCGCCCGGGACGCCTCTCCCGCTCCAAAAACTGCGGGGGTTATGCCCAAGATGCGTTTGAACACGGAGAACATATAATTTACATGGAAGGAGCGTCAAATATGGCTCTAGCTCTTTCAAATCCCGTCCTAGCGCTTCCTCGAAGATTTAAGTCATATGACGATCGATGGCTATACCTGGAAATGCTTCATGTACTTACTGGAGCAGCTAGGCTAGGAGGTGCAAGCTTGAGCGCCTGTTCTCCAGGTGAGGCGTGACTTAACAGCGTCTGACTCGGAGTGAGTAGCTGAATATGAAATGCTGTCTTCCGCAAGCTATACTTAAGATTGCCGGTACATCAGCAAGATGTAGATATCGCGATTCTGGTAGTACATTTTTTAGGTAACGATTAAAAATTTGGTATCTGGAATGTCCGAACTCTCCATGAACCGAAAGGTTCTGGCTTGCTTGCTCTAGAGTTACATCGACTCGGAATGGAGATCGCTGGTACTCAGGAAGTTCGATGGCCTAAATTCCGGAGGAAGGGAGTTCTCTGCATTAAACTCTGTTGCAGGCACTTTTTGCAAGTAATCTACTAAAGTGGCGTTAGAAAGACAGAACTTTGGCATCGGTTCTGTAGTGTTGGGAAAGCAAAAACAATGAGTTATTCTGTCGGTGCCCGTAGATTAGAGATGGTCGGGTTTCATATTTTCCAAGCCCGAACCCGACCCGGGCCCGAAAATTTTTTTGCTGTCGAACCCGGACCCGACCCGAACCCGAATTTTTATTTTCTGTCAAACCCGAGCCCGACCCGAACCCGAAATTTTATTTTTGGTCAAACCCGAACCCGACCCGAACCCGGATTTATTTTTTTCGCTAAGCCCGAACCCGACCCGACCCGAACCCGATTTTTTTTTCTGCCAACCCGATCCGAACCCCAATTTTTATATTATGTTAAACTTGAATTTTATATTAATTTTCATAAAACTCACACCTCGATTTAAATCTCGGTAATTTTCTTTTCGTAACGTTCGAGCTCTAAAATTTATTTAAAATTTTAGGTTTTTTTCACCTTTCTTTTGGAACTGAATTGAAAATTCTAAAAAATTAAAGTATACACTAGAATCGTTTCTCTTACTTTTCACGGGAATATCTCTTAAGTTTTTTATGAAACCTGTAAAAAGTGAAAAGAAAAATTTACATGAAAAATTATTTTGAAATGCTTGGATCTTGTTTCATTATGTTATACCGGTATCTAATAGCTGAAAGCTAGTTCTTAGTCTAAAGCACTAGCACCTTAGTTTAAAGGTAGCAAACATAAAAGGGATTGATTTTAACACTAAACATACCGACTTCATTCTACAAATATTTTTCGCGAGAAGACCGGAAAAGCAATGGGTCAAATGACCCCTTCACGACGATATATTTAGTGTTAAAGACAGCTAAACTTACAACTATTCCGAGGCACGAAACTTTTTGGAAATCGAAATAGAAACCAATAATTTATGATAGCAAACAACTGTAGTCTTCTGTCAGTCCACCCAATCACTAGTTTGGGCGCAGTTATGACATGATCCATCTAACGAATTCTGGAATATATGACTTTTAGTCTAAACTCGATCTAAATCTGAAAATACTAAACCGGCTAATAAGCAACCAGTCCAGTGTAGCTGATATCTAAGTCATACTAAATATCATTAAAGTACTGTTTATTTTATTATGTTAAAATAATACTTTTACAAGAACTGAATGTGGAGATGGTTCGGTTTCTCATTACCCAAACCCGAAACCCGGACTTATTTTTTTCGTTAAGCCCGAACCCGACCCGAACCCGAATATTTTTTTCCTGCCAAACCCGAACCCGACCCGAACCCGACACCTGGTAAAAGTGTTAAGCCCGAACCCGACCGGGTTTTTTTCGGGTTTCGGGTCTGAAAACCCGAGACCCGACCATCTCTACCGTAGATGACCGTATATTTGTGTTGAGAATTAAAGGAAACTACTGTCTAATCAACGTATACGCACTAACAAATGATAAAGCCGATGATGCCAAGGCCGAGTTCTACGACATACTCGAAAGGATCTATGGAGAGTGCCCAAAACATGACGCGAAAGTCGTCATCGGAGATTCAAATGAGCAGATCGGGAGGTAAGAAATCTTCCGTCCTGTCATTGGAAGACATAGCCTTCATCTGTCGACTGATGACAACGATGAGCCTCAACATAAATTTTGCCGCGGCCAGAGAAATGGCCATCTGTAGCATCTACCCAGCAAACATTTTCATATGCATATTTATTTGGCGCATGCATTTTTCATATGCACTTTTATTTGGCGCTTAGGTTGTCCTTTGGCGATCACAAAGTGTCATTTTACTAAGTTTTTTTTTCTTAAAATTCATAACGTTGTAGCATTGAATCAATTTTTATAATTCTGATACCTAATAACAAGCTTTGTAATAATTTATTTAGGAAAAATACCAGGCTAAATGAAGCTAATCTTTTTTATGAACGCAAAAACACTGTAAATTTGTCTTTTTTTCGAGTTTTTATAGTTTCAGCCAAGAGCAGTTTTTTCCTATAGGTTTTTTGCATAACATATCAAAAATTTTAATATTTTTTTCTATTTTTGAGATACAATTGTTAAAGAAACAACGTTGTGAGAATATAAACAATACACCGGAAAGTCGAAATTCAATCGTACGGATATCATTATACCATTATCGCAGCAAATTTCGTCAACTCGAGATTCAACTCTCCAAGTGTAGCTCAAATTAGTTTCCCAATTCTACCAATTTGAATTGCAGAAACCATCAACACACCACACCGGTCGGTCCAGTCAACCAGCTTGATAGAGAACCAAATTCTGCAATGTTTTGCCTTTCTACTATATAAATATATAGTATAAAGGTATAGAAATCACTTGGAAAACCGAAAATGGAAAGAAGGTCCTGCGGGCCAAATGTTATATACCATTCGACTCAGTTTCGAAAACTGAGCATTTTCTGTGTGTGTGTATGTATGTGTGTGTGTGTGTGTGTGTGTGTGTGTGTGTGTGTGTATGTAACGCTTTTAATCTCACTCACTTTTCTCGGAGATGGCTGGACCGATTTTAATGTTCTTAGTGTCAAATGAAAGGTCTAGGTGTCTCATTGGTCGCTATTGAATTTCATACTGATCGGACTTTTAGTTCAAAAGTTATGTATAAAAATACGAAAAATATGGGACTTCATTATCTCATAGATCCCTTAACCGATTTGAACAAAATTGATTGCATATGAAAGAGGAGCCTTGCAAACCCTTAACTACCAAATTTCATGATGATTGGACTTGTAGTTTGAAAGTTACATAAAGAAATGTGAAAAAATAGTATTTAAAACATATTTTTGTAACATTTAAGAATTAATTCAATGAAAAACATCACAAATTTTATTATTATTTGAAAATTACTGCTGAGATCTATCGAACGAAACCGAGTTATTTAAAATCGGACGGTTCATTCAAAAGTTATTCAAACTTTAACACTTAAGCACCGTATATTAAACCGTTAAAACGTGTGAAATCAAAACGTATCAATCAAATGTTGATTGTATTCAATGTGTACGATGTATGTATGTATGTATGTATGTATGTATGTATGTATGTATGTATGTATGTATGTGTGTATGTATGTATGTATGTATGTATGTATGTATGTATGTATGTATGTATGCATGTATGTATATATGTATGTATGTATGTATGTATGTATGTATGTATGTATGTATGTATGTATGTATGTATGTATGTATGTATGTATGTATGTATGTATGTATGTATGTATGTATGTATGTATGTATGTATGTATGTATGTATGTATGTATGTATGTATGTATGTATAAATGTATGTATGTATGTATAAATGTATGTATGTATGTATGTATGTATGTATGTGTATGTGATGACAATTTGCAATGAAATTCAAGAAAAGTGAGAAACATGTCAATAGTCAGAAGTTTTTGAAGCCTCTTAGTGGAATACGAACTCTGAAATAAAAGAAAAAAAAACTTTTACCGACTAAATTCCACTATTTAATATTTATTCGCGACAGATACGTATACGCTTTGAAATAAGACACTGATGAAGCCTGCACGTCGTAGGCGAACTACGTATCTGTCGCAAATAAATATTAAATAGCGGGATTCAATTGCAAAGTTTTTTCTTTTCTTTGATTTTAGATTTCAATTGTCATTTTCTTCACTTGCTGTTACTCACAATTGTACACGAAAAGCAAAAAGCGGAGAAAAGCAGTTAATTTAAGTATATAAGTATAGTAGTGTATAGGATCAAAATACTAGTGAGTTGATTTTTCCAAATAAATTTATACAAATTTCAAACAAATTTTGCGCATCAATAGATGCTCTTTTCAATCCATAGATACTAGAGCTTAGAAATGTTATATGAAAAATAGGAAGTAAACGTTGCACGGTAGTAACTTTGTAAGATTTGTTTTCGTTAGTGACATTTTAAAGGACAGATGTCTTATGTCATGTATCATGTTTTAATAAATAAATCAGAAATGACAAGCACTGGAAATCATATCGATCATATTTCTCATTCTCAAGCATGTTTATGGCGCAGTTTTTGCACTATTTTTCGACCTCATCTTGTTTTCCTAACCCTCTAACATTGTAAAAACGATGTGATCAAGTTAATGACTATCTTTTCATGAAAGTACATTCAAAAGAAGCTCAAGTTTTGATTTCCATGCAAAAATAATTATCTGAAGGAGCACCAGCTAAGAAAAAGTTCAATTTCTCTTTTTCATATCTAATGCTCTATTCAGTTATTTTTTCTGATTCAGATATATTGCACAATTGAAGCCAAGCAAACTAATAGTAAAATTTTGAGATTAATCATTTTGTTGTCGAAATCCTTTTTCTTCAAAAGTGAAGTATATAATAATTTTTCTGAACTCTTGTTTTTCAAAGATGTTAACTTTTGAACGCATGGTATTAATATCAAAATATCAAAAAAAATCTACCCTTTGGGCTAAAACCACTCAAAAAAAATATCAAAAAATCTGCTATGAACATATATTTCGAATTGCCAATTCAAAATAAGTTTCGTATGTGGCTCTGAAACCCAAAAGTTAAGGCCGACCGATTATAAAACTAAATAAGGTGTTCATCAAATAACATAAATGACGCTTACAAGTATTTACGCACCCAAGGAAAGAAAATATAATTATTCTACGCAATACGTTGTGAATTTTACTGGCAAATTAGGATTTTGAGGAATACGGAACGGATAATTAAAAATATAGTTAAGTTAATTATAGATGTTCCTGAGAAATTAAATAATGATTATTGTGGCAGTAGAAAGGCTAGGTCACGCCGCTAGGTGGATTAATTCGGGTTTTTTGACTGCATTTCCCCAGATCAGGAGACCGCCTTTGGCAGTGACTATCGTGAATGCTGTTATGAATGCGCTTTGCTTTCAGCAGCGAACAAATATCGAGCATGCACATTTTGTATGTATCCCGCGGGTGGCACCCAGCTTGGACAGATATCAGTGGAACAGTTATGCATGGGCCCACATTCCAGCGGATTCCCTCACGGATAGCGAGTATTTCATTTGTGTACTCTCGAAAATTTATAGTCTCTGATGTGGGATGATGGAACTGCGTTTTGGCTTGTGGACTAGGAATTTGGGTCGACAATTGAAATCTGTCCAGTTGCATAGGTAGTGGAGAGTTTGCCTTTAAACTGTATCACGAGTATAGTCGTGCTTGTACGCTGCTATTGAGCCGTACAATAACATTTCAATTCTATTTTTCAGTTTTAAGTGTTTCCGAGTATTGTCAAGTGTCAAGACCATTTAAACGGTCAACTGATTAAACGAACTCTTTGATTGATTTGTTACGCTTTTTGCTTCAATTTGACATACAGTATATAACAGTTTTAGCCATGGTGTTTCAGTTTGTCGTATGAACATTGGATTGGCTACATACTGGCTAGTCGGCATGTAAGCTATGTCAAAGTTCGACATAATGGACAATTTATTGTACAGCGTCAGTTGGCTCTGAATCGTGCTTAGCCTTGATTGTTACTGCCAATTGAAACTGCCTGGTTGCGTTAACCGAGAAACATCAGTCACTAGCGAGTGGCAGCCGTATCATTGCAAATGATAAGGTCACTAACGGGCCACCGGTTTTTTTATGACAACAAATGACAGTTGAATTCTTTTGCAAATTGAAAATTCCTCGCCATGCGTCGTTTTATGCTAAACTTCACTCTGTCGCCATAAAATGAAAATATGAGCACAGGCACCAACGTACAAGAGCTAACCGTCCAGTTAGAGCTACTCCTACGATGATCCTATATATGTCTTCGCTTAACTGTAAGAGGCTTTCTTTTGATGTTGTAACTTGCTTTGTTCAGGTTAACCACCATGCCGCGAAGTAGCTTAATAATAATTTCTCCATCATTGCACATGACATCCAACAGAGTTGGCCTGCGTCGTAAGGACGGTGGCTAAGCTGTTCGGTCCTGTTTTACGATACCGTCGCCGTACGGTTTTTATTAGTTCTTTGGCGTTCACGATTTAATCTACTCGGTGGTAATTCCAACGGAATACGGCCCCAGTTGTTAACTGATTGCGAACACATGCTATGAAGAGCAAAGTTGAAATGCCTGACGAAGATTTACGCAGACAAGCAATTTTGATTGCAACGATAAAGATAGTCTCGAGCTATTAGGGAAATTGATACGAATTACTTACCGTATTGAAAACCGTTATGGTTTATATCCTTATTTCATTAAATTAAATTCTTTTTATGATACCTTTATGTTAAATTGGTTTACAAAGAAAAGTAATTTAAACATCTTTCTTTGATTGAAATATCAACAGTAAAAAGCAATACGTTCGAATGCTTTTAGTAAAAGTCTGTAATTTCATCAAAAACTAAACTATATCGGCTCATTTTTTTAAATTTTTTACTTCAAGCACGGAATTGTGAATGTAATTATTTTTTACCAATTTTTTTATTCGATCTTCAGAAGCTGAAACGAAATCAGTTACCCCATTTAGCAGACACTGGAAAACTCTACTTGTAAATAACAACATCTTAAATGCCAAACTTTATCGCAAAGTGCAACAAATTGTATGCATTTCTCAAGTAACAGAACAAGCTGATGCTGTCAAAAAATCTATTCGGTATTCTGCCAGAGTTGGTCTTTATGAGGATTGTGTATGTGTTTTCGAGAAGAAGCCACTGCTGCAGCACTACTGTGTACAAACATTTCATTTGGATGTTATTATTGTTAGTCAGCATGTTTTCCCACAAAGATAGCGGAAAATGTCAGACGTTCGTAGGTCAGTTCGGGTAGGCGGTCGGTGAAATGGAGGAAAAACTTTATTCGTTTCCCCCACCCCAGGGCTAAGTATGTGTGTGCGTTTTAGTTCTCACAAATGCTCAGTTATCTTTGCGGCCTGGTTGGTGGCTGATGGCACACGGAAACACTGCTTCTTCGATAAGCGAATACCGAGAAAAGCGGATGAGGAAGGAAACCTTCCGAAAAGCCATAAAGTTTCCCATTTCTCATCAGCAGACAAATTCCGACTTCATCCGGGCTGTGCGCACCAGCAACCGCTCCCCAGTCAGTGTGTCAATCGCATGCCATCCTTCTGTATGCCAGCCTGCCAAAACACCCGTCAGCTGAAGTCTCCGATAGCAGAAGCTCCGTTTTTCGCCGTCCGTCTCGGGAGTCTGTATTCGCACGTGTGTCACGAAGCGTTTCACTCAATTTCACTCCACCACTATAAACTTTATAGAATTATAAAGATGCCAAAAATTATTATTGTTATTATTATTGCACTTCATTCTGTCTTGCTTCGGACCAGCGGCAGTGGTGGGTTAGAGTGTGATGTCACTGAATCTCTAGAAAGTCTCCAGAGTCAAGCAAACCTACTCACGCCACTGTTGTCGAGTAGCATTTTCTCGGATCTGGCAGTTTCCACGATTTCCTTTTCTAAATTGAACTCAACAGTGAAAACTTCTCGCGCGTCTATCGAAGTTTACAAAAGTTCTTTTTTCGACGAAAAGTGCAGAAAGGACTTTCCTTGTTTGACCTCCCCGAATGGGAATCAACAAGGGCAACCCTGGCACCACGGCAGAGCAGCATAGTAAAATCAATATTAAAATAAAAATTTATTGTTGTGTGATCGGACTTTCATCGCTTGCAACATTGCCGTACTGGCATAGTTCCAGATTTGCGATAAATTCTGGATCCTGGGCCTTTTCGAAGCCGATTTCGCACACACGTTGCCCGAGACCGTACACAAATCCGACCTAACGATCCGGTTAGCTGACAACTTAATGGCACTCCGGTTGCCAAAATCGAACTCTCGGCATATTATTGTGTCTCTGTGTGTGTCTATCGAAATCTCAATAAAGCGGGCAGAATGATAGAGAGACACTGTAGCAACTCTTGCAGCATAACAAATTATCGTAAAAACACGTCCGCACCGGACCTGATAGATGGCCAGGCGCCGACCTCCCTTTGTACCGCCCACCGAACCGCTGGCTGCTCGTTCCAAGCAGTGCGCATTCAATCGATTCCGCCCAGTTAAGTGGATTTGGATCCATACATCTTCGGGAAAGTAGGCAGCAATTCTTTCGTGGAAATGATTTAGATACTAGAACCGTACAAATTTGGATTAACGGAAGGAATCCGGCTAATGCGGAATGAAATTCAAATTTACGTCCGATGCTTTCCGAGAAAAAGATATCACCGGGATGACCTTGGTTTGAGTTTGAGTGCTGGGAAACATTTCAGATCGTGCGTGGTTTTATGTTCAAATGTGCGAAATTTGCTGGAAATGGCAACCCGTTAAATTTGATAGGTATAAATGACTTTTAAACGTCTTAGACTGGAGGAAATATACTCTATTCAATTCTGTTGTATCCATAATTGAAGAAGGTGATCCTTTGTGTTATGTTATGACTACAATATTCTAAACTTTAGATATTCTAAACAAAAGTTGGAAGAATTACTACCTGAATATTACGACTAGTCAGTGTAAATGAAGAAAACTTATCTTAATTTTTAATGTAAATTAGTCTGAAAATGTAATAAATCTCGTTATGTTCCTGACCCGGAAAATGCAATCCATCAAGTTGTTACACAACGTTGAAATTGTTGGGCTATTGAAGTAAATACGATTTACTTCAATATTGCTTGCATCATCGAGTCAACTTTCAAAGTCAGTATCAAATCTCTTTCATTTCTCTTGTGGCTTTTCTCTGAGAATAATTGGTTAGCATGATAGCAATTTTAACCAAGTTAATTGAAATATAAGTTTAATTCCCTTAACCCCTTGCGGGTTTTGATTGTTGGAAACATCGATGAATCGCAGCTGATTATAAATTATTGTAAAAATTCCTATTCCTACAGTATGCTCGAGTTGTAGTTTTTCATACACGTCAGACCGTGTCCGTCGCACGCGGTGATCTAGTGTGCTAGGCGTGATGTATGAATTCGAGCTGTTTTTAGACACTAATTTGACACTCAACACGTTGCGTTTAAAATTAAATTGCAACGAAACTAAAAGAGATAAGCGTTACACGTTAAGATACGAATTGTACAACTGTGCTAGGACTTCAAATTGGTAAAAAAAGTAATTAACTTTAACATGCCTTTTGAGGAGAAATTGGATGAAAACGCCTTGAGAAACGCTCATTTTCAAAGCATTTGGCTTCTGAGAAGTTTCTAAATTTTATGAAGTAGGTGGCTTAAGGACAATTTTCAGTGTAAAATTTTCTTAGCTTTTGAATAAAAGCAATAGAATTGAGCCAACCAGCATGCTTTTTATACTAGAGCTAATACAGTGGTTTTCCGATTTTATCTACCCATCCGAAAATTTTTGGTAGTTATATTTGGGAAGTAGACAAATTTGGAAAAAAATAAATCGCTCTAAAATTAATTAAATGAACAAAAAATACTTACTTACTTTAGTGGCAACGGTCCGTTACCGATCCTGCGCCGAACGAATTATAGTCCTCCAGTACCGTCGGTCCTGGGCTGCCGTTCTCCAATCCTCACGAACACCAGCTGAACGTGCATCGTCTTCGACAGCACATACCCACCGGGTGCGGGGTCTGCCTCGGAGTCTACGGCCTCTTCCTGGTTCTCTGCTGAAAATAGTTTTGGCTACTCTTTCATCGGGCATTCTGGCCACGTGTCCAGCCCACCGCAGCCTGCCACATTGCACTACCTTCACTATATCAGCATATTTGTATACTTGGTACAGCTCATGATTCATGCGTCTGCGCCACACTCCATTTTCCATTTTGCCACCAAGTATAGATCGCAGAATTTTACGCTCAAAAACCCCAAGCACTCGCCGATCAGCTTCCTTTAGCGTCCATGATTCGTGTCCGTAAAGGGCCACCGGGAGGATTAGTGTTCTGTAGAGCGCCAGTTTTGTGCGAATTTGCAAACTACGGGACTTCAGCTGGCTACGTAATCCGTAGAAAGCCCGATTCGCGGCTGCAACTCGTCGTTTCACTTCGCGGCTTACATCGTTGTCACATGTCACGAGTGTACCAAGGTATATAAATTCCTCCACTACTTCATATCGTTCCCCATCTAACTCCACCTCGGCACCAACACCACTTGAGCTCCCACGTTCCCTACCAGCAACCATGTACTTCGTTTTGGCGGTATTAATGGTAAGTCCCAATCTCGCTGCTTCCCTTTTAAAGGGCCTAAAGGCCTCTTCTACTGCTCTACGGTTGATTCCGATGATATCGACGTCATCCGCAAAACCAAGAAGCATGTGAGATTTCGTGATGATAGTTCCATTCCTTTCCACGTTTGCTCTTCGTAATGCACCTTCCAAGGCAATGTTGAATAGCAGGTTAGAGAGTGCGTCTCCTTGCTTCAGTCCATCCAACGTCACGAAAGCAGCTGAGGTCTCACCCGCTATTCTAACGCATGATTTGGATCCATCCAGCGTCGCACGAATCAGCGTAACTAGTTTCGTCGGAAAACCATGTTCTAGCATTATCTGCCACAGCTCATTTCGTTTAACTGAATCGTACGCCGCTTTAAAATCCACAAACAGATGGTGTGTCTGCAAGTTGTACTCCCGGAACTTGTCTAGCAACTGGCGCAGGGTAAACATCTGATCCGTCGTGGAGCGACCCTCACGAAAACCCGCTTGGTACTCGCCGACGAAGGACTCCGCTAACGGTCTCAGTCTGCAGAACAGGATACGGGAAAGCACCTTGTAGGCAGAATTGAGCAATGTAATTCCTCGATAGTTTTTACACTCCATTCGATGTCCCTTTTTGAAAATTGGGCAAATGAGGCCATCCAACCACTCCTCCGGCATTTGTTCTTCCTCCCAGATCCTGACAATGATCCGGTGGATTGCTTCGTACAGCCGCTCGCTCCCCGCTTTTAGAAGTTCAGCCGGGATACCATCCTTCCCAGCAGCCTTACCGTTTTTCAGCTCACTGATTGCCTTCTTAACCTCCTCCTGTGTTGGTGGCTCCACAGCTTGACCATCGCTTACAATTTCTATCCTGTCCCTGCTGATCTCCTCATTTACCTCTCCATTCAATAGTGTCTGGAAGTGCTCCTTCCACCTGGCTGCTACCGCCGTTTTGTCGGTAAGCAGGTTGCCAGCACTATCATTGCACATCACAGGCATGGCAAAATTCCTGCTTCTCACCGTTTTATAGAAACTCCGTGTGTCGTTGCTGGCGTATCGCTCCTCTGCGCCGGCAAGCACGTGCTCCTCGTACTCGCGTTTCTTTAGACGATGGATTCTTTTTTCCGCAGCTCTAGTCTCTCTGTATCTCTCTCTGTTTTGACGCGTTGCCGCAGTGAGCATGCGACTCCTGGCCTGGTTCTTTTCGTCTGTCACTCTCTGGCATTCGGCATCAAACCAGCTGTTACGCTGTCTTCCACGCGTCGTGCCTACCACCTCTCTCGCTGTTGTTTGGATGGCACCATGGATGTTCCTCCACAGCCCATTTATATCTTCTTCTTCTACCTGCTGTTCTGCGATCCGCTGGTCAAGCTTCCTGGCGTACTCCACTGCAACGCCGTCTGCCGTTAACCGCTGGATGTTGAAACGCAGCGTCCTTTCAGTGCGAGCTTTCGCCGTGTTCGACAGCCTTGCGCGAATCTTACTCACTACGAGATAGTGGTCAGAGTCGATATTTGGTCCACGAAAAGACCGTACATCGATAACATCCGAAAAGTGTCGACCGTCAATCAAGACATGATCGATCTGAGAGCTAGAGTCTCCATTTGGATGCCTCCAGGTTTGTTTCCGAATATTCAAACGTGGAAAGTAGGTGCTACAGATGGCCATCCCTCTGGCCGCGGCAAAATTTATGAGCCTCAGACCGTTATCATTGGTCGTCAGATGCAGGCTATGTCTTCCAATAACTGGACGGAAGAATTCCTCCCTCCCGATCTGCGCGTTTGCATCTCCGATGATGATTTTCACGTCGTGTTTTGGGCACTCTCCATAGGTCCTCTCAAGCTTGTCGTAAAACTCGTCTTTAGCATCATCGGATTTATCATTTGTCGGTGCGTATAAGTTGATTAGGCTATAGTTGAAGAATTTGCCCTTAATCCTCAACACGCATATACGGTCATCTACGGGCCTCCACCGGATAACTCGTTGCTTTTGTTTTCCCAACACTACGAAACCGACTCCATGTTCAGCTTTCTTACCGCCACTGTAGTAGATGTGGTACTTAAAAGAAGTGCCTGCAATAGGGTCTACTGCACGGAACTCCCTTTCTCCGGAATTTGGCCACCGAACTTCCTGAATAGCAGCGATCTCCACTCCGAGTTGATGCAGCTCTCGAGCAAGCAAGCCAGCCCGTGCCGGTTCATGGAGAGTTCGGACATTCCAGGTACCAAGTTTCCAATCGTTATCCCTTAATCGTTTCCTTGTCCCTTGCCGTGTCCTATACCGATTGTTCCGTCCTGAATTTCTTTGTTCGTTGTTCGTGGTAATTGAGTTTTCGGTATACTACCTCACCGGGGTCGCGATACCTACATCCCGCTGATGGGTCTGCCATCTTAGGTATAGCTTGCGGGATACAGCATTTCATATTCAGCCGCCCGTTACGAGACAAACGCTGTGTGAGCCGCCCCTCACCTGGAGAACAGGCGCTCTAATTCGCACCTCCTAGCTTAGCTGCTTCAGTAAGTACATGAAGCATTTCCGGGTAAGGCCATCGACCGTCATCATTTGACTTAGATCTGCGTGGAGGCGCCAGGTGGGAGCTTGAGAGAGCCAGAGCTATGTTTGACGCTCCTTCCAGGTAACTCTCTCCATTTCATACCCAGAACAAAAAAAAAAAAAAAAAAAAAAAAAAAAAAAAAAACAAAAAATATTGTTAACATTTTCTTCAATTATGTGTTATTTTAGTGTAATTTTACGCATTGGACTCATTTTATTCATTACAATCATTAGCCCTAATGCATATCAATCAACTCAGCAATTTTATGAAAAAAGACATCAAAATTCAAACTTACTCCGATTTGATTCAAATTTTGTATACTTATTTCTTTGCAGTGAATTCTAGACCCGTATTTTTATTTGGCTCTTTGGGTTCTCTTTTGTGAGTCAGTGTGGTCCCAAAAATATCAATTTTTTCACCTTTCTTTCTTTAAAAACTCATAACTTTTGAACCACTGAACCAATTTAAATGATGTTAATACCAAATGCAAAGTATTTTAATGAGGTTTTCAGAACAAAATATTGGACTGAAGCGAAAAGTTTTTTACTATCGCGAAAACATTGAAAACTTTCGCTTTTTCGGTTTTCATGCTGTGTAGACCAAAGAAACAGTAAATGTTTTTAAATTGTCGAGAATACTATGGAGACGCCTAGTTCTTGTTTTTATTGATGATGATAAAAGGGGTATTTTTGACAAAGAAATGCGTCTCTAAAATAAAACACAATGCGTGTCCATTGCATTTTCGCAACTTTATTTCTAAAATAAAGAGTATCTCAAAAACTAAAAATGTTACCTATCTGTTTTTTGATAATTTATGTAAACAACTAGCTTACCATTGAAAGTATAATGAAAACATAAAAAAACAAATATCTTAAATGTTAAAGAGGTTCAAGGCTCTTACAAAAAATGTATTGGCAATCATAAAAAACGTTCAACGTCAGTTTTAGGTTTTTTTTCTGTTAAGTTCTCTTTTATTTGGTAAGAAAATAATTAAAACCGGTTCAATGGTTCAAAAGTTAAGAATTTTTAAGGAAAGAAAGGTTGATAAACCATAGTTTTTAGCGGAGACGGCGTGTGCCCGTTAGCGTTACGATATATAAAAATCTCACAAAGGAATAATAACGCAGATTTTTAATACGAAATATTAAAAATATGCGTAACAAAATAAATGGATGTTACTGGATATGAAATGGGGAAGGCAAACAAGAAAGCGACGAACATAGCTCTTGCCATCGCAAGCCCCTACCTAGTGCCTCCACGCGGCCACGCCCGGTAATGCTCTATTGAGTAGCTAAGCTAAGTGGTGCGATGCTGCGTGGTTCCCGGCTGCCTGATTTCAAAACTGCGATTTTGCGCAGACGGCTGAGCCACACGATCACCTGGTCTATTATTCTAGCCTGATATATTATTCTAATAAAAGTTGTTATGTTGTAGCTTATCAAGCACCTTCTACTGTACAGTGAAAACTTTGGCCGTGACAAGTTTAAATAATGCACATGGATATCAGAATGAAGAATTAAATTAATTGTTGGATATTAGATGCACTAATGGAAACTCAACTGACGCAATTATAATTCATTCGACGGATTGCTGGTGAGATTGATGCTCCATTTAATTTTTTTGCGCTTGTATATTCATATTATATTCATATCGTATATTACTGGGTACATGAACACCTATGAAGATTACATGAGTTTTGACGCATCCTCGTAAAGAAGGTGTTCAACTAACATACCCATTTCTACAATCGTAAAGACATGGCCAGGTGTATGGTGTACTTACGGGTACACCATATCAGCCACCCATGGTGTGTACGGTTGTCTATGCTATGTTATGCTGCAAAATAAATGAATGCTATTTTGCGTATTTGACTCTAACATTTTTATACCCATTCTGTGTATCACTACATACTACAAAAGCCATATAGCTAACTATAAAATACAAAGGAATATTCTCTGTTATACATAAATTCATGAAATCTTCCAAATTTTCATGTCGCATGGCTGAAATGACAATTAAAAAAAAGGTAGATATAACCGGGTTCAAATGGTAGACAAAATCGGGGGTACCTAAAATCGGGTGTAGATTAAATCAGGTGTAGATATAATCGGAATACCACTGTATAACTTTATTTTCCCGCCGGTCCATAAACCACAAACAGCGCAGTAAGAATTATCCATCAGTCATCTGGCTGACTTGATTTCATCTATCCGATGTTTAACGGATATTGCATATCAGAAGCGCTTTTTTCTAGGTGCATTGGTGGTTGCTGTAAGGATTTTTCCTGGAAGTAGAGTGCTATTTCTATGTCCAAAACAAAACAAAAGAAGTAAATGATATTACCCCTTGAAAAAGACACCAACAAAGTGTCGAAACGTCGGGAAAACATCAAACCTTGGTCTTGATAAATTTATCGTAAAGCACCCTGCCAAATATTAATAGTAATAATTTGGTGAAACTTTTAAAATTTGTTTGAAACATGTTGATTTTTTAAACCAATTATCGACTGTGGTCACATATGTTTGTACCGTCCCCTCCATCACTGGGTCTAATGAATTCAATCATGATGCTTTTTATTTCGACAAAATTAATCAAACGATTGTAATTAAGTCTAAGTTCTAATGCCGATGGATTGGATATGCTACCAATAAGATTCCTTAAGACCAACTGAGCCTGAGAATAATTGAACCTATTACGCATTTATTTGTTACTGTGGTCACAATTATAGTGTTTTTCCAGAAGCAAGGGAAATATTAAAAATCATGCCAATTAAGAAAAAGTTCAGTTTGAATACCATAAATGATTTGCGGCCAATCAGCATACTTTGCTCCATATATTTTTTTTTCGCCAATATGCTCCTTATTTAAAATGTTCGAGAAGATCATCAAAATTAGTCTTTACAAGTACATAAATCGTAATAACTTTTTAAGAGAGATTTTTAATCCGGTTATCGTCTAAATCATAGCACTAAAACAGTAATGCTTAAAATATTCGATGACATCGGTCTGTTACTCGATTGGGGTCGCCCTTCTAATTATGTTAGGTTTTTCAAAAGCATTTGACACAGTGTCACATGAAAATTAATGCCGTTCCGTTTCCAGTAGTAAAAATACCAGATATATAAAAGACCCGAGTCTTAAGCTACGGCTTACAATAATGGAATAATAATAATAAATAATAATAAAAGGCTATCCTTTTACCTTTCGAATGAAACTAATAACGCATTAATCGGTTAAGCCATCTCTGAAAAACAGGCGATAATTACTATCTATTCAAAACACTTGTTTTTAGACTATTCGCACTTAATTTTTAAACTATTCGTTTGTTTCTAGTAAAACTTCGTTGAAAACTACGTGTTAGACCAGTATCTAACAAGTCTGTCGTCGAATGCTCACAACTCAACTGAGACAAGTTGTAAGAGCTGGATGACCGTATGTCATATGGGGTACCCTCTTAAGAGTCAATATAGGATCGTAGCACTAGCCTCGCAATGGTCCTGTACTCTTACAGCAAAAATAAAATATATCATCTAGGCTTTGTTTTACAATATTAATCTAAAGAAATGATTATGCAAACTAAATCGGACATTCGAGACAATTCATGGTGGCTGGATGCCTAGAGACTTTATTCCCGTATATCTTCTGAGATCCCATCATCCAACGAAGTCAATCTTGAACCTGTCATTTTTTTACCAAGAATATTCTACGTTCTGCGGTACTTATAATTACATTGAAGCTTGCGGAAAAATATTATTTTGCGTATTTTGTTATTTTTCAGCTGAGCAGCAGAAGTTTTTTATAAGGTGCTAGCATTCTATATCAAAATATATCAGGAAGAATTCTAAAAGTGACCGTTAATGCTCAAAGGAAAAGAAACTATAGAGGAAAATTATCAGAGAGCTTGAATATTATATAGAGTGATAGTATAGATTCCTTGAAAAGATTACATATCAAAGCTCTCAAAATAATTGCATTGAAATTGCAATTGAAACAAGAAATGAATATTTCAAAATCGCTTCTATTTCCGGCATTGAAGGAACCCAAAACATAAGCTTTAATCTACGATACGAAGCACCTTCAACGTCACTTAACAACAAAAACATAGCGTACTAAAACATCACCGTTTCTGCTATCGCAAAACCGGCAAGTGTGGAAACTCAAACTTCAATTCCATTCACTCCTGCTGTTTACCCAATCTTCCGGAAATCACGTATGCGAAATATGCCCGCCGCTCGTAATTGGAACACTTTCGCCGTCTCAGCACCGGCTACGATTCCTAACAGCCCAATATTCCTCCTTCGGCCTCTCCAGGCCGGCCCAGGCTGCTGGCACGTCACCGTACCGTGCCGGTAAGAGTGTTGAAAATATTCTGCATTAAAATAATTCTCCCCTTTTTCACCCCCCGCGTCTCGTATGCTCCACCTTCCGAACTCAATCAGCAGCTGCCCTTCGTACACCGACTGACGGGAAGAAGCTGCTATCGTTATTCCAAGCAGGGATCCTTTTGATGTTGCTGGCGAGAGCTAACCCGGTTATGCAACTTAACGTACCTTCTCACATCCCTCCACTTGCCACTCATGTTTTTCCAGCCATGAACCTGTTTGCCGAATTTCAACGCTCTATGCTCAGAGCGGAGCACCAGTACGGCAAACATCCCAACAATGCTGGCCTGCACTCGACACGAAGTCACACATCAGTCAACTACATCCGACTGTCTGACTGACTGCCGAATGGTCCGTGTGTAGCAGAACGAAGAAAACTCTACACACCAGCATATCTTTTTTTAGACCGAAAATGTTGGACCCCTTGATATGCTCGTAGGTATTAAGCATTGAGGCGTGTTTGTGGTAAACACTGCAAGCACTCACACAGAAGACAGGAACTAACGAATATTCACCACTCTATGTAAACAGAAAATTCACCTCACAGAATATGCTGCTAACGTTCGTGTTGAGGACGGTTCCTTCGCAGTTCGCTTTCATGCTTCTTCCGTGCTATGCTCGGTTGTTATGAAAAAGTGCGGCTCATGGCGCAAACTATGGTTTTGATGAGCATTTCCATACCAGCATGTTATCAGGCTGCCCTGGGATTGCCGCCGTCGCCACTCGTTCGGGTCGGCATTGATGTGCCATACGTCTTACAAGCCGAAAACACCGGGCGAAGAATGTTGAGCTCGGGTTGCGCTGAACGTTGCAACGTCGAGAGGGTGGGGTTGGGGTGCCGTTGTTGCATGTAAATTTAGGTTAAACGGAGTACATAACCCCTTATGATGTGCGGGCCTGGTTGCATTGCATTCCGTATGCGCTGCCACTGCGTCTCACGAGGGTGCTGACCCTGTTAATTATTTTCGTTTCGGCTCGGATGATGTTTGGTGATAAGTTGCATGGAGGAGCCTTTTTCGACTGGCGCTGTTGGCAATCGTAGCGAACAGAAACGAAACGAGATGAATGTACATTATAGTGAACGTCATAAAATGAAAGTGCTCTTTAGCGGAGGTTTTTCATTTGGACAGAAAATGGCATGGGCTCGAGTTGGTGTACAAAGTGTATAACGAACTTTTCCACCGACAGAGGGTCGCCATATCGTCTACATGGGTGACGTACGCCCAAGGCTGCAGGAGAGGGTTGTATTATTTTCGAGTAGAACCTATTACTTTTATCATCATACAAAAATACTAAGACACATTTCAGTTTGAGGACACCATGAGACACCATTTTTACTGTGCGAATCAATCTAAAATTCACTAAATATATGGAAAAATAGCTTACTAAAGATGACCTAGATCAGTGGTTCCCAACTTTATTTGGTTTAAGGTCTGGGCCAGGACTTGGAGTTGGAATTGAGTTATTTCTTTAACTTGGAAAGCTGTTTCCATAATACTACTGGGCTGTAAACAGCGAGTTTGGAAGACGTAAATACCCAGTGATCGATATCTTTTCTCCTCCGCTATTTCAAGACTAGTCATTTAAACTGTATGTCGGTACAGCTTGATTTAAATTTTGAAGCACAATATATATATTAAAACAGAGCTATCAAAATTAGGTGATAATTGGAAAACCTCATGTTAGATTG
This sequence comes from Sabethes cyaneus, assembly GCF_943734655.1. Lineage (NCBI taxonomy): Eukaryota > Metazoa > Arthropoda > Insecta > Diptera > Culicidae > Sabethes > Sabethes cyaneus. The sequence continues at coordinate 2,227,714 of NC_071354.1, read as the reverse complement.
CTTTGAGCCACGAACCCGGATTTTACGCAGGGAAATTGTGTTCCAGCATTTAAAGGGTGGAATTCATAAATTGTTCTAGATATATCGAATTGTAGCATACACTTCGATCTAATAATGTTCAAGTTTGATTTGTTTATACGAAGTCTATACAAGGGTCTATACTATCAACATTAAGGGGAAAGACTGTACCTGTAGATGTATATATTCGTAGTCCTACGCCAAACCTGCGTTTGTATACTGAGGCACAGACCCTTCAAAGGTAATTTTGTATTCTCTTATTGATGGCCAAAACTCGGCCCACGGGCCGCATGCGGCCCTTCGTGATGATTCGTGCGGCCCGCGGACTGGTTTGAGGGATGGCGGACTTATAAATAATTTTTTTGATTACACAGAGGTCACGCAGATCAGTCGTAATATCTCGTGCATATTGTAAATCTGATTGCTTTCCAGTTTAAATCTTGTGGTGATTCTTAAAAATCGGCTTCTGCTGCCGTCTATGGAACATTTTGTTATTCACAGAAATGACCAGAGGTCATTGCGGCCCGCGGACTCATGGGGCGATCTAATTTGGCCCGTACCACGCCTATGCCTGGGCACCACTGTCTTATACTATAACTTGTTCACACTATTTTCTGGAAGTCAGCACGAGTTGGTTTCTGAGTGGAATAGGTTCCACTGGTAGAGGTTCAATTCCTTGGGTGTTGTGTCATTGGGTTGTGTAGGTTTTTTTAAAGCTAGTTAGGCCATTGCAAATTATTTTTATAGTTTTTGTCATCCCAATTGCTAAGCACATTATGCTTAAAACAACGTTCAAAGCTATCTAAAATATGAAAAAACACAAAAATAGTTTACAGTTTTTCTAATTTCTTTAAAGTATCGCTAATTTTTTGTTCAAAACCTATAAATTGAAATTGCAATTGGCTATTGTCCTCAACGTCAATAAGGAATTATTTCAATTTAATTTTTAATATTTAATTTAATATTTTTGTGTGAACGTAGTATTTCGAATTTAATGAAAATTACGTTCTTTAAACCCATCAATGCCATACAGATATTCCGGCAGAAAACTGGCCACGAATGACAAGTGCCACATACGTCCACCGAGCTAATCCGCTTTAATGTCAGTCGTTGATTAGCAGGAAGAGAAAAAAGCCGGCAATCGTTCAACCGTCTCAAACAACGCACTGTGTGACCGAGTCCGGTGCTGCTGCAATCCCAACGTTGCATCCTTTCCGGCCGGCGAGCAAGCCGGATGATGATTTACTGGAACTTGCCAGCTTTATTACTCGTTGTTCGTACATTAAGCCACCCTCGTGAGTGCAGTCGTGGTGCTACTAGAAAAGAGTGTGCAGGAGAGAAAACCAAACAAAAACAGCATTCAAAATTGTGAAAATGCGAGATATATAGTTTAGCGGGAGAAAGCAGGCATCATGTGGGGCAGTGTGGCCAAACCATGCTCCGACGGTGCTCATCGGAACCCGGCGAATGTGCACCCGGCACTGGCTAAGCTTATTCGCTTCCTGACCGCACAGCCCATCGCCAGCGTCTCCCTTTCTCTTTCCATATGGAACATACCAGAGTGCGCACAATTCGTCTCATAGTTGGTCGGAATTTACGACCAGTGAAAAATAATTCCAGCAATTTCGTATGTGTTCGCTAGTCCCGAGAAAAAAAACCACCAACGGGTTTAGCCTGGACAATTTCCCGGCGAATAGGAACATAAATTTAGCCACAGCGCAACGGATGCAGCGACATTGTGGCTCGGCTGGAACAGAAGCTGCAGCAGCGATTTTGACTCCATGATAGTTTGGACGTCCAACTAACTACGAAAGGATTCGGTGCGATGCAGCGGCAAGAGCACTCCTGTGAACTAATTTCCTGATGAGGCGTTCGGTCGGTAGGAACGGTGACTGTAGATTGGAATTTTTTTCGAAAAATATGTAATTTTCAATAAGTAAAGAGCATTTTTGGGAAAAATTATGAAGCAATATTCAGTGGCGAAGTTCGTTCAAGGCTTCGGCACAAATACGTCGTTGGACAGTACCGTTTATCGATGGGAACGAATGCTGTGCTGGTCGGTTTCGGTCAGCTGACCGGCTCCAAACAAGGAGCTACCGCTATCGCGACTAGCCAGAAAAACTATTTGCTATCACAAGTCTAGCCACTCGCATAAACTAAAACAACGCATACCTGACAACCGGCAGCGTCGTTGGAGCCGTGAGTTCATGGAACAGCAACCGAACGAAGGTTCTGGTTTTGGCTGTATCCACACATTCACAGTATTCCCTTTGCGGTTCCGAGTACGGGTTGTTACCGGCGGGGTAGCGGATCGACCAAGTGGATTCCATTCGAGAGAGAAATTTAATTAACAAATTCTGGTGGCGTTCGCTGAAGAGCACGGTGCGGAGTTTTTGCAGGATATTTGCGTCTAATAGACGTTGAAGTAGAATGTAATTGGGTTTTAAAAGGGTTCTAGATTTGCAACGGTGCTACCGGTTGGTCGGTCCGATGAAGGTCAAGTTCGCCCGTAGAACGCAAAGTGGGAGATTTACTTGTTCGAACCGGTCAGAGGCAGAGATTATGAGTGCTGGCCATTAGTAATGTTATTCTATAGACGAGGTGACCTCATTAGTAAAATTTATTCCGCTATAATTGAATGCAATTTTCCTTCATTAGGTTATGTTATGTTTTTGCAATTAATTGTGAAAACATTCTACATACGATATATCGCTTGAATCTATAATGAGCGTCAACAATTGGCAACTGGCTTCAATAGGCAGCCACGAAATCGAATTTATTCGAACTTTAAATTTTATGTTTTGCGCCAAAATGTAAATCTATTTTTCCATCAATAAATAATCTTTGTAATCAAAGCATACAACCTGTTCTACGTTTCTATCCTTTACATTGCCCCAAAGTCGAAACTTCAGTGCACCATCACGAACCTAACTTCAGAAGTGTCGATATTAAATTTATATTTAATTCAATCCTGAAATATTGTTATTATTATTCCATTGATTTTGTTCCATCCTTTGCTCGTCTTTCCACGATTCCATTTTAGCATTGATGATCACTTTTTTGCAAACAGAGGATTACCGACTGCCGCTTTACAATAAAACCCGTACATTGGGTAGTTATTCATTGGATTTGGAAACACTCTTCGGTCGGCAAACAGTGGCAAACGTTGCTGCAAATCCGATTGAATTATTCGCTCGGTAGATCGAATCAGCTGGCTCGGTGGCAGTTACAATCCCCCACCTTCTTCTAAATGGGTTTCGCTACAAACTGCACTCCTCGCCGTTTGAGTAAGCCATCGTTAGCACGAAAGGAACCGCTTTGCTGGCATTCGCGCCAAACTCTTTGATGACTGCAAGCTTAGAGCGGTCGGTGCTGGAAGCATGCAGAATGTTACAAACTAAAAATCGAACGCTGCGGTGGCACTGCCTGGCGCCTTTCGTCGTATACCTTCCCAGCTAAGCTCGGATGCGGTCCAAATTTAATAAACATCAACATAAATTTCAATCCAACGGGCAACCATCAACCGCCGACCGACCGGCATTGGGTGGGTGGGTGTCGATGGGATGGCGCAGCATCGACGATGAACGCGACGTAAATTGGATATAAAATTTGCTTAAATCCGGGTGTTTCCCGAAAATGTGCACACCAAAGTAGAAAAGTAAACCTCAGTGGAAAACCAACAAGATGGAACGGGGATTGTCACTGAGCACAGTTCTTTCTCGAGGCGGGCTCGGGGTGTCTGTCAATCGAATTTCAATTTTCGCGTGATTTTTGGTTTTTAGCTAGCGCTCTAGCTAAATGGAGGGTACGGGTAATCCTTTAGAGTAAGATAAACGCGAGACGATACAGTATTGGAAGCGAGCAAATTCATCAGATTGATTGCTGGCGTGAAACTGTGTATATTTATGTGTTGCGCGGTAGAAAGACGTTTGGAAGGGAATAAAATATAGCAACAAAAAAGGGATTTGATTCGAATGAAAAATGTGACGGTTATAAAAAAGGAGGTGCGATAAGGAATGCTTTTTCTACATGTACGCAATTGCGAATCGAATGTGAGAAAAAGTTATTTGTTTTTGCGTCGTCTGTTATGTTATGACTTTAGAAACAAATACATACTTTGACATTTCACAATGGAATATAATGTTCAGAGTCTTGGTAATTAACCAATTAAATAATCAACATTTTTTCTATCTTGCAGATATCTCTCTTGTTGGATTTGATATAAAAGGTAAATATAATTAGCTCTATTGTTGAAACCTTTAACGAATGATTGGTCACATAATAACCTGCGTAGGAAGACACAAGTGGTAATGAGCACTTATCAACTGGTAATTGGCTAAATAGCCCACTCAGTTAACTTCGAGATACGATGCCACTTTAGCAAGCCAGTCTACGTCTTGTAGTAGACACAATTGAATGAGCAACATTAAAAAGAAATGAATTTCTTTTCGTTTGAAAGAAATTTCGTTTGAAAGATAAAAGAAACATAAATTTGTTGAACACTATTGCTTACAATCATTGTTGAATAATCGACATAGTATTACATAGTATTACATAGTTATGCGGATGCACTTTTCCGCAGATCTGGCAACAGGATAAATTGCCATGACATTTCAGCAACACTACCAGTTCTGAAGAATCAAAGTTGGATACATGTTTGACTGTTCGTTTAAATACATCGGATTCCTCTTTGCGCAGTTGTCATTTACAAATAATAAAAAACAGGAAATTGTGTCTGTATTTGACTGAATTTCTTAATTTTTTCGATGTGGACACTATCACTGCGACCAGTGTTTTGATCTACTGTGATATCGTCCAGGTGTATTTCTGTATTCCACACTTCGTTTTTTTGCAGTATTGAGATAGAGTGAGTGAACTGCTCTATTATTCGTGCTTGAGTGCCGATGTTTTCACCCTTTTCCCGTTATGTTTTCACTAGTTTTCAACCAATCTCGCGCTTTAAAGCCAGGAAGTACGCAAACTAGTTAGAGTTTTCCCTTAGAAAATTCTTACTTACCTCTTGCTATAAAATATACCCTAGACAAGGGGCTTCATTGTTTTTTAATGCAAAATCAACCCAATAAACCCATGCTGATGTAATTTCGATATTAAGAATAGCGTGATTATATTAAGATTCGAATCCACGACCACCATTGACGTAGCTAGAGGGGGTTCCTGGGGTACCAGGCCCAGATCTGTCGAATGGTAAACATCTGATCCGTAATAGCGCGGGCGCTCATGAAGCACACCTGTAGCGGCGGGCCCTGTAGCCGCAAGGTTACCGAGTCTGTCTTGACAAGCGAGTGGTCGTGGGTTCGAATCTTAGTAGAATCAGGCCATTCGATGTTAAGTGACTTTAGCATGGGTTTATTCTCAGGCCAGTCCACATCCTTCTTACTAAATTCTGCATTTATTATTAAGGAAGCCTCTTGCCAGGGCAAGTTATAAGGGTGGTACTTGCTTGAGGTGCGAATGAAGCCTCTTGTTCAAGGGCAAATTATAACTTGTTCCGCTTCCTAGTTCTAGGGGCGAGATTGGTAATGTAAAAAGTAGTAAGGAGCACATACATACACACATACACTCTCACTCCGTGCTGAACACTGCTTTACCAACCATGAAGCCTTTAACCGGGGCTGGTTATAAGAATGATACTTGCTCGAGGTGCGAATGAAGCCTCTTGTCCAAGGACAAATTTTAACTAGTCGGCGCACTTCCTGGCTCTAGAGCTAGATTGGTTGAAAAGTAGTAAGAAGCATAGAAGGAAAAAAGGGGTGAAAACACACCGACACTTTTTGATAGCGATAGCGAGTAAGAAGAGGATCACCCCTGCGATATGGTACATTCACCAAAAAGGTTTTCCATGAAATGTTTTCACGAACTGGTATTCGGCGAAATGTTATACAATCACAGCGAATATTGCTATCCACTTTATTTTATCTGGCTAAGCAATAGGGGAGTTGTTTTCTACTTTACTGTGCGGAAAAATTGCAATGTTGTATATTAAATTACCCATGCTTTCATAGTTACGTAACTGCCAAAATGAATCATCTAAGGTTGAACTCCTCAGAAATTTGCAAAACTCGAGATTGTAACAAAGGTCATCCGAGATTCACGCTTTATGTACAACACAGTATAATTTGTGGCAATACAAAGTTTGTCGGGTCAGCTCGGTTAATATAAATTAGATTCGTATTACTCAACATGATTGAACATTACTTTGTTTCGGATACCTGAAAGCTATGTCGATTTGAAACAAAAAAAATTTTCAGTGACTAGCTTAAAAATAATTTGTTTTGGTGGATTTTCCAATGTGTTCATATTCAATGAAAAGTGGCATGGATCGGAGCCGAAAGCGACCAGCCACAATCTGGTGCAAAAACAGACTTTGTAATAATGACTATAATTCAAAAATCAAATGACGATAAGTCATATTTATCATTGTTATCAGGACCAGCTAAAGTTTGACGGCGAAAAAAAGGCACCGATACGATTTTCGGTCGATACTTGCTCCACAAGGATGAAGTTTTTGCTATGTGTCGATCCGAAAAATGCGCACATAAATCATAAATCGTTGAAAGTTTCCGCAAGCCGTCTGGGAATTTCGATAGGATAGGTACAGGTTATTGGAGCGAATGCTTAGGCTCAGGGTTAGTAGAATGAGCAGGGAATGGGAGACGAATGATGACATAAGAAGTCAGAACATCATTTTTTTACAGTGCTTGCGGCTGAAAGTTGATACTTTGATAGAATGAACATATTGAGTTTCTGCTCCCCGAACGAAAAGGGTACAGATAAAATCCTGACAACAATTCGTCTTGTTTCCCCTTTTCAAGGGTATTTGGATGAAGCATCCGCTGATGGCTGTAAAATGAGGACAAAATCGCTATTCTGTCAATTTTGCCAAGGCAAAGAAATTGAAAAGCATTTAGTAAACTTTTAAACACAAATCAACGTCTTGCATCGAATCTCAAATCCTTACCAAAACAATCAAGAATCATCAATCCGAAAACGGCGCTCATTTCCGCGAAGAACAAAACTTCCCCGCCTAAGGATGTTATCATTTACGTAAAGCTGCGCTCTTGGTACGCCAGGGCAGGATTTGGTTGTTTCTTTTCCGCGCTGTCTATCTGTTGACTCAAATGCGATAAATCGATTTCCGATCGAACACTTCTGAATTGATGCGACGGCTGACGAAACTCGTCGAGCAGCAGCGGGAGGCTGCCCCGTCGGAACGTGAGAAGAAAGCACTTTCCTCGCTGCAGGAGGATCCGCTTTTGTTGTTTGCACGCCGACAAAAGGAATTGGAATACTTGTTGTTGTGATTCTTATCCTCCCCGTCCGTCCGTGGCCGCCCTTTTCAGCCCCCTTGGTATGCATTCATCGTTGGAAGCGGCGAAAATTTTTTGCAAAATCATTTGCAAACAGATCGTCTGCGATAGCACAGCGGAAGACTCTCCGGGCCCGGAGCGGAATCGATCGAGCGGTGTGGCAGGCAGACACTGTGAAACTTCCTACCCCCTGTATCAGTTATAGTCGATTGAACTTTACCAAATTTATTCATCGATTCCGATGCGTTTCGTCGCCCGCTCTGGGTGGCACCGCACCGGCCTTGAGGATGCTGGGCTGGTGGAAATTCGATTACCCTCTTGACACCTTTGGGAAAATTGAAGTCGATTGGCGAAACTGGTTGTTCGTTTCCTGAAGTTCTAGACGGCCGTTGTCTCTTAAATTAGTAAAACTTCCTGAAGAGGAAAACTTTCGATGCTTCTGCTATAACGATTTCGTGCTGTGCCTGCAGTCAGTAGTAGTGTGGAGGACGTTCAGTTTTAGAAGAACCAGAAGAGGAAAGACGCTATCGAACGGAAGACTTTTGCAGCCGATCTAATTTGTGTCTTTCATTGATTTTTGTTTTCAAAAGAGCTTAACTCGATTGAAAAGATTTTTGTTACTGCGAATGAGAAGATGTTATCAATCTTTGCCACCGTTAGAGTTTGTACGTTGCGAGTTTTTAAGAACTAATTTGTTACTGTTGCTTGAAGATAATATATGGCGTTTTTGGTTGTATAAGACAAAATCTTTTCTTATTACGGTCGGTTTTTCGGAGATTCCATATCTCCATTAGAAAACATCATTTTGAGCTTCGTAAATCTAGGTTAATGCATTTGCGAGGTCGCAGCACAGAGAGACTTTTTCCGCTCCAACAAATCACCGGAATCACGTCCAACATTGTTAAATTTATAGAAAGTGTCATATTTTGTTCCTGCTGGTGGTAACGTTCTCGCCAGATGACGGAGGTGAGGGAAGCATCACGCATGTCGCATAAAAAAAATCATCACCGCAACGGAACCGCACCGTGCTGGGTAGCAAACATTGCGGTCGGGCGGTCGTCGGTCGGTCGTTCAACGGACGACGGCTTCCCGTTTGCGCATCAACGCGAATAAAAACACACATAATTTTGAGCTCTTTTCATCTTCGCGCTTTTATTTCTGGTTTCATAATGATTCATTTTCGTCGCGAGTCGGTCGTACAGGCTGCTGTGAAACAAAAACAAACATTATCCAAACACCGGCACCGGAGAGCACCGCCGGGAAACAACCGTGGAATCAGACCAAAGAGGAGATTTTGCTGGCAAGGAGTAGGGCTCCGGGCAAGACGAAGATGGAATTGCTAATGAAATTAATTTATATTTTGTTGCCTTTGACATGTTTGTGATTGGATTAGTTAAATGATTTCTTATTTATGTCACGCCTGCATTTCACTGTCCGCTGGCAACCAGCAGGCAAAAAGCTGACAGACGAATCGGCTGAAATGCCTCAGTTCTTGGGCCGTGCCGAACCGAAGGTCAACACCTTTCGGGAACGAAACGCCGTGTCTGTCCGAGTAAACAAGTTGTTGTGTGTTTGGTTGCTGAAGAATGAATGGAATTAGCTGCCCAACGACAGACAGCGGAAAGCGAGAACCGAAGGAAAGTTAATCCCTAAAATGTGACTTTATTTAAGTCAGACAAATCGTGCCGACTTGAGCTTTGTGTGACAAGTGTTCAGATTACGTTATCTAAATATAATTGAGACAAGTCGAAGGGTCTAATTTATTGCCGTCATTTGAGATCAAATTGCGTTGAGTCGATGGACGTTGGGAAAAAATAATTCGAACTGCAGCATCATGTGCAAGGCTATGGACTTTGCTCAGGGTGCCAACGAATGAAAGTGAATTTCTCTTGAATTCGCTTCAAATACGATTTCACTTCTTTCAAAATTTCAAAATTTCTGCTGGCGATTATTTCAAATGACGAAAATTGAGACTCAGAAACGATGTACATATGTCTTATGCACTACGGAGTTCATGCGTACTGCATCGTATCAAGTTTATCTCAGGATTCACTTGACTGAATCATTTTGCTTGATTGAATCAAACGCTGCCTTGAATTCTATGAACAGATGGTATATCGGCATGTGAAGTTCCAACATGTAAAACTGGATGCGGGAAAGTATTTTGTTATGCGAGTTAGAGTTAATTTATTATTTTCAGATAATCGAATTCATCTTGTAGTTGTTAGGTATAGCTGTTTACTGAATGATAGAAATATCTTAATTTTAAAATTGTCGATGATTAACGTTCTCTTAAGGCCTTCAATTATCTTTTCCAACTATGAACTATACAAATGCAATCGTTTAATAAGCTGAACGAACTGAGTTGAACGATAGATGCTTACCAGCCTGCCCCGTGGGCCCAAATGAAATACAACCTCTGAAGTGAGATTATTGCCTTTTTCTGGAGGAAAGACAAAACGAACCGTTCATTATTGCTGCAACTCGAGTTGTGAACTGAAGCGACATTAGCAAAAAATATCTCTCCGATATTAATATAGTCTGTATTGCTCTATCGTTCGCCTCATGGATGGGTTTTGCACGGTCATATGAAGCCAGAATGGGTATGATTTTTGCCGTTGTCCTGCAGCCAGACATTCCGGGTTTGGCTGCGATCCACTGGCGGCGGCGGCAGACTGTGCCGGTTGCGCTCTGCTGCCCACTGTATGTGTCTGTTACAATTATTTTTTGTTTCGATATGCACCCGAAAAAGGATTTCGAACACTTGAACGGGTCCCGTCGGATGCTGCTGGTCGGTGCTAGTGGAATTATACATAAATTAAATAAAGTACCGCGCGTGGTTGACGATAGCGGTGAATAATGGGGTATGCAAGAGGAGAATGGAGGAACCGCCAGTGCAGATTCAAGGTTCTCTGTATATTTTATGTGGTGGTTATGAAATCACACCAATAAAGTAGTAACAATGAAATTTTATTTTATTTATTAGTTGGTTTAAATTAAAGTTTAAATATAATGTTTTTTTAACATAGTCACAATGTTTCACAATGAAGTTGTAATAATTTTCATGTGTACAATTTACGAAACATACGTTAACTCTTCCGATGGTTAAAACGTACCACCCTTATACGCCTATTCTCGAATTTACCAAAATCTGCTACAGCAAAACGTACACTGCCATTCCAACGACAAGTGTGTGCGATTAATTCCGATTGGGAGTGTGATAAATTTTGCCACCACTACCGGTTACGAAATTCAGCGCTGGTACATTCCGGATATGATCGTTACAGCGAGAACTTTTCCGAACACCCTGGCCGGTCTGTGCAATCAAGATTAATTTTTCCCTGCTAGTGCCACAACGTCCCGCTCTTCGGCGAATCGAACGTTACGAAGTCGGCATTGGCGGCCATTATTGCGCCAGATGGAATTAAATTATCCGGCCAAGAAAGCCGCCCACGCGGTGGACCATATCGGGATAATGGCTTTCACTTTTCTGCTCCCCGATGTCGAGTTCTGGCGACACACCTCGTCTTGCTTGTCTTCTTCTGTGGCTGCGCGACCGGTCGATCGGCGAGTGTGGTAGGAAACATCTTCATTAAATCACCTGTCCTTCTGACGGGGCGGTTAAGCAGGTAACGTGGGGATGACGAGGAAAATCTCCCCCGAAACAAATTTCGAACGATTTCACATGATAATAAAATATGACAGACGTGACAGGCTAATGCGACAACACCCAAACTGAGAGATAAAGTAGAAGAGAAAATCAGAGAGGGAATAAACCTGAGCGAAGGGCGAAGCAAAATCGTTTCGGTGCTTGCACTTTCGGTTGGTCCTCCTGCTCCACACCAAGATCGACTTTCCGAGTGAGGTGTCGCGGAGTAATTTATGCTAATTCTTTAAAATTGTGTATCATTTGCTGTCCGGGTTTACTTTCTCCTTGGGAAAGATTGCCATAATATTTCATTTCATACCTCTATGAATATTTCACTCTTTCCTTAAAATATTCTAAACAGCAAAATAAAGTGAATGGTAGTAGTAACTATCTAGTGCTATGCTGCTGAATTGTAGCATTGTACTTCAATCATCGTAATCGAAACTTTAATCCGGAAAAAATTGATTACCAAATAACCTACACATTTTTACATTTTGTTTTCATATAAACCGAAATCATAAAAAATGCTGCTCATTTGGCTTGTCAAAAGTTCCCACCCAGTTTCCATCCATGCACAGGCAACGGTGCATCCCAAATAGCCACATATTACCAATCAAGCATAAATTCTCAGTACCAAAACATAATGATTGACGATCTCCAAGGGTCCAGACAGTTGTGCTGTTGCGAAACACTGTGAATTGATTCCAATTAACCTTAACCAACCGAATTGGGCGAACAAGAAACGCAAACCGAGCGAGGGAAGATTACCGAAATCCCAAGATCAGAAAAAGATCAGGAAACACAACAAATTGAACCCGGCTTACGAGTTCGGCTCTAGTCAGAAGGAATACTTTTAATTTTGCTGCTTTTCTGCTGTCCAACCTAAATACTCGACCTGAATGGTTGAGGTTGAGGGGAATGAGAAAAAAAAGAGCAAGAAGCGTGAGCCAAGACAAAACTCCAAATCCCGAATGATTGACACTTTCCGTGATCACTTAAAGCTTAAAGGTTCGCGTGTCCCTCCGGTCTGTCCTCCGTTCGCACCAGGCAGGTCTTAGCCTGTAACCACCGCCGTCGCTCACCCTTAACGTCACTCATCCTTGCGTCTGCTATCTTGCATCCCGGTATGGAGCGGCGGTTGTCTGTATCTGCCGGGCCACAACAATATCGATCCACATCAGAGACTGTGAGCAGGTTCCTTCGAGTGTCGTTCGCGGTTCACTGCCGATGGCCCGTTTTTATCCCCGCTCGCAAGCTCCGTTGCCATACTTCGAAAAACCCCTGACGCAACGCGGGAACACACAATCTGGCTAAATACATGGCTGATCAGATTTAGAAATTAATAAGACAAGTCGGAAGATTCAATTTTCTCATACGGTTCGTTGCAACGAATCAAAGTTCGGGACATAGTTATTTCGAAGCTCTTTTCAACGCGTCTCAATTTTTGCCAGTGAACGCAGCAACCATTCCCACCGTGCCTATACGCATCGATTTGCTAGGAATCGTTGGCACACTTGGAACCATCTCACAAAACCAACCAGCCCGCTTCGGCTTAAACGGAGGCCGTTTTGTGGCTGGTTGGTTGATTGATTTGGGACAATTAAATGTCACTCAAAAATTCCCGAACACTTCACCCTGAGCGGGTCGTCTGTAATCAAAGTCCCAGCCGGATTGCGTCTCTTTATCTTCAATTTCACTCTTTGTGCATTCATTCGTTGAAAATCAATTGCAAGTCCTCGTTCCGCCTTTGGCTCGCCCGGCACCACCCAATGAAGTGATATAAATTTAATCTGGCCGGAACAGTTTCAGACGAAAATTCGAATTAATATAAATTTATTATTTTTATCTGTCCCATTTGCTTTCAATTAACAATTCAACGCTCCAATCCATCGGATTGAGCGGAAAAATAAAAGGTGAAGTAGTCTGCGGTCGCCTTTTTTTCCTCCCATTGCACTGACCAACCGCATCGGCTGCGGGCTCCGGAAGAGATTGATGAGCCGTCCGGGATAATCAGCTCTCGCAGGAACATTCGGATTGCAGACAATTGTAAATTTGTCACCCAACTGAGCCGGGACACGCAGCGGCAAAAAAGTGTCGACCGTCAATCGGGTGGAGTGCTGATTTTTCCCACCGGCGAACAAAAAAAAGGCGGCCTCATCATCATCCGTTGCCGAAACCAGGAATGTCCCTGTCACATCCTCGGGAATTATGGTGCTGTTTATGATTATGATGATTGTTATTATTGTCACAACAAATTGTGACTCGAGCCGTACTCTCGGCTGTCGGATCGGGACCGGCGTGGCTTTGGCATGTCGGACTGACATCATGGCCTGGGAAGGATATGGTGCGTGAAATGGTAAATTACTGAACCGAGACTGAGCCAGCGACGGAAACACCGAGAGGATTATTCTGGTCGTTCCGGTTCTACGCTGCCGTAGATCCAGCTGGCGGGGGGAGCTTATTTGGAGCGATGGAGTAGTTTTATTTTGCACTCTCTGTCTCGTCGCTCGTCGGCTCGCTCCTTTCTTGTACATTGCGTGCGCTTGCCCGGTCGCATGCCATCGCGCTATTAAGCCTAGTTAATTGAACGGGCGGCGTCATGCAGACACAAAAAAAGTTATCTTCCGTTGAAGCAGGTGATGGGATTATATGAACCATTTGCGGGTCTAAGTTTGTGCACTTTCAGTTGTACGCTATTAGAGCTGCGCGTGTCGAAAAATTTTGGTAAATTTCGCGAAAATAGTTTGACTAAAAGAGAAATCATTTTTTTGGCATTTGGCACGGTTACTATTGTTTTTCAAAGTTCTCGGCGAGAAGTGGTCTAAAGAATAATGCATGAGAGAGATCTCGTTAAAACGAAACCTTTCATGAGGTTACACGAGGTCTTCAAATGTTGAAAGTGTTGTGTTTAATTAGTTGAAAATGGCTAAAAGAATGTGCATTACACTTTTATTTCTTTTACTTGAAGTTTTACTTGACACAAAAAGTTCTCTATACAATAGTTTCTCATATTTTACTCTCCTCGAATGGATGAATCTAATTCTGTGCCGTTTTAAATAATGGCGACCATGCTTATTTCCCAATTTAACAAAACTATGTTCATGGGTTAGTAAGAGAAAATTCTTCTTTATAAATTGAGATGCGACACAGAGGCTTAAAAATATTTTTTTTTCTGAAGAAAAAATATATTGTCCAACAAATAAAAAGATTTTAAAATGCTTTCAAGGAGTTAAATTGGTTAGCTCACAACAATAAAATGCTAATGAACTCTAATTTTCCAGGAACAAAAAAACATTGGAGAAATCGTTTTTCTGTAATGCATGTCATTCATCATCAAATTTCGATAATCTCACAGTATCATATGGCTAGCTGCGATTATATTGGCATGTTCACAGTTCACAATCAAAAATCAATATTTTCTCACAACTCCTCGGAAATCCTAGCATATGGTAGCTCTGGTACGAATCATTTATTCGTAAAATGCTACTATCTCATTCGACATCACTCTTGTTCCGAACATGTAATATGCAGTGAAGTGTTGCCACGCATCTCTTATCTCTTTTTTGCTTCTACTACAAACCTCTGCACCCGCAGCCGAACCAGTTTGACATTGTCTCGCGACATCGCAATTTTTCCTCGGCGCTATCAGTCCAATATGTTACACGACCGGAAACAGGCAGCCGACTTTGCTGCTGCCGCACGTCCGGAGGATATAACCTCAATCTCTTATCGCTTCTTCCGCAGAGCAAGACAGAATTCGTTTATGAAAGCATGAAAATTGTATTCCCACCCAACAATAGACAAATCCTGTGTACCGGAAACCTTCGTGCCCTGGCATTTTTCTCTCAATCGTACCAACGCGACCGGCACGAGATGGCAAACATCCACTTTATACATTATATTTGCATAAATGATTCATAATTTAATAGATGCGTCGATTGTGGCTCGTGTAACCATGAGAATCTGTTTGCTGACACGGATAACCAAACTGCATGGTGTTATTAGAAGGCACACTCGAGCCTCAAAAACCCGTGTTAGGCCAGCGTCAAAACACGACCGGAAAATACACACTTCCATGATTCGCACTCGGTGGGATGAGCGATAAGCGCAATGGCCAGGCTCAGCGGAAAAAAGCGTGCGACGGGGCATGTAACACGGCGACGTAAACGAAAATCATTAATGCACGAACGCACAAAATACGACTACCGCACTGCCACCGGTTCTGTCGGCAGAGGAGATACCGTCGGTGCCGAAACAGCCATAACGGGTTGGAAAAATTTCCCGCTCACAAAGCCGTGGTGCGAGGAAACAACCTCAAAGCAAACCGGATGGCAGACTGGCAACGGAGGAGGAAACCAACCCAACAAACCGGTAATGATATCGATTTAATTAAAGTTTGATGGAAATTCGTTTGCCACTTATCCGTACGTTGGAGATTCGACCTGACAGGATTCGCGCTGTTAGCATCGTCATCGTCGTTGTCGGCGTCGTCACACCGTCTACCGACGATATTTCCTTGCTTCCGTCTTATTGTGGATGGCTCAACTTTCCACCACCATTGTTTGTAAACTGTCTATCACCTCTTAACTACCAACTCAACTACGGTACCACCCTCTCCTCATTCCCATATTGGTTCCATCGTAGGACAGGATCAACTCGCAACTATGCATAGACTTGCTCCATTGCCGCGGCCGTATCAGCGCGAAACGCGCCAGGCAACCGTAAAATCCCCGCTTGCGCTTCACCCGAAAAGGCAAGCAAAGGATGACAGTGACGGTGTGAAGATAGGGAGGAAAATAGCACAACTTGAACAGAGTAGTCTCGAGAGTGGGGAGATGACTTCAAGATTTGTTTGTTTCCAATGCTTAAGCACTGCACAGATGGGGATGCACCCTTTTCTTCTCTTTGACTCGTTCGCCGCTAGGTGGTAGTTCGGATTTCCGTTTGTCCCGGTTTTTAAGCAAAAATTATCATTCTTTTTCACGTGGGAAAATATCTCAAAGACCGATTGTTATTCGTTCGAGAGAGGTATGGTGTAAAGTTATGTAACAGCAAAAACACACTCCGCAGTCGGATTGTAAACGATGGAAAACGTTTGCATTGGAAAAGTCGTTAAATTATGCCATAGCACAGGATACCCTAGCAACACTTTTTTTCATTTATGGGAACTTCAGCAGGTTCAACTTTTCATTGTACTACTAATTAACACAATTACAGACTGGAAAATTAATTAGCACGATATTTCGCAGTTGCCACCACCAAGCATCGTTCTCGAGTGGCGCATGCAGCCACTTTGGAATTGCTGTTGGTTTTGTGGTAATACCAGATGATAAGACAACGAAAGTTTTCGATCAATCAAACGCGCTCAAACGTGGTTATTTAGGTGCCGACAGTCATGTCACAACATGCCAGTTTTTAGCTGCCAACATCGCGCTCTGATACCAAAACGCAGAAGCGGTTTTTTACCATGCCCCACCAGGGTCAGATCCCAATACCAGTTTTCCTAACAGTTGTTTAGAATTTACAATGTAGAATTTATAAAAAAAAGCAATTTTCCGATTATTATACGTAGAACTGAACCCGTCTGAACGAGATGGTTTACAATGTCAATACTCAAACCGTCAATGGATAGCTTCATCACTCTCATATCAACCAAATGTGAAACCGTGAGTGATGTGATTCGCACGATCAGATTGGTCACGTTGTTGGTCAATTGTTGGCATGTGCCAGTGCAGTGGTGAGCATTTAAATTGGAATCTCATTAAATTCGTTCCCACTGCGATCGGGCAATGCACATAATCGGTTCATCGGTCTACTGAACAAAAAGAATATAAGTGTATCGATTGAGTTTACTCCGAATAAACAGCTGGATTGTGTGTTTTTTTGTCCGGCCCCATGTGTTTGGGTTCGTAAATGCACAATGGCCGTTTGGTCAATCATTTGAATCACAATGAAACGAAATTCAAACGGAACTTAATTCAGATGAACCAAAATAACATTCAAAACTGACTGCTTTAATGTGCGTATTCCGACACAAAGTGCCATTAATTTTTACAGAGACAAGTCTTATTGTATTTTAGTTCAATTCTAATATAGGAAAATATTACTTAGTTCAACAGTATGGGCTCTTTAAAACGTCAATTCATGATTTGTTTTAAAATTACTCTTTAAGATGAGAAGATTTTTCATTACTTGAGGCCGCAAAAATTCCTCGAACTGGTCGGGAATCCCGAACGACGTAATTATTGTGAGAGACCAAGCCATTGGACATCGGTAACCAGAAGTTGTTTTAGTTATAAGGGGTTATCCATACAGCTCGAACGCCAAAAAAACTCAATTTATCCAGAATTTCTCTAGAGAAAACCATTTCACTGATTAAAGTGAAAATTTGCATACTGGCTACGGTAGCTTTCGATTGTATTTCAGCATATTTTATTTAAAAAATAGTCATTAAAATTACTGCTATGGTTAATCTCCTGGAGCAGTTCTATGATGAGACACCTTGCGATGAGCACGATGTCTATAAAACATCGGAAACCTATAAACCACAAGCAAATCGGGAATATAATATATCATTTTGTAGTTTATCGAAGGAATTAACAAAATAATTATATTTAACAACATGACGGCTTTTGAAGCACAACAAATCAAGTTTTGGCATAAATGTTACTTCTAACTGCTTACTGACTAAAATAAAATGTATCCATGAGAAAACACATTCGATTATTTTCTGGAAAATATTCTTGGCAAGCTTTAGTTAAACATGTATGGATCGATTCAACCGTTTTCGAGACATCTTGTTCACCGACTTTGAACTTTGACTCAATTTTGAGGAAAACGCGCATTCCTTCTTTAATCGCTCTAAAGTGTCATTACAAATGACTTCGTAAATATTTGTCAAATTGGCAGGCAGAATGATAAACTTGATGAGCTAGAAAGTTTCGATATATAGGTAAAAAAACTTGGGTCGTTCAATGGCAGATGTGGTTCGCACTCACGCTCTTCCGATTGGTACCCGAATGTTTTACTATGTAACTAAGCTACTGCTTAATGTCCAATTCTGCTTTATTCTCCCGATTTTATCACTCCATGAACCACCCACTTGCCTTGACGCCGATTATTATGTATTGAATAATTACATTTTGTCTCTACCGCCGAGAAGATAGCCTGTTATCTACTCGGTCGGTGCGGCAGAAACAGGCAATCTGTTGCCGGACGTCGATACGGCAAGTCTAGTGTAATTTACTACTACTGAGTGTTTCTTTTTGGTTTTTGTTGTATACAACTCAATGCGCGTGTAGGCATGTTTTTAAGTTCTTTCTTCGTTTTGTTTGTTCTGAGGTGAAAACTTTACCTCGGAGCTCACTTCCTTCGTGGGGGAAGTAAAGTACGAAGTGCCCTGCCAGTCGTTTCCATGCAGGGGAAAATGGGTCTCATCGTCCATCACCACCGCCACGTCGCGATTCGCCGGGAAATCGTCTTGACCATCTTATTCAGCCACTGTCTCTGCGTCATTGCCTGCAACTCCGAGACCAGCGGACGGGACTGCCGCTTCCTGACATATATTCGTAGATGCTGTAGATGCCGGAACGGGCGTATCCGGCGTCCACAAAGTGCCGCACGATGTCCGTTTTTTAGACGCGCACACTTCTGGACGGAGTTGTTTCACTGTTTTCGCCATCACGGTTAGAGTTCAACTGATAGAGCTCTAGAATTTTTCTTGCAAGTAAGCTAATATAATTACATTCCAAGGGAAATTTATCAAAGTCAATTAGCTGTCTTAGTTTTTTTTATCACCATTCGAAAAAAATACATATTTTTTAATGCATACTTTGGACTAGTTAAAATAAGGACGTTGCAGAAGTTTAGTTAACAAAATATTCGAGTACCGACCGGAAGAGCGTGGGTGCGAACCCCATCTACCATTGAATGACCATCAATATATTGTTGGCCAAAATATAGAAATTTACTAGTTAATTTAGTTTAACGTTCTTCTTCCCAGACACTTCCTAACGGCCCCAAAAAATGGCATGACATTTTCTGTGTATTTACTAACATAAATGTACATGATATAAAAAGAAATACAGTTAGAATTACCCTTAAGAGATGGATTATTTGTTCTAGGTTGTTTTATTTCCGCCAACAGAAGAGGCACGATCAACCGCTGCCTTCAATCTGGGTAAATTGAATCATTTGAATGAGTTATATTCTGTTAGGATTTTTAATTTTTAATATATTTGCGCATAAATAAATAAAATAGGTAATTTTTGCAAAATTTTCTGCTTTGGCAACCCACATTCGAATCAATTCAGTGATTAATCTGGTGTTCCGCAAGGAAGCAATCGAGGACCATTGATTTTTTCACGCAGACGCAGACGCTCCAAAAACTTTAGTAATACAATTGAAGTTCAATTGCGCGGCGTCCAGATTTTTTCCATGGAGACACATTTACAATCTGCCTTCGTATCAAGAGCGTTGTACAGCAGTCCCCCGAATAAGGTTTTTCTAGTTAGTCCCCCGAATAAGGCCGAATCTAGTTCTTAAGCCACAGCAAGTTACCGAGTCTGCTTTGACAAGCGAGTGGTCGTGGGTTCGAATCTTAGTAGAATCAAGCCATTGGATGTCAAGTGACTATAGCATGGGTTTATTCTCAGGCCCCTTGTTTACCCTTCCTTTATGCTGAATTATGTATTTACCCTCTGAAGTCTCTTGACAGTGCAAATGTCCCTCCTATAGTTAAGTGTACTGGTCAGAGGTACGGAATAACTGGGTAAAGTAGATCAAGCTTTGAAAGAAGGGTAAACCTCAATACACACAAGCACGCATAAAATTTAATAAACATATCGCTCACTCAATAGCGATAATACCAAAAAGAAATGCAGTGCAGGTCATACACCAACACTGGTCGCAGTGATGAGTCCACACATGAAAAAAGCCACAGCAATGCTTGTATGATGATCTTGCATTCTCAATCTGTCCGCCTGGAGACTGCTTGAAGAGATTCTATACTTCACGGATGACTTGGTATTGCATATCATATTGATTTGAACAAGGGTATTGGGACAGTTTAATTCTCCGACTAAAACCTACCTAATGAATAACCTAGCCTACAGCAGTCCCCCAAATAAGGCGGTGCGTGGTCCTGTACGCCCACCGTGATATCCCAGCTGTCCATTAACCAATAAAGTAGATTTTTGGTAATTGACTAGGTTATACTAGGTACTGACAATACACCAAACATGTATAGCATCTCCCACCGCCTTATTCGGGGGAGTGCTGTAGTCTATTGGACATCGACAGGCTGGAAAGAAGACAATAATTTGGAAGTACATTTTTGTACACTTCCTAAGAAAATGAGGTGTGTTACTAGCACAGACTTCAGTTCGATAATTGTCAACGCAGCTACAGACAAACGTACGCTCGTTGAAGAGGAAATTAATTCTTTTCTCATGTCCAATGAATTATTTTTTTGTCTCTTGATTTTTGAAGCCAATTTCAATGTGGAGTGGGGTTTGAAGGCGAAGGTCTACCAAATTCAAAAAAAGCATGTAAATTAGTCAGTTTAAAGAGTAGCAAGAGTTTTTATTCGGCTCTATGTTTAATCACTTTGTGAATTAACTAACCAATTAATATTGAATCAAAAATGTTTTTTACATGGTTCAACAAAACTAGCATCTTCCATAAGATTTTTCTAAATGCATGACGCCACCCTTGGTGTACAAAATTTCTCTCTTAATATTGCAAACCCAAGTTATCACGAGCCGAATAGCATTATCGTGCTAGCAAAACAATAAATCCTCCTCGACTCATCAATATTGATTCTATCTGAATTCCTCGGGGCAGGTTTATCGATCGAACCGCACTGTTAGCCGCTTCGATGTTGCTCTCTCCGGCAAAAGTGCCCAACTCGCCGCAGAGGTCAATCCACCAGGGTTCATTGCTTCACTTTCCCTATCCGTAAGCAAATATTTGCCTTTTGCGATTTCTTTTCCTTGCATAATTAAACGTAGGTCCCCTACGTCGGGTGTGATAGACACTCTTCGCTGCAAGGACTTCATTTCCGTACTCATTCACTCTTACCGCTTATTGCAATGCATACAGTATATTAGAAAAAAAAGCTGCACCAGCAATTTCCATTCAACGATTGTGAACATAAATTTCAAACTTTCATTCAATTCTATTCCTCTGTTCTCCCTTTTTTGCCTTCCTCAGGTTGCAGTTTCCAGGAGTGTAATTAAAGCTGGCAGCAGACGGAGACCCCCAACCAGGAGTAACACCAGCAGCAGTAGCAGCAGCACCAGCCACAACCAGCAAGGATTCAATGCAGTAGAAGAAATAGCCGAAACAAAACGTTAGCTACTCTGCTCCGGAGTGGCGGAGCGCTGAGGACAAAAAGTGAAATAAAAATAAACCATAAGGAAGCAGGCCCGTATGTATAGAAGAACTCGGTTGCAGGATTAAACGTTTCGGGCGAAACCACGAGAGCTGCTGCCGAGAGTAAAGTTTTTAATTTGAAATCGACCGTGCGCTCGGGAAGCCTGTGGAATGAATCAAGAGACTGTGGTGAGCGGAGAATTAAAAACCAGTAGAAATCAGTGCCTAGCATGAGAAGAAAACAGAAGAGGAATGGAAAAAAAACTGCAGAACTATATCAGCATAAATGAAAATTAAGTGTAGTTTGGCAGTGGTGAGACAGCAGCCGTTCGAACTCGAAACAATCATAGTGGCATAATAAAGTGAAGTTCGGGTTCGGTTTTGTGGAGAGAAGTGAAAAACAAAATAAAACAAACACCACCACAAGTGCGCCACATTACGTGCTTTGGAAAACTCACCACTACATGCGCACAAGTGTAGAGTTTTCATCTCGTTCGCACGGTATCCTGCTGCATTCGGGCTCGTTCGGACCGTACTCACACAGTCGCACAAGCTTCGTCTCCGATGTGTAGACACAGAACGAAGCTCTTGGATCATATATACAAGCGGGCTCCGGCAGCGAACGGTTTAGTACAACTTTAGACGCCCGTGAAGAAAGATGCTCGTTGGTGCTTCGTGCGCGATTTGCTGTGTGACGAGCGAGTAACCAATCGGAAAGAAAAACAGAACAGCCTACTGCGGGCGAGTGCGATTTTGTTACGACGAAAACAAACTTCGTTTATAGCGAAAGAAGACTGTGGGCAGGAATACCAAAGCCAAAAGTGTTGTGAGAAGATTGATTTTTTTTTGCAACCCGATGGGAATTCAAAACCCGAGTTAAAACTTGTGTTAGCAAAGAAGAACAAGAAAAAATATAAAGGCGGTTGAACTGCGCTAAAAACATGACGAATTGTCGAAAATGAGATTTAACATGACAGCAGCGCCTATACAACGTTTGTGAGTAGTTTGAAGAAAAATAATTTGTTACCGACAACAGTTTGTGTTACGTAGTGTTCAAAAAAAGTAATAATAAGAAGAAAAATAAATTCTATCGACAAGCACCGGAAAAATGAAATAAATTAATAATAAATGCTGCAAGCAGCTGTTAGAAGCAAAAAAGTGGTTCAAAATCAACTGCGACGATTTCGTCCGGTCAGACGACGAAAGCAAGGAAGAAAGTGACGCAAAAAATGAGTTTAATTACGCGTAAGCTGGAGCTGGTGGCTCTGCCGGCATTGCTGTTAGTGCTGCTTCTGTCCGTTCAGGTTAACTACAGTTTGCAGTATGACTCTGCCGAGGCCCGCTACTATCCAACAAGTCCGGTGGAGTCGAATCTGCGGTACGATGCCCCAGATGATTGTAAATATCGGATCACGCCGGATGACGAGGTGGAACTGGTGTGCAATCTGCGAACCGTGAATAGTGAGTTTGATAATACGAATTTTAGTGTGATACCATCGGAGCATACGGCATCGCTGGCGGTGATTTGCAATGAAGCGATAATGGCCCGTAGCAAACTGCAGGCTAGGTCCTTTGTCCATTTGGTTCGGCTTAAGGCCCTCTCGCTGGAGTACTGCAAGATTGCCAAGTTCGAAAATGAAGTACTGGCCGGATTGAATGACCTAAGGAATTTTACCCTGCGAACGCATAATATCAACTGGCCAGAGCTGAATTTGGAAATCGAGCCGGAGGTTTTTGCATCTACCAAGAGCTTGGAACAATTGGATTTAAGCATGAACAATATCTGGTCACTGCCTGATCATTTGTTTTGTTCGCTGAGTGGCTTACGGTCGTTGAATATCAGCTCGAATCGACTGCAGGATGTTAACGATTTGGGCTTCCGAGAGAAACCGGTGGTGAAGGAGGAAAACGGAACCCATAATGGAAGTTCGATGAGCTGCAATTTGGACTTGGAAGATTTGGATGTATCCAAGAACCACTTCGTTCTTCTTCCAGCTAGTGGTTTTGGTATGCTGAAAAGACTGAAGCTGCTAAAAATTCACGATAACGAGATTTCGATGGTAGGCGATAAGGCTCTGAATGGTCTGAAAGAGTTGCAAATATTAGATTTGAGTTCAAATAAAATTGTTGCTCTACCAACTGATCTGTTCAAAGATCCAGCCCAGTCGATTCAGGAGATTTATCTACAGAACAATTCCATCAGCGTTCTTTCTCCAGGGCTATTCTCCAAGCTGGAGCAGTTGCAAGCTTTAGACCTGTCGGTGAATCAGCTGACATCGGCATGGGTCAACCGAGACACCTTCTCCGGTTTGATTCGACTGGTGCTGCTGAACCTAGCCAACAACAAAATCACCAAACTGGAATCGGAAATCTTTTCCGATCTGTACACTCTGCAAATTCTGAACCTTCGACACAATCAATTGGAGATTATTGCTGCCGACACGTTTTCTCCTATGAATAATCTGCATACGTTGCTGCTGTCACATAACAAAGTCAAATATTTGGACGCATATTCATTGAACGGTTTATACGCCCTCTCGTTGCTGTCTTTGGATAACAATGTTTTAACCGGTGTCCATCCGGAGGCTTTCCGTAACTGCAGTTCCTTACAAGATTTAAACCTCAACGGAAATGAGTTGACACAAGTTCCACTGGCACTGAAAGATATGCGACTATTGCGAACCGTAGATCTAGGTGAGAATTCAATAAGCGTGATTGAAGAGCCAGGATTCCGTGGAATGAACAACCTTTACGGGCTGCGGCTCATCAGCAACAACATTGAAAACATCACCCGTAAAGCGTTCAAAGATTTGCCCAGTCTGCAGATTTTAAATTTGGCTCGCAATAAAATTCAATTTATCGAGAAAGGTGCTTTCGAACCGGCCGTGAGCGTGCAGGCTATCCGTTTGGATGGCAATTTGTTGGCCGATATTGATGGACTATTTACGGCAATGCCAAATCTGGTGTGGTTGAATATATCCGACAATAGGCTAGAGCAGTTTGATTACTCACAAATTCCGGCCCACCTGCAATGGCTGGATTTGCATAAGAACGAGCTGACCGAACTGGGCAACCGGTATGGGTTGGATAATCAGTTGTTCCTGCAGACGTTGGACGCTAGTTTCAATCGATTGACGAAAGTAACACCGTCTTCGATTCCGAATTCCATCGAGTTTCTGTTCATGAACGATAATCAGATTGTGCACGTGGAACAGCATAGTTTTATCCATAAGACCAACCTAACGCGGGTGGATCTGTACGCCAATCAGCTGACTGGGTTGGAAATTAAAGCGCTGAGACTGCAGCCGGTTCCGGACGATAAGCAACTGCCGGAGTTTTACATCGGTGGGAATCCGTTCGTGTGTGATTGCAACATCGATTGGCTGCAGAAGATAAACCACGTTACCTCGCGCCAATATCCAACGATCAACGACATTGAGACGGTATACTGCAAGCTAATGTACAACCGGGAACGCGCCTTTATTCCGCTGATTGAAGCGGAACCGAAACATTTCCTCTGCAGCTACAACACGCACTGTTTCGCGCTGTGTCACTGTTGTGAGTTTGATGCATGCGACTGTGAAATGACGTGCCCGAACAACTGCCAGTGCTATAACGACAACACCTGGTCGACGAATATCGTAGAATGCTCGGCAGCTGGCTACACCGACATTCCGAGCAATATCCCGATGGATACGACCGAGGTGTATATCGATGGAAATAATTTGGTGGAATTGTCCGGACATAGTTTTATTGGGAGGAAAAATCTTAAAGTTCTGTACGTGAATCATTCCAATATTGAGATTATTTACAATACGACATTCATCGGGCTGAGGAAGCTGACGATTCTGCACTTGGAGTATAACAATATTCAGAAATTGTATGGAAATGAGTTCAGTGCGTTGGAAAATTTGCGAGAGCTGTACTTACAAGGAAATAAGATATCATATATTGAAGATCATACGTTTGCCGAGTTGCGAAAACTAGAAGTGCTCCGATTGGACGGTAATAGAATCAACAGTTTCGAAGTTTGGCAGTTGGCATCGAATCCTTACTTGGTGGAGATTGCGTTGGCCAACAACATGTGGACATGCGATTGCGGATTTTTGAACAAATTAAGGATTTATCTGCAGTCGAATACGGAAAAGATCATTGATGCCAATGAGATTAGTTGCGTTTACAATAACCTGACGAGTATTTTGAAGGAGAAAAATGGAACGAAATGTACCTTCCGTGGAGAGGGAATGAGTTCGATTGTACACACACAGGAGATCGAGGATATGCTCCCGCTGCTGTTGGTGGCAACCTGTGCATTTGTCGGCTTTTTCGGATTGATTTTTGGAATGTTCTGCTATCGAAAGGAACTGAAGGTGTGGGCTCATAGCAGCTGCTTTGGATCGCTGTGCTACAAGTCCGGTACGTTCGTCAATGAATTCGACAAGGACAGACTGTATGATGCGTATATTATCAACTCACTGCAGGATGAACATTTCGTCAATCAGATTCTAGCATCAACATTGGAGAACGATATTGGATTCCGACTGTGTTTGCACTACAGAGATTTCAATATCAACACTTACATTGCCGATACGATCGTTGAAGCGGTGGAGAGTTCCAAACGTGCCATCTTAGTGCTATCGAAAAATTTCCTGTACAACGAGTGGACTCGATTCGAGTTCAAAGGAGCGATCCATGAGGTGCTGAAACGACGAAGGAAGTTGATCATCATTCTTTACGGAGATCTTCCACAGCGAGATTTAGACGCTGATATGCGTTTGTACTTGCGAACGAATACCTGCATCGAGTGGGACGACAAAAAGTTCTGGCAGAAGCTAAGGATTGCCCTACCACACGTGAAAAAGAGCAACTGTTTGAACAAACGTTCGGCGATCAACATTTATGCAACAGCCAACGAGTACAACACTGCTGGCCGATCGCGAATGACGGGAGCTGGAACTCTGCCGGCTCCGGGTCCTGCGAGGCTAGAAAGCCACAGCTACGCTACCATAGGAGGCAACTGCCCGAGAAACTGTGATAATTATGATACGGTTAGTAATTGTAAATATAACACAACGCAGCACGATAGGCGGTTGAACGATTTCAGCCGAAAGGTGACGGCGGAGAGACAACACGAATACGCGGTTCCTTCCAACTGTCTGCTGGACACGACGCACGAAACGTACAACACCAGCTGCGAGCGGATCGCAGGGGAAACGTTCGAGTGCACCTCCAGCAGCAAATATTCGACGTCGTCGCGGGGTTCGAGTGAATGTTCGCACTCGATCACACCAACCCACGGCTACGGTGGACATTCGGCCGGTGCTGCGATGGGTGGTCCATCGTTAGCGAACGGTGGCCCGCCAAATATCCTGTCCACTAACTTCATGGGTAAGGCTGATCCTGGCGGCGGCGCTTACAACAGTACCAGTGCTTCTAACAATTTGACTAGTAGTAGTTACAATAGCAGTAGGAAACCGAACAATTGCGTTAATGGATGCAATGACAGTAGTGTTGGTGGGGGTGGTGGTAGCAAAGGTGATAAATCCAACTCGAACACGATTGGAGACAAGAATAATTTCAATGATAGAAGACTGCCACAGGCGATGTGGGCATAACGATTACTTAAGTACAGGCTAGTTAATTACTTTTACCGTTGAACTACTGGAAGACAGGCCCCTGGCTGGAAGTTATCAGCCACTCGTACACTACACTTAAACAAACACATAGAACAAAGCTAGGTGAAGTAAGATGCACTAAGGCTCACTTAACAAAATAGGGTAAGGGCAAGGCTCTCTTGTTTCAAAGGATTTTGCTTGATTTATTTACGCGGTTATTGTTTCAAATGTTTTACATTGTTTTGAGTTCGAACGGTCGTTGCGTTACTGCAAGAGAACATAATTTGTCAGAGCTTACAAAATTAACCTTTGATGAATTGTTTGTCAAAGGTCATTTTAACTGGCTATTCGTGGTTCAATACTGCACTCAGATTTCCGACATGCAAACCACGTTCGGTCCATGTGAAATGTTAGCGCCTGTAAAGTCCACGCAGTGCCTTTAGAAACTGAAAAAAAAAATGGAAAAAAGAAACATAAAACACGACGACATTGTAAGAGAAGTGCACACAAGCTCCGTAGTAAAACAGAAAAGAATACAAAAGCTAAGATTTCAGCCTACACATTCCCATATGAGAAAGATTAACAGTTACGCCAAAGCAGCTCAGCAACAGTGAAATATGACATTCTGAAGCACTCACACAAATCAAGCAGATCAGAAGCAAACAGGGGGTTAAAACGAAACAAAAAAAAAGATCCCAGAACAGGCAATGAGAAGCGTAGAGAGAAACCCGAGGCAGACCGTTCCCAGCCGAGAAAATCCAAAAATTCTAGTCACAAAAGAAGCAGACGTGGAGGAACTAATTCTAATCTCTTCAAAATCAATCTTCCATTACGCTCGATGATTGAAAGCAGTTTCTTTTACCTACCTTTTCTTTATTCGGATTCAACTCGCTAGGAGAGTTGAAATCCCTTTAATAGAATACCAAAAAGGTAATCTGATTTTTCACGCTTAAGTTCGAACCATTTTAATCGCCGAAAATAGAGTGGAACAATAGAAGAGCTAGAAGATAGCGACACAGTAAACTATAAATGTAGACCACCCTATCACTAGATTGATTCACAAAATCAAAAAC
This sequence comes from Sabethes cyaneus, assembly GCF_943734655.1. Taxonomy (NCBI): domain Eukaryota; kingdom Metazoa; phylum Arthropoda; class Insecta; order Diptera; family Culicidae; genus Sabethes; species Sabethes cyaneus. The sequence goes on along the minus strand of NC_071354.1, from coordinate 2,199,657 downwards.
ACATGAGCACGCAGAACTCAACTCGTAAAACAATACCAAATACACTATTTAACTGTTTACAATCGAATTTTTCGTTCCATTATCTAACGTAGAAGATCGCAACTAAAGAATAATTGGAATACATACGTTGATGCTCCGAAAAATGCGATTAATGAAAGGCAATTTTTTCCATTTCCTTGCTTGAATCGGAGGCGTAGGTTTTGATTGGATTCTTCCTTGTTGATCCGAACATAAGATCATTCTGAGGTATGGCGGCGACAAAACTCACAATTAGTTACCTCCAGCCGCAGCAAACATCTTGTCTTGTTCGTTACAATTTGGTAGACGAATCATGAGCGAGGCTTTTGGGTGGAAATACAATCGAGGAAAGTATAAAGTTATGTAAAGCGTGAATTTCAGAACTTGAATAAGCTCAGATAGGCTAAAACAAGAGAATAAGCAGAAAACCCAACAACAAGAGAGCTGAAAGTTTTGCCATTTAAGCCTTGTAGATGCGATCGAAACAGAATGGTAAATTAGTGCAGCCACACCGGAACTGAATTGATTTACATTTTTTCCGTTCTCACTTCCATGAAGTTCGTTTATAAACTGCACCAGAAGTTTCAAGTCACGAAACGCTCTTGCCGAAACCAATTAGTCAGATAGAGTCAGAACATAAACGCTGTTTACCCGTCGTTCTCCGAGGAACGGAGAAAAGATATTTCATTTGATTTGAATCTGTGTGTGAATCTGTGCTATCCAAGCAACAACGGTAAATTGAACACAAGTTCCTCCATATTGGCGGAAGGTTAGGTTTCCTATTGAAAAAATAACAAAAGCAACTATTGAAACAAAAACAAAAAAAAAAACTGCTGATGAGATGTACTATTTTGTTGTGTTATTTTTATTACCTCATTGAAAGTATAGCCATCTAAAAAGAATCAGTTGATACGAATTGAGATTCTTGATATGTAAATATAGAAACTTTTGAATTTCCGATAACCTACGCTAGTGCGCTATCAAATTATGTACATATAAGGAAGAAATTTACGACTTAACTGCTAGCAGGTAGTAGCATAAAACAAAACTCACAAAAACTTAAGGAAAAACTAAAAATTCACTACTCGAAGACGCAAACAAAGCAGCAAAAAGATACAAATTAAGTCGAATGAAACGAACAAAGTTACTCGCTCTTTACATTTAATTTATCGCAATGGGAAAAAATTCACTGTAATATAGACGAGAGTATTTGTTAAATAGTCACTTACATGCAACACACAAACACACCGCCACACGGTTACATTCTGTACATATACACACATTAGTTGGTAAGTCTGCCGAAATAAAAATAAAAACAGTTGATCGCCGAAGAATTGTAATTATTTTAGTTGTTAGGGTTCCCAGCAGACTCAACTAAACTCTCACGAAATAGGAAAACAAACAAACACACACACACTCAAAGACACTTTCACACATACAACACGCATAGAAGCAGACCGGCAAGGATTAGCCGAAATTACTAGCATTACCAGAAAGTTTAAGCAACCGAGAGAAGAATTTTAAGGAAAGCAAAAAACTATAAAAGATAAAAATCAACAAATTACGACAAAATAAAAGCTATAATTTATTTATGAAAATTTAAACGGAACCATTTTCTTTCTGCTGCTTTCTGTGGGTTTCTTTTTCTGTCGGGTGTTGAATTGTCCGAAAGCCTGATACGATACAGTTTGGTTTTGAGGTCTACCGCGCGGTGAGTATGAGAGAGGTATGACTCTATTTCAACGTATAGAGTTGGTAAGTAGGTATAAGGTAAATGCTTAAAAGTTACTTACAGAAGTTAGCCAAAACTCAGGAACAAATCTTATGTCTTATCCAAACAAATACTTTTCATTACTTAAAATCATTTATCAATTGCCCATTATTGGCGCTATAAATAGAGGAATAAAATGCTCATTTTTTGCCAGTTTTAAACCATCCGATTAGCACGAGGTTAGAATTACTAAAAACCATGCTTAAAAATCCAAACATTTGAAATTTGTTGATGCTTTTACACTTGTCAGACGACAAAGAAGGATGCGTTGCTTCAAGCTACATGTTAATTTTTGTACTAAATGGCAATTAATTAAGAATTCAGCTAAAAATTTGAGCAAGCAATTTCCCGGCTGTTTTTTTCACTGTATTTTCTCAGCTTACAGGCCAGCTGTGCACACTTAACATTTACAATTGGTGCAACTGGATTAGTAAGGAAAAATGAAATAAATGTTAAGGAATTTGTCTATAAATGGAAGTATCACCGTAAAGTCTATTTTTTAGTTTAGGTCCATATTTTGGTTGCATTTTCTATCATACGTTTCTAAATACTTAGATTTTGCTGTTGAACTTTAACCTATTCCTCGAACAAAATGCTTGCCATAAAACACTTGCTGCTTCCAAAGTACATTTAAAGAAAGATATTAAGATATAAATCAATATATATGGTGTAAATAATTGAAGTTTTGTCAGCGCTATGAGAAAGTTGATGAAGTTTTGTAATCATTGCAGACGGTGCAAGCGTAATCGCAGTAATTTTCTACAAGTTTTTTGTTGATTTTTCGAGGTCTTCATCATACGAAAAAACTATGCTGTACAAGCGCCTCCGTTGATTCCAGCATAAATGGAGGTGCATGGTTATTTTTCAACTTATAGTACTGTAGAATATGTGAATGTGTATCAATCATACACTCTGTTTTTTCCTGTGTGTTGATTTATTGCGATATCACCCGGGAGCTTGCTGTAATGCGCACTGCATATCGTTCTTCTGATCAGTGCTCTAATTATAAAAATAACCTTTGCGCTGTTAACAGTCGTCAAGGGGGCAATGTAGAGGAAGGGTAAATAAGGAACCTGGAAATTAAATAATGCTTAAGTTTTACTTAGATTAAAGCTTGCGACCTTACGGCTGTCAGTGCAGACCTAACCATGCAACTCTGGACCATCCCTCGAAAAATTCGTACAATCGTACTGAACAAGGCGCCTCCATTTTTTTCGACAGCAAAGGAGACGCATGACTATTTTTGAACTCATGCCTCTAGCCGAAAATGCAACCCACTTTTCTCTCGATTCCGGAACGATGAGGCTGTGCAAAAATTATATACATCCACCCATCCCGCTGCTGCAAGTTCTAGAAATTCCTTTCCGCTAGGTACTGTGCGGGACTAGGAACAAAATAAAAAATACATGTCAGCGAGTTTGTTCTTACATGACTTTAAAGAAAATTTTCCTAAAAGTTTCAGTTTTTTATCTCTGCTAGAAAAAATGTCAACCCATTCCCAGGCAGCACACTTACAATGCTTTTAGTTATATCAACTTATTAATGACCTTAATTAATTAGTCATCATTAAATCAGCTGTAACCAAATCAGTAGCATTATAATTCAGCTTCGGCGTTTGTTGGGTAGTAAAACATCCTATAGAATAAATAATAAATTTACGGCAGTCTCCGTTAGTTTGCAGCAATATGCACATTAAATTTTATCGTTCGTTTTGATGTTATAGGTGGATAAAATCAATGCGCCATCGAAATTTAGCAATTTTTCGAAAACTGATTCTTTCAACAAACTAAATATATTTAGTTAGTCAATCTGCATTTCCAGCAAAATCATTTTAGTTGCTTTCTGTGACAGGAAAGCCGATTGATAATAGCTTTCTTTCTGCAAAACACTTTGCTGTGAAGAATTTTTGTTCGCGAATTAAAATAAAATATTTGAATATGGCAATATGGCCTCGCACAAAAAATGATTTTGGTTTTGAATTCTAATATTCTTCATGATAGAACTAATAAATCTCAATGGTCAGAGTGTTACTGTTTTAAAAGCTCTATAATAATAACAGATTTATTGCGGTTTGACAAGCAACCGTAATAAGCTCAATTTCGATTGATACGCCATATTGTATCGTTACGCCACACGTATGGTAAGTTTATAAGAAACTTGGTGCAGCCACCTAGTTTTATTGTGGTAATATATGCAATCACAATATGTTTGCTTCATTAACAGTTTTATTATAGTTTTGTAGCTAGCTATAAATGAAACCAGAGCTAATGATTAATAGTGCAAATCTTTATAAAAATCAAGTAAAGCCAAGTGGCTTTTGACTTGTTACTTGGGTATATTCCTCTGGCTTCAAAGCTACCTTGACAGTTCCTCATGTTCCTTTGAAATTAAGAATGAGTACATTTTGAGTTATATTTTTAAGCCTTGGTGTATTTTGTACAGAGGAAACCATGTCTTTCCCTCTCCTGGATCTAATTTATGGGCAAAGTACAAATCCGAAAAAAGCAGAAATATTCGATAAGGGTCATTTTTACAATCGACGGAGAGAATAAACGGTGTATCCAAACGAGGTGGGGCAAGATTAGGAAAGGGAGAGTCATTGATGCAACTCTTATTAAGTATGAGTACCGTCCCTCTTTACCTAAGCTGGGGGATCCGCTGGTCGAACCAAGCTAATACCAATCATTCCTAAAGATTGATTATTGATCTTTTCAGAAACGAATGACAATTCTGTATCATGATTATAACTTTGGGATGTCTTCTTGGTGAACATTTTTGTATAAGAACGCACAGCCTAAATCGGAAACTATAAATCATCAGTTTTGTTTCCTACCCGGCAGAAGAATAACTCTTTAAATGAGCTTCCCACATCCGGAGCCGTGTTAGATCGAGCTTCTGCAGTAACGACAATATGTATCTCAACCGTAAACCACTTCGGTTGCTGGTTTCATATCGAACATCTCCTGATTGTAGTGATATCTTCGAGTTCACAAAGGAGTTTAATTGTGTGTATGCTTCTACTTCGGCAAAGGTTCCTTGTGGTGTGTTTTCATTGACAGAGCCAAAGCATAGGGCGAGTACCACTATTCGAAACATACAAGCTTTAACCAATAGATGATTAGGATTCGCGTTTCCCGTCAATCATTTTCAGGCTTTCTCTAGTCTCGTTATATATGACAATCGACAGCGGCAACAGCAGCTGCAGCAGCAGGAAAACAAGCGAAAGTAAGCACCCCCGTTCTTGCTCCGAGCGTCGTGGGGATGGGGAGTTGTGTGCGCAATTGCGGAAAATGAAGGTTGAATCACTTGTGTGTGATATGCATCCGCATTTGTCAGAGTGAACACTGAAAGTCACAGCGAAGGCGGCACCAGCTTTATGCACCTCCGAGTGTTGAACAGTCAATGCTACAATAGGGGTGTGGTTCTTCGAGTCAACCGATGAGATTGACTGAAGTGAATACGGTAAGTCAAGTCTATGTTTAAGGTGAAAAAAAAATGAAACTATGAAATTGCATTAATTAATTGTATTAGCGGGTTCGTTGCCAAATAATTAAAGTCACTCATTATTACATCAAACATACATATAACATAACACAACTTGAATATTATTATTTTTTAATTCGGTCATCTATTCAACCATCGCATCGTATCGCTTACGACTGAGCTCACGTTAGTTTTCCTGTTCATTTCTTCTCCAAGCCAGCCCATCCGGGAGCGGGCATTCACCCGATGTTGCGTGGTCGCGGACGGCTCCAGGCGCTGCTCCACCACAGCACGACTGTTGTCGTGCCGCTTCTAGCAGAGATTAATTTCCAATGCAATCAATTCGAAACGAGATCGATCAAGTGATGTCAGCAGAATTAGCACTAATTCAGGTGCGTTTGATGGCAATGTTTTCAGCGAAAGTGACACCAACCTATAATAGCTAGCCGAAACGTTACGACGTTCACTGTTTGTCTGTTCGGCGGGCCTGTCTATCCGTTTCGGGTTCGTGAGCTCTTGACGGCGTTGATGCCAAAATGCGAAGGGAGGAAGTAGGATTGGCTAATGATATGGCAGATTGAATCAAAATTTCTCTTTCAATCAATCCCGGTACCGGAGCCAATAATGCCAGGCTGTAGAGTCGAAGCGTCCAAGGGATGCAAGAAGGGCTTTCTCCTATGTGTTTTATGTATGGTGAATGATTCATTGACAGTTAGTTGTTGTGGTTAATAATTATTGACTCCCAATGAATACACATCCGGTTTCTCTAATCAGTCAAATGATATTTTATTAAGGATAATCATTAACTCGGCTGTAAATACACACATTTTCCTTCCTAGCAATTTGTATGTCCAAAATTCTATTCACTGTGAGGCTGATGTAGAGTTGATAACTGATGATTATAACAACAACATTTTATATTAGCCTAATATAAGGTCTTAAAGCATGTTTCTTAGCAGTGTAAATTAGCTAACGATATCAACACTTGTTGCTTAACTTTACCCTAATATCAAAATACCTTCAATTGCTTGCTAAATCCCTATCCAATTATCATGGAATTAGCAAGCGCAATAAACCCAAATCCTGCGTAAATTTCAAACACTAGAATTTGCTCACTACGAGCAAATCACGATTACTAGCAACAAACATCATTCATTTGCATTGCCCTTCGCCAGTACAACCCGCGCCACCACTCCGACTAACCGCACGTTCTCTGAATCGGGCAAATGTTCTCGATTCCCACTGGCCGATGCTCCGGAAATTCTGTTTAAAGTGATTGATGGATTAGATAAATAATAGATTGGCCTGGTTGCTGTCCGTTGGTTGGTACGTCGAATCGATGGCGTGCGGTGTGGATTTCCGTTTCGCACGCCTCTTTGCCGCATTCCGTTTGCCTGTCCTCTGGCCATGGTTTCCAGCATTCGCAAGCGGTAAAGCTCGATCGGCCACCACTTCGAAGCGGACCCGACTCGAGACGCGTTTGTTCAGGATCATCACGCTTTAATTGGACGTGATGGATTAGCGCGAAAAGGGCTCTTTCTCACTGTACGCCGAACTCGCTGGCGAAGGAGCAGATCGAGCGCCACGCAGCACCGAGAGAAGCGATATTAGCGAGTAATTAAAATACCTCGAATTTCGCCTCCTGCCGTCCGGGTTGGCGTTATTTGGGGTTCTTGGCTCGAGATAACCGTCATTCGCCAGTGCCAGCTTTGCAGCTCATTCGTCACTAATGCGTCGGCTTCGAGCGGCTATAAGAGAGCGGAGACTCGCTAGTCTGTCCGTACGGATAAGGTTTGCAACACAACAAGAAGAACACAGCACAAGTCCATGCAGCTCGCGAGAGAAAAAAAACATGTGTCCGATAGATTAATTAATGGTGATTAAAAGCACATTATTCAGGTTTAACGTGAGCTCTTGCTGGCCGTCTCGTTGACTAGGAAGAACCGAGTGTGAAAAGCTCCGAACGCGCATTCAATGAACGGACTCGGTTGCTAGTCTGCTGCTCTGCTGTGCCGGTCGACGAACGGCACAAGTTGATTCGCTTTGGATTGCCTTTAACCTGCTGAGAGGAATAAAGTATGCAATATATTTTCGCGATTCCGATCGGTTGCACTGCTCCAACGCGGGACTCTACGGAGTTAATTAGTTGGTTCTGTGTCGTTTTTGGTTAGCAAAATAAACTGAAGAAAATAATGTCAACTCAAAACTAGTTTATCAAACTATAAAACACATAAAATCTTGGTTTAATTTGTTCTCTAAGTTTTTGGACTTGCAAACGATTTAAAGCAAAAAGAAAATCAAGCTTTTGCTAAACAACGAATTATTGGCGGAGAAAATAAAATAAATTGAAAAGTTTCACACAACTTGTTTACTCGTTATTTAAGTTTAATAGGAACGTTGTAGTGAAATAATTGCATCCTGTAATTGTTTTGTCCCTATCATTTGTAAAAAAATAGAATCAGCTGGAATTGAGAAAACCAACTCTAATAATTAGGCAAACTTGTGAGCAAAATGCACAAATAACTCTGTTTCCCGGAGATGACTGAACCAATTTAAGTGCTGTTACTCTCATTTGAAAGCTGTTATTACTTAGTACTTAGTTAAGTTACTTAGTTAAACCTTTCGTTTAAAAGTTATAGGCAAAAATGTAAAAATCACGTGATACGATTTTCTCCGGATCCGCTCAACTGACTTCAACAGTTTAAGCGCCAAACAGATGGTCGTCTCACTGTCTAGTTTTAAGCAAAGTTTCATCAAAATAGAACGAAGAATTCAAAAGTTATGTTTGAAAATGTGTTTTAACAAGGTCTCAGGTCTTTTAACAAGGTTAACAAGTTGAACGTTTCTCAGAAATGGCGAAACTGATTTATACGCCATTAGTCTTGTTTGAAGGATAATATAGCCTCATAGATTGCTATTGAATTGCTTTTGATTGGGAGTTTAATTTAGATGTTATGAGCAATCGTTTTCGAAACTTTAAATTTGAAATAGTTTATAACGTATTAAACCAAGATAATGTAACTGACAACTGTAAATTTTAGGATCAAACGAGAGATTTTAACGCTTGTTTTCCGATTATACTTATTTTGCCACCTCAGCCAAGCTAAATTTGAAAAATTTATGTATGGAGCACTTTTAAAACTTACTATTATATACAAAATTATTGATTTAATTATTGCTTTATTTTTTCGGCCAAAAAAATTTCTTTTGCTTTTGTCTCTTTTTCGTAGATTTTTGCATGGAAATTAACAACGTATTAATTTAAAGCAAGAAGCAATTTGGTTTTCACTTTTAAACTTAAAACAAAAATGCCTAAAATCCATTGTTTTTTGCTCGATTAAAAAATTCTCTTTGTTTTTTTTTCGCCCCCCCCCCTTCAGTGGCTCAACACCGGAGGGACAAAAACTTTTTTAAATAATTGTAATGTCGATTTTATTAGGAGACTACCCAAGCAACAATTTGAGTTTTGTTGCACTCTTATGATGGTATTTGTGACCAATTTTGATCATGAAAACCATCATAAGAGTGTAACAGAACTCTCATTGTTACTTGGGTTGTTTATACTGTTTTTTGCTGTGTTGGCAGAAAGTTAACTTGTTTGTGAAATTTGTAAACAAAATAAAAATTTCCATCAAAAAACTAGATACAAGTATTTTACGGAAATGCACCTAAAAATCCTCCACGGAATACCACCAAGAGTAATAAATTTCCATAAACTTCAACATTATGCATTTGCTTAATTTTGCAGCGCGTAGGTGTAACCATGCGAAATCACTAGTTGAATGAAGAGTACCCTCCTTCAACTGGGTCCGATTCGTTACGAAAAAAAAAATCGCAACAAATTTATCGATTTCACAGTTCCAGCCTCCCACTTGGGATGGGACTGGTCGGCGTGCTCAATGAGGCGCAGCGTGCAGAAGAAAACCTATCCAAAACAAAATATCACAAAGTCATGACGCATTAATATTGCAATAACTCTGCCGTCTTCCCAGCCCGCTTCGCCTTGGTCCTCGTGCCTGATTCCAGAATCGAGCGATCGTCGCAGTCGTGGCGCAAAAATGTAATTAGAATTTATGATGCCTTCGTGCCGGCCTTTATCATCAGCTCGTTTTCACGAGAGAATTACTACTTTCCGCTATCGTAACCCGTTTTTCCTTGCGCTGCTGCTTCCAACCGACCCAATTGGGGCCGCCGCTGGTAATTCAAGTACCTTTCCTTCGGTGTAGCGTACCTACACTTCCCTTTTATTCTATCACCTCATTACCGGCTATTATTACCCGGTTCGACCCGGGTGCGAAGGCTTCCTTCGGTGCGCAGCTCGCTGAAATTGGCCTCAAGTGGCCACCGACCGACTGGCGAAGCGCAGCGTCGAGCGGACAAAGTGTTGTTTACGTCGGCCGTCGTCGTTGGAGAAAAAGATGCGCCCGGCGGGCAATTAAAGATTGACTGGTCCTTCTCAGTTTACCAAACAACAACAGCAACCGTGATAGGGCAGAACCGAAAAACAGTGTAACACCTTGGAGTCCGATATGAACACTGCACGGTTGTCTGCAGGGGTCTCGTTTGCGCTTGAGAAATCGGAACGTAATGCGAACACCTAACCGGCGAACATGAAAATACAGAAAAAGCGGTGGAAAACGAATGAAATTCCACCTTGCGGCCTTTAACTGCATCGACACGACTTACGACGACGCTCCGTCCGACCGAAGAACGTGCAGAGCGGCGCGAAAAACACTTGTAGTAATGGATGTAAAGTGGCGTTAGAGATCGGAGCGCGTGATTTGGCCGCAGGTTCGGCTTAACAGGCCGGCTTAAGAGATTGAACGACACAGCGAAGTTAGCATGTTTTGTTGGGCTGGAAAAAACGTAATGCTTTGTATTCTGCCCATATTTTACACATATTAACCACGTTTTGTTTCATATTGGATCACTGTTCCCTTAAGAGTCATTATTTTTAATATTTCACACGCCTAAGTTAGCTAGTTAGTTACCTCGAATTTTTATTCCCCTTTTACCTCCAAGACAAACGTACCTTACTATGCATTATCGAAATGAAATAAACTGGTTTTTCCGTTGGTGTATTTTTCAATTGCTTCAATATTTCTAATCAACTCCATCCAGCAGAGCGGGTCGAAGCAGTAATCAATCTGTCGGGACACCCCACAATGTGCACTTTCCCGTAGCTGTCTGTTTTCTCCAACGTCGTTAGCGTCTCAGTCGGACAAATCTCCCGCCTGGATGCTCGATTCCGTATGTGTTGATAAGCATCGAAATGAAATCCAAACCACACCGCGCGCTGGTTGACTGAAGCCCATCGCGAGGTAACTGAAATCGATTTTTATTTTATTTTACCATATATAACTACGAGCCGTCACCACCCGCCAGCTGTCCGTCAATCGTCGTGTTGTGGCTGCTATATGAAAGCGTAACTCCGCGGGTTGACACCGAGTCAAGCACACCGAAAGTATCCGGACGAAGACGTGCGATAAAATCCCGCTGATTTGTTTTTTTCTTTCTTTCATCCCGGGTGCGTCTCCGAAGGAAAAATGGTACCTCACAACAACGGAGTACAACAGAGCTCGTTGCTGTTGTGACGAAACACGGGGAACACGAGACGTTACATCGAAGAATCAAATTTTGGCTTCCCCACGACCGGCAGCCAGCGAGAAAGCGCAGACTGAGCGAGTGAGTGAGTGAGTGAGATTAATAATTTAACCGGATAATGGGTTGTTTGTGCCCCGCGGGAGTATCGGTGTGCTGAAAATTTACGACTTTGACGGGGACGGTAAAAAAAATGACAAAAGCGGACTGTCTGCCTAATCAAGAAACCGATAGATACTAATGAGCTGTTGGTTTAAATTTATGCTTTCTCGACGGTGCGGACAATAGAGTAGCCGGAGTTCGTTGGCTGGCTGGCTGGCGTATCAAGATGCCGCTGCTGGTAGTGGTGGCCTTTCTGATCTCGGACTCGGTGGTTCAAATGTCAGGTACCGTTTGATTTAATTTGTTGCTGATATTGGTGGCATCAATTATTGTAGACAAGAAAATTGGTTGAAATTTGTTGCAAAGATATTTCGCATTAATAAATATTTTTAGAAGTTAAATTAAGTTAATTGCATGCTAAATATGTTTTGACGTAGAGCTACGTCTTACCGCAGAGTGTCAATCCAAAATTTGGATTCAAGCCGGCGTCACGGAAGAATGAAAGATTTTGTACGGTTACAGCTCTTCCAATTTCGAACGGATTTTAATGGTTCGCATTCCATTCGATTAATAAAAGTTGCAGCTGATTTAATTGAAAAACTGATATAATCGGAAAAATTTTATTTGCTCAAAAGATGCCAAGTTTACTAATGAATTATGTTCTATCTTTTTGCATTATTAGGGTGGTCTTGTTTCCCCAGATTAGGGTGATTCAAAAATAGAAAGTTTTAAATGCGTACCAAAAATACGACGTCTTAATAAAAGTTGTAGAACATACTTGAATAAGTAACTTTGTCGAATATAGTAACTATCTATCTCTTATGGTTATTGAAATATAATGCTTTGTTTGTGAAAAGCACTTAAAAATATATTTGTGTCAATAATCAATAACTTGGTTCTACCGAATCGTTTAGTTTCTGCAACCAGTCCGGCGTTCCACAAGAAAGTAATTTGGGCCCACTACTTTTCTTCATTTATTTCAATGATGCTTGTTTCGTTATCCCACCGGGATGCAAACTTCTATACGCGGATGATCTAAAATTTTTCTTTGCTGACTGCAAGCAATTAGGGTAGATGATCCATTAGTTGCGCTACTAAGCACAATATAACTTCATTTTGCTTGTTTATTGAGGTATATGCTTCAATTAATGCTTGTGGGATATAAATTTATCAAATACAAGGTATTTGTCACAAGGCAAGACAATTGCTTTCGTTGTACGAGAAGTTTTATAAAGAAAAAATGAATTTTCCGATTCAATTTTATTGTACCAACAGTTGCGCTAATGTTTCCTTAATTAAGTTTGATGTTCCTTTAATTGTGGTATTCCATATACATTGCTAGGTTGCTAAGTGAAAAAACTTCGTAGCAAAACTATAGATGAGCGCCTATAGTTGTGCGCTCCAGCTGCGCGTTGGATTTTGGAAAATTGCCATTTTAGCAAATAATGCTTTAATTTTAAATGGTGTAGTCTAACTACCAATACTTCTAAAAACCTGTTTTATATAATGAATGTAATTGATTTATCTAAAATGCTACGGTGACGAAAATATGCATTAATAATGAATAGTAGCGCAACTATTGGTACTACCACAACTATTGGATCAAGTACCCTACAAGAATTGATTAATCGATTTGCGGAGTGGTGTCGTATAAACAACCTTACTATAAACGTCAACAAAAGTTCAGTGATCACCTTCACTAGAAGTAAAACGCCAATCCAGTATGATTAGAGGATCGAAGGGTCTCTTCTTCAACGTCTCATTAATGTCAAAGACCTGGGAGTAGAAATGGATTTTAAGCTCACCTTCCAAAACCACTATTCCAGCATCATATCCAAAACAAACCGAAGCTTGGGGTTTGTCATGCGCTTAGCTAACCACTCCTGCCTCCGTTGTATGGAGCCCATAAAAACGTCTCGGGAGCTCAAGAATCGAAGCTGTGCAACGGAGAGTTGTTAGGCATGGCCATGGTCTGATCCATCGAAAAAGACAGGTGTAAATTAATAAATATGGACCTTAATTAAAAGAATGGATGCTTCGAGAGCTATTTTTGTAGCTAAGTTATTGAAAAATGAAATTGGCGCGCCAGAAATTTTATCGATGCTAAACAATAGATCTTTGAGATCTCAAGAATTTTTTCGACCAGAATTTCACCGTACTGTGTATGGAATGCATGAACTAGTCCAAGAAATGTGCCGAATATTAAACAGGGTTTACCATTTATTCGATTTGCACCACTCATCAGACTATTTCAAACATAAAATATACGAGTGTGACATACTAGGTTAAGTTTGTGTAATTTATATGTCTGTAATTGTATTTGTGTATGCAAATGTTTAAAGTAAGCTTCTAGACGTGACGACCATAAAAATCTATGTAATTTATATTTGTAAGGCTGTACACAGTAGTAAAGCAAAAGATTATGGGTTTATATGCCGATTTTAGAATGATGTCAAAGTTGTCAACTCAAATTGGCTTTTCCCATGCACTTCAAGAAGGCTTTATCCGTTGAAGGTAAGTAAAGAAATGAATAAATAAAAAAAAATAATGTCTTTGACAGAGTTTTTTGTTTTGATTTTCACTATATCTTTACTGAACGTATCAAACCTGTATCTCGAATATGTGAGAAAATAAATTTCGTATTTCACTTTTAGAGGAATTAATCATATAATGGTCCCTGTCAAACGAAGGGTTTTTTATACCAAGAAATATTGTCAAAGACACAATATGTGAAAAATCTCGCCTTTCGGCGTAATCTCACGCGATCATGTATTTCGCTGTTCGGACCATTGTGCAGCCTGGTCCATAAAGGGTTAAAACGCCGGAAACATTCAGTTGGGTGTTCATATGACCTCAAAGGAATCAATAAATAATAAAAGAATAAAAAAAAATATTTTTGAGGCTGATGCAGTAGATTCTCGGAAAAGAAAAGCAGAGCCATTATCATCGTTCATTCGTTGGACCCCACCAGTGGTAATCTGACCTAGATATCGTCATTTGAAAATTCACTTTCGATCGTGTTTTTTGCTTGCTACAAAGCAAAGAAAATCGTGGGGTGCTACCTTCCTATTTGGAAACTTGATCTTCTGTTTTTATACGGCACTCTTCGCAGCCAGCTGTAAGAGTCAGGGATGGCACGATCACTTTCACTCAATTCACATTCATTTGACAGTACCGTCTCAGCTAAGCAAATTTCTACAATTATTATCTACAATTCTGCTGAAGAAAGTTTTGCTGTATCTTTTGTAGTTGAAGAAAGAGAGAAGATAGATAGAAAAGTTAGAAGAGAGAGAGAAAAGTTAGAAGAGAGAGAGAGAAAAGTTAGAAGAGAGAGAGAGAAAAGTTAGAAGAGAGAGAGAAAAGTTAGAAGAGAGAGAGAAAAGTTAGAAGAGAGATAGAAAAGTTAGAAGAGAGAGAGAAAAGTTAGAAGAGAGAGAAAAGTTAGAAGAGAGAGAGAAAAGTTAGAAGAGAGAGAGAAAAGTTAGAAGAGAGAGAGAAAAGTTAGAAGAGAGAGAGAAAAGTTAGAAGAGAGAGAGAAAAGTTAGAAGAGAGAGAGAAAGAAAAAAGAGAGAAGAGAGAAGAGAGAAGAGAGAAGAGAGAAGAGAGAAGAGAGAAGAGAGAAGAGAGAAGAGAGAAGAGAGAAGAGAGAAGAGAGAAGAAGAGAAGAGAGAAGAGAGAAGAGAGAAGAGAGAAGAGAGAAGAGAGAAGAGAGAAGAGAGAAGAGAGAAGAGAGAAGAGAGAAGAGAGAAGAGAGAAGAGAGAAGAGAGAAGAGAGAAGAGAGAAGAGAGAAGAGAGAAGAGAGAAGAGAGAAGAGAGAAGAGAGAAGAGAAAAGAGAGAAGAGAGAAGAGAGAATAAGATAGAAGAGAGAAGAGAGAATTTTTCATAACATCACTAACAGACAGTGAAAAATAGATAGATAGATAGATAGATTAATGCGCCCAAAAAAAAAATTCTTCAAAAAAATTGTTTTCAAAAACTTTTTTTTAAATCGCGAAAACAAAAAAAAATTAATATTACTGTACAAAAAAAAACATTACTGTTCGAATTTCGGCTGGGTAGTGCTGTTAGATAGAGTCAGTAGGAACGTTGCATTGGCCCCAGTATTGTCCTGAACTCTAACAGAGGGCTATGAAGACTGTCGATAAAGAAGTGTCAAGTTTTAGAAACTCGTTTAAGCCCAAGACTTTACTCTTTTTTATTGTACAAAATTTTGTCAAGAAATTCAATCAAACGTAAACAGCGGAAGACTAATAATCTATGACCTGTTGATGGGAATATTCGACTGTAGTAATCTATTCGAAGAAATTAACTTGAATGTACCTCGTCGTATTCTCCGAAATCGAGTTCTCTTCTGGACTCCTGCTCATTGAACTCAATATGGTCTGAATAATCCTTTGCATTTGTGTTGTCGGCTGTTCAATGAAGTGAACCACGTGTTTGGTTTTAACATTTGTAAAACTAGGTTCAAGAATGAAATTTTAAAATTAAGATAAGATATGTCTGTACTGCCTTGGCCGAAGACTTATAGTAAAATAAATAAATCATCATCGTAACCAAACGAGTGGTTTTTCAAGCAACAAACAATTTTCGAGAATTGTCTATTTTAATTTGAAATGCTCATTTTATTACTGTCATTTCAAGATACATAAAACAAATTTTGAAATATTTGCAATTCATGCCAAAACCTGAACAGATACATTGATTAAGATTGTCAACCCTTTTTCACCTCTTGTCACTTTTGTTAGTTTAGTAAAATAGTACTCACCTGATTCACCGGATAAGAAAACATACATAATTCAGCTGAGAGCTTACATTTTGCACAAACCCGTTAAGGTTTCATACATTTGCAGTTGTAAGTTTTCTAAATGGAAGAGCAATTCATGGCCTCTATACGCTGTATGCATCGCGTAAATATTATGCATCATAAAAATATTTCATCATCTCGTTGAGTTAATTTACTGTACGCCTCCGTTCCGCATTGTTGTAAAATTGTCAGCGCCATCTCGGGCATTCGCTTCCTTCAAACCACGCGAAATTTATTAACTCTAATTGGGTAGTAAAAAATTTCGCACGTATTATAAAACCTCTCGACTGTCGAATCAAAGCCAACCCCAGAGATTCTGCGGGCAAGCTGGACGGAAAAAAGAAAGCAGGAAACAAAACGTTCTCGTGAACCCGTACCCAAGCAAGCCAACTCTTGCCGAAAATGAGCTGACTTTAATTTTCTTCGAAAGAAAGAAAAAAGAAAGATTTCATCGGTGAAATTGGAATAATAAACCATAAAACAGAAAGCTTCTGCAAAGCTTTGAACGTTAATAAAAGATCGTAAATATGTGCTGGGAAGCGGAAAAATCGGCCGAGATTCGAATGACAACCTCGCGCGGCTTTGTCGGTGGGGTATTTTTATTTAACAAGTTGCACACGTAACATTGCCGCTGTTGTCGTCGTCGTCGTCGTCGTTTCAGAGTATGCTGGATTTTTGGAGAAAATTGATGGCTGTCATAAAAACGTTATTGGCATCACTTGCTTAGCGGAAAGATGAATGAGTGAATTAGAGAAATAATTAGACAGCCGGTGGCTCTTCCATTTCGGGCTCTTCGCTAGATTAGATTCGGTTTGCGTGCGGCGCTGCCACCATCTGCGACTATCGATTCCACACATGCCATAACGACAAAGTTTCGATCGCCTTTCTTGGTCAAGTCGAAAGTTTCCATCATTATTATCAAAAAGTTGTGTTTGGCCTAGTTTCGACTAATCACTTCCTTTTTACAATCCACCGAGAGCCGACTCGCCATTCGTTGTTCGTCATTTATTGTACCACTATCGGGAGGCGTCCAGCAAGGGTGAAGTTTATTTTTTACTATCCTCCGAACTGATGCACCGGATCGGGCTTAGCGGTTGTTTATGGGACGTTCTTTATCAGCAAACGGCATTCGCGCCACGCTACGGGACTCGGAACAGCATCTCTCCTTTCCTCTCGGTTGTCTTCATCGTTGCTGCTGCTGGATTCGACTGACGACTGTTCGTTGCTTAATTGGTTGATAGAGTTTGAAGGGTTTTTAGCAGGTGGTTGGTGTCCAATAAATTATGGAAATTTATTTTATAACACCGCTCGGAGTTTGCAATTAATTTTATGGAGGAAAAACGTGCCTTGATATTCCGGTTTATTGTTAGAAAACATTCGAAATTAGGTACTGTTTGAGTAATATGACACTCCCAAATTAGCTCCGCGACAACTATGTTGCCGGGACTTCTTGTGTAAGCTTCATAACAAAATTATTTTTATTTTCAGGATATTTAGTGGAAACAACAGTAAAACTTTATGTACTTTCCGTGTGACTACTCATTCTGGTAACTTGTCAGTCACAGTTCTTTGCTTCTACTGACTGGTGAATTAGTTATACTACATAAAATTTAACCGCAGATTTTGCTTGCGCAGCAAAATCCAACGGATCTATACTCTGAACCTATTCACCATAGAATCGTTTATAATATGACACTACAATAAACTAAACCCATCTTCATTTAAATTTACATTCTAATATCGCCGGAATATCTCGTGCTGTAGCGTGTTCCGAACTTTCAACCAACGCACGCTTGCAAGTCCGGCTTAAAATTTGCATCCAACGAAAGCCACACCACAGTCAAACGGCGATGCCGCTTCAAACAATAGGCAGTGAAAATCAAAATTCATAACAATAATTTCACGAATCATTAACTTTTGGTTTGTCCATTCGCGATGTCGGATAGCCACCGGAGAGCGTGCCTGGCTTCGGCAGGAAGCCAGTGAGCTTCGGTTTCTTGGGTGACCTACCGGGGATAAAATTCTAGCCGGTCGCACATTCCAGCCGATCGACTACCGTCCGTCCGTCGGTCCGCCTGTCTGTCAAACTACAATCCGAGTTTGGAGCTTCACATAGACCAATATCATTAGTTTTTATTTCGGCTTTGTTCGAGATACAGTCGCATCAATTTCCGAGAACGGTGCTGTGTTATTATGGTTATTAATTGTTACAAAATGATTTACATAAACGGATCGGGTGCTGAAGCAATGCCGCTGCCGCTGACACGATGGAAGGCGAATAGTTTGATGGTTGAGCGATAAGAGACCGCTCCTGTTAGATGAAAGAAAACGAAAGCATCGAGAACGTTGTGAAGAAATGATAGCTAACCAAATTTGTTTCACTTCTTTTGCTTTTGCTATTTTTAACAGCAAGTCAGCGTGACTTGCGCAGCTAGCTGATATTCAGCTGAGCTGCCTAGTTGGGAAACTTACGGTAAAATTAGTTCTTTCGCTCTGCATTAGTTCAACAGAAGAAAATGAGGTTTTATAATTCTTTGAATGATTCGATAACGGACCGAGAGAGGCACTCATGATGCCGTAACTACCAATCATTTACTGCATTGTTCTTGTATGAAACGCATTCGAATATCAACTCCTCTGATTTCATTCAAAACAAAAAATAGGATCTTTGGTACCACCGAAAAGCGTAATCACCCATCTAGCAGAGGCGGAAAGAAAACAAATCACTGTTTTGACAAATCACCTAATCCACGCTGGGTATCTATCTTCAGGCTGCATACCTTTCACTTCCTTTTTCTGCATTGAAGCGATCCGGTCGATTCACCGAATAGCCGCATGAGTACGACCCAAGTCTGGCATAGGTCGAAGCAATCAATCTGTCATAAAGTGCACCTCCGTATATCTCCGAGGAAAGTTCCACCCAAAGCCGTTGCCGAACATGACCGCTGAAAGGTGATGGAGCGGTCGAGATTATTTGGTCCATCAAGCAGTAGCACAATGGAAAAAATCCAGTCTCACGTGGCACGGGTTGAGAACAGCCAGGCTATTGTCTCCCAACGAGGCGGTCATTAGACAGCTTTCATAAATGCGGCTAGCGGCAGCAGATTGATCACACATCTTGTGCGGACAGTTGAGAAGTTACGGGCAAGATTAATACTCACGCTTGTTGTCATTAAGTCAGCAATAATCGCAATAAAACACATTCAGCTAATATGCTCTCGTCAAAACGGAAAAAAATTCCATTCTATCAATTAAATTGTTTCAGAATGGTGAACTCGGCTACAGAAATAGTAATCAAACGAATAATTTTAGAGGTGAATTTTTTATTCGATGTCATTATGATCAGTACGTCGAGTGCAAACCATCGTTGTTCATCTTGATATCTACTCTATTACCGTTAACTCATATATTTGGATGAGAAATGGAACCTGTCCAGCAGCTCGTAAACTTCAAGTCCGCCATTAGCTTAAATTCCTGTTAATGTTACCTTAAACATAGACCGCTTATCTAGATTCCAGCGCGCAGTGACTCTAAAACTAACGCATTCTGGTTCAAAGCACACGGAAAAAGATGAACCCGAAGGTCCGACTGATTGTATTTTAGTTACGTTTTACTGCGGCTGTTGCTTCATGCCGAACAAATAACTCATCAATTTACTAATCTTCGCATCGAAACGAAACCGAGCCTCGGGCTGAGCCGGTGTTGCGTGGCGTTGCGAATACGGATAAAAATTAATTTCGAATCTTTAACTTCCCGGCAAGAATCCGGATCAATTTTTCGAGCATTTCGTCGCGGCGATCGAAGGAATCCAAAACAAAACCCGGCGGAGGCAAATTATGAACGGCGATCGTGCAGCGATTATATCAATTTTCATTCCCACTTCTCCACCTGTTGTTGGAATCTTGCGGCCTGGCGTTCGCGGTCAGCTTCCAGTTGGACCCCATGCCAGTTGCTTGCTGCGGCAACGATTAGACGTGTTAAGGCAGACGAGGCGACACGCACTGGACCGATAGAACAGAGAAAGAGTGGGAATGATGCGCTGATATACTGCGATATAAATTAGAATAATCTAGACGATCGAGAGCTGGTTCGATTGGATCATCGTTAACATCGAATTACATACATATTTGTCGCCGGCGGGGAAGGGAATGTTTGTGGAACTGGATGACGCAGATGAGCGGACTTTAAATTTAATATATTAACGAAAAATTGGTTGCCATTGATTTTTAGTATTTCAAAAGCAGTATCTCATAATAATAATTCTGTTCGTAACCGTTTTCATTTTTAATTTAATTTATTTACAATTCTTCGATTTAATCGTACAGACTGTCGCTACTTATTAACTTATTCTATTTTTCAAAGTAGATTTACTAATATTAAGATCGTAATCGTAGCTCTCTGAAACATTGTCAAACTGTCTGCAATTAAAGGGATTGTTTAGGGTGTATTGATAATTGTTTTGTGTTTCGTTCCCAATGGTGATAGTAGACGCAACGTGCCTGGTAATACTCAACTTACTATCTAGCAAAATGCCTAAATCCTTCACTATATTCACACTTGCTACTGACATTTTGTAATAAAATGTTATAATGTCGTGTCTTTTTCTACAGAAAGACATAGAATTACATTTCGTTTAGTATTGTTAGTTTATTAACGAATCGATGTCAGCTTGGATTGCATAGCAGTTATTGCATGGACAAATTTGAGGTCATCTGCAAACATGTATTTAGAAGACTGAATGGTGGTCCACAAATCGTTCAACATAAACAATATAAACAGCAATGGGCATAGATGGCTTCCCTGAGGCACACCCGATTCAATCTAAAACGAAAGCGTAATCGTTCCATCTATGCAGACGTAGGCGGCTCGGTATTATACGATATTATTCAGCAAGTAAGCCATTCGGGGTGTTCGGAATCGGGTTGGGATAATTTAAAGGGCCTTTTCATAGCTTAACAGTAAGTTAGCTTCAAAGCTAGAAATTTATTGTATTTAGTATTTGTTGGAATCTTAGCAATAATATCTTACATTTTAGTGCTTTATCTTCAAACTTATTGTTCCGAACAACAGAAGCAGTTTAACATTTCACTGATATACGGGGGCTAGATAAACACAATAAGGCCATTACAAATATTTAAAAAAGTTTTTGTCTCTCCGGTGTTGGACCACTGAAGGGGGGGGCGAAAAAAAAACAAAGAGAATTTTTTAATCGAGTAAAAAAATATGGATTTTAGGCATTTTTACTTAAAGTTTAAACGTGAAAACCAAATCTATTCTTGCTTTTAATAAATACGTTGTTTTTTTAATGCGAAAATCTACGAACAAAAAGACAAAAACGAAAGAAAATTTTTTTGGCCGAGTTTCGGAAATTCCACTGTTTGAACTTCCATTTATATTTCGTGCTAGAAGCGTTATACTCAAATCGTACACTCATTTTTCGGGGTTTTCAGGCTGTAGAGCCCACAGACAATTGATTTTCTAAAAAAAATTTAACTCATTTCCTACAAATTATTTTTTTACCCCTCGATTTTTCAAGCCAATTTCCAAAGGGGGGGGGGGGGGGGGGGGAGGCGGACAAAAACTTTGAAAATGATTTGCAATGGCCTAATTGTTATTTTATGACTATGACACTTAATTATGAATTTGGTACCTTGTTCTGGCTTTTATACTTTCATTTTTAAGAACCATTTACTTTATATGCTGCATATATCACGTTACTTAACGAAGAACTTTGAGTATTAAACTTTACTTGTATTTCTGTGCCCTAACTTGCAATAATTTTATGCTGTATTTTGACTTTACATCTCTGAGTATGACGTTTGACACAGACTCGACTGTTGGGATAATGAGGGGTCATACGGAACTCACGCAACAACATTATTCTGCCCGATAGCTTCGCCAACTCGAGGAATACCATTTTTTTTTCTAATTTTGCCACCAATACAACGTGCAGCACTTTATCGACAGTGCACTGATCAGCGATGAAACTTAAGCCATCAGGTTGGTCGAATCAGCATTAAGTGAAAACTTTCTGCATAAAAAGTGGAATGCTTTTTCTAAATCGGGATCATATTTAAATACAGTAATTCCGTAAAAAATCATTATTGAAATTTAAAAGTTTTCCAATTTCAATCAAATCTTGTTCAATTGTTCCTTTCGGAAAATTTTAGGCCCATATTTTTTGCAACTTAGAGTGTAACTTTCTGTGATAAGAAGTACACATAAATCAGTGTTTTGGCCTATCGATCTTACTTAAAAAATCATAATTTTTGAACAAATAATGAATAAATAGGAACGTAGCAACTGGCCTAGCAATTGTCCTGCGAAGTCTGTCGTATAAAAACAGAAGGTCAAGTTTCGATAACGGAATGTAGCACCTAGGGTTAATGAATAAATCGTTTAGGCAAAAATAGTTTGAAAATAAAATTACCTCCGAGTCAATAAAAATCTAGAGACTAATTAAAAAACAATCACTTCAATGGCTCATAAAACGGCAGGAAGTAGGATGGGGAGTTTCCCTCTTCAGCGCCCTTAGAGCTACGAACACTTCATACAAAACTGCCGACGTAGTGAGATTGAACTTGTTCAGCTCCAAAAATTGGACAAATTGATTAAAACATAAAAAGTTATTAAAAATTAGAATAACGCTTCATATACCGGTAAATATTATTTTTATTTAGTGGCAATTTGTGTTATCCGATAGTCAGGTATGGTAACCTTTCATGTTACGGGGGAAAGCCAACCCTAACCTCAGAGTATTTATTGTAAAACTACTTTATTTTGTCCACGTGTTAGGACCTATTATTTTCGGTTCAGAATATGCCGACAGCGCCGAATTATCCAGCCACAAGAGGGTAGATCAACGGGTGGTGGCAGAATCTGTCATTATTCCGCATCCGTGGTCGAACCCGCGCTTCCGAGGTCACATGCGTTCGAGCAGAGGCTATGACGAGCCAGGTTGAATCAGATAGACCGAGCAGATTAACCCTGTAGCAGAGACACCGCACCTGCTTTAGAGCAACCGCCTTTGAGGTCACACACGGTCCAAGGGAAGCGGTGACGGGCCGGAGTAAAGCAGAGCGATCGAGCAGGTAGAATATCGCACCTGCGGTCGCAGTCATGCTTGGCGTACACTTTTCTCAGCCAAGCAAAATTTGGAAAAGTAACGTATGGGGCGTTTGTAGAATTTGTTATTGTCTACAATATTGCTGAAGTAAGCATTACTGTACATTTTGTATTTATGGCGCTATAAGGCTGCTACCCTCTTGGTAGCAAAAAGAGCGCTCTTTTTGCTACCAACGGCATTACTACCCTACAGTACCGTAAATACTAAAGATAAAACTTCACTTTCTTCAGCAATATTATAGTTAATTACTTGTTCTACAAATGCTCCATACACCACTTTTTCAAATTCTGCTTGGCTGAGGAGCAGTAATCAAAAGAGCAAAATCAAAGCGAAAAGGGTATGCCAAGCCTGGTCGCAGTAGTACTGTCAGCCTACGAACCAAAAATCTCGGCAGATTGATGACCACCCAGGTCAGTAGAGAAGAAATATACAGATCGATGATAGAACCCCATAGACGGCGGGGGACGAACCAACACGAACGATGAACATCGCAGCTTTCCGAGGCCTAGTGATTCAAAACATTTTTTTCTCACGCAAAAATATACAGAAAGCCACCTGGAGACCACCTGATCAACGTACTATGAACTAGATTGGCTGCGTTCTCATAGATGGCCGGTTCATCTCTAACATCACGAACATACGGTCCCTACGGGATGCGGATATTGACTCTGATCGTTACCTAGTAGTCAAAACGGTCCACCGTATACCAGACACGTCGAAGCCGTCCTCCTCGGCTGAACATCAGGCAGTTAGTAATCTGCCGAGAACGACGCGTGAGTACTGGATAAGGCACTGCTTTCTTCCGAGGAGTTGGGTGCTTCAAACCTCGAAGTCGGTTAGAGCAGAATACCCTCGATCATCGAAGAGGCCGCTACCAACTAGAGTCCGGAGTATACAAAATGACGGGTTTGCTGGGGAATACCAACAAGCGGTGAAGAGAAAAAAGTTGCATGGAAAAATTATCTGAGCATTGTTACTAGGGAGAAGTTGGCTAAATACTGATGAGCAAGGAACCAGTTGACCGCGGTCCTAAGGAGTAAAGGAGTAAAAGGAGGACGAAGATCGTGAAGAATTGGAACAGCTGTTCCGATCTAATCACACTCGCCAGTTTTACAAGAAGGTGAACCAAACTCGTAATAGTTACTTATTCTTATTCTTATTCTTATTAATACCAACACAGCCACAATAGAGGATTCCTTGAAATAATTTTAATGATTCCTAATCATAGAAATATTCAAAATTATTTTCTTGTCTGTATTAACATTTGCAAAATATCAGAGATATATTGCAAATGTTTAATCGGCCAGGCCAACTGTGAAGTATTGCCGCAAAGACGATTATAAGAAATAAATCTTGTGTGAATAAGTTATTCATACACAGATGCATTTCAAAATCAACAGGGGAAGAAGAAACGGGGACGTCTCGTACCAACCGTTTCTGATTAACTGTAAATTTGTTTCGTTGGGAGTATCTCTGCTAATAAAGGTTAAGTGATACTCCGGACCCTCGGGATGAACTTATGGCATTTAGACCAAAAGCCCGGCTGCTATTAGCCAAGGTTATAGCGCCTTATTTCGCTCTCTGCAAATATATAAAATACACTAGTAACCCACATGTAGATAATTAAGTATTTTAGGATATATAAAAATTAATTTAGCAATAGCTATAGCGCCTCATTTCGCTCTCTGAAATTATACAAAACATAAAAATTGCCAAAAATATATGAGCATAGCAAAATAATGATATGCTTAATAGAACAATATATCAGAAGGAATAAACAAGTAATAAATTATGAGTAATGAAAGTTATCGGTTCCATGTAGCAACTTAATATCTTCTGTGTATCTTCAATATGAAATACTTCACCATGCTTTCGTTAGATTTTCCCGTGATGCTCCGATGCATCACGATGCAGTTTCTCTGTTTTAGTCCTCGTCTGTGTAACAACTATGATCTGTGATAAAAGTTTTCACCGTCTTCTTCATGAATTACTATCCACTAATACAATTTACCATTGTCACTTTGTCATATCTCACCATTCCAGACTCGCGATTCCCTAGTTCGTTCTTAGTACTAAAATAATCGCATTATTAACCACAAATATCAGAAAAGACTGGTCTTCTGTATTCTAACCACACTTCCAGATTATTTGTTCCTTCACTTTACGCTCACTCCTTTTTTTCTAGATACTGGTGATTTCACCTAAACAGCAATTACAAAAATGTCCTTTTCACTGAACTTCCCTTGATACACTGATCACGTCAGCAACTATCGGCAGCGTTGGAACACAAATTTTGTAATTAGGTACTAACATCCAGACCACGGTTTTCCAACGAATTTATAACACACTAAGCTACATTTTGCTTGTAACAATTTGGCAAACACAAAACGATTTTTCGATGATTGGAACGCGACGGACGGTGAATGGGAATGTAAATACCAAAATGAGCTTTTTGTAATCTTCACAGTCAGTTTTATGAGCAAATTTTCAAAAAAAAAAAACACTTTTTTCAATAAAAACTAGAAAAAAAAAATCGGGCGTGAAAAATTTTCACGTCATTTCGCTGCCACAGATTGCTACGATCTCCGAACCAAACTCGTAATAGTTACGCACCGAAACTTGACATGTATAGGGAGGAATCTAATCACATACTCGCGAGGTGGCCGATAGGTGGAAGCATTTGTTCGATGAACACCTCAATGCGAAGTTGCAGAAAGAGGCGGAACGGAAGTTAACCTAGGAGTACCTAACAAGCCAGCCGTCGTTTGTTCGAATCTCGGCTAGGCAGTGCTTGCTAGTTAGAGTCAGTAGGATTGTTGCACTGGCCCCGTAATTTTCCTGTACTCTAACAGCCGGCTGCGAAGTCTGTCGATAAAGAAGGGTAATGTCTAAAGACGGTATAAACCCATGGCTTTGCTTTTTACCTATGGAAGATAGTAATGTCCCATACCACAATAGATCAAAATAATGGTCGCAGTGGTCAAATCTTCCGACAAAAAAAAAAGTAATGTCCCAGTACCTGATCTCCAAGAAGTCAAACGAAAAATCGGATTGCTGAAGATTAAGGTGAATGCCGCCTATCGATAGAGCTTTTTAAAAATGGCCGAAAGATGCTGGCAACGGCTCTATTTCCAAGGTTTGGGAGGAGGAGAAGTTACCGGGGGAATGGATGGAAGGAGTTGTGTGTCCTTTCTACAAACAGGCTGATCGGCTCGACTGCTGCAACTATCGCGGTATTACGCAGATAAACGCCGCTTACTAAGTATTCTCCCAGATTCTGTTACGCCGGTTGACATCGATAGGGTTTCGTATGGAATTACCAGGCGGACTTCATAGGGGGCCTCGCGCAACTACGGACCAGATTTTTACCATCCGACAAGTTTTGCAGAAATGTAGGGAATGGAACACGTCCACACATCACATCTTTATTGACTTCAAAGCAGCATACGATACAGTCGATCGAGAACAGCTATGTCAGATAATGCACGAACACAGTTTTCCGGATAAAATTAACGCGGCTGATCATAGCTACATTTGATCGAGTGACGTATTTTGTGCGCATCTCGAGAACACTATCGAGTTTCTTCGAGATGCAGCCAGGGGAGACAAGGTGACGGCTTGTCCTGCATGTTGTTTACCCTCACTCTTTCTGGGGTTATCCGACGAGTGGGCATCGAAACGAGAGACACGATTTTCACCAAGGGTAGCAAGCACCGAGGCTTTGCACATAACTTTGATAGCCAGGAACTTTGCGATAGCAAAGGTAATGTACGCCAGACTGAAAGCGCAGTCTTGGAGGATTGGGCTAGAACTAAATGCGTTAAAGACCAAATATGTACATGAAAGTTAGAGGTTCAAAGGTAATAAACGTTCGTGTATTTAGGATCGCTGATGACCGCGAACAACAACACTAGTAAGGAGATCCAAAAGTGCATTCAAGCGGGAAATTGGGCTTACTTTGCCCTATGCAAAATGCTACGATCAAGAAGCATATGCCTCCGTCTCCATACGAAGCTGACGATCTTCTTCTTCTTCTTCTTCTTCAGCAGCATAGAACCGGGGTGGCTCGTGCTGTTTCAAGCACTCGTCTCCATTCAACTCGGTCTTGGGCCACTCGTCGCCAATATCCTAGTCGTCTCAGAAGTCGCTAATCGCTTTCGACCTGGTCGAGTCCCTGGTGGGCCCTCGTGTTCCTGGTGCCGGTGGGGTTGTTGAAGAGGACTATTTTCGCCGCACTGTCGTCCGGCATCCTTACGACGTGTCAGGCCCACCGTAGCCTGCTAACTTTCGCTAGATGTACGATGGGAGTCTCCCCAAGCAGTGCCTGCAGCTCGGGATTCATACGCCTCCGCCACTCTCCGCTTTCAGTTTGTACTCCGCCAAATATCGTCCGCTCAAATACGGCAAGGGCGCGTATGTCCTCCGTAAGCAGCGTCACGGCTTCAAGCTGACGATCTACAAAGCCCTTATTCGACCAGTAGTTCTTTATGGACTTGAAGCCGTGACGCTGCTAACGGAGGACATACGCGCTCTTGCCGTGTTTGAGCGGAAAGTGCTGCGGACGATATTTGGCAGAGTACAAACTGAAAGCGGAGAGTGGCGGAGGCGTATGAATCACGAGCTATAGCTTGAATTCCCATCGTGCATCTAGTGAAAGTCGATAGGCTACGGTGGGCCATACATGTCGTAAGGACGCCGGCAAACGATGCCGGTGCGACGAAACCAGTTCTCTTTAGCAACGCCCACAGGTACCAGGAACAAGGGGCTCAATGTGAAAGATGGCTCGACCAAGTCGAACGTGATTTGCGACTTTTGAGACGACTGGGAAATTGGCGACGAGTAGCCCAAGGTCGAGTTGAATGGAGATGACTTGAAACAGCTGCTGACGATGACGACAACGACGATGCATAAAGTCATATTCAAGTAGCAAAATAGACATCCTAAAATGCAAAAACATCTAAAATAATTATATCAGTTCAAATATTTGATAGATTTGCAAATGAGTATTGATTGATTTCAAAGTAATAAAACTAAAAAAATGACCAAGAAATATCATTTAAACTTAACAGGAGGAAAAAACCTTTGTTCATTTGAAGTTAGTTTTAAGATTGGGTTAAACCTAAGTAATGGAATTTGAAACCAGATGGTTTATGCCAAAATTTCAATTTGAGCTGAGTCGCAACAATGTTGGTGTTTTATGTGTCAGTCTCAAAAATTAATGTTTTGAAATTACTTTTACAGATTCATAATTTTTCGTAGCTGATTAAAATGGTCCTTACCCGTATAATATGATGCGAATGAGAATTTACAACCTTAAGCGAAAGACATCAACTTCATTTTATTTCAAACTATAGTTTGCCATCTTTTCGCATGAGTCCTTTCTAATGGAGCTGAATATTCATTCATTTTTATTTTTGGCACATCATACACATCTATAGTAGAAATTGCATAAAATAAGACTAGCCCGCCCGAAACAGGATTCCACACAAGCATCTGCAGTCGTCGTCAGACAACTTTGGAAAATAAAACTTTTTACCGACCATATTTTAGCGCGCGCGCTTTTATTATCCGCTTTCAAGTTCAAACTTCGCTATCTGCTCTGCCTGGAACATCTTGTCGTATTTTAGCTCGTCCCGACCAGACCACCAGCTTGGCAGAAAAAAAGTAGAAGAACCAACAGTCGTAACATCGGTCGACATTTTAGGCCTCCTGCACGCGCGCCGGGTCGGCAAACCGAAGAAGTTAACGCAAAATTTCTCCTCAGGCATGACAACGAAGATGACAACGTCGACGGCGGAGAAGTTTTGAAGTCATATTTCCTTCTCTTCTGGTTGGCCACACTAACTGGGTTGGAAATGAAAAGCATATCAACGGTTCACGAATTATTGCCGAGTTGTCTGTTGTTTTGAGCCAGAAAATCGACCGACCGACTTCCAGCCGCCCGGCTGGAAATGTTGATAATGCAGAGATTAGATGTTGGTAGTCGTCGTTTGTCTTATCGCGCACACGCTAATGCGCTTTTCGACGAAGAAGAGCGAAAGACCAAACAGAAACGGGCGACAAATTAGTCATAGTTGAGCGTGCCGAGATTATCAGAAAGTGGTGCGTGAGGAAGGAAAAACTAACGACGGCCTACATCTTGCGGTAGTTGAGCTTATCAAAGTTTTCTGAAAGTGCCGTCTAGTGGAAATATTTCAATTAAATTCGACTTAGGTCAGTCCACCTTCGTCGGTCACGTCTCAGCAGTCTTGGACAAATTTACCATTTTTAGCGTTTCTTCTGTAACGGTTTCGAACGAACTTTAAAAATAAACCACTAATCGGAACAAGATTACACCATCCTTGTTATTCACTAGCGTGCAAACTGAAACGTACAAACATTGAATGGGAGCACTCTGTAAATGAGGCGGAAAATCTTCCACATTATTGAGTGCTAGAGTGCTTGCTTTAGGTATTCGCTGACCGGCTCGGGTCCAGATATGGCAAAATATTCAGTATGATACAAGGCTCCGAACTAATCGAGTCTGCCTTTTGTGTTTTGCCTACTCCCCTCCGACTAGCAAGCGGTAGCCAAGCGCAGGAGGGGCAGATATTTTTCGTTTACGCAACCGAGGGTGTGGCACCTAGCTGGATATCCCCATGCCAGGGTCGTGTGGTCTCTTTGCGGGAAAATAAGGAATCTGGTTTCTGGCTGGCAAAGGTAGCCTGCCAGGTCGGATACGGGGAAAACACATGCTCTGCATGGACCATTTCCTTCTAGCTTACCGAAACGCTGAAGGAAGTAGGTTAAAGGTGAAACACGCAGGAAAATACCTTTGAGGATACGGTGAACGCATAGATTTCTCTTACTCGGCTTTGCGTGGGTGACGACGGCAGGTGGTTCTAAATATTCATGCGAGGGTGTATTGCACCGTACTGTCACACGACATGCTTGTCTAAAGTAGGGATGCTTATGATCTGAGTCGCTCCAATTCGAAACGATTCACACAGCCATATAATTTTGGTTTCACTCCAGAATCCAGAGGTTTCTGGTAATTATTGAATAATATAACGAGAAACTTGGTCACAATAACTTCTGAAGCAATTATAGGTAATTGTTACT
This sequence comes from Sabethes cyaneus, assembly GCF_943734655.1. NCBI lineage: Eukaryota > Metazoa > Arthropoda > Insecta > Diptera > Culicidae > Sabethes > Sabethes cyaneus. The sequence goes on along the minus strand of NC_071354.1, from coordinate 2,169,649 downwards.
GTGTTGTGTTCGGACAGTCATCTGGGGTAAAGCCTCCGCTTGAATGCTGCCCTCACCTCTGCTTTGGCCTAATTTGTGTTCGAACATAGTCGAGTAGCTTTTCTCATTGGAATGGTACGATGTATTACCAGAAGCGACCGTCCAGGTAAAATCAACGCCATCGGGAACTGGTGAAGTTTGGTTACATTTTCCTGCTACTCACAAAGTACGTCAACAGGCGACGGCTCAGTATAGGTCCGGAAACGACAACCCAGGCTGGGCGGGCATTGCTCGGTATGCGAATTGATGCGATTACATTTTCCCGGAACCGTTGATTTAGGACGGGCATTTTGTGGATGTATGTGCCATACTTTGCTGAATTTAATCCATTTCAGCATTCCACTGGTACGGTGCAGATCCCGACCGTTGCTGTCCCATGATGGAAATTCCTCGAATCGCAGACGCATTTGAAACACCGTTTGGATCAAAGCAAACTCGAAGCCGTCGGTCCCTTCGAACTTGCACATACGCTGGGTTTGTATCACGTGTACGAATGAGTGAAAAGCGGCGAAATAAGCCCCGCAGCCAAGGGGCAAATCGTGAACGAGGAACGAAAGTGAGAAATGTTATCTTTCAGAACTTTATCAAAACACAATATTTTATTCGGTAACAAGAACCAAATTGTACGGTTCGCACCTTCCTGCCTTCGGTAGGGCGGATACATTTCTCGTGGCCATTTTTTGTGGTACGCTCGCTGGTGTACGCGGATTAAGCTTTGGTCTGGTGCGCTAGTGTTTTTTTATTTCATTTTTTTACGATATTTGATAAATAACACTGGTGGCGGTGGAGAATTCTGTTCGTGGACCGGACTTCCGCGCACTGCAGGAGCATCGTTTTGCTCACATATCCCAGCCGAAGAATTGCTTCCGATCAGGCAGCGTAGGTCGACCAAAGTCCTGAAGCGTTTCTGATGAGAAGAGGAGTATTCATTGAAGTATGAGTTGAGGTTTTGTTATCCTCGGGTTTGTTGGTTAATATTGAATGATACTTTTTTAAGGTAATTGGAGACAATAAACCAAAAAAGGGAAATTCTATTTTCATTTATCATTTTTCATTTTTCATTTTTCGTTTTTCATTTTTCATTTTTCATTTTTCATTTTTCATTTTTCTTTTTTCATTTTTCATTTTTCATTTTTCATTTTTCATTTTTCATTTTTCATTTTTCATTTTTCATTTTTCATTTTTCATTTTTCATTTTTCATTTTTAATTTTTCATTTTTCATTTTTCATTTTTCATTTTTCATTTTTCATTTTTCATTTTTCATTTTTCATTTTTCATTTTTCATTTTTCATTTTTCATTTTTCATTTTTCATTTTTCATTTTTCATTTTTCATTTTTCATTTTTCATTTTTCATTTTTCATTTTTCATTTTTCATTTTTCATTTTTCATTTTTCATTTTTCATTTTTCATTTTTCATTTTTCATTTTTCATTTTTCATTTTTCATTTTTCATTTTTCATTTTTCATTTTTCATTTTTCATTTTTCATTTTTCATTTTTCATTTTTCATTTTTCATTTTTCATTTTTCATTTTTCATTTTTCATTTTTCATTTTTCATTTTTCATTTTTCATTTTTCATTTTTCATTTTTCATTTTTCATTTTTCATTTTTCATTTTTCATTTTTCATTTTTCATTTTTCATTTTTCATTTTTCATTTTTCATTGTTTTGCACAGTTTGCTTCCAGAAGCAGCAATTAATAAAAAGAAACGCATAAATTATGAGATGCAACCAGCACACGGAAGAGTAAGAGACCCGCCTTTATTGAGCTTTGGCCTTCTGGCAAGGCTCTGCTGTTCTACCGCTGCTCCATTTTTCTGTTACTGATATGGAAAATCATAAATAACGAAGTGTGTGGTCATATATTTTACTGAACGTCCAGTGGAAAAGTTTCATTCACAATGAGTCTTGTGATTTTCTTCAGCAGAAAGTTCTCGCAGTAGCGCAACATTCTTGCATTCAATTACAAGGCTGACAAATAGAGACGTGGAGAGTCACTTGCTGATTTGTCCTTTTCTCTGATTTTCTATCTAAAACTGCTACTCTGATTGATCAACCCCAGCTCCTCATCACTCGACTAATTAGGCCTCATAGCTAAATGTCAACGCGACTCATAGCGATATCCTTTTCCATTTTTACGACCTCGTAAATTTCTTTGTCGTTGCCGCTTTCGCCGATTCGCTCGTCTTCATCAGCATTTGCTTTATGGCAGTACTGGCAGTTAAATTGCCAATCAGTGGCGCTAATGAGTCCATATTTTATTCGCTTTTTTCAATTCAATATTTTCTCACCACCCAAAAAAGGCTCTACTGTGTGTAGGTATATTTATTTATTTACCACTAATAAATATATAGTGCGTTAGCTTAGCGTGGGTTGCCATAACTGTGCCTGGCACTCTACCAACTTTAGCGTTGGTAATGGCACTAAGAAGCTAGAAACGTTGATTGACTTTTCTTCTGTTCTTTGTGCCGTATACGCGCTATGGCCATTTTGGAAATTACACCACCGTTCATGCGGAATAAGTCAAATTGATTTTTTACTGTTCCTGATTCTAATCGCCTTTCGTACTTCTGGCTGAATCAGGTGTAGGTAGTAAGCCACACTAGAAGAACGCTCAGCTCCTTTCCGCCACTGTATGTATCAAATTCAAATAAGCGAGAAAAACGGTTCAAATATGAAAATGCTTCGCTGCCACAATAATGGGTAATTGCCGATGAAGAATAATATTATTACGCCGTTTAAACAATAAAAGCTTAACATAAACAATCGATTTCAGTTAAGCTACTATTTTGTCTCTCTCTCCCTCTTTCAAGCAATCTTGTTTCGCTGATTTCCACAACTTTTCCTCGAAAAATGTACGTAACAAGCGCACGTTCCAGTGAAGCGTAAAACCAAGGCCAGTGGGTTGCGGCCATCCATTGCGAAGGCGAAAAACGCTGGGTGGAAAACCAGCACCCGTCCTACCGAAGAATTCGGCACCTGGAACAATTGCGTAACGGCGTCGTCAATGACGACTTGTGGAATCTAATCACGCTCGGTAGCAGCTGTCCGGCTGTTGCTGGTAATAAGTGGAACGGCCCACGGACGTTTTCCGCAGAGAAGCGAAGCGGACCAGGAATAGGGCGACGTCGGGTGGCCGGCAATTGCTAATGAATAATGAATTTCGATTTTCCAATTTGGAGCCTTCTTTTCTACTAGGCGTGAAGCAGATCGTATCCGAAAAGGAACCCAATCGAAAGGGGGTGGAAGCAAATAATTATTTAACGTTTCATCTTTGATGACCTTCGCTTTCTTATTTTAATTGGCAAATTTTGACGGAGCGTTAGAATTTATCCTGAAATAATGAAGACCGGAGTTGATGCTGCTGAATGTTTTTAAGATTTTGGGTGACCAGTTTTTGCTGCATACTTCCAGCAGGGTGAAAAATACGTCAATCTCGCTAGTTAGCTAGCAAGCTAGCTAATGCCAACAACAGCAGCTAATCCTCATGAACGTACATAGTCGCACATCGTCACGAACAGCAAATGTCGCCAAAAGTTTGTCTGGCTGTCGCTCTTGTTTTGCTTTATTGCAGCAGACTTCTGGCTGACCAACATGTAACTTTCTTCGAAGCCAGCTTGTCTTGGCATCTTCCGGAAAAAAGCAGTCAACCTAGGACGAAGAGAAAACATATCTTTCCAGTCCTGTGTTATTTGCCTGTCCGTTTGCTTCGATCGCTGTTTCTTGCGATAAGAGCAACATTTTGTATTTTTTCAACAGTGCTGACCGTTCGCTGGCTACTTTATCTAAATTTGTCGTTCTGCAACTATGTACCTGCTTTCATTCTATTAAAAGATTCCTGGAAAAGGAGAAAGTTTTTGTTCGAATTCAGTCGCTAAATAATTACTTTCATTGGACGTCGTTTTAAATTCACTTAACAATACCGACATCGTGCAATTCGCTCATGCAGCTTCGGCATATGTTCCATTTTCTCAGAGCGAATTTTCTTATTAATATGCAAACACCCTCCAGAACAAACAAAGCAATAAGCTTTCATTAAACAATTAACAGTGCAAACAATGCGGGATAGCAGAGAGAAAATTAATCTGCAAACATATCTCTGTCAGCACAATTTACCATGCTGCTGTGTATCATAAATCGCTCGATTCATTGCTGCGATGGTATATCCTCACAAGCACGACTTTTAAATGAATATTTATTTCGAATTTCCTCCATTCCAGCCGCGCCGGTTTCTTCCCGGCTTCAGACATTGCTGTGCCAAAGTCAACGAACGTCACCACTTGCAGAAGAAGCGATTCGCTTTTGGCATTCGATGCTCACATGACGATGGCCAACACGCGATGACGATGTTCCAGTTTGATTAACGCTTGGGGGCACTGATGTGACATCTGGATGACGCTTCTTCGATGCTGGCTGCGCCGATTCGTCGAAGCTCACCCACTTATTAGTGGGTAATCGTAAAAGGAATGCGCCCCCTGTCTGGTGTGGGATAGTTTTATTTTTTCATTTCAACCCGACAGACGCATCACACTCTACTACCGACTTATATGTTTGCAATTCACTGCTGTTTCAAGCGTTTAGTAGCATTTAAAATTATGGTAGCTTGTTTATTAGTAGCGTGTGGGTGCTAAATGATTAAAATAGTAAAAAACTGCTATTAAGGTCGTAGCGCCTTGTTACCATTAACTATTCTGAAAGTGACCTTTTTACTGTTTCTCTGCACTTTAATGCTTTCCGTTTGGGTTTTATTGTCGCCTTTTTATTTTATCTCATTTTGCTTTCAGCTATCTGAGAAAAGACCCTCCTGCAAACCGAATCAACAAGTGCGAACATCATCGTACGATCAATTACGATACCAGCCCCGGTTCATTTACAGTGTCACTGTAAATTAGTCTTGCGCACGACAGTTGACAGTCACCGAGGGGAAGCTTTGAATCGTGATTACTGTCTTTATGTCTTTATGTGGATGCCAAAACTTTGCTATTATAAAAATCATACATATTTTCCCAGAAAATACTTCCACCAGCGTGCTACCGAATATTCTCAACATACTTGCTAAAAAAGGCAAATTTCTCAATTCTCTTTACCGGCTCCTCCTTTCTAACCTCCTCCACAGACACAGATTTTCATTCTCACAAGTATCGTACACTAAAGATGATAAGAATGATACCCTCACCGTGCAAATTGTGGGCGTCATTGCCGTCGTCATCGTCATCGTCGCCGGGCAAAAGAAGAAACAATTGCAATCCGGCTTCGTCGCCTGTGGCAAAATGACGCACCACTATAGATCGCTGCCTGCACGTAAAGTCTGGCTAAAAGCAAATCTGGATGCCCCTCTTGTGGTAGAAACTGGAACCATTTGACATAACTTTGTCAACATGTTTATGAAGAATAACTTGCGCAAGTTTATTCAAAATATTCCACCACGTTGCGAAGCGGTCCATTCAGTGCTCGAACGCCGTAAAAAAATCTTGCACAAACACCTGGAACATACAGTATAATCTAAATCAAAGTTGACTAAAGTGCTCAAAATGCCAAAATCAATAGTGTGTGATATTCTGAAGGGGGTATTCGGAACCTATAGGTGTGGAAAGGCGGCAAAGAACTTTCAAGAAAACCAGACCTAGGACCCGAGAGCTGAGAAGGAAGATTTTGAGGTGAGTTAAGTCCTATTCTGGCATCTCCTTCCAGGACATAGCTGGAAGGTACGATTCCAACTATCAAACCACGTCGTTTGAGAAAGCTATAGGTAATAGGGCTAGGAAACTTACTAAAAGGAACTAGAAGCAGTATTTGGCAGCCAAGGAGCGATCTAGGTGTCTGTACGAGTAAGTTTTGATGAAATTCAACGGATGTATTTTGATGGACGACGAAACTGTGGGGGTTGAACCCCTGTTACCGCATATCGCTTATCCCAGCATTAGAACATGTCTCGCGCAAGACAGCATCTCGGCAGAGTTACGTGGTGCTACCGTCGCGACAAACGGTATGAACAGTTCGGTGCGTCATCGTGTCGGTAATCATCGGTATCGCCCAGATTCTGACCACGGTCAACGACCTGACTGCTCTTGTTAACAAGCAAAACTTGGGCGATTCTTTGTAGCAGTAATTTAGGCATGATAGGGCAGTTTCTGCTCTTACATAATCCAAAGAATTTATCCTTCAAGTGTTTTATTGTTTACATTGGAGAATCTACCAAGAAATTCTGCATATGGGAAACGTGAGTGAAAATATGTTATTTTTGATAGTATTTTGATGACAAAACAAAACTACAAAAGGGGAAAAAAATAATTGTTCCGTTGTTTTGTCGTCAGTGGGTTTATATGGTTCTTCGTATCACGACAGGTGGACTGTAGACCGAAAAAATTAGACGATTGTGAAAGATAAATATTTTTTATATATTATAGGTATAGGGGATATTATTGGATGATATATTCCGGTTATAATTTGGGTGCTTTCAACTTATTTTGTTTCGAGTTTTTTGGAGCATTTTTTTCCTTTTTATAGTTGCGCTATGATTTACACCTAATTCTTTTTTTGCACGGATTTTTTTTACACGGATTTTGTTTTGCACGACTTTTTTGCACGGTTTCTCGAAATAACACGGTTTTTCTAAAATATCACCAACAACAGTTGTACACCCAATTCTTTTTTTACACGGATTCTAGTACACGGAATTTTTTTGCACGACTTTTTTTGCACGGGTTCTCGAAATAACATGGATTTTTTTACACGGTTTCTCGAAATAACACGGTTTATTTTTGCACGGTTTTTTTTTACACGGGACGCATCTCCCGTGTAAAAAAAGAATTGGGTGTATTTTGCCTTGATTTATTTTGGACTTGATCTTGAATGAGTGAACTTGAAGTATACTATTCAAAGGGGGCTCTGTAGCCGCTAGGTTACCGAGTCTGCTTTGACAAGCGAATGGTCGTGGGTTCGAATCTTAGTAGGATCAGGCCATTCGATGTCAAAGTGACTTTAGCATGGGTTTAATCTCAGGCCCCTCATCACCCTTCCTTCATGCTGAGTTCTACATTATCCCGAAGACGCTTCTTATGGTTGGTATACTGGTATGAGGACCTATTGAGGTAATGGTTTTGAACCTCATGAGGACTCACCAGTTCTAACTATAACGAGGCGATACAGGTTTGGTATAGTAGGACATGCATCGAAGCAAGGGTAATAAGCACGCAAAAAAAAAAAAAAAAAAAAAAAATATAAGCTTATCGTTTACTCAATAACGATAAAGCACAGAAATGCAGTGCAGAATACAGCATACACCCGGGCAACATTACAATAGATCAATAATATTGTTAAATTCAGTACGATCCTAGGTAAATTGAATGATTCAGTACGATCATTCTTGAATAAAGCATATGGTTCGGTACAACGATAGGTTATCTAAACGGTTCAGTGCGATCTTTTATAAGTAAAATGATTCAGTGTGATCATTATTAACTTTTACGTCCCTGAAATCATAAATGAAGGTACTTCCAGTTACACTTTTGGCTCGATCTCCACTGATTTTTATTCGATTCTTAGAAAATTAGTCCTAATTTCCAAAATATTATTCCATTCGCAGTGGGATTTCTTGTGACGTCATAGGCAGATGAAATACAGCTAGAAATTGTCGGTGTTAAATCCGACCGGACCAAGTCGCAAAATTAAAAAAAAATGAGTTAATGACAGCATCAAGAATTTTCTAAGCTACATTTTACTCTACTCAGACTACATAAATATTGCAAACAGCAAGAGTTAGGAGATGATTTTGAACGATTGATAGCTATAAACCATACAAAGCAGCAAACTTTGAACGCGTTTTTCTCGAAGTCAGAATTTTATCACTTGGTTCGGTCTGACTTAACATTGACCAAATCTGCTTAACAGAGTTCGCAAAAGTAATCTATTTCATTTGTGGCTAATCATAATGAATCTTACACTGTTCTGTAGAGCGCTAGTTCATGTCCAACACTCTGGAACAGCCGTTATCGGTTCAACCGAAACTCAAAATTGTCCATTTTGAATTTTTTTCAGTAATATGGCAAATGGGGTATAAAATCATTGGGGTTCTCAATACTAGTTCTAGGGTGGACATTTGGATATATTTTGAGCTGATCTGGGCATTCAGGACTATCCGTTATCGGTTCTAACGGGTGGAAACTAAAATTTTGCAATTTTTTTCTTACGCTGTCAAAAAAAGACAAAGATACATGAAGAAGATCTGATTTACCGAAATTAAAGATTCATTATCCATTGGGTCGTGGTTTTTGGCTACAAATGGGATCGAATGGGTATTCAGGAACGATTGTGTTTTTGGCGTAATGCGATGATATCCCAGCCGGCCAAAACACGTCCGTCCGTATTTTCTTCAAACATTCGTCTGGTGCATCTTAATTGATAGCCAAAGCAAAGGGCTTGTCGTTGAAGAAACGAGCAAGAGAACGATGTCCTTCTGTGTCCATAATTTTGACTGGTCTTCCACTACTTGGGCATCTTAGGATATGGTAAACAGTCGAAGCCGCAACATATTTGCTTTTTAAATGTTGTACCATATACTTTTTGCCGAGATTTCTGTTGCAGTTCGCAGAAGTGTACAACACGCTCCCGAAATGCTCCTTGTTTCGACGCCATCTTTGGCAAAACTGGGCAAGCATAAACAAAACAAAAAATATCAACAAAAAGAGGAGAGAGAGAGAGTTAACACATACATACTCTCATTTCTCTCTGAGCTCGTTTGTTGTTGAGAATAAGGGCCGCGAAAAAATTCCAAAATTTTAGTTGGCACCCGTTACCAGAACATAGATTTGGCCATTTTGATTTTGCTTTGGAAGTAGGGGGACTGGGGGTATAATGCCCACGTTAAGAAAAATATCGTATTATTCGTCAATGAAGAATGCATTTCGAGAAATTAATAATCCCTAAGGTAGAAAAGTTTTTTACTTAACATGCTCGTCCTGAAGCGTAAAAATCAATTAAACTCGTTTAAAACGTGAAATTTTCTAAGGCGTTTATAAAAAGTAAGTAAGTAAACCCGGCGTTACTTAGAACAGCGGGGGTACCTACCTACTTGTTAAATCTGTTTTTCCGGATTAAGGTTTCGCGATCGGCAGGTCCATCTTTGCCAGAACGGTCGATGTTTAGATATCACAAAAGGGGTTTTCTTTGTACCTTGTAGATACCTGCAACACGTCTTTCCGATATCCATATTCGCACCGCATTCACTTCACTGCAAGTGCAAGTACCAAGACCTACGGTTGGTTTTTATAAAATGTGTAGCTTCGTGGCTTTTGATTCTTTTAGACCGAATTAGAATTAAAACAACACTTTGCTCTTTGCCAACGTTTTGACGTTTGCCTAAATGCGCATGGGCTACTAGATCGACGAACGTTTGGTTGCACTGCAAGTAAGTTCATGCTTCTCATGGCGCATTTTGCCCCGCTAAGCCGTGTTTGAAAAAAAAGTTTAAATCATTCAAATAAAAACTCAAAATTCGAGAAATTTTACGTTGGCTGCTAAATACCAAGACCATTGTTCATAATAAGAGCAGTTTACAGGTATGTAATATTGTTTATTGGTGGAGTAATATCCTACGAAAAAAGTTGTGAAAGTTGTAAGAAATAAGCCTGAAAATTTATTTTCCGTTTTTCATTTGATTTACCTAATATAAAAGGCTTATATTATCAACACAAGTTTATAACGTAAAATATAAGCGATTGGCACCTTAATTACTGTTTAAAAGTTAGTATTTCGTGAAATATAACATCGGCGCATTTTGCCCCGACTGGGCATTTTACCACCACATAGGTGAATGTGTATGAAATTACCGAAACCACCCAAGGACTCGTGTTGTAAAATCCTGTAATTTGATACTCCATTTGCCATATTTCCAATGAAAATTCCAAATGACCAATTTTGAGTTCCGGTAGAACCGATAACGGATATTCCGAAACGTCCATATCCGCTCAAAATACATCCAAAAGTCCACCCATGAACTCACGTTGAAAAATCCTGATGAAGAATGTTCCGGAATGTGTGACATGAACAAGCGCTCTACAGGATACGATGGGCAAGACACGTTGCTAGAATGGGGGACAACTATCCCGCAAAAAAGGACAAGACGAAAAGGGGCACTGTGAACGAGGCGGCAAGACCAGGTGGAGCGAGATCTGGTGAGCACTGAGTGCCCGCGGAACAGGAGAGCAGCTGCCGTGGACGAAATAGATGGAGAAATTATACTGCGCAGGCCTTGTCGTAACACTTTAGGCCAATTACGTAAGTATTCTGAATATCCAATATCCAAATATCTATATGTTAAGCTGATCGTGTCATAAAAACAAACTTCGATACGACCAAATATGAGTGAAATATTCCGGTAGGCTCATTGTGTAATTAAATATATGGTTCGGTACAATCATAGATGAATTAAATGATTCGGTACGATCATTGTTGAATGAAGTGCATGGTTCGGTACGATCTTTTATAAGTAAAATGATTCGGTGCGATCATTATTAAATGAAGTATATGCTTCGATTGAGCCAATTGTAAAAAAAATAATTCGGTACTATCATTGTTAAATTGACAATGACATCAAGTGTATACATGGAAGAATTCTTGAAGATACGGATTTTGCAGTTCAATCGTAAACACAAATGCAACATTATATTTTGGCCTGTTTTAGCTAGCTGTCATTACTCTAAAGTGATGCTAGAGTGATATGCAACAAATGAACGTGCCAAAAGAGATGAGCCCTCCAAATTGTCCGGAGTCTCGATCTATTGAAAAATTTTAGGCAATTTTTAACAACGAGCTTGATGAAGTGGAGTTACAATCAATAGTGCTAAAGAAACGTGAAGTGGAAAGTGGTTCAAAGTGGAAGAAACATGATTATTTAGTCGCATTCTGTTAAGAAAAGAATTCGAGATTTTATCAGAACCAGATAAATACAACGCTGCAATATTATGAAACTCAATACTGGATAAAAAATACTGCAATCCAGCCATTTATGTTTTTTTTGCGACACTCCAGTCCCGAATTATTAGGTTGTTCTATGCGTCCAGATTATCTTCGGGTCAGCCTTTAGTACTAGCTGGCAGCGCTGACTCTCGGTTCGGTTCCAGCTCGCGAGCGTCGTTCTGTTCATCTGCCAACGCGCAAAGTGTCACTCAATTAAATCGGTTGTGGTTTTAATTAAAAACTTTTGCTTCACCCGCATTCCGTTGCTACGCTTCCTTCGGGACGCTTACTGAGGGGAGTTTTCCATTTTTTGCAATTAGTATGGTGGAAATATCTTCATTTGTATTAACTGCTATTGTTTGCAGTTATCACAAAAAGTGAATGCCTTTTCGTTTCGCAAACAACAGTCGATGAAATTGTGCCACAATTGCGTATAATTTGAGCTCATGATGAAAATGAACTGACAAGTGCTGGTTTGATTGGTATTGGGTTTGCTTGGGGAATAACCCGGTGTTATTTCTATTTCGATTATTTAGTTTTGTTTAACCGGAGTGTGGAATATTTATATTTTATTTCTGTTTATATATTTTATGATTCTTTATTTCAAGGGCTTTTATTTAAGTGAAAATGCGCGAGACTTAAAATTCGACCAATTTTATTGGTTTTTCTACCACCTCATTAGGCCATTACAAATATTTTATAAAGTTTTTGTCCTTCCGGTGTTCGGCCACTGAAGGGGGGGCGAAAAAAAAACAAAGTGAATTTTTTAATCAAGCAAAAAAAACATGGATTTTAAGAATTTTTATTTAAGGTTTAAACGTGAAAACCGAATCTATTCTTGCTTATAATATATACGTTATTATTTTCTATGCAAAAATATACGAAAAAAGACAAAAACGAAGGAAAATTTCTTTGGACGATTTTCGGAAATTCCATTGTTTGAATTTCCATTTCTGTTTCGTGCTAGAAGCGTGAATTCAACTCGGAGACTCATTTTTCGAGTTTTTCTGACTGTAGAGCCCACAGACAATTGATTTAATAAAAAAAAATTTGACTCATATCCTGCAAATTATTTTTTTGCCCCCCGATTTTTTAAGCCAATTTCCAAGGGGGGGGTGACAAAAACTTTAAATAGGATTTGCAATGGCCTTATTGGACTTCATCTTAACCAGCTCGAGAACTTCCAAATATTGCCAAACCAAAAATAGCACTTTTCATTGGAAAAATCACCATTAAAACTGCGGTTCAATTCTGGCCCAACTCCCGATTGTTTTCCCTGTAGAGGAACGAAAATCACCAGACCGTTAATAAGCAACGACCAATCATCGTGAAGCCATTTTCCGGCAAATTGAACTAAATGACAATAAATTTTGACAAATGAACAGACCCGAAGCGGCCCTCCGTTTGCCAGGCGCCGTCTGAGTGAAGTTCTCTTATCGAACGAATGAGAAAACAGCGAAGAAAAATGCAGTCTCACGTTCCTTGCAGTCGCCGCCACGCCGTTGCTGCACTCGTGATATCAACACGTAGCAACACAAAGAGACATAAATATAAAGGATCCTTTGCGATAAAAATTATCTCCTTCATAGAGCATCTAGTCCGATGCAGCCAAACTCCAGCCAACATTTACGAGGCAACTTACTTTCTCAGTTTCATCTTGTTTCCAACTGTCTCTGGCTTGTGTCCTCTTTGCCTTCCGCCTTACCCCCGGTGGGTTGACTAGGGACATCGGTTAGCTATTTGTTTTTCCCGCATTGTTTCACTTGCGGACCTCGTGCCGTTCGGAAATCGAAAAACTGCCCTTCCGAGTGAATGAATGTTTCCCAGGCGGCCGGTCAGAGATGTAAACGGAGTCGTTCAAAGGAAAAAGATTAATTAAAACTTGATTAAGCCAGCACACTTTGGCGCTACAAAGGGATAATGAGCAGGATCAATTTCGTTTGAAAAGGAACGAGTTTTTTCTTCGTTGTTTCAAGAAAGTACAGAACAGACAGACCGGACGGACAGCTGTGAATGTGGTGCGCGTAGGGGGCAGTTGAATTTTTTTTTGTAAGCCCCAAAGAGTTTATGTACGCAGTTTGGTTGCCTAGCCTAGGACTCACCGGATGAAGGGTTTAAATTAAGAGAAACAAAAAAGTGTGAAGAAAGTTATTGCTTACCAACTGCGTTCGTCGCCTATCGGATATGCGTTGCGTTTGATCACAAGCGGCGTTTTAAAAAAATGACCAGATAAAGAATAAAATGTGCCTCTAAGTCACTTTGTACAGATCGGCTCTCTAAATGTCATTGTCAACATGGTGTCAGCTGTCTGATGAACAGTTGTCCTCTCCTAGTGTGCCTATTAACCAAAGGCCTGTGGAGAGTGCGACAAACATTCAGTGCCGACTTCGAAAGCGATATCGGGAAAATGCACTTTTAATAGTTTAATTTATTTACGTTTCCCTTGCTCTTTCCCTGCGTTGATGTGCCCTATGGAAGAAGATCGTTCCCTTTGCGCTCGTCAAAGGCGTGGGCTGTCAAATAAAAAGAAACAATGTGATTAGCTGGGATGACAAAACCGGTCCGAGATGCATCGAATTGAGCTGTTTCGTCCCGTGTTATCGGCGGGTGGTGGAACGTAATTGTGTAGAAATCCCAAAACCGATCACGTTGCGAGTGATCCCCCTAAGAGTTCAACCGATCCGATGTTCCAATCATTGGAAGGTAAAATTTCCGTTCCATTGAAGTTATAATTTCAGTGGCGTGCTTTGCCATTCGTACAGATATGTCACTGTTTCCTAGAACGGTAAATATTTTCCAAGCAATTCACATTTGTTTATGTTTTTATTTGTCTAGTCCACGTTTTACGACGGCACGGTTATATCTCTCGCTCACACCTGTAGGTACCGCTGTTGTTAGTCGTAGGTATGTCGTTGCCAGCAGCATCAAATGATCTCGCTTGATTGGTCCCAGTGTGAGACGAGCGCGTTTCGGCTCGTATCATAGCAGGCAAAACGCTGTAACCTTCGTGCCGCGATGCGCTCCGCTCCGACTGGTTCCGTTCGCACCTGACCGAACCCGGCTTGAACTTTTGTGGAGCACACCGGTGCGGTGCGGTCTTCTGTCCTGGGCCGAATGATGCAGGATCGGAACATTTGAAGTTGCAAAGCTCTGGACGGATGATGGCGAGAATCGTAAAGGGCAGTAAATTTTAATGTATGACACTTATATGACAATTGAAGCGCCAGACATATAAACATTACGTAAGCTCGGATGGCTGCGTGACGACAGTGGGCGATAATGTTTGGAACGAAATTCTAACAAATGAAATAGAATTCCCACGTGAGAATGAAACAAAATATTAAAGAGAAAAACGGAAAGCCGACGTGGTTTACGCGATATGATGGTGATTACGTTTAAAGTCACCGTAACGTGTAAAACAATTATTCATTTTATGGTTTTGTTCGCATTGCAGGCTCATCTTAAACAGCAACAATCTATACAATTTGTTTTTGTTTGTAAATCAATATTAAGATTTCATTTCATTCAACAAAACGGAACTAGAACTATTGAAACTTACAACAGATTTATTAACATGAACATGTAAAAAGCGTTTTTTCCTACCGTAACATTGCATCAGTTCTCACTGCACTCTGCATGCGTATGTCGTACCATTTAATGCAGGGCCTCGGAAACCGTTGAAAACTTCGCTGAGGTTCGTCTGCGGAGACAGGACAAGTGAACCGACGCAAAGTGGAACGTAGGGAAATATTTGGAACGGCCATAAAAAAACCACCAGCAACAAAAGTGATAATAAAAAACGCATTTGAATTTTTCTATGGTAATATTTTTACCCACCGCACTCCCGGCAACGTCCGTTCCATCGAACTGCAGTTGGGCCTAATAAATTTTTCACGTTTCAGTTTCTCAAGAGTGGTCTTTTATTGTACACTTTTGACTATTGGATGGCTGGCTAACAACAAAGTGATAGAGATATTGTTCAAATTGTGAATGAGTCAGTTTGCCATGTTGCAGCCGCCGTCGCGTCTTCACTGCCCGCCATCGTCGTTTTTGGCGTTGTTGGACCTCTCGTTTAGCGTTGTGCCGGAAAATGCGATTGATAAGTGGAGGGCTGAGAAGTGGATTTGTTTGCGCCCATCGGCCGGGCGGCGGTCCTGCAATTAGCTGCATGTGAATTGGTGTTTCCTTTTAGCAGATGGCCTGTGAGATGGTGTGTGAGTTTGACTGTTTGTTTGGAACTTTGCATTGACATAAAAATTTTAGTTGATATGGAACTTTGCATTGACTGCTCATGTCATACTTACGAAAGAGCATTATTTACTCTGCACTATTTGAATCTTGTACAACCCATAAAATGTAGATTCCGGACACTGCACACAAAATATTTGATATACACTAACGCACTCCGACTATGGTGTATTTTGCCATGACTGTTTCTATATAACGTATAGTGAGCAACCGCTCAAGAGCAATCAAGAGCAATATACTTTTGCGATAACTTTAGCTTTTGCATTTAAATAGCTTTTTCATCAAATGGCTGCTCGATTTTTCTAGGCCAGAGCATAGTTTTTTAAGATCAAAATTTGTATCCCGGTGTGCCACTAACTCTCATGGGCAGCTAACTGTTCACGAGCTGTTTGCCTCATGAGTGGGCTATGTAGAACGCCGCTGCGAGGCTGTACTTTTGAGAGTGTGTAGGTAGCAGAATGTTTGCACCACGCAACGGCGGCTGTTTGTCGTACGCTTGCCTCAGTGGTGTAAGCATTGGGTGTCAAGCTTCTCACACTCGGCCGCGTGAGAGTAGGCATAATTTGCTTCTCGCACGATTTGCAACATTCGATGAATCTGCAAATTGAATTCCCGGAATTTATCACAAAATGTTTTGGCTATGCCTGTTTCTAAATAACGCATATTGAGCAACCGCTTAAGAGCAAGAAAGTGCAACGTACTTTAACTTTTGCATATAAATAGATCTTTCATCATACGGTAATCTGATTTTTATAGGCCAAAGCATAGTTTTAAACGATCGATGATGTGGGGTCCTGTTTTGTTTTGAGTACGCCAATGGTGACAAAACTAACAAAAACGTGAGAAATTCATCACTATCGATGTTGACATTAATATTAATATTTATCCTGAGTGGTAAAACTAGGTCATACAGTTTGGTTCGTTTGTCCAAAAATAAATCTAATATGATTTAATATACAACCTGAAGCATTCACTAGAAACGCAAGGCGTGGGACACGTTCGCCTATAGCTCGTGTTAAGCCTGCGGCTCAAGCACAGCAGACCCATCGCAAATCCCAAGCCGGATTTCCTGTGCTGAAATGTTTCCAACCATCATTCGTCACCCGGTGAAAGCGAACAGCGGAGCAGTAACGAATTTTATTTCCTCTTATCAACGCTCGACGAGTGACACGACAAGATCTTGAAACAATAAAACATGCTCATCAATATCGTAGCGCAGGCGGCCTCCGTCAAGATGCCCACAAACAACGGAAGCAATCGGTCCGAAATTACCTCAGCTGTCGGCAGCTGTACGGACCAGGAACGCAGACACGATAGCGGAAGATATCATTTTTTAGTATTCTCTTACAGGAGACTAACAAACGCTAAGCCAGGACGAATGAATGGGTCGTTTTTACCGCCCTTCCCCGTTGGTCGGGCTGGCCCGCTTGTCGCTATACCCATTTGCTGGCGATGAGTCTGAGTGGGTCGAATAAAAATGAAAACGATGACAAATCATCAGAATGCCCCGCGCGGATGGTAGCTACGAATGGGGCAGTCATACTTGTTACTTCTCACTGTAGGGTCCTCCAGAAGATATGGGCAGCGTCTCGCGACGGGAAAAATCAATAACGACCGGTTTTATTGCCTCTCTGTTCAAAGTGGCTGCTTATCAGTGCGGCAATCGTCGGCTCGAAAGTGAATTCGAACCAAAAGGGACTTCAGTTTTTTTTTGGCATTCGAAACGCGTGTGTCATTTTTCATATTTCCCTGCGATTCACGTGCAATTTTTTCCCAGTCTTGGCTGAAACCGAGCATCCCGCCAAGGCCACGTTCAGCCGCGAGAAAAAAAGTAAAAACTTTTATTTACCCTAACCTTGTCGGAGGCGGCGACTTCGGGGTGGAAAAATAAATAGTGGAAAATTATTCTGGCCACGTTCTCACTGATGGAAAACTGGATCGTTCCATTTGATGTCCTCTCCCGGTGGGATCGGTTTCCTCCAGCTCCGATTTCTGGCGGAAATGTTCTTTGTTGCGTCTGAGAAAAGTGGTTTCCTACATGAGTTTTATGTTCTTGAAAATATGAACGACAACAGCAGATGGGAAAAGTGCTAGCATAAACTCAACAATGCAGAATTAAAAATAACTTGGTAAATAGCATAAATAGCACTACAGTCGATATCGGGTAAGTGATTTCAACAAAGGAAAATTATTTGTAGAAGTTTTTCAGAAAAGAAATGCACCCACGACTGGCCGAGATTGAGGAAATGTAAATGTTTGGTTGCCTTTAAAGAAGTATACATAAAACATCATAGACGGCTTCAGAATTCAAGAGACCTCCCGTGGGACGACCGGTCTTCCGGTTGACGCTATTCGTTTCACCGGCTGAAACTGTTGGTTAGCGACGTTCGACAGCAAATTAAATTAAAGCAAGAAGGTTCCGAAAAGAATGGTCGAAGATCTTGCCGCCATAAAAGGATTATTGTCCGTAAGTACGTGTTACCCAATGATGTTTTATTGCGATGTTCGAAGAAAAACGACTCTACGTGTAAGCAATTGGAAACGACAGGGACGACCAGGCAGCCGAATAGCTAGACAGGGAAAAAATCAGGACACAATAAATGCGATAAAAATCGTAAATCTTTGAACAACCCCTTTTGCGAAGCGATTTCCGGCCTGAAGCGCAAGCTGACGAAGAATCGTCGACAAACGAAGAACAAGGAAGCGATGAGGAAGCGGCGGAAATCCAATATCGACAACCACGACCAGTCACTTGTTCACGCGTTGATTTCTTCTGCCTGGAAGCTTACACTTGTGCGCGTGTTTTCGGTGTATCCTCTTGGTGTCCTTTGGTAGGTATCGGCTAGAAGAAATAAGGAATAGGCGAGAGGGTGGAAAAGGATTGTAATGTACCGCTTGGAGTAAAGCAGTATTAATTCCCAGAAATTGTAAGAGACACCCGAAACCGATTGCCCCGCGCGCGAAGAGTAGGTGAGGGTGCCCGAGCTGAGAAAATCGATTCGGCTTCCGGTTCCAATAAACTGATGCCACAATGGGGAGTAGATAAAAGTCACCTTTTGTGATTTGTTGCTCCGGTTTTCGACGTCTGCTTGTTTGGCTTGTTTCGATTTGCGGGCAATCAGGGTAAGTGAGCGGTTGGCAGTGTGACAGGAAATTGGAAGTAACAACGGGGAAAATCGATTCGGAATTTCGGTTACAAGTTTTGATTTTGTTTTTTTTTTTTTTGGAAGCCGAGAACATTAACGCTTAGCAGGATTGTTCGAAAAAAGTCTCTGAAGGCATAACTCATCGAAGTTATTTGTTATCGTCGTGATTTTGTTTCATGGCCGAAGGAACGAAAAAATATATTCAATTTTGCTTTCCCAGAAATATATGGTAGGGACATTCATTTTAAATTCGATTGATTTTTGTGGTTGGACAATAACAATTAGTAGTAGCAGTTTGACACCGAAATATAAATGTTATGCATTATTTCGTATTCCCATGATTATTTTGAGTAATTCTATAGTTTCGTGTAAAGGTAATAATTTTTGTTTGATGTTAATCGTCAATTTTATTTTACTTCTTATTAGTTAGGCCATTGCAAATCATTTTCAGTTCTTGTCACACCGCCCTCCCCACCTCCCCTCCTTGGAAATTAGCTTGAAAAATCCGGGGGCAAAAAAATAATTTGTAGGATATGAGTTAATTTTTTAATAAATTAACGAAATAAAAATGGAAGTTCAAACAGTGAAATTTTCGAAACTCGACCAAAAAAAAATTTCTTTCGTTTTTGTCTTTTTGTTTGTAGATTATTGCATGAAAAATAACAACGTATTTATTTAAAGCAAGAATAGATTTGGTTTTCACGTTTAAACTTTAAGTAAAAATGCCTAAAATCCATATTTTTTTTGCTCGATTAAAAAATTCTCTTTGTTTTTTTTCGTCACCCCCTTCAGTGGCCCAACATCGGAGGGACAAAAACTTTTTTAAATATTTGTAATGGCCTTAGTAGATATATTATTCTCGCTATGATTTTAGTTGTTGTTGAAATTTTGTAAATTTTAGTTTATAACTTGTAAGCATCAAATGATTAAGATTAAAATTTATTTTTTTTAGCTTCTTCTTCAGCTAAACTATAAAATTTCGTTCTCAAAGTGCCATTTAATAGTACACCTTGTGAATCTATCAAGAAAACTACATAATTGAGCGTTCAAACTTAACCTGAGACGTTACTTGACTGCCAAATATAGAATCCAAAAATACGTTGTTCCTTTTTTTCTGTCACAAAACAAAACTTCCCTGTTCCACTGCACGTATTCGCTAAATATTTCGTACCTGACAAGCGGCACCGTTCTCATTAGTAACACCCTCGAGGATACTGCACTTTCCAGCGGTTGTCCAAATTGATCCTCTTCTGGGTGGATCCATTATTTTCCAGTCATGCCACTATTTCACACCTTCCTTCTGAATACAATGCACTTGGCAGTAACGGCAGCGCGGCGGCACCGACAGCGGCGTCGCCTTGATGATACTTGAAGGGCTTCCTATTGAGCTTTTATTTTCCGTTTCCTGTCGGCTTTTCGCTCGGCGTTTTTTCATAAGCGCGAAAGGAAGTGCAGAAAAACGTGCTTTTGTTAATAATCTTGCCACTTATCTGCCTCTTGTTTGCATGCTGGCAAATACCTGTACCATCTAACACTTACTGTTGCCAGCTATGGAGAGTACGTGTGGCGTCGAGGATTGGCACCTCTTTGTAAAGTGCAACAAAGCTGTGAGAAGGTGGCAAATTTTTTCAAATGATTTACACCGCCACTAGCGCTTATCGGTTAGAAGATATCACCAATTTCGGTTTTTCTCCACCGCACCGTGTCAAGATACTTCGCATTATTTTGAGCAGCTTTCCTCCTTACGTGTCGATTCACGACATTATTATAAACAGATTGCTATCGGCCGTTCGCAGTCGACAGAGATCGTAAGAAGCAGCGCGTAACTTACGCTTGATAACATCGCTTCAGACTTCAGAGACCTTCGGGCGCTGCCTGTTGAGGAGCATTGGAAAGTTTGGATCCAATTATCGGAGGTTACGCTTTCGCTGTGCAGTTTGCAATCACGCACTGTTCCCAAAAAACAAGAGACAAATTCTTCACCAAAGAGCCTGCGGGGATGTTTTGCCGCTTCGACGTGTGTTGCGAAAGAAGATGCTTCGAATTCAGTAGGATGGAAGACAATTTCTTCGGTAACTCACTTCAGCGCCTTTGGAAGTCAAGTGAGAAACAAAGTGTCCGGTAATTGGCCTCACGGTAATGGGTTTTCGCTACCTGGCATGAAAGTTTACAATCTTCGATCGGAATTAATAGTATGGGAAGATGATAGGCATTCAGTGACGCTGTTATAATGGCGAAAATCTGTGCCTGCAGCCATTATCTGCTAATGGCTCAAATATGAAATAAAGAAAAATAAATTTCTTAATGCAGCAGTTCAATTTCAACTGCACTTCAAAAGCAAAGCGTTTCAATTAAGCTACTCAAAGTCCGACTCAGACCAACCGAACAGTTGCTTCCGCCATTCAAACTGGCAGGTGACGTCCTTCGCGCTTTTCGGCTGACTTAGCGCCCATCACCAAAATCCGGTTCTGTTCTGCAACGAGTGTAACAAAGAATACACTCCAATATTCTGTCATAAGCTTACGGATTGTTAGCGTGTTTGCTGTTTTTTTCCGCACCATGTTGCGCTTCCACTGGCCGTCAATCAGCTGGCGGCTGCCGGAAGTAAACCACTTTGGTAGGCTTCGTGTGAGGGTTATTTCTTCGTGCCCTGTTCGATGCGGCAACATCCGGATTTAGGACACGGACACTGATTTCATCAGAGCGCCAAGTGAGTGCATTAAATAATTGAAATCGCATTGAGCGGCTTCCGACAGCCAATGCTGCCGGCAAGATGTATATACCTATGCGACTGGATAAACCTGGCAAGCCTTATTGGGATCACATTTCAATTAAAGTTTCAGCTAAACTACTGCTGATTCTACGGGAAGGATCAAAAGCGAGTCAAGTTTTCGCCAAGGATACGGAGACGGTCAGAGGTCCGCAAACGGGGGCAGGAAATTAAATTTCCAGTTTTATTTTCCCGCCAAGCTTGTTAGTTGGTGTACAGCTTTTAATCCCGGCGGCGGCCGGTTCAGTAGCTTTGAAGTTACGCTTTCCTGAATAACTTCATTTGGTCGCCGAGAACACGCCAACCATACTGGCGGGCACTTTTCGCTAAGTAACTCGCAAATGTCCAACCGATCCAATTTGCCCGTATCATCAAAGTTTGACGTTGGCAATTTTCCGCACCTTTGCCGGGTGAACTTTTACATCCAGTAAGCAATTAAACTGTCGAATGGGGGCGTTCGTAGTCCATAAAAGAGCCCTGATGCATGCACTAGGGTAGGTCAGGTCTTGTGGTAGTAAGATTGAAAATGGATTACACACTTGCTAGGATATCACCTTACAAAAGAACACGTTCTGAACACGTATATTATAACAGGCATCTTTCTATTTTATATCTTCCGCAAACTAATTGTTCTACATTCAACCCACCCTAACACGTATGTGAACGCGGTTTAGTGGAAAACTTTTGCCCAACGGTTGCGGGACACTAGAATGCACAAATGTGAACCGGTTGGTGCAGAAATGCTACCACGAAAGAATGAGAATCACGTCCACCCACTCAAGCCATCATACTTGGCCGCACGTACCCTACGTCTGTGCGTTATTTTTGTGAAATAAAAGTAAAACATGCTGCAGGAAATTAAAACTCTAGTTCGGTACCTTTTAAGATTTTCAGGTTATAGTTTTCCGTTTCCTATCAGCAATACCATGGTCAAAGCGTTTATAGCAGTCTTTAATTTTGCCGCTCTTTTCCACAAATGGGTTAGAGTAAATGATCGTTTACATTTTTTTCGGAACCAATATTTTAGCAAGAACAATAATTCTGCTTTAATTTGGGGTACTGACGGTTTTCAAGTTTTATGAATTTAGGGATTTCCGGAAGCTGCCGGACTATATCAGCGACGTTCAAAGTCGCTAATTTGACAGCTGGTCATTGCAGAGCTCCCGTTGATGCCTGCACCATCATAACCTCGACAACCTACCAACGTAGTTCCTAGACGACCCACCGATCGTCACTAAATCACCAAATACCATTTATAACAACTAGTGGGCAGATATTCCATCACCAATTGTTTCCAGTTGCTTTCGAGCACAGATCGACTCTCTACAGATGCCATAAGAAGCTTTGTAACCTCGGAAGAACTGCACAGTAAGAAATGATAGTCGCCAGTGTTTCTCGATAAATCGACTCAAATGGCAAAAGGTGATAGGGCTGCAACTTTCTCAAAAATTATCCCAATCGTTGTCCTTGGCCTTACATGCACACCACACCCATATTGATTTCGTGCCCATTTCTCCGTTCGAATTTTTCCTTGAGTTCCCGACATGTGTCCTGGAAACGTGCCGTTGTCCGTGTATTTGTTAATATGGGGTCAATCCCGGTGTAGTGGTTAGGATTCACGCCACTCACGCCGAGGACCCGGGTTCGAATCCCAACCCCGTAGAAAGTCACGAATGACCCAAGTGTTAAAGTAAATATCATCAAAAAAAAAAAAAAACAATTGTTAATAAAACACAACCATGGCCCAGTTGGACAGGGTAACCTACCGTTTGGCCGATCCTAACATAGACTGATCCGAAACAGTCGAGCCCTATATAGGTAAATACAGAGTGTTCAATAAGTTCTAACACAATTTAAAAATGTGTTTAACAACTGAAAATACAAGATATTCTTTTCTGAGTTATTGAGAACCTTTACGACATATTTGGCGGGCCGCAAAATCTTATCGAGAAAATCAGGCAAATTTTCCCGACACCACGATTGGACGATATTCGCCGTGTGGGTCGGGACGCCGTTCTGTTGAAAGGCGTAATGATCTTTTCCGTAGAGGTCATGAAGTGTCGGGGACACAACCTTCTCCAGGACCTCGGTCTAGTACGCGGCGTTGATTTTTACATTTTTCTCGATAAACACCAGTGAAAGCTTCCCACGCTTGGATGCGACCCCCCAAACCATCACCGACGCGACGCTTGGGAACTGCGGGATGTTTATGTGGGACGGGGGGATGCTGGTCAACGTCGGCGCCCACAGCCGATCATTTTGGACATTGCGCGGCTGTTGCAAGATGAAGAGTTTCTCATCAGAAAACACGAACTCCGCGAAAGTATCAGTTTTGCTCTGTCCAGCCTCTTCTTCGTTGTAGCCTACGTTACCCGGTGAACCTTGTGTTTTTTGTACGGTCGCCATGATGGTGTAGCCAGTCCCGATAGACACATCCAGGTCAACAGCGGTCTTCCGGATCGAGCGGTTCATTTTTCGACGAACCCGCTCGCTCACCACCTTGATGGCTGCTGGCGTCCTTGCCGAACGCGGCCGCCCGTATCTAGCACGGTCCTTAGCCGAGCCCGTCTCCCGGTACCGACGGATGGTGCTATAGATGGAATTTCGCTTCACCCCGTGGGATTTCACCGGCGAAATATGTCGCTGGGTCGCTCACCTCTCGCAAAAAACTTTACTACGACGTTGCGGTACTCCTTCATCGTGCGCGGTAAACAAATAACAAATGACATCAAGTCGACAGCTTGCGCGTCGGTAAGCATATATATAAGGCTAAAGCTGACACCAATACCAATACACAGAATGCACATGATGCGCACTTACATAACGATGAAAAGTTGTGTTCGAACTTATTGAACACCCTGTATTCCATTTGGTGCATTTCCGGTCATGGGGACACGGCTGAGGCCCAAACATGTGGTAGGGTGGAATTTGAATTTGAAGTAGTGTTTACTACCAGACCATACTATACCTATACTTTTCGTGACCTTCTAGAACAACGCTCTCAGATTTGGGATATTAAACTACTGGCGTATCTCGTTTTTTGGATCACGGTCTTTTGGATTGCATGGCGGAATCGGCGATGGAACCAATCTACAACGAAAACTACGATTGTTAATTGATGATTTTTGATTAAGCTCCCTGGAAATTTATTTTCGGTTGGTGCGTGGCGTTTTGGAGATGGGCCATATGACTCAGTGAGGATGAGTGTTCCTTCAGCGAACGTAGGACAGACACAAGTGAAAGGATCGCTCGGACGGATCTGACGACGCCTGACCAACAGTACTGACAAGAATAATGGCACAGAAGGACGGCGTCTGAACCGAATTCATCAGTCATCGACGCAGCCTGATGTAGTAGTGGCCATGGACGTTCAAATTCTAACAAGTACCTGAGGTCCTCTATAACATTTTATTCCTTCTCAACATTGTTCAACATTCTTCGATGATCCGAAAGAATCAAAGATAGCTTACTTAAATTACATTTACTTTTTCGGCAATAATCTGCTTATCGAATCTGGGCCGAAATTAGTGGTATTTTCCACGCTTATTCGCCC
Organism: Sabethes cyaneus; assembly: GCF_943734655.1. Classification (NCBI taxonomy): domain Eukaryota; kingdom Metazoa; phylum Arthropoda; class Insecta; order Diptera; family Culicidae; genus Sabethes; species Sabethes cyaneus. The sequence continues at coordinate 2,144,937 of NC_071354.1, read as the reverse complement.
AATTAGTTCCCAGTAAGATAGTCGTCGTATGTTCGAGTCTCGACTGAGCGCTGCTGCTTATAGAGTCAATTGGATCTTTGCACTAGCCCCGTAATTTTCCTCTTTCTTGTACTCTAATAACCGGTTGCGAAGTCTGTCGATATAGAAGGGTCAAGTTCTTAAGGACGTTTATTCCCATGGCTTTGCTTTGTTTTGCTTCCACGTTTGTTGGTCTTAGGTGGCCACTCTCCAATCGCCCCTTGCACCCGCTGTTCTAGCATCTTCGTCAAATCTTATCTTACTATTCCTACATCCTCGTGATACCAGCCGGAATACGAGCAACCTCAACAGAGATCGGCTAACCAACTTCGATGGAAACTAAGGTCGTATACCGACAGGGAAGGAGGCATTCACGCTTCGGCTGAGTGTTGACAAAATAAAGAGGCTAGTCGTAAGCGCCAGGTGTTCCCAGGTTGGGCTCATGTCATGACGATGATCCCACTGCATGGTATATGCTTACCAGGCACGCGGCTGTATCGCATGTTAGGAGCGGCATACAACAGCGACTGACGCGGAGCGCGCAGCTGCGACTTCAATTCACCGGATCATGTATCTTGCCTGTTAAGAAGTTGAGTTGACAACGCCAATCAAATTTGGCATGAGTAAGCCAAACGTTTGAAATAATTTCAACATCACTCTTAATAACAATATAAAATTAGTTTTTAGAACAAAATCATGAAATCATTGTAAAAGAGTAGCACTGCGCGTTAATTTGTGATACACTAATCAAGAATCTTATGCTTACTAAAAATAAAATCGATAAAGAAAAACAAACAGTCAAGCTCATATCGTAAGGTTAATAAAAATAGTAATTTTCAGTAATTTCCTCCTTATAATCACCGTTTACGCTCGTGTAAGGTCGTTTGAATTCTCTCTTTGGCCTCCGCGTTTTACATTTTACCACATCAAATTGGTTCATACTGCAAAGAGAAGCACGTCACCGAGTGGTGCATGCAAGGAAACTTTCCTGTTTGATATTTCAAGTGAATTGTTTTGCTATAGCTACTGGAAAAACTGAATGCTTTTCCGGTCTGCTCGTTTCGCTAGTTACTAGTGGTAGCACTCGGCTCGGAATAGGAAAGTGCAATCATCTTGTACGGCCAAGTGGCGGAAATTAGTAACCGCACTAGTTTTAACGCAATGTTTGGTACTGATTCCAAAACGGACTTCAACACGCGAAAAATAAAAAAAAAAGCAATGGACATTATTTTACTGTAGTGAAATTTTATGTTTACTTTTTAAGCAAACTGAAACTTCTACCTCTGCAGGCAAAAGCATGCAGTTGTTCTGCATGCAGTTTTATGGAACAATCTGACGCTGTTTATTGCATGAATCATAAATGATTTTAAATCGTTAAACGCTACCTTTTCCAGGCTTACAGAGCATTTGTTTCGGAATGTAATAAACCATTGGGTATTTGCAAAACAATCAACATAATTTTTTTCTGGGGCAAAATCCAGTGTGAATATTGTAGCCTTATTTTGAATATTCTATTAAATGAAACTGCTGCTAAAAGCAGTACAAAATTGAGCGACAAGCACATCGAACACGGCGGAAGAAATTGTAAAAACATGCTCGACGAACAATTTCAGAATCTATTAGATCATCTAAGCACAAAGCACGTTTCGCACATTCCCTGGCGATACCCTGCCGGTGGGAAGCGTAAATTTCAAACACCTTTCATCTTCTAAGCGCACATTATAAACGCGAATCGAACCTACCCGACCATTCATTGCCGTCATCGACAGGCAAGGAATTCATCCTAAATTCAGCTGGCGTACGTGTGCCATCCGATCCGAATTTCGGAAGCCGTGCGTGTCGATGCGAAAGGATAAATTGTAGGCTGAAAAATTTGCGAATACGTACCTCATTTTTCGCGTTGCGGGCTTGAAGCCAGAACCGGAAACTGGCAGGATTTGCTTCTGGGGCTGGTGGCTTTTCCACAGCTGCGGTTATTTTGATTTGGGTTGACAGATTGGCGGCGTTTACGCTTGACTGCATCTCAGACGCTCAGGTATTTGCTTTGGACACATTCTCAGAGCCAGCGGACGAAAATGGTTCTTCGCAGCAATAAGCTGGTATCGAACGCTCCCGTGAAGGATCGTTTTTCGGCATGATAGCACGGTGTCAACACACAATTGACACAATCAGAAGAAAATTATGTCGAAGCGTATTAGCGTCGGTGAAAGGTCGTTGATTAATGTGAGTGAGATTTACGGAATACTGATGGCTTCTGAAGGTTTATAATTTGCACACAATTTTTTCATGTAAAATAATACTCTTTCACTGCACCTGTATATTATCTGATCGATAAAGATTGATACTAAATTAATTGCCCATGTAAAAGAAAAATATACGTAGAGCTTTGCTGCTTGCATATCAATGGTAGCATGTCTCTATAAATCTTTCCTTTCATTTTCCGTAAACATATCTACAATCTTGAAATTGACCGAAATAATAATCTGCACGTACCAGAACCTGGCATCAGTTGAGTGTCTTGTTTAGCTCTGTACATGTAAAATAATACTATTCTAGTTTCAACCAAATTGAGCACTCTTCATCCGATATTCTTTCCAATCAACTTACCCAAAATTGCTAGACACTTAAAAGTCCTTTATAAATCATCCGTTTGTCGGAAGTATATGTATGTGCTTACACTTCGAATTCTGGTAACAGAAACAACCCACCCACATCTGGGAACGAGCATTTTACCCAAACCCTTAAATTAATTCAAATATTGACTCGATGTTGATGAATGAAACACGAAGATAAACAAACCGATTTCCGATTCAAAGTTTTCACTGCCATTGCAATAACACTGTACTTCTCAGTAGCACATTTGGGTATGAGGGGAATCAGGCATGGTAGGATAACGGCTAGATGGTAGAGCGTGCCAAATTTGAGGACCATTCGTTTATGGCTGGCTACTGCTGGAGCACCGAGTACCGATGAGTTGATAACCCGTGCCGAGCAGCTTGCAGCACACCATCCGATACCGATATCGAACCTCGAACGGAAGTGCGAGAATCCATACTTCCTGTAAGCTCTTTTCCAGTTGTGCTTCCACATTCACCCTTCAATTGACGTGTGCAAGTTATGAATTCAAACAAACATTTTTCAATATTCATACGGCACCCGAAGCGACCTGTGCGGGGCACTGCGAAGTGAAACACTCGCAACCGTGACTTTGGGAATAATTTCAGTTACACCACTTTTGATTTGATCAAATCTTCAGAGACAAACGGAAGTTGCACTGCTGTAAAAATAATGTTTAACTTTCTCTAGCTAACTATAGTTAAGAATTCTTTGACTGTCATGGTAATTCGAAAATAAAAATTAGTTTTTAGAGGGTTAATGGCAATATACTGCACAGAAGAAGCTCCCAACAGTGCCGTTTTGTCCCAAAACGTCGTGCCGTCGGTGCACAAATCGGCTGCAAGACCGCAACTATTTTCCGAAACCCACCCAATCCGAGTGGAAAATCTGCACATCCATATTTCGGGCTGCCACCCGGTGTTGTGGGCAGAAGGTGCTGTAGCCTTAACGTAGCATGAACGTCTGCAGCAGTTGCGGCAACAACAACAACAACAACAACAGCTGAAGGAACTGCCTTTCCCCCTTGAAGGCGAACGGTTGAGGTACATTTCGGGTGGATGCCGGTGACGATGTCGCCCCATTCCGGTACTGTTTGCATAGGGTTACGGATAGCAAGCCCGGGCACAGACTGTTAGGATTTGCTTGCACTGTAGTCCACTCCTCTTCATGATGCAGTACCGCTTTGGTTTGCTAAAGTCTAGTTTTTGCATGATGTTCCAATATATGGGTATTTTATCCAATAAACTTTTCGTTTATCGTGCCTTATTTATGAACGCAGAAAGCCAGACCTACTTGCTACGGCTGGGAAAGGCAGCTAGCTTTCCACGTTTGTAGGAAGCTCACTTCAGTGGTTCAAATTTTGAAGTAGTTATTGTGAGTTTGTGCCTTTTAGTTACAGTGAAACACATAATCGGCAATAGATTTACTGATGCAGTAGCAACACTTCCGGTCTCTTAGGCGACTTGATTTTTCCTGGTCCGGTACACACTTACCAACCAGGCAGGCAGCTTTGTACTTGCCGTTTTAGAAAAGAATGATGAAGATGTTTACGCAATCACTCTAGAGAAATTGGGGTGTATTTTACTCCTAAAATACACAGAGACTGGTGACCTCATTCTTTTGACTGGATGGCAAAATTGCTGAAGGCGCACAATTTTGGACCTAAGATGAAATGTAAAGCAGATAAATGTTTATTCAAATTATTTAAAATGACCCAAGGAGCGCGAAAATAAATCAAGTAGGGCACGGGAAGGTATTTTCAGCGCATTAAGCGACGGCATCTATTTTTTCGGCTTATGACCTAGTTCTAGTGGAAGAATAGGTGGTTTTGATGTTCTTTGAATAAAAAATAGTATATTACTTACAGTATTGAGAAAATAGTTATAACATATTAAAATTGTATGTCGGCAAAGTATTTTTATTGGCGAAAGAAAGGCAAATTGGCTGAATTTGGAAACCTGCTGAAAATACCCTCACGTACCCTATATAACTAGTGAAATGAATATGAATACTGATCCTGTCTGTGTTTTCATCACAGAAGAAAAGGTAATAAATTCGTTTCAAACTATGAATGAAGTAAAATTTAGGTATTGTTCTTCATAGTATTTGAAGGAAATTAATACTTTTTTGATCATGGTACATTTCAAATTTTCCGTAAATTTTTCAAGTACGTATACTCTCGACTTTCATCATTCACCTTTTGCTTTTGGTTTTTCGTATGTTTCGTAGTTTGTTTTTTTTCTTCTGTCTTTAATTTATCAATTAATTTGTTTTAAAATGGTGGTTTGAAGATACGTCGCGCGCTTAATAAGGGAGTTGTGCAGTCTCCTTTTGTCCAGCGCCTCTATGGTTCAAAAGTACATTAGTACTAGCGAACCACGTGCCCTGGCGGGCACTCTAAAAATTTCTAATGAAAATAAAATTCCTTCCCTTCGTCTATTGTGAAAGACGAAGCATCTGACTTTCCAGCATCTTCACATCGTCCTTTTGTGTCTTTTCATCGATTTGTTGTCATTTTTTATTGTCTTCTCTGAAGTTTTTGGTTTGAGGGGGTCGTGATTTATAGTCTCTTTTGGCATTTCTTGTTACTGTTTTGCTGTCTTTTTTGTCTTTTATAGTCTTTTCGTCGCTTTGTATTATTTTTGACATTTTTTGTCTCTTTTTTTGGCATTTTTCTGTCGCTTTACTGGCGTTTTCGGAATCTGTTCATCGGCTTTTCGGAGTCTGTTTATCGTACTCTGTCGTCTTTCGTCTTTTCTTCATGGTCTTTCACCTACTTGTCTTCACTTCTTTGTCATACTTCCGTCGTATTTTTTGCAACTGCCTTGATGTTGTTTATTCACTCTCTTTAAGTCGTTCGGTCGTCGTTTTTTCGTCATCTTATCGTTGTCTATCCGTCATATTATCGTAGCCTTTTCGCCATCTTTTTGTCATCACCGTCATAGGCCGTATGAATAAAACAGTTTGCTTTGCTTTTCCCGTGTAAATCTTATGGGAGAATTAGCTCAAACTCTTTTATCCTTACGGCCTCTTGTTGGCTTGTTTTCGTATTCGTTGTCAAGTAGTCATTGGTTGTATTTTTGTTGTCTTTTCATAGTTTGTATGCCATTTTGCCATCGTTTTTGTTGTCGTTTTCAACATCTATTTTTGACATTTTTGTCGCTTGTTTTCGATGGCTTCTTCCTGCTTTTTGCCGCAATTTTGATGTTTTTTCGTCCTCATTTTTCCGCTCTTACTTCGTTTTCTTGTCATCTTTTTTGAATCTTTCATCTTGTTTAATCAAGACGAAATTGTCTATTTCTTGTATTATTGCCATACTTTTATTGTCTTTCTGATGTATATTCGCCATATTTGTCTTTGTTGCATTTTGCATGTTTATCGTCTGTTTGGCGCGATTTAAACGTAACTTTGCCGTTTGTTGTAGTGCTTTATGTCGTAGTTTTAGTGTTTTTCACAATATTGCCACCATATTTTGGTCGTCTTTTGTAATCTTATCATCAACTTTTTATAGTGTTTTCGCCATCCTTTTGTCACTTTTGTCCTTTTTTCAGCTGTCTTATCGCCATCTCTTCGTTGTCTTTTTTTGGTATTTTAGTCTTCTTTTCATCATTTTCTAAAGGCTTAAATATTGAACAGTTAAAAAAATAGGGACGTCTTTGACATTTTTAAAAGTTTTTTCGTCAGAGAACAAGATATTTATAAGCACAATTCTCTGAAAGCATTCCTAGCACTAACTTGCACAGTGTGAAATGGAACATATTGCTGGCTTACCAAAAGAAATTACACGAAGGAGCATCATAGTGTCCAGTAACACCGTTCATTTGGTGTAATTGATGGTTAGGGTAGTTCTAATTTTCTCGATATTCGCCAAACTGATTGTATTTAGCTTTTAAAACTTAGATGGCGCACCAACCATGAACTGAACTTGAGTTTATCTTATTACGGTTGCTTTCCAAACCGTAATAAAACTGTTAGTTATATGCACAGTAGTCCAAAAGGGTGAAAAGTGGAACTTTTTTCCTAGTTTCTTATGTTTTCATTTTATCATTTATGGTGGTAAATTTTGTTTGTATGAAAATCGTTCTTAATCTAAAACTGTCAAAATTTAGTAATTGCTTGCTGTAATGAAAATAAAAAAATTAACTTTTTTGTGTTAGGAAATATAGACATAGTTTCTTTGACAAAGTTATAAATAATGTAAAAACAAGCAACTTTGTTGAATAAATAAAATTTCTATCTTTATCGAGTGCTGAACTATAGGGCATATTCTTTTAAACCTCTTTGAAATTTGGTTTTTAATACTTAGCTTTTCTTAGTTGCGTTTTACAGGAATACAATGTTCTAGGCAATTATCGAAGCACTCAAAATATATGTTTTTGTAGAAGACCGAAATTCTCTTGGACCTTTACTTGCTAAGGTATCGCATATTTAAGCTTTAAATTTCCATAGTTTTACGAACCCATGGAGTAAAATGGGACAAGCGAATTTATGAAATCAGCACTTCATCTTAAAGATTAAGTCGAGTACTATAAACTTGTATGGGTTCCATTTGTCCTCCACGACGCAAATGAGAGTACGCAAGCATTCGTTTTATGTGTTTCGCGTTCGCTAAAGGCTCGATACACGTCCATTTATTGTGTTAATAGATAGAAACATGGCTTCTTCGGCAAAGTTGTAGAAAATACAAAAGCAAACAACTTTGCTAAAAAAGTGACATTTCTATTTTTATCGAGTGCAGAGCTATAGAGCATTTTCTTTGGAACTTCTTTAAAAATAAGTTTTTCATTCGTAGCGTATATTGATTGAAATTTAACCCTTTATTAGGCAGTGGAAACTATATTGCCACCAATAAAAATTTTTTATTTTGCTTCTATAATTATATTGATGTCATTATAGACGCAAAACAAATATTTTTCGTTGGTGGCAATTTAATTGCCTCGGCCTTATAAAGGGTTAAAGGAGCATATGGTTCTGGGCGCTTATTGAAGGACTCAAAACACATGTTTTTGTAGAAGATTGCAAATCTCTAGGACCTTTTCTCACAAAGTTATCGCTTATTTATGCTTCATTTTTCCTTAACTTCGCGAGCCAAAGGCGATAACGTTGTAAAGAAAGGTCCTAGAGATTTGCAATCTTCTGCAAAAACGTCTATTTTGAGACCTTCAATAATCGCCTAGAACTATATATTCTTGTAAAATGCAACCAACATGTGCTAAGAATGGAAAACTAATTTTAAAAAGAATTTCCGTAGAAAATGCTTTATAGCTCTACACTCAATTGCGATAGAAATGTCATTTCTTTAGCAAAGTTGTTTGCCTTTATATTTTCTATAACTTTGCCGAAAAAACCATGTATCTATCTACTCATACAAAAGATATTTAAGACAATTTAAGATTAATGTTGCTTACAGACCAACCGACAAAGTAAAAAACGTATTATTTACAAAAACCGAAGACAAAATTATAAGAGATAAAAACACAAACGTCGTTTATGAAGTAAATTGTGGTCAGTGTCAAAAGTCGTACGTAGGAGAAACAAGCCAATTTTTACATAAACGAATGGAACAACATAAATATAGCATCAAAGCAAAAACAGTTGGTGGTATAGGTTTAACCCAACACACCATTAAAACAGGTCATGTTTTTAAATTTGACGAAGCCAAAATCATAGAGAAAATAACTAAACATAACACTAGACTAATAGCGGAAACATTTTACATTAAAATTAAAGGTGAGAACAATGTTGTGAATAGACAAGTAGATTCCGCAACATTCAAAGCTGCATATGACCCTGTAATCAAAAAACTTGGGGGAAAGAGAAATAGAAAGTAAGACATAGCAAAGAGAAAGATAAACGAAGTAGAACCTAATGGACGAAAAAGTGTAAGTTAAGAATTTGTAATATGTTTTATGTTGTAAATGTGCCTAATATAGTGTTTTAGTGTCCGCAGATGATGAACGAAGACCAGTAGTAGCTCGAAACGTCCGGACTAACTGGTAATTTAAATCTTCATACTTATTTCGCCGAAAAACGTCGATTAAATCGAACAAACATTGTGGTGGCGGCGATTATCTGAAATCAACAATCATCATACAAAGGAATGGACGTGTATCGAGCCTATATGGAACGCGAAACATATAAAACGTATGCTTGCCTTTCTCTAATTTGGGTGGTTGGGGACAAGCGGAACCCATACAAGTTTATGTACTCGATTTAAACTACAAGATGAAGTATTGATTTCATAAATCTGCTTGCCCCATTTCACCCCATAGGCTCGTAAAACTATGGAAATTTAAAGCTTGAATATATGATAACTTAGAAAGTAAAAGTCCCAGAGATTTACGGTCTTCCGCAAACACGTGTGTTTTGAGCGCTTCGATAATTTCCTAGAAAAATGTGTTCCTGTAAAACGCAACTAACAAAAGCTAAGAATGAAAAACTAATTTTTAAAGAATTTTAAAAGAATATGCCCTATAGTTCAGCACTCGATAAAGATAGAAATTTTATTTTTTCAGCAAAGTTGCTTGTTTTTACATTATTTACAACTTTGCCGAAGAAACTATGTCTATATTTTTTAACACAAAAAAGTTATTATTTTTATTTTCATTATAGTAAGCAATGACTAACTTTTGACCATTTTAAATTAAGGGGGATATTCATACGAACAACAGTGCTGAAGACCATAAATGATAAAATGAAACAAAAGACACTAGGAAAAAAGTTCCACTTTTCACCCGTTTGGACCACTGTGCTATGGTGCTATTAATATGGTAACACCCTGACCAGATAGATGTATTCCTGCTATTATGAAAACTATTTTGAAAAGCTCACTATGTAATGTCATTATTTTGGACCACAAGCAAAGGTAATCAATCTCACAGACTATCTTATGTACCTGTTAACTAAATAACAATGTGAGTTTTAATGTAAAGCAAAGTCGTGGGCTTAAACCGTCATTAGAAATTACTCTTCTTTATCGACAGACTTCGCAGCCGGCTGTTAGAGTACAGGAAAATTACGGGGTCAGTGTAACGAACCTGCTGACTCTATCTAGCAAGCATCACCTAACCGAGATTCGGACGACGACCTGGTTGTTAGACCAGCATCATACCTCGAAGCTAACTGGGGGAGTTTTATTGTACTCTTATTGTAGTTGTGTGACCAATTTTGGTCATCGTGTTATTTAAGTATGTTATAAAATCCTTATTGTTACTTGGACATGCACACATTAGCGTCTATGGTTATGGGTCACAGTGGAAAGGTTTGTGTCTGAGAGCATGGCTTTCAATGTAGCGTTTGGGATTATGGTTTGGTTAATGTACCGAATGATGATATACTTGACGAATTAGTTCAAAAATCTTAAAAAATGTAAGCGTTTCCAGCAGCTTTAAAATTTTTATTATGATAGATTTTAAATTTGAATCAAAATGATGTGCAATTTCTAACCAATTGGCTATTGATTGAAGATTGGATTGGTTCCCATCCCATTGGTTCAAACCAATAATACATGAAGCTGTAAGGATCCCCTCGCCGGGCATCATGAATACAATCATTGCAGCATCGAACTCGCAACAGAGAATAGCTTGCTGTTATATATTTTTGCAACCACGAAGAAATTCCTTCCCTTGTTCCCCAATCCGATAACAAGCAAATCAGAAAATAAAAGCCATACGAAGCAACAATCCACTCGGCCACCACGGCACCGCACCACGGCACGGGCCGGAAGCCTTCGGGCAGCTGTTGAAGTTCTATAATTTGGTCAATTTCAACCTCCAACCAAATCTAATCATAATCCAGCAAGTCTCGCTCCCCAACGGCTGCAGTAGAAAGCGCTCGCCCAATTTGGGACTAAGCGTTGGAAATTTCTCCTGACGACGACATATTTTGCACCGAAATGCTCGTTCGTTTAATCTGAACCACCACCGGAGCTCGGAGATGACATTCGAGGTGCCACCAGCAGGTGCGATAGAGGTTATGAAATCGCATTTTTTGCAAGCTTTGTATTTTTCAGGCCTTATTCCGAAACATGCTCACAGGTAGGTGGACTCGAATATACCTAGCCTGTGCGGTGCCAACAATCGGAACTCACGCTGAAGCACTCTTGCGCCGGAGGAGGCAAACAATTTCGCCTAGTCCCTGACCGTAGCTGAGGTGATAGGAATGTGCCAGGATTTTTTTTGTTTTGTTTCTGCTTTTAGAACGCAGTGGAAATGCTTTTCCTCGGAGCCACCGGCGGTTCGGTGCTCCATTGTGAAAGTCGACGAAGATGATGAGCTTTCCGCTCTACCACACATAACGAAGCTTATCTAGGGCTATGATTCCGGCTAAACTGTATGGTGAATGGTTCGGAGTGTTATTCTCTTCATGATTGTGCCACACCAGAAAATGATCATTAAAAATTGCTCTGCAATCAGCTCTAGCTGGGCTGTGGGCTGGAACAGTTTTGAGCGCACTGGCTTTCCAGGAATATGCGAGTCAAAATTTTTGTTTCAATACATATTCCGCTCTTTCCGCCCATCGTGATAGAGTAATACAAACAGCCTCGTCCATTTCGGTTTGCTTGCAATTTCGGGCACGGCTGCCGGTAGGTCCTGTTGGACGCTGAGCAGGTGATCGTGACTCTTGTTGCTCCACGTCGTTATTCCGGTGCACGAATTTTCGTATGCCTGGCAGGACCATGGCGATGGCAAACAGATCTACCGTTCATTTCGCTCTGTGCAACATGTACGCTTCAGTCCAGTGCCGACGATATTTAAACTTCAACGCGGCGCAAAACGGTGCAAGATAACACAAAATTGTGTGAAAAAATATATGTGCGAGTGTGTCCGTGTGTGCATATGGAACGGCCGGCGGCAAATTCGTCGCTTTTTAACGATCTCACGATTTTTTCTCTACTTCCAGACCTCGACTGCAAACTGCAAATTTTCGCTGTTTTTCTTCAGGGCGGAAAGCGTGAAACCTATCTCCGAACAACTGGTTGACTTGTAGAAGCCGCCACTGCTGCTGGTGCTGTTGCTGCTGCTGTTGCTGCTGCCGCTGTTACTGAGCTGCCAGTAAAATGCAATTTGGCTGCAAAACGGAGGATAAGTGAAAGGATGATTATGGTGCCTGGGTTCGATTTCAATAAACCGGAAAGTCGTCGACAGAGAGGGCAGGAAAGGAATTACTTTTTCGGAAAGATTGATGGCAGCAGCAGACAGCGAGTGTGCCTGTTTGGATGGAATTTAGCTGTGTAACGGAAATTTGGAAACGCGAATTGAAAGGCTTTAACTCTGAAAAACATTCTTTGAACTCAGGCACGGCTTGGGGTTTAATATCAGATTGTAGGACATTCACAGGAAACGATTTGCCAATCTTTTTGGCTCCGTTTAAACACAATCGGACTTTGATTTTCATTATTTAATCTAGTTTGACACTAAAATTCGTTTTAAGTAATATCTGGTGAGGCTAATATTCAGAAGATATAATGTCGCACGATTATAATACAGTATCTTTGTTTTACGAACAAAAATTTGAAAAAGTTAATTAACAGAACATAACGTCGAATTAAAAAAGTTCAGTCTTATTATCCGTCATTAAGGTCACAAGCGGCCTAAACAAAAAACATACCGCATTTCTGTTGGCAAACCGGAGTCCTGACTGCAGGCTTGTGTTGCGTGAATTTAATCTTACATGCTGTGCTTATGCTAGCCTAACAACTGCAAAAGTAGCCTCCTTTCTTTCCATTATGGTGCCATCTGGTGCCCGGGTTAGCTTCACATAGTAAGAGTCCGCACAAAAGCCAACGGGCTGGATTGCGGCAGCTTGCGGTTTAGTGCGAAATTGTTCAGGTCCGGCCGCACGCACGATTCGGATAGTCGAAAAAACGAAGCCCTGATTTGAGTTGGCCGGTTTTCGGATTGCGATGCCGGCTGCCAGAATGAGAGTAATATCTCTCAAATTTAATTAAAATTCACTGAAAGCTTTGCCGTTGGAACCATAGAATCTCGACCGAATCACAGATTTGTGTTTTGTGGCGAAGGCGATGGGTTGACAGTCAACCTCGGTCATTGTGGTGCTTCGTTTAGTCGGAAGTAAGAGATATTACGAAATTTGTTGCCGGCAATAAAAATGCAATAAAGTGCCACACTGCGCACGATTGAATGTAGTTCGAAGCTAACGTACCATCGTGGCAAAATTGCCTACTGAAACCGAGAGAAATGACTGCAAGCTCGACGCATTTCGTGTCCGACTCTGGATTTACGTGATAGTTACGGACTTTCAACTAGTTCAGAGGCTTCACTCTATACTAAAAGTGGGACGTTGTCACTACGGCAAAGCAATTCATCAGTATTATACGAGTGCGATGTGCAGTAGAATTAAATTTAATTAAAAGAAAAGTTGGTATGCTACTGGCAAATGTTATCCGACAGAGTCCTGAACTGCTGCAAATGGCCTATGTTTCGCGGTAGCTTATGCAGTAGGCACAGTAGAGCTATCCAAAATGTGTCTTACCGTGCAGAAAGATTGACACATCCGATCGTCGCAGGAAGACTCGCCGCGCTAGGTCTACGACCTCCAGCTAGTTCCACCAATCGTCCATATAGCGCACCGCGCAACTTATTCAGCGAACCCGAACAAACTCTAATTTGCCACATCCGGTTCGGCTGGGTGCCGGTTATTAGAATTTCTCATTAACTCCCTCGCGGCTCGTTATGCTCGTCCAAAGTGTCTCAGTGAAAATCATCCACTTGTAGCGGTTTGTTCCGTTTCGCAGCACCTAGGCACGCACACAGAGGAAGTCGGCAGTCGGTTCGCAGTCCGGTCGCATCGTGCAACCGCGAACGGTCGTAAAAATGCCACTCGCCCGAAATAGTTTGTTGAAAGCTATTTCGAAACCAACACCACACTTCGGCCCTACCCTGCACGCTAACGGCAAACAAAATACCGGCCTCTAATGCAAATAGCTTACCGGTTATACCCTCAGTTTAGTTCACCTGCGAATAAACTCAAGCACCCTGGACTCGAGTTGTAGCGCCGCCATCGGTTCTAAAACAAATAACAAATTATCCAAATTTATGACCCACAACAAGTTTACATGCAAGCGCGCACCCCTTCGACGGAGGGCGCGCGGATACGCACCGACGCAACCGCCAGTTTTTGACTGATTCGGGGTCAGCAGCACACGCACAGACACCCACACCGTCACAATGGTGGGGGCATAATTTTCGAACACAATCGGGCGTTGTGGTTGTAGTTGGTTTGATTGTTTGATTTGTGTGTGAGCGCAGTAATGGAGAACGATTGCGCCCGAGGGGATGACCAAATCGTGAGCGTCGTGAAGCGGTGATATATTAATGTCTGCAATACGAGGATAAAAAATCATTGAAGTCGATGGCGTCTTTATCTTTTTATAAACATTAACAATAACTGCAAATTTGATTTACATTTTAAAAATAAATATTATGAATGAATTTGAAGTTGGATCTTTCGACCAATTACGTTGCTAGAAGATTTTTTAATAATAGAGAATAGAATTTTAAAATATGTATCATAAGGTGGACATAACGCTGCGTATCATAAGATGGACATAATCCACGACAGCGCACATTCACCGGGTGCGAGTTATGCTTCGAAGTTTATGGCCTTCTTCTGGTTCTATGCTGGAAATAGGTTTGGTTAAATAAACGAGAAAAAATTGAAAAAAAATCCTATTATTCTATTATATTTGATGCGACCTTTACAGATATGCGTATTCTGGTTACGACTTGTGAGCTTCATTCGTGTGGAAATTTGAAGGACTGCAGTCCAAAATGTTATAAATTTCTTTAAGATTTGGCTCTTGAATATCGACAAAATTTCGTAGTCAGTTAATAGAGCACATGACAATTATGGGCCTAGTGAAACGATTTTACCTTACTCTAGCAGCACCACCTCCGAGCTTTCGAACATACAACGAATGACTGTTATGTCGAATTGGTTTATTCAATCCGGGTTGAAACTGGATGAATTTTATCTGTCAGATAGGAGCAAATGAACACAAAAAGTTCATCCAGTTCCAATCCGGATTGAATAAACAAATTCGACATTAGACCAGCATCGTACCTCGACGGGTATGAAATGAGGAAGGCAAACGAGAAAGCGACCAACATAGCTTTTGCCAGCCCAAGCTCCTACCTAGCGCCTCCACGTGGCCATACCCGGTAATACTCAATTGAGTAGCTAAGCTAGGAGGTGCGATGCAGCGTGGTTCCCAGATGCAGACGGCTGAACCACACGGCGTTGGTAGCAGGTAAGTATAATGTGTGATTTTAATTATTTGTTTCGTTTTAGCTCATCAAGCACCTATTGTACAAGTAAGACTCGAACCGTAACAAGCTTAAATAATGCACATGGATATCGTAAGGAAAAATTAAATTAATTATTGGATATTGGAATGATGGAAACTGACGCAATTATTTTTCATTCGAAGGATTGATGGTGAGATTGTTCTATTTTTCCCATATATGCTCCATTTCATTTTATTTTAAATATTTTATTCACATCGTATATTACATAGGTGTACAAGAACACCTATGAAGATTGCGTGAGTTTTTGCGCATCCTCTTAAAGTAGGTGGTCAACTAACGTACCCATTTCTACAATCGTAAGGACATGGCTAGGTGTATGGTGTACTTACGGGTACATCATATCAGCCACCCATGATGTGTACGGTTGTCTATGCTATGCTATGCTATGCTATTAGACCAGCATCGTACCTCGACGTTAACTGGTCGCACTTCCAAGGCAATATGGAATAGCAAGTTAGCGAGCACATGTACGCTTGCTTCAGTTCATCAACGTCACGATAATAGCTAAGGCCTCTACCGCGATTCTAACACATCATTTTGACCGACATTGTACGAATGAACAGATTAACTAAATTCGTCGGAAAACCATGTACTATCATTATATGCAGCAGCTAATTTCGTTTGATGTAAGCGTACGCCGCCTTGAATGAATATATGGTACTACCACCTGCCTTAGCAGAACATCCGTTCATAGCAATGAGCCTATCATGTCAAAAAGAGTTGAACATATTCAACGATTGGTCATGCTTCCCAACTCTTGTATGAAGGGCCAAAAGGGAATTGGTCGATAAGCAACATCACTTACACGTACCAGGGATTTAGAGAATCTCCTTCCAAGGGCTAAGTCACCTGAGTCAATCGTTGAATAAACCGTCTTAATGCAGAATGACTCCAGTAGGTGGGGAGAAGAGCCCGCTCATTATCCACGATGTGTTGTTAATCGGGCCAAGATTAACCCTAGAAAGTTGACTGTTTCACTCTCCCTAGGCCCACCGCTTCAAACAAGTGCTGGTCCCTCCCTCTTCCCGATTGTAGTTTATTTATGAAATGTGGTATCACTTTTTCTTGTGGTATATATGGGTAAAAATAGAACAATCTCACCAGCAGTCCTTCGAATGGAATAGAGTTGCGTCCTTTTAGTTTCCATAAATGCTTCTAATAATTAATTTAATTTTTCTTCTGGTATCCAATATCCATGTGCAGTATTAACACTCGTATTGGCCAAAGTTTTCACTATAAAGCAGTAAATGCTTCATAAGCTAAAACGAAAAAAATAATTAAAATAACTTATATTATGCTTACCAGATCGTGTGGCTCCACCGTCTGCCCAAAACCTCGATTATGAGATCAGGCAGCCGGGAACCACACAGTATCGCACCTCCTAGCTTGGCTACTCAATAGAGCATTACCGGGTATGGCCACGTGGAGGCGCTAGGTAGGGGCTTGAGATAGCTAGAGCTATATTGGACGCTCCTCATTTGCCTTCCCCGTTTCATACCCTGTAAGCGTACGCCGCCTTGAAGTCCACAAACACAATGGGTTTGTAAGTTATACTTCCGAAATATGTTATCTTGTGTAACTGACACAAGTTAAATAATTAATCTGCCATGGAGCATCTCTTGGAATAACAAGCTTGGTCCTTGCCGACGAAAGGCTCTGCTAACGGTTTTAATCTACAGCACAGGATACGGGAGAGCTCCTTATGAACGGTCGAGCAGACTAAGTCCCCGTACAAAGTGCACCCTGTACGCTTATTAGACCGGTTGTTCTCTATGGGCATGAAACATGGACAATGCTCGAGGAGGACCTGCGAGTGCTCGGAGTTTTCGAACGACGAGTGCTAAGAACGATCTTCGGCGGTGTATAGGAGAACGGAGTATGGAGGCGGAGGATGAACCATGAACTCGCACAGCTTTATGGCGAACCCAGTGTCCAGAAGGTGGTTAAAGCTAGACGGATACGATGGGCAGGGCATGTTGCAAGAATGTCGGACAACTACCCTTCAAAGATGGTGTTCCGGTAGGAACAAGACGACCAGGAGCGCAACGAGCAAGGTGGTTTGACCAGGTTAAGTGAGATCTGGCGGAGAGTACTCGGTAGCCTTCAACCGAGTTACATGGAGAAACTTTGTTCAACAGGCTTTTTGGTTTAGGACGGCTAGCCACCTGAGTAAGTAAGTAAGATATTGTCAGCCATTCGCTCTTCGCTTTTAAAAGTTCCGTCTTACTTACTTTTACCATCATAGAGCCGAGGTGGCTCTTACCATTTCAAAAATTTCTCACACTGTACTCGATCCTGGGGTACTCGTCACCAATTCGTTGAATGTCTCAACACACGGAAGTCGGCTTCAACTATTCGAATCATCTAGGACGTTGGACCTCTTACTCCTGGTGCCTGTGGGGTTCTCGAAGAGAACGGATTTCACTGCACAGTCGTCCGGTATCTTTGCAACGTGGCCGGCCCACCATAGTCTCCCAACTTTCGCCAGGTGTACAATGGGAATCTCTCCAAGCAGAGCCTGTAGCTCGTGATTTCTACGTCTCCGCTACTCTCCGCTTTCCGTTTGTACTCCGCCAAAAATAGTCCGCAACACCTTTCGTTCAAAAACAGCAAGTGCGCGAATGTCTTCCGTAAGTAAAGTTATTGATGTCTCAAGTCCGTAGAGGACTGCCGGTCTGATTAGCGTTTTGCACATCGTCAGCTTTGTGCGGTGGCGTATGCTCCTTGATCGAAACGTCTTGCGAAGGGAAAAGTATGCTCGATTTCCAGCTTGAATGCATCGTTGGATCTCCTTACTCGTATTATTGTCGGCGGTGACCAGAGATCCCAAATATACGAACTCATCAACCGCTTCCAGTTCATCGCCGTCAATAGTCACTGTCCGTGGGAGGCAAACGTTATTTTCTCGGGGTCCTCTTCCTACCATATATTTGGTTTTCAATGCATTAATTTGTAACCCTATCTTCGTAGCCTCCGTTTTTAGTCTGGCATAGATTACCTCCGCCGTCCCACGGTTTCTAGTAATGATGTCGAGGTCGTCTGCAAAGGCTAGGAGTTGGCTACTCTTGCTGAAAATCGTTCCTCTCATTTCAATGTCCGCTCGCCGGATCACACCTTCAATAGCGATATTGAATAACATACAGGACAGTCCGTAACCCTCTGCGAGATTCGAAAGGACTTGAGAGTGTCCCCGTAACGCGCACGTGGCACATCACTTGTTCCAGAGTAACTTCGATAAGCCGCGTGAGTTTGTCCGAAAAACCGTACTCGGCCATTATCTGCCATAGCTGTTCGCGTTCAACGGTATCGTATGCTGCTCTGAAATCCACGAAAATATGATGCGTGGGCAAGTTGTACTCTCGATATTTCTGAAGGATTTGTCGGAGAGTAAAAATTTGATCCGTAGTAGCACGGACCCCTATAAAGCCCGCCTGATACTGCCCTACGAATTTTCTTGCTATTTAGGATAGACGACGCAACAAAATCTGGGAGAGCACCTTGTAGGCGGCGTTGACGTAATGCCGCGGTAGTTACAGCAGTCTAGCCGGTCGCCCTTTTTGTAGATGGGACAGACTACGCCTTCCATCCACTCCTCCGGTAGTTTCTCTTCTTCCCAAATCCTTAAAACCAGCCAGTGAAGTGCCGTTGCTCAGTCTTAGTTGACTTTACGTATTATGACAAGGCCTGCGTCGCATAATCTCTCCATCTATTTCGGTACTTGGCAGCTAGTCTCAAGTTCCGCGGACACCCAGTGCGCGCCAGATCTCGCTCCACCTGGTCTTGCCAACTCGCTCGCTGTGAAAACCGGTTTCGAGGTGAAGGATAGTTTTCCGGCATTCTAGCAAAATGTCCGGTCCAACGTATCCGTTCAGCTTTAACCACTTTCTGAATACTTGGTTCGCCATAGAGACGCGCGAGCTCGTGGTTCATTCTTCGCCTCCATACACCGTTCTCTTGCACGTCGCCAAAGATGGTTCCTAGTACCCGCCGTTCGAAAACTTCGAGTGCGTGTAGGCCGTCTCCTAGCAGTGACCGCGTTTCATGCCCGTAGAGGACAACCGGTCTAATTAGCGTTTTGTACAGTGTGCACTTTGCTACGGGGACCCAGATTGTTCGATCTCAAGTATTTGTGGAGTCCGTAGTAGGCCCGACTTCTGCTGATAACACACTTTTTAATCTTACGGCTGGTATTGTTGTCCTCTGTTGCCAGTGAGCCAAGATATGCGAACTGGTCGACTACCTCAAGCTCATCCCCGTCGATTACCACGGTACTGTCCAAGCGTGCCCTGTCGCGCTCGGTCCCGTCCGCCAGCGTATACTTCGTCTTAGATATATACATATCTTAAATCCAATCTCTCTGCTTCGCGTTTTAGTCTGATATACTGACATTACATAGCCTGACATGTTCAGCCGATAACATCCACGTTGTCAGCAAAGCAGATAAATTGACTGGAATTATTGAAACCCCGCATTTCGATCGCCGCTCGTCTTATAATATTTTCAAGCGCAATGTTGAATAGCAGACAGGAAAGACCACCTCCTTGTCGAAGTCCCCTGTGAAATTCGAATGGGTCCGACAATTCATCCGGATTTCTCACACAGCACTGGATCCCATCCATCGAAACCATGATAAGCTCATGATAGAATTTTCCATAGCTCTTGTCGGTTTACACTATCATATGCGGCTTTGAAATCAATGAACAGGTGATGTGTAGGGAATCGGAAGTCGCGGCACTTCTGGAGGACCTGCCGCAGGGTGAAGATTTAGGCCGTTGTAGGCCGATCCTTCCAGAAGGCGGCCTGATAACTTCCCTCAAATCTGCTGGCTATGTGCGATAGTCGATGGAAGATGGAAGAGGTGGCATTCAAGATAGTGTTCACTCGGTAATTCTCACAATTCAGCTTATCGCCCCGTCTTGTCACTCGGTAGTCGTTCCGTTTCCCAAATCTTGATGTCCCTATTATTTATCCCTATTGATATTGGTTAAATAATTTTCTGGTACACAACTTTCGAAGCATTTTATTAAGCCGTAGAGCTTGTTTGCAACCAAAGCGTTTGAAATTGTTTACAAAGAATCTGAGAAAATTACTTCCTTGTTTTTATATTATTACTTACCTACAGATCATCAAACATTCGATCAACTAATTAGTACCAACTACAATAACTGTTTAGCATGAAAACTGTCCAACTTGTAGGTGTTACATGCCCTCTTCGGTTCGTCTGGATGAACTGAGCAGAGCTCACCTCAATAACGATTGCTTCAGTATAAATTAATAATTTAATTTAATATTCGAATCTAAATCATTGATTAGGGGGATGATAAACAGCACCCGCCAACATTTGCAGCGAAGTACCATCGTGTTACCCCTCGTAGGGGTAACAACCTGTTTCGCCCTCTCCGCAGGGGTGCACGTTGTTATGCAGCCTGGCACCTGGAATAGCGAAAACATAGAACACACCCCAGTTGTAAATAGGTTTCTGCGGTTCCGGTCCCACCCACACGTGCAACTATTCTCATTTATTCGTTCCGTAGCAGGAAAGAGCGAACAACATCGCCCGAACGTGTCTCGTAGTCGTCGAATAAAACTTGAAGCTTGACAGCTTTTAAAGCATCCTCCGCTAATAACCAGATGGTCAGCAGCACACTGCTGCTCGCTGAACCAGGTGAACGTGAAATATGCTTCAACATCATTTTAATTACAATCGTTTCTTTAGCACTCCTTCGACATTGCCAACGGAATTGGTTCGAATGGAAAACTGCACGAAACAGAATGCAGTTTAGTGCAGGCAGGCAGTAGTAGCTGCAGAGGTGCACTGAAATGATAATTCTTGTCAACAGTCAGACGTTGGATGCTTGAGCTACTCTGTTAAAGAGCGGTTGAACTGAAATAGAAGAAGATATTTTAACGGTGTGCCAGAGTGGAAATTGTTTCCTTCGAGAATGGTGGAGAAGTTAGTCACTGGATGAATTACTTAGTATCGTAGTATAAATTCGTAAACAATTTCATAATTTGATGAAGAACTTGCTCCAATGCATTCACGAAGAACTTTTGCTAAAAGCATTTTTGCTGGCTTTGATATTTTCAGCTGCTGTTTCGCTGAACGAGGTAATGGCTTGTTTAAGTAGTTACCCAACGGTATGGTTCTTCTCCCGCAATTGTAATTTGTTTTAACGAAGAAAAGATGTCCGAAGTGTAGCTTGTTTATCATAAAATTTCGGCTTCTCTAACATTAACGTCTATCTCATCGCTTGGATCTACCACGTATAGCGTCGGTGGGTTTCATTTTTATACCCAGTTTCATTACGTTGGACTTAGTTAACCCGAAATGATTCGCCCCAAAACTCAAACGAGTCCTGGTCTTTCTAAGGATGAATTATTTATATCCAATTTTATTTTCTCATGGAAGCAAAACGGGTGGAGCCAGCTTCGAAAAGGTCCCTTCTGATCCGCGAACTAAGAAGGCAGAGACGGATCAGGTCGTAAAGACTGCCATGATGGATCGTTTCGTGAGAACACGATACGAATTCCAATCGACCTCGAAGTGCTAAACGTTACCGGCGAACAATGTCCGTTTGCTAAGGATGTGGGATTTACAGTGTTCGCATGCTATATCTGGCAGTTTAGTCGTTTCGTTTGCTTGCATCTTGTTGTCGCCCGAATAGACTGGATTTGTTGTGATGGAGAGAATTTTCACCTATTTATATAGTGAAAATTCATTAGCGTCAGCAGTCCGAAACAGTCCGAACGGAGATGTTTCATCGCTGTCAAATGGATTGGTTTGTATAATATTACCAAATATCAAGAGATTTTTCTCGTGGTTTGGAAACTTCTGTTACGTCTTTCAAGCAATGCAATTAAGCAGGCTTTCTGCGGCTTTTCCCCATAAACTATTATCGTCTTTGTTTTCCCTCAATACACTATATCCGCACCTGTCGAAAATCCACTAGTCGGCCTAGGAACGAAAATCCCACCTAAAACCCTTGTCGCTTAAAGCGTATTACCGGCTCCATCAGCAGTGGCTTCCCAGTGAAGCTCGACAATCGGCGCGGCACCTCAAACGGAGCGGCGAACCACCCCACACGTTCATCAGTTTGGCATTTCGGTCAACCTTTTAGATGGAATTGAAGCGTTTATCTGCTATTGATTGCCACATCTCAACAGCGCAAATCTCCGCAGTCAATCGAGATCCCGCCCTGGACCGCCTCTCGCATATCAGCACGTTGCCTGCTGGCCTAGAGCTACGAAATGTTCGGAACGGGGGAAATAGATATAGGTTAATAAGGCATTAATAAAATTAGCATAGAAATATTATCTCTTAATACATTTCGGCTTTTTGGCTGACCAATCAATCGGTGAAAGGCTCAATCGACGCAGCCTGCGGTTGGCGGATTGCGTGTGAGTGCTTCTGTGCATTCGATCACAACTGTCGGCTCATCGTCGGCGGTTGTCACTGCCTCGAGCTGATGGCGCATGGAGTGCGGTCAAAATCCTGTCGTTAAGCTGACACCTATAGTGTAGTCAGCGTTTGCCGCTACAAACGTAAAGCCGGAGAAGAAATTTACCGAACCATAAAATAGATAGCGATTATTGGGACAAATTGCCTTTCGATATGACGCCTAATAGCACCTGATTGAGATGTTTCGTTTTGCTCCGATCGGTTAATGTCGGAATTGATGCCGGAGGTGCTGATAATGGCGGTCGAGACCAGATTGGAAAGGGCACACTAGAAGCCACTCAGCGGATTAGCATTGGGAATTTCACTTTCCGTTCATATTGCACAACCCAAGCGTACGACCGTACCCGGATGGAAGAGGTAATATTTTAAAAAGTTCCGCACGTTTCCATTTTATAGTGTCTCCTAGTGACTCCCCTTCTCGGAGCGCTCTCATTCGAGATTATTTTATTCGATTTTACGCCACCGCCGCCATCGGCTCCACTGCCAGTGTCAATGGGGAACAAATTCCGGGCTAACCTTTTTATAGTGAAATAAATTGTTATTATTCAAATGAGGCAAATATTGATTGTGGAAAGCATACACTTGCTACGGTAGCCTGTTAGTACGAAGCGACGAACGATCGACTAGAAGGCGGTACGTGAGAATTTTTGCATAAAATAAAAAAAAAAGTTGGCTTGCCCTCAACGTACGGGGCGGCGCCCTGCTTCGACTGCGGTGTGCCGCACGCATACATACAGTCCCGTTTTGAGCTGCCTTCAGGAATGTGAGGTAAATTCCAGACGAAGCTTTATTCGTTATGAATGGCATTTTTGTTAGTTCAAGGGTAATAATAGTTTGAATATTGTTTATTAGCGAAGCTATGGCTTTATGCTTTCAAATTGTTGACTAGTTTAGACATTTGAGGGATGATGAAATGGCACGCATACAAAAGTTCAATGCGCTGAAATTAGATGGGAATGTATTCAATGGAATAGTATAATGCAATATAATAAGCAAATATGAAACGTGATTTTCAAAACGATATATGAGCATATCGAGAAGGCACCAAAGATACAATTAGTTTATAAGCGGTTATTAACCCATTATTACCCGGTGCACATTGAAATCACGTATAGTAATATCCTGATATAAGGGAACTTCACTTCACTCTTAAAAGAGGAAAACAAAAGGAAAAGGGCTTGTGTTGTGTGTGATAAAACGAAAAACAGACCGTGACCAAATAAGAGAAAAAGTGGGACATAGTAAGAAAAAGAACTGAACAGACGAAAAAAAAAATAGAAATGGAGTTAACGAAACAGCACACAATAAACGAAACGAAAAAAGCTGAAAAACGGAGCTGAACATGGAAGAAAAAGACGAAAAATGGAGCAGAAAAAGGAGAAACAAGGGGAAAATAAGGGCTGAAAAGAGCGTAAAACGGAATAGGACATAAAGAAAAATAGAAAACAGCGAGTAGTTAAAAAGACAAACGAGAAAGAAAAATAGGGAAACGAGACAAATAGGTAGATAATGGAACAGAAATGAAAAAAACATGACTAAAAATGAGAAAATGGGGAAGAAAAACAGTGAAAACGGGACAAGAAAAGGAAAACGAAACAGAAAACAAGACAAATCAAAAGGGAATAGTGAGAGGGAAAGGTAAGAAAACCGATAGAGGAAACGAGGAAAACTAATAAAAGGTCAAACGGGATATACGAGGAAAAGATTGGACAAAATGGAAAAGGGATGGAAAAAGGGGACAGAAATAGAAGAAAAGAAAAGCATCAAAAACGGACCACAGAAAAAGGTAAAACTGGAGCGAAAAAGACGTAAAACAGAACATGAAAAACCAGAAAGCTAAAGGCAAATAGGGCCAGAAACCAGAATAATTGAGACATAAAAGAAGAGAAAACGGAACATCTAAAAGAGAAAAACCGGAACTGAGGAAGACGAAAAACAAGAAAAAAGAGAGTTTGAAAGTGTTAAAAACTGGAGAAACGGTAAAAGGGAAGAGAAAAGACGGAAAACGTCTTTCTTTTCTATTACAAAAAAGTAGTGAAAAGCAAGAGGGAAAACAGGACTAATAATTTAAAAAAAATGTAATAGGATATAAAGAAGAACAATAAAAGATAAAAATGAAGAAAAGAAGAAAAACGAAAAGCAAAAAAGGAAAGTGAGAGCTAAAACCAAGTAAACGGCGGTGTATGAAAGAAGAAAAAAGGAAAAAACTGGAAAAACGGAACTATAATAGAGAAAAAAGGAACAGAAAAGAGGTAAAACGACAGAGTAAGATTAAATATATCCATCCTAATTTCAAGTAATTTCGTGTCTATGTCCATATTCACGTCCAATTTAATGTCCTTCTCAAAGCTTGTGCCCGGAGTGAGTTGGTTGGGAAAAATGTTTGTTCCAAAAGTTTGAATGAAATAATTTTACTTATTTGATTATTTGATTATAAGCAAGCTAAATAGGAAAAAAGTTATGTTATGTAGGTACTTGAAATTGGTGCACAAAAAGCAGGACAACTCTTTAAATTGGTCCGTTAAACAATATTTTGTGATTTTTTTTGCAATGAGTCCAGAGTCGAAGCGGGCGCGATGGTAGAAGAAAGTAATGATATTTAAGCGTTTATAATATCTCCAGGGCAAGACCGATATTGCGTAACCCTTAAATCACTATGGATTACAACGCAAGTGTTGTTAAGTATCAGTGTTGGTTTAAGCATTGTGGAAATCTGTAAACTTTTTTATCTCTTTCTACAAAATAAAGTAGTCTCACCAACTTCGAATTACGTAATAAATTACCACCATTTATATTCGATTAACAAAAATGGTAAAGAATTCTACGAATTCAATTATTCACTTTATTTTCGCTTGTAGCAAAATTTTTACCATGTGCTGTGCGAATAACAAATCAAGCTTGGAAAAGCTTCCGCTTTTAAAACCACTCCCTCCCCTGGTCATTGACAATACTTAGCCCTGCTAAGCTCCGACTGTGAGATAGCAAACAAATTATCTATAATGACTCACTCTGTTTGGAGGTTTATTTGATGATGCTTCAATTATTTAGCTTCTTCCGACACCGTCGCCGCGAACGCCTCCGCATGTCCTGACGCGGACGTGCAACATTTGCCTCGAGCAATCTAGAGCGGCTGTCTGATTTGCCCCGAAGAAGCCACAGTTCCGGTGGCAAGTCGCGCTTTGATGGGCCAGCAAGGCTCAAACTTCGAGTGGGAAAGATTTTCTGTGGCAAGATTCACTGCCACATAAGATCGCTTCCGTCTTGATCCGACCGGCCGGCAGTTCCGGCCGCCTTTCTAGTTTAATGATGGATTTGCTCTTCCTCTGCTCACACTTCAGGCTTGCCGAGAAAAACTCAGGCGATATAAAGCATGATTCATGCACTTTGGATAAAACCGGCTCGAGGCATCTTGTTCTCCTTTTGCGCCTAGTAGAAAAAAAAGGAAAACCTATTCCAACAAGACCTTCCAGATGCACAGCGCAATTTCCTTCCGTCGAAAGCCAAGCAGCAGCAGCAGAATGACGTTGTCGCAATTTCAGGAAACAGGTTTTTGCTTCTCGGCTTGTGCTTGGAGCACGGGCAGAGGAAAATGATGAAAAACACGAAACAAGATAGCAAAGCGCTCGGATCGAAAGGATCTTGAAGGCATTTTCACTTTTCATCTTCAGGAGATGACATTCTTTCTTTGGCTTGCCTTTCTTCATTCGACGCCGTCGGTATTCGTTGCTATAACTTGAAATGCCAAGACCGGCACGGGAATAAAATTGATTCAAACGAGACATTAGATAGAGGGGTTTGGAGAGAATTCGATCTTTTCCAGCGGACATCAGCAAAACATGACAATCAATAAAATCTTCATTTTCACCAACAATTTCGGAAACAACAACCAAAACTTTCTCAAGACATTCCTTGTTGTATCTTTATTGCCTTCCGTGAAGAGGAAAGGGCAAGGTTATAGAAAACTCATAAACCTCTCGAATATGTACATTTCATTCCTTCCGAATAGCTTTAGAATCTGTGTCATTTTTCAAGTAGCGCGTTGTTTCCGTGTTTTTAAGCATAAACGACGACGATGACGTAGAATCGTCCCCTTTCGCCCTTATATGACAAGCACAATGATGAGTTTCCTGTCCCAGAGGTCTATGCTTTAAGTTCTACCAATCCGGCCGTAATCCTTTCCCAGCATGTCGACTAGCAGCGGTAACCTTCGTGGCTGACTGACAAGACAACCATTACAGAAACAGGAAGCTGAGATTTCCGGCTTCCAAGGACTTTTTTGCTGTTGGCATTCCCGACTTTTCTTCTTTTGCTCAATCAATAAAAAAAAGCCTAACGATGGAGCAGCTGTTCTGGTTCTGGCTTCGTTCGCTTGGCTTGGAAAACTGGTTGTGGGCCGTTAGTTTTGCTACCCATTGGCAGATTGACTGCGGGGACTGTGTCGGTATATCGGCTTTCCTTTAAAATTGGTCCCAACGTGGCGTTTCTGGACGTGTTCCAGGTTAATTGGCACAGGTACCCGTGCAAGCTTTATATTTCAACAAGAAATATTATTTTACTATGCGAAAAAGTTCAAGCTGAACTTAATTAGGAACATTGTAACATAACTCATTAGAACAAAATTCGCATGCACTCAAATAAGGAAAACATTATGTTTATTTTCACTTTACAAATCAAATTACTCCGCCAACGTGTAACCGCTTTTTGGTGCTCGCTGCGTCCAAATCCGCTTGTCATAAAGTGCATTGTATCGTAAATGAAATGCAATGACATTACTTTCAGCATGTGAAATTATGGAATACACAATAAACTTGGGACAATAGTCCATTCAGCGATCTCGATTTCTGTTGTTCGCTGGATTACCATCCCACAAAAATGGCAGTCAGTTATTTGCTCCGCGTCCGAAATAAAACAGCGCGTGGTTTTTCAATTAATTTTATGCAGATTCCATAAAATCAATTAATCCAGCAAATATTTTTACATGTTTGTACCACAGTACAATATTTGCATGTTCGAGCAGATAACAGAATAGGGATTCCTATAAATCTCCACCAGCACTGGACGCAGGTTATGGTGCAGTTGATCGGTATTTGTAACCAGTTTTTATTTTTTCGCAATCTGCAACCTCTGTATCATTTGTGTGGTTTTAAAATATACACACAGACATGCACAATGTACTGAGAGCTGGCCCTTCATCTGTCGTTTTACCTTCAGAAACAAATTGACAGCCGAGCTCCAACAGTGGCCCGCATATAACGGAGATAATCAGTTACTTCAAACTGGCCAAACGTCATTAATTATAGGCTTCCCTGCACTTACGGTTCAAACTGAAAAAAAAAAACGAGATTTAATATTTCATGCATGATAAATTGGAAATAAATTAAAATGCAATACACTCGCACTCGATATACACTCAGTTTTTTCTGCCTCGTTCACCATTTCGAGTATGATCGAACAGTGTCAATCCGGGAAAATTCTGAAGTGGATAATAAAACTCCCGCCGGTCAGCGTAGGAGTTTGGCGAGTGAATAATTGTGCGCTTTTTCCCGTTACGCGGCTTATTGAAATCTGATCGGAAACAGCTTTTTATTGGTTCCTGGGATTATTACGTGTTTAATTAATAGTCAAATAACGCGCGGACCATCCTCCCACTTGTATGTAGCCCGGTTCGGTCGTTTCCTTGGGGCAAGGGCAGTATTTGCAGAATCACTTCAAACCGTGTGAAGTTCGTTATTTTGTACCAAAATATACAATAATCACTTCCTCTCGAGGTACAATCATTGTACTGTGCGATGTTTTCATGGAAAAATTAATTTTTGGCTATGTTACGGTTTTGGATATGGACAGCAACTAGTGAGGGAATTAAATAAAAATGGAAAATGCTTGTGTACAATCGTCAATCGTCCTTCTTTCTTTGTTGAAATCATTTGTAAGTCATGTTACCAAAATAGCATTTTTATTGATGAATTTTCAACTCTCATTAATTGTAATCCAATTTCAAATTAATTTAAAACAGTAACGATTTTTGGATTCAACATATAATAATTAAAAAAACACTCTATTTTCCAGCATTAACAATGCGACAAAAGATATCATCAATTTTGTCATCGATATCCACCGAAACTTCTGTCATGTTGCTTGCAATTTCTGAAATCGTTGTCCGTAACAAATCCTTCATTTTCAGCTCCAGATTATAGGTCTCGCTTGATTCGTACAGCCTGTGCGGCTCGACGCAGCTAGCTAAGCTTGCTGAAAAGGTTCCATTGTTGGCTTCTAGCTGTGTGGCCGTATCGCGCATCCAGGAACAAGTCAGGGGGTTTTCCTCGAAATTTGCACTTACCATCCGAGGAAATTTTCGGGGAAACTTTACAACATACGACAACTTATTATAGGATAAATCCAGTTCGTTTAAAATCGGCGTTTCCCAGTTGGAGATGTGCAATCCGGTAATGCTGTTGTGCTTCAAGTTCAGGAACACCAGGTCTGGGAGCGTCACTGTATCTGCGGCGAATACGACTTTAATTCGGTTGTAGCTGATGTCGACGATCGAGAGAAATTTCAAGTTATGCAGTTGATTCATGTCAATGAATTCAATATAATTATTTGATAAATCAAGCATCGTCAGATTTTCGAGATGGTTTATATGTTCTGGTAGTTCAGAAAGTTCATTTTGTGATAAATGTAGTTCAACAAGCTGATTCGGTACTTTGGCATCGATGTATAGCTGGTTCAACCGACAGCCAGTAACTCGCAGGAACTCCAGCTCGGGCTTAACGTAAATGGTTCTCACATATCCATTTGAAATATCCAAATTCACTACATTACGCATACTGTAAGCTATCCTGGCGGATAGATTGTCAATTTGAGGGAATTGAATCTTGATCGTCGTATGGTTTGGAAAATTCATTCTGCAGGTAGATTCCGAGTTTTCATTCACGCTGGTTATTAAACAAAAATTATCGATTTTTACATTGTTTTCGCAATAGTAGTGCCTAGCGTCAGTAAGGCAAATAACCAACACCAATGAAAAGCTGAAAAAAAAGTTGATTGAATGAAATTATCGTAACGTTAATTCAAGGTGCTATATGACTTACAGAACTGTGAACAGCATCATTTTGCGTCTACTTCCTTACTGATTGCTGATTAATTTGTGTTTAGGTGCAACCGTAGGTTTTGGATTTAACGGCATCGTATCAGCTAGTGTTCAAGATGTTTAAAAATAATGCTTGCTGTAGCTTGTGAAGAGCGAATTGAAACAACTTCCTTATCAGCGCCGCTGGTTAAGTGCAATTTGAACTGCTTTCTATTTATTAGCAGAATTTCTTTGCAAGGGTACATTTCGTACTAGAGTGGTCGAAGATGATTACAGTAATGAGAAAAAGCGCGGTCCTGGTTAGTCTTTTTTTTTTTTAATTTTGGTCTAATAATGGAATAATTACCCGAATAAAAATGTACAGCTAAAAACATTGAATTTCACTGCTACAAAACAGCGAAAAACCTCATAGAAACTGTAAAAAGCTCTGTTAGTTATTACTATTGCTGTTTTCACAACAAAATCTAATGTAAACCGCCGATTTTACAACGAATAAGGGGTCGATTAAGTGCTGTTACAGTAAATTTTTCGAGTTTTTCCTATACAAACAAAACTCAAAAACAGTGAACTTTGTGGTACATTCACTGTAATATAGTAAATTCAAAAACTTTTACAGTGATGATCAGCATAAAGTGTTGTAAACAGTAAAATTCATAGTAATCGTGATGTTTTTACATTAATATTCGTTGTGCATTTCTATTCGGGTAGTCAGGTTTGAACATAAATCAATCAATGGTAAATTTTCACGTTATTTTTAGAGCCTCCGAGCCACAAAACATTCGGTTAATTTTTATTAATTTGTATACAAAATTTCTTAACAGTGTTGCCAAATTTCAAAATTTAGATTGAAAAGCTGGCAACACTGTTAAGGAAAACTTTACTATATACTGTATACATGGTTTCACAATAGGGCAAAATATTTTTATATTCATAGAGACTCACTATTTCATGAAAAAGGAATTTTGCTCTTGATTTTACATGAGAAATTGGGGATTGTTTGCTTCAAAACGCGGTAGCAAGGAATACCGAATACCGATAAGTGATTCTTATGTAAGCAAATCTGGTGGATATGATGTAGTTGGAATTTTTGAGATCAAATTGCATGCATTAAGAGAAAAATAGAAATTTAGTTTCCAAATTAAATTAAAAAAACATTTGGCAGCACTGGCGCTAAAAACACTATTTTTCGAAATTCTAGGGCAATTTTCTCTCAAAATGTGAAAATAGTGTCTTTTTAGACTATAAGGAAAATAAGCGGATTTGAAAGCGTGTAGGGCGCTATATCTCTGCATATTAGCGTTGATAGGAGGAAATGCTTATCAACTTAGGAACTATATTGGCTTGTTTCATTATGCCTGATTTTTGTTTTCAGGTATAATAAATTCAAATTTGTCACGAGGTTTTCGAGTCACTTTAAATCTCGCATGTGCATAATATTTTTAGATATAAATTATCAAATTATGGTTGTATATGAGCACCAATGGCATTATATTAAATTTATTAAAAGGTATTTTTTAAAGGTATCTTAATTTTCGTAATTACTGGCTTTACCAGAAAATTTTTGAATAGTCAGGTTAGTCTCATATAACTCCCCCCATCTACTAACAACAATTCCTTTCCCGAAATACTAGTGAAGATGCAGAGGATTCCCTGGTCTTTAGTAGCAACAAGTATTGGACTAACATTCCTTCCCATGCCACCAGGACCCGCATTCGGACGTGGCCGGTGTCGGTATTGATCAGCATGCAGGGACCTGATAAGGTTGCACAATGAGGAATAGCGTGCTGTCCCAAGTATGCTCTTTCCAGCCATCATTTTGCAATTTTCATCGGTCCTGGTCAATAACGGAGTAGCAGCACACGGGCGGTATCCTATGCTTATGCTTATGCTTATAAGGAAAGTAAACGGATTTGACGAAAACCATGCATATAAGGGAGGAACTGAATTTGGTAAATATATCCAAGAAGATCGATTACAAGTTTGTACTTTTTCTCGGTCACTTGACGTGGAATGAGCCATATGAGAAATGAGTATTTCTGAGAAGTAAGTAGGGAGAACCGAGTAGTAACTTGAATTAAGAATCAAGTATTGAGAAGGTAGTTGTGAAATGGAGCTATCGCCAGGTGGTCAGGTGGCGAAATCCAAATGGCCATGTTTCAACAATTGTCACAGAAGGTCGAAATTGTATTTGGCCGTATCATGAAAGACCGAACCCCTATTAGTTTTGAAAGGTTCAACATAAAAAGACGAATTTTCTTGGAGTGCCTAAAACTGCAGCTCGCCACAAAAGCCACTTCTATTTAGGTGCCTGCGTTTTCCTAGGTTTAGTCCGAACAAGCGGCAGCGAGTAAGGACAGCATAATATCATTTGTGCAGGTTGAAGGTCGTGAATATTTTTGGCCGAATATGACATTCTGCCATTCGTGTTTTGGCCATTCGATCTATTATGTCATTTGTTATTCCGGCTATTTGTGTTTCGGTCATTCATGATTCGACCAGTTGTGTTTCGGATGCTTCGGCCATTCGTAGGTAATTCGTCTGATCAAAACGCTATTGGGAAATAATAATAAGTAATTTGTCAGCTCACTAGAAAAGCGTTTATAAATATTTCCTTACAATAGGTCTATCTTCCAAAAATTTCATCCAAATTCGATTACTTCACAAATTCTTTTATGAATTCAATCTCTAAGATTAATTAATTATTCTCTGTAGCAAGTCACAATGCATAATACTTTGTTCCACGTATAAAACTAATCCTGAACGATCTTTATTCAATTTAAAAATCGCAACGTGTAAATTTTCATGTTATCAGCTGAGACCACGTGCATCCCAGATAGCGATGATACACGGATGCTATGCTGCTGTCGATTGTTGTTGCATCCTCAAACAAGGTTGCGTTTACTACCAATAGCCTGGAATATACAACAATCGCTCGATGTCATCACAATTGAATTTATAGAGTTAATGGTAAAGCGATAGTTGTGTAATGGCACATAATGGATAATACAGTTGATTCTAGAATGCTGAATCATTGGGTTGTTCTCATTTAAGGACTTAGCAAAAAAAAACTCCCAATAACCAAAAAAAAAATTCTCGATAGCTGAAGGTGAGCCAATTTTAGCTTATTAAATTTGTAATATCAAATTTGTTTTCTCATTGGTGTGCCCCTCGGTTGGAAAACACGACTTTAATCTTGACTAGTAAACTACAGTCATCGAAGATCCTTGCATCTTGGTAGAAGGTTGTTGTGATCCATCTTCGTTATTCTTATCATCACCCGCTCTCTCTCTCGAATGCGCCACTGCCACTACTGGGTAGTGTTTCTCTTGCATGCATTATACGAATTCACAACACGCGTCCGTGGTAGCGCGTTCCGCATATACAATCTACCCAAAGGACGAAAATCTTGGGAAAACACTCGAATCGCGATTCATCTCAATTCGGTGGAGAGTGTAAAGTTGATTTAGCTGTGAAAGTTTACCTCCTTCTGCAGCCTATCCCTTACATCGCATCGCCTTCGACTCTCCATCGGACGATGTTGCGATTGAACATAAACCTAAACACCTTGGTAGTAGCGATTCAACGCCGAGAGCCAGAATAACGCCGGAGTGCACTTGATTTGAAAAGTTTTGTTATGTACTTCTGGAGGAAAGTAGCAGCTCCAGGACGGGTGGCGATGTTTCTTTGAAATGTAAATTGCATCAGCTCGGCATCGGATTGCATTTGGTTGCACAGTTGCGACGCGGCACAAAGTGAAGCTGGCAGCCAGTTGTGTAACCGTGATTGAAAATCAGTAGCGAGGAAACAGTTTTGATTGAGTTTCAGCGAGATTGTTAAGCGTTACACCGCCGACAAACCTAAAGATGAGGGATTGAGGCAGCGTTCGGAAACAGTTCGAATGTGGTTCAAGCTCAATCAAGACGCAATTCAAAATGATCCAATCAGGCAAAAAGCTGCAAGATGCTAAAGCTTCCCTTTCGCTTAATTTTATGTCGGAGCAGCCGGTTTTCGCATTGTTGGCACAACGTGCCACAACATCTTGTGTATACATAGTTTGCTGCCGTTGCTTTTTGATATTTGTCAAATGTTTACACAGGAATCACGTAGAATAGTAATTTGATAAAACTTTGTTTTTTAATTTTACGGATTTCGGGTAGAAAATGTCGAAATTTTTAATTTTTTCTCCGCCCATATAAGTTGAAAATATTAATCCACAAATGAAAAAATATACATAAAAATGTAAACAGTAAACCAACTCTTCTGGAAAACTTCAGTTGAAATCATATCGCGTACTTGACAGACCAAAAGCTGGTCTATTTTAAAATTAAAAACTGTGGCCTATTTTATATGACAACGGCTATTCATGTATTGTTCAGATGCCATGTCGTATTAATCGGTACTAATGGGTAAATTATCCCATGAAGTGCAAACCAATATATTCCTGTCCCTGCATTGACCTAAAATGCTGTTTATTTTTCACTTTTTCCGGCAAGGAATTTATCTATTAGCATATTTCTATACACAAGAACAAATATTATCAACAAACCGGCTATGTTCAAGCGCACACATACACATGTCGCAGCATTTATACTGGATTAAAAAAAATATTTGAACATACTCTGCTGGGTGATGCACATATTTGTTTGCCTTTATTTTCTGATATTCATGCTTGGATTGTCGAGCCCGCAGTCATATCCAGTAATTGCCTACATTGCCAGCAGCTAGCTGCTGACCCACGGACCTCTTTTAGGCAGAGCCAGCTCCCAAAGGAACCAGTGGAATGTAAAATGTGCATTGCCAGAGTCATGTGGAAAATTAACAAAAAAAAAACCGTCAACTATGTATGTAGGTTATTGGATTTGCGCACGTGGTTTTCTGGTTCCACTTTTTGTTCTGGCCCTTTTCGTGCTCTATTTGGACAGCTCGAAAATTTCTGCATAAAGTGAATTGAATTCGGCATCCTCGCGGGACCAACACCGAACCGCCGGCTGTAATGCTGAGTCAAATCAACCGCTCGTGGTGCTCTTTCGAAAAGCCTCGACAAAAATTGGATCATCCAATTACGGATGAAAAAGTCTCGCTTTACCCGTTTAACAATTCAGTGGTGAGCCGAGTCAGCGTAAAAAAAGTTTAATCAAATTTACTATCGAATCGCTAGACCTCCTTTCTCCCCACCACGTTGGACTATCAGTCTAGAGCTGCAAACTTGGTAGAATAAAATTTTTAATTCCTACTGGTTGATCAGTTCACGAACTAATTTCTCCATTATTCCTGCTGGAGTTTGCTAGCGAGTCGATATACTCTCACACTGCTGATGTGCTCTAACTTTTTGGAGCTGATGGAACAGCGAAAACCAATTGCCCTTTCGGTTCGTTGAATTCAAGATTTCATCAAAAGAGTTCTCGCTTAGAAGCAAACAGACGAATCCTCGAACGAAATGAGAAACGACACTTGAACATTTCGGAGCAAATTTAACGAAAATAAAATTCCACTCCAGTGGCGCTCTCAAGTGGAAGGCGGGAGCTGTTATTTTGGCAAGGGACTATGAAAACGAAGGAAATCGAAATTAACGCTTTTTACTATATACGAGCGTCGAAAGAAGGAAACCCGGAAAGCTATCTAATTCGAGCCGGAAGGATTATTACATTTGGCAAAATAAGATTAACGTACTATGTGTCAGCATTAATTGTACAATGAGTTTACAGCGGGATTAGGATACTTTTCAACTTCCAGTGGCTTTTTAGAAGTCCGCAAGGCAGCATTGAAATGGAAGTTTGTTTAACCCTCTAACGGTTAAAACAATTTTAAAATTCTCTTCGCTTGTAATAGCTCATTTTTTTAATTAGGCCATTGCAAATCATTTTCAAAGTTTTTGTCACCCCCCGCTTGGAAATTGGCTTGAAAAATCGGGGGGCAAAAAAATAATTTGTAAAATATGAGTTAATTTTTTTTTATAAAATCAATTGTATGTGGGCTCTACAGCCTGAAAAACTCGAAAAATGAGTGTACGAGTTGAGTTAACGCTTCTAGCACGAAATAGAAATGGAAGTTCAAACAGTGGAATTTCTGAAACTCAGCCAAAAAAATTTTCTTTAGTTTTTGTCTTTTTGTTCGTGGATTTTTGCATGAAAAATAACAACGTATTTATTAAAAGCAAGCATAGATTTGGTTTTCCCGTTTAAACTTTTAGTAAAAATGCCTAAAATCCATATGTTTTTTGTTCGAACTACCCCCCCCCCCCCTCATCAGTGGCCCAACACCGAAGGGACAAAAGCTTTTT
Organism: Sabethes cyaneus; assembly: GCF_943734655.1. NCBI lineage: Eukaryota > Metazoa > Arthropoda > Insecta > Diptera > Culicidae > Sabethes > Sabethes cyaneus. Next base: position 2,109,145 of record NC_071354.1, on the reverse strand, counting down.
TAAATATTTGTAATGGCCTTAAAGATATTAAAAGTATGGCCATATACTTTATTTGACATTTCAGCATCAGTATAACGATACTCTAACCAAACGTTCTAGTATTTTTAATCAAAGTGAAAGGTCACACAGAAAGAAATTTGATTCCGATGCCATGAATGATATCATAAAATCATAAATTGTGAATTCATGTCAAATCATGACTGAACTGAATAATAGATTCATGATTTTGCGTTGTGTAAAACTGCAACAAACTCGTGATATCATGATTATTATTCATGGTGTATTTTCATAAATCAAATTCATAAGTCATTTTGCTCGTTTTGGAGATCAAATTTCTATCCGTGCATGAAACTTGCGTCAAAAATTGTTTCATGAATTTTTGTTTTTTTTTATTTTATGATGATAAATTTTAATTTTCCACCCATTATGATAAATAGGACAGTTTGTTTTATTTTTAAAGTAATAAAAGGCAATATTACAATGCACCCGCTCGGGTCTGTTTCTTTGTAAATAAAGATGAAATACCTTGCGTCTCCACTTCCTTCTCGCAATCAATAATCAATCATTTATCAATTCACTCTGAATTTTCATAATTTTGTGTGTTTTTGTTATTATGTGAAACAGTTGCAGCTATCTTGAAAAAATATTAAAAATGCGATTCTCGTTGGTTCTCATACCATAATAATTTTAAAAGTCTATGATCATGACCATGACCAAGACCAAACCATGTAGGTCACTAAAATAAAGCGTGAAAAAAAGTCGGATAATTGATAACTTTGAAATCTCCACTCTACTACCATACACCATATACTATGACGGGCCACACAACAAGCAGCATCTTTGCAAAGATTTTGCTTGAGAAATAATTATGTATTACGATAAGTCCCTTGCAATTTCTCCCACATAAACCCATTTAGTAAAACATCACATTTCAATTACTGTTCAAATCGATAACACTCGTGTGCCTGACCGGTTCCGGATAGATAGAAACCTCCGGAAAATTCCACATACTTCTGGGGTACTTGAACAAAACTCTCCATAAACGGTCCTGCTTTGTCCGCCCACTTCCGTTTACCTGCCCTCGGACCGCCCGTGTTTAACCGAGGGACAAATGTCCGCAATCAACTCAAATCCACTTGGCATCCAACAATCCGGGACCGATTGAACGAGCGAGTAAGTGAGTGAATGAGTGTACCAGATGACATGTTACAACATGTATCATTGATATAATTCCAATTTCCCCCGAGATATTTTAGGCCCTGTGTACACAAAATCTGCAGCTGGTGATGGATGGTGACACCGCGTTCTCCACTTCCGACGACGAGCTCTGGCATAACCCGCTCTAAGGTCTACCAGTCAGTGGTTGCGATCTAGTTTAGTTGGGAGCAGTTGGGTCGCAATCACTCTATACGCACAGCCCACTTAAGTGCTATTCAAACACTTTAAAATTTAAATATCGCTTCTTACGGGCTCGGAAGCGAGTGCGGTAAGCAAATGTGGGATTCGCGTGGACTGTGCTGCCAATATATCTCACAATCGGAAAAGTTTGTTCCAATCTGAGGAGTCTACTCATAATAGCCATTCCGATAGCACTGCAACCCCTTCTCGTTCAGCTGGCCGATTCTCATTTGTGCTTACTCAGTATTAATTTCCATGCGACTATGGTATCAGACCCAGCCGCCGGCAACCGATGGCAGACTGGTGGTAGCTAGTAGAAGGCATTACAAACACTCGAATCACGTGCACCAGGGCAAGGATCCTTCCGTCGTTGCTGGTTGGTTCGGCCACTGCGGGAACGATGTGGGTCATATGCAGCTTGCATCAAACTCATTGGTATGATTTCTGTTACTTTCTTTCGATTATGCTTCAGCTGCCGGCTGACTGGCTGGCTGGCTGGCTGATGCTTGTTGCAACAGTCGGTGCATATTTATTGATGAACGAGTGGGCCCTTTGTGTGTTTTTCCTGCATGTTATTGGGAGCGAATTTTCCCTGGCTGCACAACCGGCGGATGCAGCAGGGGAAACGTTTGCCTTATATGCAAAACACAATTTATTGTAAAACAGGAATTAATATCGAATGTGCACTATTTACCATCTGGTATCGATGTCGAACACAAACACAAATACAAACGAGATAGAGGCAAACTGCTGCCACTGCTGAATGCGTCGGGGTAAGCAATTTGTGGCACTTTTAGAAGATGCACATTTTCGGAATCTCAATGCGAGCCGATCCGTGCGAATGCGACGGACGGATTGGAAATTAAATTTTCCAACAGGCTTGCCGGCTTTATTGACTTCATGACGGCAGGCCAAATTAGATTTGTGGTTTTAATTAGAAACTATTGATTGTCCCATTTTGCTTGGGATTTGGAAGCTCCGTATTGATCACAGTATCAAGCTGATTTGTTGTTCTTGTTGCATGATTACTGACTATTTGCAATTTTCCGATGCAAATACAGCACAGCTTGAACTACGAACTGTAAATTATATTTTGATTTGTTTTTGGAATTGTTTACCAGAAATTTGACATGTACGCTATTAGTTTTTTGAACGAACAATTTTAGAATGCGGTTTTTGGGTAATTTAATATCGATTTTTTATAAACTTTTTCGATTAAATTTAGAGTACGCGACTAGTTCTTTAGCATGTCGAAAATACCGTCCAATGCCCTCAACATTTAATTTTTTTCAACATAAACCATAGTCTAACTGACGCATACCCTTTTGCGAGACCCAGCGCAGCGTATCGATTTCAATTGACAGCGATTGACCCTACGTCTGGTAACTGAGCTGAGCTTCAGCCAACATCAAACACAATCTCGAGGAAATGGAAACAGAAAGCCACATCTCCGCATCTGCGGTAACCGTACGGGCGTTCCAAGTTGGTGTCTGGTCATCATCGACAAAATGCTGACTCTCACAAGTAGCGGTGGCAAGTATTCGCATCGATTGCAAGCTGCTGCTGTCGTTACTGTCACCGCCGCGGCCGCTGCAGCCCTCCCATCGCTGCTATATTATAGCTTCAGACGACATCGTCCTGATAATGGCAACCGGAAATGAAAACGGAATGCTCCAACGGAAAACTGGTCGTTCTCTTAGAGTCAATATAGCGAATCTACACAGTGTTTCAGGACTCCCATGACCCCTTTGCTGTAAATGACTCTCGTTTAAAACATTTCACAATGAATTTCAGACGTTATTTAGAATTTAATTCAAGGAAAACAATCTTTTAACCAACAAGTAAACCAATTTCCGTGAACTGCGTTGGGACAAGTCAACACGGAAGACGAAGAAAAGTGAATAAAACAAGAAACAAAATATTGCAACCTAGAAACTAGATTTTTTAGCTCGTTCTACCTCTGTGAAACAATTTATTTCCATACGAAACGCTACTCCTCGCTCATCGGGCTCGCCAAGTGTGCTGAAGATTTGAATGTGAAGAAAATCAACTCGGAAATAGGCCATAACGTGAAATGTTCTAGGGCACAGAAGAGCACACGGAAGACGTGCTCGTATCGGCACCCGCCATTCGAAGGAGGCAACAAAGGCGAGAATTTTATTTCGTGCCTTTTCCGTTTCCGCCCTGCTCTTCCCGACTTCGACGGGGGCCAATATCGCCGGTCGATCGGGGTAGTTGGAAAAATAAGACAATTTTCCATCTTGCCTTTCCGGCGGCGAACTGATTTTGCGAGAAATGACGAATTCTTCACCATTGTCGTGCCGCCTTGCCCTGGTGGTACACCATTCGATACACTCGGCAAATGGAACAGGATGGGAAGTCGGAGGACGACAAAATGAGAGCAATTCTCCGCTTGATAACAAGCGGGATTACATGGCATAGAAATGGAGCCGACCATTGTTCGCAACGAGTGGTTCAACTTTGAAATTGTTGATTCTTTTCAGTTCCGTTGATTATGTGTGTGTAGGCTTTGCACAGTGTTAGGGAGGGAAAGAATATGTTTTCAGGAATGATGTTTTTATTCCAAATTTATTTAAATTGGCACCGTCTTCCAGTTGAAAGGAAGCAATCGAAAAATGCGTTTGCCCAAATATTACCATCCCGGCGAATATAATACGCAATGAACCATGATTTGGCAGTGACCTTTCCGGCTCAGGCTATTACTTTCATAGCATACCTTTGCTTTGAAATACCTACTGAATGTTAAAATATATCAAAAAAATAATCTGCACCAATTACAATACTTAATTACAATAATAATCTGCACCAATTACAATACTTTTTGAAGGGGGATTAAAAGAAGTCCAAAATAAATTCTATATTTCAAGAAAATAGAGACGGGTTTCAAAGATTAACGAAATTGATTCTCATTATTCAAGGAAGATGGAATTTAACTTAAGCGATTTTCAGTGTCCTTAAATATATTACTCAAAATTTTAATTAGATAGCAGCATTATTTGATAAAATCACTAAACTTATTAACACCTTTTCAAGCAGTATTGTTCAGAATGTTCAGCAAAGTTGGAAAATCATCGAACAACAATGTAAAATAAAATCAATTATTCTAACATATTTTTGAAAATCATAATAAAGGCATCATCATAAAGGCAAATGATGAGCGTCCAACATAGTTCTAAGCATCCCAAGCATCCCCTACCCCTTTGGTTCGGTTCAACATTCGAGTATCCCCTACCTAGCGCCTCAACGTGGCCATACCCGGTAATTACTCTATTGAGTAGCCGAGCTAGGAAGTGCGATGTCGGGTGGTTCCCGGCTGTTTGATCTCAAAACCGCCGTTTTGGGCTGACGGCGGAGCCACACGATCTTGCTAATAGGTAAGGCTAATATAAGTTATTTTAATTATTTTTTACGATATGTTTGAAACGATGGTTCTACAATTGATGAAAGGACGGTAAGGGAAAGTAATGGAAAGAGAAAGAGTGGAAAGGAAGGGGGGGTGGGGGTGGTAATAGGTAGCTACGCTTAACAAGTTGTCTTTGTGACTCTTACCTTTTGTCCAATGCTGGAAAGCGCATGGGTCAAGCTATAATCTGAGATTATAACCGGATTTGAACTCACAACACCCGCCAGGGCATGTGGCTCGTTGGAACCCGTGTACCTATGAACCACAGACGCACTGGACAAAAGGAGTCTGCACAAACCCTCTTATTAAAGTAGCGACATGGGCTGGGCTATTTTTAGACACAAATTGTGCCTTTCCTCCACCTACTGTAGAGACCATCGACCGAGAAGTTTTGATCTAACTCGTTTTTTACTTTCAGGACGATGACACTATGCAGGCCCTTACGACTTGCAAGGTAGTGCGTGTGACGTTGTTCGTCCGTAAGCGTGTTAGTCACGTTTCTCAGCGCGGGTCTTCGGAGAAAGACTCCGTTCCTATGAAATTGACCAAACTCGTGTTTTAGTCATTTGACCTTGAAATGCGGTCAGGCATATGTTAATATTTTTTGAAACGATGGTTCTACATTTTTTACGTTTTATCTTATGAAGCATCTCCTGTTATATAGTGAAAACTTTGACCAAAACGAGTTTTAATATTGCACTTGGATATCAGCAGAAAAAAATTAAATTAATTATTGGAAGCACTTATGGAAACTCAAAGGATGCAACACTATTCCATTCGAAGGACTGCTGGTGAGATTGTTCTATTTTTGCCCATATATTCAACATTTCATCTTAATATCATATTATTAATAATATTATTATTGATATCATATCTGTGGAAGGCTTGATGATGGAGTGGATTGCCAACCTGAATCCATAAGGTCTGAAGCAAATATGGCAGTTTACAATTCTCACAAACAAATCATCACGTGGGTTGAAGTTGGTACAGCGAAACTGATTATTACATGGAAGGATCCTAATGCTGGATGGCGACTCTTATAACCCGCGGATTGGGTCCGCCCAATCCTTTTTGGCCCTTCTGTAACAGCAAAATATCAATTCGATACTTTTACCAGAGATTTTCAAGAAGGTATGCCTGTTGTGCAGGTTGAAACAGTCAGAATATCGAATGACGATCAAGTTTTTCACAAAAATATCGTGAAAGGGAATGTTTTGCCTTGTTTTGCCCTACAACTTGCACTGAAATCTGAGAAAGTATTGATCGCAAAATGAGCAACTGTAAAAGTGTTCCGATTTCGTTCAAATTTGGTGTGTTTGTTCCTATTCGAAAAATTTTAGACTCATATTTTTTTATTGGACGCTTAGGGTGCCCCTTTCTGAGTTAGTGTTTAACTTCATACAAAACTTCATAACTTTTGAACCAATGAACCGATTTTATTGACTTTTGTTTCAAATAAAAGATATTTCAATCAACTTTTCAGAAAATATATTTGACAATAGCTCAAAGCATTCCGGACAACAAATATATTGAAACTTTGAAGAAAGGAGAAATAACAAACATGATGGTTTTTGAAGCCACCCTAATTTAGAATAGGGCACTAAGCGTCCAAGAAAAAAATATGAGTCTAAAATATTTTGATTAGAAACAAGCACACCAAATTTGAACGAAATCGGAACACCTTTACAGTTACTCGTTTTCCTATCAATACTGACTCAGATTTCAATACAAGTTGTAGGGTAAAACAAGGCAAAATAATCCCTTACACGACATTTTTATGAAGAACTTGATCGTCATTCGATATTCTGACTGTTTCAACCTGCACAACAGGCATGCCTTCTTGAAAATCTCTGATAAAAGTATCGAATTGGTATTTTGCCTGTAGTACAAAAACCTTGAAGAAAATGGGGCAAAAGAGATTTCTAGATTATGTTATGTTAAAATAAAATTGTTCATATACCTATTTACCAACGTTCTTCTTCTTTCCTTACCATACAATCTCAAATTGGAAAGAGTTTGTACATGATTCTTTCAAAACTATTATAAAATAGGGGTAAATGGGGCAAAATGGGCTACTTCCCGTCATTTCCGCGCGTTTAGACCATCCCCAATCGATTTCGCGTGATTTTTTACATAAGAAAAGTCACTTTTACCCTATAAAACAGCGGCAACAAAAAGTTCCGTTTTTTTTGGTCGATGCTGCCCACTGTGCGGCGAATGATTCAGTCAAACGAAATGAGCCGTGGCATAAAATGATAGAACATGGTGTCCGACGAAACTAGTTATGCTGATTTGTGCAAAATACATGCGTCAAAATAGCGTATGAGATCTCAGCCGCTTTCGTGACGTTGGATGGACTGAATCAAGGGGATGCACTCTCTAACTGCTATTCAACTTTGCGTTGGATGGTGCAAACGTAGAGCAAACGTAGAAAGGAACGGGACTGCCATTACGTAATCTCACATATCTTTTGGTTTGCGGATGACATCGATGTCATCGGAATCAACCATAGAGTAGTGGTAGAAGCCTTTAGGCGAGATTGCGACTCACCATTAACACTGCCAAAACAGAGTGCCTGGTTCCTGGCAGGGAACGTGGAAGTCCAAATTGTGTTGGTACCGGAGTAGATGATGTAGATAAAATAGTGGACGAATCCATATACCTTAGTACGCCTTTGACATGTGACTACGACGTAAGCCGAGAAATAAAACGACGAATCGCAACTGCGAATCGGGCTTTCTATGGATTATGGAGCCAGTTGAAGTCCCGTAGTATACAAATTCGCACGAAACTGTCGCTCTACAAAACACTTATCCTTCCGGAGTCCTTTACGAACATGAATCATGGGCGCTAAAGGAAGCTGATCGACGAGTGCTTGGAGTTTACGATCGTAAGATTCTGCGATCTATACTGGAAAATGAAGAGTGGCGCAGACGCATGAACCACGAGCTGCATCAGTTATACAAATATGCTGATATAGTGTAGGTGGTATAATGTGGCAGGCTGCGGTAGGCTGAGCACGTGACCAGAATGCCTAACGAAAGAGTTAGCAAAAATTTTCAGCAGAGAACCAGAAAGAGACTAGACTTCGAGGTAAGCCCCGCCCCCTATGGATGTACGCTGTCGAGGACGATGCACGTGGTGTTCGAAAAGGTTGAAGAACGCACCCTAGGACCAAAGTACTGGAGGATCATAATCATAATCAATAACGGACCGTCACCATTAAAGTTAGTGTATTAATTCTACAAATCGAAATTTAGTGTTCCAATCGGTGAAAATTAATTCTCAAATCAAAAGACATTCCATACATTTGTCCTTGTAGCTTTCACGCATAAACAATCGCCAAAAGTAACTTTTTTTCTCTAGCACTACACAAGCATTTCGCATTCCGCAAATTAACTTTCTAGCGAAAAAAACAAACGGTTCCAATTCGCGTTTCTGGAAAGGGTCAGCGTGGCACGCTTATTCCTCGAAACAGCCATCTACGTTGTTATTTATTGAGCGTCAATTAGTATTACAGTCCGTAATTGATGCCCTGGAACGCGAAATGACCGTGCTGTGTAGTATAGAGCGGCCCTCGATGCGGTAGCGATGTGTAGTAGCAGGAGCACAGCATAAACCAGCTTCATAAAATATGGAGAACACTAGAGCGTGGTTCAACGAACAGAAGCTCCCACGGAAGCCGTTTTCCCCGCATCAGCTGATCCTTTATTATGCCATCTATTGTATGGAATCTTTTTTTTTTTGCTTCCATTTTGCATTCCCCTTGACGAGAAAAATCTCATTTCCCTAGGATAAACAAACACACCCTGGCTTAGGACTTGCAAGCTCCGTTTGCTCTTGGCTTCTACCGCAGTGAGCTTTCGCTAGTAGTATATTGTCTGCTTCACTATTCTCACCCGCGCGTTCATGGTATAAAAGCGTAATAAACTATAATCGTATTGTATGGGAAAATATGTGATGCAATTAAGGCTGGAAGAGCATGTCTGTAGGCATCTTTCAGCATAAAATTTCATTTCCTTTTTTTGCCGTTCATTTGCGTTCGCTAGCGGTCGGACCGGGCTGACGGTGACCTCCGTTAGCGCCGTCCGTCAGTTGCACTAGAACTTTAGCCTCCGACAATTGCTCACCAAGCTATTTTTTTTCATACTGTCGAGATGGCGAATCTCGGTCTTCATCGTTTTGTCATCATTTTTTTCATCTGCGGGGTTTGCTTTGTTTTTGCACTATTCACGCCGTCCTGGGATAGATATCAAACGAGCGTTATTCGTTGGTCATCGTTTCAAATCGTTGTCTGAGTGTAGTTTTGGGATCTCATTTTCATAAGCGTATGCAAAAAGTTTTTTTTACTAAAATCTTTTTGATAGTAACTTTCTCCTATTGTTGAAAAGTGAAAGCAGTACATTTTCATCATGTGCAATGTGAAAGAGAAATGTAGAATGTTGTGTACGTTTCTGACTCATCATTTCTTCGCTGAAAGTCACTGATTCGGATAAGCCTGTGATAATTGATAAATCGCTATCAAGGACTCTTCTCGGTTCGGTAACTTTGTTGCACAACATTTTAATTGGTTTCAGATTTCCATTTTAATTGCTCTTGGTTCGATGGAGATTATCCCATGGCTGCGTGAGGTGGAATGCACTCAAGTTTAAAACTAGGGGCAAAAATTATCGCGTCCACGCCTAGCGCATTGCGTGACCTTCCATAAATAAATATCCCTACTTTAAATCTGCTTGCTCCCTCACCAGGGGGAAACCCAAGTGGCAACGTGGCCACCATCACGTGGAGCCTTTTGCGGGTATCAAGTTTTTCCTCCGTCACTCAAATGTAACCTTATCTCAGGGGCCTATGGAGTGTTTCCCTCCTCTGTTAACCAGCGCGAAGATAATGCTTCAAAGGACAAACACATACACACATACTTAATCACTTCAAAATAAAACGACACACATTTATCATTCGCTCATATCGTTGTCGTCATCATTCTCGATGGAAGGCTCTGAAGCACTCATGCGAATACGTCTTTTCGTAACTTCCACCCTGCCCTGCTCCACATCGAGTGCAATAAGAGCCGCAGCCACTCGACACGATAACTGCCTCTTGGATTAATTCCTAAGCAAATTTATGCTCGTTCCCGAAGGAGGCAAGAAAAATAACGCATATATCTGCGGACCAGGATAAATGGAAACGGCGAGAAACGAAAGGAAACGCGGTAGAGACCATTAACGAGCTTGACATGATTTGGCGTTTTTTTTCCTCCACCGGAAAACTCCAGATCCGAATTCAAACGTTCGCGGCTGACTTATCACAGAGGATTCGCCTAACGACGGAATTCGCTGGAAAATTAATATCTACACTGAAACTGTCTTCATGACTTTGATAACGGTTGATCGAAGAAAATCGAATCTAATAGACAGCCAGTTTATTTCGTGAGCGATTTTGGGGACACCCCTTGGAAGACCAAATCACATATTCTAGTCTGGAATGTCTGGAAAGTTTTGATCCGAACCAACGGGCACTGCACTGGCACACACGAGCAGACGATGCAGCAGATCAAAGGGAAAAGTATTCGTCGTGGAAACAGCGCTGAGCACAGACACGTGCTGCAGGGAAAATATGACGAAGCTCGAAACGGATTCTGAAGCACCGGCAGCAGGAATGGAAAATGCCTTCGTCATTATGCATTTCGTTTTTTTTTTCCCACTGCAGATTCTCGTTATCCGTGCGCAAATGTACCTCTGACATGCCGGTAAATGATGCTAAATAGGTTTTAATATCATTACTCAGCTGGGGGATTTCTGTGCGCTTGATGGGGGTTAAGCGCCCAATTATGCAGCTAAAAATATTGCTGGTAATGTAATTCAGTAAGCTTGCAGTAAGCTGAGAGCTATTTGCTTTGGGATAATATCATATAGAGAATGCAGCATACTATATTTTTCGGTAATATGCTAGGCCGACAGTAAAACAAACATAAAAACTATAATTACAATTCAGGATAAAATAAAATAGACTATTCAGTGTGTACTCAGTAACGTGTTCGTTGCCTGCAGTTGCAACTATCACTTAGCTTCAAAATTTGGCCCTTCTTCAAAAAATTGCATTTACGAAAACCAATGCTGGGCTGAGCGGCAAGCGACAAAAAAATTTGAATATGTAATTATAAACAAGATTATTACTCAGTGATTGTTATTTTAAAGACCATATAAGTCCATTTCTAACATGTTTGCATATTTTTCAAGGCTTTACCCTTTAATCCTTTTCCGACTGCTGAACTTCAATATCGAAAAATATTATAAACATTTACAACCACTTCAAAACACATTTACCACGGTGGCAGGCGTAAGCAAATTTTACGGAAAAAACTTCCAGGTTCCACTCATGCACACGGATTCGCTTCTACAGTGACAATAATAACGATAATCCACCAAGATGTTACGCTATTTCAGTACCGGGAAAACCCTTTGAAATTTTCAGGAAGCCACGTCCCGAAAAAGTTATGGACCCGACGACTGGGTAACCTTTTCACTTTTCTCTGCCTGCCCAGCCTTCGTATTCTTTCCAGTTCAGCCTTGTTCGGCACAAGAACGGCTGTATCCTGCCACCGACGGACAGGAAGGGCCAGCAAGAAGTTTAAATTCAATTTCACCTCCAGCGTTTCCTGTTCGTGATAGACCGTATTGAAAATTATTGGGGCTTAATATGGTTCGGTGAGCAATAAATTTTGGATACCTTTCCGGCGAACGGGGTCCATTCTCGGAGCGCTCGGGTTCAGCCGGGTCTCGATTTGTTTTCGTCTCCCTTCACCGTTCCCTTCATGTTACGGAGCTCGCTGGAAGGGATGGAAATTTGATGCCTATTTTAAGAGCATATACTCACAGAGTGGATCCAAATTAACAAGCCATTGATCAAAACAGCCCTGTTTGAGCTGCTGGAAAACTACCCGTGGGCTGATTACTGGTAATCGGATTAAACCTACAGAATTGGCAGGTCAAGAACAATTATTCGAATCAATTATCGCAGACTTTTCACCGCACTTCAAACCAATAATGTTAGCGTAGGGTTAACAAAGTTAATGCCTTAGTTAAATCGGTAACTGTTACCATAACCATTTTTTGTTTGTTGGCTTTGAGTATCTCTACTTGATGTTGTTTAGCGGTGGGGTTTTTCGAAACTCCACTTAATCGTTTTACCTGTTAAAGAGCGGCACTCTCAAAGGCCAAATAATTGTAACTGTTGCTGTCTTAATGAGATTAAAAGAATGAAAGCTGGGATGAACGTTAAAAATTATTGCTCAAATACACCATTGATAATTGAATCGCATTGCAGAATTTAGTTCTTTTGTTTTATGAACAACTTTTCAGGACTGTGTACTTGGTGATTCAAAACTGTGACTTTTGTTAAAAATTGATTAGCAGCATTGCTTCTTCTAATATGATGATGGGCTTGCCAGCTAATAAATTAGTCGTCGACTTTCGAAACTAATTGATAATTTGCATTCTCCAAATAGTTTTTCAAATGTGTCAAACGTTCACGCTATTTAACAGCAATGCTTGCTTGGTGTACGACGTGTGCGCCACATTGAATGAAGAAAGTATTCTCTCTCGTCACGAACCGGAGTCGCGGTAAATCCTCTTAAGAGGATTCAGAGTGAAAACACTCACTCTTAAATGGCAAATGATTCCACTCGACATATAAGCCATCGAAAAAAAAGGACGAAAAAACATTTCCATTTGTCCACTAAAACCACTGGAGGACTGCCGAGTGATCGGAAATTTGATTCCGACGGACTGTGAATACATACAAAGCTAGGATGATTGTTAAAAGGGTTGATCAGCTCTAGTGATTGTCAGATTGCTCTTAAGGTAGGTACATCGGTTCGATTACAGTGTTAGGAGTTTCCATCGAAGATCGAACCGGAAAATGGTGCAAGAAACTCGGTGACCATAAACTAATCTGCTCTTAACCGGAACATTGAGACACTCTGCCAGTGATATTTTCCAGAAGGCACCCACCCATCATTCTACGGGCGGCTGACTAAAGCTTCGGAGACCACGTACGAGAGAGGTAACATAACCTACATATCTATCATACAGATGTTTTCAATTACATTTTCTCCCATCGCTTTGTGTTTCATCGTTATCCTCATACTTTGCCAATCATGCTCGCACTCTAGTAGCAACAACGTGATATTTTCGCTTCTCTATTGCTTCCATTTCACCGTGGTTGGTCAGCCACTATGGAAAGCTCTACCACCCACTACTCTACTCCTTAGTAGTACGGTCGAACCTCGATTCGAATCATTTCTTGTTCTAGTCTTTCTCCATGGGTGCGATTCGGACAAGGCTCGTTTTCAATCCTTTTTATCGACACAAGCATCCATTGACTTGTCGCGTAACGGCTTACATTACACGGAGAAGATAAGTTCCCAGTCCATGTCCACTCTGCCCCAATCTACTACATACACACCTAGATTGAGGTCAAACCTGTAACCAAGTATCACACACATATGACACAAGGAAATATCGGAGGGTGGAAAATGCATTATAGTCAGCGCATGACGATGATGTGAGCTTGAGATCTTCTCTCTCTGTTTTGTCCCGGTTGTGTTCCCGAATCGACATGTAATAATCACGGAAAGAAACTCTACCCCCATCTCAACAGGACACAGCCGAAGGAGAGCTTTCGAAATCACACTACACCGCACCGTAATTGTGTTTCGAGATTAATGGGACATATTTCACGCTCGGTGACGCAGAATTGTGTGAAAGTGTTGTATCGGCGTGGCGTTCGATTAATGGGACTTTGTGGGTGTTGTTTGTTGCCGAACAGCACGATGATGGTACGGTTAATTGGGTTCTTGACGAGGCGGCGAGGAAGTAATTTCCGGACTGCCGATTTACGGCTTTGAACCGGTTGATTGATTTGCCACACCAGTGGTTAACAAGCCGAAGCTAGAGATCAAATGGGAACGGCGGATTTCAGGCGGCTTTATAAGCTTGCAATTATTGTAACAGCATTTCCAGTGAGGATAGAATTTCGAATTTCTGAAAGATAAGATAGCGGCTCTTCATGTAAAATAATCACGCGCATCTGTAAGTGAAAATAAATCATTGGACTATTTGAATTTGATTTAAAGTTATTAGTAGTAATGTGTCTTGACAATATATTTTTATGAAGAACAAAAATTGAATGAACTGAGAAAAATGATATGCAAACTGAGAAAAATAATTGCCTAGACAGGTGGGATAGGATAACGCACTTAACGCGAGATGTGAGAGTTGCGGGTTTAGGTCCTGGTAAGCCAATTATTTTTCACAATTCGCATATCGTTTTTCACAGTTCTTTCAATTTCTGTGCTGCATAAAAATACAGTTATCCCTCTTGTATGAAGAGCAAAAATAACTTGACAGCGAACTGTCGAATGAATGTTGGAAAATGAAATGGTAAATTGAAAATTTGACAATTTACATAATTTTTTAATAAACGAGCTGAATAGCAATCGGGCGTCTCCGTTTTCTTTGGGCGTAATGGAGGTACTTTTTATTAGGAATCAGCGATAAATTTAATTACTGTGTCGGTCCGTAAATTGATAAAATTGAATTACCTTTGCTGTTACTCGTTAAAGATTACTGATAATAACTAAACTTACAAGTTACATACACTGTCCAGTTCGCATGCGCATTAACTTGGTCAGCACCCGGTCGTATAACTTTCGAGCACGGATTTTGGCCACACTATTCTGTTTTATGGTTCGGTTTGGCTGTTTGCTTGCTCGATACGGCATGATTCCTTCCCGGAGTCGAATCTCTTCACGGTACTATGGGCAGCACCGAATTTTCTGACTAAATCACGGTCCGACACATTGGGATTCCTCTTGATGGTCTTCAAAATTTTACCACGCAGTTTCCGGTCGACAGTTCCACTCCAATGATTAGTTTAGGGCTTCCGAATCGTCGACAATGTTTCCATACGGTATTTCTGGGCAATGTCAGCTGTTTAGCTAGCCTAGATGCAGACCACGATGGATTTTCCAAATAACTGTGCACAATTTTTTCCCTTCTGTCGGCTTCCATGTTGTTTGTTTACAAAATACAGTCGTTTTGCGGAATGTCAAAAATACATAGATGAAGCTCACAAAATTTCCGACACGTGAGCGCCAAGAAATTTGAAAACAATATGAGCAAAAGTTTGTTCCTATTCTAAATGAAGCACGCTTTATGCCATAATACTGTGGACCCCCGTTCGTTTGATCGCTTTTAATCTGAAAACTTTTTAATTTGAACCCCGCTGGTTTGCATAACGTGCAAATTAACAATTGTTCAAATGTCATTCTACATCATTTGCTTAAGCAGACAATGCACATAAACACGACTTGTTTGCACTGACCTAGCGTGTTTAATCTGTTTCACATTCCGTTTTCCCAACGATTATGATAGAAATCCAATCGGAGAATGAAATATTCGCTGCTTGCAACTGCGAATGCGAACTAAATCAAACCACCAAAACAATAACAAAGCGCCGGGCGGCCAGTTCATGCAAATTTCAGTATATTTAGGGTTGCCAGTTGTTCAAATTAAAAACTAACCCCGTCAGTTTGCATGAGGAATCGTTCAAACGAACGGGGTTCCACTGTATTCGTTCGAATGTATGTGTGTTCGATGCTGTGCTGGGCGGTGCTGCTTGAGTCAGTAAGATCGTTGCAGCCCCGTAATTGTCCTGTACATTAAAACACACAGCTGCGAAGTCCGTCAATACAGAAGGGACATGTCTCCAAAGTCATTTAGGCCAACCGTTTTGCTTTGCAAAGCTCGTACCGTATCCTAGTACCATAGCCTAGTACCGTCCTCACGGACGGTGATAAACCGTTTCTTGGCCATCCTATCATTTGTTTTCCTTTCAGTATTTCATACAATTTTTAATCACATATAATCGAAATTACAAAAGTTCTCGCGGTTCATTTGAAATTGTCGCTTAAAGTTAAGTTTCAACCACAAACAGGAAAATCGAATTAAATACTAAATAATTGCCACAAAGTTTATTATACAGTTCCACAAAACGTAAATTTCAAGATCAGAATCCGGGCGCTTTTCCATGGGAACCGTGCCAAACAAGTGTAATGTAACTGACCGCCACTTGGGCTCGTGCGAGGAAACGGCTGTCGCGCGGCAGCTGCGTGGAACATTCGAGCAATTGAAAAGCGAAAACATGTTTGTTTAGAGGATGAACCCAGATTATTACCCTTTCACCCATGCCCGGTGGTGGTACGAAGTACCGCGCCACCGTCTGACAACCGGATTGGATTTCCGCCTGACGAGGGCAAACTTGTGTCTATAGATCGGATTTCAGGTTCATTCCATCCTTTTCGAACCGTTTTACGGACGGCTTTTCTCGAGTGCTGTCTCACCGCAGGCATACGTCCTTGTCGGTGCTGTACCCTTTTGATTACCGTTCGAAAATGGTAAACTACTTCCACCCCCACACGTCGAGCACTCGTGATGGCCACCGTGATTGAAAGTGAGTGGAAATCGATTGATATTTCGTGCTAATCGAGACAAATGATGACAAATGCGATTGTAAGTCCCTTCTCTCGTATCTGCTGTTGCTGCTGCTTCGAGAAACCGCTGGTATAATGTGGGATTGAGTTTATCTCGCATTTCGTAAAGTACAGGGCTCTGTATCGATCCGGTGCGCCAACTTTGTGTCCTTTCCTAACCCGGTTCTTCAGGTTAGCTTGTGAGTGGTTTTGACAAAATTGAATTTCATTGCTAATATCACTAATGGATCACATAATGCTAACCCGTTTCTCTGCGGGGAAAGGGTCATTATTCGGTAGATGTTTGTTTCTGTATAACAACATATGATTGACCCAATCGTCGATACAATATAATACCGGTCGATAAAGGTTACAGCTGTTTAACTGAAACAGGCATTGAACAAAGGCAAAATTGAGATAAAAGTGAAGTTTATTAAACGCATTCAAAATATCGGCTTCCATAAAGCCAGTGAGAAATCTAATTATTTAATTGAAAATTTTTAGAGTTTAAACTGAACTCTCGGTAAGCTGCTAAACAATAAAGTATAAATTATTCACTCAAATGCATAGTGCATTGTAACACGGGTGCTATATTGTTTCCATCAAATAACCCAATCCAACCCTCTTCATATTAATATTGTATTAAATCGCATTTCAATGATTGTTTTTGTTTCGGCAAACCGATAACCAACAGGAAATGCTAAAACGAATGGCTATAATTGCGAGTGGCGAGTATTTCGTGCGCTGTGCTGTTATAATCTCGAGTGAGCAGAGCGAGATCCTTCACTACCAGCCAGTGCTTCGAAACAAATGGGAGCTTTTTGCATTAGCGGCGTTGTCGTGGGCTTGCTGGATGCTGGCCATGATGGTAGATTTGAATAAATTTCGTAAAGCTCAGTTCAATTGGGTTTTATGAGAGGATTTCGCTAGTGGCGGTTGGCGTCGCCAGTCGGACGATGCGCTCCGATAGGCTCATGAAAATTCAATCTCTGTATTATTGCCAACAAAAGAGGATTCTAGCTTGTAATGTAATATTGCAAATCCCGACTTAGCTCGCCGAACACACCGGAAATACTTAATACAAACAATGCTTTTCGCAGTAACAATTATGGTAAACCGAACATTTTGCTATTCTGGTTCATTTGTTTCAACTTATATGGAATTTTGTTTTTCACGTAAATGATAATTGCTTTATCCCAGTCACTCGTCGTGGTCTCAAGGTAACTTTGAAGCTTCACCATACACTTTTGATGATAGGCTTAATTTATTATTATTTTAAATAAAATTTGATTATACATTTCATACTTCAAATATTATTAAAACTCTTAGAATCAATCTGTTGCATCAAAACCAGCCCGAACCTATTATCCATTTCTTACACGATGTTTTCTGCTTCAGTCCTTCACGAAAGTCATCACCGAAACGGATCGATATCAATCACGATATGGATTCTAAATGTGAAACAAGACACCAATAAAACACTTTTGTTTTGATTGATGACGATTTCCGTCATTATTGAAATAAACATATTTACCCTCCAAAGTCCTTCCAGTGAAAAAACTGTCAAATCATGATTTCGAGGCGTCAAGATTTCATAAAAAGATCAATTTCGAAGCAAAAAAATTGCTTTATCCCACCGTAGGCAAATTAGGAGTATCCCCATCGACTTGCAATCGTCACGATTCTCCGGCACTGAAATCCCATAAAGTTAAGAGTAATGATCCGCTCGGGTCGTCGGCTCAGCTCGGCGAGCGCATCGAATACCACCCAAGGCGTGAACAAGACCGATGGGATCTCACCTCGCTAGGTCAGTGAAAAGCACGCAGTTCACCCTGCCGAGCTCATATATCACGCATCGATGCTGTCGAATGATGGCTCCGCTTCGGTCGTCTTGTCTGCCACTCGGCAGATGTGCGTGGCCACTTCTGTTCGCTATTGATGATATGGAACCCAGAAAGTCACGGCTGCTGCTGATGACGATGATGACGATGATGAAGGCAGGATCCATTTGCAATCGTCACTCGTGCACAGTTGAAGCAACAGAATCCGATTCGGATTTGGAGTATGAGAAGCAGACCAAAACAATCGGCGGTCTAATCATTTTACAGTGTCGACCTAACGAAGCTCGAACCAACAAATCAAAATATGCGTGATGCTCTCCGGAGAAACTGGGATCCATAAATAATGAATCGATTTATGGCTTTCGACATGTTCGTTTCCATTAGGATCTGAAGCTAAGAAATGAAGTGCAAATCTATTCGCCATTGAACCCATGAATCGTGAGAAATAGCCATCAACAGACTCTCAAACGCGTCTAAGCCCATCTTGCATATAAGCGTTTTCAAGCAAACGGTTTATAAATTTTATCACCCCTAATTAAAAAGTTCGAGTAGAGGATTTTGGCAGCAGAGTTTTAAAAGTTGATTTTATCAACCCACAGAAAAGGCGCAGACGACGCTCGCCTGCTGGTGATAGCATCTGAAAATTCCTTGTCTGCAGCTTCCCACAGTTTGGCTCACCAAACAGAAACACACATCTTATCTGCAATCTCCATGTCCCCACTGCGATAATCAGACGGTTCGGCCGGCCAGTGCCGATGCGGCGTTCACGTTGACAGGGTCCATGATTTACGATGTTAAAGTTTGGACCGAAATTCTATTAATTAATTTTAATAATTTTAGACTCCATAGAGAGGATGGATGGCGTGTTTCCAACTCTATACAGTGCTGCAGGACGGCTCTAGTGATGCTGGGGACTCTTGTCTAAATATTTGGTTAAGAGGCGCTACCCGGCGAGATAGCAGAGGTGTTCGAAAAATAATTACCTGAAATGGGAAAAAAATTGAACGTATTGGGTTACAACTAGTTATGAGTAAAAAGCAACTACGCGTAAAGAGTAACTCTTTTCGGATCAGAATCAGTCCGTAAATTCAGTTCTTTTTCAACTTTATAACTTTGAATCAACGTATAACGCTCAAATAGTTAATGTGATTGTTTTTATCGAACTGTAACCATTTTGAATGTCAAAAGTGTTGTCAAATGATGGAAATATCAATGAAATATGGCATGAGTATGAAAGTTGTCAAGTGATACCGTGTCGCATCATTCACACCAACAAAGAAAAAGTTTTTTTAGAAAACATATGAAAAATTCAGCGATGTATGGAGTTTGGGGTTTTGAGATGCGATTTAGTATATGAATAAAGTTATGAATTTGCGATAATATAATGGAAACGCATTGTGTTTTGTTTCTTCCCGAGGAATTAGGATATTTTCCCTATCGATTACCTACATACTCTCATCTTGTTGGGTACCGCCAGCTAGCCGAAAGAGCTAGCTGGTTCTGTTGCTTTTATCGATGGACGTGTCAGCCGGATTATATTACCGGTAATATTATTAATGTATAAGTAACTTGTCAGTTCACGTCACTTACTAATGCCTAATGAAATAACACCTAAAGCTCCGCGTTATGGCGAGATTGATCTACCATACTGTTGGGCAGTCAAAGTTTAAATTCACTTTATGGAACAAAAAAGCCATTTTATGCTGGTTGCACCAATCGGTTTTCCGAAATCAAGCATCTAAACTCAAGAGAGCTATAACCGCAGATGTTTCCCACTCCAAGCATCCCGCAAGCATCCCAACCGATAATTACGCTTCCGGTGCTTTCCGGTTTTTTCATTCTGCTTTTCGTCCGATTGGGCTCCGCGGACCTATTTCCGATGCGGAGAATTTGCAGTTCGATGTCTCACAGCTGTCGGACAAATTTTGCTTCTGCACTGCCGCACGCCTAATGCCAACCGCATTGTTTGCCGGCGTGTTTTTTATCCTACTTTACGATGCTTATTGTTTATTTCGCTCATTTCTGCTGGAGCTTTTCCAAGTCCGAGCCCTGCGTCTCGGATTTTTTCCTTCTTTGTGACCATTTTTCACTGAGCCCCTTCCAGACCGAAACTTTCCTTCACCATAATCAGGATCAACTTGCATGGATCATGGCGGCAAGTGGCAGGCTTTCTGTGTGTTTTTTGCTGCCTATGTTGCCATTATTTCTGCTCGAATGCCATGGAAATGCGAAAATGGGTCACTTTTGGGAGTTGTTGCCGCGGTAGGGAAAAACAACAACACGCCCCTAATGACAACCGGAAACGGTTCGATGACTGGGTCGTTAGATTTTATTTCAGCTTCCGGGTTTTGTGGTATGGATTTTTTATGGACAAGGAAGGAAGATAACTAGAAGTAATGAAAGTGACAGTTTTTTTTGTTTCAATATCGATTTTCGATGTTGTTCAACGGCGACTGTTTCCTCCTAGTGAATTATCAATTATTATGTTGGGGGAAATGGAGGCTTTGTATTGCCTAGTGATCAATTAAAGGATTGTTTATACCGTCATTTATTACGAAAAAACACTTTAATTTGACTTGGTTTCCAATACTAAATGAAAGCGAAGTGTAATTGGCTCTTTTAACTTTTAATTGGCGATAAAAGCGTGAATTGCTAAAAAAAGCTAGATTAACACTAATCATTTTAAACCGTGCTGTGAGTAAGATGACATCACTTGTAAATGATTGCTATTTCTGGTCGTAAACCGCGCGCTGTCGGTTGTGGAATTAAAATTGGCTAAAAATCAAATTCGTGCTTAAAACGAACTTTATCAAACGGCACCGAGCGACTGCTTCTTCAACCGAAGCACTCCGGGCACATATAATCCACCTCACAGCATGATTAATGATCAGCACAGTCATATTCACTTGGGTTATTCGTTGTGGCCCGATACGTAGGCCTCCGACTAGACCCGTTCATTTTATCAGCCAGACGAGGAACCCACATCGGATGTCGGTCGAACGGAAGATGCTATAAAGCCTACCAACCGCCGACAAACTAAATGGTCGCCCGACGTTTTGCCAGTTCCCGGGTTCGAAATTGGTCGCACATTCACACACACATATATACTCATCGTATCCGACCACCCCTGCTGGGATCATTAGAGGCTGAGCGTAATGTTAATAACATATTAACTCTTTCAAATAAATTAATAACCCGGCATTAAAATGAAATTACTTCACACCACTGGACTCCATCATCGGTTGAACTTAGCCAGACTGGTGGTGTCTCGACAGTTTGTAAACAGCGGCGATCAGAAGACGGCTCTTTGAACGGGTTGCTACCGGAAGGGATTCTCCGGTCGAACACTGCCCGAATCGTGCTTGAAGAAAAGGAGACGAGTGTGAATGTTATAAATGCATAATTTTAAATAATTTCTTTTTAATGATGACTTTGCTGGTAGACAAACCGTCTTGCGGTTTTCCGTTCTGCCGGTTGTTCGAGCCGCCACAAATTATAACTTACTCCCGACCGTTGTCAATGGTAGTGGAACCAGTTCTATGATTAATTTATAGGCTTCTAAAATTCAGTTTTAGCAAGAAATCACCATTTCACGACACTGTTTGTTCTACTATTTCGCTGCTCCAATGGAGCAAACTCGGCGAGAATTTCCATTTCATCTGATACAGTCGAGAAGGGGTACTAAATTGAAATTAATTTTTGTTCAAATATTTAACTTTCTGCTCGGCTAGATCCGAGATAATGTGAATAATTTTCACTCTCGCTTTCGAAGGAGAAGAGTTGAACGCCAGTGTCGGTTGCCTGATCTGGTTTACAAATTGAGTCTAGCCTCTGCTGGTCCGCACCTTTCCTCCGGATAGCGTTCACACAAGGCCAGCCAGCCAGCTAAAGAGTTTGGGGGTTGTTGCAAGCATATGGCTGTTAATTAATTGGGCGTCCCTCTGACGATTACCAGCATGAGCAGAGATGACTGCAAAGATTATTATCGAGTATGATTCTGGGGAACTGTTGACCGTATGCGATTCAATGGAAAAAGGACAATTGTTAAATGCTGCTTATTCTATAGTATTGGTAGATAACTGGAATGCTTATGCAGTATTTTTTTTTCTAGAGTTGTCATTACCATGGACAATTCAGTTTACTTCAGAGCAGATGACTACTGAACTTCATTTTCTAAAATCATTCCTTGAACATGTTTCATTTTGTGAATAAAATTATAATGCACCACAAAATGTGTTGTTATTATACCGTTTTGAATGTTTAATTTTTTTTTACTTGTGCTGATCGGGTTTATTTAAAACCTTTGCGCTTGTGTTGCGCATTCAATAAGGATCAAATGGTTTGCGGTTCTAGTCTAACCCTGAAGAACTTTCTAGACTTTGGAGTTAGCTTATTCAAAAATGCCAATGTTATGTTCCCATGTTCCTATTTCCACGTTGATAGAATCAATCGGTCTTTGAAAGAACGCTTCAAATGTACCTTCGCAAACATTCTCAAAAAGGCCGCTCTCATTTAAAAAAATCAAAAAATGCGTTACGAAAAAATGACAAGTTTTGAACGTTGATTACTCTTAGTTATCTGATAGATTCTCAACATTTCTGCACCGATCTATCGGGAAATCTTCTACGCATCGACCTCAACAAAAAAAAATTATTGATTTTAAAGCGCGCACTGTAGATAAATTGAACATAATGAGTTTTTATCCAACTAGAAATCCTCGATTCGTGATTTAGAAAAGACGTCATCAAAGTTTTAATGCGTGTTTAGAAAAAAAAGTTAAAGAACCTTCGAAGGTCCTTTATACAACGATTGGACCTAGACCAATTCGATGTCTCTGCTTGGGAAGTACGTCAGTTATGAAATCTTCTCGTGCCAGCAGTTCGAAGATTTTTTTAAGTGCGGCAATTAAACCAAGACTTATTTGATGTTTGGGTTAGGGAAGTGCGTCAGAAAAAGTGACAAATTTCCCTAGCCCCAACGTCGAATATTTTTTACGACAATTAAACCTAGACCAATTTGATGTCTCTGCTAGGGAACTTCCCAATGGGAAGTACGCCAGAAAAAGTGTGAAACCCCTTCGTCCCAACAAATCGAAGATATTTTTCGAAGATATTTGATGTCTGTGTTGGGAAAGTACGCTTTAATTGGAAGAGTAGTAAAAGGAGAAGGTATTGTGTTGGGGCAAGGATGTAATAATGATAACACGAGCTGAATGAAAAGAATGAAATTATACAGGCTTTCTAATAAAAAAAGACTATATTAACCTTAAGATCTCCCTTAACCACCTTCACTCATTTTCGCTCGCTCTATATCTCTCACTTATTCTACCTCATTCATTTTCCCTAGCTCATTCACCCTTACTCATTCTCCCTCATCTCACTCTCACTCATTTGCCTCACGTATTCTGCCTCACTCATTCAGCCTTACTAATTCACCTTCACTCATTTCCCTCTCTCCTCTAACCTCACTCATTCACTCCCACAGAGCTCCCACGTACCATTTCTTCGTTGACTTCAAACCCGCATATGATACCATCGACCGTAAAGAGCAATGAAAAATCATAAACGAGAACAGCTTTCCGAGGAAGCTCATCAAACTGATTCAATCTACGATGGAAGGTATAGGGTAACTGGTGATAAAATGCCCAGTCGGGGCAAAATGCGCTGCTGTCATATTTCACGAATTACTCACTTTTAAACTGTAATTAAGGTGCCAATCGCTTCTATTTTACATTACAAACTTGTGTTGAGCATATCAGCTTTCTAAATTACATAAATCCTATGAAAAAACAAAAAAATTATTTGCCGTCTTATTTCTTACAATTTTCGCAACTTTTTTCGTAAGACATTACGCCACCAATAAACAATATTACGTATCTGTAAATGGCTCTTGTTTTGAAGAATGGTCTCGGTATCCAGCAGCCAATGTAAAATTGCTTAATTGAATCATTATTTATGTGATTTAAACGATTTTTTTAAACAAGTTCTAGCGGGGCAAAATGCGCCTTGAGAAGCATGAATTTACTTGCAGTGCAACCAAACGTTAATCGATCTAGTAGCCCATACACTTTTAGACAAACGTCAAAACGTTGTTAAAAGCAAAAGGCAAAGTGTTGTTTTAATTTTGATTCGCTCCGAAAAACCCGGTTAAGATGTCGCGAAGCTACATAAAAAACCCACCGTCGGTCTTGGCCGGAGCCTGCCACTTGCGGCGGTAGTGAAAACCAGCGAAAAACAGTGAAAGACGCGTTGCCGGCAAGGTACCAAGAAAAACCCTTGTGTGATATCTTAGCATCGACCGCTCCAGCGAAGATGGACCTGGCGATTGCAAAACCGCGATCCGGAATAACAGATTTAACAAGTAGGTAGGTCCTCACGCTGTTCTGAGTCGTGCCGGGTTTGCATTAAAATAAAACAGACAGCGCATTTTGCCAATTTGTTGTGGTGCATTTTGACCCTTTGTTGTGGTTCGTTTTGTACACACCTATGCGCATTTTACCCCTAACGAATCTGAAAACAAATTTTCAAATGCCTTATATAATTTCACGATTCAAACGTGTTTTGCTGATTTTTATGCTTCAGGACGAGCATGTTAGGTAGAAAACTGTTCTACTTTAGGGTTTATAGTCTAGTTTCTGGAAATGCATTCCGCATTGATGAATAATATGATATTCTTCCTAACGTGGGCATTATACCCCCAGTCCCCCTACAGTGTTGTGTACGGAATTCTGGTGGATTGTCAAGTTTATTCGAATCACATAGCAGGCTTCGTCAGGGCGATGGTCTCTCATGCCTGTTGTTGGACATGGGCAACAAGATGTTAGGAATCAACATGCATCAACATGTACATCAAGTACACCAAACTAAAGTTTGCTTAATTTAGAATTAGTACAAACTTTTGCTCATATTGTTGCGCTCTTGGTGGACGAACTTGGAAGTTCTTGGCGCCCACGTGTCGGAAATTTTGTTAGCTTTACCTATGTATTTTTGACATTCCGCAAAACGACTGTATTTTGTAAACAAACAACATGGAAGCCAAAAGAAGGGAAAATATTGTGCACAGTTATTTAGAAACCCCATTGTGGTCTGCATCTAGGCTAGCTAAACAGTTGAAATTGCCCAGAAATACCGTATGGCGCGTTATCAAACGGTATAAGGAAACATTGACGACGATTCGGAAGCCTCAAGCTAATCATCGGAGTGGAACTGTCGACCGGAAACTGCGTGGTAAGCCTTTGAAGACCATCAAGAGGAATCCCAATCTGTCGGACCATGATTTGGCCATCTTTGCACCAGGTATGTTGCAAGAATGCCGGACAGCTACTCTGCAAAGATGGTGTTTGTCTCAAATCCTGTAGGAACAAGCCGACCAGGAGCACAGTGAACAAAATGGTTAGGGCAGGTGGAGCGAGATCTGGTGGCCGAATAAATTGGAGTAGGCCCGCAACCTAGTACTTGCAGAGGAGTTGTCCGGCATTCTTGCAACATGCCCTGCCCTTTGTAACCTATAATGATAATGGGTTCGCCATAGACTTGTGGAGTTCATGGCTCATCCTCCTCCTCCATACGCCGTTCTCTTGTTTCGGAATGTCGACGGGTTGGAGGAAGACCCCGTTGGATGAGCGCTGTTGATGAAAATGCTAGAGTAGCAGGTATTAGAGGCGATTGGAGCGCGGCAGCCCAAGACCGACAAACTTGGAGGCGGTTCCTGAATTTGGCTCAGGTCAGGTAAGCGGATTGTCGCCGGAAGTGTAATAGAAGACACGTGGATTTTCCTGTATAATGTTGCTTTAGACAGTACAGGATTATCGTATAGTCAGTCCACAATCACGAGTCACATCCAATTGTAGCTGCCACTTTCAGTTTGAATAAAACCTAATAATTGATCCAATAATTAGTGCTACTTATGAGTTACAATTTTATCAATCATTTAGTATAATATGAATGACCCATAAAATGAGCCATAATTGTGTGTGACGTTTTATAAAAAGTAATTAAAGTGCTTTTGATTTTAATCAAATAAATCAGAACTGCTCAGTAAACCCCCAGCAATCATATCAACAAACAGTATTGAGATCCTGCATAAAAAGGCGAAATGCCAGTCACCATCCACGTTAAAAGGGGATCTCAACTGACAACAACAAGCAACAAGCTAGCAAACAAGAACATTTCACATTCGCTCCCCTAAGTAACCCTATCAACGCCTTCACACTGTCAACCCATCAAAACCGCACTCCAAAAGGGCACAGGAACGCTCGAGACGACGTCGCGTCGTTGGTGCAAGATTGATTCCATCGCTGCACTTCAACTGCCGACGTGGCGAGACGCATTTCAGTGGCAGCCGGAAATGGAAAACTTGTAATGCTGTCATTAGAATTTGTTTTCCCATACATTACGCCCATCAGAGGTCCCCTTTGGTTGCGCGAGCGCTCAAAATTCACCCACACCCACCACGAGCGGTTTTCTTTTATCTTCCACACCCGATCATCCTCACCGGCTGGATCCGATATATGTAAGGCTTGTTTTTGTGAAATTTAATGTTCGATTCTTGATGGTACGGGTTTTCGGCTCCCCACGTGCTCCCGCATCGTAGAAGTTCTATTTTTTGTCAAAACTTCAGTTCGGATCATTAGGCACGTTAGGACAGACCACGTGTCGTGCTGTATCAAAGTTTTCCCACTCTTCCACTGTCGCCTTGCCACAATCTGTTCAGGTTGAACGTCGACGGAAGTAGTGCTGTGCTCTAAATCTTCGGTTTACGGTGCGGATAATTATTCATAATGGTGGTATTTATTTTGGAACTGCGGGCAGAAAAAAAACACCGGCGAGGCCAAAGTGTTCGTACATGTGTTTGATGATGATCAGGTTCGATTTTTTTCCACTATCTCCTCTAATGGTGTCATATCGAGTGGTGTTTGAATTCCTGTGTGGCGGCATCTAGGAACGCTAAATTTAGACGGCATCAATTAAGACGTCGCTCTGAAAAATGTGTGGCATGTGTATAAACAGATTTACTGGCGTGTCGGAATTTTTGGACGTGAAAAATGATGATCATGCCACTACAAATGCATTCGACGCGAAGTTTAATGTCCTTCATGCCATTGTGGTTGTTTTCGTTCTGCACAATAATATTGACGTTAGCGGTTGACTGATGGTGGGGGATTCTAGCTTTTGAGTTCATTCGTTATCTCGTTGATGAATTATTTCGACTTTTTCGTTTAGGGAAAATAGTACAGTAGACGAGCTCTGCCGTGAAGCAAATTAATTTTTTCCCCTGCCAAGAAGCATCAACAAAATTGTTTCGCCGATAAATCAACGCGACTTTTGATCCGACCACTCTCTGACTTGCCATTCCTAATTATGAGAATCTACGTAGCTTCCCGCCGAGCTGCTTTTTCTACGGATCGTTGCTCACCGCCGATCCACAGCATCGCGTGGTAAGTTCTAATGAGTTGACCATACCTTCGGTGAATGTTCATCACTGTTGTGCAAGATTTATACTAATTTATTAAACTGTGTATACTCACCATGGGGTATTTAAAATTTTTAAGTAGCTTGTGAAAGTCTAAAATCATAATATAATTTAGCTCACCACAGTAAAACATTAAAAAACTTAAATTCGGCAGCAATTTTTTGGAGTCACATGTTGCACTATGATTTTGGCTGTTATACAAATGTGCGCACAATGTGAGATTAATCCGATGAGATATTAACAAATTTGCAGAATTCACACGAGTGGCAAAATACCCGTTTTCGTTCTTCTAGTTTTGTCCGGGGACATATGCATGGACATAAGCATCGAATGGTCACCACTTGCTGCTGTTCACATACAACCGGAAGTGTGATTCGTCTCTAGCGTTAGACACTAGCATCGTAAATTAGACCAATTGTTGCGGTCAAGAAATTAAAATTGGCCAGTTCAGGTTGGAAAACAATGCAAACTGATGCAGTTAGTTTGTTTTTCGCGTAATTAAAGTAGCGTTTAGCGGCGCCTCGACGAGATCACATAGCATACGACCACGAGGCTTCTGTCATAATTGGATGTCATCAGTTTGATGGAATGAATTGGGCCGAGAGCAGCAGCCCCCAGCGTTTAGCTTGGACAAATGGAAACGATAAACGCTAATAACAGTTTGTTTCATTGAAATTTATGAACTCTTGGAAGAATGACCGACGAAAATGGAAAAAATGCTGAGGCGCGCGTTTTTGTGTACTTATAATTTAAAATGAACGAAATTAATGTGATTAGACCTGTCTACTCTGACGGTAATTTTGGCAATGCAGTGGCATTTTATTAGGTAATTGAACGGTATATTATATTAGAGTGGTTATAGTTAAAGAAGAAACGTCAGAGAAATACTTCTTTGTTTGTTAACTGTTCCTTTGTTAATCGCTATTGCCGTGACCATTATATTTTGATCTATAGCATAATATTAATAAAATTATTCTGTGCTCCACATTGATTTTCAAATTCTAATCATAATGCTTGCTTCTATGTAGTTTACTATTTTCTATGTTCTCAATATCTATTTTCCTCTCCGAATCAGACTTTTTTGTACAAGGTTTGATTTACTCTTCTTGCATTCTTCAAGCAAGTACTGTTAACTTTTGATTGTAAGACCCGTTAGACTTGGTTGAACGAGTGTATAATATAAAAAGAGATTCATTTTGTTCTAGTATGTTAATTCACAAATGGCATATTAAGTCAAACTGCACACTGACCTCGATAAATCTCTGGGAAAAATACATTAAATTGGCTCTAAGCTCTGTCTGCTCTAGTCCTGTTTCCTACGATTCTCATCATTCTACTTAACCACACCATTTTGACGAAAACACAACAAGTCCATCTCTCATATATTGCTAGCCACACCGTAGAATTGTTTCGTACCGAAATAGCTCCAAGCCAACAATAAAATCATTCCAACTTTATAGCCGGATCGCGTGGGCACATTACATTCATTGCACTTCGTTACATCTTCAGCACAGACCACACAAATGCACACACATACGAAAAATGCCGCATGGATGAAAGCTGAAAATTGTATTCCGGAGGAGCAATCCTTCCCTGGCTGCATCCCCAAACTGGGTCACAGTAAAATGATTACTAATTAATGCTATTGTTGGTCACGTGACGTTGAATTTTCACCATTCAGCCAGCTCGGTTAGAACGACCGGTAGCCGCCAGTAAGAAGTCCTTACCGGCGGCGTACCAGCGCTAGCGTGGCATGGGGCGCGCGCGGCTGGCTGGTAGCCGGTCACGCTGGAGATGGTTTCCAATAAAATTTTCATTTCAGCAGTTTGCGGTGGCACTAAAATTAAATATATGTTTATCTCCACTTCCTGTCAGTCTTGGATCGTTCAGCAGTGTGAACATTGTTAGAGGTAAAGGCAAAAGCGCACTACGGGGCGTTCTAGAATGTCGGCATTAAACTGATCGGTTCATTAACTTTTACGTGAGTAGTTTGTGCGTTTCACACTTTGCTAGCGCTGAGCTTCGCCTAACGCGGTGGTCTTTCTCGGTTCAACCCGTTAAATATAATTGGTGTTCACACTGTGTGCGGCGAGAAGGATAGCCCGACTTTGCACTGTCTGATAGTGCAGGGTTTTTGTTAGCAACCGCCTGTAACAACAGCAAATCGATTGAAGTGGTAATTTTCTCCTAAAGTTGAAGTAGTGTGGGGGCTCTGCACACCACAACAGCAATGGAAACATCAAATGACTTCTGATTGACTGCTCAATTGTGTAATCAAACGCGGTGGCTACAAGCATGGACCATGCGTGACAAGCCGTGCAAATTGTGCTCTCTACCTTGCTCTTTTTGTCCTCGGGCAGACTAGTGGGCGACCAACAAGGATGGTTGCAATTGCGTCATGGAAATACTCGAATGTAATGGTCTTTTTCACTTCACTCACTGGAGCCATGCTATAATATGACCGCACAGCAAGCCTTTAAATTTATTGTTTTTGAGCATTTCAATTGCTTTTCGGAATGAGGAATATGTCACTCACGTTCCGGCCACTAATGAGTTGTAATATTGTGTGAATACTCAATTCATACCGATGCGCTCGGTTAATTGCTTTAACTATTTTGCAAATTGTGACTCTTGTTATTCAATGGTTTCGTCCGACAATCAATCGATGCCATATGAGCAAATCATTTCAGTTGCGGCGAATCACAATTTTCTCCGACAGCTGTCAGTCTAATCCGTAATGTAAGCACAAGGTGTGCACTTCAACTCGTCAGGTAAGCGCACCATGGGAACAACGAGGATCGGGTTGAGTAAGATGTTACCGAAATAATTATCCTGTTTACACGGTTGAACGAATTTGCAGCAACAAAAGGTAAGTAAACCCTATCTCAAACAGCAGGGTGACATTTTTTCACCCTCAATGTCGGTGACAGCAAGCAGCCAGTTATGCGACATCTTCACAAAGCCTGAGTTTTTTCTCATCTTCGTTCGCTTTTGTTCGCTTGTGCAGGGAAGCTCTGAGTGAACGTTAAGAAAAGAACCGCTCTGAAATGAGTGTTACCTGCTCGTAAATTTTTACCAGCAAACTTTCTTCTATCCATCCGTTCAAGTGGTCGGTTGATGACATTGTAAGTTTGCAACAAGCCTTAGAATTTACCTCTTCTGTGCACGTTTTTTCTCTAAAATCCTGCTGTGATTTGATAGAATCCTTTTGAAAGCATGTCTCTGTAGTTCCATAAATTATGATTTCTAGGATTCTCCATTTGACCAATAGGATTTTAATTTAAAATGCAGTGAGCTACAATTTGGCGCGTTTTTGGGAAGGACAATAGCAAACAATCACAGCGAACCCTCTAAAATTGATTGCTATCGATTTTGTGGACAAAAGCAGATAAACCAACTACATTGCATCGTCCCTATCCCCGTATGTTGTTTGTACTGTAGCTTCAGCTGCATTGTGCATTCTTTTGTGTGTCTCTTTTTGTTCGTTTGTTTAAACCCGCCGTTTTTCCATAGTTTGTCCCTGCCACTCTATTATTACTGTCATTCTAACTCAACGGATGGTTGACTACAGGAAAAAACACGACAAACCGCCAAACGCCGAGTTGGAGAAAAACTGGGAACCAAACTCTATTATTAGCTAATTGAAAACATTCAACCCCAGCAACGGTTTCAGTGACACAGTCGCTTCAGATGATCCTTGATCTGCCCGGAACAAAAACAGCAAAAAAAATATGAATCCGCTCTTCAAACTTCTCAACGAGCGAGAACAGCCAGGGATAATGAGCTTGACGATCGCTATCGGAGGATCAATCATCGTCGGGCCGGATCCGAAGATAATTACTTCGAATTAGGTCGGTCGGAACCACTCCAACCAGGTCAAACGGAGTATCACAGTGAACAGATGACGCTTCTCTCAACTCTTCCCATGATCTTTCGGATCAAGATCTGGCTGCAGCGTGGATGCATCCACTGCTGTCCTTTCTTCTTTTGCTTCGAACCGTTTCCGAACGGGAAAATGTGTCAGCTGAAATTATTGGCTAGTGTGTATGAGTGCGGCTTTACGCCGCCGCTCTCATTAGTCCTTTCATCATGCACTGTTGTGAGGGTTGCAGGATTTCAAGGATGGGTGTATATTTTTTTTAGAGCAAGTAGTTTTGTGCTTGACAGATGAAGTGATGTTTAACCTTCTGTGATTGACGTGGGGTAAATATATAAATTTGGCTGTCGCGGTGTTTATTAGACCATTTTTACCAATAGTTTATCAATGTGACCTTTGATATTAACATGAAATTTCGGACATGACGGATGGCACAGACAACTCGCTTAGATCAGTGCAATGTGCAATCAGTTCTGACTATATTTTGTTTTTATGTGCGATCGTAATGAAATGATAGCGTAAAAAGTATTTTTGGTTGAATTCAAGGACAAATGGTTAAAACATTACTTTAAAAGAAATCTGATGTATCCTGGTAGACAATTTAATGGTGCAAAATTAATATATAAACAGCAGAAAACCAAAATCATTAAAATCAGTTGCCAGTGAATGTCAGTGAATCATAAAATAACAAAAAAACTATATCAAGAAGATACGAAAATACCACAAAATTGACACAAAATCAATGCAAAAATGACAAAAATTATACAAAATTTACACAAATCTTTACCTATAAAAATGGATTTCTGTCTGTCTGTCTGTCTGTCTGTCCGTATGTTCCTTATAGAATCGAAAACTACTGAACCGACCGGCGTGAAAATTTGAATGTATAGGTTTTGGGGCCGGTAAAGATTCTTATGATGGTAAGGGTCCCCTCCCCCACTAAGATAGATAAACAAATGAAACACAAATTTCTGCATAAATAGAGAACTAATCGAGCAAATCTAATCAAATTTGGCATGTGGGTATTTTTGGAGGCAGGATTTTTTTCTATAGTGAATTGTGACCCTTAACCTCTTTAGGAAGGGAATTATGACCCCTCCCTCGTTTAAGAAGGCGGCTTTCCATACAAATTAAATACAAATTTCCTCAAAATTCGAGAACAAATCAATCAAATGGAACCAAATTTGGTATGTGGGTGTTTTTTTTGTATGGACTCATCACTGCGACCAGTATAGTTAGATCTATTGTGATATCGCCCGGGTGTTTTCTGTATGACCTGCAATAGCGATTATAGCTCATACAAATATAACAGAAATTTTTGCGTAACTTATAAACTAATCGAATTTGCGAAATTTTAGACTCTTCCATAAAACATTAGTCAATAATAAGACCACCAGAAACTACCTATAGTAACACTAGATAATTCAGGGCGAGCCGGCCGCAGGCCACGAGTATTGTCAGCGACCTGCCGTCGGAAGCGCTGGCCACTGCGGGGAGTAGTTCCCAGGATTTATGCAAGGTTAGTCAAGAGAGGTTTTCTGATGTTTAAATTTGTTTCTCACCCCCGCTGGGTTACCCTTGACGATCACCGAAATTTTTAAAGCAGGAACCGTTGATTGTGTATAAACAACGTCGATGGTTGCTAACCAATCTCTCCGCGCACTTCTGTTCTACAAACTGTGAAAACTAGATCCGGTTATAATCTCAGATTACAGCTTGGTTCGACTCATGCACCTTCCAGCATTGGACAAAAGGTAGGAGTCAAAATGACTACTTGTCAAGCATAGCTACCAATACCCCCCCCCCTTCCTTTCCGCTCTTCCCCCTCCTTCACCAAAAATTTTCATTTCTTTCCCCTACCGTCCCTTCATCAATTGTAGAACCATCGTTTCAAAAAAATATTAATATATGTATGACCTCATTCCAAGGTCAAGACTAAAATCTTGAGATTAGTCTAAAACTAGATCACCTATTTTAGCTCACCTTGGATTTATGTACAGCACAGTTTCATTTTTGGCAATACGAAGTTGGTCGGGTCAGCTAGTATTATACAAAAATGCAATGGTTGTTGGCACAGCTTCTGGCAACGCTGAGCTACCAGATCGCGCACTGACAGCGATCCCTCGTTCAAATGAATCAACCCTGCGCAGTAAGTGATAACCAAACTGTCTCTATAGTTGTATGCAACAGCGGTACCTACCGCCATAGTCGATCAGTAAAGAGAAACACGTGGTTATCGAAGCCGCAGAATATTATCTTATTAAATTTATATAAACATGCCCAACATTTAATATTATAGACCTATGTGAGTTGAACTTAGATTCGTAAAATCTAAATTGAAACAATTACAGCTTAATTGCTTAATTGATTAAGCTTAAGCTTAATCTACTTAAAATAACATTCTCCTCTGTTGGGTACTCTTACCACTGTGGTAAGCCCCGTTTTATTATTTTACTATACGTTTCAAGCTTACCTATCACTTATTAAGGAAGTGACAGGCTGGTAGCTGGAGCGAGACATGTGCCAATCAGGGATTACTAGGTTTATGAACCTAGTTACCCTGGTCGGCGACGCAAACCAGATCTCCCCTTTTTGAGATACTGCAGTCTGCGTACTATTTGTGCTCCTCGATTGCAGAGCAAGTGTTCCGAGGTTAAATATCATCTTGTACGAAACCGTGATTCCGAAGATGATATTTGCTCGGACAATGTCCTGTTGGAAGACCGATAAGCTTGCTGAGGTATCTCTTATTGAGGTTCAGCAACTTTTGAGTAACCCAGGGTGGATACTCGACGTTATATATATTTAGATTGTTTGAGCGATTGTACAGCCATCTACTGGCCATAGCTGTTCGGCTCTCCTTTTGTTTCAGCCCACCCTCCAGCACACAGTCAGAGATCAGGCAGAGCGAATCTCTACCCGTGAGGGGAGTGTTGGAGCCACATCTTCGTTTGTCGACTCACAAGGAGTCGGCGTGTTGAGGATAGACGAAGATCAGGGGTGACATTGCACATCTCGTTTCGAGTGATTTTCGTTCGAGACGCCCATTTGTTTAACGTAGTCGAAACGAACCAAAAAAAAAATTAAAATTAAAATTCAATTTAGGAACATAGGAAAATTTGCGCAGCTACATTGTGTGTGTGTGTGTGTGTGTGTGTGTGTGTGTGTGTGTGTGTGTGTGTGTGTGTGTGTGTGTGTGTGTGTGTGTGTGTGTGTGTGTGTGTGTGTGTGTGTGTGTGTGTGTGTGTGTGTGTGTGTGTGTGTGTGTGTGTGTGTGTGTGTGTGTGTGTGTGTGTGTGTGTGTGTGTGTGTGTGTGTGTGTGTGTGTGTGTGTGTGTGTGTGTGTGTGTGTGTGTGTGTGTGTGTGTGTGTGTGTGTGTGTGTGTGTGTGTGTGTGTGTGTGTGTGTGTGTGTGTGTGTGTGTGTGTGTGTGTGTGTGTGTGTGTGTGTGTGTGTGTGTGTGTGTGTGTGTGTGTGTGTGTGTGTGTGTGTGTGTGTGTGTGTGTGTGTGTGTGTGTGTGTGTGTGTGTGTGTGTGTGTGTGTGTGTGTGTGTGTGTGTGTGTGTGTGTGTGTGTGTGTGTGTGTGTGTGTGTGTGTGTGTGTGTGTGTGTGTGTGTGTGTGTGTGTGTGTGTGTGTGTGTGTGTGTGTGTGTGTGTGTGTGTGTGTGTGTGTGTGTGTGTGTGTGTGTGTGTGTGTGTGTGTGTGTGTGTGTGTGTGTGTGTGTGTGTGTGTGTGTGTGTGTGTGTGTGTGTGTGTGTGTGTGTGTGTGTGTGTGTGTGTGTGTGTGTGTGTGTGTGTGTGTGTGTGTGTGTGTGTGTGTGTGTGTGTGTGAGAGAGAGAGAGAGAGAGAGAGATATTCATTATGTGCCTCAAGGTAGTCATCTTGGCTCCTTAGTTTTCAATATATAGGCCCTCGCTGATCAATTGCGTGAGACTTTGATAATGCAGCCAATTGGTGTGTCTTAAATAGTATGAAAATAAATGGGACGAAGTGAAAACAATAAGTTTTACGAAAGCACGAACGCATCTGAACTACAACTAGAAAGTAAGCGGTCTCAGCTTGGATCGTGTTACGTCGATAAACGATTTGGGAGTGACAATGAGCTGGAAGCTCTGTTTTAACGAGCACATTGCTGCGACAACCTCCGAAGCATTCGCCGTGCTTTGTTTTATTCGCCATAAGGCCGGTGAATTCCACGATGCGTACGCCCAAAATACACTGTAACTGCTCACTTGTGTCTGGACAACTTATCATACAAGACAGATCGCTCGCATTGAGAGGGTTCCACGATGTTTCGTTTGTTTCGCGTTGCGACGACTGCCCTGGAATGAACCACAGAGATTGCCGCCTAACTTACAGCGATGCCTACCGATGGCTGGAGCCTTTGCATCAGCGACGCATTGACTGCCCAGACCTCCTGCGACTAGCAAACTTTTTCGTTCCAGCGCGTCGCTCCCGCCAACGTTCGTTAATCCTTATTATCAGACATAGAACAGTATTTTGTCAAACCCATCCACTGGAGAAGTATTTTAGTCTGTTGAATTATTTGGATGTGTTTGATTTTCGTGTTAGTAGACAACGTTTTAAAAGTAGTGTAAGACAATTAATTTAGATATATTTTAGTTTTACAGTATTAACTGAAGACGCGGTAAATAAAAATAAAATATGTATTTCTTTTGTTTTTCTGAAATTTTCTCCGATTATTGTTCAAGCAATCAGGCAATCGGCAATCGGGGTTTTATATAAATATACCTTGTATTTAGATTACCAAAATTTCTTTTGAAACACAGTTTTATTGGGAAACTAGCTGACCCGACAAACTTCGTATTGCCACAAATTAACCTGTGTTGTACATAATCATGAATCTCGGATGGTCTTTGTCACAATCTCGAGTTTTGCAAGCCCCCCAGTGGGTGGCGCTTCCGACGGCGGGTCACCGGCAACACTCGCGACCGTCTCGTCCTGAATGATCTAGTGTTACTATAGATAGTTTTTGTGGTCTTGTATTGACTAATGTTTTATGGAAGAGTCTCGAATTTCGAGTTCGATTCGAGTTCGATTAGTTTTTGAGTTTTGCAAAAATTTCTGTTTTATTTGTATGAGAGTCCATATCCCCCTACCACAGGGGTGAGAGGTCTCTAACTATCGTAAAATAAATTCAAGACTCCAAAATCTCCCACATGCCAAATTTGGTTCCATTTGCTTGATTAGTTCTCAAGTTATAAGGAAATTTGAATTTCATTTGTATGGGAGCTCCCCTCTTAAAAGGGGAAGGGGTCGTAATTCATCATAGAAAAAAATTCTGCCATCTAAAACTCCCACATGCCAAATTTGGTTCCATTTGATTGATTAGTTCTCGAGATAAGAGGAAATTTGCATTTCATTTGTATGGAAGCCCACCATATTAAAGGGGAGATAGGCCATAACTCGCTTTCTAAAGAAGAGAGGGGTCTCAATTCACCATAGAAAAAAATCTTGCGTCCAAAACCACTTGCATGTCAAATTTGGTTCCATTTGCTTGATTAGTTCTCGAGTTATGAGGAAATTTGTTTTTCATTTGTATAGGAGCCCCCCCCCCTCTTAAAGTGGGGAAATCCATAGAAAATATACCATAGAAAATATTCTTGCCTACAAAAACACCCAAATGATAAATTTGGTTCCATTTGCTTGATTAGTTCTAGAGTTATGAGGAAATTTGTATTTCGTTTGTATGAGAGCTCCCCCTCTTAAAAAGGTAAGGGGTCCTAATTCATCATAGAAAAAATGGTTGCCTCCAAAACACCCACATGCCAAATATGGTTCCATTTGCTTGATTAGTTCTCGAATTATGAGGAAATTTGTATTTCATTTGTGTAGAAGCACCCCCTCTTAAAGTTGGGAGGGGTCCTAATTCACCATAGAAAATATTTTTGCCTCCAGAAACCTCCACATGCCAAATTTGGTTTCATTAGCTTGATTAGCTCTTGAGTTATGATGAAATTTGTATTTCATTTGTATAGGAGCCCCCCCTCCTAAAGTGAGGAGGGGTCCCAGTTCATCATAGAAAAAAATTTTGTCTCCAAAAACACCCACGTGTCAAATTTGGTTCCATTTGCTTGATTAGTTCTCGAGTTATGAGGAAATTTGTATTTCGTTTGTATAGGAGCCCCCCCTCTTAAAGTGGGGAGGGGTTCTAATTCACCATAGAAAATATTCATGCCCTAGAAAACTTTCACATGCCAAATTTGGTTCCATTTGCTTGATTAATTCTCGAGTTATGAGGAAATTTGCGTTTCATTTGTATAGGAGCCCCCCTTCCTAAAGTGGGGAGGGGTCCCAATTCATCATAGAAAAAAATTTTGTCTCCAAAAACACCCACGTGCCAAGTTTTGTTCCATTTGCTTGATTCGTTCTCGAGTTATGAGGAAATTTGTATTTCGTTTGTATAGGAGCCCCCCTCTTAAAGTGGGGAGGGGTCCTTATTTACCATAGAAAATATTCTTGCCCTCGAAAACTTTCACATGCCAAATTTGGTTCCATTTGCTTAGTTACTTCTCGAGTTATGAGGAAAATTGTGTTTCTTTGGTACAGGAGCCCCCCCTCTTAAAGTGGGGAGGGGTCCTAATTTACTATAGAAAATATTCTTGCCCTCGAAAACCTTCACATGCCAAATTTGGTTCCATCTGCTTGATTAGTTCTCGAGTTATGAGGAAATTTGCATGGAAACCCCCCCTTTTAAAGAGGAGAGGAGTTATAATTCCCCTTATAAAGAGGGGAGGGGTCTCAATTTACCATAGAATAAATTTTTGTCACCGAAAACACCCACATGCCAAATTTTGTTCTATTTGCTTGATTAGTTGTCGAGTTATGCAGAAATTTGTGTTTCATTTGTATGGGAGCCCCCCCTCTTAGTGGGGGGAGGGGTTTCTAACCATCGCTAAAACCTTTCCTGGCCCCAAAAAACCTCTACATGCATATTTTCATGCCGATTGGTTCAGTAGTTTTCGATTCTATAAGGAACATACGGACAGACAGACAGACAGACAGACAGACAGACAGACAGACAGACAGACAGAAATCCTTCTTTATAGGTATAGATATTGAGAGGTGGCCCAACCACGGCGACTGCCGCTCTTAGCTATGAGTCCCATGTATATTGGAAAATCCATAGAACTTAGGACTGTTATGTGAAAATCGGTAGAATATTTATATCTCCGCTAAATTTTATTCTTAGACTTTTAAATGTTCTTGTAAAGTTACCCAACATGAAATCATCAAAAACTTAACAGTTTATTTTAATAAATGTGATGATACATCAATAATGTTAAAGAGCTAAAAAGTGTAAAAAATAAATTTCAGAACATTTAATCGTATACTTTATTTGATTCACGAACCTGAATATTTTGACCTTACTCTATATCGTTTCGAAAGTTTCCATTGTAAACTGCTAGTGGGTAATCCACTACCAAGGCAATTTTACGGATTAAGTGCTACATCATTTCCATATTTTGGGAGTATGCTTTTAATTTTCAAGCAAACCAGCACGGGTGGCAAAGCAAAATAAAGCTTCGCGTCGGAACAGCCATCTAATCTTCCGTCAGTGGAAGGAACACCTACATTCACTTGGTCTTTTATCGGTTTCAGCTTTTAATGGTCTTTGTTTAATTAGTCTTGACTCATCGGCGACCGGCGGCGGCCTCCGGTTCTACATGGCATTCGATGGGCTTCCTGGTGCTAAATCACTAAGCGCAGCATCGGCGTGCGAATAAATCATGCCTACCTGCGTCGGTTAATGGTCGCGAAAGGATTTATCACCTTCCAAAAATGTGCCTAATAACTCTTGCGCATCCACATAAATCACCGCAGATTTGAAGAATATTTACCGGGCCAATTCCGGGAACGTCTTTGGGTCCTCTCGGTTCCCAATGACTCAATTGCTTGGACTTTCAGCCATGAGCGATTGCTGCTGCGATACTGTTTCCAAAAAGTAGTTCGCCCCTGAGTATGCTTATGAAATTGAGCATTTTTATTGCTGGCGGCGAACGGCGACAGCGAAACGATTTTAATCCGCATTCGGTCTCGCGAGGAGTGATTTATTAGCGACAAGCCGAAATGGATTATGAGCCGAATGAATGCTCGGTCCGATGGAATAGCTTCTAAAGTATTTAGCCGATTTGATTCGATTCAAGTGTTTCCTTTGCCGCAATTTTTAAGCTAAAATCATTTTCCAGGCACACAGTAGAGTCGCCATCGGCGTTGCCTTTAACCCCAGCTGGCTTCGTTCCTACCAGAAACAAGACGTGATATTGCTATAAAATCTTATATCTATTCCAATAAAAGCGCTTGGAACATGTGTTGCCATAGTCCGTATGTTTCATGACTTTAGAGCTGGCGGTTTGCTTTCTCTGGTATAGAAAGGGATTTAAAAATTGGCTAGAGCCGTCATCCTATCGTTCGCAATAACGACACTTTACGGCATGTTGATGGATTTTTACGGCTAAAGTTTGACACCGGATGTGATGAGCAATTGATTATTACGTCATGGCACGTTTGCCAAATGAGTCGTTTTTCTGTCTAGGCTGAATTGTTTGTGCTTTATCATTTCCATAGTTTGATTATAGCCGGGGAGCCATAAAAGTTATGAACTCTCATATCCAAAGCGGAAAGCTGTGTGCCAACCGGAGGCCATTCCGAAATCCTATTTCCTGAGCCAAATCCGCAAATATAGTCGATTTGCAGTTTCTTATTGACTTTTAGCTTCCGATTGGTGGTGCAGAATTTTTCACGTCGACCCACTGACTTCGGGAAAGGAATATTCATTCCAATCCATCCCCCTCTGCTTTGGGTCGGTTATTGCGGCAGAAATTGCCTATGTGTCTTCACCACACACAAGAAGCGAACGCTCGCTCGCACCCACTATCAAGAAGACTTCTCTTTATGAGCTAGCAAAACGTTGGCTGCCTTCCCAGTTTCCGGTTCAATTTCGTACGCCTTGGGAGAACCGTTGAATGTTGCTGCAGTGCAAATCCTCTCGGTATATGAAGTAAACATCGTCGGCTAGCCGACTTGTAGCGACTGATTTCCGCCACGTTTTCGATTCGTTGCGCAACGGAACTCGAGCAAGTAGACACAGTAACAACATTCGGGGGTGACCGTTGTATGTACGGTCCGGATGTGCTTCGACTTCCGGGTGTGCGGACCGCACGGAAAATTGCATGTGTATTGTAAACAGGCCCACGTAACAACGTAGGATCTTCTTCTGTAGCCTGCTCCAGATCGGTACGGTGAAAGAGTTTTTGTTTGCTCTCGTCCTTCTTGGATGGGGAGGCTGAGAATGAGGCCTATTGAAATCGGAGCCGAAATCAATTTTGCCACTGCGGTTTTGTTCTCGTTTGTGGCCAAGCAAACTGGATGCAGTGTGTGTTTGTATGTGTGGGTGTGTATGAACATGTTTGCAGCCAGACTATCGTTCGTAGATTAGGATTAGCAAGTGTGTTGGCCCAAGAAGTGAGCTGAACCTAGCCGAAATTCGTTTTAGGGATTCTGTTTGGCAGCTATAGACGAGTAGGTAGGATAATTCATCATGCTGCAATATTGAGGATCGTACCAAGAAATGAACCGCACTGTTTGTTCTGAATCAATATTTGTGTAAATGGGCGAAACTAATGCAATCAATATCTTCTGTCTGAAAACTCCAGATAACTAGGTTCAGATGACTAAGTCTTTAAAATGAGAAAATTGATATCAATCAGGCAATAGTTTAAAAATGTACGAGGGAATTGGAAACTGCGCAAGTACCACACTTTTGGCACTTTTAGTTGCAGCAACTTATTTATGACTGGAGATTTGTAATTCCTATTTTTCATACTATTAGGTTAGTGAAATTGGTACAATCCGACAGGGCCAGAATGCCCCACGAAAGAGTAGCCAACACTATTTTCTCCAGAGGACCATGAGGGGGCCTTTCCGAGCAACACTTTTGTTGTATAATAGCTTATCAAGCACTTGTTCCACGGGTATTAGTTGTACACCAGTTGAATAAGCTATTCTTAAACAAAAATGTTTATTAAGGTAGAATTCGGGGCAGACAGTACTGAAGGACAATAGTTCGTTCCGGGCAGGATCGATAACAGACCGTCACCATTAAAGTAATGTAAGTAAGGTCAGGTAACCATACATAGTAACGTAAAGTTCTAACGTTCCTATCAACTAGCCATTAGGCTGGCTCTGATTAAACTCCCGTGATTTAATTTTTTGTTTATTTTTATTCTCTCACGACTTTCTAGTTCGAAGTCTTGCGAGCAGAGACAGCAATAGATGACAGTGCTATCATCCTCGAGCTCAAACCGGTGGCTCCTGACAAATTGCTCGCCTACTCGTGTTGCATCCACGCCAGGAGGTGTCCGCTCCGATCCCACCCGCACAGGTTTTGCGCACGCAGCAAGTAAAAACCGTGACTTTTCGGTTCGTCTGCCGAAATCATGTAGCGCATTGTGGATGACGCTCCGCTCCGACACACAATGGGACATAAAATTCCGATATTGCCCAGATGCCCACACCGCTGTTTACTGTTTTTTTGTTTTGTTTTGTTTTACCTTTAGTAGCCCACGTAGCCGGAGAATATGCTTTGCAGTGGATTTCGTGATTTGAGGCACTGATGCTTATCGTGATACCCTTCCGAGCGACAGCTGAATAGCGAGCTGATTTGGGTGGTTTGTTTTGGACAGAGATTTTCTTGGATAGTTTGAGATAAAGTAACACAATGAAGTATTACTACCAGGCTATTTCAATTGTTTAACTTCGTACATGCTTTTCAGTTGACAATTCGGTTGAATAAACTTGAATTTTTAGAAATGCTCTTCTACAAAGTTGTTCAAACGTTTAAAATTTACACAGTTTAACACGAATGTACAGGGTTTGAAATTGTTATTCGGAATTAAGTCGTGAGGAAATATGTGTTTGAAAGTAACGACATTCCTTAAAAGTTACTATCGAAATGTTAAACATTTGGTTTGATAAAAAAAAACACCCCAAGTATTTCGTAGCCCCGACAGGCATGAATCGATTCAATTTAATAAAATCACTCCTAACTCAAATTTATTTCATCTCAAACCCAAATGTTACATGTTGTAATTAAAATTTAATAGCCACAATTTTCATCATCCTCGGAAATTAAACCTCAGCATGTTGTGCTCGTCTTGCCTTTCGGTGCAAACTGTTTCCTCTAACCGAAGAAAATGTACGACAGAACCGCAATCCCGGAGCAATCAAATGTTCCCTTCTCAGGCAAAAGTTTTATCCTCTAACCCCTGCCTAGCCTAGCGAATGACTTCTAGCGCGTCCCGAAAAACGAAAAACCCGGAGTGGTTCTTCACTTCATCATCTGAGATCAGCAAGAATAGGTAGGGCACCGTAACTATGTTGAGAAGAAATTTATTGCCAGCTCAGGAGCGACAAATTTCCGTAGCCCCACCTTGAGATCTGCATCTGCTGTTTCAGCGCTTCTTCCTGCACTGTCCGGCGTGGGCAGGCGAGCACGGCATCATAGTCCTTGCAAGTGCTTGTTAAAGCTGAGCGTCTGAGTTGTCGAAATATGCTACAGCAGCTATGCTCTTGGCGCGAAGGAAACGGGTTACACTTTCTCCGCGCCACCACGCTTCTGCTT
This sequence comes from Sabethes cyaneus, assembly GCF_943734655.1. Classification (NCBI taxonomy): domain Eukaryota; kingdom Metazoa; phylum Arthropoda; class Insecta; order Diptera; family Culicidae; genus Sabethes; species Sabethes cyaneus. Next base: position 2,065,957 of record NC_071354.1, on the reverse strand, counting down.
CCCGAGAAACCAGATAGGCAGTATTCAGATTCTTACCTTTCGAACTTCTAGTATTATTATTTTCCATCGAGTAAGAAGCATTGCTTGAGTGAAGGAAACAAAAGGTTCCATTTATCGCTCTTACAACGCTGAATGGGAGAAAGGATTGTCAGCGAGGACGATTAAAGACTCTCGAAGCCGATAAATTATCATCCTTATTTCGGGATCGTATACAATAGGACTACTCGTTTCGTGAAGAGCGATGATCCGGGGATAGGGACTCAATTTCCCCTGCCCGCAGCACGGCCAGCGCAGCGCCGCAGTTGTTTAATATTGATGAGAGTTTATGGCCACGGTAATGTCACCGGGCTGTGGGTTTATGCTTTTGTGTTCCCGAATCTAGCTATCTAAAGGGTAAATCGGTTTGTTTGATATATGAATATAGCAGGCTCGCAGTGGTACGGAGAGTTAGGGAAAAAATGAAGAGATAATCATTCCAAGAACAGAGTAGATAATTCAATGGAACAGCTATTTTTCATTGCCATCTAACAAGGGGAGATTTAGACGATTCTTGGGCGAGTCGAACTACGTTTCTTCTGATACTTAGTTCGTTGTTTTGTCTCTCTTGTTGAGACTTGAAATGGAAAATTTCAATTTCATCTAAATAAACTATCATAGCGCTGTTAAAATGTTCCTGAATCGGCAATAGCCATAATATTTTTATTTAAATAGAAGAGATAACCTTGTTTTAGGGAATTGTCTTTGGCAAACATGCATGCTCATGTAGACAAATATACCTTCTTTAATGAAATAGTTTAGCTTATGACCGCTAAAAATACGCAATCGATAGGAAAACTCCATATTTTTTTCTCCTAATCTGTACAACCTATACCTATATACATTACTAGTATAATTAATAATCTAGCACCTTTATAAAAAGTTAGGTCTAAGAGCATATCTAAGATTGCGAGTCAACCAATGATGAGATTTTAACTCATTCAGCAATTGTCGGGTGATCTTCAATTATCCTTACTTGAACTTTTGCACTAAATCAGTGATAGCTCCTCATATCTAATTCGGTGCATTTGTTGCAAATACACATTCCAGATAGACAATCTAAATTTATTCAATAAATCACCCATTGTTTGTGTGTGTGTTAGTTTGTGATTATGTCCAACTGGTCCAACTGGACCACACCGCGAAAAGCATTGGTCGACGTTTTAGTGTTTTGGGGTAGAATTTTAACCGCTTCTCTTTCCGAAAAACCCTTCCGTCGCTGATCACAGATTGGTCCACTAGAAAGTGAGAGCTCAGCTAAGCGAAAAATTGTTGCTGTTGCTGTTGACTTCACACGAACCGCCCGACTGAAATGTTTTAAGGTTGATTTATGTGTTTTGATAGCGGTCAATATATTTTTTCGTATATTACACGCGAGAACCGGTTCCAACCAAACCACCTCCTTCTCTATATCGTCGCTGTCGCCGGTATCATCCGATGCGCAGTTGTTATAAACCGAAGCTGTTTTTTTGCCTGGTGCTCTATCCGGACAGGGAACGTGAACCACATGTTTGTCCGATTGGTTGTGGTTTTGGTCATACATAGACCATATTGCACCGATTGAACATTTTAAATATGTTGGCCATCGAGAGTTAAAGTATTATCAGCTGGATATCAATTGTTAATACATGCATGAAACAAAACCAGGTGTATCATTGCGTCATCTATATTAATTAAAAGTATTTGGTAAACAAAAAATCAGCATAACTAAAATGATTTGAAAGTTAACCTCGGAGTGCCTACAAACGACGACAGCGTGTCGGCTCCCGATCTCGGCGGCAAGAAATTCGTCAGATGAAGAATAATAGAGCCGCCGGAAAGTACCGACTCCCGGCAGAGCTCTACAAAAATGGGCAAGAACCGCTAGCAACGGTACTTCATTGGATAATTTCTAGGATTTGGGAGGAGGAGAAACTACCGGAAGAGTGGATGGAAAGTGTAGTCTGTTCTATCAACAAAAATGACGACCGGCTAGATTGCTGTAATTACCGCGGCATCACGTTGATGAACGCCGTCTACAAGAGGCCCTCCCAGATTTTGTTGCGTCGTCTATCCCCAATAGCAATTGAATTCGTAGGGCAGTATCAGACGGGATTTATAGGAGCTCGTGCTGCTACGGATCAAATTTTTACTCTCCGACCAACCATCCAGAAAAGTCGAGAGTACAACGTGCCCATGCATCATGTTTTCATGTGGATTTCAAGGCAGCATACGATACAGTTGAACGAGAACAATTGTGGCAGATAATGCACGAGTACAGTTTTCCGGACAAACTGACGCGGCTGATCAAAGCTACTCTGGAGCGAGTGATGTGCTACGTACGCGTTTCTGGGACACTCTCGTGTCCTTTCGAATCGCGTAGAGGGTTGCGGCCAGGGGATGGACTGTCCTGTATGCTATTCAATATCGCTATTGAAGGTGTGATCCGGCGAGCAGGCATTGAAACGAGAGAAACGATCTTCAGCAAGAGTAGCCAACTCCTAGCCTTCGCAGACGACCTCGATATCATTACTTGGGACGGCGGAGGCAATCTACGCCAGATTGAAAACGGTGTCTAGGAGGATAGGGTTACAAATCAATGCGCCGAAAACCAAATATATGGTAGGAAGAGGCTTCAGAGAAAGCAACGTTTGCCTCCCATGAACAGTGACGATTGACGGCGTTGAACTGGAAGTGGTTGATGAATTCGTGTATTTGGGGTCTCTAATACCAGTAACAAGGAGATCCAACGACGCATTCTAGCTGGAAATCGAGTCTACTTTTCCCTCCACAAGATGCTTTGATCTAGGAGCATACGCCTCCGCACAAAACTACCGATGTACACAATTCTCATCAGACCGGTAGTCGTCTACGGACTTGAGACAGTAACTTTGGTCACGGAAGACATACGCGCACTTGCCGTATTTGAACGAAAGGTGTTGTGGACTATTTTTGGTGGAGTACAAACGGAAAGCGTAGAGTGGCGGAAGCGTATGAATCACGAGCTACAGGCACTGCTTAGAGAGATTCCCATCGTACACCTGGTGAAAGTTGGGAGACAACGGTGAGCCGGCTACGTCACAAGGATGTCGGACCACTGTGCAGTGAAAATCGTTCTCTTCAAAAAACCCAGCCCGGCACCAGGAATAGAGGGGCCCAACGTGCTAGATGGCTCGACCAGGTAGACGCCGACTTGTGTGTGTCGAGACTCGTATCGAATTGACGACGAGTAGCCCAGGACCGAGTACAATGGAGAGGAATTCTTGATATGGTAAGAGCCACCCGGACTCTCGACTGCTAAATCATCATAAAATGATTTTTTGTGATGTTATCTTCTAAAGCATTGTTAACCCTCTGATGTCCAAATTTTATTTCACCCTGAAAAAATCGGATTGTTTGCTCTACGGTTGATTCCGGTGATATCGACGATCCGTAATACTAAAACCATGTGAGATTTCGTGATGACAGTCTGTTCCTTTTCACGTTTGCTTTTCGTATTGCACCTTCCAAGGTCATGTCGAATAACAGGTTAGAGTGTACATCCTCTTGATTTCGTCTGTCACGAAAGCGCTTAAGAACTCACCCGCTATTCTGACGCATGATTGTGACCCACCCTACGTCGCACGAATCAGCGTAACTAGTTTCCTCTGAAAACCATGTTCTAACATTATCTGCCACAGCTCGTTTCATTCGACTGAATCGTACGCCGCCTTAAAGACCATAAACAGGTATTGAGTCTGCAAGTTGTACTCTCGGAATTTGTCTAGTAACTGTCGCAGATGTGATCCGTCGTGGAGCGATCCTCATGAAAACCAACTTGATATTCGCCGACGAAGAACTCCGTTAGCGGTTTTGGTCTACACAACAGGATACGGGAGAGCAACTTATAGGCAGAAATAACCAATGTAATACCAGGATAGTTTTTATACTCGAGTTGATGTGTTTTTTTTTAATTAGGGCAGATGACGCCATCCAACCACTCGTCCGGCATTTGTTCTACCTCTCAAATCCTGAAAATGATCTGGTGGATTATTTCATACAGCCGAGTGCTCCCCACTTTTAGAAGATCAGCTAGGATACCGTCCTTCCCAGTAGTCTTACTGTATCCAGCTCTTTGATAGCCTTCTTAACCTCCTCATGTATTGGAGGCACCACGGTTTGGCCATCGCTCATTCAACAGTGTCTGCTCCTTCCACCCGGCTGCTACCGCCATTTTATCAGTAAGCAAGTTACCAGCAGCATCACTGCAAATCATCTTAGGTTATTAAAGACTAGATATGCCACTCTTCGCAGATTCAATCTTCCGTGAAGTCCAGAGTGGCGTAAAGTGGCTCCTGACGGCAAGAGGGTGTATTAGTTCGTAAAGCGTTCTCATAGGCATACGTTTGACTATATTAGCTGTCACTAACACTTGTGTAAAATGAAAAGACGATACAAAGACTATGATAGTCTAGTAAACTCTGCCGCCAGTAGATAGTGCTGAAGGCATTTTTTTTACTCATGTATGAGGAAATCAAAGACTGGCATATCTAGTTCGTTTTATATTCTAAGAAATCACTGAGGCATGGCGAAATTCCTGATTGAAGATTTACTAATGTGCAATGTATTGAACTGCAACTTGGTTCTGAAACATGTCTAGATCTTTTGTGTTTATTTTTCATAGATAGTAATCGCATTGGTAAAAATGCGCAAACAATCAAACCGTCAGACAATTAATCACACCTATTATAATTGCTAACACACAAACACGTTCAGACATAAAAGACAACTATTCCCGGTGTCAGTTATTATTGTCATCCATTCGATTCCCGTTGATGGTCAGCCAGCCTATCGAAATCCAATCGCTAAGTAATTGAGAGATCTATTCAGCTATAACAAAAAGAAAAACAAGCAACAACCAAAAATGTGTCTTAAAATTAAACAAAAACCCGAAAACCCTACTCGGCAGGAGACATGGGAGTGAGAAAAAACAACCAAAATTGTCATCAATAGAGGCACATTTTTCATCCCGAACATCCTTGGGAATGGTATGCAACAAGCGAACACGAAAATTCTAGTCAAAAATCGTTCCATTTAATGCCTGGGATCGCTGCACACAATGCACAATGCAAACCGGCAAGAATTGAAATTTATTTTATCGATACGTACTTCAATGGCTGACGGAGAGTTGACAAACAGGTGGCCGGGTGTTGTTGGCGCAAAGGCTTGGGAAAATTGGTGCGGGTTGCCTAGCAGGTAGCCCATGCAGGATGCGAAGGTGGAGACGAACGACAAAATGTTGATGGTAAATTGTCAAAATTATTGCCGCCGGGTTAGGGAGTAATTCAAAATTTATTTCGTTTTATTGCCGGTACCCCTTCGGTCGTCATTCCACGATTTCGGTTTCGAGCTGGAGGACGTCCCTCGGCGGAAGAAAATTGTCAAACCCGCAAGCAAATGAGATTTCGAGAGAATTTATTGATTAAATTATGGAAATTGGTTTATTGTTTTATTGTACCTATTGTATATCTGTTCCTTGCTTAGCCAGAATCAAGTACAGGATTTATGATGGATGTAGATGAATACACAACACTGTGGAAGCCACACATCTTCTGATGTGGTATGCTTTCCTGGGAGTAGTTAGATGGGATCGAAGATAGCGGAAAGCCCGCTCAGCTGGATAATTGACTTCGGGTGGCCCCGGTTGGCTCCAAGTTATTGTTGCACCCGAAAAGGGTTATGGTTCTCGGTGTATTTATTCAAATTTAATCTATCGAACTGACAAACTGGGTCCATTCTGGCATTCGCTTCAGGTTGTTGTGGTTCGCAGATGTTGAACCGTTTTGAGTGCCGCTTGGTCTTGGCAAACGGATGTCCATAAGTCGTTTTCGTTGTAGTTTGTGGTCACAACAGCACTGCTTCTGCTGTAACTGATATGTTTTGAGAGAACGCTCCGAAGACGGTTCTGAATTTATGAACGGTTCGGTTCGAGACTTACGGCTACTTTTGCCGCTGGGAAAGCATCAGTATTTATGCGTATCGGGTTATGCTTTCTGTTCCTGTACGGAAGCATAAATTATTCAAAACCAGTAGAAACTGATACTACAACGGTTTTGTGGGTACGGCGATGTTGGGGTTACGTCGTTGATAAATCGATTTGCGTTAATTCATTACGAATTCAGTCGTTCTTCTGTTCAACCAACCCGGCGTCAGAGTCAGAAGCACACGGGGTTTAATAAAAAGAAGGTAAGAAAAAGCTTGCCCAAGTGTCGAAAAACAAAAACAGCCGAATATTCTATCACTGCCAAAGGATCTCTGGTTCCGAATTCCCCGAAGACATGTACGCTATAAATTACGCAACAAAACGGTCAACAAGCCTCCCCGTCTGTCACCTATCAAATGATGATGTACCAATCTGCTCCGGTCCATGGCGTTGTTTTTTTTCTCAGTTATCCTCTGCCGGTCGTTTTCGAGTTGTTCATACCCGGTTTCCGAGGAAGGCATCGAATTTGTCAAAATATTATCGGTCCAAGGTGCAAACAAAAGCTTCATCCGACCGACCGACCGATTACAATGGACACAAAACACGGTGTGAATGGTTGCAGTAATCGACCTGCCGGGACCCTGCAAGCAAGATGTTGATATGATATGCTGCTGCCGAGAGCTACTAGAGTGCACGCTGGAAGATTATGCTTTATTATGCAAGTTGTACTTCCAGGAACGGATGGCATCGGCTAAGGATGGCTCGATGAACATCAGGAGAGTTGTCACTTATTTTTTCATCCTTAACACGATATCAAGCGGCATTCATCGTTGTCGTTGTCGTCGTCGTCGTCGTTTTCTTGGTAGCAACTTTTAGAAGCGGTTTTTCGTCACTGGGCGTTTGTATTTGCTCTTTCTCTTTCTCTTGGTCTCGAGAGTCTTTCCCGAAGTCGGTAACCCGCGAAGGAACGAGTTACGAGCATCTTGGCGCTTGAAAAATTAAAAATTAAAATAATAATGTACGACGATCGTCCTCACCGAGCAGTACGACAGCGGAATGTTAGCTCATAGCATATTCAACTGTATTTTTTTAACGTCATGTACCCCCGGAATGGAGATTAATGTTGCACGATTCTGGCTCGGTACCTCAAGAGGGAAGCCTCTCTCAGTCTGGTGACGAACAGCAATTGGCTGTTGATGACAAATTTATTCAAATTTATGAAATTGAATTAAATTTTCATCACCCCGCTCGGCAGATAGTTTATAGCTCGTTACTTTGAAGTCGGGAGCTGAATCTTAAGTCGCCACGTCGACGCGACGCGACGCCAACAACATGCGGGATTGCTGTTTGGACCCGCGCAGCTCATTGTGGATTCAAAATGTAAAACCCATGAATGTTGGTTAACTTTCCGAACGGATAATGTAAATAAAAAGAGGTGTTATCTAAGCATTAAAACATCTAACCACTTACTGAACTCATTCCGATTTTCGGTTCCTGCTTTAGAAATATTTAGGTTGAAACTTATATTTTCTGATGATTCCAGTTTGTTTACATGTTTATCATGTTTAAACTTTACACATAATTTTACTGAAAATACATTGTACAGCGTAAGTTTTGCGATTTAGCTGAAACTGTATAACACATGATATTGAATTTAATTTTAATAACGTAAATTTTAAATTCAATCTAAAGAAAAAAGTGTAACCTTTAGTAATTCTACCTTAAAACAAATTGTATCATTACAATTCCACTCGGCAGATGAAAGATAAATTCTCATTTACAATGCCAGGTAATGCAAAACTGTACATGATGATGACAAAAGCTACTTACGGCACTGACAGCGCGTGCATTATTAATTACCCTCACATTTGTAGGGTTTATTTTTTGAACGGTGGCAGCTACCAACACGGTGTTTTTAATTTAAAACGACGCTGATTAACATATGGAAACCATTAACAACCCCGCTGTCGAAACCAATGCGCCAAAGTGATCAAATGTTGTATTTCGAGTCAAATTTATGCCTTTCCATGTATTTCAAAACAATGCTCTGCCGTGCATGTAAAATATGTTATCGATAGGTGATTTATTTTGTGACGTGAATTGTAAGGTTAAATTGGAATTATTGATTATTTTAAATTATAGTAACTATTCATATGGCGTTATTTCCAAAAACAAAAGCTTAATGCTTGCTTTTCAGCCTCTGCACGGTTTGGAAATTGCTAAATGAGCTGCACAAACGATTTTTTTTTACTGGGCGGCTATTTGCTTTGTGTCTTTATCAAAGTGACATCTGCTCTCTGATTCAGTCAAATCTCGAATTCTTCATTAATACTAAATGACAGTCTATCCACTGAAAACCACTTATCGGAAGAATTTGAGCATCTTTGATGTGAGTGCTTCCAAGAAGTTGCTTCTCCGGCTAAGTGATGAACTGCCGCCAATGTGACGCGGCCAGTAAGCAAATTAATTACAAATTCTAGCTCAGTCCTGGCACGGTTGAAATTCAACTTTTTCATGAAGTCGTTATCGGGCACAAACGAAATACGCGACGCATTCAACAAATTATCTCCCATTTATCATCATCACCATTTCCATCGTCATCGCTGGAAGGAACGGGAAGGAGAGCCACGGTGGCAAACGGGACTCGTGCACGGACTCGCGGGGAGGAATTTCGTCCGATACAACATCTCGGAGCCTAATCAAATTCGACAGATTTGCGCTCGATTGCTCACCCGCTCTTGGAAAAATTGTCGCACCTAATTGAGTGACGGCGTGATCACGGGGGGAGAACAAAGCGAAAATTTTTCAGCTAATTATAATTTAATTTGAGCCGGGCGCGACAAAGAAAACCAGAAACGTTTTCCGATTGAAATTTACTTAATTTCTTTGAACTGTTTGCAACACTCAGTCGGTTTTCCCTCTATCTTAATTTAATTATACTTTTGAAATGAAGCTGCTTTCTGCTTCTGCTTTGCGAGCAAAAAGTATCCCCTTCTAATCGATTTCGAATTTTTCGACCGAACGTCTGCTGGAAACTGACGGGAAATGATGCAAAAAATGATTCAAGTGGTTCTTATATTTATTTATAACAAAAAAGGACCAGGTTATTCTCCAATCAACCATATATTACAGAACGAATGAACCTTCGTTAGCTCATTGAAGCAGTTTTTTGTCATGCCTTTCCCCGACAATGTTTATTTTTATTTGGTGTGCATTTGGATGGGTTGGTTGCTTGCAAGAATTGTTCGACTCGATCGTACTTAAGAGTAGGCTGAAAAAACATACAGAACGATAGATTTACCTGGAATCGAATGCTCGGGTTGTTTTGTTATCCAGTTTAACTGAAGAGGAAAAATCTTACGAACGGTGCAATTGTGATGGACTAACAGAAAATTAAAGCAAATCATCCTATTAATTAACTGTGCATACGTTTGTGTGCGCCTATTTTGGTTACAGACAGTCCATTTTCTGAAGAATATAATATTCAAATATAAGTGATATTTTAGTAAGTTATTCGTATAAACCGTCCATCACATGCAGTGCTGAAAACGATTCACGATAAAAATTAAAAATTTGTAATTGGCTTGTACAAACCGAAAAGAATTAACTTTTAAAAAAGGTAAAAGTTACAGTTTAGATAGAAGATCAACTTGCTGACCAATTTATTTTAAACAAACTGCTATCAGATCTGTCTTATAGTGCCAGCCAATTGCGTCAACTTTGACATCTTCGAAACAACTGATCACCGCTGCCACAAAAAAATGGAAAACATCGTGTTGTGCTGACCCTTATGGAATTCCTGATGTTATTTTTTCCGTTGCGCCGAAGCTGCACCACTCTGTTGTATTTTTAACAAATTATTCGCGTAAGGAAAATTTCCGTACATTCGTTCATGTTCCGGGTCTTCAAGGGTGAAGATCACTGAAGTGTCAAAAACTGCCGTGGTATTGCTAGTTTGTCCACCGTCTCCAAATTATTGGAAATCGTGAGCGATGCTTTAATTCGTAGCACTAAACATTACATTTTATCTAATTCGTGGCTGGCCCCTCCGTGAGGACGAATTTACTTAACTTCACTTATAATTGCGTTACTGAAATGGAGAGCACGGTGCAATTAGACGTGTTACACACTGATCTGAAGCTGCCTTCGATCGCATCAATCATCGAATACTGCTTGATAAAATTGATAAGATATCATTGAGTACTTCGCAACAGTTTGCCACATGGTTAACCTCGTATTTGTGCGACAGAGTCTTACAAGAAAACTTGGCTGGAAGATGCCATCCCCGTTCATGAATCAATTTGGTGTGCCGCAAGGCAGTATCCTAGAACTACTGTTGTTCAATGTATTCTTTAACAACGCTGCTTCTGCGCTTGAAAAAGGCTGCAGACTGGTTTATGCTGACGATTACAAAATCTTGCTGACGATTCGTTGCATCAAGGACTGTCAGCGCATTCAACTTCTCGTGGATACGTTTGGTGCAAAGTGAATGATTTGACTATTAGTGCCTCTAAATGCTAGGTTATGACGTTGCACCGACTCCCCAAATCTCCTATAGTTTTCGGCTACAAAATTGACGATCGGTACTGGAAAGGGTTGAACATGTAAATGACCTTGGTGTGATTGTCGATCCGAACCTGGCTTTCGGTAGTCACCGTACAACGATAATTTGCAAAGCGACTCACCAGTTGGAATTTATTGCAAAAATTGGGCGAGATTTTAATAATTCGCACTGGTTTGCACCTTAGTTCGTTCCTTTCTCGAAAATGCGTGCTTAAATTTGACTCCGCATCAACTGTATGCCCGCTCTATGCTCTAGTTTATTATAGATTAGTTCATTAACTCTAATAAGTCAGATGAATTGTAAAAAAGAAAAATACAGAAATTTAATTTTTTTGCATTTACAACTTAATGTCCAATGAAGCCTAACTCAAAATTCAATTCGATTTTTAGTAGAAATTTTACTCTCTGCAAATATCCACTGAAAAGACGCTCTGCATTAATATTAAATGACATTCTATCTACTCGAACTTGTTTTCATCTGCTCGATTCAATTTTCATCTTTGATGCAGAACGTCGCTTTTACCATTAGCTTTCAAGTGCATACCCAATTTAGCCAGTCTAGACTAAAACGTTTCTTGTCCAAACGAATTACGGCGAGACGAGATTGTATTGACAAACCTATATAAGGTAAACAATAAAAATGACATCTCGGAAAAAGTTTTTAGTAATAAAACATATTTTAGAGATAAAAATACACTTTAAAATACGAAATATTTTCTGTCTTCTTGTTATTTTTATCTAAAGAAGTAATTCGTGCATTGAGAAAGACTAAACGTTTTCTTTTGAAGCTACTTTTCAGGAGGAAAATGAATAAATAAAGTCCGGACTCATAGACATTAGGTACGAATTAACTGAATTTTCCACGATAAAATCAAACAATTTTTCACTCGGCAGTTTATTTTTTCGTGCCAACGGTCTACCTATTTCCTCGCCAGTCAAAACACCAGCGCAGCGCCACCTTTCAGGAATGATTAAACCTCTCTAAGCACGGCAGAAATCGATCGACCGCTGCGGCAAACCAATCGCTAACGTCTAATTGAATCAATGCAAATGACTGAAGCTGACGACGTGGTTCTCCGGGAAATTCGCCAATAAGTGGTCAGCCTTCGTGCGTGGCTAAGCGGGCACAGCCAGCGCCAGCAGCAGTACTTTGGAGCAATTGAACTGGAAAATTGCTTCTCAACCAATGCCGCAATGGCGCGCGGCGAATGAGGACTCTTATTAATACACAATTGTGCGTGAAATGATGAAATAAAATTAAGCAGCCATTTGCAGACCTCTTCAGTAGTGCGTTCGTCGTTACTAGCCTCAGCCACGTGGCAAGGATTTAAATTGATGTGTCATTTCAAGCCATTCGGCTTCATTCTCTCTTGGCGAAAAGGACAATTCCAGTGCGGGGTCGTGATTTGAATGTCAAGCCGAGATATGCCATCATCGTCGTCGTCTGTCAAGATATGTAGCTGAGAGTTTTATTTTCTTGATATGAGTACACTTCACAAAAATATGGTTCTGCCGTGCTCGTAAATTCGAAGAAAACTGAAGCTGAACTTTTTCGTTGTTTCGGAATTCAGCAGCGTTCGTAATGTCACCTGCGGATGTTAGCATTTAAGATTTGTTTCCAGTGAGTTTTTACTGCACCACTGATACAATCTGCAAACTGCAAACAAAATGCATGAGACGAACACTGGGTATATCCTTTTTCATGTGAAGTTTTATCGGCGAAATCTCAGTTCCCGCATGGAGATGCATTCAAATCATGCATGCTTACTTGTTCTGCGACAGTGTCTCAAATTTCCGCCCAAATCGGACCCGGGTCACATTTGTTGTTGGCACTACCTGCTGCGGTTTGGTTGCAGAAAAGATTGCTATCGCGAGACAATTCTGTGCTGAATGGTGTTTCCTCCTGTGAGTTGTGCATAAGACGAAATACGAAAGAATATTCATCACCTTTGATCGTTCCAAGAAATCTCACCGGAATCGGTGACAAACAAATTCCACATATTCGATCGTTTCCACTCGATAAGGGGTTTTTACTTTCGATAGACATAGGTTGGCTAGAGGAAGAGAGGCGGAGTATGTTCGAATATGTTTATTCCTCTGCATGCGTGTAGGATCGAATTTGATATGTTAATGCTTTGCTCTGGTACTTCTTTCTGGAAACAAATGCACGACGAAAGCAGATAAGAGAATGTCACTACATAAATAATACAGCGCCACCTCTACGCTCGAATCTTCCACTCCCTTGAGGTAATTCGATCCGGCGTCTCGATGGGAGGTGTGTACCTACGAGTGCTCCATGCTGGAAAGCGATTCGCTCATTTCCGATTCATTGTCGTTGAAAGGTTAACCTAGAACCCACTTTCCCTGCTGGTTCTACTAGTAGGTAAAGTGTAACAAATCAAATCGGTCGATGGCGCCCGACATCATGTATATACTAAACCCACGGAGGTCTTCTACCTACCTTCCTCCGGGAGTGCTGTTTGTTGTTATTATGCTGCAGAGAGGTGTTTTTCTTGTCTAAACAACTTCCCCGGTTGAATTTCGATCCCGTATCTCGCGGTTGCTTGTGATCTTTTCCACACTATGTGAGGTTCTAAAGAAATCGGATTCTTGTTCAGCATCAATTTCAATCTCTATTATTGAATTGCTATTCTTTTCGACGATAGTATGCACAAGAATTATTCACATAACAGTTCGATGCTTATTGGTACAAATTCAATCCAGCATTATTTCTGTTCGTTTAAAATTAGTCATTCAAACTTAACAATCATCTATCTTTAGTAATACTTCAAAGTATAAAACACGTGCAAATTGTTGCCGAAAATGAATTCTCAAATTGCTACGCCCGACCGACGCTGTGCCCGCAATTGGCTCTTCAGATCCACTCAAAATTTTCAAGCACCATCCATATCGGAATTAGCCAAAAAGCGGAGGACAAATATAAAACATTTCACAACAAATCTACTTTACATATAACCACATGAATGAACCCCTTTCAGTGGGATTATCGTGGCGGCATCACATTCGTGCCTTTGGCTAATAGCCTGTATTAGCTTTGGGGTATAATTTTTACCAACGTGAACGCTGCGATACTTAAGCCTTCCAAAAAACCACCATAAGAAGACCTTGGAAAAAAATGAACTGCACGATACTTTTTTCGATAATCAGTAAAAATTAATTCAATTCCAGCTGCGTAACCAACTACAAGATCTTAATGAAATAGAATATCAAATTAAACAAATTTGTTTCGTTCTGAACGTCCCATTCTAAACAAGCCAAGTCAAAAAAAAATTGGAGAACTAAAACGAACTAGCATAGCTAATAAAAATCTTATCAACTTCGCTCTGGCTGCTTTCCCCGTATTACTTCGCAGCCCTTCGGACCGACCTTATCTCGGCGAAACTTCTTAAAATGTAAATACACCGCTGGCTGGCTGCCTCGCTGCATTCAGGGCTCAATATGCCGCGTATATTTACCACTCGCTCGACTCGAAGGGATTCCCCCTCGTTGCGAGTCGGCATGCATGACTAATACCGGCCTATATGTTTCGTAGGATATAAGGCGATTTAGGGGTTCAAAAATCAGCTTAAGGCCGCCGCCGACGGTCGAAATATCCGGCGGTTCTGTTGGGAGATTTCTGATCTCACACGAAGGCCAATTTCGACATGAACTGATGGAATCTACACGCACTCTGGCGTTTTTTATTCTTTCTTCGGTGGAATGGGTTGAACTCCACACTGAGTATAAGTTTCTATTGCTCATTTATGTATATCCCCAAGGCGTAGCAAATCGCTTCGAAATCCATCAACATGTGTCTCGGTGGTAGGTTGGTTACAGTTTCTGGGAAGGGGAAAATTTTTCATTTGCCGTCTGCTGAAAATTTGTCACTTGTCAATGGTGTTTGCTCGCGTTTTTCCGAAGAAATGTTGTTGGTATTCTTTGAGATTTGTACGTCTTCCAGGAAGAAATTCGGCAAGCGCTTGTTTAATGGATGTTGTTCGATTCATGATTAGTTAGCTGGAAACGATTAAAAAGGCAGGGAAAGATTTGTTCTGATTTAAACTGTGGTTTGTATGAATCAATGGTGCCCTTTTATATTAAGTTTAAATATGCTAGAGTTTGTTATTATCATCTTAGAAGAATAATAAAATTGAGTGAAAGTAACGTCGAAACTATTTTTACAGTTACCTTAAACGTTTATTTCGACAGTCACGTCTTTCCACTACGACACTACGATTCATTAGTGTCTGTTTTCGAACTTCGAAACGACTTACAGGCTTCATCAGTGTGTGTTTTCGGTTCGCTATATTTTTGGTATATATCGAAATTTTCCAGTTTATCCATTTAATACATTTTTGTCTCAGATAATTCATCTTTTTTCAAAATATTTTACATCATGACCGTGTATAGTCATATACGAGTAAATAAAAAAGAAAATACACACTCGGAGTTGGTTTTAATCAAGAGACGTGTCAACAACGCACTGCTTATTTCTATTGCACTGACAGAGTATATAACAGTCTATCTTCTCGATAGTAGAAGCAAAGAGCAGTCATACAAAAATAATATCGTCGCATAGGAAGTGTGTGGTGCCTATACGGGGAACGTTAGAGTTGGGAGAATAAAACAAAATTACGCATTAGACTAGTTAATATAACGGGCGGCTGTAGCTTAATAAGTAAAACATTCGCGTGCCAACCGAAAGAGCGTGAGGGCGAGTCCATCTGTCATTGCACAACCCGATGTATTTTTGCTCTATATTGAAAATTTTCAGTCCATTCACTTATCGCATCAAACACTTTCTCCTTCTGCGAAATAGCTTACGTCATGACAGCGTATAGTCATAGTAAATAGTATACCCGAGCAGGAGCGAAGAGCAAAATAATATCAAAATGTGTTATTGGAAATCAAATACATAACTCATATCAAAATTTGATCTTGCTTTGGCTGACATAACGGGTAGCAACTAAAATTTTGGAATTTTTTTTCTCAAGCTGTCAAAACAAGATACATGAACAAGAACTGATTTACCGAAATTAAAGATACATTATCCATTGTTGAAAAAAAAAAGTGTACATTTGAAAACGGTCCGTAATCGGCTGTTCGGCAAAGCTTTCGCTTGACGTCGAAACAGAAGCGTTGTATGGCCTTCATGTCAACTTTGCGAATGCATCTCTTAATTCTACCAATCAACTGTTTGCAATTCGTGGCTCTCCAGTTATTTTTGTACACCAAGGAACTCAAAATCCGGAAGAAATCTTCGATTGGGCGCACCGAGACAGATTTTTCAGGTCGTGGTTCTTGGGTAAAAATGGGATCGAATGGGTATTCAGGAACGATTGTGTTTTTGTGGTGTAATGCGATGATGCTCTATCCGGCCAAAACACGTATTGTCCATCTGCATGATGTTTTTGTAGAAACGGGAACAAAATTTTCACCAAACATTCGTCTGGCGCATCTCAATTGATTGCCAAACCAGAGGGCTTGTTGTTGAAGAATCGAGAAAGAGAACGATGTCCTTCTGCGTCCATAATTTTAGCTGATCTTCCACTACCTTGCTTGCGAATAGTTGTTGGGCAACTTAGGATATGGTAAACAGTCGAAGCCGTAACATATTTGCTTTTTAAATGTTGTACCGTATACTTTTTGCCGAGATTTTTGTTGCAGTTCGTAGAAGTGTACAACGCGCTCCCGAAATGCTTCTTGTTTCGACGCCAGTTTTAGCCAAACTGGGTAAGCATAAAAAAACAAAAAATACTAACAAAAAGAGGAGAGAGAGAGAGAGCTAGCATATACATATTCTCATTTCTCTCTGAGCTCGTTTGTTGTTGAGCATAAGGGCCTCAAAAAAATTCCAAAATTTTAGTTGCCACCCGTTAGTTGGTAAAATAACAAAAAATAACATCAAAATTTTACTCCTTTAAGGCCAAAAGAATAACTACTTGTGTTATTTGAATAACAAAGCAATAACATGACTGTATTCAACGTTTAGAATAACATATTATAGTATTATTAAGGTATTGAATAACAAATGCAGTAGTATATGAATTATAATCTATATGGGTTATAATAGTTATAATAAAAGAGATTTTACTTTAATCAATGAAAAAAAATTGTATGAAATATAGCGAATGTCATTTTAAGGCCAAAATAAGATATGATAACAAAATCAGTTATTCAACTCATCTTACAACCACTGTTTTAAATATTTACTCAATAACAAAATGTGTTATCAACGTATCTCCATATCTATTCAACAACAAAATATACCATTATTACACAGTTTGGTTTTTATGTTATTTTGCTCTTCGCTCCTGCTCGGGTAGTATAGTAAATAGCAAAGTAAGAAATAATTGTATGAAAC
This sequence comes from Sabethes cyaneus, assembly GCF_943734655.1. Taxonomy (NCBI): domain Eukaryota; kingdom Metazoa; phylum Arthropoda; class Insecta; order Diptera; family Culicidae; genus Sabethes; species Sabethes cyaneus. The sequence goes on along the minus strand of NC_071354.1, from coordinate 2,049,053 downwards.
GCTTCTAAAACAAGTGACTATTGCGGTGCAAAATTGAAGCGTTATAAACAAATTTCAAGTTTCATATTAAGACATTAAAGTAGTATTTTTGAAATATATAGTTTTTTCTCCATTATTCCAGACCAGTCGTTGCGTCTCGATTGATGAGCAATACGTGTTTTATTTTTTGGGAAAAATTGATGTTCTGCTAACTTTCCAATGTAATCATCAAAAGTTCACAATGTATTACTGAATGGAAAGAAACAATTTTTTATTATTTAAAAAGATATTATTTTTCTAACCGGACATAAATCAACATCGAATTTTTGGTTGAGGTTAGACAACCGATAAATCCCCTCCAAGCCGCGAAATATTTGCGCACGCGTTTGCCATTCAAATGCGTGCCATGAGTTAGTATCGTCGTTCAATAATTCAAGTTGCGTATTGTCGAAGGAGCATAAAAAAACAAAAACGCTTCCATAAGCCGAAGGTGTTAAATTCACATACATTTTGCTGGTTTATGACAGCGATGAATTGAGTGTACGCCATTTGCGGATGGCCGCCGCGTCGCCGCTTGGTCGTTGGTCGGCTTAGTTGGCGGCCTAATCGTAGTAATCGCCTTTTGTTTCCGTTGGGTTGAGTTATGCTTCTGCTTTTTCGGTTACAACTTTGCGGTTTACCCCGTTTGGCCACCCGTTGCTGACGGCGGATGACGCTGCCTTTGCGTATGTATTTACACTTGCCGCGAAGCAGCACTGCTGTGGTGGCGGTTTTATGTTCACTCCGTTTAGCGATTTATGCACAGTTTCCTCCCACTGAATTGGTTGGTTCGCTAGTAAAATTTTACTTCTTGGCGGTTTTTTTTCTCTCGTTATAGACTGGATTGAACAAATGTGAATGAAGTTATGAGCAGGTTACTGACTAACAGTTTTATTAGATCGTAATAAGATACACTGGACTGGATTGAGGCATTCAAGCCGAGCTTGAGTTATGAAGTGTTTTTATTATTGACTATTACTTATTGCTGTTATTGCATGTGAACATGCATAAATGTCTTATACACGGCAATTTCATGCATATCAATCCAGGACGACGTACTTCCGTCGTACTAAGTTGGATAATAAATACATAAAGATGCATCGTCTTATAAAGAAGCGATTTACAATCGGATTGTGATATATCTTGTGATATGCACTTTACAGTTTGTTACATAAATATAGTCAATGCGCTTTGCTATCGAACCCCAGTTGTTATTGGTTTGGAGCTAGCCAGTAAAAATCTCTAGCAGCATTATCTAAGGTCATCCGTTGCAAAGATGACCTTCACCATCTTTGGCTCGAGCAGCACGATGACCTTAGCGAAACTATAATATTTCGTACAATGAACACCCCGTGCTTAAGTTAATTTACGGCTAAGATAAAAACTTTTTTGCTTTGATAGAATTTCAGTCACGAGTTATATATAGACAATATTCCAAAATATTTGCTATGCCATATAAATACAAAATTTTATGATTGGTAAACACAATCGCTGTCAGATTGAAGTTTGTTTGTTTCTCGAGTTTACCCAAATTCCCTAAAAATGTCATTTGCTTGGTTTATATAGCAATAGTTAACGCTGAAACAAAGTTTCAGTTCACAAAACATCTTTTATGACGTTTCGGTAAATAATGACCTCCTGCCTAACTTTCATCTTTCACTCATTAAAAATACAAGTCAAAAATACAACCGCTCAACAAACATTCTTCATGTTTGCCTTTGGGAGGATAAAAAATCCATTTTCTAGCTAGTCAACTGCTGTGCCTTGACATATTTATTCATCCGTATCCAGATCACGAGGTCGATTGTTCAATCTACTAGCACTGCACGATCCTCCGGCACCGTGCGGCAATCCCCCTGCTAAGTTCTCCAATGCATGCGTACGTACTCTGGAAGTCACTTTCACTCCCCTCTCCCGGAGGCAACTCCCGTTGTAGACGGTGACGACCTTGCGAACACTATCGGCTATTGCATCGTCAATATTTCAACCTCCATCACGCCGCCACCGAAAAGCAATTGATCATAAAATTTCCCACTGGCACTGCCAGCAGTTACAGTAGTGTCATGTTGCATCGAGTAAGTACAAACTGCTGGTCGCAACTCAACCTCCTCTGGTCGTTCGGAGGAAGCAGCAAAAAAAAAAGAACACATCATCGACAGGGGAACTAAACCGCCATCACCACGGAAAAAAGCAATAAAGTCAATGTACCAACACGTGTTCCCTCGCAGCGGAGTGTCGCAGAGCAGAATGTAATATCTCCCATCCAGCCACTCCTTTTGCCCTACGTTATAATATGAAATCGATCAAATTTACTAGATAAACTTCGGATGCTGCACGACTGGCATCAAATTACAATCGATGCACGATGGCTGTGGTTGTTGATGTCCTGCTGAGATTGATGACTAATTGAACGATTTCGGTTCTATGCCGCTTTTTAATCCTAGCAGTATTGTGCACACAACAACCACCAGTGCACTGTCAAAACAGACTGTCAGCGAGATTGGTAGTAAGATGCGTCTATCAATAGGGAAGTTGAAATTGCAAATTGCTGTTTACCCTTAATCAGCTTTCAAAACTACTGCTCAGACCAGAGGGACTGTGCACAATAATTTTCGAACTTTTCCAGGTAGTTGCGCTCGAATCATCCAACCGTTGACATTCAATTAGTGTCAACCTGGTTGGCGGCCAGCTCTATGTTTTTGCGCTTTCGGTTGATTCGCAAAGTAAATAAATGTAGGTTTGTTTTTTCTATCTGCCCCCAACGCGGTTGCGACCACCGATGCGATGGGAAAGCACGCCCGAGAGGTAGGATAATATTGTTTGTCAAAACATGACATAGGATGAAGCTAAACAACGTATCTGGCAGTAAATCGATGACACTGAATTCACATTCAGCGCCTCCCAACTCTTCATGGGTTTCGCTGTTCACTAGGAAGCCCCCGCAAGTCAGCCATGTTATTTACATTTGATTGTGCATATTTTATGCTCGGTGAGTGGTTATTTATTACATTTGGACGAATATAATGACCGGCATTAATCAGCAGCAGTGCATGGGAGAGCTTTAGTTCAAAAACTTTAACCGGTTGAATCGATGTTAGTTCAACCTTTCATCACTCAAATTATCAATGAAAAACATTTCTGCACCAAAATCACAAATATATGCCAAAATCCAGGTTAATCCAGGTGGGTAGCCAGTCCAGCAACGGATTGATGGATCCATCCAGCTGGCAAGGACGCTCGATTTGGAGCAGAGCGCTAGCAGCAACCTACCTTTCACAACTGACAGAAATTTACAGGCTAGCATGTTTGCATTTAATTTATGATGCAACAATGAAATATCGCAAACAGTGGAAAACCGGGCAGCAACGATCATAGTTTTGCGGACATAAATTGTGCTGAAAGCTTTCCCATTGGCTGTTGTTTCGCCGTTTGCCGGATAAATCCAGCGCTTTTTATTTTTATTTTCGACGGGGTAATTTAAATTGCATGCGAAAAAGTTCGCCATCGAAGTTGAGCTTCTGTGTCCGACAAATATGTTAGCTCAGGCGGTTAAACAAGGGAAGAAAAACCTGAAACCGGTGAAATCTGAAAGCCTGGCCTACCCGGTACAATGGACGAACGGGTTTTGCAATTGGAATAATTTTATAGTCGTGTCGTTATCGAAGGTATAAAGTCGGTTCCAGTTAGTATTTGGTCGCTTCTCTCTGGATACTATGGCGTCTTTCGTTGTTGCACCGAGAAATTAATGACCGCGGTTTAAACTAAAAGGATTGTTTAGTTACTGCTCAAATTTTCATCAGGATTGATACACACGATGAAAAATTTTTGGAGATGGGAGACATGAAAAAATTCTACACACTCACGTTAAAACTTCCACGTGGTCAGAAGGATTCCTCACTATAAGGACTCTTGGACAAGGACTATAAGGATTTTTGGAAATTCCAAAAATCAACTGGGAATACCGTGCTCAAACGTTACCGGAAAACATTAGCCTTGAAACACGCAAACCAAACCAAACATAAACGTGGAACATATGACCGGAGAGGTTCACTGCGGCACACAGTACAGTTCGGCGAATCTCAATGCGAGGAGAACTCCGGTTTTGCCATGACAGCGGGATGCTGAAACAGAACCTGGTTGCCAGAAACCGTGCAAGGAAGCTATACGACCAATCTATGATCAAGTGCTCATATACAACTCATGACTGTAAATTATAAAGCAGTACAGATGATTGCAATATTAAGTTATATCTTAATCATATATTCAGGAGTATTAGGTTGCGTGTTATAAAAACCGCTGTATAAAATGCAAGATAGAATTACAAATAATTGTAAAAATTTTCGCACGTATATTGCCTCCACTTTGGTACATATATCTTCTTATATGGCGTGAAATATAACTTTTTCGTTCAGATATGATGTCGCAGATCTCTGTTACTCGAAAAATATTTGGCAGCAGTAGTTTTTAAAATCGACGGAGGGAACAGTATAAGAAAGTAATGAAATAAAGGTGTTGATAGTATCTCAGGGGAGACAAGGCGTGAAAGGGAAAGAGCGGAAAATTAGGTATGACAGGTTCATTAACGCTTATTAAGTTTGTATAACATTTCTTTTTTATATAATCAGGGGGATCCGCATATCGAACCAAGCTGTAATGAGAGCCAATTTTAAGCGGATTCAAACCCAAACTTTTCCCTGTCCCAGGCCCTGTGGATCGCAAATATTGGTGAACTGTTGAACCACAACGAACTGGATAAAAAGAAATTCTGCAACTCGGTGTGATAACCTGAAACGATCTGGAGAAAACAAGCAAAGGGGCTTCAAAAGTGGTGGTTCTTTTTAAACAGAATGCGTAGTTGTCACCGAGAGTCGCGGTGAAAATGGTAGCAGATTCGCAGTTCTACGTCAATAAGGCAGATAGAGAAGAGGTTGATGATTTTTAAGTCCTCCTACGGAAGAGAAATTGAGTTCGAATCCGGTTGTAATTGCCTGCAATTATAGCTTGGTTCGATCAGTGGATACCCCAGCTTGGGTGAAGAGGAACGGTATTCAACTTCTTAAGCAGTGCTTTGATGACCTTCCCTTACCTAATTTAGCGCTCTTTCCACTTCACGCCTTGTCCCATTCTCCCAACACCTTTGTTTCATTACTTTTTTCTACCGTTCCCTCCATTGGTTGTAAAAACTACCGTTATAAAAATTAATTATGTGTCTGACCACATTAAAGGTCAAGAAAAAACACGATTGCCAGGTCATAATCTAATCAACTACTTCTAGGTTGCAAATACATCCAAAAATTCTGAATTCCTTCAAAAAATCCTAAGATAGTTTTGATAATACTGCCTTAACTAATTTAAAGAAAATAGACAGCTTAGTGGCAGGGTTGCCACATGCGCAGATTATTCTGTGCGTTGCAGATATTTGAAAAAAATCGCCTGTACAGAATCTGTTTGCATAGAATACAGATTTTCGCCAATTACAAAAATTAAACAGATTTTTGAGATTTTTCAATGAAAATGAAAGAAACAGAAATAGTCCGCAAAAGAACTCTTCGTCTCTTTCACTCTCATTGTTATGCATTGAACAGATTTTTGTACAGATAGGGTATGTTGCTACATCGTCGTAATTGCCTATTCCCGTCCTATCCAACACAAATTATTAAAAATATCAGCATTTTTATGACACACAATGCAAAACTAGTTATTTCCTAATATTTTAGTTAGTTGTCTATCATACGCAATCAATCAAAGTGAGCTGAGATCTATTTAATGCTTTTTATCATTAAAGAAGTCCTACCAGCCAAATTTCCTACGTTTTTTCGTGCGACGAATAAAACAATGTCAACTAATCGTGCTAATTTCCGTCATTCATAAATGAAAATAACTCACGCAAGGCATTGTCGTTATTCTACAGCCAGAAAAACTTGCCTGACCTGCAGAAATTTTGTAGAATAACATTTGTCATGCCGTCCTACACAAATACATGCGCGTTAGCTTCGTAAACATTGTTGTGATTTTTAGTTAGGACGATGAAAAATTTTGTTGGACGGATTTTAAAACGGTACGACGAATTTTAGCAATAAAATCAGTTGCGTAATTTCAATAATATGCTTTAATAGTCGCTTTTCAGTGATTTCAAAGTTCACGGATCGGAAGGTAAGTGTGTTTTAGTCAAATCAGTACAAGAACTTTTGGAGTATTCACTAAATCCATCCAGCAAATGATGAAAATTAGAATGGCTTTCCTTATTACGACGGGAATTAGAAAAAGACCCTATTTTTCCTCGCTGCACAGATGACCAGAATTTTCCGCCACAAAACACAAAATTATATGTGGCATCTCTGCTTAATGGTGTAATTGGTTAAACAACACACTCGACTAAAGATTGAGGGCTGTGAGTTCGACTCTATATTTTTGGCCTAATATCAAGAATTTTTCAGTTTGTCTAAATCTACATTTTTCGCATTAAGCATTTATTCTTCCCCAACAAAAATTGTTTTTAGATTCAATTGCGTTTATTTAAATTCCAAATAATCTGCGAATGATATAAGAATATGAACACATCTGTCACTTGTTGGTTGATCCATCGAAGTGAGAAATACATGCAAATGATTGCAAACAAGTCTCGGTGTTGTTCGCAAAGCAAATATAGTTCTAACTAATGGTTTCTGACAGCGAAATTTGTCGCGAACAGAAAAGATCTTTCGGAATCAATGATACATAAATTTCAGTTTTTTGCTATTTTCGTTCTCACAGTTCTCAAATTCGGTGCAATGCTAAATTATATTCATAACATCATTCACAAATTAAAAGAAGTTCCTGCAGCCCGTTCGAATGATCGACATCGCTCAGACCCAGGGTCGGCTTTATCACACACGCCCGCCACGCCGCCGTAGCACTCGCGCGGGAAGCAAGAAACACATTAGCACGTCCTTCGTTGGGAAGGCGCGTCCGTCGTCTGCAACCGGCCGAAACTATCAGCAATTAATCATCGCCTACTTAACATTCACCTATCGTCGAACAACGTGTAAGAGATTGATCACTGATTAGAATCCGAGTGAAAAGTCAGAATTCTTTATTTTTTTCTTCTTTTAGCTTCTCGGCGTAGTTTTCAGGTTTCAACCTAAAGACCTCCGATGAACGCGGCCAGATAAAAACAAAACAGTCATTAGAAGAAAAATGACTCTTCAAGCTCCGACTCGGAGACTCTGTTTTGACGGACCTGAAAATGACTGACTGATAGAGATAGACTTCTGAATTAAATCCTATTAATCATTCCCTGGCTGCCCGAGCAGTTCGCTCTGGACGCAGTGCAAACCGCAGCCAAACGAGAAAAACCCGGACGGTAAAAAACTGATTTTTATCATTTAATTAAAAATGAACTGCTTGAAAACAGACGTCGGTCGTGTACCGTTCTCCGCTGTCTCGTTTCGGTCATTTAATTAGAACGTGAATAATTTACTGAAATAGATACTGAATAAAAAGGACACTTCTAGTTTTACTTGCAACGGACACGGCACATCGGAAAAAGTGTCCTTTTCTTCCCGAGCGGCCTCCGTGACGGGTAAACCAGGCCAACCATGCATTGTCGTCCATCCGGCGGTGGTAGCAGATTTCATCTCACTTCATCAAATAATCATTCAGGACTACCGGAGCGAAACAAATCAAATTCGCCGGACAAAGGCCGAATGGACGGAACAGTTCGCTCTGAATCATGCGGGGAGACAAAAATTCACTTGTTTCGCTTGACCGGCGGCAGCTGCGAAGCCAAAATCGCATTACTGCTTCATTAATTTACCATCTCGCATCAAATATAGGACTGAGGCGCAATATTCGACACACATTCACATAACAACTTATGCCCGAAGAAGGACGACTGAGGTCCGGGGGCAGATGAAGATGTTACCAACGTCCGTTCAGAAATTCATTCGACCGCATCCAAACGCAATAGCGTTGTCTTCTTTTCCGCTCGTCGACTGTCAATCCATCCTGCAGCAGCGATTCCGTTGGGTGGACCGAATCAAATTGAATGGTTGTCCGTAATCTATCGACTTTTTGACTTACATCACCAGGCATCCCGGGCATCAATTGCGAAGAATGCCATATACCTACCTATCTATTCGGGATGCGTGAATAATTTTCCTGTCTAATTTTTGTTCTACGCTGCACCGGCAGGTGTTGGCGCTATTGGAGCTGTTACGTGAAATTCACCATCTTATTTATCGTAGCTTGTTGAGTACAAAATTTAAGCAGAGCTTATGTGAACAATATTGAACCCTTCAGTAGGAATTTTGATAGTCCATTCTACATTGTCAGCATTTTCCGTTTACAATAGAGGCTTCTGATTCACCCCTTTTTAAAAATACATCATGCAGTCGAGAGTACGTCCATGCTCAACCAAATTATGTTATTTATGAACTCGAAACTGGTTCTTCAAGCGCTGAATTGCAAAACTTCACTACAATCGAGAGGGATTCAGACTGATACTGCACATTAAGCATTCAGCGGAACGCAGGACCTTTGATTGTGGCTTAAAGTGACAGGATTATGAAATTTTACGCCCAACCGGAAGCAAGGAACGTTGGTCATTGCGGTGGCTACGATGATGCGGCGTATTTTTTCACCCGTTCATTACATACGAGTGCTAATTTGCATCTAAATTAGCTGCACGTGCATCAGTAAGTCCTGAAGTTGGAGGTGAATTTTTCGATATGTGATAACGGGTTGAGCGGTGCGCCCAGAGGCTGTGGTCCGTGGCTTATCGCTGTTGTTGTTTGATGTGAAAATTTGTATTTGCTCGGATGTGCCGTTCGCGTGGGGAAAATAGTTTAATCAGGTTAGCCCTTTCCGGCGGACTTTGTGCCCCGGGATTGGTGGTATCAACAGTAAACAGGCAATTTAAGCATTTTATTGTTTACATTTTCAGTATTTTTTCAAGAGGGTGCGATCATGAATCTTTAAATTTTATGGAAGAAGACAAGAAATAATAAATTTTCCGTTTCTTTTGTTAAAATATACTAGTTTTTCATTTAATAAACTTTAATAGCTGTCATCACGAAATTTGTAAAAGATGTTACTAATTCAAGCATTTTTATTACATTGACTGTGATACTTGCATGTTACTTTAGCTAGATATGAATTTGGTGTATCAGTCGGTTAAAAATAATTTGAATTCGGCCTCGTAACAACTCAATAACTGTAACATAACGTTTGATTTGCCTTGTACGCTCATCAATGAAAATTGTGGTTCGTTTACGATAATTGACAGTTATATGAATCCGAAATTGACTCCAAAAATGTACCAATCCCGATATGATGTAAGTTCATTAACAGTATTCATTCCCGGAATCATCAAACGCCCACATAATCAAATGAAGTTTTCATCACCATTATCCCGTCGGCTGATGATGTATGCCCTATTTCGGGAAGTGAATAACAAAGCTTAAAGTCATGACAGTTGCTTTTAGTGGATTTCAATAGACTAGACAACTAAAATCAAATCACACCATCACAAGTAATCTGGTTCGAGATTTAAAAATGCACTTAACGGGAGGATCTCGCATTTAACGATTCTCAATTTAAGAATCAGCAGTAGGAGAAAATCCGAGAAGGACCGTCCTAGAGCAAAATGCTAAAATATACGAGCAGAAGCAGTATCCCATAAAACGTCATAAAAGAGCACTTAATTTTAAATTGAACTTCCTCGTCTCGAGGTCGACTGACATACGGAAGGCCAGAGCAATCGGTTCAGAGTCATATGTTACAGACGATAGCCGAGACTTGCTGCAACAGTTATTGCGACAATCCAGTTAGGGTCATTCGTTGGTTATTCACGGGTTTATGATATTAAAGTTTATGCTAGGTGCTTTATTTGTACCTGAATAACTGTTCTCCATTAAAAAAGTTATGATACAAAACAAAACAACGTGAAACTACTAAATTTTATTTTGCTATCGGGAGCAACCAATGTCGATCTGAATATATCGATAATCACATTCCAGCCATTTTCATTCTCCGATACCTACTTAACGACATGACAGATGTGGCATACCACAAATATACTTCCATCTTTTCCCCATAACTCACTCGAAAAATCAATTAAAACCAATAAACTAAACTTATTACCCCTTTCGGTCCGGGTACCGTTTCCCAGCCAACCATCGAAGGTCAAAACCGAACCATTTTTACTACGGCAACTTCAGCATCAAAAGCCGCACCCAAACTGAATGATCGATCCCTTTTAAAACCCAAAGGATAGTGGCGAGCATTTCCTTAATCTACTCCTGCAGCCTTATGCGGAATCCGATAGATTATGGAAGGGGGTGCAGGAAAAAGGGTTTAACGACGTTTCACTCGGCCAGAGCAAAACTCACCCCGATAAGGGCTAAAGTGCATCGTCTGATACGGAACCATTAATTAAGAGATATGGCCGTAGGGACCGTCTGACTATAAACCAGCTGAAGGCAGAGTTTCGGAACGAAATATGATTAATTTGGAGTTTTATCCCTTTTTATCATTTGGGTTTTGCACTTTGACGGCGAGGATGGTCTATCATTGCTTGAATGGGTGGTGATTAAAACGGGAGGGAGCACAGGGTGCTGTTCGAACAGACAGAGAGAGGTGTAATGAAAACAAAAACAGCGATGAACACACAACTGTCTGTCTGGCAGCCGATGCCCCTGGCAAACTATAATGAAAGTGAAAACACCCAAGGGAAAACTTTTCGATGAAAATGCAAGTAATCGTGCAGAATGGTTTTATGGTCGAAATTTTTCATTCCCTGTTTTCGATATGCACTGAATGCTAAAACTAAACCAATTTGATCCATATTCATACATTGTGAAAATCTTGTTAATATTCGGTAATTGCAGTTTAGAAACTTGTGGAACAAACTTTATGAAGACTGTTGTTATTTTCTAAATTCTAGAAATGGTTGAATTACAGTTTGAAACTTTTTCCATGCTTCCAACTGACTGATATGCAATAATAAAATTACCACAAACAATGCGATGTCACACAGTCAGACAGCATACAACCGTTCAAAACCAGACAATCCGGTCACATTTTTCCCGCGTGCAGTCATCTGCCTGCCTATAGTTGTTAATAAAATTATTCCAGCTCACCATTTGCGTACGATGATTGGCTGTGATTACCGCAAAAAGTAGAGTTGTGAGAGTCGCAAACGGTCCCGGTGGCCGTGGATAATTTGCATTTAAAAGGGAAATGTTCGGCGCGTGAAAGCGCCAAGGGAATTAGTTCGTGAGGGTTCACAAAACGGAGGGGTAGGCACGACGACGGTAGCGGTTCAATCACATTATGCTGAAATTATCCTTGGGGGATAATAGCTTTGCTGGAATAATGCTATGGATGATTTTTCCTGTTTTTTTTTGTAACGTTTTTATAGTACTTCAAAGATCTGGTAAAAATTTAAACAGCTTTTAGCAACTTTTGTTCTTTAATGTTCGAAGTGAAAATGAATAATTTATGAAACGTTGAAGGTTTTAAAAATTAAACGCAATTCTTATTCACAGAAACGGCTAACTAATCAAAGCAAAATTATTATTCTTGATCATTTTGAATACCTTGATAGCTACTTGTCGTAAAATGACGAAAGGGCGAACCCCCATTTGGCTGAGTCTCGGTAGGCTCAACATGAAAAACGATTTTTTTTTCGGAATGCCTGAATAACTATTAAAAAAAATTAATTGGAAAGCAGTTCTAAGGTTCGAGGCATATTTACCATGTCAGTAGCAAATGTTTCCTAGATGATTCAGGGCGAGACGGCCGCAGCCGGCGGTTGGTCACCCACCAGTGGAAGCACCAGCCACTTACGCAATTTCAGGCCCGTGAATATTTTTGCTTTTCGTGAAAGCTTCTCGAAGTTAACATAGTTAGCACACACTTTATTCTGAGGGATTTCGTCTTAAGACCAAACAATAGCTAAACTGTTCATATTTCCGATACTTTGTTCCAGACAAAGAAATGGAGTTGATTAAAATTCAGTGATGGTGTGGTTGATTTTTCAGTGGTGATAAAAGTCAGTAGATTTTTCGAGTACCACTACATTTAATACTATCTTTTTTCTTATGAGCCTTGTGAACATGAGTCATTTCTTGCGATACATATTCTTGACGTGTTTAACTGATTTCATTCAATACAGGTCGGACTCGATTATTCGGGTGAAAAAAAATTATAATGTTAAACACGTTTTGACCGTAAACACATTTTAAAAAACCTATTTACAATTTTTTTTCAGTCTTCCCGAATACTCATGACTATTTTGCTGTCAGCCAAATATTTTCTTAAGCACTCGATTCACTATGACTCTTTTTTTCTACTTTTTCCATTTTGTCTTCCTCAATTTTTTTGGTTCTGTGTTGTTCATGCTTTCTATTTCTCGTTTTGTATCTGGTTTTGTTGTTTTCTATTTCTTACTCTTGTTTCCTGTTGTGTTACTTTTGTTTTCTCTTGTGTTACTCTCTCTCTCTCCCGCTCTCTCTCGCATATACACGCACACACACTATCTCTCTCTTACTCCCTCACGCTTTCCTCTTAGTCCTCTAAAAAAATTCCAACTTCAAGGCCAGTTTCAGGTCCAGTTATAAATTTATTTCAAGCTTAATTTCAAACTTACAAGCAAATTCAATTCAAATTTCAAGCTCAATTTCAACACTGATTTCCAGTCCAATTTTATGACTAGTTTTAAGTGCAATATAAATTCATTTTGTATCCAATTTCAATCCCTACTTTAAGTTACAATTAAAGTCCCAGCCAGCACTAACTCGTACAGTACAGTAAAGTACACAAATTATCGTAAATAATGTTAATAAAATCAGAATCGCAACTAATGCTTAATAAAGTGCGCCCAAGTTGATTTTTAGTCGTACATAATGACAGTATCTGACATACATACGATATTCAGCATAGAATCGTATAGCAGTACGAAGTGAGTCGGGCTTAATCGGATATTATCGTATATAATTACTTATATAGGTGAACCGCGTATATTTATTCCTCATCACGTATATTGCCTCCAAAATAGTACGAATTTGGCAGTTTTGCCGCATCAAATACGATTTATTAACTTGTATATATGTACGTAATGCTGATTTTTAACTTTTTTATACATATAAAAATGCTAGCTGGGGTCTAATTTCAACTTGTATTTTAAATCCAACTTCAAGTCTAATTTCAAGTCCGATTTCTAATCTAGTTTTAAGTCCAATTTGAAACCATTGTAAGTCCAACTTGATACTTGAAGTTTAGTGATGGTAGAAAATTCCAAAGAAAAGTCGGAAAATCATGTTCCAAAGGTAGTCTGTCTTCTACTGCTCTCCAGAAGAAAAAAAAAACAAAAAAGAAAAAAATGAGACATAAGGAGAAAAAACGGAAAAAATATAAAGGAAAACATGACAAAAACTGAACAAACGGGATAGAAAGGAGTAAAAGTATGAAAACTGGCATTAAAAAAGCCACACGAAAGAAAAAACGTGACAAAACTGGAGGGAATACGAGACATAAAGAGAGAAAAAAAGGAAAAGAAGAAAACGGGAGAAAGAAAGGGAAAACGAGGCAAAAAACGTTGAAACTAGACAGAAAAAAATGACAAACCAAAGAAAATGAAAGAAAAGAAGGAAAAACCATAAAGAAAGTGTAGTAAACGAGAAAGTATGTAAGGGCAAACTGGAAAAAGGAGATAAAACGGAACAAAAAGGAAAGAAATCGAAACGGAACAAGAAACCAGATAGGAAAAAAGGAAAAATAGGTGTGTAAACGGGAATAAACAGAAGAAAATAGACGAAAAACGGATTCAGAACTCGAAAAAGCGCGAAAAACGGATTAGAAAACATGGTCTACATTTGTTTGACGACAAATAAATAAATTAAAAAAAGAAGAAAAAACGAACAGAGAAAGTGTTTGAAGTGAAAGCAAAAACTAGCTAAGAAAAAACAGACTAAAGAAGAAGAGAAAAAGAAAGAAAATAAGACGAAAATCGGGAGAAGAGAAAAGACATCCTGCGGGGAAAAAGAAAAAACAAGGTAAAAACAGAATGAACGCAAACAAACAGGATAACTGAAGTAGGATAAACCAAACAGACGAAAAACAAGGGAACAAACAAGAGAGGAAAAACGGGTGTAAAATGAGAGCAGAAATAACGTATAGAAAAGGAGTAAAACCGGAACAAAAAGTGTAAAAATGCGATTGGAAAAGAAACTGGAAAGAATGGAACAGGAAAGAGGTAAAACGCGTGGCACAAAATGTCAATCCTAATTTCAAGTAAAACTTCGTGTCTAACTTCGTGTCCATTTCCAATCTCCAAGTCCAAATTAGTCTAAATTCAAGTCTAATTTGATTCCATTTTACCGTTAAATTGTAATCTCTGATTTCACACAAATTTCTGCATAACTCGAGAAGTAATTAAGCAAATGGAACCAAATTTGACATGTAAGGGGTTTTGAAGGCAGGAATTTTTTTATGATGATTTGAGACCCCTCACCCCTGTGGTAGGGGGATAAGGACTCTCATACAAATAAAACGAAAATTTTTCGGTACTCAAAAACTAATCGAACTCGAGAAATTTTAGACTCTTTCATAAAACATTAATCAATAACAAGACTACCAAAAACTATCAATAGTAACATTAGATAATTCAGCGCGAGATAGCCACAGGCCGTGAGTGTTGCCAGCGACCTGCCGTCGGAAGCGCCGGCCACTGCGGGAGGCACCCCTCCGTAGAGATCGCCTCTATCTAGGTTTATTTATTTTCCTAGATATACTGACCTTTATTACTTTCCTTCAGTTGGTCATCCCTGCGAAATGGTACTTTCTACGAGAAGATTTTCCGTGAAATGGTACATCCTGCGTAAGGTTTTTCGCGAAATGGTATTCTGCGAAATGGTTTGTAGTGATGGCGAATATTTAAATGCTATCCGCTTTATTTTATCAGGCTGAGCGATGGGGGGAGTTGTTTTCTACTTTACTGTGAGAAAATTTTGTATATTAAAACACCCATGAACTCCTCAGAAACTTGCAAAACTCGAGATTGTGACAAAGGTCATCCGAGATTCACGATTTATGTACAACACAGTTTAATTTGTGGCAATACGAAGTTTGTCAGGTCAGCTAGTATTAAATAAAGCTTCAAGCTCAAATTAGTGCAAATACAAATCTACTTTGATGTCCTATGTGAAGCCCGATTTCAAGTTCAATGTCAACTTTTAATTTTAAATCCAATTGCACCCGAAAGTCAGAAGTTTTCAACCTAATCGGCCAATATTTTTGTGATAAGTAGTAACGGATTCACGATCTTCGGATTACTCCGTTTTTCCGGGCTAACACATTCTTCTGAAAGGTCAAGTATCCCACTTTTCATCCGCTTGTAAAAGAAATAGTATCAAAAGACTTTTAAATTCGACCGAATTGCCTAATCGAGATTAGAGATCTTAAGCTACAAACGGACATTGAACTAAAAAGATCGACAGTAAGGTTGGACTTTCATTCCATTACAACTTGCGTAATCGGTTCAGTTATTTTTTCTGGAATGAAATAATTGCAATAGCTGTAAATTCTAATTCCTAAATAACGTCCTGTTTGTGTTGGTTAGTTAAAATAAGACAATTCTTTCTGCAGTGTAAACTATAACATTTTAAAACTTATTCAACGTCGCTGAAATTTACCTGTTTGTGTAAAAATTGAATTTGTCAATGATTTTCCAACATTGTCGATTAACCAACAATCCAGGCTGCTTCAAATTGAAGCTACATTCCAGCTGCGTTCAACATAGCTTCCCATCGGCCAAATCCTTTTTGAATAATCAAAAGAGAATCTCCGAAAATCTTTATTGCGTTCCTACGGTCCAGAAAAGCATACCTCTCTACGTTTACGGTGCGGATAATCCTTTTTGAATTGGTACGACTATATGTAACCTACCTCAAGCCAGGCTTCGTTGGAATCCGTCCCGAATATTTGAGAGGACTGTTATTACTGCCCGTAAAAAGTTGAAAAATATTTACCCAATTATGGTGCCTTCCAATACCCGACAAACGAATTGAAAAAATAAAAAAATCCAACTTCGTCTCAATAATAGGATTACCGTTCGCTGGTGGCCTGTTCGGAAAATGCAAAAATTTTAAATCCCTCCGGTGGCACAACAAACGCGAACAAATCCTGCCTTGCAAAGCCCTACTGATCTACCGGGCCCCTCTAATTTGCACGTGACAATAACGGATCACTGGCTGCAAATAAAAACAATAATCCTCGGAACGAACGACTCGGTTTACGTCCCACCCTACCGCGCGTTTTCTCCTGAACCAATTCCGTTCAGCTTTTCATTAATTTCCATTCCGCCCCGGTTCCTGTCCTGTAACTAATGATAATTGGCCAATTATGTAAATTCGTATACCTTGACAGGTTCTCTCGCTTGCGTAGTCAACGTCGTCGGCGTCGTTGTCGCAGTCTTTTGTTATTCGCAAGCCACGCGCTCGAAAGCACACAAACAACAGGTATCCGTTCCGTTGCCCAGTTCGGTCCAGGTGCCGGTCGGTCATTTCATACTGATACTGATCTGTTGGGACGAACTCCTACTGGGTGACACTGTGACGGCTGCTGTCAATTACCTTTATCCTTACCGACTGTGGTGCTGTTGATTCATTCGGATTAAAAATACACGCCGGTAACCTGAATTTTCCACCGGCACCGTTCGGCCGATGCTGCAATTCGGAATGTGTACGTAAACTAGCAGCTTCACAGGCCGGGCGGCATTCTACTCCCAGCAGGGATTTGATATTGTTTTCCTTCCGTTGATCGGTACCGATTGTCCGAAGCTCAACTCATTAAGCGGAGGATTGGAGCCGCTTAAGCGACGTTTGGGACTTTGAACCGTTATTACATTGCATTGCAATGGGCAGACCTGATGTGGCGATAAAGCTTCACAATATTTTTGAGCTTTTGCTTCGATTGTCATAGAAGCCAACGTGTACAAAAGAATTCCAAAATTTATGGTCACACATATCATTCGATATGTTTTTAGTTACTGAACGAGTTAGAAGGCATTTCAGCTTGAACATATTTATCAAATCGATTGGAATCTAATCTTTGATATATTGCAATTAAAACGATGTCTACATCTAGGTAGAGGATCTTTTAATCTAGTATTGTTATATAAATCTCTCTTCGGAAATCATACGAAATGCTCATACAATGTTACCTGGTGGACCTAGTACTTTTGCTACTTAACCTAGAAGCACGCTCTGCACATACAATCCAATCGATAACTGGGGAAAAAGAGGTAAATTTCATATGGAGTTTACGGTCGCAATGCAATGCTTAAACAAGGCTAAGGAGGATAAGCTCTTTTCATGTTCCTTCATTCCGAAGCGCAACAAACTATATACCTCCTCGTCTGCTACTGTTCTGCAACGAACAAAGACTAACAAGCAAAGAAAATTTGTTTTTGTTTGTTACATGTATGTAGTTCGAGTGTATTCATACTCTTAAATCATAGCCATGAACATGTAGCCGAGAGGTAGCAGAAGCTGCTCTGCACTGAATCAAGGTTAATCCTTTGCCAGGCCGGGTGATTTTCTGCAATTAGGAAAGGATTCAGTCACGTTCAATCATTCGGTTGGCCAGCCGCCCCGAAGGAGTGAATGAAATTCCTACCTTTAGTAGCTCACCGGCTTACCGTGGTCTGTTGTGCCCTAGGGGAAAGGATTTCTCAATTATTCGGAAAATTGCCTCATTGCTTGACTGTGTCGACAGCTGATGAAATCATGATTAATTTTTTTTTGCTCTTCTCTCGCTTATGCTCAATTTGTTCGATATTATCAGCCTGACTGCACCCGAGTTTAGACGATTGAAGGTAATTTTGCGAACTTTTTTTCCTTTTGAAGCATAAATAGAGGAAATCGGAAAGGTTGTTCAATGTTGGGCAATGGATTAAAATTCAACAAAGTTGATTAAATCGTCTGAAATGTATATTGTACTGCCATACAATGTCTTAAACCATTTTCTGCTGCTCTCCGTCTGTTGAGATCCAAATGCCAAGCCACGTCCAAAGCATTATGCTGCTACCACAGGACATCAAACTTATTATTTAATAAAATAACAACGGGACAACAATTACTAACTTGTCGGCAACATTTCGGTCGTGGTTACAAAACGATCCCCCCGGGGAAAATCATCTGCGATGAGTACTCTCTTTGAAGTAGAGCAAGGCAGTATTTTTTTTCTTATTTAATTTCCTCGTATTTTCAAGTCGTTGGTTTCTAATTAAATTACCCGCACTGTGGCATCAATTGCCGTCACGCTGAGTGAAGAAATGATGGGCTCCCGCACAAGGCAATCTGTCGTACGCAATGGTTCGTCATAGAGTACTGTTTTGAGGAATCGGAAGAGATAAATTTTAAGTGTTGATTTTTATTGAAGATTTCAAAATTTTGTAGTTACGTTTTACATGTTTTTTTTTTCTGTTTGTAATTCACAAACAGATCAGAGTTCATACTCACATCTCGGTATTTTTTTAATAATTGCTTCTAAGTCTTTTAAAAAAATATATGTAAACCTATGCTCATTTTTAAAGATAGATTCCACTTGAAGTTAAGTTTTTGTAAAACAAAGCTTCAACTAAACAAAATTCTCCCAAATGATGTTATCATAAGATTAAGATAGTTTCTTATATTACACATTACCAATCACTCGGAAAACAGAACCACCCAAGTTTGCTGAGTCATCGTTGTGGAAAGTTAGAATTTTTGTCAAAATAGCTTGGGTAAACTTTTCACATTTGGCAAGCATTACGTAGGTCTCCGAATTCTACCACCGATGAAGCCATTAGTGTCGTGAGCGAAATGGGCAAGCTTTCTGGTTGCCACCTAATTTACGGCTTCATTATGGCGCACGCAAGAGAGCTTTGCCCCCACATGAGCTGACCAGAGCGACGGGTCCGAAGTTTGTGCGGGTGCAAAATGGTACTAATAAAGTCATACTTTTAACGACACTAAGCCTAACGAGTCGCTCGCCGTAAGCAACACGATTTGGCCGGTACAGTGAGTGGGACGATAGATCGCTGACAAATCGAACCCCGCCGATTATGATTCACGATCGATAGATCCCGAAGCGCATTTAAATGAGCAGCATCAGTTCTCAAAAAGATCTATGGGGCTGGCAAATCAGGAGCGGCACCGTAAAGCAATAAAATCGTGATTGTTTTGACATATGAAAACATAAACTTTTATTGGTAGTAATTGAAGTTTCACACTTATTGAGGACGAAGCTCTGCGATTGCTCTAAAGCGTGGGGGTGGAGGCGGCTAACATGTCATCAACGTGTCAAACACGCGTTTTGGTGGGTGATAATTCTTCCATTCAGATATGAAAGTGGGTACCAACAACCAACTGGCATCTGTTAGTGATTATTAAACGAACGACGATTGTTCCCGAGTCGACTTCGTGAGTGATTTCGAACAGCTTGGCTTCAGATGACACGACAGGCAATATTAAACCCTTGAGAAATGAACGAATCCTACCACGCAGCAGACTGCTGGAACCGTGTTATTATTACTTTCTTATGTGCCAGTCTTGCTACGGTGTGGCGCTGATGACGCGACCCCCGGAGGAAGAGTGAAAATGAAGTAAATATTGTTTTCAGTAACTCGTTCGAATGTTTTTGCGTTGTTTTCCCTTCTCGTACACATCACTTGCAAGCCCGAGGGGGTGGATAACGAGACCGAGCTCAGCAGTCAACTTCCAAGATGTTGTTTCCTACCTCGCTTGACAGGTTGCAATTATATGGACTTCCATTGTGATTGGAGCAACAGTTTTGATGCAGTAATGGAATCTATTGTACGACTCGGGAACAATTTGAGCATAATGAAATAATATTTACAACATTCGCAGAAATTAAATCCTTTCCATTGAACCGACCTAATGTGCACGACTTCCTGTTGCACTCGTTTACAATCGTAAGCGATAAGTACTTTGTGAAAATGTGAAAACATTTACAGCTTTTCCTTCAGGATATGTTCAGCTACTGGTTCCAGGCCATTTTTGTAAGTAATGCTCCTTGTTTTCAAGCTGGTAGTGCTAATGTGCTATTTTCCAAATTTAATGCCGGCCAGCGGCACAGTCGGGAGCCAATTCTCACAGTCACCTATTCAAGCGGTTCACGATGAGCGCCACACATTCGGGCGGCTTTAACCCGGTGAAAGCACAGTTGGGTTCCGACATTCATTGGACAGAATATGTGGGACCGCAAACAAATCCCACGTTCATCCGTGTGGGAAGGAGTAGAAAAAAATCGATCCTGCCTTCATCGTTAAAACTGGTTAACTGCTACATGCAGGCTGGATGGTTTTACGTAAATCTGCATCGCTTTGCTATGAGTAATTGAGCTCACCCTCTAGTTTATGTTGACTTTTAGACTTTTGTCACACATTTAGTAGGTATAATAATCATGTTCAACTATATAGCCGCCACTTCCCATAGGGGAAACAGGTTTTAGAGGAAGTGGAAAAATCATTAATCAATCGACATTACCACATCATCGAGGACCCCCTGAATCGACAATGATATTGATTTTGTTGAGAAAAATTTAAAATTTCACACCATATTCCACGACGAATGATTAATGAGCTGTACAGTAAGCCGACCTCCAGCAGGAGCAAAAACAGTGCCAGCCAACAGAAGCAGAACTCGATGAGGGCGAGACAGCAGAGGAAGTGAATATTTACCAACTGGATTAAATTAGATCTGATCTTCTTCCGTTCCAATTTAAACGTTGTTTTTTGATGAACCGTTCTTTCCGCTCGTAATTTTGCAAGATTTGTTTGTACAAGAGTTATGGAAGTAATAATCCACTCTGCTAAGACCCAACGCAAACAACCCCTACTCAGAGCCGGTGCGCCGCTATACGAAAGGCCAACGATGAGGGTGTGAAAAAGGCTTACATGTGCACCCTCAACTCAACCAAGGAAAATATGCACGCAGTTTGTATGACGAATTCAAATTTTCTCTCTTTCACCCGCACACTCATCTCTATACCCACTTTTGCCAGTCAGCTAAAGTTCGCAGTTCGTTCCTGGAAAGTTTTGCAATCTACCAAATGGAAAGCAGAATTACAACGAAAAAACAAACGAGATGTTGTTGATGAGACCTCTCAAAATCATCTAATGTTGTTTACTTACTTAACTACACATCTCGAAAGATTTCGCGAATTGGAATTGAGTTTTAGGCTAAAAAATCCGATTGCTAATGATTAATGTATGTGATACGTGGTGCCATTCAAGATGGACAGAAATAAATTCAAATTTGGTTGTAAATAGAATGTAAAAATCGTTCAGTAAATTTAATTGCGTGTTAATACATTATGTTCCAAGATAGCCATCGTAAATATTGACACGCTAAAAAGTTGTTTTTTGACGACAAATTAAACATTAACCCAGCTCCATCCTTCCAATATTGCGAAAATACAACCACTGTTCTCTCGATTCTAGCGAAGGCTAGGTTTGAGCTATCAACTTCGACCCTAAAAAACAGAGAAAGATTGTAAAAAATCTGACTGACCAGTTTCTGCTCAAAGTTCAGTTGTTATATAAAGGATTTGCTCGAAAAGAGAGAGACACATTGATTAGTTTGTAACTTGTTAGCATATAGGTAAAAATGTAACCCAAACTAGCTAAGAGTGTAATGTTTAGAATCTTATCATAATCTGTTAGGTGGATATCGAGATGGTAACGGAGTAAGACCAGATCTGCCCTACCGCGAAAAATTCGGGGATGGATCGAGAAACACCTAGGAATCCGTCATTCGAGGACGTGTGGTAAAGGCAACTGCAGAAATTCGAAGACTGCTGATGGGGTGATCCGCTTTCATCTGTTTAAGGGTCGGCCGAAACTTTCGATTCGCAATGCGGCGAAAAAGGCGAATGTTTTCATCATCTTATGAAGTGTACCTGTCGGCAAGCCAGCAGCGGGCGTATAGAAGAGATGAGAAACATCTCAGGGTCGACACACTTAATGTAAATTCCACGGGGATAAGGAATTGCTCGGTTGAAAGTCACTGGTTTTTAGCGTTTCACAAACTTTACTTTTCTATTGTCTTCTCCCCACTTTCTTAAAACTAGCAAATCTTCTATTTTCTTCACTTCCAGTGCCCCGTTCCTGCAGCAGTACTCCTACCGTTCCTCTCCTCGAATCCTGGTAAATTTCCACTTCGATTTCCACCTTACTCTTCCTTAGCGGGGTATCACCCAGCTAGCATTTTCATATGTATAAAAAGGTAAAAATCAGTATTACGTACAGATATACATGTTAAATAAATTGTATTTCATGCGCAAAATTGGCATATCCGTTCTATTTTGGAGGCGATATACGTGATTACGAATAATTTTGAGCGTTACGACTATATAAGTATTTATATACGATAATATTCGATTAAGCGCGAGTTGCTCCGTGCTATTCTACGATTTTGTGCTGAAAATCGTATGTATGTCAGTCATTATCATTATATACGACAGAAAATCAACTTGATCCCGCTTTATCCAGTTTTAGTTACGATGTCGAGTTTGTTAGGAGATATTTACGATAGTTTTCGTACATTGATAAACGAGTTAGTGCTAGCTGGGCACGGTTTCCTCGCGCAAATAGTTTGTTGTCGCGGGAAACAAGGCGACACTGGGATTCTCCGTTGGCGGACCACGACTGTAGCGATCGGTGGTTTTGAATGGTGACGGTGACGACGTACAAAAGCCGGAAGTACGAATACCGTTAGCAAACGGCGGGAAATCTAAAGTCACGGCGAATAAATCGGCAATCGGTCTGTTCTTGGACGGAGTGACCACGATGGCGGTGGCTTGCCTAGGCCAATGGCGATGACGGTTTCTATAATCCGAAATTACGGGGTTCTGAAAGTTAATAATTAAAATGCATTCTGTAGAATCAAACCAACAAGTCAAACGTATCGTGCTCAGTAGGGATGGCACGATCACTTTGACTCAATTCACATTCATTTGACAGTACCGTCTCAGTCATGCAAAAATTGAAAAACTTCTATATGGGACGCTTGAAGAACTATGCTAGCTATGCTAGCACTGTGCTGTTCGCACTCATGAATTGTTAGCCGCTCACAAGCTGTTGGCTTCGTAAGCGGACTGTGCAGAAAGACGCTACACTCATAAGAATTGGTACGTCAGACTTACGTGAAAGCATACGTGATTCCCATCCATCGCACTTTTCACGTTACGTTCACGTAAATTCTTGGTAGCTTGCACTTATACGAAGTAAATTTATCTTTACCATTAACTAGGAATTGCCATCCATTTCAATTACTGTACGGAAGTTTACATGATTTTTCTCATAGAAGGGACGTACCGACTTTTTAGAGTGTACGAGGCTGTGCGCTCGGTAGTGCGTAGGTAGCAGAATACATAGCACCAGCGGTTGTTGTTCGCTTACGTCAGTGAAGTAAGCGTTGAATGCTCTGCTTCTTACACTCGCTCGCATAAAAGTAGGAATCGTTTGCTTGTCGTTCGATTTGCAACATTGTACTAAAGTGCTAATAAACGACATAGCGTTCATAGCGTTTGTTTTTATGTTATAGCAAGTAAAATCAAAAACTACACGTAAAAATAAACGCGTAGAGCATATCCGCGCAAGTTGCGAACATCCCGAAAAAAACATGAAAGTTCCGAAATTCGCGTAAAACGGCGTAAATTCCTAAATTCGCGTGAATAGTCGCATAAAAACAAAGCGCGTAAAAAGCGACTTCAGTGATATGTCCATTTTAATCTTGTTTTGTAAATAATTATTGGCATATTGTGTTAGAGCAGATGTCAGCAAACACTGTTTAGTTTTCACACACCCTCAATGCAAATATGCACCATCAATCAGTTGATTTATTCAAACGAAATGCCAAAATTCATTACAATCGTTGACCCACCATTAATTTCACCAAGCAGAACAATGCAGTAACATAACCTTGACCGATAGCGGGACTCTTCAGAGCTATGTTCCGGCCGACTGAAGCCCGACACCCTCGTGCAAGGCACAATCGAACCATACAAAAACAATGGAACCTCAATCACAAGCGGCCATCGGTAATTGCACCGAGAACGATCAAAGAGCACAATTGACGCAATAATAACAGGTCCCGTCCGAGTCCTTTTTCGTCTGGAGTTCATCTCTGGCTTCCCAACATCGACATCCTAACAAGCTAGCTAATGCCAACCAACCAAATGTCATTCGGCAGACGGGGCAATCTCCTTTTGTCTGGAGAAATGGTGCCATTTGGTGGGACTGTGATTTCGGCGTCAGCAACAGTTTATCTTTTATTGGAAATCAATTTAGCAGACCCTGTCAGACTCTTGTTCCAACTGATGTCATTCTATTGTGCTAGCATAAACCGACTGACTGCGGGTTAACTCCCAAACGATTTCCCGCGACGGGATTCCCTGTGTACCCGGGCGTCAGCCATTCCGAGCAAAATCTGTTACCATTTACAACTAGTTAATTAGGGGGTGATTGTTGAAATGAGGACCTTTTCGATTGGACGATATTTTTTCTGCTCAGAACAGCGATCGACAAAATGAATTGGTTCGATGGTTTATTACAGCATTTGTGCAAGATTGACGATTGGAAACGAAATCCCATAACCGTCTGAGAGAGGTGGCAGTGTTTTGATTTGATATTTATTACAAGATTCACAAGTTTATCATAGAATCAGGGATGCCAGATATACAGACAAATCTGTATTATACAGACTTTTCGTTTTCTGATACAGACATGTTTTTGACTACAGATTTTATACAGACATGCGATAAAAATTTCGCAAAATATAGTTTTACTTTTGTCAAGGTAAAAGTATACTTCGCTTTTAACTCGCACTGAAACCTCAAAACAATATCTCGTGAGCGACTATTAATCCTCATAAGGAGAAAGACTTTCGTCACTGAACAAGCGCAGTGCCGATATTGCATCCGACCATCAGCTTGTTATCGCTGTAATAGGTACTCAACGACTGGGGGAGAAAGCTGGGTGTGTGTGTGTGTGTGTGTGTGTGTGTGTGTGTGTGTGTGTGTGTGTGTGTGTGTGTGTGTGTGTGTGTGTGTGTGTGTGTGTGTGTGTGTGTGTGTGTGTGTGTGTGTGTGTGTGTGTGTGTGTGTGTGTGTGTGTGTGTGTGTGTGTGTGTGTGTGTGTGTGTGTGTGTGTGTGTGTGTGTGTGTGTGTGTGTGTGTGTGTGTGTGTGTGTGTGTGTGTGTGTGTGTGTGTGTGTGTGTGTGTGTGTGTGTGTGTGTGTGTGTGTGTGTGTGTGTGTGTGTGTGTGTGTGTGTGTGTGTGTGTGTGTGTGTGTGTGTGTGTGTGTGTGTGTGTGTGTGTGTGTGTGTGTGTGTGTGTGTGTGTGTGTGTGTGTGTGTGTGTGTGTGTGTGTGTGTGTGTGTGTGTGTGTGTGTGTGTGTGTGTGTGTGTGTGTGAAACGCTTTTGATTGAGCCAACTTTGCTCGGAGCTGGCTGGACCGATTTTAATGTTCTTAGTGTCAAATGAAAGGTCTAGGTGACCCATTATGTCCAATTATGTATAAAAATAAGAAAAATATGGGACTTTATTATCTCATAGGTCCCTTAACCGATTTGAACAAAACTAAACAGTAGTCCGTCATCGGGGATTTCAAAATGACGAGACTTACAAAGAACGCATGAGACTATTTTGCAAGATGACATTTAGTATCAGCAGGGATGCCAGATATACAGACAAATCTGTATTATACAGACTTTTCGTTTTCTGATACAGACATGTTTTTGACTACAGATTTTATACAGACATGCGATAAAAATTTCGCAAAATATAGTTTTACTTTTGTCAAGGTAAAAGTATACTTCGCTTTTAACTCGCACTGAAACCTCAAAACAATATCTCGTGAGCGACTATCAATCCTCATAAGGAGAAAGACTTTCGTCACTGAACAAGCGCAGTGCCGATATTGCATCCGACCATCAGCTTGTTATCGCTGTAATAGGTACTCAACGACTGGGGGAGAAAGCTGGGTGTCGTTTCGATGTCCGCCGATTGGAAATCCCAAGGCGAAAAGGGTTTTTATCTAACAACTTGAATTCCGAGCCTAGGAACTGCTACCTGGTGGAACTGTCCAAGAGTAATGGACCAGCCTCAAGAATGCCCTCATTACGACCAGTGATGAAACCGTCGGCAAAGTGCGCAGCGGACGGAGAGAGTGGATTTCGGATGAAACTCCGACAAAGATCGATGAGTAGAAAAAGGCAAAAGCTGGCAAAGGCGAGGGCGAACCAAACGACTAAGACGGCTGTCCGCTTACGATATGCCGAACTGGAGAGGGCTATTAAACGAGTTTGTATGTGGGGCAAGAGAGCCTGGACTGACTCCCGAGTCGACGAAAGAGTTCGTTGTATTAACCGCGTCAAGTCGAAGGCGTCATTATTGGATGAAATTGAAGCAGCCATAAAATGCTATAGAGCGCCAGAAATAAAGGCGACCTAACCGAATGCGGGCGTGGCATCACATTGCTCTGTATTACTCTCAAAGTGCTCTGTTAGGTAATCCTCTACCGGATCCAGGTGAAGATCAACGCTACTCTCTGGCGGCAGCAAGCTGGATTCCACACCAGCCGATCATATATAGACCATATCAAAACGCTCCGCATGATGGTGGAGCAAATTCGCGAATTCCAAGACTCTTCTTCTAGTGTTCGTTGGCTTCGAAAAAGCGTTTGGTCGACTCAACCACGAAAACATCTGGGGCGCACTTAGGCGTAGAGGAGTTCCAGATAAGCTGGTCCATCTCATCGAGGCTCAGTGCAAGGTTTAGCACAATGGCGTCTTATCCGACCCTATAAGGGTTACTGCTAGCGTGAGATATGGCTGCATTTTATCATCGCTTCTGTTTCTCATTGTTGGAGCAATTGACAATAGATCAAATCGAGATTTGCCTTGGAATCCTCTAACGATGGAGCAACTAAATGACCTCGTCCTAGCCGACGACCTCGCACAACGCCAAAACGATATGCGGAGCAAATTAGAGGTTTTCTACTCTACGAGAGTTCCCAGGCAGCAGGTCTCACAGTCAATGTTGCTAAAACTAAGTCTATGGTAGTGAACACTGACAATCCCCTTAACTTCGCAGCAGCGGGACAAATTGAGCGGGCGGAAGCCTCAATATCTAGCCAGACAACGTCCGTTGGTGGTACCAAGACTGAAATAGCAATACGGATCAGGAAGGCCAGAGTACACGCATAGCGATCACCAAGCTATACGGTACACAATTGAACGACGGATGGCATGGTCACGCTGGTTTAGGTCGCCTGGGAGGGGGTGGAAAGTGAAGGCCTTCGATAAAGACCTGTTCATTGAAGCACTCAGCGCCCGTGAGCTGACCAACGTCCTAATACAGGCATGTGATACCACTATACACAGGACGGGACAGCCAACGAACCGTCGTCGCTCGGTATACTGGTGGAGCGACACCATTGTTCAGCTCCGCTCCAGATACTACAGAGAATGCAAGCGCAGTGGGCCCGGACCGATGCAGATGCTGAAGCTGGGGGGGTCGAACTTAGAGCGGCCAGGCTGGCGCTCAACAAGCAGGTTAGGCGTAGCAAGAAATCCTGTTTTCAGGAGCTTTGCGGCGATGCGGACACGAACCGCTGGGGTAGTGCATACCAGGTGGTGATGAAAAAGATGACGGGTGCATCCGTTCCGCAGGAAACTTGCCCCCAAAAGCTGAAAGTCATCGTGGAAGGGCTCTTCCCGCAACACGATCCAGTTTAGTGGCCTCCGACCCCGTACAGTCAATCGAATGATGTCCTCATTCCGGTCACGAATGAGGAACTCATCGTAATTGCCAGGGGTTTAAAAACGAAGAAAGCGCCCGGTCCTGACGGGATTCCGAACGAGGCACTCAAAACGGCGATCCATACATATCCCGATATGTTTAGTGAGACGCAAATGGAAAGTCCATAGATTGGTACTGCTGCCGAAGCCGGGGAAACCAGCGGGTGATCACTCGTCGTATAGGCCAATTAGCCTATTGGACACGTTAGGCAAATAGCTAGAGTGGGTAATCTTAAACAGGTTGACGCCTGTGGCGGAGAGCGATGTCGGGCTGGTAAGTTCGCAGTTTGGCTTCCGTAAGGAGAAGTCCACTGTAGACGCCATAAAGTCCGTGGTAGAGAGGGCCGAGAAGCCTATGAGACGGAAAAGACGAGGCGACAGGTATTGTGCCATAGTCACAATCGATGTCAAAAACGCCTTTAACAGCGCTAGCTGTGGTGCAACCGCGCAGAGCAGAGTGCGCAGAGCAGAGAACCGCTCGATTGGAATCCGCAAGGACAGTGTAAAAGTGGCAGACTCATGGGCTCATGGCGACGTAGCATAGTCAACGGCATCCAGGCTGTAGACGAGAACCTGTTCTGGCGATAGGTTAAAGCCATGGCGGGTAATCGTCGGCAGTGGAGATCACTGATTTCATCTCTTTGCTCTGACGGACCAGCGGACAAGGACACATCAATAAGTAAGTTCTATTTAGTAAATGTTTCAATAAAGTTCTCTTGCGTTTCGATATTCTTAGAGTTGGTTTTCTCAAACAAATCTGCTACTTTGCCAAAATCTGATTTTGTGCAAAAGAGCCGCATTAAAGCAAAACAACCTAATCTAATGGATTGACAGATATTGCGCAGCGGGTGGTGGGTTTTCAATGGACCACAGACTTATACAGACTTTTACCAATTATTATACAGACCTGTCAAAAAAATATCTGGCATCCCTGCATAGAATGCACATAGAACATAAACATCATAGAACATAAACATAACAGCTCGATGTAGACTATTCTTAGGAACGAGGGTTATGAACATTTCCAAAATAGTTTTAACTTTACTAGGCATCATACTAGTTTAAAGAAAATATTCGGCCTATAATAGAGAAAACACTAATGAGCAATACAAATGAAGTAAAAATTTGTTTGTAATATTGAATGTAAACCTAATAAATATACAGCCTTCAATTAAAATTTAAGTTTTAATTTTAATTCATCATCTACCAGTTGTAATTTTTTTACTAACGAAACAGCATCGCTTAAACCCTAACCTGCCATTAGCAGTACCTAGAAATTACGTTTCCCAAAGACTACAGTGTTGATTTTTGCTTTCATTCACTGACGGCACCAGTTAGTACGGCACTGTAACATGGAACACGAGCAAAAAAAAACCTAACGGAATTCACTTAGTGGGACACGCGTGTGGCTGACTGGTAGGCAAACCCCGAACCGGAGATGTACGTTGCTTTTAAGTGGTCTGTGTTGGTCCTGCCGTGTACCCTACCCTGTCAAGCAGAGAGGAAAAAATCGAAACGCATGTCAATCCAATGAGCAATTTACCCATCACGAGTGTCAATATAATATATTATTATGTAATTGAATCATTCATCTGGGTCTGGCTTGGTACGACGCACTGACGCGGCACTGTTAGGGTCTTTTCTCTATGGTAGAAGTTTTTCTGCCATCAACGTCGCTCGGCATGGAGCTGTTTGCTTCAAATTGTGACTGGGAAGTGTCAGAGAAGGAAAGGGAAACTGTGTATGATCCCTGAACGTCCCCTAAGGCGATTATTCCAAGTGGCTTACGCTAGCCGACTCTGGAGCAACAACACGGCTGCCAGCCAGTCGCCTGTTTCCGTAAGGATTTGTGCTGAATAAGGCAGGCTGCATCGGACAAAAAACTCCTACTTGCTGAATTGTCAGAAGGCATCAAATTCAGCTGCTTTTCAGTTTGAAGGTGCTAGTTATCGCATTACGGTTTACTGAAGTTGGGAATGTGGCATAATTACCGTAATCAAGGATGAGCAAAATAGAGCACCTAAGCACGGTTGACTCGTTCAACGAGTTACTGAAGTAAAATGCACAAATCCATAATAATTACAAGTCGGACCGCAACACAAAGGAGCAGTATTTCAATAAAAATGCAAATCAGGAATTTCGTATGTCATCCGGATCTCCCTAAACAATACGCCATGGGATCTTCCAATTACATATCTGCACTAATTCAAAAATTGCCTTTCGATCCACCGCCTCGACTCATTCACGTTGTTAAATTTGATGCTATTTTGCCTCTTTGTCGCTGTGCCTGAGCGGCATTCCGAGTGACAATAGATGTGACAGCTGATGGACGTGCTTCCCCAATGCCTCTCGTGCTTCCGCTATATTATTCCGAAACGGTTCGGAAATATGCGTTGCAAATATGGTAATTCTTGATTTTTTATTCGCGGGTTCCGAACAGCAAGAGGGTTTACCTCCATTTTTTTCTAATTTACTTAATTTAAATCGCAAAGGAGGGAATCTACTTTAAACCGTTCTGCTGTTGTATTGCAGTACTTCCGAATGATTTTTAAACATTCAGGGGTACATCGACCAGGCGAGCTGTCGCTGTTGAAGCGGGTAGCAATTAACATTTCAGTATGCAAATTAACAGCCATTGTGGCGTAAATTACAATTTTACGATAAAACGAATCAGCAGCCGGGTTTCACACTAGGTGATTTGTTGGCAGGAGCAGGATCGATACGATCGTGATTGTTTAATTAAAATATCGTCTACAGTTGCGAACTCCTGAAATCGAATAGCGTCTGGACCAATATTTTCACTGAGCTGTAGAGCTAATTTTTTTTTTAATTTCGTCGTTATCGTTCATCGATTTGTAGCCTCCATTGTGGTAACTTTTTCTACACCTGATCCATCAATTGATAGCAGCTCATTAAAAGGCATCGTACAAAGGGCAGTGAGTATGTGAGTATAGTGCGATGACGGTAATCAGGAAACGAAATTACCTTCTCATCAAGCAGCGACAGCTGAGACCAAATGTCATACAAGTGACTTGTTATCCGAATAAATTGGCTGCACTTATCAGCCAAAAGTATTGCCAACTTGGACCGAACAAAAGCGAGGGTCATTCGGAAATAAAGTCCAATATTACAAACTGCCATGCAGAAGCTGTTCCTGTCTAGAAGAGGGGCGTGCGAGAAGGAATTGTTTGGCAGTTCAATCACGATTTGCTGCTTTTCCGCACTACGAACTGGTCGGAAAACCAATTTTGATTTGTTCCATCAAACGTCATGGCGGAGGGAACGAATGGGATTTGCAACGCACGAAATACTACGCAGTATGAATTTTTATCCTAGTTTATTGAATAGGACGCCGGACTTGGGAGATAAAATGTAAACGCTACTTGTCAAGCGATTTACAGATTTATGAATTTTTATCTGGAGTTTGAAACTGTTTACTGTCGAGTTTTGTAAAAATTTTACAAAATAAAATTTTTTGATCGCAAAATGAATGATCATTTTAGAAACAATGAACAATGTCTTGAAATTAAATTTTTTTTTTTTCAAATGAAATTCTACTATCTATATTTATTCCCGACAGATACATATTTCGCCTGCGCCTTGCAAGCCTCAACATTGTCTGTTTTAATTTGAAGGAATTATAAAAGGAATTTTCTCACACGGTTGCAACTAGCAATATGATGTAAAAACATAAGGCGCATATTAAACAATATCATTCAGGACATTATTCCGACACGTGACTTCCGCCCGAACTCATTACTTACTAAACCGAAGTGTGCACTGTACTATTAATATATTTTACCAATGATCTAACTAACGACTTCTACGCCCAGTAAACATTTCTGAGTCCTAGCTATACACTGCTGACCGAAACTACCGAATAGTATAAATCGTTATTGAAAAATTGGCACAAAGCTGGTGCTGCTTTTTATCACGCTGCTTCGCCACGTGCTTCGGGAAAAATAAAAGAATAAAAATGTGACTAAAGAATAGGACTAATAGAAATGGCTGTCTGCTAGCAACCAAAATTGAGATGTTCGTTTTTTGTTTTCCGAACTGATCGAAAAAGTAGAAGCAGCACACCGAAAACTTAGTTCATCGATATCATTGTAGAAAAATTAAATCGTCCCGAATAACGTTTCTTTTCGATTGCTGAAGCTCTACTGCGACGAACGAACTCTCTTCCACCGGGTATCGTTCCCCGAATCAGGTTGTTTTTCACTTTTGTTCCTTTACTTGTTCGTGCACTTTCATTAGCCATTGATGTCTGATTCGGAATTAAATTTCCTGGCAAATAGTTCGAAGTGCCCGAACAAACGAACGCAACAAGAAACTTTTATTTCCACCCTTTTTCCTACCACCCATCATTTTCATCTCGATATCCGCTCGAGCACACAGCGCACCGATAGACTCGCCAAACTGTTTGTCGAAGAATGCAAAACTTTTCCTTTTAAAAGAAATCAAATAACAAGTTCTGTCTGTCGACTATACCCGGCCACAACTGCCAGCGCCGTGACAATCGAGTGCCTCGTTTCGGTAATCTCAGTTTGATAGTGATTTTTCCGACAATAACATTAGCGTAGCCGGAGAGTATCGAAACGTGTAGATTGTAGAAGACTTGTACTGATCAAGTTTCAACGTTTCACCAAATCTAGAGTGAGAGAGTGTAAAAAGCTAAAATGGAAGCTGAAGCTGAAGAGTGCAGAATGCGGAACAAAAGTAAAATTGAGTCTCACAATTAAGAGGAAATTCAATTAATCCGGAGTTGAGAAAACGCAGTCATGATTGACCGGAGAGGTGTGGGTGCTAAATCGGAACGTCGGAAACGGGGCGAACGAATGAAATATTTTTGTTGGGTTTGAAAAA
This sequence comes from Sabethes cyaneus, assembly GCF_943734655.1. Classification (NCBI taxonomy): domain Eukaryota; kingdom Metazoa; phylum Arthropoda; class Insecta; order Diptera; family Culicidae; genus Sabethes; species Sabethes cyaneus. The sequence continues at coordinate 2,016,319 of NC_071354.1, read as the reverse complement.
AATTAATTTTCAAAAGGAGAGAATACGTCAAAAATGGATTAACTTGTTGGTCGTTCGCTGTTCGATAATAACGCTATCCGGGAGTGTGGCAAAGGTAAAACTAACAATCGAGGTCCCGAATCAAGGTAAGCATTGGCAACTGGTTTGACCCGGCGCGGGTCGAGAAAACTTTTAGTACCGTTCTGCGGGCCAACATTTGAGAGGAAAAAGTTTTTTCCCACAGCATCTAATGATTGAGTACATTTTATCAAGCAAAGTTGGTTGATCCAATTTCTCGGTAGAAATTATAATTTTGAATAAAAATCAAGTTCAAGTGAAAAATAGGTAGAGTTTTCACACAAGAACAACTTTTCAACCACCCACAGCTCGTTTCTGTGACTATTGTTTTGGGACGGTTTCGTAAATTTATAGCTTAAATCTGTTGCCCGGCAGCAGGTTTGCCGATGTAGATTATAACCGACGGTTTTTTGAACACTAGCTGCAGAGATTAATTGCGGTCCCCGTAGGAAGAACATTTTGGAATTAATTTTGTGACATGGTGGCCGCACACTGAAGATGTTCGATTTTGCTTCGCAATGCCGATTCATAACCGATTCCAGGCCGTATGGGAGATTTATTAGACACCCATAAATCAGATATAATTTAGTGCCCATTGTGCGTCGGATTTTCGATAAATATTAAAAAACGGTGTTACTAATAGGTTAGATGTTGGCGCTCGAACGACATTGTTGGTGACTCAGAGATATTTGGAATAAATATTTTGATTCAATACAATCGAATTGAATGCTGGTGAGCAAAATACAGGAAAGATTAAAACAATATTACATTGTTGATAATTGATAATAATGTAGGAAATGTAAAGCTGATTCTGTATCAGATGTAAAATATTTCATCATTTGAATGTACCACATTCATTCTATTAAAAAAACCTTGGGCTTAAATGTCTTTCTAAGATTTGACCTTTCTTTATCGACAAACTTCACAGCCGGTTGATAGTGTACATGACTGCCTCGGGGCAACTGTCTTACCTGACTCACAACTAATATACGTGCTATTGAAGTAAAATGTATACTATACCATTTTATTCGTTTATAGCATATATGCATTGCATTCAGTTAATACGAATATCAAGAAGTTTTTTATAAGTTATGTTTTAAACTTGTAAAAAGCTGCACGAATAACACTCTAGTTTAACAAACGAAGCATTGCATACTGCTGTCACTTGAAAAATAACGTTTTAGTAAGTTATTTTCAGGTGTACGAATTAAGCGAGGGAACCTCGCTCATTTGACCTTTTTCCCGATTTTGAGCTCCCGCGAACACAACGTATATTTGTCAGGTAAAACAGTAGTGCAACAATCCTACCGACTCTATCTAGCAGCCCTATCTAGCCACCTAACATTCATTCTATTCTTTCAATTAAATTTCAAACCTTATAAGCTAACACCAATTTTATAGTCCAATGAACTTATTTTATTTTCCAAATATTCTTCAAAAAATATTTTTTAGTTTTCAAAAACCCCGTATTGCTGGACTGGAAAGCAACATTCCATGAAAGCTATGCATGAAAATTGTAACCAAAAGTTCTTCTAATTACATGTGAAATTTTCATGATAAGTTCTTCCATGAAGACTTCCGAAATTCTGCTACAGCTATGTGACGACATTGTATTCTGCAGCTGCTCTTCCAGAGACTGAATTTTACTGTTCAAACTATCGAGCAGGCTTTGTTGTGTCTGTGTTTGTGTCAGTAGTTCAGTGATCTGGTTTTGCTGTACGATGACTGTTTGCTTCAGAATGTCAAAATTTGTTGCCTGTTTGTTGGTGTCCTCTACAACCAGACGCAGTTGATCCTCCACTTCCTCTAGGTTGTCCACTTTGAACTCTTCGTCATCGATAGCCGTCAAATTGAGTTGACGATAAAGGCTGGCACTTAACTGAGTAGATTTAGAGCACTGAAGTGGGTCTGCAATTGATGCATAATTGTTTGCCGCAGTCGCAGTTGATCCATAGCCGTAGTCATAGGCGGCTGTCGTGGTATAATCTCCGTAGTTCGCTTGGTTACCAATGTTTGTCACGCGAAGAAACACCGAATTGAATCTATTACTCCAGCGACAGTCCCACAGATTATTATAATGGGTAAGTTGTACGAGTGACGGGAATGTTTTTTCGTCAAACTGTTTAATAAACCGTAAACTATTTTCTTTGACAGATAAAGTCTTCAATGTAGATAATTTCCAATTCGTAAAGTCCAACTCTGCTAATAAGTTGTTTGATACATCCAAAGTTACAAGATTTCCGAGATTGACATTCCGGTTAGACATGATAGCATATAATCGATTACCAGATAAATCTATTTCTGTGAGATTGTCTAATCCGATAAAGTCACTTAAGTTCAAATATTGAATCCTGTTATATTTAAGGTTCAATTTCGACAGTGACTTCAGCTGGTTTATATTGCTGGGAACCGCGATAAGATAGTTTGAAACGATTTCTAGTCGGACAAGGCTCTTATTGTCAGTAATATTATCTATCACTATTTCCACTGTTTTACTTCCACTAGCTTTCAAAATGAATAAATCCGGTTTTAGGTAGATTTTCGATACAGCACCACCGGTTATGGAAAGTGTGCTTACCCATTGCATGCGTTTCATTATTGCCGGGGAAAGATAGTTTGCAAAGCAATCTTTCATTTCAAAACTTGCATACACTGGAAAATCGAACGATTCGACTTCAGTAGAGGAAAAATTCAAGCCTCGTAACGTGCATTTCTCATCAGAATTGCCATAGTACCTTTGATCACATTTTATTGTGATCGTTGATACACTCACACACAATGTGCTAAGAATAAAAGGCGCATTTTAAAATTATTCCGTAACTATTTCATTTACATACTTACAGAAGAAAAAAACTTGCGTCACTCAAACGCTTCATTTTTGAACTGAGGTGCAACATGCTATGCTTTGGCTTCGACTGTCGTTAGCTAGAATTTTGTTATCTCTCACTTCAAATTATCGATCCCATCGTGAGTCTTATCAAAGCTGGTTCTAAGCCTGTAGGGCTAGTACAACTGGACTGCCCATGGATGCATAGTTGACGTAACGACCAACACAATCATTGTTGAGATAACGCATTATCATTGGGAATAATGTTTAAGGCCATATAATCCTAACTGTATACTTTTTCAATCAAATATTCTGTCAATTTAGTAGATATTATTTGTCAAAAAAGGACCGATGGGGTTTCGTGATTCATTTCTCGGTTATAGAATTCAAAAAATGCATACGCCAGGCTGTTTATTCTCATAGCTTGGCGTATAGCCCATGAAAAGCAGGTTGCGATGCTAGATGATTATGCGAGGAGTTACGTCAACTATGCAGAATAGCTCTATTTTCCAAAATTTCTCGAATATTTTCGAACAAACAAATGTTGTTTGAGCATTGGGCTTGTATATTACATAGTTAAGAATGCGTAGAACCGAAAAAGTACATTACGACAACTATGAATCCACGGGCAGTGAAGCCACAGGAGCAGGTGCAATGCGAGAGCAATGTTTGTTTATTACTCGTAAATATTGTACATAGCTGTCGAAGCTAAACTGATAACGTGTGGTTCTTAAGCTATTTTTGCCTTTCTACTATTTAAATATATAGTATAAAGGTATAGCAATCACTCGGCAAACCGAATTTCGAAAGGAGGTCCAGCGGGACGAGTGTCTGGTACCATTCGACTCAGTTTCGATGACCATTTATGTGTGTGTGTGTGTGTGTGTGTGTGTGTGTGTGTGTGTGTGTGTGTGTGTGTGTGTGTGTGTGTGTGTGTGTGTGTGTGTGTGTGTGTGTGTGTGTGTGTGTGTGTGTGTGTGTGTGTGTGTGTGTGTGTGTGTGTGTGTGTGTGTGTGTGTGTGTGTGTGTGTGTGTGTGTGTGTGTGTGTGTGTGTGTGTGTGTGTGTGTGTGTGTGTGTGTGTGTGTGTGTGTGTGTGTGTGTGTGTGTGTGTGTGTGTGTGTGTGTGTGTGTGTGTGTGTGTGTGTGTGTGTGTGTGTGTGTGTGTGTGTGTGTGTGTGTGTGTGTGTGTGTGTGTGTGTGTGTGTGTGTGTGTGTGTGTGTATGTGTGTGTGTGTGTGTGTGTGTGTGTATGTGTGTGTGTGTGTGTGTGTGTGTGTGTGTGTGTGTGTATGTAACGCTTTTTTCTATCCCACTTTTCTCAGAGATGGCTGGACCGATTTCGATGATCTTAGTATCAAATGAAAGGTCTAGTTGTCCCATTGTTCGCTATGGTGTCCGTGTATGTGTGTACCATTTACAATTTTGCAATTTGCATTGAAATACAGCAAAAGTGATGAAACATAATCATCGATTTTCAATTCAATTCATTTAAATTTATCAAAATTTTTATTCAATTCAATTTTAGCCACATGCTGTTATTCGCAATCGGACATCTATACGATGAAAAGCAGTTTGTTTGCAGTACCCATGGGTACTCGCGCTGTTGTCTTTTGTAGAACGCCTGTAGAACGTTAACCTCATCTCGGTATGTCTCACTATTTCTGCAATTTAGAAAACTACTGTTTTCAGCAAGGTTGATCCGCAGACTAAGATCTTTTAATCGGTGGACAAAGTTTCATAAGTTTTTCGCCAAGTTGCGCTAGTGTTCGAGTGAATTCTGTTCTGTTTTAACATGTCTATGGATCTAGGTTGGTGCGAGTAACTAAAGGTTAAGCATATCCCAGCAGCTGCTGAAGAAGAAGAAGAATATCCCAGCATTCTCTTATGAATTTATACAAAGTTCAAATGAATTTAGTGCATATGAGACCGCTCATGCCATAAAAAACACTGGCGCTGGGAAAACAATCATTTTTTCCATGCTCAAGCATGTTTGTGGCTGCTTTTGCTCTATTTCTTTGATTTCATATCGTTTCTTTAATTTCTAATTTTCGTTGCACTAGCCCCGTAATTATCCTGTACTCTAATAACTGGCTGCGAAGTCTGTCGATAAAGAAGGGTCAAGTTCTTAATAACGTTTATATCCATGGACTTACATTGCTTTTATATTCTTTCAGGTCTACAAAACTTAACATAAATATTATAAAACCAAATATAAATAAAGTAAATTAAACAGCGATAGGGAAAGGAAACGTTGGAGATTCTTATGAACACGCATTTCACTGGTTCGACAGTGTCCACTGGAAGCGACGTCGGCGCGCAACAGCAAGTTGAGTCGTCGCGCAATGTGTCAAGCGACTCGGTTCTGCTTGCGCGCCGACTGTTTACGGAGGCTTCAATCAATTGGGCACTCAGCTCCTTTGAACCAATTAAGTCTCCGGGCCCGGATGGCATACCATCTTCTTACAAAAAGCGGACGAGTTATAATGTCCGAGCTCATCAACCTCTTTCGTGCCAGCTTTACGTTGGGACATGTCCCGGCAAACTGGCGGAAGATCAGGGTGATGTTCATACCTAAGGCAGGCAAAAAAGATCAAACTATACCAAAAGCTTTCAGACCAATTAGTCTAACATCAACGCTTCTCAAGTTGATGGAAAAAATCACGGGTAATCACATCCGTAGCGAGTTTCTAAAGAACTCTCCTTTACATGGCAATCAACATGCTTATCAATGCGGGAAATCTACGGAAACCGCACTTCACTGCCTAGTGACGCTAATTGAGAAGTCGCTTCAATACCAAGAGACGGTACTTTGTGCTTTTCTTGACATTGAAGGTGCCTTCGATAACACGTCATTCGCCTCAATTAACACGCCCAAGCAATGTGAGTTTTATTGTATTCTTATGGTGGTCTTCAAGACCAAATTGTTACTTGGGTGGTTTCCAGTTCTTCTTTTTTGATTATGCTGAAAACGTCGTCGACGTATCACCACAATCTTTTTGGGAAAACCTGGATTTGTTCCAGCTTGCTTTCAATGTTTGCCATGAATAGCTTACACAGAAATGGTGATAATAGATTGCCCATCGGTGCACCTTTCAACTGTTTATAGTTGTTTCTAAATGTTTCTAAAAGTGAAGTTTTTCTCCTCCATACACAAACGTGTCAGCTTTAAATAACCTTCCACCTTTATTCTCCATGCGTTGTCCTCATGTTGTTTCAATAGTCAGCTTTCCAAGAAGCTTATCGATTCTTTCACGGGGACGCTTGGGAATTAGGCCGTAACATCGAAAGAGACCATTATGTCGTCTTCTGCTAGTTCTCACGATGTTTTAGGTGCTCGACGAATTCTGTTCAGTTGAGTGTTCAGTCCTCCTTGTCCATTATAACCACCTTGTTTCCTTAGTCTGCCTTCACGTAGTATACTGGTTTTTCTTTCAGTTCCTTGACGATGCGGTCTTCAGGGTTCCTCTTCTTTTGATAATGATTCTCCTTGATGACCTAGGCGAACGTTGTTCTGGCGTGGTTTATTTGCGAGGGTTGAAGATCACAGATGCTAACTGCTGTTTCCACGTCGATGATAGTGTTCTTGATGTTTGGTGTCGTTGTTACTGCGTAGTTTAGTCCCATGTAGAGAGTGTTGATATGTTCGTCGGTAAATTGAGGAAAAGACAATCGGTCACTGACGCCTTCGGGGATGAACTACGGACAAGTAGAGAAGGAAGCATTGCCCAGCCAGCATTTTCATATGTATAATTAGATTGCAAATAAGAGTTATGTACTGATATGTATCCAACAGAATCGTATTCGACGCGCAAAAGCCGCTTATCCGTACCATTTTGGAATGCGTACACTGAGGAACAATTTTGGGCGTTACACTTATATAGGTATTTCAATACCATAAGATCCGATTAAGCGGGACCAGCTTCATACAGCTATACAACTTTGTGCTGAAAATCGTATGTATGTCAGTTACTAGCATTATAAACGATAGAATGTCAACTTGTGCGCTCTTTATTAAGCTTTATTTACGCCTCCGAATTTGTTAAGAGATATTTACGATAATTTTCATACATTGATATACGAGTTGGTGCTGGCTGGGTGGCCTTGATATTCGGTGTTACCCGCTTCTACAAGATGCTACACTAGATACTACAAGAAAGAGAAGCAGGACTTTGACACTCCTATCGTACGGTTTCGACATTCAACCTGTTCCTGTCCCGGCTGATGTCATCCCAACGTCGACTGGATGAAGACATTGCTTCCGTTCGACAGCACCATCAACGATCACCATTCACCAACAACGATAAGCCATTAAATGCGAAACAGAATGCCGCCGACCCTGATGTCAAGAAATTCTTCGTTAGATAAGATGTACTTGAAGTGATTGACAAATGCGTTATGTTCGGCGATCAAATCGTCGTACCATCGAAGCTTCGGAAGCGTCACGATTAATCGTCAGCTGCATCGTAGACCTGGACACCCTGGGACGGACCGTATGAAATCTCTGGTGCGCAGTTATAACTAGTGGCCCAATATCGATGACGATATGGCGCAGTTTATTCGACAGATGCTGCAGCGCGTGTGCTGAAGCAGCGAAGCAGGCGTGCAACTTGAAATTGTGACCCATTCAGGACTTCGTTGGCCCCATTAAGGAAATTACTATTTCGTCATCGTGGACGCTTTTGGTAAGTAGTACGAAATGTTCTGTACTCGATCCAGTAACACCACTGCAAACGAGAACATGTTTCGTGAGACGTTTTCCCCATTTTGGCAATCCGGAATCATTGGTTTTGGACAACGGGACACAATTCACCAGCGAGCGGTTCCAAGTTGTCGTGCAAATGGTGTCACCAATCTCCGTACTGCTCCATACCACCCGCAGTCCAACGGCCAAGCCGAACGACTTGTTGATTCCCTGAAGTGTGGCCTAAAGAAGCTAAGCTGTGGCTGTGTTCACCAACACTGGAGCAACCACATACATTCCTTTCGGTGTACCGCTCTACTCCAAACCCTAATACCCTAGAAACGACATCTGAAGCGGTCCTTGGAAGGCCAGTGCGCTACACGTTGGGCCTGCTAAGGAAACCTAGTCCTGTAACACAAGCTGAAAAGAATTGCAAATGAGATGAGCAGTTCAATCGTCGACATGGAACTATCAAACGCAACTTTGAAGAAGCCAACCCGGTCTACGATGAGCAGCATCGCAGGAATGCCAAGTCTTAGGTTCTTGGCCGAGTCATTGAACGAAAGGGTTCCGTAAGCTATATCGTTGCGATGGACACGGCAAGACAGTCGAAGCTAGCGAGGTCGCATGTCAACCTAATTCACCTTCGATACGAGTGCGGCATTTCTAAAGGAGAGACGCAACAACTACTATGGGACATCCTACTCGATAGCTCTGTTTCTGTTAATCTAATACAACTGGTCCTGGATCCAGCAGAAGCTAGACTAACACTCGAATCCTGTTCCGATTATTGAAAAAGCAGAGGTTGAAACTTCATTTACATTAACGTCGAAGCCATCCGGTCAAGATAAAGTTATCTTGCGATGTTCTACCTGTTTATCGAAACTCCCAAGATGGCTAACCTACTTTTTACAGTGGGATATGTAGAAAGTTTTGCTCTGCTCTGCTTTCCAAGAGGGATATGAGTTTAATTTATGCAATATAGATTGTTATTCGTTAGTCAACCAGTAAAGCACGATAGACCTGTTTATTAACTTCAAACTACTAGTCCATTACCTTAGTCACGGCTACAATACCACCAACTTCGAACGGTGATCATAATTACGAACTAAACACTAGACGAATAAAATATGCAATAAAATAGCTAGGGTATTCTACCTTGTACCAACCTAATGCTAATAACTGTCTAAAACACAACTTTAATATCACATAATGTACCGAGTAACCCAATCAAGCTTCTCTTGGGTGGATTTTCGGTCGTTATTGAATCATAGGCAAAAAAATCGTTTAACACTCATTCAGTGAAGCGAGCACGCCACTGAACGCGTGGCACCTTCGCAACTATTAATAATCGAGCCAGACGTTAACCTTGTACTCCTGTCTGTCGAATTGTCTGCCGGGTCGAGTTCCGTACCGGCAGCAGGAAAGGATCGTTGTCGTTCCAGAAAAACTCCCCTTCGTGCGTCGTGATGGAAACTTGGTACGGCCTCCGAAAGTGGTGTAATGTTCGTTAATATACATACGTAGATGAGCTTCATAAAACATCGTAAAAAGACGAGCCCGGTGAGACTCTTCTATTTATATGCAATCGTTCGAAAGGAGTTAAGGATTCCTCGGAGTATCATAACGGGTTTGCTTCGGGAAGCTACGGCGAAAGCGCACGAGAGCGATGAAATGAGCAGCATAATTTATTGGCGGCATCATAATTCTTTCCACAGGGCAAACCGTCTAGGAAGCATGCTTGAAGCAGTGTAACTTCTGACTGGAAGGGAAGAATGAATGCTTGGTGTTCAACACCAAGCAAACACATTAGACATAGTGTTTCGTACTTTCGCATGCGGTAGATGGCAAAGACGGGTAAGTAGCGGGACACTTTATCACGCGCAGTGAAAATTGCTAGATGACATCGTGTTTAAATCGTATCTATCGAACCGCAAAACACAAAATTTTACCAGAACAAAATCCATCTTGCTCATTTCCGGTGGTTTGTATCAGCTTGTCATCGCCATTACCAGCGGAAAGATTTAATTTTGTCTGACAGTTGCAGCTTTTGGTTCGGGCTTGGTTCCTCGGGCGTGGAAAAACCAGCAGCAAATCAACGCCGGAAAAGCCACAAAGCGAAAATCCGTCTCCGCTGTGCAGAAGAAAGCTAACATCACAACACAAGTGGGATAGATTGAGCGAGGGAGCAGTGGTGGACCGCGGCAAAAGTGCCATGGTAAACAAACAATGGCTGTCCATCCGAAAATGGGATGAAATTTTATATCTTTCGCTCAAACGCGCGCTTCCTTTTGTTTGTGTGACGAAATGAGCGCTGCACTGCTTTTGCCGTTGCTGATAGTGCTGCTACTGATGCTGCTGGTGCGAATCTGAACACTAATTTCCGTTTTTCACGCTATTTTCCGTGGAATAATGGAATAGAAATTGGAACAAAAGTACGCTGGGCTGCCTGCTCGGATAGTTGCGAATTGCAGCTTGGGGGAATTAATTTACGAAGCTGTTTTTCCAAGTGCCAGATTCTTCAGTTCTAGATTGTGCAGCTCTGTGAGGCTTTTGCGTCAGTTTTGTTGTAATTATGCTTTTTATGAATTTCACTGGGGAATTCAATAAACAGAAAGTGGCATTTCAAAAGTATAATTGAATAAGTGAATGAGAAACTGATCGTGATACTGGCAGATGTTTTCGATTAACGTGCAAATAATTAAAAAATGTTATAATTTTGCTCTTAGACTTTGCTTTTTAATTTAACTGCTTATTAGGTAAAATTGTTTTCAAATTTGACTGAAAATTCAAAGACCCTGGTGTAAGTGGTAAGTAAAATCTAATGTCATTGAATAAATGAACTTTAATAAATCACAATAATCTACATCAGCTAATAAATAACAGTTGGAACCAACCACAATGATTCATAAATTCTCGTTGACAGTGTACTCGATAAGAAAGAAAAACTAAACAACCCTCACAGTTTCATTTTCAGACATTCTAATATAACCATCGTCAAACGAGTGGCAGTAAGTTCAATTGCACCCTCTCTTTTTTTCAATAAAACATTCGTAATTAAGGCCGTTTAGCTGAACGGTGTAAAAACATAATAAATAATACTGGATCCCGTTCGAGGCACCGTCGCCGGACAGCAGAAAGCACGCAAATGGGACTGCAATATAAAAATAATAAGCCTGATGGATGACCTGCAATAAAAACCGTTGTCCGGTGGCGACGATATCAGCGCATCGTAATGGCATCCACCCACCCACTGGGAGGACATCCGGAATCCTGATCCAAATCCGGCTCATGCTCGATTGCTGGCCTATGGCGACCAGTCACGAAACCCGGCGGCACCCAGTCATCGTCCCCTAGCGGACGCTCGCGACTGAGGAATGCCGTTAATTGTTGGTAAATATTTTCCTCTATCAACAAATCATTAACTCCAGTACGACATGGTGACACTGTTTTAGCTTTTGTTGTTATCGCATCGTGTTAGCCGACAAGAAAGGGCGTTCTCCAATCGCTTTTGTGGGATAACGATTTCCTGAAAGTAGACCAGTCGTCGCTGGGTTCATTATAGAATCTGAACTATGCACCACTCGCTCTGTTGTATTGGGAAAGGACACGCGTTCCGGCCATAAAGCAATGTTCATGTTGTCCTGCGTATGAGTGGAAATCCATAGGTCGACGGAACGTGCCACGCGGAATTGAGGCGAGTGCCGAGTTTCATGTGTAGAGGCTGTTGGAAAAGAGATTGGTTTGACCACGCCTCGAACGACGGTAGGTTGTCGTCATTAACAGTTATTGAGTGTAAATGTGTTTCCCAGCAGGAAAAAGATTAGTTTTAGATTGAGAAAATACACTCAATCGAAAACGCGAATTTGTTCATTGATAAATCGATTAAAATGGTAGTTGTTTGCGTTGCGAGTGAGTTGAATTTCAACTTAAATCTACCCACCAGCTTCTGTTACTGAATTTCCACACCACAAACGTGGCTTCAAACGGGAACTTTGAATTGATCCATAAATCTCCATTTGTGTACGACAGAAACAATCAGTTGGGCTCTCCCTCTTCCTCCTTCATGAATATTTAATGCCATTTGCTGTCAATATCTCTTCCCATTCTTTGAAACTCATGACTTCAATAACAGGCTTTAATTGTTATAAATTTATCAATATACCGATTTCCCTCCACTTTAAAACCTCACCAACTGAATGCGCACCATGCACCAGTCGACGACATTTGGTCTTTCGCCGTCTGTCTAACTGCGCACATTTATCACGTCTAGCCCTATGAAACCCCCGCTATTAATGTTTCCGGTTGATCTATTCTGCCACATTTTTTTTCTTACTCACTGAACACTGGAAATAGAGTTGCGTTTTTACTTCACTGATTCCCATTGCTCATGACCCTTTGCACGTACTATCGAAACAAAAACACTGCCACTATCATAAACCTTTCACCGAACCACCCAAAGCGTGTATACGCGCAGGGAAACGATCATCTCCATTCAGCAGAGCGGAGGCGACGCACTTCCGCGTTTCGGTTGGCTCCGGAAAAATTGTGTAAACATAAAGAAACGTCATCGACAAGGGCACGGACCGCGTGGCTGCCCTTCCGAACCGAAAGGGTCGAGTCAATATTCCAGCCAGTCGCCGTTCAACCATCATTTACAGTTAGGTACCTAATATAGTCCACAAACGCAAACAACATCGAAGCGGAAGGATAAATTAGTGCGATGGGCCTACCGCCTCCGGACCTTGCATAACAATTATTATCGTCGGATGGGCGACGAATGACGGTTGAATGAGACCTTGAACAATCAGCTCCGGGAAACAGTTATGAATGTGCGTTGGCCTCGGTGTCAGAAGCAAGAAAGTAATTTGTAATTATTCTGGTATCGGAGTTTATAACCTGAATATTGAAAGTAGTATTTCAAAAGATGTGAACAATGCTGCTCGAAGTAATTTTCTAAAACGGTCTCAGTTTATTTTTAATTTTTCACAGCATAATTTTGTTTTAATTACTATGCAACGATAATGGTAAACTAGAATGTATCATGAAACTGTGACTTATTCAGCTCTTTGGTCCGAATTTTTCGCAATTATCAATTCGAAAACATTTTTGTCTTATTGTCAACCGCGGACTGAATGTAATATTTTAAAATTGCTTTTAGAATCTACTCACATATGACACATTCCAGCGTTACGGGACACAATTAGTAACCATTTTTACTTTGTAAATTGGTACTTGCTTCACCAAATTTTTGACAAATAACTTATAAATTAGTGATTTCAGAGGTTTTTACTTTCCACTTATCTGCCAGGAATTTCGTCAAATAGGAACCGATTTACGTGGTGGACATGGTGTCCCGTATCGCTGGAATGTGTCATACACGAAATAACAGACGAATAACCTTTCACGGCACTTGTAAGTGTTTCAAATTTACATACCTTTAAACTGTATTACAATTCTCAGTAAGAACTCATATCATCAAAGATTACAATTTAACCTTAAATCATTTAAGAAAATGCAAATTTAAAATGAGAGCACCTGTAGAACAAATTAATTCAAGCATAGCATAGCATAGCATAGTTTGACCGTCCGTGAGTTGCCCGCGATTGATCTAGATCAGCTGAAGTTGCACAAAGAAGCATCAAAATGATGCTTGGGAGTAGCAGATCATTCTCAGTTTTTTGTGATGATCGATAGCAAAGCTGACCACGCCCATGCAGGTCAATTTGGGAAGGAAAGGAATGTTAGTCCGACACTTGCTGCTACTAGAGACCGAGGAATCCTCTGCATCATTCACAGGTGTCACAGGAAGGAGTTGTTGTTAGTGGAAAGGAATTGATCTGGATCCACCGAGGCAGGCCATCACGAAACTGCTATGGAAATCAGTTTACCGACACTGAATATGCTATCAACCTATTCGATGTGCTCGAAGTCGCACGCGAGCAGTTATTACATATCGATAGACATTTGTTGCTATGAAAGAAAGCCGTCCTGAGACAAACGTTGCTAAGTGAGCTCAAATGGATTCAAAATGATCTCCAAAAACAGCCGGAAAAATGCAACAAACGAGACACGAAAGCAAACGATGCTAAATGACCATACGAAACGATACTTACTAGGTAAGCACCGGTTGTATGAGACTAACTAGGATCTTCGAAAATTTTCTTGTAAAGCCAGTAATTACATGGTACTACATAATCAACCACAATTCGTTAATTTATATCGAAAGGTATTATGCACGTGCGAGATTTACGATGACTCAAAAACCTCGTGACAAACTTGAATTTATTTTATTTGAAAATAAAAATCAGGCACAATGAAACGAACCAGTATAGTACCTAATTTGATAAGCATTTCCTCCAATCAACGCTAATATGCAAAGATATGGCACCCTACACGCTTGTAGAACAAATAAATTCAAAAAGTCTTTTAATTTAATTTTGACTCACCTTCACTTGACTGACTTCCATCCCAAGCAAACATGTTGCGGTTTACTGTAAACGTCAGCTAAACTTTCTCCCAATTCCAACATCAATCGTGCGGTTCGTTCTTACGTCAATCAAAACCGGGCAAGAGCAGCTGACAGTGTTCTTCAGTTTTCTAATATCCACCAACACTTGAGCACGGTTTGGCCCCGTAACCCGGCACAGGCTGCCAACGCGTATGACAGCTAATCCTGTTTAATTACTACTCTAGGGGCGTCATTTGCAACACATCGAGCCTGGAGTGTGTGGAACTGCCCCTATTTAGCACTCTTTATGGCAGAAACGGCTGTGTGCCTGTCCGGGCGGAATGACATTTAGGAACACGTGACTCACTAGCGTCAATTGGCAATTATCTCAAATGACGTATGCAACAAAAAAAAACATTCGGCAAACCAAAAGAGCCATCTGCAATTGTCCCTGTATTCTCCCGGGACGCAGTACCGAAGCTCCTTTCTCCTCCGTTTTTTTGCTGGTTTTTAACTTCAATCCGGTCACCGAAGCGCCAGAGGTCATTAATTTGGACTGTTTTTCGCCGAAAGGCCAGACAGTCCTTCGGGACTGGAGCTCCGGTGGAAAAATCAATACGCGCCTAGCTCAAGCACGCTTCCGTTTCTAGGAAAAAGAACACCGCAAAGGCGAAACCGACCGACTTTTGTTTCTAAAATATATAGCCTCATTAAAAAGTAGGAAGGCATTGAAAGCATAAAACATCGGCCAGCGTGTGGCCGACCGAGCAGAGGGAGTTTAACACATAATTATATAATTTAAAAGACATTATCCCGCTGCCCTTGAGCCAAGTGCTATTCCTTTCTGCGAGTCCTTGAGCCGATTCACCATCCGCTCTTCATTTCGTACTTCCCGGCCGCTGCCGGCGCCCGTACCATATAATTAATAATATATTTCCTGTCCTCAAGCAGCCAAAGGACCTATTTTGCAAGCCAGCCGACGGAGAAAAACGCAAACAAACGAGGCAGAGTGGTGAAAATTATACACCTTCTACATCTTCTAAAAAATTTATAACTGATGCTTGCAACCTTTTCCCTCCGCCCTTCCTTCGACGATTACAGTTTCGTGCGTTCTTTTTATGTTTTCGGCCAACCTGCCGCTCCTTGTATTCCTGGTTCGGACATCTTTTCTTTTGATCTCATCCTAACTGACCGTTCCTCTTTTCGTCCTATTTTCAACTTTTATTGGACCTCCGCTCACCGTCATGCTCTACTAATGCAATTCGCATGCTAAACAAGCGCCGAAATAAAAGTGAAAACGAGCTGCACATATATCAAAGTCCTGCCCGGTCGATCCTTTCGGTTTTTTTTTCTTCCTTCCTTCCGCCCATCGATCGGCTCCATCAGGCGGAGAAGAGCCTCTCCGTACGCCGCAATTATTACTTTTGTTGTTTGGATTATTATTTATGGCCGTCGTTACCTTTGGGTTTATGTTTCGCCGTTTTTTTTCATTCGCGTTCCTCCATTTCAAAGAGGACTGCGCTCGAGGGAAACATTGATTGATGCTGGTTTCGAAATGGTTAATGAGTGTTTTTAAATAGGCTGAACTAAATGCGCGATGAATGTACTAAACAATAATTTTTATTTTTATGAATGAGTTCGAATATGTTCACTTGTCAAATTAGAAATTTCCTGCCGATCGATCGAGTGGAGCATTTTCTTCAAAATTTTTTGTTTCACTAACTACGAATTAATCAGAATGTGAATCAATTACAGCGGTTGACGTTAATCACTGGAAACCATTAGCTACTGGCAATTGCGTAATGGTTCGTTTTTGAGCAAACATCGATCTCTCGCATAATTTCAGTAATTTCTCTATTTGCCAAGCAGCGAATAATTCTTGCTGTAAATTAGCGCTAATGTTTGTCATAATTTCCACACATTTGAGCCGGTTTCCGCGTGAAAGCACATTACCTTAACTAATGATACGCCCACTCGACACTCGCAAGCATAATATTCGCCGACCGTGCAAGCGGCCAGCCGGAAAAGCGCTAAAAGTAGTTGGAAATTGCTGAGCAGTCATTTGGTGCCACAACTCATAGTAACGCTGTATGGCCACCAATCGGCATAAGGGAAAATACATCGCATGTTTCCACGAAATGAAGTGATTATTTTGCTTCTCCTTCGTTCGCAGAACCGAACCGGCGCCTAGCTTTGTTTTCCGAGGACGCCGCTTTTCGCAATTGCGAACCAAGCCGACAAAGTATTCTAATATTTCAAAAAATTAGTACATAACAATGATTTTTACGCTTCCTATACCAACGGCGATGGCTAATGTTTACGTTGTGGGGTGTTTTGCACCGTATACACAGTTGCTTTCCGCAGGCAGTGGGGGAAAGAAAAACGTCAAGCAATTGGTAGGCAGAAAAGCTCGTGCTGCTCAATTGAAAAATATTACCTTGCCCTGTCGCTCATTGAGTGTGTGCTGGGGATGAAATGTCGAAAAAGGAGCTATTTATTTGTTTGAAAAAATTTGACTTCATTTATAAAAATGCTATTTATTGCTAAATCTTGCTGGCAGGAAGCCAAACATAAAATTCTGGAAATATTGAAATTAGCTTTTCTATTCTATTAGCAGTCATTGCATAAATTTATTTTAGTTTGCAGAATAAATTAGCGTGAAAATTTCTATGCCCGCATCCCAGTATTTGAACGTGAATACGCTCCGCGCAAAAAGAAATTCATTTTATTTTCAGAAACTATACGAAATCTGTCTGAAGTACGTCAAATAAAAGCACAACGGATCCGAAAACGAAATGTACCTTCCAGCCTTGCTGTGCTTATTTTGAAAAGGCAGGATACAAATAAACTCAAGATAACAAACGATGGATAAAAATACTGGTTCTGACATGGCGAAAAATGTTTGATCAGAGTAGAACTGAAAACTTATGTTACTCGTTCCAGCAGGCAGTGTGATACTAATCAAAACACTTATACAGCAATCCCCCAGATAACGCATAGAATACTGCGCGTGCACCCACTTAGTTGCTCAAGGGTGCCCGACAATTGGCATACGGGCGTTAGGCATAATAGACGATATACAAAATGGATGGCAGGCTTAATGACGCTAGGCATAATAGACGTTAGGCATGATTTACAAAACTTCGCTTTTCTATGAATTTGAAGCTTATTTGAATCGATGAACATCCCTCATGAACATATACTATTGGCCTGCTTCGCCGATAATGCATCCTTCAGCTTTGAATCTCATCACGAACATAACCTCATCGTGAACATCGGTGAACATCGGAATTCGTTTAAAAATGGAATATTGAAAATTGAGTGTGATAGATTTAGCGGGTTTAGAATACCCGAGGACGCCGGCAAGAATTCAAAATAGTATCACCATCACCAGATTAGTTTAAAGTAGTGTTAGTAACTTTAGAAGCAGAAGAAGGTGTTATTTCGCACTTTTGCGTTGCGCTCGATATTCGTATATTCAGCGATGCTATGAAGTGTGAAAGTATGTGGGTCACTAGTCATAGCGTATTGAACCATTCGCGTCTCTGTTTTTCTCATGATAAAACCGTTTGCCGATGCTCGGCGTATATAGGGTATGTTGCTGATTCGTCGTAATTGCCTATTGCCGTCCTATCCAACACAAATTGTTAAAAATATAAGCGATTTTTATGATATACAATGCAAAATTAGTTATTTCCTAATATTTTAGTTTGTTGACTATCATACGCGATCAATCAAAGTGAGCTGAGATCTATTTAAATGCTTTTTTCCATTAAAGAATTCGTAGCAGCCAAATTTCCGACGTTTTTCCGTGCGACGAAGAAGAAAATGTCGACTAATCGTTTCAATTTTTCTTCATTTATAAAATGGAAACAACTTACGCAACGCATTGTCGTTAGTCTCCAGCCGGGAAAACTTGCATAACTAGCAGAAATCTTGCAGAATAACATTTGTCATGCCGTCCTACACAAATACATGTGCGCTAGCTTCGTAAACATTATTGCGATGAAAAATTTTGATGGGCGGATTTTAAAACGGTACGACGAATTTAAGTAATAAGGTAAGTTGCGTAATTTCAATAAAATGCTTTAATAATCGCTTTTTAGTGATTTCGAAGTGCACGGATCGGAAGGTAAGTGTGTTGGAGTCAAGTCAGCACAAGAACTTTTGGAGTACTTTTTAAATCTACCTAAGGCGGCATCCATAAAGTACGTCACGCTTATAGGGGGGAGGGGGGGTAGACCTAATCGTGACGATTTGTGACGTAGGGGGGAGGGGGGGTTTGAAGTTATGTGACGTCACATGAAAAAAAAATCAAACGGAAAATTTATTCGGGATATTATAATTTAGCCTTCCTTTTAAGATACAACTATTGAAGGTTTCTATAAAATTAACGTTCTGATGAATTTTAAAACAAATAGTTAAATTTTTTGAATGAAAACTTTTTTTCAACATATATGTGTGAACAGCACTCATTTATTCTTCTATGTAGTATGAACTCTCCATTACGGCTTTACAGAATATGCAGTACACCGCTGAAGAGCTACTTGAGTACCGTCTTGCCTAAAAGATTTTTGCAACCGCAAATAGCAGTCGCACAAACTCCTGAGAGGCTACGGGGTGCTACCAGAGACCCATGGCAATGTTTTCCCTTGATATTCGTGCTGAACTCAATCGATTAACATAAACTCATACCGAAGTTCCACTGCTGCTTTTAAGGTTTTTCAGTATAATTTATACTGCCCCTCACTCAAAAGCTCTCTGAAGAATAGAGTTTATGCCACTTGCGGACTAAATTTCGCATCTAAGGTAGTGTTGAATGATTGCACGATTGAATGAATACACAAAATGACGAAATCCGTCAGAAAAGTTCTTCCAAGGCGTGTTGCTGCAAGACGTCAGCAGGAATCCTGATTCTTTCAACTAGATCAGACGAATTTGAGTGGATGGATGTAAAGGACGTGGATTTGCGCGAAACATTCATCGACGACACATCAGCGACTTCTGATATTTTCAAAATCCGTGAATCGATGACTTATAAGCTCAAAAATTTTCCTTTTTTTATTTGCTGAAATTCATTTGATAGCTTTAAATAAAAAGGTTGAAATCAATATTTAATTTTTTTGTTGTGAAGGAGGGGGGGGGGGGTTGCCGTGACGTGACTTATTTTCTCAGGGGGGTCACCGAATGTGTGACGAAATGTGACGAGGGGGGTAGGGGGGGTTGATTTTGGTCAAAATTTGCGTGACGTACTAAATGGATGTCGCCTAAGAAATGATGAAAATTAGAGTGGCTTTCCTTACTACGACGGGAATTAGAAATAAACCTTATTCATTTTTCGAATTTTCCAATCTCTGATACGTACCCATCGTTCCTTCACAATACAATGAAAACCGATTTAACATAATTTCTTTTCGATGAATATTGTATATATAGAATATATAGAAAAACGTCGTTTACCATAAAAATACTGACGTACACATAAGGGACTACCTGAGAGAAAACCATGGCGATATTTGGCCATAATTACGTAAAAATATTGCTTTTTTTTGGGAAATGGCGTATGTAGTCAAACCAAAATCGTAACAAATTTTTAGTTACTCTCCGACGTTTCGCTTTTATTTTTAAAGCTTTTTCAAGGAATCATAACTAGTCTGTCCGTTATCTAAATGATTTTGTCTGAAAATCATTCAGACAACGGAAAAAATTTAGCTCTGCTTATCGTTGTGCTCCTTCTGCGCAAGATGAGTGGTCGTAAGAGAAAACAGTATTCCGGCATCGTCCGGAGGGAGAGGAAACGGTTCAACAGAAAACGAAAGCAGATTGCTCTGCCTCTGTATGCATAAGATGACCAAAATGAAGCCTGGACGAAGGTATACCCTATGACGAGAAGGAAGCCTTCTAGGTGCAGCTGGAGGTGACGTACAAGTTATTCGCCACGGGACATCAGAATTGTCATCGGAGATATAAACGTCCAGGGCGGTAGGGAACATTGGCGTAGCTAGAGGGGGTGCTTAGTGCCCTTCCAGAAATTTTCACCATTTGAAAACCAGAAAGAATTCAGTGGATATGTTCCCAAAAATAGTTCCCTCCGAATTTTTCTCCTACAAAACCCAAACGAATATCAACAGCTTTGTAATTACGGGACGAGAAAGGGAATCTAATCAAAAACGAGCTCGAGATGGTCTTCAAGTGGTAGCAGTTCTTCGGTGAACACCTCAATGGCGAAATTGCAAAAGGAGGTGGCACGAAAGTTAACCTGGGAGGCCCATGGAAGATAGCAATAGCCCAGAACCTGATCTCTAAGAAGTAAAACGAGAAATCGAGTTGCTGAAGACCAATAAAGTCACTGGTAAGAACTGTCTACCGGCAGAGCTTTACAAATATGTCCGCGAAACACTGGCAACGGCTCTACACTGGGTAATTTCTATGACTTGTGAGGAGGAGAAGTAACCGATGGAAATTGATGGAAGGAGAGGCGTAGCGTTATTAAAACTGCCTACAAGGTATTCTCCCAGATCTTGTTACACCGGCTGTCACCGATAGCATATGGTTGCGAAGGGAATTACCAGGCAGGCTTAAACGGAGCTCGTTGAACTACAGATAATATTTTAACCATCCGGCAGATTTTGCAGAAATATTGGGAGTACAATGTGCCCACGAGTCACATCTTTGTTGTTTTTAAGGCAGCATACGATACAGTCGATCGAGCCCACTTATATGGCAGATACTGCAAGAACAAGGTCCCCACATAAACGGACCGAACTGGTAAGCGTTACATTGGATCGAGTGTATGTTTCGTCTCGGAGACATTCTTGAACTACTTTGAGGTGCAGCGATGGCTTATACAAGGTGTCGGCTTATTGTGTATGCATCCGACAAGCAGGTATCGAAACGAGCGACACAATTATTACCAAGGGCCAGCTCCAAGCAAGCTCCAAACGCTACGATCAAGAAGCTACGATAGTCGCCATACGAAGCTGACAATGTGCAAAACCATTATGAGATCGGTAGTTTTTACGGAGTTGAAGTCGTGGCGCTGCTTACGGAGAACATATGCACCCTTGCCGTGTTCGAGCGGAAAATGCTACAGCCGATATTTGTACAAACTGAAAGCGGAGACTGGTGGAGGCATATGAATCACGAGCTACAGGCGCTGCTTGCACATCTAGTGAAAGTCGGTAGGCTACTGTAGTCCAAACGCGTCGTAAGGATGCCGGATGACGATGCGACGAAAATAGTTGTTTTCAACAACCCCACCGGTACCAGGAACAAGGGGGCTCTACCTGCAGGATGGCTCGACCAGTTCGAAAGTGATTTGCAAATTTTGAGACGACTGGGGAATTGGCGACGAGTGCAAGATCAAGTTGAATGGCGAGGACTGCTTGAAACAGCATGAGCCACTCCGGCTCTATGCTGCTGACGACAATGACGACGATGGCGCTTATATAAGTTTTCATCAAAGTGAACTTTTTTTGGAAGGCATCCCCTAGGCTCCTCCCAGGGAAGCTTTCTAGCTACGCCAATGGAAGGGAAGCGATGTATCGAGACCGGTTATCGGGTCCATGACCTGCACACTAGACGACTGATAACTTTAGAGCTTCTCGAGGGCTGTTGATCAGAATTACTTTTTTTTCTTGCAAAGTTAACCACAAGGCCACCCGCGGATCACCTGACTAACGAACATTGAACCAAATCTATCGAATCACCGGTGTTTCTGAAATATCAACATACGTTTCTTACGGAGTGCGGATATTGGCGTGTATCATTACGTAGCTTCAGTGTTCCGAGCGTAGCATATGTATGCTAAAAACTACCGACGGTGCTCCTCGAATAAACAATTAAACAACCCGCCAGAAGCGAGCGCCTGCTAAACGGGGTTATACCTTCCTCTGTGGAGCTATGTAAATCAACACTCAAAGATGGATGGGACAGGATACGATTAACCGTCGATGAAGCCTCAACCGCGGTGCTAGGAGAAGAAACCTCAAGCGCACGGAATGGTTGATTTGACGAGAAACGCCAGCATTCGCTGGAGGGGAAAAATATCTTAGCTTAGCTTAGCTAGGATCAGAATTCAACTTGATAAGTGATGTGAAAATTTAGCAAAGTATCAACGAGCGCGGAGTAAGTTGACCATGATCCTTAGGAAAAAAAGCGTCAGGAGCAGGACAGGGATCGTGAATAACTTGAACAACTATTCTACAGTCAGACAATTCCTTCCGACATGTCGGTAGCACAATATGCCCACGTATCATATTTGCGTGGATTTCAAGGAAGCATACGATACAGTTAGGTGCGAAGAGTTATGACAGTTAGTGTACAAAAACGGTTATCCGGACAAACTAAATAATACGGCTGATCATAGCTACCCTGAAATGAGTGATGTTCTACGCGCGAGTTTCTATAGCACTCTCGAGTTCTATAGAAACAGTCGATGGACGGTCCCGTATTCTATAACATGGCGGTCCCGTCCCGTATAACAAGGCTATTGAAGGTGTGAGCGGGCGTCAAAACAAGAGGAACTCCTAGCAGAGGACTATGGCATCATTACTTAAAACCTTGGGACGGCGGAGCCAATCTACGGAACATCTTACCTCTGGTGAAAGTCGGGAGGCTACGCTGCCCCAGCCATATCGCAAGCATGCACCACCGATATCAGAAATAGAGAGACCCTACGTACATACAAAAATTTATAATTTTCGTCATATAGTTCAATTAGTGGTAGTACGAAGTTTGCCGGATCAGCTAGTAATCGAAAAATATAAAATCTCAGAAAAGTTAAGGGGACATAAACGACTAAAAATTTTGAAAAAATCATTATTTTTTTATTTCATATTTTGATTCTGCAATCTTTTCCGCTTATTTTGATACTAAATTTGTAATGATCCGACCACGGGAAGTGGCCGAAAAACGATCATACACATAACAATCTCGGCGGAATAAAACGCCGCTCCTGAAAAACCATGATTTTTAAACTTTATGTACCTTTTTCTCAGAAACTACACAACGTATTGGAACAAACTTTTTTTTATTTTGTTGGTAGTAGCTTGGCAAAGACTTTTATAACATTTTTGAGTTTCGTAAACAAAGCACAGAGAAAAAAGAAAAAGAAGACAAAATTTTATTATTTCATTTTTCTTCTTTTTCGTTTTTCTCAAGCTGTGTTTTGTTAAGGACAAAATTAACTTTTTAAAGCGTTGCATAGAGATAATATTCGCCTAACTTTTGCAAATAATTAACTTTTTTGTGAGTCGATTTTTATGAGAGTGCACTGATTCCGTATCTACTGTTAAATAAAGTCTAGGATCAGCACGCAGATAACTGACATTGTCAGGTTTGTAATTTGAAACATCTAAAATCTCAAATTCCACCTCATAGACCGTTGCAATCGCATTAATGTAATGAATTTACTGTAGCACTAGCCAAACACAGCAGCCTGCCTCCGGTTTTCGGATTTGCAGCGACCAGCGACGGCGGTGGCGGCGGCGCATGTGACCGGCCACAGAAGCAGTGCAACTTTATGGTCGTTACTTCCGGCTATTCCCCCAACGAACGATGTTTATAATTCGTCACACTCTCACTCCGACTGGCTGGCTTGATGAGTGCCAAAACTAGGCTGTCCAATGCCTACATCAACCGCCTTTGTTCCGACGTGGAGGGTGTATTGATTTTCCCTGGTCTGTATCGCACACACACTCCGTACTGCTGATGGTCCGCAGAGAGGCGCCACAGGCTAGGACGAAATTAGTTCTCGACAACTAAATAGCTATCTTTTGTGTCGCGTTTGGCGTCCTTGTTCTCGTCGTCGGCAGTACCCGAGCCAGCGTAATTTGAATATTTATAATATTCTCCGTTTCCTCGTGTGCGCTGGTAACGTGACCGGTGACCTGGCTTCTTTCCGTTTCTCCAGATGTAGCTGCGCAGTTGCAATTCGAATGCCGGCTGCGGCCGTTTGCGAATTGGGAGTCACCTCGGTGTCAAATTTCCGAAAACCACCATTCAAGCAACCGACCCTGAGCAGAGAAATAAATTGTACGGCTGGGTATAGAAGGTACGTCCGTCCCCTCAATTCGGACACATGTTCTACATGAGTTAACTTTTTGGCACCGTTTTACATAATATGCTAATCAGTGCGGTAGGTCAGAGCCACCGGCTTTTTGCGGGAAAGTTTCTCCGGTGTTCTACATTTTACAATTTGCATTTGGATGAAAGGAAATTACCGACACAAAACACCGTCCGAAAGGATCGCTTCCCACGTGGCCGTGGTCAGCTTGATTGATTGGAAAGCTGTCAAAATATCCAATTGCCTTAAATAGGTTGAAATTCGTTATATTGATGACATTGGACTCCGCACGCTTCTTGACGGCAAACACGCACGTACGCAGTTCCTTTTCGAGGCAGAGCGTGAAAGATTTTAGTTTGATTGGTCGCACAGCAG
This sequence comes from Sabethes cyaneus, assembly GCF_943734655.1. Taxonomy (NCBI): domain Eukaryota; kingdom Metazoa; phylum Arthropoda; class Insecta; order Diptera; family Culicidae; genus Sabethes; species Sabethes cyaneus. The sequence goes on along the minus strand of NC_071354.1, from coordinate 1,991,860 downwards.
CGTGGAAAGTATTTTTTATAATCGAGAAAACTTTGCATTCGGTAGATTGTGACGACCTATCCACGCTCCTGCAGTAATTTTGCTCCCGATTTGACGAAGGTGTGGTTTTCGGTTAGACTGTCTATTTTCTCCGGCTAGCGTAGTCGCTTTGCTGTGATACGCCATCAATTATCGAATGCGTGTTCTCGTCGGGTATCCTGACAGCTCCGTTGTACCAGGAGGCAGCCAACTGACTTTACCGCCAGGTCCCTGGCTCGCACCCGGACGTGATGGGGTGCGAGCGCTTTGCACTAGGAAAGATATCAGAGGTTATTACTGTCGAAGACGTGGCTGAAATAAGGATTAGGCTTGTTGGTGCTGCGCTGGCGGTCGTTAATGGAAAATTGTGGTTTTCCAGAAAAACCATCCCCATCCAGCGTAAAATGTTTGCAGTCAGTCAAGTTGTTTGTTGTAATAGACTTCCACCGCACCGGTGTGGTTGGTAATCGAAAAAGCTTTCTTGTGAAAGCAAATAACGGACTTCAGTCAATCTTTGACTCACATAGTTGTACAGCAGCGGCTTTATAGAAAACGTGCGTTGGAATTGTCCAGAATAGCTGAATTTATTGCAGGACCATTCTTTTGTTAACTGCTTCAAATTTATCACAAACCTGATTGAGCCACTGTACTCATTTGTAGTCCCACTCGCTGCATTTTGATTCAAATTTTCCGAATTCTTCGAACCGGTTTCCAGTCTCAATTTGAATAGTTAGTCGCTATAAAAGTAATAAATTGTCAAATTAATCCAATCGATTCGGAGCCCATTTCGAAATCTAGGCGCTAGGCATCTTCACCCGCTCACAGTCGAGTGTCGTAATGCTGTATCGAATCAGAGTTTTCCATAAAAATCACAGTCAGAGGTCCGCACTAAAATCATCTGAACGCTTGTTTATTTTCGTTCCAGCATGCCGACCCGTTCGGTACGTTTCAAGTCACGCGTGCAGGCAAGACAGAGCACAATTTTCGATAGTGGCCCAATTTATGGTCTTAAAAGAGTCGTAAAATATTTCATTCTTTGTTACCAACGAATGTGTGCACAATCGTTAAAATATAACTGATTATGAAATGTGATCACACCTCCGTTGGCGGCATTGGCAGTGCGGCAGTTTTAGTTGTAGGAACTAGACGACAATCGCTTTTCCGAACGACCACTATCGACTATTGAAAAACTATTTCAACTTTATACGAAAACTTTCGCAAGCTATTATTACTTCGGAATTATAAATTTACAGATATACTGAATAAAATACTGTAACTAAGCGCTCGGTGTCGTAAATTTTATCCAAATTCGAACCAGACATTTTTTCACGGTTCGGGCTCTTTTTTATTTAACCTAAACTTGTTTGATTTGTAAAGAAGACAGAAAATAATAGCGCTTTGATAGCCGTAGCCGACGGAATAGGTTCAGTTCGTGTTTGGTTTTAACAGTTTAGAACGGAACAATATCGGGAGGAAGAAACTTTGTCTCCTGTTGGGTTGTACACAATCGTTCGGATGCTGGACCTGCCCTCAGCTTCCAGACAATCAGGGGGAAATGGTTACCTAAAAGCTACATTATGCCGATATCACTTTTTAACGATCTTTTTCTCACTGTTTCGCTGCGATTATTGTGTGATATATTGTAGTAATGAAGTAGATTTTTCTGGTACGATTAAATATTAAATTTCAGCTGCCTGCCGGTGGTGGTTTGAGTCGGAAACCTGCGGGTGCCCCTCGGCGGTGGACCAAAAGCCGACCGTTTCTCACACCGAGGGGTGACTGGCAGCGAGGAACGACGATGATGGCACTTCGCTGACGGCGCACACTGACGGCATAATTAAACTTATAATAATATTGTCCCAATCAGTGACACCTTCGTTTATTGCGTCCGACGTCGACGGGTGGTGGTGGTGCTGGTTTCGACGGAAAGATTTACCCTCGGTTGGCATGTTCATGTAACAGCACCGATCACCCTCGCGGTGACATTCTGACAATATTTTCCTTTGGTTCCGAGGAGGGTATATTACAATGTTCGAACGTTGAACGGATGTAGGACTCTGGAAGCGCTGCAATAGTTATTCTCTCACGTTAACTTGCCAGCAGGACCGGGAATCTGTGTAGTTTCCTTAGTATTGACGTATTTATTGTGCGTTGTGTCGTGCTATGTGTGCTGACAGACCTTCAACTATAACTTTTCGCCAAGAAGACTTCACGAGAAATTTTCTGATAGTCTCGGATATCAAGCAAAGGCTTGGTTATTCATTCCGCTTGCAAAACTTGATCTGTTTTTATTTGCCAGATTTTGCAGTCAGCAGTTAAAATCTAGAACAATTGCGGGGCTAGTGCTACGATCCTATTGGCTCTCCCAGTCAAGATTTGAACCTATAACGACTGGCTTTTTAGCCCCAAAGCAGACTGATAGGTTCGGACATCGGACATCAGACATCTTGGACATAACTTATTTCAAAAATTCATAATTGCAGAAACATAAAATGTACGAAAATATGAGGAAGTTTACGAATATGTAGGTAATGAAAGTTTATCATGGAAAATCAGAAAACTTCGTAATGTGTATTACACTCTTTTAGTGTACATCGCCTCACGAGACCTAGCAATTACTGAAGATACCTCGATGATATATATCGTCCAAAGCTGATGACAGCACTTTTATCTAGAACCATATTTCGATTCCATACCGCAGATACATGCAACGATAAACGAGGCTCCGCTCTGTGCACGCGCACTAGCTTTTCCTAACGAATATAAAATAAAGTTAAACAACCAGCTAGTTCGAAAATTAACGAACCGTCACAAATGCCGTATATGCAACAACGAAAGGTAAGTCGTCGGCCGCAGTTTGCAGCCCATAGCCCAAAAATGTTTATCCCCATCGATCATCTCCAATTGGAAGCTCAATTAACACCTTTTGAAAAATGAGCTCAAAACAAGCCCGGAGAATGTGCTCGAAAATAAAGGAAAAAAGAAACTCAGTAACCCTCCAAAATACCCATCATCCTTCGAAACCGCACCGCGAGACGGACAACGAACGGTGACGGTGATGATCGGCGGGTCGGTTCCGGAAAAAAATGACCACAAACTCACCTGTCAATCGTTCCACGTCCAAACATTTATAAAACCGCCAGTCGCGCATCATCGGTTCCACCGCACTACTACCGACATTTCCAGCGATTGACCATCCATCGTTGAAAAATCTTCTCCCATTTTGCGCTACCCGCACGGAGCATTGATCTCATGCCGCGTGCATCGAATCGCTAAGAGCATCCGTTCAGTTTTTGTTGTCAAATTTTCAGAGAAACAAATGCCGCCCGGCAGTCCTGCCTTGGCAGAGCACCGCCATGAATAAACACAATAGAAGCTTGTTTGACGTTGATTGTCACCGCGTACACACAGGACAGTGCTGCCAGTCTTCGGCAGTAAATCGAATACTGAAATAATCGTGTTTTGGCAACCTTAATACATGGCACCCTTCTCGATCGATGCTTTTCGGTTCACAGTGATCATTAAATCGATTTCGTGTTGTGGCGTTCGAGATGATGATTGATGATCCTCACGTTGAAATAATTAATCAATGCGTAAAGTAGTCGAATTTACCTTACCGCTTTCTTAAAACTCTTTGTGGAATCTCTGCGAATACAAACTAACATTCACGCGCGACTAAAGACCGCTGATTAAGGTCTATTACCTACAGCTAGCGGGACTCATTAGGAATAAATCGGTCGACTGGCAGTTAGGCAAAAGTTACACGGCGACCGACGCGGTGTTCATCATTCGTTCCGACGGAAGTTACACGCCTTGCCCGTCTGGGCGAACCGAAACAAAATACCCAACCCGGGGGTGAGAAGTTCGAAGAAATTTAACAAAAAGCAAACAGGACGTTGCAATAAAAGAGAACGGAAGTATGTCTTTTAGTAACAATTCGAATCAAGTGGTTGGCTTTTGTACTAGGCTTGTTTTAGAAGAACTGTTTCCAATCTTTCTTTTTATGAAGACTTTTACTATGCGTCAAAATTGTTTTTACAAGGTCGGATTCTGGTTAGCAGTGATTATGGTGGACCATTTGTTTTGTTTTGACAGAAGTTGTCAAAGAAAACGAGCGTTGAATAATTTGAATTTACAGTACAATATTTGAGTTCATGTCTTTCTGTCTTCTTGTCTTCTTGTCTTCTTGTCTTCTTGTCTTCTTGTCTTCTTGTCTTCTTGTCTTCTTGTCTTCTTGTCTTCTTGTCTTCTTGTCTTCTTGTCTTCTTGTCTTCTTGTCTTCTTGTCTTCTTGTCTTCTTGTCTTCTTGTCTTCTTGTCTTCTTGTCTTCTTGTCTTCTTGTCTTCTTGTCTTCTTGTCTTCTTGTCTTCTTGTCTTCTTGTCTTCTTGTCTTCTTGTCTTCTTGTCTTCTTGTCTTCTTGTCTTCTTGTCTTCTTGTCTTCTTGTCTTCTTGTCTTCTTGTCTTCTTGTCTTCTTGTCTTCTTGTCTTCTTGTCTTCTTGTCTTCTTGTCTTCTTGTCTTCTTGTCTTCTTGTCTTCTTGTCTTCTTGTCTTCTTGTCTTCTTGTCTTCTTGTCTTCTTGTCTTCTTGTCTTCTTGTCTTCTTGTCATCTCATTTACTGTCTTCTTACATATTTTTTTTTAATTTTCCACACCTTCATATGTTCTATCATTCAATATTTTTCAATTAAACCACTCCGTAATTGTTGGTAATCATTTCACTGCCATTGCTAACACCCCAGCGCCGCTGCAGTTGAGAAGTACTCTTTCACATCTTTCACATTATGGAAGGAAATTGCGAGAAAACTTCATTGTTGGGGGTGTCGCTGTGTTGCCAGCTGCTTCCCCGGGTTGCCACCAAGTGCCTCTGTCTGCACTGTGCATAAATAGTGCAATTGTTCCCGACGCTACGTGTTTTGTGCTCGCTTGGTGGTGGAAAAAAATGAAAGACAAATAGCGGCTGGAGAATGGAAAAACTCATTTTTAGTGGCGGAAAACCTTTCCCCGCTATATGGGCAAGCAGCATTGAAAACGGTGCAAGGAAACAAAAAAAAATAGAATCCAGTCAACTTTCCCCGTTGCAGTAAATGCCAATGCTGGTGACATTATACAATGCCGCTGGGGGAGCAGTTTTCGAGTGAGTGACAACGACAATCATCAGCTGCTGCTGCTGCTGGGAGCCAGTAACTGAGGGCTGCAGAATCAACTCGGCAAAGAGCCTATAGATATAGGTGATGTAAAAATTGCTCTTCACACTTTGTTGTTGTTTTCTGCTGCTGCTATTTCGGTCGGGAACCCTCGCAGAAAAATTGAAGCCTTTTAGCTCCACCAATGGGATGCAGAAATATTTTGCAAAGGGTGACAGCAAACACAAAAGCCATCATATTGCACTCTTTCGTGGAGGCAGCCAGCTCAAACCCCTTTAACCCTCACCGTTGGGGGTGTGATGAAGTGGCGTTTGTCTGTGTGTCATAATGAAAGCATCTGCCAGGAACGGATTGAGCAAGTGAAAACTCAACCATCCCTTTAGTTTCACACCGGGAGAAAGTTTTTCGCTCCCCGTATGCAGGATAGCTAAGTACGATAGAGCGAAAGCGGTATAAAAACTATTGTTTATTTTACATCCTCTTTTCTGCAGATTTTTCTATTTTCATTTCACGCAGTTTGATAGCTTGAGGACAAATCGTTTATTCAGAGTAAATGAAATGCAAGGGAAACTTTTAGCCGGTGCTTTTTTTCACCGGAAGATGCTCCTGGGCTCCAGAGTTTACGTTTGTGCAGGATAACTGCCTCTTTCTGTACCATTATCCGCTTTGTGCAGTTCATTGCAAAAGTAAGATGAAAAAGAATCAGGAGTTTATCGAATCGAGTTGCTTCGCTGAATTTATCTCTTTACCAGTAGCACTATTTGATCCCACAATCAAAATTCAATCGTAAAGGAAACTGTCGCTGCTGTCGATGCTTCGGATGAAACACTTTTTACCCACAATTGATATAACTGTCATCCGTTCCAGGCACTGATTCGGGAGACTTACCCAACAATGAACGACTCCTATCATTCTCTCTCTCAGTTTCCATTGAAATGCAAATCGTTCGATTAACCGAACAAAGAGCGCACATTCACCGACTGCCACGACTGACTGAGTTTGTTGCCGACCTCGACGGTTACTGTGCCCCGAATCTTCCAGCTGAGTTACACCCAAAGTCGGTGAATTGTAAGGATCTTCCAATGGAAAAGAAAAAAAAAACGATCCTTCGGCAATGCAGAGAGCGAATAACCAAACCAATTCCCTACACCCATGCACTATAATATATACCCCACGTTTATGGGTTGTTGTCATTTATCACAACTATTTACGATTATCATTTAAATTAGTTCCATTCAGCTCGTCGTCGTCATTGCTAAGGGCACAAACTGTTGCTACCGTATGTATATCGCCGATACATGCCTCAGCAAATGTATTCCTTCGTCCTTTGCCGTAGTTTTTTATTCGCTCCACGAAATTCTATAGTACCAGTAAGGTTGAGTGTCTGTCTGTGAGCTTCCCAACGGGATCGAAGAAGAGCGTAACGGCCGGGTTGGGTATAAGAAAGCTAATAAATTATTTAGGGAAAAAGGAAAAAATAGGGAAAGCATAGTTTTCTACGACATAGGTATATTGCTTGTACAGCCGCCCCCAGATCGAACGAACGAACGGCACCGAACGAGCAGAGAATTTACAAAGTTTGAAATCACTTCTGCTGGCTGCATTCCCTGTGCATACCTAATTCTAGTTCAGAAGATCGTTGTCAGTAAATTGGAGGGTTAGTTACCCGCACATGCGAAACGAGGTGCATATATTTTATGGGCCGCTCCGACCTGCACAAAGGGAAACATTTATATTCGATAGAGACAAACCGCATTCGCCCGGGTTCATAAATTTGCGCTGTTTTTCGTTGTTCGGGATACTCTTTGTTCGATGGATGTTTCGATGTTTTCCTTTCTTTTATTAATAAAGTAATTATTTATTATCTTCAATTTTGAAAATTTACTCACGTTTTAGGTGCAACAATAGTAGCAACGGCCTTCCAGTTGGCATCGAGGTATGATGCTGGCCTAATAAGCCAATCGTCGTATGTTCGAGTTCCGGTTGGGAGAGGCTGTTAGAGTCCATAGGGTAGTAGCAACTGACTCTGCAATTGTCCTGTATTCTAACAACTGGCTGCGAAGTCCGTTGTATAAAAACCAAAACATCAAGTTACGATAATGGAATGTAGCACCTAGGCTTTATTTGTCTATATTTGTGGTCGAATAAGCAATTTCTTTCTATTCTATACTCAGTCCTGAGCAACTCGTCGCCAAATCGTTGTGCATCTCGACACACGCACGTCGGCTTCAACCTGGTCGAGCCATCTAACACATTGGGCCCCACTATTCCTGGTGCCGGTGGGGTTTTTGAATAGAATAGATCTCATTACAAAATCATCCGAAATCCTTGCGACATGGCCTGCCCACCGAAATCTCCCTACTTTCGCCAGGTGTACGGTGGCAATCTTTCCAAGTAGCTCGTGGTTCATACATCTGCGCCACTCTTCGATTTCCGTTTGTACTCCACTAAAAATAGTCGGCAACAATATTCGTTCATGCAAGTACATGTATGTCTTCCGCAAGCAAAGTTACTGTCTCAAGTCTGTTGAGGACTACCGGTCTGATTAGCGTTTTGGACATCATCAGTTTTGTGCGGTGGCATACGCTCCTTGATTGAAGCGTCTTGCTGCGGGAAAAGTAGACTCGACTTCCAGCTTTTATGCGTCGTTGAATCTCTTGACTCGTAAAGATCCCAAATATATGAACTAAGCCTTGGGAGGTGAACGTTGTTTTCTCTGAATTCTCTTCCGATCATATATTTAATTGACGCATTGATTTATAACCTAAATGTACTAGCCTCCGTTTCTTGTCTGGCATAGATTGGCTCCGCCATCCCAAGGTTTCTAGTAATGAAGGTAAGGTCGTCTAAGAAGGCTAGAAGTTGGTTACTTTTGCCGAAGATCATTCCTTTCGTTTCGAAGTCCGACCACCGGATCACACCTTCAATAGCGATGTTGAATAACATATAGGAGAGTCTATCCTCTTGCCGCAACTCTCTGCACGAAGAAGCAGTTTGTTCAGAAAACTGTTCTCGTGCATTATCTGCCTTAGCTGTTCGCGCTCGACTGTATCGTATGCTGACCTGAAATTCATGAAAATACGATACGTTGGTACGTTGTAATTCGGACATTTCTGATGAATTTGTCGGAAACTGAAAATTTTATTCTTAGTAACACGAGCCCCCATAAAGTCCACCTGATACTGCCAGAAGAAATCTGCTTCTATTAGGGTTAAAAGTCGTAATAAAATCGGGGAGAGAACCTAGTTGGTGGCGTTGATCAGCATTATGCCTCGATAATTACAGCAATCGAGCAGATCATCGATCTTTTCATATATGGGACAAACTACACTCGTCCGGCAGTTTATTCTGCTCCCAAATCCTTGAACTTATCCAGTGAGGTGCCATTGCTATTGGCCTTTCCGGCGGCTAATGATCTGAGTGGATATCCGCACCCCGTAGGGAGCGTATGTTGGCGATGTTTGAGAAAAACCGCAAAGCTGCAAGCTTCAAAGTTAATCGTTATCTTTCGTGTTGGGTAAATTTTACCCTGTTGCATTAGATTTATTTGGGCACGAAATTTCCTGTGCCGCATCCTGTGGGTAGCGACCCACGAAATTCAACGATCTACAGTTCCAGCTACCAAATATCCATTCAAAGTCCTTAATTCGTTGCTTTTGTCCATACAGAAAGTCCCTAATCGAATTTCCTTTATTGTTCGCGGTAAGGTAGGATTAAGTAGGTTGCCTTACTAGGGTCATGCCACTGAATCTCCTGCTGGAGCTGCCATCTTAACTGTAGCGACGAGATAACACATTTCTTAATTCAGCAGCCCGCTTCGGTTCGAACGCTGTCGTGACCCGCTCCTAACCCGGAGTACAACCGCAACATTGCTTTCGGTTTTATTGAATCGTAAAAAGAGTCAAGAATAAGACAACAATAGTAGTTTAACTGCTGTTATATAATGCTGTAATGTAAACTTTATTTGAAAACTAGCCTCGCTCTAACCTAACCTATAAAAACTGAAACAAAAGACCGCCGCTTATTCAGTTCGAAAGCGGCAAAATTTTACAACCATTTGCCTCCGACTTGCATGTTTCTTTGGTGTCAGCTGGTTTTTTATAACACAATTTCGAGACACAAACGAAACCTGAAAGTCGGAGGTGAAACGCGTAAATCGGATTAGCAAAAAAATAAGAAAATTAAAAGCGAAAGTTCTGTCTAACACAATTTTGTCCTATATTTGATCACTTTTTTACGTTGAACACTCCGAATATTATAATTTATTAATGTATTAACTTATGACAAACGGTTTTATAACACTAGTTTGTAAACCAAAAGCCCGAATACCACATGCCCGAATTTAACACTAGCCCGAATATAATATATGATTTTTGACCTAGTCGAGCCACCCTACACGTGGAGCCTCCTGGTTCCAGGTGTCAGCAGTGGGGTTGTTGTTGAGAACTATTTTCGTCGCATTGTCGTTCAGCATCCTTACGACCTGTCTGGACCATCGTAGCCTACCGACTTTCGCCAGATGTGCAATAGGAATCTCTCCAAGCAGTGTCTGTAGCTCATGAGTCATACGCCTCCACCACTCCCCAATTTCAGTTTGTGCTCCACCAAATATCGTTTGCAGCACTTTCCACTCGAACACGGCAACGGCGCGAATGTCCTCCATGAGCAGTATCCTGGCTTCAACTACGTAAAGAATTACCGATCTAATCATGGTTTTATAAATTATTAGCTTCATACGGCCGTCGTAGGGTAGGTGTTGGAAGAAACCATGGAACCATGGAATGTTATACACATAAGTATTACAGTGTCCTGCAAAACATAGTCGACACAAAACAAACCTTTTTTGAAAAAATAAAACTAAAATATGTGCAATGTTTCGAAAAATTAAACTTAATGTATTTTTTTTGCGGTATCAATCTTCCCAAGTTTCCCGCCAGAAGCCCTAGAGAATTTTGAGCAACTCACGTTGAAAGGGAGTCAATGTAAAATTGTTTTTTAAATTGCCTCCGCTGCATGTTAATTATGCTTTCACAATTCCTTCCTTAATGTTGCTATTTTCTTCTGCAGTTTTGAATATGAACGGGCCTTTCAGTTTGCGCTATACTTTTAACTTCTGGAACCGACAATCTGTAAAACTGCCTAAAATGTTCATTTTACCACCAGTTCCCCTACGATTTTTTTTTGCATCCTTCGTTTAGTGTAGTACGTATTGCGTAGCTTTGGGCGTATTTACACACCGTTTATTATTTCACATTATAGTTTGTTTCATACAAATTTTGCATTATATAATGTGCTCAAGGGTGTTGGAAGTCAGAAGCTGAAGTTGGATTTATTCAAAACTCATTTAAAACTACTAAAAATATCCTTAAAGCGTAGATACTCAAATTTTGAACAGTTTTCCAAGCGAAAAATTGGCCTGAGAAATCCAAAAGTACGTTGTTTGTTATTGTTGTTATTCGTTTATTAAGACTTCTAAAGGCGTTAATTGTTACTGTGAATAGTTCAATTATTGAAACCAAGTAGTCAATATTGGTTAAATTTTCTACTCAAAATCTGAGTCTGTATACTCTAACGGCATTTTAGATAGTTTAACGTGGTTTCAGCAAAATTCATGCTGTTTACAGGCAAACACATCAAAAAGTGTACTTAAAGCAGACTGTTTCAATTTTAAAGTTCCTATCAATAAATTTACAATCCGAATTTGCAAGATTATGCTTATTCGTTCGTAATCTTATTCCATTTTAATTCATTACCCGCTTTTTTAAACAACATCGAAAAGTATTTTTATATCGCCTGAGCTTAGATAATGCATGTGAATTTATTTTACTTACACTGCGTTACTGCGTATACCCCTAAATGCTTGCAACCCGCTGAGCGCGTGTAAAGCGTAACGCTCTTTAATGTGAATTCCTCGCTGTGCTTCTCTGATCGCTTTAGGCTATTCGTCGTCAGAAAAACGGATTAATGGCTGGCACAGGATCATCACGCCCTTCGCTGGCACACGTCGCCGCCATCGTTGCATTACACCACTTTGGAGGCACGAAACATTGTTGCAACGGCAGTGCAAGCGAGTGTGCATACAGCCAAATTATTTCACCAGGTGTGGAATTTTACACAATAGATTTTACTATCTACGATACTAAAAACGGGGAGAAGGGGATATTTTCACCTGCGGTTCGTTTTTGTGACACTGTCGCTTGATGCGGCTATTGGATTTACAGGATGTACTCATTTTATGGCTCAGCGCTTTGTCCAGCGGAAATTGCTTCCGTTCGTCAACATTACTGACGGCATTCCAGGGTTATGCAATTTTATCACACAGTTAAAAGTTATTAAAAAATATACTTTGTACTGGGAAACAATTGTTTAACTATTAGACCATCACATTCTAATTGAATTTTGTAAATTAAAGTTACAAAGGAGAGCTTTAGTAAAATATTATACTTTCTAAAAATTCACAAACATAACTTCATTCACTGTATGCGCTGTGTTCTCTCCTGCTACCAGCGGACAACCAAATCTGTTAGAAATGTAAAAAAAATCAATCCTGTGGAAAATCCACTTGAAAACTATACGACCTTCTGGCTCCACCATCGAACAGGAATATCACAAAAAATGAGACAACCCGCACCATCAACAACAGAAACTAATAAAATACCGCTAAAATACTGCGCCGGTTCATTGCCGTCTGAAAGGCACAAGCCTAAAAAGCTTAACCAAAGCCAGAACACAATCAAAAAGTTTATCGTTATCAGCGAGCGTGAAAAGCGGCGCAACGACAGCCGTTGCTCGAAATCCTACTTTCCCATCTTAGCTTCTCGAAGGAGTAACGAAGAAAGAAAAAAAACACCGATCCGAGTGGAAATCCGGCACGGTCCCCGGATAGAGAAAGGAAAGATTAATATAAGAAACAGACTTTTTTTAATTACATTCCCTGCCTGCCCGTCCGTTCCGTTCCAACTGCGCTCTAGACTTTCACTTTCGGGTACATAGTTTGTGTTTTCCTGCGCCATCATGTAAAGCCAAGGTTCAACAACCGCACTACGGATTTACCCCGTTTCTGTCCAACTATCCACAACCACAACCGGGGTAAAGCGAAATAAAAACTTAGGTCTCGGAAGAAAGCTTGCTTTATTTGAAGATTGGATTAAATACTTACGGCGGGTTTTCCGGTTTTCCCAACGACGCTGGCTGGCTGCGTTCTTTATACATATTATTTTTGGGTTGTTGTGCCTACATCCTCGAGCTTTTGTGCCTGAAAGTAGCCCCAACAGCAGGAGCATAGCGACCGCAAAGCGGTGCTCTTCACTCTGCATACTGCGGTTCTGCAAAGGACCTCGTTGAATGCGGGGAATTCGTTCTGTTCTTCGATGCATGCTAATGAACGCTCGGCTGGTGGATCGCTGAGAGCTTTCCGTCGGGTGTCGGCATTTTTTGCATGCTTGAACAATGCACATGGAGTGCGTTGAACCTTGCGGCAGACTGTGAGTGTGGCAGGATGATGATTAAAACCACGCTAGGAAAAAATTACGTCTGCAGGGATGGGAGGTAATAAAGAAAGGATAATTTAATTCTACTCTCAGTCGGCTCGTAGGCTAGTCGTTGCGTGAACGAAGAATTCGTTAAAGCCAGAGAAAAACTGTGAACTTTTTTATTTTTTCAAAATAACGTACTTTAAAGAAAAAAGTTAATTTCTGAAACAAAAATCGAATAATTCGAAGGTAGATGCCATTTCTGATCGTAATTGTCCTTACATTTTGTCCACCCCAATGATACTGAATGATGTTGAGTACATGTTGAGTACTTGACATCGATCATCATAATTCAGAATAAAGCAGTGCTTATTAAATTTCCTCGCAGACGTCTGGCCAGCTTACGACCGGACCGTCATAAATTATTTTAATCGCACTATTTCTCTCCCATTTTCCCCAAAAAACGGTCCCATTTTTCGCAAAACGACACAGACAGACTTTGGGCCGGCCAAGTTAGACTTCATTTCCATAGAATAATTAATGCTTACATTATGTTAATTGCGTTTCCATGTTTGGGTGTGTCAGTTTGCTTCTTCTATTTTAGGGAAACTAATATTGCGAATTTCTACAGGCAGACTCTTGGTTTGGAAAAGAAAGTACCGCAAATAAGTAAGAAACGAGCCCTTTAGTCCTTAGTCCAAACATTGTTGTGTCGAAAGTCGCCTACCACAGAATTTATTGAGTTGGTAGAGTTGGACTTTAAAGTTAATGGATGTGTCAGAAAATTCTATTATATATTTTCAATATTTAAAATAAATCTATAACGTTTTTTATATTCAAAGGTCCACTGTTAATCATTTTTGCCTACGTTTCATGAAAAATTAAGAGTTAATTGGCATTTATGGTTCGAACAGCACATTTCTCCATTAATAAAAAGGTTTGTGTCATCATTAAAAGAAGTCGACGATGGCTATGAATAGCAATTTGATATCCTGGATGAAGACCATACCTTTTTATATGCAAAGATCCTTTTTTTTTTTCGGTCAAAGCTATCAGGTTTATATGCAAACTTTGTAGGTATGTGCCTAAATTTTCTGTGCAGTTGTCTTTTATTAGAATTTTCATAACTGAAAATTTTGACGATTCCATCCGATAGAAGCAGTAAACAATATTCCCTGTGCCAGTACGTGAAAATCATGATCGAACTGTCGCTCGTCTCAGCGACCCCAGCGCCGGTCGGGGTTCAATGGGGTGAAATAATTACCTTATCAGGCCAATACCGAATCGAGGTCGATGTCCATTCAACACGCGCATAAATAACCAGCTAATAAAATATACGTCCAAATTGAAACTGGAAGTAATTTATTGGTCTGCAACACGAGAGCTGGTCGCGTCCGTCGGAAAGTGAGGGAAGTGTTCAATTTTCGCACATTTTCCGCACCGCTGGTCGACATGTCGCCGGTTTTCACCGGCTTTCGATGATGGCAATGGCAGCCAGTGTCGTAATAATACCTGTGATACGTCGGGCCGCCATTTCACCAGGTTGGGTCCTCTTTAGGGGATGAGTCACTGATCACCGCATTCAGAATTCAGTAAATATGTGCATTTATTACACTTTATGCCCGAAAGCTTTCAGCGCACACTGAAAAAGATTCAGATCAATTTATGCCGGGTAAGGACATCGACTGTAGTTAGTGTCAAGAGTCGTCTGCAGCGGAATACCAACCTCGAATGGGTATCGGTTCTGGAGAGGCTGTGTGCAGGCTGGTTGCCGCGGGAACATATTTTTCCCTTCGGTTGGTCAAAAACCAATTTCAGCTAAAAGCTTGAGCCAAACAAAGAACAAAAACACACTAAAAAGTATTGTTTCATGTTTGTGTTGAAAATATAATTTGAATTGAAAATACTCTACCTTTAAAATATGTGAAAGTAAAACTCAACATTTTTTTATATAGATTTCTATCCTGATTTTGATCGGTGCGGCTCACGCACCGATGTTTGGCTTAGTGTGCACAGGCTCGCTTATCAGCTCGTGAATTTCAATGAGCCTATTTTAAACGTTGTAATCATCATCAATTTATTATTATCTGATGATGGCGGTATAATAAGTAGAAAATTGGACTTATTCATGCAGCTTTCTATGTGTATGTGTGTTGGTATGTTGCGCCCTTTGTTCGCTTGCGGTGAGCAGCGTTGAGTGTGTGCAGCGAAATGTTGCGGCAAGTCCTTTGCATGCGGGCTTCGCATAAGGCTCGGTTTGAACTTCACAACAAGTGTAACTCCACTAAGTCCGCAAACAAACAGACACACTTCATACTGAAGTTTACAACCAGCGTATTGGAAGGTGCTTCCAGTATCGTTCCTTGTAGCCTGTAGATAAATTCGAGATTGCCTGTTTGCATTGATGTGATGGGGAGCTCTAAAACCGGTGGCGGGCGTTAAAGATTGATGAGATTTGCTTCAACTTTTGTGCGAAATTACATTAGTTCGGTAAACAAATCACGTGCATACGTGCCGTGTTTTACATTGTACAGCAGTGGATACACCATGGAGCGGTCCGTTGCGGAGTTGGAAGGAAGATTTACGCGCGGCCAGATTTCGCAAATGAGGAGGGAGGATTAAATCAATTAGTGGTGTTATTCAATCTTTGCAAACATGATTTCCTCTGGGGCGTTCCTATCGCCGGAATGGAAGAGGGAAACTTTTTCTATCCAACATTGAGAGGATCCGGCTGATGGATTTCGTTGGGATATTCGATCTCTAAAGGGTGGTCGAGATTTGCTTCTGTGGGAGTAATGGAAAAGTCTAATAGAAACATGTACACAAGATGTGGGCCGATGATGAAATCATAGGGGCAGAATGGCGCAGAGCACAATCTGTTGGTAGATGTTACAGCAGCAGCAATGACAAAACAATAATTTATTTTGTTGTATTATCTAGTCATAAAAATCGTAAAATGGATTTACATTATATTTAGCATCATCAGAATTGTGTATTGATAATTGGAATAATGACAAATATACTCGCAGATTTAGTTTTGCAACCAGCAATCAAAACAGCATTGGCGGGTCCCCCTAGAAACATCGATTTAGTTTTTCAAGCTAGTTAAGGTGGTTCCGCCAATGCAAAACAGTGTTCTATGTGAATTTTACAATGATAAGTTTGATTGATGCGACGAAGTTTAGCCCATTTTAAATTTTAAATCGACTGAAAATACATACAAATGAAGTCTTCCGACGCACATATTTAGAAAGGTTTCAAAAACCGAAAAGTCATTCCGTGCTGAATGCTCGATAGCGTTGGACAGGTTTTGTTTTAACTGCGCAGCGTGTACGAGTGTCACCGTTAAGACTTCTATAATGTATCCATTGGTAATTCCTGATAATTCTCCACCTATGCATTCTTTCGACCCGTCTCGCCATTTTACAAAAACTCAAGAAAAAAAGTCTTTACAAGCGCCAAACGAAAAAATTACGCTCTACCTAGAGAGATCGGTCGGACCGTCGTGGATTGTATTTTCCGGCCCAAAATGAAACCTTCGAATGTATTATAGATATCTGGGAATCTTGTTAAGCATTATTAGGCCATGTCCCAGCTTTCGAGGTTCGACCATACAAACTGTGTGGTCCAGTCTTGAGCTTCTGACAAATAAACAAAATTACTGCTAGTAAGTACCGCGATTGGTAAACGGCTGGATAATGCGGAATATAGACCCCATAGTGGTCGTTAGCCTCTTATCCAGCAACTCCGATCCCGACCTCCTCGTGGTACCAACCGGAATACGAGCAACCTTAGCGGAGATCGGGTAACCAACCACGGTGGAAACTAAGGTCGTATACTAACTGGGAAGGAGGTATAGTGAGTCTCGGCACTATAAGATGGCAGCCCCATCGCAAGACTCGGTAGTGTTGCCCCAGTACGGCTACACACCTAAATTAAACTTAAACTAACAACATTCAAGCATATTCGGAGCGGAATATTCGGCATCGACCTAGGCAACGGGATAAGGACGACGAATGGAGACTTGGGACTTGGAACTGCAGATCGCTAAATTTCGCAGGTTGCCACAAGCTGCCGAGAACTACGCGCGAGTACTGAATGAGACACTGCCTTCTTCCGAGGAGTTAGGTGCTTCAAACCTCGAAGACGGTTGGGGCAGAATACGCTCGGCCATCGGAGAGGCCGCTACCGCGGCACTAGGTATTGAGCCTCGGAGTACACAAAATGATTGGTTTGATGGGGAATGCCAACAAGCGGTGGAGGAGAAAAAAAATGCTTGGAAAAATTATCTAAGTATTGCCACTAGAGAGAACCTGGCCAAGTACCGACGAGCTAGGAACCAGTTGACCACGATCCTGAGGAGAAAAAAGCGCCAAAAGGACGACAGAGATCGTGAAGAATTAGAGCAACTATTCCGAGCTCCGCAAGTTTTATGAGAAGGTGAACCAAACTCAGAAGGGCTACACACCGAAACCTGCCATGTGTAGGGACGAGGGAGGGAATCTAATTACAAACGAGCGCGAGGTGGTCGACAGGTGGACTTCGATGAACACCTCAATGGCGAAGTCGCAGAAGGAGGCAGAACGGAAATTAACCTAGGAGCGCCCATGGAAGATAGTGATGTCCTAGCACCTGATCTCCAAGAAGTCAAACGAGAAATCAGGCTGCTGAAGACAATAAAGCCGCTGGGAAGGACCGCCTACCGGCAGAGCTTTATAAACATGGCGGGGAAACGCTAGCAAAGGCTCTACACTGGGTTATTTCGAGGATTTGGGAGGAGGAAAAGCTACCGGAGAAATGGATGGAAGGAGTGGTTTGTCCCATCTACAAAAAGGGTGATCGGCTAGACTGCTGCAACTATCGTGGTATTACGCTGGTAAACGCCGCCTACAAGGTACTCTCCCAGATCCTGTTACGCCGGCTGTCACCGATAGCACAAGGTTTCGTAGGGAATTATCAGGCGGGTTTCATGGGGGCTCGCGCAACTACGGACCAAATTTTTACTATCCGACAGATCTTGCAGAAATGTCGGGAGTACAACGTGCCCACGCATCACATCTTTATTGATTTCAAAGCAGCATACGATACAGTCGATCGAGACAAGCTATGGCAGATAATGCACGAATACGGTTTTCCGGACAAACTGACGCGACTGATCAGAGCTACATTGGATCGAGTGATGTGTTTCGTACGCATCTCTGGGACACTCTCGAGTCCCTTCGAGACGCGACGAGGGTTGAGACAAGGTGACGGTCTATCCTGCATGCTGTTCAACATCGCTGTTGAGGGAGTGATCCGACGAGCGGGCATCGAAACGAGAGGCACGATTTTTACCAAGAGTAGCCAACTTCTAGGCTTTGCAGATGACTTCGATATCATTGCCAGGAACTTTGCGACGGCGGAGGCAATCTACGCCAGACTGAAAGCGGAGTCTAGGAGAATTGGGCTAAAAATAAATGCGTCGAAGACCAAATACATGAAAGGAAGAGGCTCAAAGAAAACAAACGCGCGCCTCCCACGGACGGTAACCGTTGACGGCGACGAACTAGAAGTGGTAGAGGAGTTCGTGTATTTGGGATCGCTGGTGACCGCGGACAACAACACTAGTAAGGAGATCCAGCGGCGCATCCAAGCGGGAAATCGGGCCTACTTTGCCCTTCGTAAAACGCTGCGATCAGGAAGCATACGCCGCCGCACGAAGCTAACAATGTACAAAACCATTATTAGACCGGTAGTTCTTTATGGACTTGAAGCTGTGACGCTGCTTACGGAGGACATACGCGCCCTTGTCGTGTTTGAGCGGAAAGTGCTGCGGACGATATTTGGCGGAGTACAAACTGAAAGCGGAGAGTGGCGGAGGCGTATGAATCACGAGCTACAGGCACTGCTTGGGGAGACCATCGTACATCTAGCGAAAGTTAACAGGCTACGGTGGGCCGGACACGTCGTAAGGATGCCGGACGACAGTGCGACGAAATAGTCCTCTTCAACAACCCCACCGGCACCAGGAACAGGGGGGCCCAACGTGCACGATGGCTCGACCAGGTCGAGAGCGATTTGCGACTTCTGAGACGACTAGGAAATTGGCGACGAGTGGCCCAAGACCGAGTTGAATGGAGACGAGTGCTTGAAACAGTACGAGCCACCCCGGTTCTATGCTGCTGAAGAAGAAGAATGAAAGGCCGAACCCCTATTAGTTTTGACAGGTTCAACATAAAAAGACGAATTTTCTCGGAGTGCCTAAAACTGCAGCCCGCCACAAAAGCCATTTCTATTTAGGTGCCTGCGTTTTCCTAGGTTTAGTTTTTCCGAACAAGCGGCAGCGAGTAAGGACAGCATAATATCCATCATTTGTGCAGGTTGAAGGTCGTGAATATTTTTGGCCGAATATGACATTCTGCCATTCGTATTTTGGCCATTCGATCTATTATGTTATTTGTTATTCCGACTATTTGTGTTTCGGTCATTCATGATTCGACCAGTTGTGTTTCGGATGCTTCGACCATTCGTACACACTTAAAAAACTCAGCAACATTTGCCGAGATTTGGACAGCCGAGCGTTCGGTAAAAATTTCAGTTTTGCAAATCGACGTTTACGGATCATTACTAGCGTTTGGCATCATAAAAAATTTTACCGAACGCTCGGCTGTCCAAATCTCGGCAAAATTTTGCTGACTTCGGCACTTTTTTTTAAGTGTGTAGGTAATTCGTCTGATCAAAACGCTATTGGGAAATAATAAGTAATTTGTCAGCTCACTAGAAAAGTGTTTATAAATATTTTCTTTCGATAGGTCTATCTTCCAAAAATTTCATCCAAATTCGATTACTTCACAAATTCTTTTATGAATTCAATCTCTAAGATTAATTAATTATTCTCTATAGCAATTCACAATGCATAATACTTTGTTCCACGTATAAAACTAATCCTGAACGATCTTTATTCAATTTAAAAATCGCAACGTGTAAATTTTCTTAATAAATACCAGCAGTTTTTGCGTTATCTTCTCTGCGACGCACTATATTTCGCGGGCATACAGCAGTACGGATTTAATCCTGCAAAGATTTAAGACCTGCAAAGATACCCCTGGCCTCCAGGGTTGCCACATGCACAAATTATTCTGTGTTTAACAGATATTTGAAAGAAATCGCCTGTACAGAATCTGTAGGCATAGAATACAGATTTTTGCCAAATTACACAGATTAAGGAGGCATAGTACTTTTTACACCATATTTTTTGCCTTATTTCAAATATTTTTTTCTCGATAACGCGAAAAGCAAATCGATTCGGGTTTATTGCTTGCTAAACATTGCACTTTATACTAATATATGCAGTTTTGTTTGCATATGTGAACCTCTTCCCCTCTCCCCTACGGCTCCTTGAACATGATCATTCGAAAAAAACATGAATTGCGGTACCATGGATTGGCGCTGGGGGGCTTATCCGTATTGAAAAATTCCAAAACGACATGAAAGTATATTAAATTATCTCGTGTTTGACCCATCCTTTTTTTAAAATTCGAACGCATAACAAAATGGCGGACATTCATACATAAAAGTAAGGTTTTTAGCCGAAAAAATTGACTTTAAACATTTCTAAAAAATACAAAAATTGTAATATCGAAAAAAGGATGGGTCAAACACTAGATAATTTTGTTGGCTTTGAAACAAAAAAAGGATCATGAGAATTGCTTCAGCCGTTCTTGAGATATTTATGGTACCGACTTTCAAAACCTGGTTTCGAGAAAAACGACGTTGAAGTTTTTATTCGCTGTGTAATCGCTCCAGACATGCGCGGTACAAATAGCTGTAACTTTGTCAACTTTTGGAATTCATCGAAATGACTTGAAACACATATGGTCAAAATGTTAGTCTTTCGAAATAATCATTAAAAAAAATTTCGATTTTTTTAAATTGAAAAAGTACTATGCCCCCTTAAACAGATTTTTGAGCTTTTACATGAGAGTGAAAGAGGCAGAAATAGTTAGCAAAATGAGTCTCTATCTCTTTCACTCTCATTGTTTTGCATTGGACAGATTTTTGCACAGATATTTTTCCTCGCCGTACAGATTGTCAGATTTTTCCAACAAAAAACACAGAATTATATGTGGCATCCCTGCTGGCCTCTCGGATTCATGTAGTTATATCAGTCTTGGTAACACCATCGAACGGTGTCTGGCTACAAAGATATTGAAAGGCTTCCACTTGCTCAACCTGCTGTCCCGCTACTGTAGAATTGATGGGATTGTCAGTGTTCACTATCATAGACTTAAGGCCCCCATACACGTACGCATATGTTGGGTTGGAAATGAACAAAATGTTGGAGGTTCATTCCGGTCGAGCGGCGAGCCGAACATTTTCTTCTGTCAGCTTGGTTCGTGGCACTCACACACCGGCGAGCGTGTTGGACGAGCATGAATTCACCAACATTTTCGGCCAACATGTGCGTACGTGTATGGGGGCCTTTACTCTTTGCTACATTGACTGTGAGACCTGCTACCTGTGAGAGCTCGGAGAGGTCATCTAACTTGCTCTGCATATACATTCGGCGTTGTACGACCAAGACAATGTCGTGGGCTAAGGAGGCGTCTTTCAGCTGCTTCATTGTTAGAGGATTCCAAGGCAATCTACGATTTGGTCTACTGTCAATCGTTCCAACTAATATTTCATCCATTACGATGAGAAATAGCAGCGGTGATAAAATGCAGCTTTGTCTCACGCCAGCAGTAACCCTTATAGGGTCGGACAAGATGCCGTTTTGCGACACCTTGCACGAGAACGCCTCGTACAGTGACTCGATGAGATGGACTTATCTGGAACCAAAGCGCGGCTCAGATATTTTCGTAGTTGAGTCGGTCAAACGCTTTTTCGAAGTCAACGTACACCAGTAGAAGAGAGTCCTTGAATTCGTTGATTTGCTCCTATATAATGCGGAGCGTTCTGATATGGTCTACATACGATCGGCCGGCGGAAAGCAGCGTCGATCTTCTCCTGGAGTCGGTAGAGGATTACCTTACAGAGTACTGTGAGAGTAATACAGAGCAACGTGATGCTTCGCCACATCAGTTAGCTCTCCTTTTTTAAGGACTGCTGTAAGTCCACCGGAAAAGTTGCGGTGTCCCATATAATACCTACTGAATGGCTGATGCATTATCTGGACTGACAGAGATTGGTCAGCTTTGAGGATCTCGGCTGAAATACAGCCTAGCCCTGGCGCACTATTGAATTTGATACTCTTGATGATTGCTTGATGGAAGCTTTCTTCTTAATAAATTGACGGCCTGTTAACATTATTGTACACTAGAAATTTGGCTGCATCTGGTGAGTGACAAAGAGATTAGATATTTTCATTCAAAACCGAAACCAATAATTCCTGGAAGTTTGAGGTATCTGTGCGAATTGTGAATAAATTAAAATAAAATGATTACCTAAATGATCCTACTTTATGGATATCATAATTGTGAATTTTTCAAAAAACCATTCCATATCAGGTATACAGTATAGCGTGAATCAGAATGTTGCGACAGAAATAACTTTATCCAGTCGTTAAGCATGCGATTTCTCTGAATGACTCAAACAGTAGCATGCATATTTTTAAATATTACACCATTACGGTGCAAAAACCGATTTAATCCACCTAGTGGTGAAAGGAACCTTTGTTATACTGTCTTACTTGCTATTTGAGATAGAAATCGACACGTTTTCGCAACATAATTAATCTATTGGTCAACGTTGAGTAATGCGTTGGTTTACATAAAATTTTTGAAAATTGAATAAGTTTACAAATTTTGAACAAAATAGGAACACTTTTAAATTTTGATAGATCCTTTTTTCATGAAATTGCTGAGTAAGGATAAGTAAGTTGTTATTAATTTGAGTAAGTGCAAATAAAAGTAAGTTGTAAGCGGAAATCTTATTCTTTAACATATACATTGCCTAGTAAAGCTCTAGCTTATAGGGTTTTCAACTATGCATAATTTCCTGTAATGCCATTCTATTTGATTCACATCAACAGAGTTTTCTAGAATAACTTTCATCAATTTTTATTAACCTTCGGTTACTCACGCTGTTGTATTTTGTACAACACGTGTAGGTTTTTCAACGCCATATTGTTATAAAGTTACAAATCGTTGTTTAACTAACGAATATTCTTCAATAAACTTATTCTGAGCAAAATGTCATAATTATTCAATGCATTAATAATTTAAATTGTTTGAAAAATAGATCAGCATAAATCACAGAAAATCGCCATCACAGAAACGAAACAATCAGCATGCGAGGTGTACCGCAATTGACCCCAACTGGAATTTTCTCTCGTTTCTCCATATGGAAAAATGGTGTCTGTATGCAGCAAAACTACCCAATGTAAAATGTTTAAAATGTATCCGTCTGCTGATAGTCGAGTAATTCGTAGTCAAAATTAGGGTATTTTTAATAATCAAAGGTCTACAGTTCCTAAACAAGTAAATATAGAGGTATACTATATTCAGCAAAGTTGTGTATTTTTATCATTTGTACAACTTTGTAATACATGAAAAAGTCATACTACAATTACAAAAAGAGCAAAAATATAAAACCTGATTTTACAAATTCATATACAATAAATAAGATTTTTCTATCTTAGCTGCAGAGATGGAAGGTTACTGTCTTTAGCAAAATTCCTTGTAATAATAAGCTCTATAACTTTGCAGAACACATCAACGTGTTATATTGACACTGAAGAAAAATATTTTTTTTTATTCACTTTTAGGGGGATTAATCAAAATTTAGATTGCCCCAGACGATAGAGCTTTTAATTTCAAGAAACTATTCTAAAGGTTCGATAAACCTAAAACCAAGTTTTCCCAGTCAAAACTCTAGTGCACACGTTTTCTTTGGTTTGAGGCTATTGTGCGCGCGAGTAACTGTGTTACAAAAGTTGGCGCGAGCGTTCGAGGGTTAATATCTTTTGACCGCTACAACCAATTCTTATGAAATTTTGCATATATATTCGTAGTGTCAAAACCTCTCGTTTGATATTAAAATAATTGAAATTAGGTAAATTATCTTGGTTAAAATCATTACAAATTATTGTTAATTTTGGTGTGGTGTATACGGTTGCTCATAACTTTCAAATTAAACGTCCAATCAAAAAAGCATTCAATAGTGATCTATTAAGATATATTATCTTTCAAATGAGACTAATAGCGCATAAATCGGTTTGGCTATCTCTAAGAAACAGGCGATAATTATTACCTTGTCAAAACAGGTTTTTTAAGCATAACTTTTAAACTACTTGTTTGTTTTCAATTAAAAATTCCTGAATAACTTAGCTTTAATAAGAGCTTTCATTTGATACTAAGATTGCTGAAATCGGTCATGTAGTTCTAGAGAAACCCGTATCACGTATTTTTCACATTTTTGCTTATAACTTTTAAACGAAACGTCGTGTCACGAAGCAACTCAATAGTGATCTACTAGACAATAATACCTTTCAAACGAAAGTAATAGCGAACGATTCGGTTCAGCCATCTCTGAGAAACAGGCGATAGAAAAAATCATTACATACATACACACACACACACACACACACACACACACACACACACACACACACACACACACACACACACACACACACACACACAGACATTGCTCAAATCGACGAACCCTATCGATTGGTGTATGTGACTTGGCCCTCCGGGCCTCGGATCAATTTCGTATTTTTCGACCAATTTTTAAACCTTTGTTATACACTAGAATCTCGTTTTACGTCCGTTCATTTTACGTGATTTCGTTTTACGTCCAAATTTTGAATTAACGTCCTCTCGTTTTACGTCCAAAATTTGAATTAACGTCCACTTTTTTTACGTCCAAAACTTGAATTAACGTCCTCTCGTTTTACGTCCGAAATTTGAATTAACGTCCTCTCGTTTTACTTCCGAAATTTGAATTAACGTCTTCGGGAAAGTTACTTAAATGACTGCCGCCTTCAAGATGGTATGGAAAATAACGCAGAATTGACTCACTACGTGGCGCTAGCGTATATGTAGCATTCTCATACAAGCTCTATCTTGCGCTGCTGGCTATCTAGAAAGTTACGGTCTTCGAGAAGGTTACTCAAATGACTGCCGCTTTCAAGATGGTATGGAAAATAGCGCAGAATTGACTCACTACGTGGCGCTAGCGTATATACAGTACTATTATACAAGCTTTATCTTGCGCTGCTGACTATTTAGAAAGTTGCGGTCTTCGGGAAGGTTACTTAAATGACTGCCGCCTTCAAGATGGTATGGAAAACAGCGCAGAATTGACTCACTACGTGGCGCTAGCGTATATGTAGCATTCTTATACAAGCTGTATCTTGCGCTGCTGGCTATCTAGAAAGTTGCAGTCTTCGGGAAGGTTACTTAAATAACTGCCGCCTTCAAGATGGTATGGAAAATTCAAGGTGGTATGGAACCGGCTGCACTAGTGTATGTTTTTTTTTGAATTTGCCATAACTCATGATCTTGGTTGTACAAGAAGTTCCTTTCTTCAGAAAGGTAGTTTAAGTTACCGAACCGTCCATTCATTTTACGTGATTTCATTTTATGTCCGATATTTGAATTAACGTCCTATCGATTTACGTCCAAAATTTGAATTAACGTGCAAGTTTTTGGGGCCGGGGAAGTTTCTTAGGATGATTGTGTATTTTTTATCCCTCGCTTTCCCGCTTGGTCAACCGTCCATAAAAATTCTACAAAATTTACACCCGTATTTTTTCAATTGGCACTTAGGGAGCCCCGTTTTGAGAAAGAGTGGTCCCAAATCCCAACTTTTGCCAAGCTTTCCTTCTTTAATAATTTATCACTTTTGAACCACTGAATTGATTTTTATTATTTTGGTACCAAATATGGAGTTAAAGCTCAAGGTTTTCATTGACTGCTCAAACATTTAAAATATTTTGACGTAGGACTACGTCTTTGTTTACTATACTGGAACTGGGTACCACTTTGTGAAAACGAAAATAGAAGTGTAACGTTTGAATGAAAGATTTCAAATGCGAATAACTACTAAACTACTGAACGAAACTGAACAATTTATATGTCGTTGGATAGATAAAATGACCAGCAATTTTAAGGGTGGATAAAAGAGCAATTTTAAGAAGGGCGTAAGAGGGGGAGCTCCTATACAAATGCAACACAAATTTTCTCAAAACTCGAGAACTAATCAAGCAAATGGAACCAAATTTGGCATATAAAGGTTTCAGAAGCCAAGAATTTTTTCTATTATAAATTGAGACCCCTTCCCTCTTTTGGAGGGGGGGCTCCCATACAAATGAAATTCAAATTTACTCATAACTCTAGAACTAATCAAGCAAAAGGAACCAAATTTGGCATGTAAGGGGTTTTGGAGGCAAGATTTTTTTCTATAGTGAATTTAGGCCTTTGCCTTCTTTAAGAAGGGGGATCCCATACAAATGAAATATAAGTATCCTCATAACTCGAGAACTTATCAAGCAAATGGAACCAAATTTGGCTTGTGGGTGTTTTTGGAGACATGAATTTATTTTACGATGCTTTGAGACCCCTTACCCCTGTGGTACGAGGATAAGGACTCTCATACAAATAAAACAGAAATTTTTCCGAAACTTCCTGAAGACCGTAACCTTCTAGATAGCCAGCAGAGCAAGGTATAGCTTGTATAAGAATGCTACATATACGCTAGCGCTACGTAGTAAGTCAATTCTGCGCTATTTTCCATACCATATTGAAGGCGGCAGTCATTCGAGAAACCTTCCCGAAGACCGTAACTTTCTAAATAGTCAGCAACGCCAGATAGAGCTTGTATAAGAATGCTACATATACGCTAGCGCTACGTAGTAAGTCAATTCTGCGCTATTTTCCATGCCATCTTGAAGGCGGCAGTCATTTGAGTAACCTTCCCGAAGACCGTAACTTTCTAAATAGTCAGCAACGCCAGACAGAGCTTGTATAAGAATGTTACATATACGCTAGCGCCACGTAGTGAGTCAATTCTGCGATATTTTCCATACCATTTTGAAGGCGGCAGTTATTTAAGTAACCTTCCCGAAGACCGTAACTTTCTAGATAGCCAGCAGCGCCAGATAGAGCTTGTATAAGAATGCTACATATACGCTAGCGCCACGTAGTGAGTCAATTCTGCGCTATTTTCCATACTATCTTGAAGGTGGCAGTCATTTGAGTAACCTTCCCGAAGACCGCAACTTTCTAAATAGTCAGCAGCGCAAGATACAGCTTGTATAAGAATGCTGCATATACGCTAGCGCCACGTAATGAGCGAATTCTGCATTATTTTCCACGCCATCTTGAAGGTGGCAGTCATTTGAGTAACCTCCCGAAGACCGCAACTCTCTAGATAGTCAGCAGCGCCAGATAGAGCTTGTATAAGAATGCTACATATACGCTAGCGCTACGTAGTAAGTCAATTCTGCGCTATTTTCCATACCAACTTGAAGGCGGCAGTCATTTGAGTAACCTTCCCGAAGACCGCAACTTTCTAGATAGTCAGCAGCGCAAGATATGGCCTGCATAAGAGTACTACATATACACTAGCGCTACGTAGTGAGACAATTCTATAATCCATACAATCCGACGAAAAGCCCTTGATCTGCTAAACAAGTTTGTCGAAGACACCAACGTGCTATACGGTCAGGATCACGAGTTATTCCATGTTGGAACCAATTATGTCAATTCGTCCACTTTTTTTACGTCCAAAACTTGAATTAACGTCCTCTCGTTTTACGTCCAAAATTTGAATTAACGTCCTCTCGTTTTACGTCCGAAATTTGAATTAACGTCCACTTTTTTTACGACCGATTTGATTTACGTCCCCCCAATAGTGGACGTAAAACGAGATTTGAGTGTATACACATTAGTCCATAGTATAACAATAAGTTTCAACTGACTATACAATTTTTACACAACAGACTATTCAATTTTTACACAACTGACAATCATTTTATTATACTTTTAACTATACCTTTTAGAACACTACTTTATTCACATACAATACTTTTCTTCTCTCTTCAGAGTTAATACAATTTGCACCACTTTTAACCAATGTACAAACTTTTATTTTCCGACACGACCTGCTGTCGTTTGCTGTTTTCACAGAATAAAATTCCCTAAACATAGGAGCTGAGCTTTTTAAAGGACTGACAGTT
The DNA here is from genome assembly GCF_943734655.1 of Sabethes cyaneus. Classification (NCBI taxonomy): domain Eukaryota; kingdom Metazoa; phylum Arthropoda; class Insecta; order Diptera; family Culicidae; genus Sabethes; species Sabethes cyaneus. The sequence goes on along the minus strand of NC_071354.1, from coordinate 1,964,059 downwards.
GAGCTTCGGGGACGAAGTATCCCGAACATCAACAATGCCCTATTGTAATGGCAACCCTTCTTATGTTTTTTTGAACCGTGGCTTTGAATGCCTGTATCGTCTTTTCCCTTTGTATCTATGTGCATACAAATAGTGGTGACCACTCCGCCAGGACGCAAACCGCCCCAGGCTTGGCGTGATATCACCCATATTGCTGTGAGTGGCCGTGGTGAATTCAGTGAAAGCTTCCTTGCTAGAATGACCACTCCACCTAAGACGCAAACCGCGCCAGGTTTGGCGTGCTATCACCCCTACAGCCATCTGCATACTACCTCTCGGTAAAGCTGTCCAAGGTAAATCATCCATCCGCCCGCAGGCTTGGACGGTTATCACCCACCTCGTTGACAGCTCTCCCGGAGAGGGATGCTTTTGCTATAGACATCTACTTTTGAGAAAACTTTCCGCCATGAGTGACCTGTCCGCCTACAAGCGACTTGGAGAGCTATCACTCCTTCTGTCAAAGTTTACTCAGAGGTGGACTTAGGATGTAGGAATAAACTGCGCAACTCGGGACAACATTCTAATTTTGGCGAAGCTGAAATCTCAACTGTAACCAACGGTTACAAGTTTTTAAGCTAGTTATGCTAGTTCCGCCAGTGCAAAACAGTATTCTATGTGAATTTTACAATGATCAGTTCGATTGATGCGACGAAGTTTAGCCCATTTTAAATTTTAAATCGACTGAAAATACATACAAATGAAGTCTTCCGAGGCACATTTTTAGAAAGGTTTTAAAAACTGAAAGGTCATTCCGTGCTGAATGCTCGATAGCGTTGGACAGGTTTTGTTTTAACTGCCCAGCGTGTACGAGTGTCACCGTTAAGACTTCTATAGTGTATCCATTGGTAATTCTTGATAATTCTCCACTTATGCATTCTTTCGACCCGTCTCATCATTTTATAAAAACTCAAAAAAAATGTCTTTACAAGCGCCAAACGAAAAAATTACGCTCTACCTAGAAAGATCGGTCGGACCGTCGTGGATTGTATTTTCCGGCCCAAAATGAAACCTTCGAATGTATTACATATATCTGGGAATCCTGCTAAGCATTGTTAGGCCGCGTCCCAGCTTTCGAAGGTCCGGTCATACAAACTGTGTGGTCGGTCTTGAGCTTCTGGCAAAAAAACAAAATTGCTACTCGTAAGTACCGCGCAATCAAACTTAAATTAAGAACTTAATAGAATTCGAAACAGGCCGATTTAGGGATTCCACTGTCCAGCCGGTGAAGATACTGGATTGCAACTTACTTACTTACTTATGTGTCCATGTCCGCCGGACCAGCAGAACAAAGGTATGAAATCAGAGATCTCCACTGCCGATGGTTACCCGCTATGGCTTTTACCTGTCGCCAGGACAGGTTTTCGTCTACAGCCCGGATGTCGTTGCTGCTAAGCTGTGCCGCCTTGAGCCTCTGGGTCTGCCTCTTCTACGCTGTCCATGCGGATTCCGGTCGAATGCTTCCCTGCAGATCTAGTTCGCTCTCATCCTGGAAGTGTTTCTGATCCACTTCCACTTACATTTGTAACTGGTACCTTGGTGTGTCTCTACTGTGCGTACCGGGAAAGCTCAGTAGCAAGAGACCCTGTGCCTATGGTCCCAGGATCGGCTTACTACTGGGTAATCAGAGGGGCTTCGCGAACAAACGTGCAGTCGACTTTCACCTTGCTTGGCTTGGGCTATTGTGATAATTTGGTTTGGAGGATTTGAAAGAATGGAATTATGAAAACTATTGCTTTATTTTTGGTAACTATTGTGGGTGTATGTGTGGGTGTGGGTGAGGTTGAAAACCGGTACGTACCGTTGTCGCTGCCGCTGCTGGTCGAGTTTTCCGCTGCTGACTTACTGTTCGGGGGAGGCTGGGGAACGCTCTGCGCGCTTCTTGCTGCTGCCTTCGCAGATACTTCTGACGACGCCGCTTGACTTAAGGCGACGCTGGCCGGTGCTAGTCCGTTTGTTCTGGTCTTCCCTCTTTGACGAAGATCGACAGGCCCAGGACGATACCGGAATGACCGTGCCGAGAGGGGAATGTCCTCCTTAATAATTATGGCCCAAGTCCAGAGGACTGCCGCTGGTCCTTTACGGGTTAGACGTAGCGAGCATCCAGAGCTCGCTAGGCCGATCGTGTGCTGACCTTTCCTCAAACCGTCTCAACGGTTGTACAAAGTTGTACAAATAAAAGCGTGGATATAAAAGGTCCTGTGAGGGTGACAATGGATGATAATTAGCCACTTGTATTACGGACAGACAATTCCGTTTTCAGGGTTTAATTGTTACCTGAATAAACTTAATTCCACCACTCACTACTAGCACTTGTTCTTACTTAAAATGTATTAAGTCTTTTGCACACGACAACCAGATAGGGTAAGGAACGAGTTAAGCAGTGTTACCTATTTTAATCAGTTGAACATAAATGATCCGAAAATGCACTTTTTTATTCATATTTTCAAAATCTTTTGATAGGATCATCTTCACAAATCACTTAACCATACATTTGGTTCACACAAACACAATTTACTGGGTTTCCGACAAGAAATATGATGAATTAAAAATTGTTGTCCAAAAACGTACATTTTTCAGCTGCTCTTCAGCAATCGCCACCTCGCTACTAACGAATTCATCAAATTTTCAGCACTGATTACAACCACTCTGAAAGTCAAGCACTCAATTGTCACATACCATATTATTCAGTCTCTTTTTTTCTATTATCTAAGGCTTTGTCACTAGCCGAAAGTTTTATTATTTTCTAACAAAACTGAAAACAAATTCTGAATTGATGGAACCTGTTCACCAGTAGCAGCAGCTGCAGCACAACCCGGTAACAATGTGACAGCTCCCATACTAATCAAACGTACCTAAAACTGCTGGTTCATGGTTCACGACAGATGTTTGAAAGCGGCGTAAATATCGAAGAAAGAGTTTATTATCATTTATTTTGGCAAAAAATCCCTTGTGCATATAAGATCTGAATTGGTTTATTATTTCAATAGAGTATTTTACGAACTGACAACATTATGTCAAGTATTAAAACGTTTCCGTGGTAATGACAATAGCAGCATAACTAGTTCTTCTGTCATAATAACATGCTCTATTTGGTTCTGTAATGTAACAGAGTGTATTTTGTACTCTCTATTGCTTGGATTTACTCTTGAATTTTGCTTAACTTGTTCTGTTAACGACAAAATCGATCCAGCAATCATGAAAGAGCATTTCATTTTGAATTGCGCAGCGGATAACTTTCAATGAAACACGCAATATTTAAATACTTTACAGCAGACAACTCGTACACAAGAGTGACAATCTTGTAATAAGGCCATTACAAATATTTTAAAAAGTTTTTGTCCTTTCGGTGTTGGACCACTGAAGGGGGGGCGAAAAAAAAACAAGGTGAATTTTTTAATCAAGCAAAAAAAAATATGGATTTTAGGCATTTTTATTTTTAGTTTAAACGTGAAAACCAAATCTATTCTTGCTTTTAATATATACGTTGTTAATTTCCATGCAAAAATCTACGAAAAAAAGACAAAAACAAAAGAAAATTTTTTTGGCCGATTTTCGGAAATTCCGCTGTTTGAATTTCCATTTCTATTTCATGCTAGAAGTGTTAACTCAACTCGTACACTCATTTTTCAAGTTTTTCAAGCTGTAGAGCCCACAGACAATTGTTTTTATAAAAAAAAATTTAACTCATATCCTACAAATTATTTTTTGCCCCCCGATTTTTTAAGCCAATTTTCAAGGGGGGGTGACAAAAACTTTTAAATTGATTTGCAATGGCCTAAATACCGCTTTTTATCTTGTAAACAAATCAATCAAACAACCCACCAAGAATTCAAACAGTTTTATCGAAAACATGAAACAATGCTGAAATAATCAATACGCACTTTTCAAATCGTTGTCCAGACAGCTTTTTGCGTTCACATTTAACGTAACAAAAATTAACATTTCCTTTGGAAATCGAAGGTGCGTCAATTTTGAACGGCACGTAAAAACGATCGTCGCGACATTTTTGACACTGGCGGGTGTTATGGGAAACTGTTAATAACTGTCACTTTGTTACGGGGTAGCTGCAGCACAACTGATGAACTATCGTGTTGCCAAGATACTGTTTCGGTTCTGGAAATAAGAATTTTAAGTTTGAAATTAACTGAAACCTCCTATGGTGAAAACGTGGTTCAATACTTTTAAGAGAAATGTATGTTCATAATTAATTTTTCTTTATTAAAAACAACACAAAAGACAGCTTTTTCAATAATTTTCGAAGATTTTCTCAGTGATTTAATGAAGCAACGATGTGTTTCAATGTTATTTGCTTTGACAACACTGTTCTAAAGTTAGATCGTGTGCACTTCTATGTTTGCCTCTTTTGTTCTCCCACCATCCTTATGAACAGCGAGTGAGACGTCAAACTCGCAGTTTCCCATAAGAACACCAGAGAATAAAAGAGACGATGAATACCGTTTGCCGAACGGTGCGGTGAGTGTATGCCCCGATAAACAATTTAGACAGATGGCATTTTACGCATATGCCGATACGCTATGCCGATTACGCATCAGATGCCGATTAGTAGGTCGCGGATAGGAACGCGAACTTACTGAATAGGGGGAAAAGTTCGAGGGATTTTTTAACGGGACGTAAAAAAATTCAGATTTCAGGATTGCTGAAAACAGCACCCTGCGGGTGAAAATGGGTTCAGTGTGTTCAAAATTAGTTCCACCGCTCCAACTTTTAAAGCGAAAAATCAAAAGTTTAGCTCAACAATAGTGTCTTCCAATGGTAACAGCTTGAAGAACTAAAGATAGCAAGAAGATTGGTATGCTGATATCCCCCACTTAGTCAACCCATCGCTTGTAATAAGGTAAAACAATCAGTGACCCGCTTAGACTGCTTAAAACTAGTTCTTTACCCTACTATCTGAAGAATGGTGGTTATTTTTGCCACGAAGAAGCTTTTTCGCGGTATTTCTCCGTGCATATGGCCGCATATTCGCGTAGTTTTATGTGTCATGTCGCGTATAACAGTTTTCCTCCCCCCGTCAGCTTTTCTGTTATACTAGTCTGGTGGTGACTGTCGTTGCACCACCCACTTGTACCCACTGTGTCACGTGTTTATTGTTTTAGTGTGTTGACAAAATTTTAATTATTTATTTATTTATTTTACTAACCTAACTAACCTATTTTAACAATTTTTAGCATTTAACTAACCCTACTAACAATAACCCTAGAAACGTGAAAGTAAACAAACATTTAAGCACATATTTAAAAAACCCGAATTAATCCACCTAGCGGCGTGACCTAGCCTTTCTACTGTCACAATAATCATCATTTAATTTCTCAGGAACATCTATGTATAATTAACTTGACTATATTTTTAAATATCCGTTCCGTATTCCTCAAAATCCTTATTTGCCAGTAAAATTCACAACGTATTGCGTAGAATAATTAAATTTTCTTTCCTTGTGTGCGTAAATACTTGTAACACCTTATTTAGTTTTATAATCGGTCGGCCTAAACTTTCGGGCTTCAGAGCCACATAGGAAACTTGTTTTGAATTGACAATATGAAATATGTGTTCAGAACAGATTTTTTGATAATTAATTAATACCATATGTTCAAAAGTTAGCATCTTTGAAAAACAAGAGTTCAGAAAAATTATTATTATACTTCGCCTTTGAAGACAAAGAATATCAACAACAAAATGATTAATCTCAAAATTTTACTATTAGTTTGCTTGGCTTCAATTTTGCAGTATATCTGAATTAGAAAAAATAACTGAATAGAGCATTAGATATGAAAAAGAGAAATTGAACTTTTTCTTAGCTGGCGCTCCTTCAGATAATTATTTTTGAATGAAAATCAAAACTTATGCTTTTTTTGAATGTACTTTCATGAAAAGATAGTCATTAGCTTGATCGCATCGTTTTTACAATGTTGGAGGGTTAGGAAAACAAGAAGGTTGCAAAAGCTGCGCCTTAAACATGCTTGAGAATGGGAAATATGATCGATATGATTTTCAGTGCTTGTCATTTTTGATTTATTTGTTGAAACATGATACATGACATAAGACATCTGTCCTTTAAAATGTCATTAACGAAAACAAATCTTACAAAATTACTACCGTGCAACGTTTACTTTCTATTTTTCATATAACATTTCTAAGCTCTAGTATCTATTGATTGAAAAGAGCATCTATTGATGCGCAAAATTTGTTTGAAATTTGTATAAATTTATTTGGAAAAATCAACTCATTTTTAATCCTATACACCACTATACCTTCATGCTTAAATTAACTGCTTTTCTTCGCTGTTTGCTTTTCGTGTACAATTGTGAGTAACAGCAAGTGAACAAAATGACAATTGAAATCTGAAATCAAAGAAAAGAAAAAGCTTTTCGATTGAATCCCATTATTTAATATTTATTTGCAACAGATACGTAGTTCGCCTACGACGTGCAGGCTTCAACAGCGTCTTATTTCAAAGCGTATACGTATCTGTTGCGAATAAATATTAAATAGTGGGATTTAGTCGGTAAAAGTTTTTTCTTTTCTTTAATTTCAAATTTCGTATTCCACTAAGAGGCTTCAAAAATTTCAGACAATTGATTCAGAAAAGTGAGAAACATCTTTTCTTGAATTTCAATGCAAATTTAAAAATTGCAAATTGTCATCCCAAGTAACAATTTGAGTTTTATTACACTCTTATGATGACATTCAAGACCAAAATTGGTCATGAAAACCACCAGAAGAGTACAATCAAACTCACATTGTTGCTTGGGATCACATACACACACATACATACATACATACATACATACATAAATACATACATACATACATACATACATGCATATATACATACATACATACATACATACATACATACATACATACATACATACATACATACATACATACATACATACATACATACATACATACATACATACACACATACATCACACACATTGAATACAATCAACATTTGTTTTGAATTGACACGTTTTAACGGTTTAATATACGGTGCTTAAGTGTTAAAGTTTAAATAACTTTTGAATGAACTGTCCGATTTTAAATAACTCGGTTTCGTTTGATAGATCTCAGTAGTAATTTTCAAATAATAATAAAATGTGTGATGTTTTTCATTGAATTAATGCTTATATGTTACAAAAATATGTTTTAAATACTATTTTTTCACATTTCTTTATGTAACTTTCAAACTACAAGCCCAATCGTCATGAAATTTGGAAGTTAAGGGTTTGCAAGGCTCCTCTTTCATATGCAATCAATTTTGTTCAAATCGGTTAAGGGACCTATGAGATAATGAAGTCCCATATTTTTCATATTTTTATACATAACTTTTGAACTAAAAGTCCGATCAGTATGAAATTCAATAGCGACCAATGGGACACCTAGACCTTTCATTTGACACTAAGAACATTAAAATCGGTCCAGCCATCTCCGAGAAAAGTGAGTGAGATTAAAAGCGTCACATACACACACACACACATACACACACACACACACACACACACACACACACACACACATACATACACACACACAGAAAATGCTCAGTTTTCGAAACTGAGTCGAATGGTATATGACATTCGGCCCGCAGGACCTTCTTTCCATTTCCGGTTTTCCAAGTGATTTCTATACCTTTATACTATATATTTATATAGTAGAAAGGCAAAACAGAAGATCCTGTAACGCACGGTTACACATTTACGAATTTCTGTTTTTGTCACCCGTCGATGACATCGACGATGGAGTTCTTTATTGGAAATCCAGTTATTAGGCCACTAGGCACAAATGATATATCGCAGGTAGCGATTAATAAATACTAGCAGTTTTTGCGTTATCTCCTCTGCAACGCACTACATTTCGCAGGCATACAGCAGTACGGATTTAATCCTGCAAGGATGTAAGACCTGGCCGGTTAAGGCCCTAACTCAGCGAGGTTAAGGCGCCGAACAAAGTCGCATTCGACTTTGCGCGACTCCGAATAGCCACTACGATGGGAGCGGGAACTCTTATCCCTACCTCCACGCGGTACCGGCCGGGACGCAACTGGGCCTAGGGTCGACCAAATACCAGTCTTTGGTTGCACCCTCAGTTGTGTGCTAACAGGGAAAGGGGGGCACGTTGTGCCTGAGGGTAGCGTGGCGTAGTGGTGTAAAGCGGGGCTCAACTCCTATAAGCCAGCTGCGGGCGCCGTAGTGTTTGCGGTTAGCGTGGCGCAGTGGTGTAAAGAGGCGAGCGGGGCTCAATTCCTATAAGCCAGCTGCGGACGTAGTAGCGTCCTGTTAGAGCTCAGGACTTTAAGCAAAAAAGCCAGGTCAGGAGTGCCATGGGCACATTAGGATCGGTTCCAGGAAGATCCTAATTACGGTGTACTGGACGGGCGGGAATAAACGTTTGGATTTGGCGCTACAGGGCTGACGGCTGTGCTATTCTACTACCTTATGTAAGGAAGGGTGATACCTTCCCGAAACGGCGAGTAGGCTAATGGTACAGCTGCCTTCCGTCCCGTTAAAACCGTAGCTGGTCTTTAGGTACGTTCAAAGCTCGTCACTCACGTCAAAGTGCGGTGGTGTAGGCTCAGATGATACATTCCTGACTAACGCTGATCGGATGCTGACATCCCTGCCCCCATGAAGGGTAGGGGGGAGTGTCCCTAGCCATGGCCTCCCTGCTTGCATAGATCACCATGGGATCGTTAAGGCGACTACACAATTACGAGTGGAGATAGCGGCCTAGAGTTGGGACCCTTTCGAATGGACAAATTTCTAAATTTGAATCTAAAAGAGGGATCGAATACGGGTGCTACTAGTGGCAAAGATGATATCTTTGCAAAAAGTAGTAAGTTGGCAAGGTCACCAACAGCAAAGACAGGTAGCCCCCCGTTATCGGGGGCGCGACTCAAGAAGGGAAGCCCGCCGAAATCGGGGGCACAGCCCATACAGGGAAGCCCCCCGAAAACGGGGGCGATACCGAAGAGGAAGTTGACACCACCTAGGACTAACACCCCAGTTAGAACGCCGGTGGCCATCGCTGCCAGCTCAGCCAAGAAGGCGAGCGACAGCGGTAGGCAAATGTCAACGGAGGGCGTGGTGCACCCTCCTGAGGGCGAAGTTGGGCTTCCTCCAGCCAGTAGCAAGCTGGAGGAAGCCAAAAAGTTGGTGGACGAGTTGTACTCGTTCATCAACTCAAGGTCAAATGTCCACCTCGACATTAAAAAGCTGGCGGTGAGCCTCCGCTCTACCGTCATAGCTGCCGAGGTGGAGAGGCAAGAGCTTCTGCAGCGATGCGAAATCGCCGAAGCTCTGGTCATAGCCGCTAAGGCTGTGGCCATGCCTAGTCAGGCGCGTACGCCGCTTGCCAAGCGCAAGGCGGCTACGCCCGACCATGGACCAACGCTGGTAGCCAAGAGGCAGCGGACTTCGGCTCGCGCCTCTACCAGCGAACGTGCGGAGGCGGTCCCGGATGGTGCTTCCGGGACCGGGGATGAGGAATGGCAGGTGGTTAGGCGTAAACCGCCTAAACCGCCGAGGCCGAAACCGAGCGAGGCTGCGGCTGCAAAGCCAAAGCCAAGACGCGTCCATAAGGGCGACGCCTTAGTAGTGAAGCTGACAGGTGAGCTGTCGTACGCCGAACTACTGCGAAAGGTTCGAGTGGACCCCAAGTTGCAGGAGCTTGGGGCCAACGTAGTAAAGACCCGCCGAACCCAGGCAGGGGATATGCTTTTCGAACTCAAAAAGGACCCAACGGTCCAGAGTTCGAATTACCAGAAACTGGTAGAGCAGTCCCTGGGCGAAGCGGGCCAGGTAAAGGCACTGTCGCAGCGTGTTCTGGTCGAGTGCAAAAACCTCGACGAGATTACGTCGACAGTGGACCTGAGTGATGCTCTGCGGGATCAGCTTAAGGTTGTTGTGGCACTCGCAGACATCCGGTTGAGGAAGGCATACGGTGATATGCAGTCTGCGACCTTAAACGTGCCAGAGGCAATCGCCAACAAGATGCTGGCGTCTGGCAAAATTAAGGTAGGATGGTCAGTGTGTACACTGGTGTCGAAACGGCGTATCGAACGCTGTTTCAGGTGTATGGGCTTTGGCCATCGGGCGGCCAAGTGTAAGGCCCCCGATCGGTCCAAGCTGTGCAGGCGGTGCGGCGAAGATGGCCACTTCGCCAGGGGATGTAGCAAACCCCCCAGGTGCATGCTCTGCACAGTCGATGCGGGAAATAAGCATGCCACAGGTGGCCCACTGTGTGCGGCTTATAGGCGGGCATTGCAACGATAAGGGTGCAAGTTATACAGATTAACCTAAACCACTGTGAAACGGCACAGGAGTTGCTTTGGCAAACGGCAGCCGAGACGGGGTGCGATATTGCCATTATCGCGGATCCCTACCGGGTCCCCCGTGGAGGCGCTAACTGGGTTATCGATAAGGGTCGGATGGCAGCGATCGCCGTGATGGGTAGATACCCGATCCAGGAGGTGGTGTCGTCCGACCAAGAGGGGTTCGTGATCGCGGTGGTCGATGGCGTCTGCATCTGTAGCTGCTACGCTCCACCTAGGTGGTCGCCGGAGCAGTTTGACCGGATGCTAGACGTGCTCACCGACGAACTCACGGGCCGCAAGCCCGTTGTCATTGGAGGAGACTTCAATGCTTGGGCTGTCGAATGGGGTAGCAGGTGCACTACTCCGAGGGGACAAAGCTTGCTGGAAGCTCTGTCCAAGCTAGATGTAAGTCTGGCTAACGTGGGATCCGTCAGTACCTTTTGTAGGGGGGTACAACAATCGATCATCGACATCACCTTCTGCAGCCCAACGTTGCTTGCCAACATGGGCTGGAGGGTGTCAGATGAGTACACGCATAGTGACCACCAAGCTATACGGTACACGATTGAACGACGAGCGCTACGGCCACGCGGGGCGAAGTCGACAGGGAGGAGGTGGAAAGTGAAGGCCTTCGACAAAGACCTGTTCGTTGAAGCACTCAGTGCAGAGAGCACCCGCTCGAACCTGAGTGCTCGTGAGCTGACCAACGTCCTAGTACGGGCATGTGATACCACTATGCCTAGGACGGGGCAGCCAATGAACGGTCGTCGCTCGGTATACTGGTGGAGTGATACCATTGCCCAGCTCCGTTCCAGGTGCCACAGAGCGAGAAGGCTAGCGCAGAGGGCCCGGACCGATGCAGATGCTGAAGCTCGGGGAGTTGATCTTAGAGCGGCAAGGTCGGCGCTTAAGAAGGAGGTTAGGCGTAGCAAGAAATCCTGTTTCCAGGAGCTATGTCGCGATGCGGATTCAAACCCCTGGGGAGGTGCATACCAGGTGGTAATGAAAAAGATGAAGGGTACATCTGCGCCGCAGGAAACCTGCCCCCAAAAGCTGAAAGTCATCGTGGAAGGGCTCTTTCCGCAACACGATCCAGTTTGGTGGCCTCCGACCCCGTACGGTCAATCGAATGATGTCCTCACTCCGGTCACGAATGAGGAACTCATCGTAATTGCCAGGGGTTTGAAATCGACGAAAGCGCCCGGTCCTGACGGGATTCCGAACGAGGCACTCAAAGCGGCGATCCAAGCGTATCCCGATATGTTTAGAGAGACGCTTCAGAGTTGCCTAGAGGTATGCGAATTTCCAGACAAATGGAAAGTCCAAAGATTGGTACTGCTGCCAAAGCCGGGGAAACCACCTGGTGATCCCTCGTCGTACAGGCCAATTTGCCTACTGGACACGCTAGGCAAATTGCTAGAGCGGGTAATCCTAAACAGGCTAACGCCTGTGACGGAAAGTGATGTCGGACTGGCAAACACGCAGTTTGGCTTCCGTAAGGGGAAGTCCACTGTAGATGCCATAAAGTCCGTAGTGGAGAGGGCCGAGAAGCCTATGAAACGGAAAAGGCGAGGCGACAGGTATTGTGCCATAGTCACAATCGATGTCAAAAACGCCTTTAACAGCGCTAACTGGGGTGCAATTGCGGTAGCGCTGCATAGGATGAGGGTACCGGATCATCTATGCAGGTTGCTTAAGAGTTACTTCGAGAACCGGACGCTAGTGTACGACACGGCGGACGGGGCGAAGAGGTACAAAGTGACAGCGGGTGTTCCACAGGGTTCGATTCTCGGCCCCACGCTTTGGAATGCCATGTACGATGGGGTGCTGAGGCTCGAACTACCCACTGGGGTCGATATCACTGGCTTCGCCGATGATATCGTCCTTACAGTGGTAGGCGAGTTTCTGGAGGAGGTGGAAATGCTGGCATCAGACGCCATAAGCATAATAGAGGGTTGGATGGCGGGCGTCAATCTGCGATTGGCCCACCATAAGACGGAAGCTGTGATGGTCAGCAACCGAAAGTCGGCCCTAGAGGCGAAAATAATCGTGGGGGGACAGGTGATTGTCTCCAAACGAAGTGTGAAGTACCTGGGTGTCATAACAGACAACAGGCTGAACTTCACCAGCCATGTTATGAGCTAATATGAAGAATTTTATCACAACATTTAACTTTCAGGGTTTATTTCCTCTCCCTAGCAGAGAAAAAGTTATAAGCAGTTGGATTGCACAGTCCTTCATTACTGTCAAAATGCAGGTAGCTATCAAACAGTGTTAATTTGAATTAATTAATGACTGTGGAGCTGCCACTCTTATAAAAGATAAGAGAAGTTTTTGAAATAAGCAAACAATGAAAAATGATCGACAGGAAGGATTTGGACTCATCGTTGAAAACATTGTTCAAAACTGGAAACTCAGTTTAATTTTGGCGTTACTGCTGTTAACCTAGTAGAGTTGTATTTGAAGAATCGAGCCGAAACCGTGTTCTGTGGAGATCAACAGTCCGAAATGGGCTTTTCAACATCTGGAGTTCCACAAGGCTCTGTGCTCGGACCTTTGCTTTTTTTTGTAAAGTGTAGGAGCGTTTGGTGACAAGAATGGATGAAACTGGGAAATTTCGATATGAGGCCAAATATCATGATCTGATGCTCAGATTATGCTTGTGGTAAAGCGTCAACGGCGGTCACTGCTCTGTCTAAGATCATGCCGAACGGCTACGGTCCTAGCAGCAGTAAGAGACGCCTGATGGCCAGCGTTGCCATGTCGGTGCTACGATACGGTGCACCGGCGTGGGCCCCGGCTTTGGAGAGTAAGCGCAATCAGGCATGCCTGAACAAGGTGTTCAGGCTGTTAGCATTGCGCGTTGCGTGCGGCTACCGTACCATATCGTTGGATGCGATTGGGGTTATTGCAGCCATGATTCCAATATGCATACTCCTAGGTGAGGATATCGAGTGCCATAGGCAGAGGAACGTCAGGGGCGCTAGGGACAGAGTTAGGCTGGACTCTATTAGGCGTTGGCAGGCGGAATGGGATCGCACCGACCATGGTAGGTGGACCCATAGGCTGATCCAGAACATATCGTCCTGGATCGGCAGAGGTCATGGTGAGGTAAACTTTTTCCTCACCCAGTTTCTGTCGGGTCATGGATGCTTTAAGAAGTATCTACATACGCGCGGGCGGGTAGATTCACCCTTTTGCCCCGTTTGCACGGTAGCTGAGGAAACGGCGGAGCATGTGATTTTTCACTGCCCGCGGTTTACGTCCACTCGGCGGGTGATGCTTGCGGTCGTTGGAGAAGACACCAACGCCGACAACATCGTGCAGAGAATGTGCGCTGAGCAGCGTGCATGGGGTGCCGTCGATAGGGCGGCAACCGCGGTAATAACGGAGTTGCAACGGCTAGAACGTTTGCAACGACAGGGCCGACATAGCTTGCTAGGGTCAGTAACGGGCTGATTGGGCAGCCCAGGCCCTAGGTGAAGGGTAGTGGCGGTATGAAATGGCAAGGGTGTTGTGTGGACCCACACACGCAACGGACAAGTCGGAGTGCTTCGGCACGTCCTCCCTCCTGAAGTAAAACCTAACGGTAGTTCCGGGAGGGGTTCAGGAACGGGCAGCAGGAGAGTTTTTAGTAGGTAGGCGCATGTTGGCACCATGTGAATCCTATTCGGCACCGTGAAGGTGCTGTCTATGAAGATTTTCTCCCTGCATAAACAATACAAAAAAAAAGGATGTAAGACCTGCAAAGGTACCCCTGGCCTCTCGGATTCGTGTAGTTATATCAGTCTTGGTAACACCATCGAACGATGTCTGGCTACTAAGATATTGAAAGGCTTCCACCTGCTCAACCTGATGTCCCGCTACTGTAGAATTAGTGGTATTGTCAGTGTTCACTACCATAGACTTACTCCTTGCTACATTGACTGTGAGACCTGCCACCTGTAAGCTCGGAGAGGTCATCTAACTTGCTCTGCATTTACATTCGGCGTTGTGCGAGCAAGACAATGTCGTGGGCTAAGGAGGCGTCTTTCAGCTGCTTCATTGTTAGAGGATTCCAAGGCAATCTGCGATTTGGTCTACTGTCAATCGTTCCAACTAATATTTCATCCGTTACGATGAGCAACAGCAGCGGTGATAAAATGCAGTCTCACGCCAGCAGTAACCCTTATAGGGTCGGACAAGATGCCGTGTTGCGACACCTTGCGCGAGAACACCTCGTACAGTGCCTCGATGAGATGGACTAGCTTATCTGGAATTCCTCTACGCCTAAGCGCGCCCCAGATATTTTCGTAGTTGAGTCGGTCAAACGCTTTTTCGAAGTAAACATACACCAGTAGAATAGAGTCCTTGAATTAGTTGATTTTCTCCTATATCATGCGGAGCGTTCTGATACGGTCTACATACAATCGGCCGGCGGAAAGTAGCGTCGATCTTCTCCTGGAATCGGTAGAGGATTACCTTACAGAGTACTGTGAGAGTAATACAGAGCAACGTGATGCTTCGCCACATCAGTTAGCTCTCCTTTTTTAAGGACTGCTGTAAGTCCACCGGAAAAGTTCCGGTGTCCCATATAATACCTACTGAATGGCTGATGCATTATCTGGACTGACAGAGATTGGTCAGCTTTGAGGATCTCGGCTGAAATACAGCCAAGCCCTGGCGCACTATTGAATTTGATACTCTTGATGATTGCTTGATGGAAGCTTTCTTCTTAATAAATTGACGGCCTGTTAACATTATTGTGCACTAGAAATTTGGCTGCATCTGGTGAGTGACAAAGAGATTAGATATTTTCATTCAAAACCGAAACCAATAATTCTTGGAAGTTTGAGGCTCTATAAGTATCTGTGCGAATTGTGAATAAATTAAATAAAATGATTATCTAAAGGAACCTACTTCATGGATATCATAATTGTGAATTTTTCAAAGAACCATTCCATATTAGGTATACAGTATAGCGTGAATCAGAATGTTGCGACAGAAATTACTTTATCCAGTCGTTAAGCATGCGATTTCTCTGAATGACTCAAACAGTAGCATGCATATTTTTAAATATTACACCATTACGGTGCAAAAAAGGCAGCGGGAATCAAAACAAACTGGAAAAAGGAGTACTAAAATGGATACAAGTTGACCGAGAGAATGGAGTGTGATAAAATTACTTTGTACGCGTTATCAATCATTATTCTACGAGACTTCGGCCGGGTACGAAGTGATTTAGTTACTGACCGTGCCAGTAGAAACAGTGATGTTGACCAACGTTGCTTTAACTTTACTAATTGTCGTTAGTTGTTTGATCTACTGCAATGATAGCCAGTACTGCGATAGGAAAGAACCGTAAGTTTTCATTTCAAGACAAATTAAGATTTTGTACGATCTTTTTATCTTCACAAATTAGAGGACCTGTCGTTAAGTCCACGGAAGTGGAAAAACGAATGTGGACCACAGTGAAGTACTCCTGCTGGGGTAGTACAAATACCAAAAGTGTTCCCGTACAATATACCACAAATACCTGTCTGGTGAGTACTCTGTCTAACACAAGAAGAATCCTGAATTTAGAATCCCTTAAGTTTATTTAATCCCAAGAAGAGAATCTCTATAACGAGCCAATGGAATGCTGAAGATTCTAACTGCATGATTGTGATCAATGAGTCATTATTTTGTGAGCATGGAAGTTCCTTACAAGCACGCGCATAAGTTTTTGTGTGAGAAACTCCAGAGTTTTCGCTCAATTTATTTAATCCCAGTTAGTCTGAAAATCAATGACACACGCGAATTTGGTATCAGATTTGCTGCTATTTTTTCTAACTAGATTGAATTTACATTAAGCTGCATTTTTTCGAAATACTATGTGTATTGTAATTTTACTGCACACGCTCTAGTATTTGTTCTGTTATCTCAGAGAGTAGTACGAATGCTGCTGAATCATCATTCATCATTAACATGCAGTGTGAAAAAGGAGCCTCCCAGTTGGCTTCGAGGTATGACGCTGGCCTAATAAGCCAGTCGTCGTATGTTCGAATCTCGACTGGGAGAGGCTGTTAGAGTCAATAGGATCGTAGCAACTGGCCCTGCAATTGTCCTGCACTCTAACAGCTGACTGCGAAGTCTGTCGTATAACAACAGAAGATCAAGTTTCGATAACGGAATGTAGCACCTAGGCTTTGCTTGTGTGAAAAAGGACACCTTAGAACTGAAATTTTACAATTTCGTTTCAGTTGGACTATGAGATGACAACGAAGAGGGGTTGTTGCGATGGATATTATAGTAAAGGATCGGACTGCATTCCGGTTTGCGCAAGTGGCTGCGAGAATGGTAAGTGTACGGCACCGGATACTTGCTCGTGCAATGAGGGCTATCTGCAAAGGAATGGACGGTGCGTTCCACAGTGTACGAAATGTGACAACGGAAATTGCGTTGCACCGAACCAGTGCATTTGTAGTGCCGGATTTACGAAAAACTCCGGATACAAATTGGATGCCAATGGATGTATTCCGGAATGTAATCCAGCTTGTATTAATGGGGATTGCCGTGCCCCAGCAGACTGTATGTGTTTCAAAGGTTACCAGAAAACGAATGAGTCACATGTTTGCAATCCTATTTGTCATCCGCCTTGTGAGAATGGAATTTGCGTAGGAGTAAACCAGTGTGAATGTCTAAATGGCTATCGTCCATCGAATTCCAATTCTCATACTTGCGAGCCGTATTGCGATCCACAATATATCAATGTCATAAAGGGAGTTTGTATTGCGCCGAACGTTCTTCGTTGTGTTGAAGGTTACAACTTACAAGTATCCGATGATAATCAACTCAATTGTGTTTCGAAATGTGTTCCGGAATGCATCAATGCAAGTTGCACCAACGAAGGTGTTTGCCGTTGTAATTCAGGCTATCAACTGACGCCTGGAAGTAATCATGAATGTGAACCTGTTTGTGAGCCAACATGCCAAAATGCAAATTGTGTAGCACCAAACCAGTGTGAATGTGAAACTGGCTATCGAAAAACTCCCGAACACCCGGACTCCTGTACATTTTATTGTGATCCATTAATTGTTGACTGCTCGCTCGGTAATTGTACGGACGTAGACACTTGTGAATGCCAGGAAGATTTCGAATTGGTGGAAAACTCTGACAAAATTTTACGATGTACTCCAATCTGTGAATCAAAATGTGTAAACGGAAACTGTGTAGATAATAACCTTTGTGAATGCCTACCGGGTTATAGATTGATCAACGCAACGTATTGTGATCCTATTTGTGAAGAAGAATGTCACAGTGCATCCTGTACTGGGCCAAACCTTTGCACTTGTTTTGAAGGGTTCTTAGCGATCAACGAAACTGACTGTGCACCATTTTGCAATCCGGCGATAGTGAACTGCACCAATGGAATCTGCACTCATCCGAATGTTTGTGACTGCAGCGATAATTACCATTTGGTAATTCGAGCGGAAGTCTCATACTGCGAACCTGTTTGCGAAGAACTTCCCTTGAACAGCATCTGCATTGCTCCGGGACAAACACGCTGTATGAATGGACATGAACCCGGAAGTGATGGATATTGTACTCCAGTTTGCGAACAGGATTGCGGAAATGGAACTTGTAGTGCACCGAACCTATGTCAGTGTTTCCCTGGTTTTGCGACTGACGAAAGTGGTTCGTGCAACTCGATTTGTGAAACGAATTGTACCGTGGATGCCGGAATCTGCAACGAGCTGTTGTGCATCTGTAATGTTGGTTACAGTAACAGTGAAAGTAATTACTACTGTTCACCAGTTTGCGACAACTGTACCAACGGTTATTGTACAGCTCCAGGGATCTGCGAGTGTCTTGGCGGATTTGAACAGTCTAACCATACGAATATCTGCGAGCCTGTTTGCAACAACTGCTCCGGTGTGTGCTGCATTGCTCCGGAAATCTGTCAGTGCACGGAAGCTGCCGCTGCCAGCGAAGTTGGCAAATTAGTTGTACCTTGGATAGTTTTATGCTGCGTGACAACCGGACTGTTGGCGGTGTGGATGATTTTTAAGTTTATTCGTAGAGCTTCTCCCGGACAATCCTTCGATTGTACATGTAATCTTTCTCGTATCATATCACGAATTCGTTAGTTTAATTCCTTATTTCTTGTGTTTCCAGATCATCCAACCATCGAGCAAACCCACATCACCGACATTTTTTAGAGAACATGATGTTAAAACTTTCATCAATATTCAAGTACATTCCATCAAGGAAAGTAGGTGCTTAATTCAGGTACACATATTGTTAATAGTTCCCGTATTAAATTCTCATTAGCGATAATTTTAATCGAAACTGTTTCACTCATTACGCCCGAGTGGGCTTTAATTGAAAGCATTTTCCGAAAATCATCATTTCCCCTCGGATCAGTTGAAGCCTACCAATGGAAGAGCATCAATCATTCCTTGTATTAATTGCGGGTGGTGGGGGTTTTATCTGTCTGTAAAGTTCGTAATTGCTATTTGAAGTGAAAACCAAAGCTCATTAACGGTACCCATTTGAAGACTGAGTAATTAATAAATTGGGATGAGCAGCCGACTGTGCCCTCTAAATACAGAATCAATTTTTGCCTGCTTCCCAAGTGACATATTTGCCGGCTAGAGTTTTCTCCTAAGTTGAATAAAATTGTTTAATTGGATGGTTCCTAACTGTTCAGGAACAGTTCAAATACAAATGGTTTCGGGTAAAATTTTATTCCATTTTTTTTTATTTTGTCTTGTTACTTACTGCTACTTTTATGGGATTTTTTTCCCTTGAGTGCACTACCTTTCAATACACTTATGAGTTAAAAGTGTATAAATACGATGCACATTCGCATAGTTGGACCCAATGTGCCAACAGTTTCCACGAAACAAATAAAAAAAAATCAGGTAAATACGATATTTCCATTCAAGATAATATCCAACCAAGTATTGTCAATTGCAAGGAAAATTGTACCATCCAAAGTGCGATATCGCTCATGAAAGTGCTATTTTGCATTAAATCGTTTCGGTATCTTCGGCGCAGTTTTTCGTTATCTTCCGAGCAATAAGTGCGCCGAAGATACCGAAACGATTTAATGCAAAATAGCACTTTTATCAGCGATATCGCACTTTGGATGGTACAATTTTCCTTGCAATTGACAATATGCAGAATGCAGCATAAAGATTTTCCAAATTCGCTCAAAGTTGACAGGGTAAAAAATATTGCATACCGGTCAGGGGTGATCATACATTTAGTTGTGTAACGCAACGGTTTGTGTCTTGGGAAGGCGAATAGAATTATAGCTAAAATGCAAAGTTTATGAAATTGTGTCATACACGGAGAAGAAAAATTCCAGTTTGTGACAAACGATGATAGTTTCAAGGTGAAATTAATTGTCGGCGATTCTGCAAATTTCTAAAGCAGTTTTTTGTTTGAAACAAAAAATTTTTTCATGAAGATATATTCGCTGTGGTCAGATTGGCAAGAAGTATGCAGTGAATACATTTCTATAAACAGAATTCTGCTTTTGGGCCCAAAAACTGCTTCCGAAATTGGGCTCTGCGACGACAAGTTAATGACTTTCCGTTATCAGGTATCAGGTATCAGGTATCAGGTATCAGGTATCAGCATCTTTGGCTCGAGCAGCACGTTCCTCACAATAATGTGGAACTTAGTTTTCCGTTAAGTCTAACTACTTTTTTTACTGGGGTAAATATTCGATTACATGAAATACTTAAGAGTAACTGTTCTATATCATATTGTGTGTTCAATCACAAGTGGTGATTTTTCAACACTATTAGAATTGCGTTACTTACTGTTATTATGATTCGTAAGATGAAATCGTAAGATTGTTACGACAATTAAGATTATTTAATAGTTAGGTTTTAAACCTATATGTAAGAAAAAAAAAGAAAAAAAATATAATATCTTAACTTAATATCTAACCTAGCTAGTTTATGATCTATAAAGAGACCTAATCATCGCAATAGAAGATTGCATCGATTTGTATAAGAAATTTGAAATAATTTTGTTTGACATAGTTTCTAGGGTTTCGAAATCAGTAAGTCTATGTAATTCTAATGAACACTGAAGTCGCTTTTTACGCGAATTTTGGAATTTACGCGGTTTTTTTACGCGAATTTCGGAATTTACGCGATTTTTTTAACCCGATTTTCGGAATTTACACGGAAGCCCTTATTAGTCTATTTTTTCACGAAACGTTGAAATCCACGAAGTTTTTTTACGCGAAGTTCGAAATTTACGTGGTTTTGATTTACGCGGAACGTATCCTTCGCGTAAAAAGCGACTTGAGTGTACTAAATCAAGGAGGACGCTTCAAACTCATTTTCAAAATTTTATTCTAAATCCTCTGAAGACTCCTATTTCTTGGAATACAACAACTTGACCAAATCGGAACGGCAAATAACATTACCGGTCTAAAATTTTGTTTGTAAATCAATAGTTTATTTTTCAGAATTTCTGTTTTTGAGAGGATATAAACATCTCATATATTTATCACATTTTGCTTGTATACTTTCAATGTGGTCTTTAAAAGGGGTGCCGTGAGCTGACGTACTTTATCAGGGGGATCATAAATGTGTGACAAAATGAGATAGAGGGGGAAGGGGCTTTAATTTTGGTCAAAATTTGCGTGACGTACTAAATGATTGGCACCTATTGTAAATATTTGATACGGGAGGTTCTCGCTTTCTTCCTTCTCCTAATGTCAAGGAATTGGATGGAATTAGCTATTATTTCTAGTTTCACTTGATTCCTTAAAATTCTCACTCCGGTACATGCTACGCAGTGGGCCTGGTACAAAGTTGACAAGGTAAATGATTGATCCAAGTAACCGTCATTTTCTAGGGTGCTTTCAAGAACCGGCTGTCGTTTAAAATTATATTTTGCTTTTTTCGTTTAAAAAAAATTATAAAAGGACAACAACATTAACTGTAAACGGAAACTTTTGTTTGCGAAAAACTAGATTTTTTTTACTGTTGAGGTACTTACAACCCGTCATTTTTATGGTAGAATCTCTCAAACCCATGAGAGTTATTGTGAACTACAATCAGCTTGATGGTATGTTTATCTTTTCTAATAAAATTTGTAGTTTTTATTGATTTTGTATCCCATAATAATTCTTATCTTCGTGTTTGGGTTATTTTTTGCCGAGCATGCCAGTAAAAAATAATATATTGCAAAAGTATATTAAATAGTAATTCAGTGATACTATTTCTTCAACACTCTAACAGGTACAGTGGACCACCGTTCGTATGAACGATTCCTCATGCATTCCTCATGATTCCTCACGGGTTTGAATGAAATATTTCAAACGCTAATAGCTACTATACTACTGAACGAAACATAACAGTTAATATGTCGTTGGATAGATAAAATGTCCAGCAATTTTATAGTAACATATTAATAATAATTTTTTATACGCTAAATAGTGAAAATGTGTGTAAAATTTTAAGGCCGATTTTTCCCATACATTTCCCTTGTGATCGCCTAGCTTCACAGGCACGGACGACAATTAGATACACCAAAGGATTTGAATCCAAATGATAACCTTTGAGACCACTTTGTAAGCCACACCCCTTTTCTAATCCAATTGGCAACATCGATGGCTATTGACGGCAACACCGACCCCGAAGACAAGCGGAATCAGCGGGCAATGGCCAACGTGAATCCCACACGATGCACTTTACGTTACATTTTGCATTATCCCCATCGCAGACAGGCGAAATTGTTCGATAGCTTGCTCAATCAGTGTCGGATAATCATTTAAGCAGCAGCAGCCGATATGGTTTCCTCCACCACCTACACTAGCTTACAAGCAGCAGCGGCAGTGCCAGTGACTATAAAATGGTACTCTTGGTTCGCCGTCTGCTCATTCATCGCACAATCGCACTGACGGACGGTCAGTATTTACCATCGACGGCTATTGGTGGCGAAAGCAACGGCATTTGGCGGCAACACCAGCGATCGGAGGCAACACCGATAGCAATTGGGAGGTAAAAACGATAGCATTTTGGCGGCAATTGGAGGCAAATCCAAGGACTTTTGCGGCAATTAATGTCATCTTCGACTGACGGGCAGCAAATTCAGCAGTAGGCCGTTGTGGTCTTAAACAGTTCTTACAAGAACTATAGTAATTGAAGAATGGAAAGATTTTTCTACACTTTCTAAATGATTAACGTTCCATTCGGATAATTATTTGAGCAGCAGCAGCAGCCGATCTGGTTTCTCCCATACCTACACTAGCTTACAAGTAGCAACGGCAGTGCCAGTGACTATAAAATCGCACACTACGTTCGCCGTCTGCTCATTTACCGCACGATCGCACTGACGGACGGTCAGTATTTTGATAAAACTAATCCATTTTTACTTTACAGTGATTTGGTATTTCCTTCCTATCGCTCCTGTATTAGCGGGCAACCATCATCCTAGAGTCTAAAGGACCGAATAGCGACATCCATCTATATATTGGCAACAGTAATTATAGTACTGATTTTTAAGAAGTGCTATCAGCTCAAACATAGTTCTTTCCAGGGCCACCAAACAATTTCAAACGGTTTTTTTCAAAACCACCATTATATCAAAAAACCACCATTATATCAAAGAATTATATCAAAATATTTCACTCTTCTTTTACAAATAAACACTCAAACAATGATACTCACAAATACTCAAATATGTATATGCCAGAAATGCAGTTTACATTAGTCTTTGATTTAATTATCATACATAAAGTTATACTTCATCGATTAAAACATCTTATCAATATAATGAGTATTATATGACACAGTCCTACGTCACCCTTTCGTACAGCCCTTAGGGCTGTATACCTTGTAGTTTTTTGACTTTTTTTTCCACTTGTCCTCATCAAAATGTTTCTATGAGTAATGTGTATGTTTTGTTTCAATTTTGTAATATATCTAATTTGGAAAAATATCTGGGTAGAGCGTTAAACATGAAAAACGAAAAGAGAATTTGGGCTATTTCTTCCCTGGCACTCCTCTAAATAATTATTTTTGCATGAAAATCGAAACTTGAGCTTCTTTTGTGTGTACTTTCGTGAAAACATAGTCATTATAGCTTAAAGAGTTAGTTAAAGAGTTGTGCTCAATCCTATGATAGCACTTTGTGGTTTATCGTAACGAGAAATTGAATTCGTCTAATATGATTTTCTTTAACATTTAGTGATGAATTTGAGACCAAACCATTAATATCCAGCTTTTTACGCGCTATAATGGCGGACGCTGTAAATTGTGTTCGTAATATGTGAACAATCTTTTTGACAACTCTGCATACATCAAAACTGGGCACTCTTCTCCTGTACGGCAGTGTTGCTCTTTCTTTCGTTTACGCAAAAGAAGGAAGGCAATAGTTTTGTTTACATTTCGCACAGTTTTGCTCTCCTTCTTTGACGTAAACGAAAGAAAGAGAACGGTAGTGTTGCAAGAGAAGAGTGCCAGATTTGATGTATGCAGAGTAGTCAAAAATATTGTTCGCATATTACGAACCCAATTTATAGCGGCCACCATTATAGCGCGTAAAAAGCTGGATAGAGTTTTTATAGTTTTGACATATTTTTCGTACTTGTTACACTATGGCAATTCATCAATGCTTTGCTGTCCGACGTTGATCCGCAGAGTGAATAGCAAATTGCATAACCACCAGGAGCATTCTCTTTTGAGTGTTACTTTCGGATGAATCCACTTTATGTTTCGAACTGTGGAAAGAATCCGAACACATTTAATTATTCACAGCATCTGGTCGGTTGATTTTCGCCAACCAACCGGACCAGTCACAGTTGATGCAGTTCCCCACTCGAAGGTTGATAGAAGACGCTGCTATTCTAACAAACGACTACATCATGTAACATTGTTCCATCAAATGGAAAGAATTCTTCCTGAATTTTTAATACCATCCATTCGGTGCTGTAACTTTATCCTTTGCTACTGCTACTCTGAAAGTGATTTCATTATCCTGAGTACAAATGATAGATTGCAGGAGAAAACGGAAAAACTTTGAGCAACTTTCCTCTTAGCTGCAGTTTGCAGAAGCTGTCATTTTCGCAATAGCTTACACTGTACCAAGCAGCGAAGCTGCTTAACATCAAAGTACATGGTGTTAACAACCAAGTTAGTGTTTCGTTCTAAACTCAATTAAACACTTGGAGTGATGAAAGTTATTCTCACCTCACTTCCGTCACTTTTGCGCATTGGTTACGACGGGACAAACGACGGCATGAAAAACTTTGAAAACCATTCTCGGAATAGTCGGCTTCCACCTCTTAGTGTCCTCTCGGATCCGGAAGCGAGCAGCAAATAAGTCAACTTTGACAGAATGCAACTTTGACACAACTCGATTTACCCGTTTGGGAACTTTTCAAATATGGCAGGAGCTGTTGATGACTATCCCCATTGCCCCTCGGGCGTATCTCTCCTGTTTGTTAACTGAAAATGTGTCATACCTCGCAAGAACGGTGCACTTTCTTCGTTCAACTATCCTGCAGGATTTGGTTACTATCCTCGCCTAGGGGTGGAGAAGAAGGCAATGTAAAACCACGAGAAGTGGGCTTGGAGTGGAAATTAAAATCCTCTTCCGTTCGCTTCCATTTTAGCAGCGCCAGTACGTAACTAATCCTTTTTTGTTTGTTTTAACTATCCTGTAGCAGAGTATTCCCGCACACTCGGTTCGAACAGAAGGATGGTAAAAAAACGGGTGTCCAGCTGAAAACTGTAAAGAGTCTGGATGACAATTATCTTCGAATTGACATGCGTCTGCTGCGTACTGCATGTGAAGTAGCTGGTGGAGAGGCAACCGCGGCTGGTAAAAGATTGAAAGTTGTTAATTATGGTAATTGTCAGTACTCTAGTTTAAGTTTATTAGTAAAGGTTTTAAAAAAGGCCCGTTTGGAATTACCGACTGGTTAGGAACCACCCCGGCAACAATTCACACGGACCTTGGTTCCAATTTGCTAGGCTGACATGGGCCTGCCCAATCACACTGTTCTTGTCCACTCTGTCAGTAACACTTGTTCCCGTCTGTTTCACTGAACGGCCTTTACCGGGGTGTCAACCATCAGCTAGCGTTTTTGCTAGTTTCACACAAAAAGCTTGTCACCGTTTCTTGCTCATCACACCTATCAGAAGGTGAATTGCATCCGCATTTACCGTCCCCAGCGTTTAGCTAGCCAGTCAAGCAAGCAGAACTATTTTTCCATATATGTACGGTCCTTTGTGCGCAACGCCACGCATCGAAGTTATTGTTGCCGTTCAGAATTCGATATGGGCAAATACATTACCACCAAGACCGGCCACTGCCGGCAGAAATAAGAAGGACAACTTTAACGATGACGGCATGACGGCGACAGATGTAAACTCCGGCATGGTTTTTGCGGAAGTTTCTAAAACAAAAACACGCAGGATAACTTCTCACAATGCTGACCCGCGGACAAGCAGACGGATGCTGGATAAAGCTTACTTCAATGCACTGCGGGCAACCGTATTTACCGTCACTAGTGTCATAAATAAAAAAAATGTTAACAACTGTTAACTTAGCTGAGTAGAAAAACTTTAGCTTGGCAATGCTGCCAGCATTATCGTTACAGAAGGTAAGTAAATGAGTATGCGATATAGTAGTTTGCGGAGTTGAAAGCATCATTGAAATTATTATTTTCAATATTTTATTGCATAAATACGATCGTTCGAATAATTTGAATATGCTTGAAAAGGTTCAAATGTTTAGTAAACTTGCAAGTTTAAACAAATTGAAATATTTACGGCTATTAAAATTTAAATCGTTCTAAGACATTTTACAGTTTTCAAACATGATTTTACAAATTATACACACATTTTATAATGATTACACAATTTTCGTTTTTCGAAATCAACAATATGTTGTCTAGAGGTTTGTGCTAAAATTGCTCAATATAACATCACTAAATTTAATTTATTTCAGTTTTTAAGTTGCAAATCCTTTTGCCATCACTGGTCAGCGGGTTCAAGCCTAGATTGCGAATCACGTTGGGATAGGTTGCCTGAATGCCGGACGCGGACGACGGGACGGTAGCCAGTGAGTGGTACGGCACATATGTCGGAGAAAAACTTATGAACGTAATTCGCCAAATGACAGATTGATTACAAACGCGCTTCTTCTTCACGGGTAGGCCGCCCTTACCGAGTCGGAGACCAGTCTGGCTCGCAAGCAACAGTCGAGATGTGCCTACGTTCCTTGTTTGGGACCGAATTCCATCCGGTTTGCTGGGTCGAACTCTGCGGGACACAGGATTTATGGTAGGAATGTGAACATCGATCGATGCGTTCTCAGTGACCGTTTTTCTTTTAATCGTGCTGATTCATTTGCGACCATCGCATCGGTCGGCACTTTTTGCGCTGACCACTGTAATCTTTAAATGTGGCAGTGACTCCTTCGGAAGCAAGGAATTGTTCTTCAGCAGGGCTTTGTCGCTTCGCTAAAGAGTGGAATAATAATCAAACAATTCATACAAGTTTAATTTCCATTCTGAAGAGTTCACTACTATGGCATGAGGGCTCACAAGATGCTTTCAGAGCAGTGGGCTCATTGCGCTCCAAGTTTTCTATTCATGGAAACCTTCCCATTAAGGCTGTAATTCACCCACAGGCCTGCCGGCACTGCTTCCTACTTGGCGTCCTTGTGGGAGCATACTTCAACACATTTCACGGTTCCCAACTTCACTGTCTAGAATGTGCTGCCTCCTGCCTGATGGGAAAATACACTCCAATGAGCACCGGTTGGGGGTGTGCGCCTGTATCGACTGAAAGGAGGAGAAGTATTCCAGATAAAACTTTCACTCGCCGATTCCAGCCGATACCGCACTGCAGCAGCTGTTGTCGTAGCTCTCCGCTTTCTTGCCGTATTCTTGGCTATCGTTATTACAGCTTGACTGTGCGCGATGCTATTTATTTTCACTCGGCTGTGAAATGTGCGTGTGGGAAAAGTTTTCATCTTTTCTCGAATGGGGACGCTGGGTCGGAAAAATCGCTTTTTATAGCAAGGGTATTATGTAAATCCTAAGCCCAACCAATGTTTTTTCTTTCAAGTCAAGTACCCATTATAGAGCTTTTCAGTATAAAAAAAATGATTTTCAGTTAGTCAATGCATTTTTACAACAGAATCAACAATATAACGTTTTGCTGCAGTCTCGTCCTTTTCAGCACA
Organism: Sabethes cyaneus; assembly: GCF_943734655.1. Lineage (NCBI taxonomy): Eukaryota > Metazoa > Arthropoda > Insecta > Diptera > Culicidae > Sabethes > Sabethes cyaneus. Next base: position 1,936,494 of record NC_071354.1, on the reverse strand, counting down.
GTGCCAAAAAACATTGGTGCTAGAATCGTATCATATGGTGAAAGATATGAGCGCTTCAACTGCCTCCCTCTTCAACACACATACAAACACACTCGCGACCTACCCTTAGATGAGTCCTCCCGCAGCCCCATTGTTACATCTAGCGATAGCACAGGCCACGCTATCATAACAATAAAAGTAACTGTTAGGAATTTCATTATTCATAACTGACGAAGTCGACGACGGCAACGGCAACGTTGAAAATTGCTCCGAAGAGACGCGAGCCTCGCGATGGCAGCTCATTGTATAGTGACATTTTGAGGTGAACTGTGGCGGGTAGCCTCGGCGTAGGAGTTTGAGGAGTTTCTTCCTACCCCCGAGGGGCACCCGGTACGCTCCATTGTTGCAAAGTTTTGCAATTTCCTCCTATTGACAATGGCTTTGGAAAATATTGACATAAGTGTTATTGTTCCTCCGGAAAATGGAAAATTTTGAACCGCTTCTAAAGCCGGAACGACTTAAGATTACTTTTATCATTAGAAGGAGTCGCGGGTATGGGCAAACAGGAGGACTGATGAAATGACAAATTCAATTTCACCGTGATTAGATTGAAATGTTCTACATTGTCTACTGCAAAATTGTTCATTGGCAACTATCACATCACGGTAAACTATCATTTCACAGTGTCATATTTTCCATTTCGTCCTTATCGAACGAAATGCCGGAAACGGCAGCGATGCAAATCACTGTCACGAAGTGGAAAATAACAACATAATAGTTTAATAATTACTCCTGCTCCGGCGCAGCGCTGCTTTCTCTGTTGCGGAAGCTACGTCACGATGGGGGCCGGTCCTCAGGGAAAATCACGCCTGTTGGGTGAACTGCGCAGCGGGTTGGCAACTGCATGCCCCAGTGGTAGAGTGGCACAGAAAACGCAGTCCGTGACTGCTGCAGCAGAAATAATGAATTTTCCCATTTTCTCTCGAGGGTAAATTTACATATTCTATTTTCACCGTCTCACCAAGACCAAGCATAAGAACTGCATTGTTGCACTCTCTGCACACCGCCGCCCTTCTCCTGCCGCAATGGCAAACCACCGCTGGAAGCCGCGAACATTCGGCTGACTTCATTACGAATGCAAAACTCGATTCCATATTTCTATTTTATGTTTTTCTATCTATTTAAACTATGTGTTTTCCTAGCGCGTACTCAGGACGCCCCAAGTTGCTGTTAAGGTTCTTATTCCACTTCCACTCGCAGAGTCCTTGTAGTGGGAAACAGCTGACACCATATGCCAGCAGGCGGCTCGGGCATCGAAACGAGTTTTTCCTCTTTTCATGCCCGTCAAGAAGCTGGCTGGCTGCAGCTCCGTTGTTTTGTTCCGCCTTTAGCGGGCGGCATATCTGTGTTCGCTTCGGTTTTGGCTTGCGTGCCTCGCAAAATGAAACGCGCCAGGGACGGAGATGTGCTGACGGCTGTCTGCTCAAAAGAATTTCGATGTCGACGGTTTGCTAAACAGATCTCGGAATTGCGTTCGCTGCTTCCTACGGGAGTTCGGCTACGGCTGAAGCCACGGCGAAGGATAAGGAAAGCAGCGCAGTTTGCTGCAGGATATACAAAACTAATAACAAACTTTCCAATTTGCATGTAATTGTAAATGGATTTTGATGATTTTTTCCTACTATGTGTTGGGTAGACACTGTCTTAGCAATATAAATTGTGGCTAGTTGGAAGACGAATTGTATTTTGAGCTGTCCATGATTGTAGCTGGTATATCATCTGAAAACAGCTATTTTTCAATGAAACACAAAACGATTGATTTTAGCGGTCTGAATAGGTTATGTTTGCCTGATTCTTATAGATTTTTGTCTATTGAATTTAGGAAAAATAATGAACAAAGTCCGTCGCACCTAGCTTTTCTGTAAAACTCATGTTTTCTGGTTTTTATTATAGGGTAAGGAACGAGTTAAGCAGTGTTACCTATTTTAATCAGTTGAACATAAATGATCCGAAAATGCACTTTTTTATTCATATTTTCAAAATCTTTTGATAGGATCATCTTCACAAATCACTTAACCATACATTTGGTTCACACAAACACAATTTACTGGGTTTCCGACAAGAAATATGATGAATTAAAAATTGTTGTCCAAAAACGTACATTTTTCAGCTGCTCTTCAGCAATCGCCACCTCGCTACTAACGAATTCATCAAATTTTCAGCACTGATTACAACCACTCTGAAAGTCAAGCACTCAATTGTCACATACCATATTATTCAGTCTCTTTTTTTCTATTATCTAAGGCTTTGTCACTAGCCGAAAGTTTTATTATTTTCTAACAAAACTGAAAACAAATTCTGAATTGATGGAACCTGTTCACCAGTAGCAGCAGCTGCAGCACAACCCGGTAACAATGTGACAGCTCCCATACTAATCAAACGTACCTAAAACTGCTGGTTCATGGTTCACGACAGATGTTTGAAAGCGGCGTAAATATCGAAGAAAGAGTTTATTATCATTTATTTTGGCAAAAAATCCCTTGTGCATATAAGATCTGAATTGGTTTATTATTTCAATAGAGTATTTTACGAACTGACAACATTATGTCAAGTATTAAAACGTTTCCGTGGTAATGACAATAGCAGCATAACTAGTTCTTCTGTCATAATAACATGCTCTATTTGGTTCTGTAATGTAACAGAGTGTATTTTGTACTCTATATTGCTTGGATTTACTCTTGAATTTTGCTTAACTTGTTCTGTTAACGACAAAATCGATCCAGCAATCATGAAAGAGCATTTCATTTTGAATTGCGCAGCGGATAACTTTCAATGAAACACGCAATATTTAAATACTTTACAGCAGACAACTCGTACACAAGAGTGACAATCTTGTAATAAGGCCATTACAAATATTTTAAAAAGTTTTTGTCCTTTCGGTGTTGGACCACTGAAGGGGGGGCGAAAAAAAAACAAGGTGAATTTTTTAATCAAGCAAAAAAAAATATGGATTTTAGGCATTTTTATTTTTAGTTTAAACGTGAAAACCAAATCTATTCTTGCTTTTAATATATACGTTGTTAATTTCCATGCAAAAATCTACGAAAAAAAGACAAAAACAAAAGAAAATTTTTTTGGCCGATTTTCGGAAATTCCGCTGTTTGAATTTCCATTTCTATTTCATGCTAGAAGTGTTAACTCAACTCGTACACTCATTTTTCAAGTTTTTCAAGCTGTAGAGCCCACAGACAATTGATTTTATAAAAAAAAATTTAACTCATATCCTACAAATTATTTTTTGCCCCCCGATTTTTTAAGCCAATTTTCAAGGGGGGGTGACAAAAACTTTTAAATTGATTTGCAATGGCCTAAATACCGCTTTTTATCTTGTAAACAAATCAATCAAACAACCCACCAAGAATTCAAACAGTTTTATCGAAAACATGAAACAATGCTGAAATAATCAATACGCACTTTTCAAATCGTTGTCCAGACAGCTTTTTGCGTTCACATTTAACGTAACAAAAATTAACATTTCCTTTGGAAATCGAAGGTGCGTCAATTTTGAACGGCACGTAAAAACGATCGTCGCGACATTTTTGACACTGGCGGGTGTTATGGGAAACTGTTAATAACTGTCACTTTGTTACGGGGTAGCTGCAGCACAACTGATGAACTATCGTGTTGCCAAGATACTGTTTCGGTTCTGGAAATAAGAATTTTAAGTTTGAAATTAACTGAAACCTCCTATGGTGAAAACGTGGTTCAATACTTTTAAGAGAAATGTATGTTCATAATTAATTTTTCTTTATTAAAAACAACACAAAAGACAGCTTTTTCAATAATTTTCGAAGATTTTCTCAGTGATTTAATGAAGCAACGATGTGTTTCAATGTTATTTGCTTTGACAACACTGTTCTAAAGTTAGATCGTGTGCACTTCTATGTTTGCCTCTTTTGTTCTCCCACCATCCTTATGAACAGCGAGTGAGACGTCAAACTCGCAGTTTCCCATAAGAACACCAGAGAATAAAAGAGACGATGAATACCGTTTGCCGAACGGTGCGGTGAGTGTATGCCCCGATAAACAATTTAGACAGATGGCATTTTACGCATATGCCGATACGCTATGCCGATTACGCATCAGATGCCGATTAGTAGGTCGCGGATAGGAACGCGAACTTACTGAATAGGGGGAAAAGTTCGAGGGATTTTTTAACGGGACGTAAAAAAATTCAGATTTCAGGATTGCTGAAAACAGCACCCTGCGGGTGAAAATGGGTTCAGTGTGTTCAAAATTAGTTCCACCGCTCCAACTTTTAAAGCGAAAAATCAAAAGTTTAGCTCAACAATAGTGTCTTCCAATGGTAACAGCTTGAAGAACTAAAGATAGCAAGAAGATTGGTATGCTGATATCCCCCACTTAGTCAACCCATCGCTTGTAATAAGGTAAAACAATCAGTGACCCGCTTAGACTGCTTAAAACTAGTTCTTTACCCTAATTGCGTTTATTAATGTAAACTTTTCTACTTGAAAAAAAAAAAATTGTGAGGGAGAAAAACGGAAATCATGTTTAAATTTATTGTTTTGAAGAGCATAGGAATTACGAAATATATTGCATAAAATAGTATATTGCTTGCTTTACTAACTATACTTTAGGGGCGATCCGTTATTGATCCTGCGCTGAACGAATTATGGTCCTTCAGCACTGACAAATGTCTAAATGCTTCTTTCACTGCTCTACAGTAGATTCCAATGATATCGATGTCATCCGCAAAACCAAGAAGCATGTGATATTTCGTGATGCTTTCTTTTCCCGTTTGTACTTCGTATTGCACCTTCCAATGCATTGTTGAATAGCAGGTTTAGAGAGTCTTCAGTTCATCCAACGACACGAAAGCGGCTGAGGTTTTACCCGCTATTCTGATGCATGATTTTGACCCATCCTCGCACGAATCAGCATAACTAGTTTCGTCTGTAAACCATGTTCTAGCATTATCTACCACATTTCGTTCGATTGAATTATACGCCGCCTTAAAATCCACAAACAGATGATGAGTCTACAAGTTGTACACCCGGGACTTGTCTAGTAACGGACGCTGGATGAATGGAACACCAATTGATACTCGCCGACGAAGAACTCAGCTAACAATCTCAAACCACAGAACATGATACGGGAGAGCACCTTATAAGCAGAATTGAGCAATTTAATGCCTCGATAATGTTTACACTTTACCTAAAATATCCTATATTCTCTTCGCAGATCAGTGGTAATCCATAATTCTTATTTTGAGGTATGTTATTCTCTCTTCTGGTTACGAAGAAATAATATGTATAATCTGCCTAAAAAAGTTGTTTTGTTATATAAATGAAATCAAAATCTATTAGGCCAGCTTGTTCACTACTTAGTGTTTGGAATTCCGCTTCACCAGTTCAGTGACCAAACTAGTATAGGTGTCCCCCGGAAATAGCTCCCCTTCCCCTTCTAAGAGGGGGGGTTCTCATATAAATTAAATACAAATTTCCTCATTACTCTGGAGCTACCCGAGCAGGAGCGAAGAGCAAAATAATAGCAAAACTATATCAAACTAAAGTATGATACTATATTTTGTTATTGAATAGATATGGAAATACACTCAAGTACTTTTTTTACACGGTTTAGTTTTTTGAGTATTAAGAACGGGATAACTTAGAGACCATTAATTTATTTCTCAATACATTTGGGAGTAGCTCGACGTTCCTCACGTAGATTGTAAATAGTTCCTTAGCTGCACCGTTTTCGAGTAATCGACAAAACCAAACCGTGTAAAAAAAGACTTGAGTGTACATTGATAACGCATTTTGATATTAAATAGATATTTGAAACTTTGTTTGTAAGATGAGTTTAATAACTGATTTTGCAGCTTTTTTTGGAAAATGGCGTGCGTAGTCAAACCAAAATCGTAACAAATTTTTAGTTACTCTCCGATGTTTCGATTTTCGGAGCTTCGGAGAGTAACTAAAAATTTGTTACGATTTTGGTGACTACTTGAGTTTATAACATGATTCTTGTAGAGGTTATGAAAACATTCTGAGGAGTGGGCCACTTGGTGGAGCTCATAGTTTTATTAGCGGTTTTATGTAATTGGTCATGAAAACCACTATACGAACGCAATAAAACTTGGAATTTTTACGTGGGAATGGCACTCACAGATTCTCATAAACATGCATATGCCAGAAATCCAGTTTACATTAGTCTTTGATCTAATGATCGGATATACAGTGGTATTCCGATTATATCTACATCTGGTTTAATCTACACCCGATTTTATGTACCCACGATTTTGTCTACCATTTTGACCCGGTTCTGTTTACCTTTTTTTTAAATTGTTATTTTAACCATGCGGCATGAAAATTTGGAAGATTTCATGGATTTATGCATAACAGAGAATATTTCTTTGTATTTTATAGTTTACTATATGGCATCTGTGGTGTGTAATTATACACAGAATGGGTACAGGGATACCTCGATATAAGACAACCTCGTTATAAAACAACCTCAATATAAGACAATTCGATATAAGACAATTTTTACCTCGATATAAGACAAATCCCTTTGGCATAGTTGGTAACGACACCAGAGCACATTTTCCATTCCAAAAGCGGCGCCATAAATTTGTTCATTATTTCGAAATAATCCTAAAATTTGTAAACAACTAATAGCTCAAACAATATTAAATAGTTCAAAAACATAAACACACAACACAGAGCAAAATTGGTAACTACTAATGCCAAATTTTTGTGAAAAAATCATGTTTCGATATAAGACAATTTCGATATAAGACAACTTTTTGAAATTATAAATTGTCTTATATCGAGGTATCCCTGTATAATAATGCTGAAGTCAAATACGTAAAGTAACTTCCATTTATTTTGTAACGCATAATTTTAACATTTCACAATGATCCTTTGTGAGATTTTTCTATACCGTAACGCTAACGGGCACACCTCGTCTCCGCTAGGAACTATGGTTATCACCTTTCTTTCCTTATAAATTCTCTTTTGAACCATTGAATCGATCTTAATGATTTTATTACAAAAAAATTGTATTTTAATGAGCTTTTCAGAAAAAAGCAATAAACTGACATTCAAAGCTCTTTATGATTGCAAAAACATTTTTTATGGGAAACCCTTAAAATCACTTAAAACAGTTAAAATATTCGTTATCAATTTTTTTAATAATACATTCAATGGCAAGCTAGTTGTTTATATACGATATCAAAAAAACAGATGTGACATTTTTAGATTTTGAGACAGTCTGTTTTTTTAAGAAATAAAAATACGAAAATGTAATGGACTCGCATGGCGTTTTATTTTAGCGACGCATTTCTTTATCAAAAAACCGTTTTATTACTAGTAAAAACAAAAACCATGCGTCTCCATTGTATTCTCGACACTTTATGAAAACTTCTACACACCATGTAAACATAAGAACTGAACGTTTTCAATGTTTTTGCGATAATAAAAAAACTGGGCTTCAGTCCAGTATTTTTTCTGAAAAGCTCATTAAAATACTTTCCAGTTGGTATTAACATCATTCAAATCGGTTCAATAGATCAAAAGTTATGAATTTTTAAAGAAAGAAAGGCGGAAAAATGGTAACTTTTGGGACCACACTGACTCAGAAAAGAGAATCCTAAGTGCTAAATAGTCTAAGTCCCCCCTAACAAAAAAAAGTGCCAAATAAAAATACGGTTCTAAAATTTACTGCAAAGGTATAAGTACATAAAATTTGAATAATTCGGAGCAATTTTGAATTTCGATATGTTTTTTTTCATAATATGCTAAGCCCTAAGCGCAAAATTAAGCTGAAATGATACGAAATGATATTAACAATATTTTTCGTTCATTTAAATTATTTTGGAGCTATTTATTTCTCCCCAAATTTGTCTACTTTCCAAATATATCTACCAAAAATTTTCGTATGGGCAGATAAAATCGGTAAACCACTGTAGTCCTACGTCACCCTTTCGTACAACCCTTAGGGCTGTATACCTTGCAGTTTTTTGTCTTAATTTGACATTTTAGAGATGATTTCTATGTTGAAATATTTTTAGCATCCGGCAGAGTAAGTTAAAAAAATTACCTTGCGTCCCCTTTGCCTTTGTAATCAATGGAGGTACCTTGGTGAGGGCATTTTTTTAAAATAATGCTTTGAAAAACTGCGAAGTATAAAAATTGAAAACTTGCAGTGCTCTTCTGTGCGCGGTAATAAAGCGCAGAAAAACCTTAATTTTGAATGACGTTTAAACTATTAACTGTGACGTAAGCGGTAGGTTAAATTAAAAAAACTCTAACTGTTATTGCCTTTACATTTTTGGGTTAAATGTCAACTGTTCGTCGTTTGAGTATCTGACAGGTCAGCCGATACAGCGAAATGGAATTCGCCTATAGTTTATTGTATTCATAATAGTATTCATAATGATGTTCCCTTACCCTTCGACAGACCATTTGAAAGCTGATTCCATTCTAGCATTGCATTTGCACTAATTTGGAAGAAGCTGGTACGACCCTATAGAAGCCCAGCTCACACACACAGCTTTGCAAAAATATTTTTCCTTCGCACAGGGTGGAAAGTGAACAGAGAAATCCGGACTGCAACAAAAACACTTCAAAAGCATATTAATATCCCAAACTGACTGCATCTGCAGCAGAAGCTGGGCCGGAAATGCGAAACTCCGTAACTCGGCGGAAGTACACGAGGAATGTAGAAGTTAACTTCCGCCTTGTTTTGTGTAGGAAAATATTTTCTCTTTCGGCTCAGACGCTTACTCGGGGTTGGGCAGGGTTTCTGCAAATGACACAGCAAGGCTCCTCGCATGTAAGTTGGACGTTCAGCACTGGCATAGGCACGGTTGTAATACGAAAAGATGTTTCTACAATTGAGCGCCTAGTGTTCTGGTGGTGCACCGTGCGGTGACGATCTACCTTCAAGGTTGCCTCATAATGGGTTCTGGTTTATTCCCAGTTGCTGCAAGGAGAGAATACCAAGCGTTTGCCTATTTGGAAGGGAAATTTAGTTCAAAAGAGTAACTCTTTGCCTTCGGCCAGGAGACACCGGTTCATTGTGCCTCAACCTCAACCACAAAGCATTCGATGCTGCACGGTAATGAATATTTAACCCCAGTTTTAGGTTCCATATGAAATTGTTTTATTTAACATCGTAATTACGAAGCAGTGCTACAAAGCTTTTGTTTATTTTACAAAGCGCCGGAGTCTTTTGGACACGGATCTGCAGATTTGGCACGTCTTTGCTGTGAGCAGGATTATTGCAAAATCTCAAAGTGAACTGCTCTATTGTTCAGTTGCCAGATGCAATACTATAGTACTTAGTATATCCGACTAAAAATAGCTAAATTAATGTTTTGTTAGGAACTGGACTTTGTGCTCCTCTCTGAGAGGAGTAGATTAAGGTACATTTTTTAGACTCTCTTAACCCATTTAGGGGGAATCGCAGTATGAGTGCGAAATTTATATTTATATTTAAATTGAAGTGGGTGGCAGTTATGTCTTTCACGCTACAATTGTGAGTCTGGATTCGCCGCAATAAATTTTATTATTAGCCTTACAGGTACTGGTACTAACAAACACTGCAAACAATTTAATCATCGTAACACTAATTAACAAAGTCGTCACTCCAAGGTGGGCAGATGAATATCTCACGTTCAGTGCTCAGCCCAGCCCATGCTCCGGTTGTCAACGACTTTTTTTATTGGTTATAAATAATAAAATTTGTTGTATGCTCACATGTTTGCGTACATTTTTCATTTTTATTGTCTTCCATCCTGCCTGTATGGTAAACATCTCGAAGCGATAAAAAGGTGTTTCCGAGTGACAAGTGACATAAATTATCCGCAACAACCGCCACCCACGCGTTCAACCAGTCGAACATCTCAGTTGACATCTTTTTTCTCCTCCGAGGCGAAATTGCAATCGGTTCAGTGCCCCGGGTTGGGCTAGGATCTGCACAAATCGGTGGTGTAATAAACTATTTTTCGCCCCCTTGTCTTCATCTCCCGGTGCATGCCGAAGGGATTACTTTACCCTTATCGTGCTTGCGCAAACCACCGCAGAAACCAGATCACATCGGAAATCTTTTTAACGAGCTGTACATACGCAGAGCTTCGGCGCAGGGCACAAAGAGTAGTTCTCCAAGGGGAGCCAAAGCAGCAATAAAACCATCAGGAACTTGATCCGTTTCGAAGCCCAACAACCCCGCCGGGGCCGCTCGGATTCACTACAGGCAGCACAAGAAGCAGTGTGAGAATTTCGTCTCCAGCAGCGATGATGTCACGGTTGCAGGTCCCGAACTGGCCAAACCGAACGACCGATCATGGTAAGAACGCATTAAGGTGCTGGGATGATGAAGTGCTAAATTGCGAATATGCAGTTGCCGTCGTAGTCGACGTTGTCGTTATCGTTGTCGTTGCAGCCACCTTCTGCTTAATCTAGTGAATGGGACTACATATTCTGCCTCCTACCGTTGTCAGGAGCATGCCACCAGAACCGGCCCATGCAAGGAAAGACGAGATTCAGATGAGCCGATCAGATTGAATGGCAATAAATTAAATGTCTCATATCTCAGCCCGCGGCTGCTTCGTTGTTGGGATCGGTGAACAAGCTGTAGCTGTTGCCTTTTGGACTGGCATTTGTGGGTGGAATTGGTTAAACTGGCTGCTTGATTGTTGCTCGGTGCTGGTTTTGCACTAATTAGATTCGTGCAACGGATGTGGCTCTATGTAGGAATTCAACCTTGCCCGGCAACAAAGTTGCCCAAGGGTACTGATGCTGCTGCTGATGGTACCGTGCCAGGGATTAGTGAACTTTTCAGTTGTCATCCTGCTTGTTCACGATGAAGTTGAGATAATAGTTACAATAGTAAAGTGACCATTAAATGTTTCGAATTTCTGCTGGGTATGTGTCAAGCGACTGCTGCATTCCATTTTCGTTACCTGGCCTTTCGTTTTTATTTGCCAATTATAGTACAGGACAGTTATTCCCAAACGAGCGACATTATATAATCTAAAGAATTAGAGTAAAGAGCGATCTAAGTACATGGCATATAAATAAATAGCAGTTTAAAAAATTATTAGACCACCCAGGTAACCAATAAGCATTTCCAGTGCAATTTAAATGCAAACCAATAAGCATTCAAGTTGCCTTAAATGCTACTTAAATGCTATTTTGGCAAGATATGCGGCTACTTTACTGCTAGCCCTCTTATAGTGCTGACAATGCTTATTTGCAGCTAGTTACCGACAAGAAGAATTTAAATAGAATTGTGAATGCCAATTTACAACAGTTATGCAGTCAAAAGGCTGATAAACAGCAACCTGCAGTATAAAACGTCAGGGATGCTTATAAAAGATTGATTTACTGCTTATACTAATGCTTATTGGTTACTTGGGCAGTGCCGTACCACAAGGTCAACTGAGAGGCTCAGACTTTTTGCTTTTCTAACGCTACAAACAGCGACAGCGATAGTGCAGTTATGGTTATCTTATTAATGTCTGTTCTCTTATTGTAACAATAATATATTATTACCAATGATATATTAGGACTTAAGTTTTCTTCTAGAACTTTGTTAATAGCTGGATGCGTGAGACAGATTTCTATGCTGAAATACTCCGATTTTGACATTGGAAAAAATATTCGTTTTTAACATAACAAAATAGCTCAACTACTAAAAATAGGATACAATTTATTAAGCAAGATAGTATTATTATTATGCTGCTTGTTTTTTCTCAATTTACGCTATTTTATGCTACACATATACCAATATGGTGTAAAAAGTTTTCTTTAATATTCGAGGTTTCTTCGCGAAAACCAGCCTAACGTAGTTTTACGCCAACTACGCGGCCATGTCTTGAATTTGATCTTTCTAATTTGATTTTTACTACTATTTATTATCAAAACTATATTAAAACGTCGATTCTGGCCCAATTTCATTGCAATTGTAACAGTTGAACGAAGATAAAAGAAGGGGAAAGTTCCATAATCCGCTTGTCGAGCTCTAGAGTACATAAATGTTATGAATATTAATCTAATGATAATAATGATCATTAACGCACGCAGAAGATGACTGGTAGGGGGATTGTCATCAGAAAATAAAAACGCAAAACATTTCCGATCCATTATAGTTTTATATTTTAACAGCTCATCATGACGTGATCGAAATTAGATACACCTGTGATCGGAATTAGAATCGCCCTTTACCCCTTGATGATCGGAATTAGGTGCACTGATACGTCATACTTTGATGCATTTTTTATAACTTTCGGAAAATAATTTAGGCATTTTAATATTTTTCCATGAAACACAATTGAAAATACTTGCTAAAGACACATACCATGTAAATAAATGTCAAAATTATATTTTTTTGTGAGGACTCAAAGATGCATCATGCCTTAGGTGATCGAAATTAGGTGCTTTCACGGTACAACGTTCCTTTTTACCTAAGTTAACCGAGTAAACGGGCAACAAAGTAAAAACGATGCGATCAAGTTAAAGACTATTTTTTTATTAAAATACACTCAATAAAGTATCAGAAAAATTATGAGTTCGATCATTTTGCTCTATGAGCAATTCCTGTTGAAATGGGGTCAGTATTGAAGCGAGGTCTTCAAATATTAGAATTTTTGTACTTGATTGGTTGAAACTGGTTAAAAATGAGAATTACACTTTTAATATCGTTCGCTAAGGGGTCGCTAAGGGATAAATTTTTAGCAAACCTTGATAGGTATCTATACCATGCGATATTTTCTAAATTTGCAATGAAACAACCAGCAAATCGCACAGTTCTGTAAAGAAGGAGACCTGGGCTTTCGAATAGATTCAAAATTTTTTGGCGGCTATCTTGGATTTAGTCTTGGATTAGGTGCGCATCGGCATTAACTAAATAAAATAACCAGTTTTCTGTAGCAAGGTTCAAAGTTTTCATATAATTATTGTCCAAATTTGCTATGAAATGATACTTTTTTGTTAAATGAAAGGAAAGGGCTTTCAAATGAAGTGAAAAATAATGGCGGCCATCTTGGATTTCGCCGCCACGTTAGATTTTATAAATAATTTTCGCCATGCTCCCCACGACTGATTTGAATTGCAACACCACCATTGGAAAGTTGAGAAAAAATGCTACAAGAAACATTCATCAAGTTACGTGCGCAATGACATGCTTAAGTGTTCGGATATTGATGCAGCATGGTAACCCATATTTCACCCTTAGCTGATTTTTTTTCCTGGTTGCATGTTTGTTCGAGTGTCATTACTTAGGGCTTTCAGATATTTCCCCCTTCAGTTTTCAAGCATTTCCCCCCGATCTTGTTTCGGCTGTTTGTTTGTTTACCATGAAGCTTGTTTTACTCATCTGCATCAGTTTTACTCATATGATCGTATAGCATCAACCGAGCAGAATTTGGAAAAGTTGCACAAAAGACACTTATAGAGCTAGTTGTGTTCAACAATATTGCTGAATTAAGCATTGCTGTAGTAAATACAGGATTATGGTGCTATAACACCGTTGGTAATAAAATAAGGTTTATTTTGATATCAATAATGGAATAGTAGCCTTCCCAGCTAGCAGCAACTCGTATATCAATGTACGAAAATTATCGTAAATATTTCTTAACAAATCCGAAATCGTAATAAAGCTTGATAAAGTGGACCCAAGTTGATTTTATATCGTATATAATAATAATAATTATAACTGACATACATACGATTTTCAGCACAAAATCGTATAGCATTACGAAGCGAGTCGCGCTTAATCGGATATAATCGTATTTAAATACTTATATAGTCGTAGCGCTTAAACTTATTCCTAATCACGTATATTGCCATCAAAATAGTACGGCAATGCCAATTTTGCTCATCAAATACGATTTATTAGCATGTATATCTAGCTGTAAAACTGAATTTCATCTTTTATATACATATGAAAATACTAGCTGGGTAATAGCACCATGAATACAAGAGATAAAACAATGCAATATTGTCTATGATTTAGCTCTAAAAGTGTTCCATACATGAGTTTCTTGAATTCTGCTTGACTGATGCGGACCGATGCTTGACTGAAGCAGTGAAATAAGTAAATTCGAAGCGAAATGAGCAGATCAAGCCAGCTTACAACAATAATAGTCATACAATCATCGTAAATTCCACACTAAGTGACCAACGTAATGATTAATTGTACTTATGTATGTGGCACTGGTCATGTGGATAAAAGGATTCACGCAAGCATTCGCAGAAATATGCTGAATTCGTTTGTCTGCGGTATATAACGGCACTTCAGAAGCAACACGAAGGGCATTTAATGGCAATAATGTTAAATAATTGCATTTTTTTATTATGGAAAAATAGGATGTTCCATAAAAATGATAATAGGAACAAACTAGCCCTGAATAGTGTTCTGGACTGGACGTAAATCGACCTAATCTATGAGACTTACATTACAGTGTGATTCTGGTCATTAAGAAATTAATTTCCGAAGTTGGAAATTGCGTTGTTTTTATTATCCTTGTCGCTCGGTAGCAACAACGCTTTCAGTTAATGGTAAACAGCGCCATCATATCAGCCTGATATGTGTACATGCGTAATGAAACAAAACAGGTTCATAGTTCGTAGCAGAGTTCAAAAAAAAAAATACCAGCAGTAAATTATAACTGTCAAGTCATATTAAAAAAGAACCTGTATGAGAAAGCCGCAAATAACTCATTACAATCGTAATCACGCGTATCTTGATGAATATAAGTTAAATTATGTTTTTAGAGTTGAGACTTTTGCAAAAGTGCTGGAATTTATAACTGTCTGTAGTAAAAGCTGTGGGTTGCCGATGATATTCGCTCGCACTCAGAAGAGGTGCCCGTCGAAACTCATTTGTTTTGACCCTGAGCAGACAGTTATTAGACATCAGCCGTCAGTATTATGGCAAATTATTACGAAAAATTTATTACCGTCTAGTCTCTGAACAAATCAGCCAACAGTCGTGCTACATTTTGAAACGATCAGCCTAGAAGCGGGCTGCACCTTTCTACCGAGCAGTTTTGCGGCCCACCATCAGCCAGCGGGGCAGCTGAAGCGTGATTAAAATAATACAGAATTTGTATTCGCATCCCGTGCCAGTCGACTGGCGGGCTAAGCAAATACTACAGCAATCGGCGAAGGCCGCATGCTGAAGTGGTAAAAATTAGCATTTTACTTGATTTAAGTGAAATAACTTCGTTTTTACGAGATTTGCAGCAAATTATCACCTCTCGTTCAAGAATTTTAATTCACTCTCCGGTCGACCGACCTCGTCGTACAGTTTGCAATGAGGAAAAAACGGCGGATCTTGTCCTGCTGCCGCGATTGCCAGCAAGACCAATAAAGTAGCAAATGAAATTGTTACACATTTTTAACACGAACCACTCTCAGAGACGTACACAAACAAGAATCTGAAATATTCAACCATAAGTTTGGATGTACATTTACCCAAAGCAGTATGCCGTAAAATTAAGGAAATTTGATTGAAACGCTTCTCGTCTTTCCGCCAATAATCCCGAGTATTGACTCACAGGGTCTTAGGTCGGCAGCATTGTTCCTCCGAGCACGCTGAATGCCGTACATAACTTACCATCGAACAGGCCTGATATTCGATATAAAATTTAATTAAATCTGATCGTAACAATAAAATTGAATCTTTAATTCCCGATGCCTTTCCTTGTTTTTCCCTTTTCGGTTACAAATACGTAGGACCGAGTGTAGCTCGAACAGTCGTTTTGAAATATGTACGACTCCGTCTTGTCTCTGGCCGACAAGGCGAATACTGAAGTCAAGAAGAATGTCTCATAAATTTTGCAACTTTATTTCGGTTTGAGGTTTCGACTTTTCAGCAGCAACAGCGCAAAAATTGCGGAATAACTCGCCTCGCCACGTCCGTTAGCCAGATTGACGATTTCGATGATGATGATGATGGGGATACTTTCGTCAGCTCGCCCGATTGAATATCCTTGCCTCGCAGGTCCTGTCTCGGTGCAGTCTAATTTATTTTCCCCAACATGAATCACAGTAAAATAGCATTTTAATGCTGTCGATTGGATTCTGTTGGTTTCCTTACGAAACCGGCAAAGTACGCGCTGGCAGTGCACCTCGGGAACTTCCAATAAATTTGCATAATGAAGTAGATTTAATTAAACAAATCGTACTTTTATTCAGCTTTATGCATCTCTTCAACCGAAGCAGCTCATCGGTGGTAATGGTGACGAGTCCGTTGCACTCTGCTACTGCGGCGGTGGAGTTCGTGGTCCGGTCAAGCGATCATTTAATGCCACTTCTGCTGGCGGACTGCTGATTACGGAGGACTCTGTCACCGGACACGAGAGTTCCTTTTAATTGCGGTCATCTAACATAGTGTGGGAACAAATTACCACTGCCAGCTCGGTCATCGTCGGTCGCAGAAGGCAAAAAAGTGCCGCTCGTCCACCTTTAGTCGATGTCTGATTCTAGGCGCGGTAGGTGATTACTGTAAAATACTTGAAAAATATTTCGTACAAAGTGGCCTCTAATTTGATTATTTGTTGGAAATTTTTACTACTGTTAGAACAATCAAAGGACTATGTAGTGCTAATTTCTAATGCATAGTATAGCGTCAATCAACGTAACAACTTATGCGACCGCCATAACGGCAAGGCACCTGTCAATATTGGTTTTGGCCGGTCACAAGTTCGCACATATTCGCCTGGAAAAGCAACCCTATAGCTTCTCATTGCCGCTGAAATTAGTTCATCGGAAGGAAAGCTTCATTTCCCCGGCAGCTTTTCCAGCTCGACCGAAAGCCCAGTGTATGTACAGCCAACATAAATTCCGAGAGTAATGTCTCATCAAACACACATCAGGTCCATGCAAGGCGGCTACTGTTTTCTCGGAACCGTTGCATCAGCTGGATGTCCTCCAAAGAACGAGCTGTCGAGGTAAACACATCCAGCGACTACCGAACGGTCAGGAACATGTGGCGTTGATTACATTGATGATGATAATGCTGATGAGAAACCCATCACCCTACCACCCGGTCAGTGCACAGGCCGGTTTGTGAGCTTTGGCACCCCGCATCGTGGGTCCAGCCCATGATAGAAAACGGGACACACCGGTATAATGGCAAAACCCTTACCGCCCCGGCCATGGATGACAAAAATGGATGAGGGAAGATAAAATCAAACAAATAAACATACACTATAACCTATCCATTGTGCGACAGCACCGACTACGGTGCGGATGTGATGGTGGTGACGATGATGACGCTGATGATGATGAATATAGGCTTGATGGGAAATTGTCCTCCCGGTGTTTATCTAAGGTGTTGGATGTTATTGCGAACGACACACGGTGATTGTATTGGTCAATACGTAAAATTTGCCCAGTACACTGAGAATATAATTTCGTATTTTGTTTGAAAAAACATTCGTAAAACTATATTCGTAGCTGGTACAAATAATTTCATACCATTTAAAAACTTTCGTAGGCTTATTGTTTACCGCAAATGTTGCTATTACGAATGGTTCGTATTTTTTACGAGAGCACATTCGTAGCTGTCTTGCATCAAGACCCATTTGATGCACGGTTGTTGTCTGGCATCATTATCGACGAAAACGGGATGCGAAGATTGTATGAAGAGAAAATAGACTTGTGCAATTATGTCCTTCTTGGTACGCAGTAGCTGTGGTTCTGTGGTTCTGTGGTTTGCGGCGTCGTCGGCTGTTCGTAAAGAAGTATGACAAAACGAGCTCAGTTCGATTCCCGATAAAATCAGCTTTTTTCAGAGATAATAAAGATTTCGCTATTTTTCGATAGGTGTCGGTAATGTAGCATACTGACACCTATCGGAAAATAGTGAAATCTAGTATTTTTTTTATCGACAGCCTTTTCGTGCATTCGTAAAATCTACAAACCATTTTGTAAAATGCAATGATTCGTACGAATATAGCTTTGTTACTATGTACAAAACATTCAGGATTGATTTTACGAATCTAGTTCGTGGTAGAAAACAACGAAAGAATTCGTACAGCAAACGCTCGTTTTCGTACTATAAACCAAGTTTTATTATCAGTGTACATGGTTGTTCACATGATTGTAAAATATTGTAAATTCATTAGACTTGTAAGTGGGTGTATATTATCTTACAGATCGAGAAATGTCCAAAAACTGTCCTAATATCCATACCGAAACATTTTTCTATATTTGTTAGATATTCTTCTTTAAATTGATTAAACCTGCATTTTTTAGCATAAATGTGTTTTCAAATAGTTATTGAGGTTGGGATTTTCTCAATAAATTTTAAACAATAAAAATATATTGACTACTTTTGGAAGGTATATGCGTTTTTAGACGTAGGACTACGTCTTACTTTAATAGAGTGGCATACTACGGAAACAAAAATGATCGTGACACGAAAAAGTAATAGATTTTGAACGGGAATAGCTCAGTCAATTCTGAACGGATTTTGCTGAATTACATACCACTCGATACATGAAACGTGTGCCTATTCTGTGGTTTTCACAAAAAGATTGGTCTTTATAGCTAACTGCTGGAATTTTTACATAAAGTCGAACAATTTTAGTGAATTTACATAAGCCTCTAGCCAATCACGTGTGAGTATTTTCGGGTATGAACTTGTTACTTCTATTGCATTTATCAGGTAGATGTGGGAGTGAAATCCATCGTTTTTATAACCTTTCAGTCTAATTACGGTCGTTTGATTGAATATTGGATATTTCAGCTTTCCTTTTATGCTGAGTGCCTTTAAACATACTGAAATGCAACACAAAACATCATCAGCTTTCGTTGCTATGTGTAGCAAAAACAGCAACGGCTTCGCGACTTGCTATTAGTGTATCAGCCAGCTGCGCCCTTTAGTTACGTAGATAATGGAATGAAAGAACTTGAAAAATCCCAATCCCAATTCTAATGAAACAGAGACAATTTGATCACATAATTGATTCTACAAAGTGTTCAAACGTATAGTACGTAAATTGTGCAGGTTAGCTCCGAAAATTAATGGTGCAAGTCGCACAAGGCTCGTAAAACGTCACCAAGGATGATGAGAAAAACAAGTATAAGAAGACGCAATGCACATATATAAGGTCATGAAGCCTGAAGGTTCCGAAACGAAATGAGTATCTTCGAACGAATTTCTATCGAGACTTGTAGTCTGACTTACTACAATACGTGTTCTACAATTATCCCCCCCCGAGGATCAAACCTCTGGAAACCAACTGCATCCAGGAGATTTGGACAAGCTCGTCGTCTCTAATCATGTACTTGGTAACTGTTTCCTGAATACTTGGTAACTCTAAGGAGATGTTTCAAAACAAGTTTAATTAATCATCCACCAATCGACCTTTTTAAGAGCCACAGAATAGTGGTGGAAGATGTTTTAGAACTAATTTTTTCACTAAAATTAATTTATCAAGGTACAAATATTTCAAATATTTCATTTACGTTTGTGCCTAATTTAGAAGACAGTTTTCAGTTGTTCAATATGAGTTTGGTTTTAAATTTGGTACATATTTTTTGAAACTCGATCAATTGTAATGTTTTACAAAGCAAATTCATTAAAATATTTTATTATGAAGAAATATATCTTAAAAAAAAGAATTAGTTCAATCAACTGCTTTATTCCAAAACAATTATGAAGGTGGTGAAGTTCTTACCCGAAATATCTATTATTTTCTGTATATTTTTCGATACAAAGACCATTTTTTGATCGATTGATGTAAGTATTTCTGGGGTGAAAATATATCACCAAGACGCTCAAAAAACTAAATTTTCCACAAATCAAGACACAACCAGAATAAAATTAAATAAAGAATAAAACAAATTTGAGAAAAAAATTGGTAAAATGAAAAACTAACAGAATTCAAATACAGTTAAAATTAGTAAAGAATATCAAAAACTGCTCACGGACCATGTGGGTCCGAGTAATACACGATTAGGCCAAGATTTCCGTGGGTATATGAAAAGGTAATCGTAATAAATTTATTGATAGATTTAATGACTAGCGTTTTTCAGGACAGTACGTGCGCTTCATGATGTGGGAGGAAGAACACATACCAGAGGGTTGGATGGCTTCATTAGCCTTATTTTTAAAAAGGATATTGACTCGAGTGTAAAAACTATCGAGGCATAACATTGCTCATTTCTGTGAACGTGCTCTCCCGTATCCTGTTCTGTAGATCGAGACGGTTAGCGGAGTCTTTCGTCAGCGAGTACCAAGCTCATTTTCATAACGGTTGCTCCACGACGGATCAGGTTTTACCCTGCGTCGGTTACTAGACAAGTTCCGGGAGTACAACTTGCAGATTCATCATGTGTTTGTGGACTTTAAGGCGGAGTACGATTCAATCAAACGCAATGAGCTGTGGCAGCTAATGCTAGAAAACGGGTTCCGAAGAAACTAGTTACGCTAATTGTGCAATGGGTCAAAAGAATACGTCGAATTAGCGTGTACTATTACTGATATAGTGAATGTAGTACAATGTAACAGGCAGCAGGTGGTTTGGACACGTGGTCAGAATACTCGACTCTTTCGTAGCCAAAACCATTATCATCAGAGAATCGGGTTGAGGCCGTAGACTTCGGGGCAGATCCCGCTCCCGATTGATGTGCCTGTCGAGGATGATGTACGTTCAACTGGATTCGAGAACGGCATCCAAGGACTGATAGTACTGGTGGACAATAGTTCGATCGGCATAGGATAACGGACGATAATGGTCGATAATGGACCTGCGTCACTAAAGTAAAGTAAGTACATGCGTATCACCGCCCTTAAGGTACCACACTAGTCTAGCATGCCAGTCGTCGTATGTTCGAATCTCGGCTGGGAGAGGCTGTTAGAGTCAATAGGATCGTAGCACTAGCCCCGCAATTGTCTTATACTCTAACAGTTGGCTGCGAAGTCTGTCCAATAGAATCAGAAGATCAAAGTTCGAAACGAAAACCCAACCAAAACCAAACCAAAGCAGCCAGGTTTTGGTTTTGATTTTTACGTGCGCGTCACTTGTTTAGAAACGTTATGTCGCATAATGTTTAGACTGGCTACTATAAAACCCGCTAGACACCCCGTCAGCATCACATTATTTTTTTTTACTCTCGAGGCTTTATTTATGTCCATGTTTGTTCTGTGTGTTTCTGAAGTCTTTTATTCTTTTCTAGTAACACACTTAATTAAAAACACAAGAAATGTTCAGCCGGTTGAGATCAGTAATGTTACTGTTCTATGAAATGACGAGCAATGGATTTTATGTCACGATTAATGTCGATTTCGTATCACTCTCGCACTTCATGATACTTGAAAACATTCTTTTCATTATTTCTATACGTCTGCCTCTTAGCGGAGAGGTAGAATAGCTTCCTGCAATGAAACTCACTGAAATTGCATGTTAGTCTCTTTCTTTACCATTTGCCCTTTTGATCTGGAAGAACCATTCGCTGTCAATGTTAAACGTAATCTGACGAGTGATTTCGAGTCGAAGGTCATAAAATATGGTTAATTTATAGACGTCACGTTGGTATGTCATTTTCGCTCGTCAGAATGAAGAACTTAATCGCCTGCGGTCAATGACAACAGCGAGAGAACAAAAATAAAAATTAACTGTGCATAGCGAAACCAATGGCCTCACCCGACCAACACGGTTGGTTGCATCAAAACAAGGTGAAGATCGTAAATGTGCAATTAGAATTTACAAAAGAAAAAATAAACGAACATGCTGTATTCGCCAGACAGTTACATGTGTGTCATAAAACAACAGCCATAAATGAAATTGTCGTACTGCTGATGAGATTTTTTCATTCTAGAAAGATCAATTCAATTTGACCAGCAACTGTCCATTAGCTTGAGAACGTAGGTACAACACAAAGCGAAGGACATTTCGGTAAAATGGTTTATACTTGTAACGCCGTTGATGAAATTTATTCCAATTGATTATTGATTGAAAAGGAGTTGATTAAAATCGTTTTATGGTGATACAAACAATTTCCGTAATCAATAAACAATAGGGATTTAGTCCTCATTTTCTTCGGATTCTGTGATTATAGTCAGAGCAGTCAACGTGGGATCAGTACGGTCGCTTCCGAGTACGGTAAGTGCGAGTAGTGCAGTGCCTTTTCCTTATCGCAGTCTGTCCTATCTCGGTCACGTACGGAAGCCAACCAGTCAACGAAAACTCCGAACGGAAGAGACACGACCAAATCCAAATCCAAACTCCTCACACACGAAGGCCAAAGGTCGATGCGGTCAGCGATAATAAAAATAAATAGGTGTCGACGGCCGGATGAACATAAATTTCTCCCGCACTGCCGGCTTTCTGACGGAGACGCTCTAGCAAGGATGTTATCACTATGCGTCCGGCTGGCCGGTCTCTGTTTGTTATTATCGACCAAGTTTGACCATTTTCGGCTGAAGGGCAAAAGATGCGCTATTCGTTTGTCGAAAGGCTCAGGATGCTCACGGGCTTCCTGGTTTTCCTGGGGTTCGGGCTTTAATCCCCAAATCACACGCAGGAAATTGGTCCGACAAGAAGTTTTATTATTGCTATCTCGAGGAATTAGGAGGCTTAGAAGTGCGGTGGAACTTTTTGCGTCATGTAGTGGATTAGGAGGGGAAATTTTCTGCGAGGTAGATTGAAAAAGTAAGGTGCCGATCTGAAAACAAGTTTATGTGAACCAATTTAATGCATGCTGTTGTGGATGCTGATGTTGACATGCCGATTGCTTATTTTGGTGTCACAGTAATGAAATAAACTTTGTTTTATTTTAATTAAATTCTGCATTAAAGCTTAGCTTTAACATGTAACTGCTTAAACATTTGAACAACATATTCGTTTTCGGTAATAGCCAAATATAATTTTCTGAAAAGTATATAAAGTTTTTTTCGTTTCAATCATTCGCTACACCCAACACAAAAGGGTATCAAGATAACTTTTAATTAGAATATAGATTACGACCACCAGCCGTAAACTTCTTTTCAACGACGGAAAATCCGTCGGCCGTAAAATATCCACCTATTTCCCACTCCGGTTCATAATTTAGAATCTGTCATAAATTTGCTGCCGAATTACGGCCCACCAAATCTAACCGACTGGCATTTCAACGCAAGGAAGGAAGCAAAGCCAGATAGCGCTACCAACTAGCCGAACTTCATTTTTCACCTTGCCCGTGGAGGAAATTTATGCAAATCCTGGAACCGACTCGCACCCATCCATTATATCAGTCTGGATCAGTCGGTGCCGGTTCAAAAATCCCCGTCCAACACTGCCTGACTATGGGGAAGGGAAAAATTAATAAAATTTAAACAAAACTATCAACAGCTTGTTTACAAAATGACCACCTTTTCGGAAGCAAGGTTTGCTTTCTTCCACGAAGGGCGAAAATCGGGTTCGTTCCGGGCAGCACTTTACCAACAGGCATATGTGCGCATAACGAACGGCAAGGCAAGGGGGACGAAACCTGTCAAACGGACGTTTAATTTAGCGGCTCGGCCAGCGGCAGTCAGCAAGGCTGTCTACTGCTCAAACCAACTTATTTGGCTGTTCCTTTCATTATCTTTATTTTTACGACCAGAAAACTCGTTGAGAATTCGTCATGGCCTTCTGCACCCTCGATCAAGGTGGCCGGTGACTGCGAGACGGAAACGCTTCTTCCCGCGCCAATTTGAATAACAAATAAGAAACAATGAAAGCCGGAGTGTAAAGAAATTATATGCATTATTGTAATGAAGGCGCCGCGCGCGAGAGATCCTTTTCGGGGCGCTAAACTTCCGCCCACGGCCAACCGTCGCCGGAGCCCGATCTTATCGCATTGCAGCGGGTGTGAGAGTGTGTGCTATTCGGGTTGGAACTGCAACATAGAACGTTTGAGCTGTTTATTTGACATTGGCCGAAATAAAAATCAACTAGAAATAGAAAAGACTTTCTTAGCAGTAAAAATATTGATCGTGCGCTATCGATTTTCGCTAGATCTTTGAAGAAAAAATATATTTGTTTGATTTTGAAGTTAGTTGTAGTTTTCAACTTAACGCGGAGAACTTTCTCTGGAGTGCTAGAAAATTAACCTACGCTTTATAAAGTTAAAGAAGTTTGTTATAGCTTCTTACAAATCAGCTTAATTGCCACAGTTCATTTCGTTTGGCTGAATCATACGCCGCTTTAAAGCCAATAAACAGATTATCAGTCTGCAAGTTGTATTCGTAGAACTAGTAACTTGTCTAGTAACTAACGCACGGTAAACAGCTGATCTATTGTGGACTGACTCTCGCGAAAATTAGGTTAGTACGCGCCGACCAAGGTACTTCGTTTACATTCTCAATCAGCAGAACAGGATAGGGGAGAGCACCTTTTAGGTGAATCGAACAATGATATACCTTGATAGTTTTTACACTCGACAGTTTTTTTTTTTAAATAGGGTAAATGAGACCTGGCAACCATTACTCCGGAATTTGTTCTTTCATCCAGATCCTGTCAATGTTCCGGAGGATTGCTTCGTACATCTGCTTGCTCCCTGCTTTTCTATTCTAAGTTCTGGTGCCATTTTTTCTCATGTGTTGATTCACATGGCTCAATTTTCATTTTAAAATACAAACGTAATTTTTAAATAATTTGTTATTTTAATAATGTTGAAAATAACCGCTTTTTACGCTGTTTGTATTTTACACGATTCTCGGAATTTACGCGGTTTTTTATGTGAATTTCGGAATTTTCGCAGTTTTGATTGACGTGGAACATATCCTTCGTGTAAAAAGCGACTTGAGTGTATTTGCCTATTTGGTACAGCTAGGGGCTCATGCGTCTCCGCCATACTATATTTCGCCAGAATTTTACGCTCAAAAACTCCAAGCACTCATTTATCAGCATCCAAAGGCGTCCATGATTAAAGGCTAACCGGGAAAATTAGTGTTCTGAGGACGAATTTGCAAACTACGGGAATTCAACTAGCAACGTAATCCATATCAAGCCCGATTCTCTGCTGTAATCCATCTTTTTATTTCGCGTCTTACATCGTTGTCACGTGTCACGAGCGTACCAATGTAGGGTACGGGAAGGTATTTCCAGCAGGTTTCTAAATTCAGCCTATTTGCCTCTTCTTTCGCAAATAAAAATACTTTGCCGACATACAATTTTAATGTGCTATAACTATTTTCTCAAGACTGTAAGTAATCTACTATTTTTTATTCAAAGAACGTCAAAACCACCTGTTCTTCCACTAAAATTAGGCCATAGGCCGAAAAAATAGATGCCATCGCTTATTGGGCTGAAAATACCCTCCCGTGCTCTATCTCAAGTAACAGTTCCAAGTTTTATTACGTACGTATAGTGGTTTTCATGACCAATTTCATAAAACTGCCAATAAAACTATGAACTCAACCAGAACTTTCTGATGACCACTATAAAACTGCTTTTTGACCCAGTGGCCCACTCCTCAGAATGTTTTCATAACCTCTACAAGAAACAGATTATAAACTCAAATAGTCGTATCATGCTCTGCTGAAAGCAGCAATTAAACCGATTAAGCTTTTGCTGCTTGACAGCCACCGCCATAATTTAATAAAGCTTTTCGCTTTTCGCCCAGTAAAAGCTAAATATCAGTTCGCCAGCTTTGTCAACTTGAAAATAAATCCGTGAGCAGAAAAGTTTAAGTTTTACTGACAGATCATTCTGATCGATTTGGTTTATAGCGAATATAATAAAATATCACATAGAATAAATAATGCATTTTAAGCAGTTTTAGTTCGTTTGCAGCATGTGCGCATTATATTTTATCGTGCATATAGATATGATAGGTTGATTAAATCAATGCGCCACCGAAATTTTACAATTTTCGAAAACCGGTTGTTTCAACAAAATAAATATATTCAGTTAGTCATTCTCAATTTCTAGCAAAATCATTTTAGCTACTTCCTGTGACCTGTGAGAAAAACCGATCGATAATGAGTTTCTTTTTCCATAACACTTTGCCTTGATGAATTTTTATTTTGCGAACCAACACAAAAAACTAGAATATGGCAATATGGCCTCGCATAAAAAATGATTTTGGTGTTGAACTTCGGTATTCTTCATACTAGCAGCAAAAAAACTGTTTGGTCAGGGTGTTACCGTTTTAATAGCTCTATAAAATTAACAGATTTATTGCGGTTTGACAAGCAACCGCGATAAGATCAATTTCGATTGATGCGCCACATTGTATTGCTACGCCACAAGTTTATAAGAGACGTGAGTACATCCCGTTACTTCAGTCAATCCAACATCACGAAAGCGACTAAGATCCCATTCGCTATTCTGACGCTTGATTTTGACCCATCCAGTGCCGAATCAGCGTAATTATTTTCGTCAGAAAGCCATGTTCTAGCATTATTTGTCTCAGCTCATTTCGTTTGACTGAACCGTACGCTACCTTAAAGTCCACAAACACCTCCAAATAATTGGATTGGATTTAATTGGAATAATTTAGTTGGCGACATTTGTATTCCTGGAACTTGTCTAGTAACGTTTTTTATGACTGCAGCGATAAAATGAGCGACTGCTTTCTGACTAATAATTATTAGGGTTTACAACATTTCAAATTGTTGTTTGATCTGCACAACCAGATTTTTTAAATAATTTTGTGATTGTGATCACAGTTTTCGGCAGCGCGCTGAATCTGCTCAAAAAGTAACATCTATCATTGCTCCTAACTTCGATGTTAATGCAAATCATTCGTGATTCAGTTTCAGATTTAGAATTAGTAATTACCTTTAAATCCTTGACTAATTTGGAACACATCTATCAGCTTTCGTAAGAAGTTGTGCAAGTGATCAACCTGCAAGCCCCCAGTGGTTCCCACAATTCTCGTTCGATGTTATTTGTTGTTTCACGTACAGAACATCCCCCCGGTTGAGTGGTGCTGCACTGTATTTTTGTTCTTCTCTACTGTTTCACCCGCCCCCTGCCCTGGTACAGTCGTGCGAGGATTAATTCGCTTCTGGCCTGACTACGGTTCAATCCATTTAAGGTAGCGTAGCGCAGCACCGTGCTGCAACCGAGAATCTGCGTGCCTGCCAGTGTATCCTCACTGATCCGGTAGGCCCCCAGTAGGAGTCCGACGGGGGCGCGCAAGAATCATGTAATGCGTCATGTTCAACTTCACCCGGCTGTATCACATCACACCGCGTGAGGCTGCTGCTCGGCATCGTCGCTCTGGGTGCCCAATATTCGAAACCCTGCTTCGGAGAGGAGGGTGCGAAAAATATTCATTTTCAATAAGTGCACAGCCGCAAAAGTATATTTACAGTGCTAGAGTGTCAAGGCAGTTGATGGTTATTACTTATAGGCAACCAACGTAGTGGCAGAAACTGGTGCGGTAGAGAGTGGTCTCATTCTAGCGGGTAGCAGAGGCAGTGTTCTCATAAATGGTTATTAATAGGCTGTTCGTTCCGATTTTAATTTTGTTCCGATTTTATATTGAATAATGCTTCGATTCGCCAACGGTCTTGATTGGAAAGAGGGCTGATTGGTTAAAGCTGAACCGCATTCGAATGGTACCCCACTGGTAGCGGGAAGGGCAGCACAAGGGGTGGTGATTGCATTATATAAATATTTAATTGAAGTGTTCATGCAAATTGGTTTCACAATTTGATGCTCCGATCGTGTCGTGTTGTTCACGAAGAGGAATGCGATCGTGCTGAAAATAATACAGCGCATACAGTTTGCATCAAGGACATTGAACAATTTGTAATTTTATTTCACTGTTCCTGTTACTTGTTCCCATTTCAAGAAGATATTTTTTCCTGTCATTGGTCATTGTATGTTCGACCGAATGAATTTGCCCAAAAGGCGCAACAAGCCAGTCATTTGTCATTGAATTCATCGTTTTAAACTTGATCCGTTCAGCTGTCGTCCAACGTCGCGGATGACATCCCATCGCAGTCGCCGTCACTGAGGATACTTCTGCATGGTTTGTTGCGCGAGATAAGACCTGCCGGTTGTCGACGTCGTCGTCGCCGTCTTCGCTGAACTTTATGATCCATGTGCATGTGTCCGGTCGAAACTGGAGTTTGAGTACCGCTTGCTGTGCCACCATTTTCGGGCACAGTTGATATGCAGCCTGACGGGCCAAAGTTTCGGACGTGTGTCCTGGTCTTGTTGGCTGGCGACTGCACTTCCAAACGATTCTGCTAGTACAGAAGCTCGAATTCCGCTCCGGTCGTATAACTGTCAGCTTGGAACATTTTCTTTTCGCGTTGCATTGCTGCAATATGAAAGGTTGAAGACTGAAATGATTTCGATTTTTTTTTTGTCGGATCCTGACGTTGTTCGTGCAGCTTCGATGAGCAGAATTTATCGAAACCAGACTTGTTCCTAAAGCAAAATAAAATGCAATGAAAAATGACGAAGATGAGAACCGCGTGTGTGCAGTTTGTGAGCCTTGGCCATCCAGTCGTAAAATGCTGCTGCTGACGAATTAATTCCCATCAGCGTTTCGTTTTTGACAGGTCGTTACGAATTACTTTTACGAGTGAATCGTTTCAATCAGTGAAACGAATTGAATGGCTACCGTTCAGCGGTCCGCAGTTATACATTAACCTGTAATTGATGTTTTGTTTGCTCTGTATGAACTGGAAACTGACTGACAGTTCTTCAAAATTTTGGCGAGTATGAATTCATATCATTTCAAATTCCTGAAGGAGAGAAGGAAAAGTGGCAGGAGGTGTTCTGCGAAAGAAAATTGAAAACACTTCAATCCACTCAAACTACACTAACTATAAAATACGAACAACAAACACAACAACTGGGTAAAAGAGTTAACAAGTTACAAACACGGGTGCCATAAAACGGTTTATATTACGTGTTTAATAAGTACCGTTTGGCAACAAAACACGACAGGATCGTACGTCGTTCGGTTCGGTCAGCGGTTGTCCCTCTCACGCTCATAGACAACGAGCGGAAAGGAACGATCTGGACAAAATTGATGACTACATTCGAAGTGCATCGTAAAATAATCTTATTTTGCTGCGTTCCATTTAACATGACTAGTATAGCTCCAGCCTGTTGGTCCTGATTGAGGATGAGTACATTCCACCTAAATGCTGGAACAAATTGACAAATCTAAGGAAACGTATCAGGTAGTCGGGTAGTTAAGTGCCGGTCGATTTTTTATCGAATTTTTCGGTTATATTTTCTCATGTATTGTAGTACTAATCGGTCACATTCATCTTTGGATTTTACTTTTGTTACGACTTAACGTGAGATAAAATATCAGGTGGTGAATAGATTCCCCTGGACCGTGGATGTCTTAAGTTGTATAAATGTTCATGCGGTTCAAATCGTCACGTCGTTCTTCTATACATTGGGAGTTGAAAATCATTTGGTCCGTCTAAGGTCAAAATTAATTAGCTTCAAAATGAATGTTAATTGCACAGAAACTGTTGCTGTGATTCAACAAGCTGCTCTTGCATTTGACTGGGATCTTCATCGAGTAATGCCTTCAATTCTTCTTCAACTAACTCTTTGGTTATTCAGGGCAGGACTTGTTTTTTACCTTAAATTTCCGTGCTTGAAAAGTCTAGACCTAGAAATTAAATAAAAAATTCTACTATGTATATTATTTATTCTTGACAGATACGTATTTTGCCTACGACTTGTAGGTTTCTGAGTTTGAAAACAGACACTGAGGAAGCCTGCAAGTCGTAGATGAAATACGTATCTGTCAAGAATAAATATACATAGTAGAATTAAATTGGATAAGTTTTGTTTTTATTTAATTTTCAGGCACGATTTGTAAGCAGAAGTATTGTCGCTATAAACTTCCGGAAGCATTCATGCGCTTTCTTCCAAATAAAGCAGACAATTAAAACTTTCCGCAAATGCTGCTTAATTAGGTTTCACAAAATTTCACAACATTACGCAACAAAGTGCATCAATTCAACAAAAAGCAATATAAACTGGAAATAGTAGACTGATGTCTAATTTCTCTGAAACTACCGAAATCAACGGTCCTATAAAACAATAAAACAAGCAATCTCTTAAAAACGGACCGAGTTAATTTGTACATCAGTATTTTTCAAAATTATCGTACAGGTTTGGATACAATTACTCAGGAATAGGAAAAAGTTTTCGTCGAAAATTTCCACACTGATGGGAATCTGCAAAAGCCAACAAACAAACAAACAAATTATATAGGCATCGTGGAAAATTTTCAAAATATATTTTTATTCAATATCTTGACAATTTCAATTTTTATTGATAAAAATTTCATGATAGCGTTTTTGTTGCTCCTGAGCTATGGCTGGAAAACTTGATACAAATGTCACGAATCAAATTATGATGTTCGAGAAAATTGGGAAAATTTTTAAATACTGTTTTTGTTTATAAGTCGTACGATAGTTTTGAAAAATGCCTAACAGCAATATTTTTTCTGACCTCCAGTATTCCTATTATATTATATTACTCATGTTAAAACCATTCAATCGATTTGTTCTAATTAAATTTTAATGCTCTCACAACACAATCGACACAAAAATCACAGTTCACTAGTGTGCTCTCTCGGGACCGGATTGCCCCTATGGAAATCATTGTTCGCCAGGATCCAATACAAAATATTATCAAAACACGCATTATTGTTTGTCGGATATATCAGCACTCTTCCGGCGATCGGCACGCTCCATTATTGGTTTCGATTATTTAGCATTGATTCTGATTGGTGGCGGTGCGGTGGACATGGGAAGCGGGAACCAACGTGACGTAGGCCGGGGGCCACCTCTCCACAAATCCGCCTGGCGAAGCTGTAGTTTCCTGTGATTAACGGTAATTATTATGTACGAATAGGTCAACGCTAGTATCAACTTGATTGATAGAGTATAATTACCGAGAGTCTCTTCAAGTGTGCAGCTACGGCGTGGAAGCGAGAGGTCCCTGCGCTCTGGTGGGGTCAAACGGCGTGTCATTCGTTATCAACGACACCGTCGCGGTGTGGCGTCGTGATCGTGGCTATCACTAGCAACTGTGCGTGAAACCAGCGATACCATATCGTTATCATTTTGCAATCCGGAGCGACCAACAATGGACGAGCATTTATCATTCCTCCGCCGGTAGTCTGAACGTGAGAAAGCCAGCGCGAGAGACACACAAGGACAGTAGGTACACCTCACGTGGGTGGGGGTGATAAATTTGATCCACTTCTGGTGTGGACAATAATGGCAGAACACCGGAATCGGAATGGAAATCGATACGGAATTTGCAGTTTGCAACAAGGCACGCGTATGTGACAATTATGGTAATTTTTATTGTCCGCGGTCTCAAGCGGAGGTTGGGCTGGGTTCGCATTACGCTCGACGGATTCCGGACGAGAAGGATCGCATTCGCTGCCAATGCTACCGATAACGTAGTGCACCCTCGGGATTGGAAGCTGGGCAACGGCGTTGATGTTGGTAAATGCCAGACTAGTGCCTACTCGACGACTGCAGCCAATTAATGCAAAATAGTACAGTGCTATAAAGAGTTTTTTCCATCAACTGACCAGTCACTGTTCAAACGGAATATATATCGCTGCATAGTTTGTCCGGTTGTTCATTATCGCTTTTTTAATCGCTTTCCTTATATCAAACTTGCTGGCGAGGCGGAACGGGACAGTTTAATGGTGCCGATAAATCGCATTCAATGCTCTCCCGAGTGATTTTTTATTTATAGATAATAATTTTAAACTCTACTACTGAGTGCTATTATTTCAATATGCAAACTTTAACATAAAAAGTATAACATTCAGTAAATGCTGTTCTGTATGATAAAAAAAATGAATTCAAGTGTGGACGAAATTGTACGATACAGTTCGCAATACAGTGAGGCACAATGGAAATCGGGATAATCGAGTTGAGCTGCAGAGCGCATTTCATAACAAGGGTAATCCGCCTTTATTAGAAACCGACCGGATTTGCATAGAAAATCCTCTCGACAATGCATGCAACAGCTGATGCTTTCGATGGTGCATCCAGAATGTGGTCCGTGGAAGTTTTGTTTGCCCTTGCAAACTAAACATACACTGATAAAGACCGATAACCGTCATCTGTGCCCCGTTTGACGTAATGAATTATGCCAGCCTGGTAAGTGCCTCGGCATACCACATCCATCTAATTGATCCAAATCTAACCTGCTGGCTTCATATTTACATATTATCTCATCGCACGATGTTCGTTTACGTTGTATTCCTAGCTGTGATCCCGGGTTGGTGGTTTTGGGTTATACAAACATTCGGAGATATTGAATTATTAACTCCACCTGACGCTTTGAACTGTCAATTAAGGTGATGCTCTCAAATATAAACATTAGTAATTTGCTCGATAATTAATGTATGTATGTTCTGCTCATTGCTTTTCTTGGCTCACTCGCTGTCACCGAAGCCAGATTGCATACTGGTAATTACGAAGTAATTAAAAGTTATAAATTTTTAATGATAAAACAAATTAGATTATATGTAGACACAAAATACGACAAGAAGTGTACTAACGATAATAGGCGACACCACACGCGCGTTTATGCGCATCCTGCTTCACGGTGAAGAGCTCCTGGTTCGTCCGCGATAAGAACCTGCTAAATGTGTTTTTCACAACTCTTGAGCCCAAGCTCCGCAGCGAGCTAAAGGAAGAAAAGCGACGAGGCAAGCTCCGGGGTGCCACCAACCAGCGAGATTACACCGAAGAAGACGCCAAATCCACCTCATTAGTATTCAATGTCGTATTTGTAGCGAATATTTGTTTTGGCATCCTTCGCCGACGGGAGCGGAACGGTGGTAGCGCGAAGAAAACAGGACAGACAAGCAAGCAGCTCAACATTACAAAGCAGATTCAACTACGCCCACTGGGAATGTAGAGCAGAAGGACGACTGCTCTCACGTCGTCGTTCGCTCACTACTAGTCTTCGTCTACGGTATGTCGCAGCGCAACCAACGGAGCCTGTGTCTACGCCGCGAAGAGCTGGATGGCGGGATCGGATTGTGTCAAGTCCGGGGAAGAGCGGCACGCCGCCGTTTCCTGCCGATGCAAGATTTCAGTCATTTGTTTCGAAACAAATAAGATTAAACTCTTTTCATTAGCGGTGTGGTTGAGTAACGTTGAGCAGGGGGTGTGAGTACAGTGAAGGGTATGATTAACCTGGTGTAAATTAGCAAATAAAATTTTCTTATTCGTTCGAACTCAAACCAATTTTATTGCCAAATTAAATTTTGGAATAAGAACAATTTTAGAATTGTGGTTTTTAACTCAGGTGTCAGGTCACTAATAAAAATACACATTTGTGCATAATATTTATACTAGGGTAGATGCTCCAGTAGTTGTGGTAGTACCAGTAGTAGTGGAAACTTGAAATATATCATAATTTTGGAGGTTTTCGAGATAATTTCCGTTTTCTATTGTTGAATATGTATTTGTTAACAGTTTTATCTAAGATACACAGTTAAAATGCAAGATGTTGGTGCAAAAATTACAAATTCCTTTTCAGCAGTCCAATAGAGTGCAATTGCTTAAGAAATTCGTAACAATCCATAGCATTTTAACAAGCCTACGTTGTTATCCACCTGCTGCCATGCTCATTGCAAGCGTTGCTAAGGTGGTAAACAACATTCCACTATTATAGGCAAATTTTCCACTATTATAGGAACATTACCACTACTTTAGGAGCACATACTAATGTCAGGAAAAGCAATATTTTAGATATATTAACCAGCAGAATGGTATAATTTTGGTATGTATTTAAAGCCAACACTATGGTGCACCATATTATCATGTAGTTCAATTGGAAACTGATAAATTGAGCGTTCAAATTGTCTTTACACACTATCCCCCGACATAATCCCTCCATTACTGGAGCATCTACCCTAATCCATTCAGAAAATACAAATTTTAATCCAAGTGAAGTCGAATGTGAGTTTAATTTTTTCTTTCTGTGTACTGTGATACACAGGAAAGATACCTTTTACAGAATACTATGTCTTAAATTTTGAATTTTGGAGGGGGGCGGGGTGGGTAGAATTGCTTCGATAGGCACGATACGAGAAGCTTCTTTAAAGGACCGTGCCAACTCCCGTTATGTGCAATGATAAGGAGGGGAACCTGATTACCGAAAGATCGGAGTTGGCCAGGCGTTGGAAACATCATATCAATGCATTGTTGAATGGTGAACAAGATGAAGCGGTCAACAGAAATAGGATAACGATTGAGGATGATGAACGAGCTGTGTATCCACTAACTTTGGACGAGGTTAGAGGATGGTATAGATTGAGGAGAAACTACTTATGGACTGGTTGGAAGGTCTCATATGCCCTATTTACAAAACAGGCCATCAACTCGAATGCAGCAATTACCAAGGCATGCCTCAATTTTGCATACAAAATTCTCTCTCGTATCCTGTTTCTCAGAATGAGGCCGTTGCAGGAAACTTTTGTTAGCGAATACCAGTGCGGTTTTCGAGAGGGACGCTCCACGACGGACCTAATGTTCACCTTGCGACAAATCCTCGATAAATTCGGGAAATTCAACTTGCAGAGTCACCATTTGTTTCCATACTTCAAGGCGGCGCACGATTCTGTTAAACGAAATTAGCTGTGGCAGATTACGTAGCCAGTTGAGGTCCCGTAGCCTGCAACTCCATACAAAACTCCGCTCTATAAGACGCTGATTCTCCTGGCGAAACTCTACGGCTACGAAGCGTTGACGTTGAAGGAGAACAACCGACGAACTCTTGGCGTTTTTGAGCGTGACATCCTGCGATCAATTCAAGGCGGCATATTAGACGAATGAGTGTGGTGCAGGCATATGAATCATGAAATATACCAACTATACAAAGATACTAACCTGAGATACTAAGATACGACTAAAGCACAGCAGGCTAAAATGGGCTCGTCACGTAGCGTGGATGCCAGATGAGAGACCAGCGAAAACAATATTCAGCGCTTCAGCACTTGACCAAATAGCGATTGGCGACCATCTCATGTCTCGCACAGGCTAATTTTAAATTGATATTCTGTTGAATTCTTTCCAAAATAATTAGTAGTTACTAAAAATTAAATAAGTGACCATAATAACTAGGTACAAGATTGAGTTTCTCTCCGATGCGGACTCGGAACCTTTTCCGTAAAACTCGAGCCTTCAAACCGTACGATAAAGGATTACGCAGCTTCGTTTTGACACTCTAATCACGTGCTTTATTATTCACACCGACAACGCCGAAAGCCGAACAGGCGGAACCCGTACCGAAAGGCAGCAGTAGAACTTTTATTTGTTTATCTCCGTCGGGTAGAGCGTTTTCCGATGCAGTGTATAGCCGCTGTCAGAAGCGAGGGTAGAATTTATTTTGTATAAATTTTCACCATAGGAAGGAGCTCCGTGCCGGTGTGTCCTTCGGCTTCTTAGCCACCACCGTCGCCCGCGTATCCCACTTGGGGTAATCAAATTCGACACCCGTAAATATGCTAATGAGCATCCAAGTGATGAATAGGACAATAATTAGCTTAAGAAGTTGTTGTTGCGAGCGTTACTCACTGCGTCGGTTATGGCGAAAGTCCTTTGAAATAGAATGTCACTTTGGGGCGTGAAGCGATCGGCAGGATCGCTGGGCGGGTGACAACCAACGGTAACTGGAACAAGGGCTTGTTTATTTGCCACTTGAAAGGTTTGTCAGTTTTTCGATTCCGGCTGCTGGGAAAATGCTTCCATCACAATTTGCCACATTGAGACGTGTCGCAGTTGGCAGAATTCAATTAGCAGACGTATTAAAATGATAATGAAGTGACGACGGTCTGGTTGTCCATTTGGTACGGCGCAAAACGTTCGGCGGTAATTCCGAAATTAGCGAAAAGATTAGTTGCTTTTGCTTTGATGTTGGTCGAAATTGGTTTCGCTTAAAAAGTTTACCGCTCTACTCGTTTGGGATAGAATTGCTTTGATGACTTCCAAATGAGCAAGGCTTCTTTAAAACAAATCGGACAATATGGGTTGAATCTAATTGTATATTCAATGTAAAAAATAACGAGTGAATCGTATTATCGCTTGTCAACCTAAGTATCGAATCATTAGGGTGTTATTAGCTCTTTGAAGCGAACTTTTCCCATTCTAATTATAACTTCGTCAACCGTATCCCGCCATCCATACACAACTTCCAGTTTGGATGGCACACTTGAGGATGCTTCACACGAAAAAGAAGCTCACTGAGTAGAAAATGACTTCCCCTGATATAAATATGCAATTTTCTCCAATCTTCTTCTTTCGGGAGGAAATAATCTGCTTGGCGTCTGAAAAGAGGAACCAACATCTGATGTAGAAAATGGGAAAATTTCTCTGCCTCAAACTATTACTGAATAGTCAACTCAAGGCAAATTACGACCACATTTTGAGGTCCTGTGGAATAATCATTCCAACGTTCACCGTTCCAACCAACCAACCAACCAATCAACCAGCCAACCACCCACTCACCGATCTTCTGTATGCTCCAGAAAAGACTTAAAAACTTTTCTCTTCCAAGCTAGATTTTTCACATGCTGTGTACCGACTGGAGCACGCAGCTCGTAGGAGCTCGAGTGGATGTAAAATCCGTTTATGATGTTGCAAGAATGCTTAAAGTGGTTCGATGGCGCTTTGATCATACAGGGAAATGCCCTCCATTCACGGCATTTTTTTTGGAAATGACACGATAAAATTCAGTTGGAGTGTATATCTATGTCATTTATGATTGGCTATCACTTGAATTTATAGAGCTTGAAGCCAACAAAATCAGATTTTTCATTTTAAATATACTTATAGGACAAAATTCAAGCCATGACCATATCCAGTAATTAATTCGCTGTCCA
Source organism: Sabethes cyaneus (assembly GCF_943734655.1). NCBI lineage: Eukaryota > Metazoa > Arthropoda > Insecta > Diptera > Culicidae > Sabethes > Sabethes cyaneus. The sequence continues at coordinate 1,899,646 of NC_071354.1, read as the reverse complement.
GCATTTTGCATTGCATACGCAGAACCAAAATTTTTCGTGAACAAAGAATCTCGTTTATTTGATAACATCCAAGTTCTAACATTATGCTGTCGGTGAGTGGTGGCAGACCAGCCGAACCGAAAGGAGTACATATCATATCTGAGCTAGTCCGGAGTTTAGAAATACATATTGAAATATTGTTTCCTTCGTTCGCTTACACTGAGCTCATAAACATGGGAAAATAGCAGTTTCCATTCTATGTACGAAGCTGGGGTGGTGCCTACTGACAGATGCCGAGCACCGGAGAGACGGAATGTAAACCAATAAAATATCAATATTCATTTTATCCATTGAAATTCTTTCGAAAAATCGGAATATAGAAACTAACTGTACAGGGTTGTATTCGTTGGCGTAATAATTCGCAAAGTAATATGCAGTTTGATTATTTTATGACCCACCGTCGATTCGATTTATTTTCAATTTGTACTACCTAAGGGATATCATTCTCCGGATGCATCCTTTCACTTGCCATGATTTACAGATGCTGAGGCGGCAGTAAAACTTTTCGTACAGTCATTTATGCTCACGTCAAGTGGAAACAGGTCCCTGTTACTCAGCTCAATCATTACTGCACTGCTGGTACAGTTCTGCATCGTCTTCTCACTTGTTCAACTGTTCCGGAATATTTTTCCCTCTGTGCCCGAGCATAGCAAGAAGCCCAAGTCGGCAAAAGTTTGATTCCGCCTCACTCTCTGGCTACGGGAAAAATTTATCAATAAATTATATTGAAGGAACGTGCTTATAATTATAATTTATCGGAATGTTTTCTCCCAATTTATTATGCACTTATGAAGGCACGATCGGTTCGAAGGTTTTTGGTGCTATTTTGGTTCCGTTTGTATCACCATCGATAGCGTCGTTCCGACGAGAACTACGGAACTATTCAGCCGTGCCGTGCGTAGAAAAAATGAAGAAAATGTTCCGTGAAAGTATGCTGTATAATGAAAAGTTTGTCTCTAAGAAAAACTGCTTCTGATCAAACTCTGCAGCTTGTTGACTTCCCGGACTTGCTCGGATGCTACTCGTCCATTATTTATGAGAGAACAATTTATGCATTTTTAATTAAATATTTGCCGGATATAAATGAAATAATGCGAAGCTTTTTGCGTGGCATAATAAATTTGTACTGCGTTTGAATGAATGGCAAAATTTGCAAGTTGCTCGGGTGCTCAGGTAGTAATTAATTGAATTTAACTGAATCTGAAAATGTACTGACAGAAATTTACTTCGTTTGATGCGAAAAAGTGTAATCAGTTCCTTTTAATGAATAAAATTTAATAAGTATTGAAGTGAATAATTTTCGAACCCGATTGCTAGCCTCCATCTTTGAACAAGTTATACCTACCGACGACTCGCAGGGAGAGAAAAATTCCTAAAAGCCGGTTCATCAGCCATATTTTGCAATTATATTTCCTTTCATAATTATTTATCGTTCTTCCATTCGGAGCGGCTCAGAATGCAGACTTTTTCCATCCGGGGAGATGGAAGTCAATCAGTTTGGTTGACGGTTGAAAAATGTCGTTTCGACGTCGATGGGTGACCAGAACAGGCAGCAGCAGCAGAACGCAGTACTCAGGTTGTAGAGCAAGTTATAATTCCATTCTTGGTCTGAAGGTATAATTCATTTAGGTTCAGCAACATAACACAAGCAAGTGTATATAAAATTGCTCTGTTCAAAAAGTTTGATTTGTTAAATTAGTAGATTCGCCGATACGCGTCCGAATTTTTACTAACTTTAAACATGAGCTATAAGTTATAAATTCATATGTGTAGGAGTGCGCTTCTTCAACACTTCACTTTAAATACGGTTTTTCTTTAAAAAGCCGTTTAATATAGTTTTTTTCTACTAAACCAAAAATAATTTTTGAATTGACCATTTTCTAAAAGTGCACCTGAAACTACATATTGTGGAATCACTACATCAACCGCATCAACATAGATTCTGTACATAAATCCGTGGTTAGCTATTGTTCAGCTCTACGTTATATTTAATTTCTAACAAACGCTATGGACGTACGTGTACCAATATTGATCAGCGAATGAAATTTCCAGCGAAATTAGCAATTAATAGCTGTTTCCAACTCAGTTGATAATCATTCCCAGCAAATGTGGGCACAGCTAGAACAATTCGGACCAGCCAGCGAGTTGCCAGCGTTGTTGAACAATGGCCGAATTTCGATTGCCAATGTGTATACCACGGTTGTCCGAATTCTAATTACACACGTACGTCAGGACACGTACTCGTTCGTTTACTGCTGGGCGCAGGGGAATAAAACTGCTGCATTTTGAACCACTGCACCGTATCCAGCAGATAGCTTTCAGCAAACAGCGACTCGGAATATAAATTAATCGATGCCAGACGAGGCGTGATTCCGCAATTTTGTTCGACTGTAATTTGTTCGATGCATACACGTTACTATCATTACGCCAACTAGGCAGAAATGGGGATTAGAAAAGGATCCGGGCTTTCGGTTGAGCGACCGGGTAAACCGGCTGGCAATCCTGTATAAAATTTACAATGTATGTCACACTTCCGTAACGGCGAACGGAACTACCGGTAGGAATAGCGCGCCGGAAGTGTGCCGTGGTTTTTGACGGGAAACGGGTCGATGTCGGATATCTTTCGACGCGACGTGGGCGGTTTCAGAAGCATGCGGATTTTCGAATGTGGAATCCTAACCTAGCCGAGCAAAAATATTTTTGATATAATTAATGCCAATGGCGGAATGCTGAAAATTTACTTGTCGGGAAGGATTTTAAAACAATTATTTTAAAATCGCTTAGTTCTAATAGTCCCAATAATTCAGTTAAACATTATGAATCGAAAGGTCAGCAGAAGAACAAAAGTCATTTGTCTTCCATTTATCTTCATACATCAACTTAGGATTTTCAACAGATTTCCTAATTGAATGCTAGAAGCTCCATTTTCTGCAAAAGGTGTCAGCTGTTTTTCAATAGATTTTGGTTGTGCTTAGCAAGATTTGTTACTACCACAAACAGACAAAGACTAAGTTACTCGACGAAAAGAATGCAATCCATTATTATTTGTTAGAGCTTTCAGCGGTATAACCCTTGGTTGGATACTCGCTCTTAGTTTGTAGAAGTATTGAAGCTGCTTCGTAACAAAAGATAAACGTTGGAAACAAAAGTGATTTAAAAGGTGCCAAAAAATCAAGTTTGGGGAAAAAGCTTAGTCAGGGCCTAATTAATTGCATTACTTGATGTGAAAATTCAGACGTAAAATAATGACTCCCTATTTATTTATTTCCAAAACATTTCATCTAAGCTAATGATGGTTAAAGACAATTAGTTTAGTAATTTGGTATTTTCGAAAGTTTTTGAAAAAAAGACCACAATGTGGAAGGAAACTGTTACAATATTCTGGACTGCCCATTTCGAAAAAATAATAATAGCGAAATTACTAAACGAACAAAAAGATCTCCCCGAAACGTTGCGCTCGAGTTCCAAGATACACTTTAAGCTAAATCCAGCGGAAAAAAGTATTAAATAGTTACATGTCTCATTTGCTTCCGCTTCGCATTTTACGCTAAGTTTTTGCTCTAGTCAGGAATTGTCGGTCGGTCGGGTAACTGTCGGGAAATAAAAATAAATAACTGAGACAATGTACTGTAAACTAGCATAAATTAGACTTTTTCGGTTCGATCGTTGGCCACCGGAAGCGAGTGGAATGGCGCATGAAAGGAGCTTCCAGTTGACGTCGTATGTGGCCTTTTATCTCGTCGCCGCCGGTGTTGGGAACGTTGTGGGTTGCGGTTTTTCCCTTGGTGTCTTTGTTCTGCAGCAGCAGTTTCCACTTTCGTTGCGATGATGTTGACGATGATGGCGACGATGACGATGATGGTTTGAATGGGATCCGCTGCCATCCAATGTCGTTTTCTCATTACAGCATCCCTTTTTGGAGTACGGAATTCGATTAGCGTCAGCCAGTAGCCGAACGGCACCAGTTTAAACTCATCCGTCGTTAACTATTAGAGGGTGTCTGGTGTGACAAGGATCATGCGTTGGTGCTGGCTGTCAAGGTTCCCACAAATCCTAGCCACAACGGAACGGTGCGGGGTGGTCCTTACTTTATTGATAGTACGAAGGCAGCGACATTCGTTCGGTACTTCTGAAGTCGTCAGTCGGAAGGAAGTGTGAGAGGTTCTTCGATGCCAGATAACGCTTGTAGATGCTTTCTCATCGCTTGTGACAATATATTATATGAATAAATCAGACCTATTATCTACGATACATTTCTGATTTAGTTCTGATTTCACTCTGATTTATGGATTTTGCTATCAAACTATCACGTGCAATACTACAAAGCAAATTTTCGATTGGATATTTTATTTGTAAGCAAATTTACCTTCTTTGTACACAGTGGTAATAATTATAATCAAGGAAACGTAAGGGAAAACATGGTTTTTCAGTTTTATTTCCATCATTATTATTATTAAGGAAAAGAATTATTGGGAATATATGCGTGATTTGATTAAATAACGGTTAAAGAACTCTCTTTTTTAAGCGCATCGTAAAGATCGACGAATAAATATATACGTCCAATCTTCTCACATGGATTCTCATGGATTGTGAAAATATTTGACTATATTTTGTATCATGTCTAAATAATTTTCTTAACAAATGTCATAGATTTTACAACAGAATAGAATGAATAAATTGTTCTTTTTTCAAAAGTTTCACCGTGTGTGTTCGACCAGAAGGAAATTTTTATACTCTCTATGCAAACTAGTACAAAGAGTAGGAATAAATATCGTCACAACGTTCTTCAACTGACACCCGTAACGTCCGCGCTGACCAGATCGAAGTGCCTCACGTTAAGATGTGTCGTCATATTTTATGTAATTTGTTCGGCAACGTTGACTGCGATAAAACGAGAACCTTTCTCTTTTCATCGATACGGTCCACGCTCGTGGTGGTGGTCGACTGTTGTTTCGAATCATCGAGCTCCGTCGGGTTCAACGAGACGAGAAGCACATTACTTTTCGCAAAAGCAGTGATTTGCTGAGCCTGCCTGGTCAAAAGGATACAACTCACGTCACGGGCGTCACATATCCGGAACTTTTACGTCGTATATTTTTGCCCTGCAACTTTGTGAACGGCCATAAATTGCGCAAATAGGACGTTTGCGAGCGCGTAGTAATCGTATGGTCCGTGTGAATGCGTACTGGAATACGTATGCTGCCAAAAGGATTCCGTTGGGAAACTGGTTCACGTACAGCCTCAGGATCCAATTTTGGCAGTAAGCCAAAGGCTGTTTGAATATATATTTATATACCTTGCCATCACCGATGCCAGCAACGGAGCGATCCGGGAAGATTTATTGCCAGGTTGACTCTTTCAAAAAAGAATTGACGTTATTTATTTAATGCCTACGGTCTGCGCTGTTGTCGCCGCCACACTTGGCGCGTTATTGATGCCTTGAATTCGCTTCGCATTAAATCGGCTGTACCCCGATGGAGTGATAATGATCGAAGTTTAAATGTGTGCTGTGGGTTTAACGTTGTGACTATCGGCAGTAATGCTTACGTGAAGTGTAAATAGCAGGCATGTTTAAAAAATTATCCATTCAGTCATCCCAGTACTATGGGCCAGTTAAGCATGATGATGCTACAAAACTATTGGGAGAAAAACACAGATTTAAATAATTTACAGTTTATTTTTAACTTAATTGGTTATAAATATATCATAATTTGATTTCCTGCAGGCAATCTTGTTCCAAAATCACATACTTTTTTGCAGAACAACAAAATGTAAGCATATTCCATTCCCAGTATTATGGGCCACTTTTAGAGTTGGTCAGAATTATGTATGGGTCAATGTTCCCAGTATTATGGGTCAGTGAAACAAAATTGATTTTATTTCGAGAAAAACGCGCGCGCTCGTGTGTGTGTGTGTGTGCGTGTGTGTGTGTGTGTGTGTGTGTGTGTGTGTGTGTGTGTGTGTGTGTGTGTGTGTGTGTGTGTGTGTGTGTGTGTGTGTGTGTGTGTGTGTGTGTGTGTGTGTGTGTGTGTGTGTGTGTGTGTGTGTGTGTGTGTGTGTGTGTGTGTGTGTGTGTGTGTGTGTGTGTGTGTGTGTGTGTGTGTGTGTGTATGTGTGTGTAGTTCTCGCGATTTAGGGATCTTGATGTATCTTGTACTGAACTCAGCAACTGTCTGAGTTAGGTAAGATATGATGGATGGTACTCAATGCTGTGTTCGGATTTCGAATGGATTGTCAAGTTCATTCGAATCACACAGAGGGCTTCATCAACGTGATGGTCTCTATGGCAAACTAAGTATACAAAAAGCGGCTTAAGCTACGGATACAATAGGCAGGACAAGTTGCAAGAATGCCGAACAACTATCCTGTAAACATGGTATTCTCTTCAAATAATAGGAATAATAATAGGAATAAGATGACCAGCGGCGCAGTGAGCAAGATGATCAGACTAGGTGGAGCGAGATCTGGCGGAGAGTGCACGGTCTGAGGAATTGGAGAGCGTTGGCCCACAACCGAATGCACTGGAGAAACTTTGTTTATCAGGCTTTGTCTTAGGATGGCTAGCTAACTAAGTAAAGTAAATAAGTTCAGGAAGAGGAAAAGTATTTGGTCCTGGCTTACTAGTTTTGGGTGGTTAACAAAAATAACGCGGAACTGTACTGTACGATAGATTGTGATCCCTTGCAACTTCCTGAACTTTTTCGGTTTGTCTTGCTAGATCAAGAGCGTGATGCAATATATGAGGATCATAGTGCTTCGATTTCTGTATATTGATTTTCCTTGCACGTTTTTTCGTTTTACTTTGACTAAAATTACAATTTTAGTCAAAAACAGCGAGTACTGTTGATTTATATGCTTGACCAATAATACTGGGAAAAGTCAATTTTGCTCCCAGTATTATGGGCCATTGTGTAACTTCGTATACTAAAGCGGAAAATAAATTTTTCTAGGTGGTTTCACCGTAATTCAATGAATACATACCTATTCCCTCGATTTCCATCCATTTTGCGCCCGGACAAAAAAAATTACGCTGCTATTCAGCTTATAATTTACAACCGACTTTTTATAACAACCGCAAAAATAACAACAAATCGACGGTCTACTGGAGCCTATTGACAACTATCGGAAAACCAGGAAAATTGGCGCATTGAAACTAAATGTATTGCTGTCAAGCATGCAGCGGAATGCTGCTTCTGTCTATTAAACACATACTCGATGGTTAAATATTAGTTTTCTATGTATAAAACTAACGTAAAGTATAGACTGGCCCATAATACTGGGTGGCTCATAATACTGATGGGGTTACTGTTTACAAGAAAAGTTATGAGCCTATAATTTGTTGCTTTCATACATATAGTCTTACTTTAAGTTGTTTAGTAATATCTTATAACTAATTTTTATGTCGATCATATCTAATACAATTAAACGTTGGTCGAAATAAGATTGTAATCTTCTATCTATGTATATAAAAGTGACCGTGAGTATATTTGTATTTTTGTTTGTATGTTCCACCATAACTCCAGAACGCCTTGACCGAACTCCACCAAACTTGGCACATATGTTCCTGATATAAGAGAATCAGCACTGGGGGTTGACAAAAGAGGGGGGGGTTCATAACAGGGGGAGCCCTTAACTCCGAAACGCCTTGACCGTTTTTCATCAAACTTGGCACACATGTTCCTTGACATAAGAGAATCAGCACTGAAGAGGTTGACAACAGGGGGACCGAAATGTTTAGACGGTTCTTCCATAAGGACAGGACAAAAGGAGGAGCTGATGACCGGAAGTTGCTGACGAGAAGGGGGGAGTAACGCCCATATGACTGTAACAATTTATCTGTACAATAGAAAAAATCAGAATACGAAACACTAAACTGCAATGCTCGCAGCTGTAGATTTGTCAAGTGTAATTATGCACCGAATCAAAGTGACCAGTATAAAAAGTGTTCGATCATTAGTGCTAATTGTCGTTGGCCGACTCTGTTTGAGTCCCAGGGGCAATCATTCCAACAGCGTGGAGTTCATCTGAGAACACCATGTTTTCCCTTAGTAAACTTTATGTGGCATGCTCCAGCCTCAGGCTCAGCCAATAATTTGTGCATATTTGCTCCTGGTGGTGACAGTAAAAACATTGTTTACTAACAAGTTTTGTCTTGAAGTGAGATGAAAGGAATGACAGGTTTGTTGCATCCATGGAAGAAACACTGCTTCTACATTTTTTTTATTAGGATAGCATGTAACACTAAACAATTAAATAAAAAGCTGTATTTAGAAGAGTACAATAACAAAACTATTCATTTCCTATGGGTGGGGTGGCAATTGTCAAAAGCGGAAGGTGCAAATAGGAAAAATGGCTCAGTTTTTCTTTCTTTGTAGCGTTTTATTAGAATTTCCGTAAAGAAAACAGATGTGCAGGTGGCCGAGTAGACAAAAACGGGGGAGCTGACAAATGGGGAGGAACGTTCGAAAGAGGAACAAGCGTTGTATTTTTGCATTATAAGCATTTCGGTTACAATAATCGATGTTCAAGTGGCTGTGAGACAAAGGCCCCCGAGTAAGATCCGGCACTCAGCTAGTTTTTGATTAAAAACATAATTTCAATTAACACGACTTAGCTTAAACTGGGCTATTCTGATAAATATTTCAGTTTGATATAACTAGTCAACCTAACCTAACTTTACTAACCGAGGCGACAGAGCTCTAACTTAACAAGATCAATAAAGCATAAACGTTTAAAATTGAATATTTGTGGTTAATTTTCGATTTAGTCATGGGCTGTATTATTACTGTGATGTATAATAAGCCGTAGTGGTAATATTACACATCGATGATTTGCTGTGTGCCATATTTGCGAAAGAAACTGCTAAATTACTACCCGCTTCAGTTTAGTTTAGATAGTGACAGATGACAGTTTCTTTCGATGACATGAAAAAACCAAAGTGAAGGATTGTGAATCCTGCAGAGGTATTGATAGAAGCAAAGCCATGGCTTTATACCGTCTTTAGACATTACCCTTCTTTATCGACAGACTTCGCAGCCGGCTGTTAGAGTACAGGAAAATTACGGGGCCAGTGCAACAATCCTACTGACTCTAACTAGCAAGCACCGCCTAGCCGAGATTCGAACATAAGACGACTGGCTTGTTAGACCAGCGTCGTACCTCGAAGCTAACTGGGCGGCTTTCAGGTATTGATAGAAACTAGCTATTAATCGAAATAACAAACATTATTGTTGAACTAAAAGGTCAAACAGTAGCCCTCAGTCTGCAATATTTTTTGTTGAACTTATACAGAATTCTTTTGCATTTACAAATTATTTTTCTGCGTGTATTCTTAGAGTATTTATTTTAGCCTGAGTCAATTCCCTAGCTGAGGAGGCCACCGCGAATGGGTCAATGAGAACACTGCTCGAAGATAGAGTTGACCAGTTGGTGGCCTACGCTACCGTAAAGATAAGTCTCAATAGTTGGGCTGAACACTTTTAATAACTCTAACTTTTAACAAAATGAACAGTAAAAACAAAATACACTTATATAAAAAACAGCAATAAATTAATCCATCAATTCGTTTCGGTACTTTCGGTACTACGCAATTTCTTTAACCTGAGTTCTCGGAAACTCTTATATTTTGTATTCGTTCAACAAAAGCATAAAATTCGGTTGAGAACTTTCAGTTCATAGTGAAAAGTAAAAAGCTCTACCGTATTACACAATTTGACGCAGTGGTGGTTGGTCAGTATTATCATCTTTGCGCTAGCATAACCGGACGCCGTAGAAAACCGAAATCCAATAAACCTTTTTCATTTGGGATGCATGAAATTTCTTTGGGATGCATGTAAAGCTTCGGGCTCTATTTCCGAGCAGAATTTTTCAGTTGAAGCAGAGCAATTTTTCTGTTGATATGCTACACATGTACCGAGTGAGTGATGCTTCTATGCCGGCTTGCGCTGCGGTCCGAAGGAAGTACCTAGCGTTGGAAAATTATGTTTTTATTCCGGCAACATTTTCGCTACATATCGGAAAATGTGCTTCTTCACTCAGGGGCTAGCGATGGAACAGCTACCGGTTCACAATATCATAAATTCATCGACAAATGGAAACCGTTTGGCTTCGGGGTCATACATCAAGGCAGGAATATAAATTTGGGAAATGAAATTTTTATAGAAAAGAACCTAGTCAAATGGAAAAAACTGGAAGTGCCGTATGGCATACGTGGATTAGCAATTCAATTGAGATTGTAACTTGAAACTGAAGAAACTGAAGTGTCCTTAAAATATTGTTTTTTTTTTTTCTAAAATTGATTAGCATTTAAATGTAGTCAACAAATTAAAAACATCATTGCTCAATTTGTCAATTATAGATAAATTACACACCTCTGAAAAATCAGAAAACTCAGCCCGCATTGTTGGATCCAGCATCGTAGAAAAGAGAGTTCGTTTGGGGGATCCTCTCGGTTTTCTAGCAGCATTTGCACTTCAAAAAATCAGTACATTATATGCCTCCTCATAGCAAAACAACTATCTACGCCACTTATTGACCTTCCCTGTGCCCACGAATTTCTCATCTAAACTCGATGAATATTTATGATTACTGCCTGGTACTTGGTTTTCTCCAGCGCATTACAGCATCCGTTAATCCATCAAAATTCCATATCATTGCAAAGATGTTGATAGCACCGTAAAACCGTACCAGTTTGCCACCTTTCTGTCGTGACCTGAAAGAAGCATCACGGAAGGAAACCTTCCGATAACACAGTTCCGGTGCTGCAGGGTCGTTGGGAAAAAGCCTCCTACTTTTGGCTTCTCGCATGATTTGCTCAAATTGTGGAAACCGTTGCCTCTCCACGCTCGGCATGCCCGGCTCTAGAAAGACTGGAAACAGTTTAAATGTGCTTCTTTCTCGATTGTGGATCGTCTATCATTCATCTAGCCATACACACACATGCTCAATCTGCAATGAAAAAGCATCCTTCCACTTCTGACCGGGAAACTAAGACATCCCGGTGAAGGAAAATATTTGTGAAAGCAAATCGATTCGAACCTCACCCCAACGCTAACCGCCAAACAGCTTCACCATCATCGTTGGGAATCTGTTGTGGGAATTTTGACAGGTGTTTCAAATTTTCCAATAAACTGACTCGAACGATTTTTGGCTTCTGCTTGGTTAGTCATTTTCCGAGCAATAATCGTGTCTACTTTGAACTAAGCAAATCACGGATGCTCCGGTTGGAAGTACTGGGTTCGGATTGGATGGGAGAAGCTGGTTTTTGCTGTCGGTCATGTTTGGCATTCGACTTGCCACGGTTGGCTTAATATTTTATTATTTCTTCAGAGTGATAGAAGTAGTTCAGACTGTAAACATCTAGCATCGGTTGCAAAAGTGCAAGACTGCAGACCAGACACATCCATCAACCGGAGTAGTCCTGCTGCTGCTGCAGCAGCGTTCTTCTATCTACTAATGGAAATGGCAGGTTCGGTGTGATGCGCATATCTAATCGAATGTTCACTGCATTGTGGGAACACGTAGGGGGGTGAACATACTGGGGCGGTGTGATTTGGAAGACTTTTCTCGTGATTCCCAAATTCTCGAGTCAATGGGATTTTTTTTATTCCTTTGAAGGACCACGTTGTACTTTGCACTGTCACAATGTTCGTTTGAAGCTTTCAGGATATTAATATTTTGTATGTTCTGTATGCACTAGTGAATTTGTTGTTGCAGCATCAGTGATGCCGAATGAATAGGACATATAATACTATGCATACCTTTCAAAAATTATTCAATCAAGTGACTTTTCTAACCACCGCACAAAAAAACACATATTGATGCATAACTTCGTTTTGAAATTCTATATATTACTGGACAGCACTCTATGTAATTAAATAGGAATCAGTGAATTTGGGATGAAACAAATCCTATTCTACAAATTTCTTGAGCTCTATATGTGTGATTTTGATAGAAAAATAATTCTCAAACAAACTTGCCTAACTACTAGTCTAGTACTACTAGACTACTACTACTAGACTACTAGACTAGACTAGTAAACTAGTCAGCTAATGACGCCAGCAACCGGGTCATACAAAAATACTTTTAAGCTTGGAATATCACAGCTAGCTGTTTAGAGCACAGGAAAATTTACGGGGCTGGTTGCACGATCCGCGTCGTCAGCAGCTTAGAACCGGGGTGGTTCGTGCTGTTTCAAGCTCCATTCAACTCGATCTTGGACTTGGGTTACTTGTCGCCAATTTCCCAGGCTTTGAAGATCCTTTATTTAAACCTCTATATTAAATTTATTAAATTATTCACTTTAGACCTGGATGGAGCTAACTCGCACGTTGATTCTCTCTGCTTTGGGTATTGGTGGGGTTGTTGTATAGAACCGTTTATCTCACGACGTGTTTGTTACCCTTGATTCATACACCTCTGCCACTCTCCGCTTTCAGATTGTACTCCGCTGAATGTTGTCCGCAAAGGCGTATATGTCCTCCATGAGCATTGTCAAATCCATAAAAACTATTGGTCTAACCGCTGATTGTACATTGTGAGGTTCATACGGTAGCTTATGCCTCTTGATTGTAGCGTAGGGCAACTCAACGATGAAGTAATGAAGCTTTGGTTTCAACTGTAGTGACTTTATCTCGATTCAAAACTGGTGTCAATCAGCGTCAGGGAAGCGGTTTTCGATTTAGCATGATGGTAATTTTTCAAGTTTCATTTCTATTTTTCTATCAAATATTTGGTAGAATGCTAACGTCATTGAATCATACCTGACTTACAATCGTCAACACTTGAAACAATTTTATTATTTATTATTCTTTATTTCAGAGGTTTTCAGCCTGCGGCCGGGTCGCCTCTTCTTGACACAATTATCAATTTCAACTGAAGCTTGCATGAAAGATTCTATGCAATAAATGCAGCAAGTCACGGCCACAGATGAAGTGAAGGTAAGAAAAAATTAGTTTCATTTTTTGTTTTTACGTTGCCGAACCCTGATTAGAGACATATTATAGATTTTAAGCTGAAATAAAACACAGATATATGTTATAATTGTCATAAATTTGGCTTTATTCGTAACATTATTATTTTCCACTTTTATTATAATATGATAATATAATATGATCGTGAATCTCGGATTCTGAGGAGTTCATGGGTGTTTTAATATACAAATTTTCTTCACAGTAAAATAGAAAACAACTCTCCCCATTGATTAGCCTGATAAAATAAAGCGGATAGCATTTAAATATTCGCCATCATTACAAACCATTTCGCCGAATACCATTTTGCGGAACACCAATTCTCGGTTGACCATATCGCGGAATATAGAGTTTCGCAGAATACCATTTCGCGAAAAACCTTACGCGGGATGTACCATTTCACGAAAAATCTTAGAGTCCTAGAAAGTACCATTTCGCAGGGGTGACCGAACTGAAGGAAAGTAATAGAGGTCAGTAGATCTAGGAAAATAAATAAACTTAGATAGATATGATCTCTACGGGGGGCTGCCCCCCGCAGTGGCCGGCGTTTCCGACGGCAGGTCGCCAGCAACACTCGCGGCCTGTGTCCGTCTCGCACTGAATCATCTAATGTTACTATTGATAGTTTCTGGTGGTCTTGTTATTGACTAACGTTTCATGAAAGAGTCTAAAATTTCTCGAGTTCGATTAGTTTTTGAGTTACGCAAAAATTTCTGTTTTATTTGTACCATCATTAAACCATCATAAAAAAATTCCTTCCTCCAAAACCCCCCACATGCCAAATATGGTTCCATTTGCTTGATTAGTTCTCGAGTTACGCAGAAATTTGTGTTTAATTAGTATGGGAGCCCCTCCTCATAGTGGGGGGAGGGGTCTCTAACCATCATAAGAACCTTCCCTGGCCCCAAAAACCTCTACATGCACATTTTCACGCTGATTGAATCAGTAGTTTTCGATTCTATAAGAAACATCCCGTCAGACAAACAGACAGACAGACAGACAGACAAAAATCCATTTTCATAGGTATAGATGATTTCCTGCATGTGGCTATCTCGGCTAGCTTGGTGGAAGTCCAATTTTCAATCACTTTTAGTAGCAATGGTGGCAGTGTACCATCGATAACAGTATATTACATCTTCCAAGGCGTTAATTCGCATGATCTTGAAGGACAGTTCACCAGTCTATTATGCGAAATTGTTCGTTCGTCGCATGTTTTTTCTTCGAACACGGTGTGGCATGTTGCACCGTCTTATTGAAACCAAAGGTTCTCCACATTGTAACAAGAAAAACATAAATAGATTTATTTATTATTGTAACTTGAAACAAGTCTTAGTTGCCACCCAATGTAAATAACGTTGCCTCAATCGCAATGAATATTGTTCTACACGCTCTCTTTCTAATAACACTTCACCAAGTACCAATCATCACATCTTCGCCTACTCTAGCGAAAAATAGCTTTCTGACATGAACGACCTCTAATTTTCTTCCCCGTCCGACCGGGCATGAACTACTGACCTAAAGCAAGTAAAGCATCCAAAGCAGCAACTTTTACTGCCGCCCCGACATACAAGCGCCAAGCCACCCAGATCCTGCTCACGAGGCAGCGTGTTGTGCGACAATTTGATATAAAACACAAAACATAAAGAACATGGATTGTTCATTAGTTTCAGTTTGTTATGCTGTTTTAATAATGGGGCACGTTGTGAACGTAAAATGTGCGAACGTGAGAACCTGCATTCTCCTCCTCGTTTCAGGGTTTTGGGAGAGAGTATGCTCCCACAGCAGGATCCAAATCCAATCGATAGGGGCACCCGGAGCAGGAGGGCAAGTCGAAGGCAAACTTCGATTGGCTGCTTAAAAGCTCGTAAATAAAAGCGTTAGTATCGTTGGGCATGCAAAAATGCACCGAAAATAGCTGCCGCTACTACCGGCACGTATGCTAGTGTTGCTGCATAGAAACTGGAGCTGTCTAAATGGGTTCATTCGTATGCTGATAGAAAAAGGGAAAAAATAAAACAGTTTTCCAGCTCCTTGAGTTTGTGTAACAAACGACGTTCCATTTTATGTAAATATTATGCTTTTCCGACGTCACCGTGGCTATAGCAGCAATTATGGCATGAGGGCAGTACTGCAGCTGATACGACCGGAGCTCCATCAGAGAAAGGGAAGGTGTTTGAAACCTGGCACCCTGCTCGCCAGCGGGTTAGTTCCACATGCATGTACTAGGCATAATTGGACACGGGCTTGTCAGAACGGCGCTAACCGGGCTCGGTAAATTTATGGCGGCTCAAAGCTGATTTAATGGATTTATTTATGAATTTTTATCGGCTATGCAGTCACAAAGTTTATGAATATCCTAAAAACTGGAGCTGTTTTTATTACCCGAACTATTAGTTTCATAACTAGGTAGTTGATCATTCAGAAAAAATATCGTTTCTACTGCTGTTTATGACGAAACCGTTTCTGAAATGACTATCTCGACTGCTGCCAGCCCAGTAAATTGAATTTCCTTAACAATTTGTATGTTTTAAATCAATTTAACGAAAGCGTGAGACGAAAATTACGGGAAATCGCTGGGTGCTGTAATCCAACCAAAGTAATCAAAAACTATTACCAAACCAACATTCTACCGCCGACGTATTCAAATCGATCCAACCGAACCAAACCAAGTCCGCTAGAGAGTAATCTTCCAACAGTTCTACCGGCTCAACCCGACATCGGGCAGGCTGCTGCGCGGATCACACGAACTGGGTGGATTCTGGCTCTCAGCCTCATAAGAATGTGTAATTGTTTTTGACATCGGCGAATTATTTTAATTGCCGGGCTTTTCAACTAAACTCCTCCGTTCCGTTCACTGAAAAACTCGAACAGAACCGAGTGGCATGCTGCTTTCGGCGCAGTCTTTCGCACTTTTGCTTCGCTCCGCGTTTCACTTGGTCGAGGCGTATTCGATTACGTCGGGTTTATCGCTTATGGCAGTTTCCGCGCTTTATTTCCAATTTCATGCTCGGCTGCATGTGTGAGACTCAGAAAGATTTTCGGGGATGCATCTTCGCGCATCAGTTAACGGCGAAGGATAATTACGGGGCAAATCGATCAAGCAGTTACTTATTCCCCATTTCGGGTCTCAAAAAGCAAACAAATAATCACCGCGGACAGGCATGAATTTTCTTCGGTCCGTTCCGTCGGAGCTTCGATGCGTACCGTCGATAGCAGCCACAGACCACAGTGACTTCACCCGACAAATCTCGGCTGGAATGTGTCATCCGCTCAACGGTTGCAGTTTATGGCACGAATGCACGATTCGACCAATCAAAGGATTACAAATCATGATTTAATTGTGATCCTAAAATGGAATGACTTGTACATGAGATGTTGAGCTTTTATATGAAAAGAATGTCATGTTTTACTGCATCCTTTTTTATGTACACATTTACAAGCAAAGTTTTGACGCTGGGTCACTAAGGCCACGGTTAGCCACATCCCCATAATGAGCTAATGCGGATAATTGAATTCCGATTTTATTGTCTAATGATTTGGTACAGGTTGTATTCTGAATAATGTACCAGGACAGAAATGGAACTTACCTTTCTAGTGACCATTGAAAACTTTTAACCGCAACCTGGGCTATAATGACACTCCATTAATCAGCTTCCATTCGCTTTTCCATGCATGGCAATATTGTGCAAAACTAACCAATAAAATTTTAACTTCGTATGAATTACGATGCAGAATATAAATGGCATTGTCGATCAACATGATTCAATTTTATGTCGGTGTAGAATTGTTTCGAAATGTAACTAAAACACAAATGCATCAACGGTCTTAACTGGAGCGAATTCAATTTGAGTAATAATATTTTAAGCTTTTTGAAATGAAATTTCCGAAATTTATACCAAAATAATTAATTTCAGATAAGTTATTCCAAACAGTGAGGAGTTTAAATGTTTAAAAGTAAGCGAAACATAAAGTCACAGACTAAATAAAATCATGAAATGGAATCGAAGATTTTCGGAATTCTTGATATACTACTGTTATCGTAATTTTGTATTGTCTTTGAACTCCAAGAAATTCGTGATATCATGATTATGATCCGTGGTGTATTTAAGAAAAACATTAGAATAGGGAAATCATGAGTTATTTTTCTCATCAAGAAAACTTGATGCAATGTGATAGAAGCCGTTTGTGAAATATGTTCATTGATTCATTTTTTTCACTCCCGAAACTTCCAGTTTGCGCTTCCAAACGCTCTGGTGCACTATTTTGTTGGTGAACAATCAATAAATATGCTTTGTTTTCCTTTCATCAAGATAAATTTAATAAGTCAGGACATTATTGTTTTTAGCACAGTGATTTTAAATACCTTTCCCGAAATGAACCCCTCCAGCACCATATTTTATTAACCTTTTTCCAATCACATGAAAAAGATTAATAATCCAAATGGATTGCTTTATTTTTTCATCGGCCTGAAATATTCACCATTCAATCTAACTAATTCGCTGGAAATGATTTCAAGATCAAATGAAATCGGTCTGAATGCATCATCACGTTTTCCCAGTGCGAAATGTACGGATCACATGTTGTGCAAAATCTAGGCACCACTCCGAGGCGCAGGCATTATGTTGTTCCAATCAATGTCGGTGTGCATTGAAATATCACGGTGCATGGGAAATTGTGCTGCCATTTCATTTGACGCCTACCTCATCGCGCCGCATCGTGGGAGGGACACGCTAGTGTACGGGTAATAGCATAGCATAGTGTGAGCAAATATATTAGCATCATCACGATCCTCATCATCACACCGTTGCACTGCAAAAGGACCAATCACGTGTCAGTGGAAGATTACCGAGATCACAGCGGCATCAGCAGCAACATCAGAAGCAGCCCATTTCAATGAACATCAAACGGAAATCGATGCTCGGCTTTTATCGTTCGGTCCGCGGAAGAGCACCGTTTCTCCTTGATTGTGCTCGAGTTTTAATAGGCAGATATGTTAATAGCCGAACTGTGAAACACTGCCTAGTGCCTATTCAAGCAAAGGCTGTATTGTACGCAAAACAAGGTCATCTTCGCAGAATAGTTTCGAGTGAGAGTCGAAGTGCTGTCATTAGAGTGATATACGGCCCAATTACTCCAATTTTTCAAATGTTTTACTGTGGAAAGCCTATCCTTTGGCGAATGAAGAAATTTTTGCACTGCCTATTAGAGTCTTGCAGCTCATAAAAGAGAGTTTTGTTTGAATAACTGTATAATTGTGCTTTATCGATCTTTCGCTGCTAATAATCGCATACTTAGGAAATGATATTTTGTGAATGCACAGTATATCAACAATCAATTTCTATTTGAAAAAAATCTATCTGTATGTATGCGGATCTACACTTGTGAGTTTATGGTCCTTTCATACCAAAAGCTATTGAAATACATTTCTTTACATATAGATCTAGAGGGTCTTCGTCTCATCAAAGAGGAAAAAGCTCACATGCTGCGTGCAGCTTGCATCTTACTGACAAATCCCTTGGTGTTTATTTCGGATTACATTTTTTTATTACCCGGGTAAAATGAAATAGAACTGTCAAATTATAAGGGTATAAAAATTTAGTTAAGAAATAAATAATTAAAAGAGAGCCTACATAGTTTAGATAGAGTACATTTTTAGGATTATTTTCAAATGATCTTACCTGTATTGCACTGGAAATTGATGAAAAACACTAGCAGTATTATCAATCAATATTATGAATATTTAAATTTAAATATAATATAATAATTTGTCACGTTTTCAAAACTTCAATCTTTGTTTTAATTTAATGTCAACCTAGTTAATATTGCGATTATTAATAATAACAATAATTATTATTATTAATCTATATTAATAATATAGATAATATTGCGTAAAATAAATACAATATGAGCTCTTATGATTCTTTCTTTCTCCTCTTCGTGCAGTTAATACTTATTGTAGCTTTCGACTGAGTATCTTTCCAGAAGTTTATTTTTCGGCTTTGCAGTCCAATTGCTGATGAAAACGAACGTTTTTTTCTACTTCCGACGTTTCGATTTATATTTAATCTTTTTCAAGGATTCCTTGAAAATAAAATTCTTTTTTCCCTTCTGTATAGCCTTCTCTCTCTCTCTCTCTCACACACACACACACACACACACACACACACACACACACACACACACACACACACACACACACACACACACACACACACACACACAGGGATGGTTCGATCACTTTGACTCAATTTTGATTCATTTGACAACACCGTCTTAACGGGGCCAAATATGACAAAGTTATCTATGAGACATTTGTAGAACAGGTTTTTATCTATAATTTTGCTGAGAAAAGTTTTGCTGTATCTTTTGTAGTTACGGCGCTACAATGCTAGTATCTTGTTAGTAACTAAATGAACGTTCATTTAGTCACTGATGAGTTACTAGCGTTGTAACACCGTAACTACAAACGATACAGCAAAACTTTGTTCTGAAAAATTGTAGATTAGAACTAGTTCTACAAATGTCCCATACATAACATTGTCATATTTGGCTCGGCTGAGACGGTACTGTCAAATGAATCAAAATTGAGTCAAAGTGATCGAACCATCCCTGCACACACACACACACACACACACACACACACACACACACACACACACACACACACACACACACACACACACACACACACACACACACACACACACACACACACACGCACACACACACACACACACACACACACACGGATTCGCAACAGTAATGAGTAGATGCCTGGAAGATGGCCGGAGCGACAGAACCTGGTCCTATTGCCGAAGCCGGGAAAACCTCCGGGTGTCCGCTCATCATATAATATAGGCCGATCTATCTGCTCGATACTGCCGACAAGGTGCTGGAGAGGGTTATCATTAACAGACTCGTACAGTACACTGAGGGTACAAACGGTCTGTCAAGGAATCAATTCGGCTTCCGAAAAAGCAAACCTACGGTGAATGCCATCTTGTCTGTCACTAAGATAGCCCAAGCGGTGTCGCTGTACAGGATTCTGGAAAATTATTTCCAGAATCGTGTGCTATGCTATGCACATGGAAGAGGGTCAGAAGTGCGTTCCAATCACCGTAGGGGTTCCGCAAGGTTTCATACTGGGCCCTGTCCAGGAAAATGGAGCTAGCGCATCATAAAATGGAGGTTATCGTGGTGAACAACCGCAGTCAGTGCGGCAAGCAAATATCAGCATCGGGAACTGCACTATTTCGTCAACGCGGTCCTTAAAACTCCTGGGAGTCATGGTCGACGACAAACTCAAGTTCGGGAGCCACGTCGACTATGCCTGCAAGAAGGCTTCCACAGCTATTTCGGCATTGTCTCGTATGATGTCTAATAGCTCTGCGGTATATGGCACCAAGCGAAGGCTTTTAGCCAAAGTGGTCCAGTCCATACTTAGGTATGGCGGACCGGTGTGGTCATCGGCGTTAGGAACCAAAAGCTACCTAGGTAAACTGGAAAGTACCTATCGTCTCAGGTGCTTGAGAGTGGCGAGTGCGTATCGCACAGTTTCATATGACGCACTCTGCGTCTTAGCGGGTATGATACCTATTGGCATTATCATCAGGGAGGACGCGGAGTGCTTCAACCAACGTGGAACTAGAGGCATACGGAGTACCACAAGATCGGCCTCGATGACCACATGGCAGCGGACATGGTCTGATTCCACAAAGGGATGGTGGACACATCGACTTATTCCGGAAGTATCCGGGTGGGTCGACAGGTGCCACGGCGAAGTCAACTTCCACCTGACACAGATTCTGTCAGGGCATGGTTGTTTTAGACAGTATCTGCACAAGTTCGGGCATGCGGAGCACCCGGGTGTCCCGAATGCGTGGATGTAGAATAAATTGCAGAACATGCTTTCTTTCCCAAGCAACACAGCTTGTTATAGAACAGTATAATATTACATATATCAGAACTTATCTATTACCTGAAAAGCGCAAAAAAATTAAGTCTAATGAAACAAGTATTGAAAGAAGTATGTATCAGGTTATTTCGTACCAATTTAAAACGTTATTATAGCATAAGCTACAACTTGTTCTTCCAGTAGTTTAAATTTAGTAATGGAGACATAATAAAAACTTCGTGTTGACATGTTGACAAAACAAACATTATATATCTGATATGAGCTGTCAAATAAATTCATGTTATCCCAAAACATCTCAATACTTTAATAATAACGACATATGTTTTCACAGTACGTTTATAGTATTCTTAAGCGACTACTTTCCACGAATATTATTTTCTAACTTGTTTTGTGTGTTACTTGGGTTATATGCCCTCGTTTCGCGGGCGTGAGAAGTAACATGATGGCAGTGAGCGGACAGAACACTACTCCGGATAACTTAGTCCAAAGGATGTGTTCTAGCTCGGACGTCTGGGGAGCGGTCAATGCGGCTGCTACCTAGATCGTACTTGAGCTACAAAACGGCTGGAGAGCCGATCAACGCCGAGCCTAACTACCATAGTCCAGTAGTTATCTAAGAGGGTGCGTTAGGTACAATAGCTCTTCCCTGAAGTAATATCGATAAGGTGGTGCCAGGCGGGATTGAGGCTGGAGACTCGAGTAGGATTTTAGTGGGTCTGGAACCTCACGCCCCATTAGGGGGGTCGGGATACCAAACCCCACTCCCTGAGTTGTCTTCTTAGGTGTCTGATAGTACCGTATCTTCTAAGATGCTGAGCAGATTTCCCTACTCGTTGAAAAAAAAGACTCTCTTTCTCATTCTCTCTCTTTCGCCCACTCTCTCACACACACACACCTTTCCTTCTTTCTATCTCCTTTCTCAGCATGCCAACAATTTTTTGTGTACTGTACCGTCGCTACTCGTATAACAATCTCATTTTGTAGGGCGTTTCTTACGGGACTGTTATGTGAGTAGTGCAGCATGATAGATGAATAATATAGGAATCACCTTGTGTGCTATTTAAAACGCTCCGCAAACGCACTCACTTTTCTCAAGAATGAATAAACCGATTTTGATGATCCTAGTATAAAAGAAAAGAATAAATAAAAGAGCTAGATGCTTGATTGGTTGCATTTCAATTTTGTTTTTAACAGATTTTTAGTTCAAAAGTTATGTATAAATAAATTCGAAAGAAGAAACTCCATTTTCTGAAAGATTTCTTAACAAAATTAAACTAAATTCAGTGCAAATTGAAAAGGAGTTTTATCAATCTTTAACTTTCAAAATAAAGGTAATTTTGACCAAAGCAAAAAACTTTGAAATAAGTATTTCTCAACGCGTTTTTATCTATTTTCTCCTAAAATAGCGTGTTAAAGTTGATTACCGTGTTAGTTGATAGTTGATATCTGACAATTTGAAGTTCTGGCACCGTTCTACAATTCAGTCTTTGGCGTTAAACAGCGTTAAACGTTTCAGTTGTATTGCAATTTAATTTTAAACGTATCGTATTGAGTGTTGAATTAGTATCGAAAAACTGCACGAATTCATACATCGCGCATAGCACACTGGATCACCGCGTGCGACGGACACGGCCTGACGCGTATGCAAAACAACTACGAAACAGCCTGCTCGGATCGCTCCGGGATATGTCTGAAAACGATTGCCGCATCTAAATGTATTCCTCGGAAGAACTCACGGACGTTTACCTTAGTTATTGCTTCGCTAATTTTGTAGCAACGACAGCCCAGCAGGACTGTGGCTGTAGATTTTCCGACGCAAGTCAGTAAAACAAACCCAAAAGTGCTCGTTTTGATTTACTGTGATTTTGATTCAGGGACTTTTACGACAACGCTCCGTCGCATCCGAGAAGGAACGTTGTTTTCAACGAGGCTGCGGCGTAAGCGATGGCGATTGAAATTTTACGGATCATAGAAGATGATCGCAAGAAAAGTTGCGGTACAGCCTCGTGTCACACTGAAAAGTGTGGAGTGTGCTGAACCGGGTAAAAATGCATCCTTTCCACACTACAGACTACAGGTTCAAGAGCTGTTGCCTGCGAATAAACCTAAACGGCCTGAGTTTTACAGGTTTATGGAGGTGAACCCTCAATTTATGGTCAACCCCGGTGTAGTGGTTAGCATTCACGCCTCTAACGCCGACGACCCGGGTTCAAATTCTACGAATAACCTAAGCTGTTAAAGTGATTATAATCAAACAAAAAGAAAATCAATTTATGAAAAACATTGTTGTTGCTGTTGTTGTTTTTAATACGTGTTAGACTGTGTTCGTCGCACGCGGCAAACTAGTGTGCTATGCGTAATGTATGAATTCGTGCAGTTTTTCGATTCTAAATTAACATTCAACACGATACGGTTAAAATTAAATTGCAACGCAACCAAAAGAGATAGATGTTTCACGCCAACCAACGAATTGTAGAGAACTGAACCGAGAACTGAAAATCTAAAAATGTTTAATAACTCTCTAATGATTGACATTTGCGTGGGAGGATTTTTTTCGTTAAATGTGGTCCTCTATCACTTGCTGAAATACCTATTTGCACCAAGTTACCTACCACCTTGTATACGTCGTGGCAGATATAGGTAAGTCGCACCGCTAGGTGGATTAATTTTGGTTTTTAAGGAATACAATCCCAAAGTTGATAATTTATTTTTCAACAAACGCAAATATGCAGAAACATTTAGGTATGACGAAATTAATAATAAGGCAAGATATTTAGTTCCTAAATAGAAAATAATTTATTTGCCGACTACAAGCGCAAGGAATCTTCGATCACTCGCACGTGTAGCTAGCTATTGTATACTTTAAATGTTACGCTCGGGAACACACGCACGTTCACTGACACACGCAATCAAATTGCGTCAATGATTGACAGCATAATGACAGGTAGTTTAGCTACCGTTTGCAAGCGTTGTAGCAGCTCACAGAGCGCTACCAACTCCAACGGTTCTGGCAGTTCAGCCATCAGGTTAGCTGCGTCAGAAGTTTTGCCACACGACGGTTTTTGTTTGCCGGGAAAAACGGCATCAACTTTCGGTGCCGTCAGAATGGCAGAAGGCTTTGTTTATTTTAAGACCTGCCTGTGCGCTGTACAAACATTGCGGTTTTTTCATGCTTGAGCAACTCTAGGGTTCGATAAAAACCCCTTCCGGCATGGTTCACCCCCATCGATACGCAGCATAGCGCGGTGGGCTTGCGAGTCAATAACTGCCACCCGCGGAGTTTTGTGCCTTGGTTTCTGCTTCAGGTTCGAGTTCGGTGTGCTTTTCCAATAAGTCTATTACCTAAGCTGCTGTTGTTGATGGAGGCCACTTTGTTCATAGTATCAAATTATCATATTAGCCTCTATATTTTGTATTTGACATGGGCTTGCGTGAACGGGATAATTTTCTATTTTGTACTATAATTATTTTGATAGCGTGTCTTGAGGTGATCGTTGAAAGCTGCTTTTCGTGAATGCTTTTTTAGCATCACGGCTGGGTAGATCGGAATGTGGAGGAAACGGAAAAAAATTATTCAAACTGCACTGAATTCGCATTCACCAAGCGCAGAAAAAAAATATAATTAATTGCATCAATATATATGCGACACGATAGAAACAATACTCGATTTATTGGCTCACAGGCAGACAATTCTCACTTCATAGTTCGGGACTGAATATATTCTGTTCATCTCGAATCATTCAGGAAGCGTTTTTTTCTGTTCCACTTTTAACCAAATTTATTGAAAAAAGCGATTCAGTTCACCTGGCAAATCGATCGAATCTTTGTTGCTCTTTTTGCCAATCCATTTTCCATTTCACGCTTTACTTTTTTGGTGCAAACCAACTATTGTTTTTTTTCGTGTCAGCAGTGAAGTGATTAATAACGCCTATAGTTTTTTATATTGATTCAATAATTTATTCATCAAAAAGGCTAAAACGGAACTTGCTGCAGCTGACGTTGACGATCGTTGCATACAGTCACTACAGGATGAAACTGAAAGTGGATGACAGGATCCTTGGTAGACTGCACCGTCGTGAATTCAAATTCTGTAATTATTTGATTCCATTCGGTGTTCAATCAGCGACGCTAACTTCTTAGCTGGTGGGCTGTCGGAAGATGTAAATGAGGTACACACTAAGCAATAAATTCATTTCATATTACCATTTCGCTTTTCTATTTCTATTGAACAGGTCGCAGGTAGCTATCACAAAAAAAATGTTGGGAAAAGGTACCTCACCGATAATAGTCTTTCCCCTGTATTAAAGAATTATAATGTCGTTGACTGATACTTTTTTACATCAATTTTCTACCCGAAAGTATGTTTGTCTTTCTAAAGATAGGAGTATAACACTGGATAATACATTAAATGTACATAGCAATTGTTTTGACCATCCACTTGAAAAATTGCATGCAACCAGGAATATAGTTATAGCTCCCGAGTACCATTTGTCGAGTGTAAGTTATACACCTATCCAATGAATTACAACCACTGTTTGCATCTAGTTTCAAACAATTTACTTAAAAACCCAGCCTGAGGCAGTCAGCAGTGCATTTGAAATCAACGGCAACATTGTACCCGGCCGAGCTTATGCCCTTGCTCCCTTATGTTCTCATTTATATTCTACCCATAAACCTTCGCGGATTACAGACATTAAATAGCTTTACAAGAACCGTTTTAGCACTACAACTCCGAGAGCCCATCATCCGGTAATGAGTCGGGAAATGTTTTGCCATTCCATCGCCGGAGATTCATGCCAATCTTCTGTGCAACAACGGCGAAGACGACGGCGACGACGACGACGACGAAGATGATGGCTTCCATGTACGACATATGGATGGATACAGAATAGGGTACTCTCCGCCTCTTCCTCCCAAGGGGGCATAAAGATCCCACAGGGATACTCGCGTACTGGCAAGACTAATTAACTTCTCTAGTTTTTCCCTGCTCTGCCGTTTCTTTATAATAGTCGTAGAGGTTCCTCTCAAAACAAATAGTTGCTGCGGGAAACGAAAAATAGCGTTTAATTATTTCTTAATTGCGCTTCATAAATTATGCAAGAATGTATCATCTATCAGGCCAGAAACGAAGCTTTTGCCGCTTGTAGACATTCAGTGAATCGTGAAATTCCTCCCATCAGCTGACCAGCTCTGGGACTCTGTGCTATTCTATGCCATCTTTTTCAGTAGGATAGGAAAGTGGCCTCGATGCGGCGTATTGCAAACGAAATGAGAGCACCACTGGCAATCGTAACCATTTAACAACGCTGGCAAACTATGCACGCGGAAGGGTCCATGTAGAAAAATTGAAAAGATTGCCTCCATGCGATGCGCGCCTCTTCGCCCGCTCACAGCTGTGGAATGACGGACATCTTCGCCGGTCGCCGCTGCTGTCCCGGTCGTCAGGTTGGTTGGGTTGAATTTTATCTCCTCTGAATGACGACTTCTGGGCCGCAGCTTGTGGTGCTACCCTGCGGCTATTAATTACGGGCGCACTCCTGGAGACGCTGACAATGTGTTGACATTTCACAATATCTGTGAATTCGATTCGGTTGCCTCACAATCTGTTCGATGTCCGTTAGGCCAAAGTCAATGCCGAACGATTTGATTTATTCGATTCGAGCGTTTCTGATCAGCTAGGTTCGGTTAACGAAATTGGTTAGAATTCCACATACAACGGATTTTTTGTTTCTAGACTAAATTTAAAAGTTTTACATGATTTAAGTCCTTAAGTTAGGATAAAGGCCTTAGAAAATACTATTTAACGTATGTTAGAGAGCGTTTTATTATTCTCAACTCGTTGCTTCTAGTACAAAAATTGTGTAACATTGTAAAAGTGCATGAGTTCCTGCGTGTCATTGCTGCATTGCATTGTGGTTAATCTCTAATATTTTATTTTTGAATAACATCCTACGCATCTATTATGAATCCCATTTACATGAATCCAAAATTCACGAAATTTATGAATATTTTCTTCAATACAGTTAAAGTTTGTAATAATGGTAGGGGTTCGTCGTTTATGCTTTTTGGATAAAAAATTGATATAATGTTAGCCCAATTTTATATTCGGTTGCAATAAATACTACTCATTAGTTTAAAAGCAAAAGTATTATTCAAGCTTAATCGAAAAATTCGAAACGTGCTCCAAATGTATTTTAAATTAGTCATGTGAGCAAAGCAAAAATCTCCAATGTCCAAAAATCTCGGCTCATTGAATAAGCTACTTTTAATGCTCACGTCTACGAGAAAATTGTTCCTGTCACTTACATCTGCACATGTTTGAGCTGTCAGGTTGACGCACTCACGAAATGAATTCGTTCGCATACACATACACAAACATTCACTGCTAACCTGAACAACAGCCCTCTCCAACGACCATCTCTGCAGTGCAGAATAATTCGCCATAGAGCTCTGTAATTCTGTTCTTTCCCTGCCAGTCTGGCATAGAAAAAAGTGAGTAATTAAAGAATAATATGTAACCATTAATCATTTATGCTCATGCCGACGGTCGGAGCTATCGTCACTGCAGAACTGCTTCGGACATTCTACTGGGAGATAAAAAGTTATCAAATGAAGCAGCAGCTTGTCTGCAGTAGTAACACACCGTCGATTCCGTCCTCTACGCCTTCGGTGGGCGGTTGGATGAAAAAGGATGCACCCTGAACTACTCCTAGAACCTTACCGTGTGATCCCATTGGGCGGAATGGTAGGAAACGGGTAAGTGAATTAAAGCATTACAACACACGGTAGCCGCCCGGCATGTCGAGTAATCCTAACGAAATCTATCGGTGCAAAGCGACTGAGATTGTCTTTTCCGCATCAGCTTGTACTCTTAGTTGGTGCTGTTGTTGCACTTGGTTTATTTCGTTTCCTGAGATAGATTGGAAACCGGATAGGGTGGTTCTTAATCCTTGGATCTAATGTAATTAATTTTTAGAGTAAATGCAATTAAAATAGAAGAATCATGTGTTTTATTTTTAAAATCGCGATTTACATTCATTTCTCAAACCCATTTTCAATAATACTCAAGAAAAGTCTGCCACAAAATATTTCACCATGACATCAACATCAACACTAACAGAGGATGAATGTATTCGGTTCCGGGGATGAAGATGAATATGTATAAATCGAGCAAGAACATCTCAGTCCGTTTAGCTAGGACGAGGGGAAAAGGGAAAAATCTTATAAATAGTCATATGTCAAAGCTCAATACTGGAAACATATCTATTTAATAAGAAACATCCGTGCAGCTCCTAATCCGGTGTATATCACTCCTCGGACAAACACGAGCCCCGACGACTAGAACGACGAAAACGACGACGATGATGAAATCTACGAGGTTGAAATTGAAGCAAAGTATTTAGTGATGCTGACGGAAGAACGCCATTCCCAGTCCGGACGATGTGGACCGTTCAGCAGTTGAGTGGCGGACAAAGAAAGGATCATCACCATCAATGACACCGGTATGGTCTTTAGAGGAAAAGTGGGAGCACACAGAACGATGAATGCCTATGGCTTGCCTCATTTTGCTGATGCATGTCATGTACCACCGGCCCTCGTACTCGTGCCGTGGGTGAGGAAATTGAACTCGTGGAGGGTCCCCCGGCGGAATGATTATGGGTCTTTGGAAATGGATTATCCGTCCGGCCGAGTCAACCAGAAACAAACATACGCCGTTCGGTGAGACCGAGATTGGATTCTTGCGAGCTAGCGTAGAAACCAGAAGCCAGTAATTACATTAGTCATGATAATTATTACATTACTTCATGTTTGTATTTCCTTTTAATTATTTCAAGACAAGGAATGGTTCCCAATTAGCAGCTGCTTTGCCAGTAATCCTAGGCGTCCAGGGCACCTCGGGGGAAAAGGTATTGAAATCTATTTGACTGACAGTGGAAATTTGATTAAAATTTTGCGGTGCTGTAAATCACTTCTATGCAGCTCGATCGACAGTGAAAATAACTAAATGAATTGAGATTGGAGTTAATTGATTTACCTGTTAGTTATTATTTGGCGTTATTTATTATCTATCATGTATTAACAATTTTTGTTTTCTATTTAAATATTATTTTTTTATACTCTAATATAGTAAGATATTTGTAATGCCGTTAGGTCGATCAACACGAATGCCATTATATTTATATACACACAGAATTTGATATTAAACCACTTCGCATACATCACATGACATATTTGATCTTTTTTCACATAAAATTCTAAAACGAGTATCATAAAACTTTGTCTTTTGACAAAATCCTTCGGAATACGCTTACATTTGCTTGGAGAAACTCATAAAAATTGGAAACACACTTATCGCAATGTGAGTTCACAGCACAAAATCCTAACCGAATTTGGGCACCAATTTCCAGATGTCACGTTCCGCGCCCAAAACCACGAACAAAGCCATAACATTCAAGCCCGCTGATAAAGCCTCTCCCGAGTCTAGTCGTAAAATTCACAGAAAAGAACCTTTTTTCCGTTAAGCGTACACTTTACATAATCGTCCCGAAACGATTAAAACCACTTCCTACATCAGTCAACATGTTGCCACGTACAAACAACGGCAGTCCTTTCGAGGCTGGCGTGCGAACGCGAGTCGCCAGGGCTCATTACTTATGCAGTCGTCTATTTACATTTAGCATATCAACACTCGATGACAAACACACACACACGCGCGCGTGGAAACTCACAGAACTGCTGGTGAAACTTCCGTTTTTCCCTCCCGGGTGGACCCTTGTTATGCGACAAATTAACCTCGCCCTGCCAGTAGGGCTGAAACGGTCCCGTCAGCTGTCGGACTCAGTTCAGCGCCCTGCCTGACCCGAGCGGTGCGCAGCTTTCGTGCCTCTTCTGGGTTACACCGGAAATAAATAACCACCTCGGAATGACTTGCGTATTCTCGGTTGCACCCGCGGGATGTGTGCCCACCGTTGGTTGGTCCTTTCTGAGACCTGCTGATTGCTATGCGATAAATTGTTGCCACAAATGGGTCGTTTCTAAGGATGAGTGAAATTAAATTACATTCAGGGATTGCAATGCATGCAAATACGTTGGTATTTGTTGTATATGTTATTCTTTCAATATCGTGAATAGAACCAATTTATAAAAAACTTATAAGTAAATTTAATTTGCGTCCAAAAAAAACTGAAAATACACTTTGATCGTTAGTGTTATTTTTTTTCTGTTTGCTTCTCTTGTTTCTTACTTACATTATTGTTTTCTATCTGACTTTCTATAGGGTAGATGATCCATTAGTTGCGCCACTAAGCACAATACAACTTCATTTTTCTTGTTTATTGAGGTACATGCTTCAATTAATGCTTGTGGGATATAAATTTATCAAATACAAGGTATTTGTCACAAGGCAAGACAATTGCTTTCGTTGTGCGAGAAGCTTTATAAAGAAAAAATGAATTTTCCGATTCAATTATATTGTACCAACAGTTGCGCTAATGTTTCGTTAGTTAAGTTTGATGTTCCTTTAATTGTGGTATTCCATATACATTGCTAGGTTGCTAAGTGAAAAAACATCGTAGCAAAACTATAGATGAGCGCCTATAGTTGTGCGCTCCAACTGCGCGTTGGATTTTGGAAAATTGGCATTTTAGCAAATAATGCTTTAATTTTAAATGGTGTAGTCTAACTACCAATACTTCTAAAACCCTGTTTTATATAATGAATGTAATTGTTTTATCTAAAATGCTACGGTGACGAAAATATGCATTAATAATGAATAGTAGCGCAACTATTGGTACTACCACAACTATTGGATCAACTACCCTATGCGAACTTTTTTCCTTTTATCTTTCAGTCTTTTAGCTTGTGCCGTTCAAATTGAATCACTCTAATAAACTATCGTCGCTTCCATTGTTATTTATAATCATGATATATTACTCACCGTTTCGCTGTTCGTAAGATATCCCAAGAAACAACTTGTTGTCTTATTACAGTTTTATTGTACTCTTATGATAGTATACCATCATAAGAGTGCAATAAAACCCTCATTGTGTTTCTAAAGAGTGTCTACGGTAAAACTGTAATAAACAAAATTAATTCGCAAAATTCGAGTTTTTATTAGATATAAGATGAAACCATTAAACTTAGTTTTAGCGTCTTTATTTAATTTAATTTCGCCGTCGTATCTGAATGCCCGTACTTCGGCATTTAACCATCTATGCCATTTTGCATAACCTCAAAACCGACCAGTTTTTACAAAATACACATGCTGTTTTCATTACTTCTGTTGTGACTATTTAAGACGTTTCAGAATATTCTGCTTTATAACAGCCCCGTATTTTTCGATAAGCCGCAGCTCCGGTGTATTTGGGGGATTATGATCTTTCAGCACGTAATCGAAATTATTTGCCTTATAGCACTCCAGTAGGTATTTTGCGTAAAGGCATGAAGCCAAATCAAGCTAAACGATCATAGGACTGTTGTGAGACTGAAAGGAAGAGGAAAGGAAGAATTCGCTTTTGGAGACTGTTTTTTCAAATATTTACACTTGTCCATTCATGGAATCTGTGGTCATGAAAAGTTTACTCCACTTTCCACATGAATTGCTTGATGAACACAAACTGCTTGCCAAATCAAAAATATAATAACTTCGACATCTTCGGTAGGTTCTCTGGAACATCGAGCTTATACTGAAATAAGCTCGCCAGAAACTCGCCAGAATCTGGTTTAAGTCCGCTTTTCTGTAGGTCTCGTCGTTCATGACAGTACGGTTTCATCAGCTTTGGATCGTATACCTTCCGGGCATGGCCTTTCGCGACCGTATTTTGTTGAGGTCGTCTAAAACTTAAACGTACGTAATCCAGCTCGAGTTTTGACTTTCTGCACGAAACTATTGCTTAGATTCAGTTTTTTTCGCCACATCTCGAACGGAGAAGTTTCGTTTTCCATCGAAGGCCACAATTACGTGGTCCTTAACAGAATACGGACGACTTTTATGTCCGCATCTTGACTTATGATCGGTAGTCAGACGTTCTTCAAGCCGTTCAAGACACGAGATACCATAGAGTTCGAGATTCCCAACTTTTTACCGATGGCACGATGTAATACAATCTTATTTCCTGTGTACTTGTGGAGAATTTTTTCGCGAATGAGCTGTTGTTTTGACGCTATTTTTCAGAAAAGATTCCCATAGTGTAAACAATGCACTTTGAATTTTCTCCATGCAAAATTGAATTAATTTTACCCGAAGGTTCAAAAGTTAGTGCAATTTGAGTGTGTTGCAATTTCATGATTTAAAACCTTCCCGTTTATAGCTTAGACTGATCTATTTTTGGAATTTTGTGTGATTTGTGGTGTCGCACGCGAAGTTTTTGTTCATGTTATAAACCAGGTAACGGGTGGCAACTAAAACTTTGGATTTTTTCGGGGCGCTTATGCTCAACAACAAACGAGCTCAGAGAGAAATGAGAGTATGTATGTGTTAGCTCTCTCTCTCTCTCCTCTTTTCGTTAATATTTTTTGTTTTGTTAATGCTTGCTCAGTTTTGGTAAAAATGGCGTCGAAACAAGAAGCATTTCGGGAGCGCGGGAGCATTTCTAAGGACTGCAACTGAAATCTCGGCAATAAGTATACGGTACAACATTGGACGCAGAAGGACATCATTCTCTTTCTCGTTTCTTCAACAACAAGCCCTCTGGTTTGGCTATTAATTAAGATGCACTAGACGATTGTTTGAAGAAAATTTTGATCCCGTTTCTACAAAAACATCATGCAGATGGACAATACGTGTTTTGGCATTACGCATTACGCCAAGAAAACACAATCGTTCCTGAATACCCATTCGATCCTATTTCTACCCAAAAACCACGACCCGAAAATTTTGTCTCAGTGCGCCCAATCACAGATTTCTTCGGGATTTTGAGTTCTTTGGTGTACAAAAATAAATGGAGAGCCACGAATTGCAAACAGTTGATTGGTAGAATAAAGAGATGCATTCGGAAAGTTGACATGACGGCCGTACAACGCTCCTGTTTCGACGTCAAACGAAAGCTTCGCCGAACAGCCGAATACGGACCGTTTTCATATGTACACTAATTTTTTTTGAACAATGGATAATGTATCTTTAATTTCGGTAAATCACTCGGCAGTTCTTCATGAATCTTTGTCTTTTTTTGATAACTTGAGAAAAAAATTCCAAAATTTTAGTTGCCACCTGTTACTTCATTGGCAATCTCGCGAACATCTGTCTAGATATGATCAACGTGGCCCTAGGTAGTTAGTTTGGCTTCCATTGACCTAGTTTTTGAATTCTAGGCTAATTTGACGTGTCGTATTATATGTTTTGACCCAGATTAGAAACTGGCCATTTTCCGCAGGGTCACCTAAACCTGGACATTTTCGGATGGTCCCAGCTGCAGCTCAAAACACCTAAAATTGGTGAATATTGCAAAAATTAATTCCTACACAAATTTTTATTCGTCTTGGAAGTGGTATGAATTATTTTTACTTGTTTCTGACTCGCGAGCCAAGGTAAACTCTATTTTTATAAAAGTGGAGGAACGTTTTGTAGGAAGAATAGTAGACTGGATAAAACTGCGAAACTTCGACGTGAGGCTAAAAAGAGTGTGGGTTAGAGTCCCACAATATATTTATATTTTTTGGACCTTTCGTCAAAGTTTCGCAGTTTCATCCAGTCTACCATTCTTCCCACCAAAAGCAACCATGCCTTACTTTGTATAAAGTTAAAGCGTTTATTCTCCCTACAAGACTGTGCTATTAAGCTCCTTCATTCATATTTGTCTGGCTGATCACAATATGTTGAGCTCAACGGCATAAAATCAGACTTGACTAACGTAACAAGCGAAGCCCGCAAGGATCAATTTTTGGACCGCTTCTGTTTTCGATGTTTATTAACGATCTTCCTGAGCAACTGCTATACTGTAAATTTCATCTTTATGCTGACGATTTTCAATTATTCCTTCCCGGAAAAAGTAATGAAATCGACATTCTCGTAAATAAAATTAATATGGACATAAAGAAAATTATGGATTGGAGTAACTCAAACGGTATTCGATTAAATGCTGGAAAAACTCAAGCAATCATTTTCAGAATGCAGAGAATGGTTTTTGATGAAGTTGCTCAAATTATGGTTGGAAACGAGATTATTCCCTTTTCAGCGGTTGTCAAAAACTATATAGCTATATGAAATGGGACGCTCAAGTAGCAGCCTTGTGTAAGAAAGTTTATGGGTCTATGTAATCATTAGTGGCACTACGTCATTACACCATTACAAATAGCTAGAACTCTTATTGTTCCTTTGTTCGAATATGGAAGTGTCCTGTATGCAAATGTATCTAACGAAAAACTCAAGTTGGCTTTCAATTCCGTCACTCGTTACGTCCATAACATTCGCCGTATTGATCATATTTCAAGCTTTCAAAACTCATTGGTTGAGTGTACATTTGAAAATTTTCTCAACTTTCGAATATGCACTCAAACATACAAAATATTGTTTGATGGGCCAACTTATTTTTCAAACTTTTACTCATTCTCCCAATTAAATAGAACAAACAATCTTTTGCTAACCAGTTGTGTAACTGATGTTGGCAGGAAAGCCTTTCGTCACCGTAGTATTTGTCTCTGGAACCGTCTTCCGAGCGTGCAAAGTGCTAGAAGCTATGCCGCCTTCAAAATATCTTGTAAAACATTCTTCTCAGCAGAATACTGATTAGCAAAAACCACATTGTACGCAAACTTTGAAAACCATTATAAGGTTACTTGTGATACATGTATGTAGTATGTATGTGGTTAAATAAATAAAAATAAATAGGTAATCTGCCAGTGTCATTTAGACTTAAGAAGGACGTAACTCAAAAATTTATTCGTGACTCAAAAACATAAGTATAGGATGGCAATATAAACCAGCTGGCAACAAGAGAAAAAGAATGGGGAAAAATAAAATGTCGTCTTCTTACTTTTCTCCGGTTGCATGTTGTTTCAACACCTTGATTAGTATTTGAGAAAAAAATAGGTACATGAAATTTGAAAAGTGTGTTTTAAATATAGGGACGGTTTTTTACAACGTCGAGTTTTGCCCTCCGGCACTGGAATATATATGTGTATGATTGTTTTTTATCTTCTTCTCGTGATCGAATCATTAAAAAGTTAGTCTCAAAATCAGCAAAAATGTTTGTAGAATTGAAAATAAAAATAAATTTTGTTAGTTAATGATGTTTTCCAAAACTTTTAGTTTGCCATGTTTGCTTGACCCATTCTATGCATTCTCAAATTAATGAACACTACGAATAGACGTGGTAAATGTTCGTTAAACTAACCTTAAACAAAAAGAAAAAGAAAAGAGTGCGATAAGATTCCCATCAATAGCATTACGGTCGGTTGCTTCGTTATCTAGCAATAATCGAACATAATAGTTCACATCCATTTTGTTTCATGCTCATTAAGGCTTTCATTAAGGCATAGCTACGGAGGCTATTCAGGATTTATAACAATTTACTGCTACGTACCAGGATGCAAAAATGCAATCTAGCTGTACATACTTAGCACTAACGATTCGTTTCACAAATCACAAATCTGACTGCGGAATGCCAAATCAGCAGGTATACCTACGGATTTCGTTTTCCAAATAGCTTTAGCAGCAGGAGTCGAGAGACACGTTCCACGCACTCGCTAGTCCGATTATTTCAAAACGGATAAAACTTTCCTCCCCACTAAACGAAACGAAAGTGTTAGACTTTGAATCGATAAAACCTCAGTACGTGATAGTTGGCTAATGATGATTTCACGTCTTCACATCCCAATGGATTCTCGCTCCTTTCACCGGACGATCGAACGCATTGAAGTCGATTGTGTAGCAAAACCAGGGCACATCGTCCGCCGCTCTGCCAGTCCAACCATAAAACCTCAAAAACAAGATCAATAATAGCTCTACCATCCGTTCAGAAATGTGATTATTATTTATGAACCCGTATTGAGCTCTAGCTGGAGCTAGTTTCCTTTCATCCTCTATCGTTCTACCGAGCGAGCGGCGGCTGCTGGATGCGACTGCCGGTTGTGCAATATCACATTTTCTCACCAAGTTCCAGCTGAAAATATTTGCTGCTTATATCCACCCTCATTCCGTTCCAGTTGACAGGTCGGTAGAAGGCTGGGGGCATCGTGGTGAAATGACTAGCCAAGTGAATGCTTTACGACGATCGTCGATGCATTATGGCTGCGGTCAGCCTTTGATGGTTATGGGTTCCACCCATCAGTGCGCAGCTTCCGAAACGAGAACCATCGCTAACTGGGTGAAGTAAGAAACTGTATCAACTGTGCCCCAGCTCTAGTTTGTAATTTTTGTCAGCTGTTCTCGATAAACTGCACTGTTGGTGATTGCGAAGAAAAAATTTTAAAATAATCAACGTTGACTGTAATCTAAAAGTCTGCAATTTCCTCTGATTCAACAGTCTTCTGCTGCTCGGGTCACACAGCTGTTGAACCGATGATGTTATCGTCTCCCAATTGAATAAATTCCCGCTATCGGTAGCCCAGATAAAGCCATAATGCGCTGAAAACCGTAAGTAACAACATCGGTTGGTAGACATGCTTCTCGTCTTCAGCTCCGCCCGTTGCTCGTTACTGGCAGCGTATACGTTTTTCCGATAATTTTCCATAATCATAAACCCTTGTTCGCTCGGCACCGGTTCCTGATGTCGCGCATTCGCCAATCTTGTGTCCGCAGCGCTCAACAGGCTCATTCACATTGATAATGTTGATGATTACGATGATGGCTCGAACGATATAAATGAGTTATTGGGCGAAATTCTTCGCTGGTTTTAGCCGGTATGGAGCAACAACGAACGCGATCGTCAACTCCCGAACGCCCTCGTGTTGTAGGACGCTACCGGATTGGATTCGATCGATCAGCTTCGGTTGGAAAATAAAGTAATCGGACCTGATTGCACTTTTGTTTCTCTTTTCAGCGCACTATTAACCGCTTGATTTGTTTCGAATTGTATATATACTTTTATTGTTCGGTTTCGACTCGTTACGCTACGTAGTTGGTACCTACCGGAGGGGCAACCGTAATCTGTGCAAGAAATTTAACGGTAATCGATGCAACATATTACAGAGCTTTGTTTGTTCACTATTAGAGTGAAGTTTCTTTCGAATTTGCGGTTAAACTATGCGGTGCGCACTTTAATAGGTATGTTGCCTAGCATTAAACAATAAAGCGGGTGAAGTTTTCACTTTTGTGTTCAGTTTTCCGCAAAGTAATTACCAGCCATTGGTCAGATATGGCCACTCATGGCAAATCATGGATATGGCAAATCAGTTTGTGTCTAGGTATCGTTTCATTTTGAATATGGAATGCTTAGACAGGCAAGCAGTTACATGTGATAAACAACTTTCTCGCAAAGTAAGATTCGAACACATTTCTTTAATATTTCTTCAGTACAAACTCTTTGGTTGGTGCTTGCATAGGGTATGTTTTTTTTATAATTTCAACTAATAAGTTTCTTTAATATCGCACAATCAAACACGTTTATAAACTTTTTGCCAAGCTTTAGAAGAGTGTAGATCATTTCTAAAAAGAAATCAGCTTCTTTCAGCAGTTCCCAAAAAAAAAACAAAATAAAAAAACAGCGAAAGTTTCCATTTCCCCGTAAAATTGGGGCCCGCACGGATAAAGAGCGAGCAGAAAACTTTCCATCACTGCGTAATCAGCGGAAGGAAAAGTTTCAATGGTTATGTCCCTTGCGGGGCGACAAAATGGAATCGAGATATTTTCCATTATCCGCCCCCTTCTTCCGATTTACCTTGGAATAAAAAAAGGTCTGATTTTTTCTTACTTTTCGCTGTTGAATAAGGCTTTGCCTGTCAAACAAATCAAGTGGAAGTACATCTGTAAAAAATAATCACTTATAAAAACCACCGTTTAACATTTTCTGACGAGTTCCGAAATTATGATGCTGGTGAAGAAAAATTAGATGCCGTACAATGCATTGCCGTACGCTTAGATTCATTCTACGGTGGGAGCAGGAAACGTTCGTACTGTCAGAATGACTCAGAACGTAAATTTCTCTAGGGGAATCAGGCCAGCGAATAAAAAATGAAACAATTTCGTCTACAGATGGACAAGTAGTAGACGGTTGCAAATCACCAGGTACCGAAAACTTCACACCGGCTATAAAAATCAATGATAAATGGCCTTCCAACGGACGCGCCCGGAACGGGAATATTGTTTTCCTCGGCTTCGGAAGGGGCGATAGTAAATTATCCACCAGACGTTTTCCATCCTGAACTAGCTGGACCAAATGGCACGAAGGGACGCGGCGGTGATTTTATTGCCGTGCGCCATCGCGACCGAACCCGCGCACGCATCGCATAGTTTGAATTTGAATTCGTGAAGCCCATTTCGGATCATCATAATCGGTGTCATCCGATATGGCTACAGTTTAAGACCGGACGATTATTTTCTGTTTTATGGGCGCTGTCATAATGTGAAATATGCTGTTATTAAAACTAGCTAATGGAGGAATACATTTGTCACTAATTAAAAGTGTATCATTTTCCCGAATTAGACCCACTCTGCTAGTTCAACTCTTTGTTTCCGACAAATCATTCTGTATGTTCTAATTATTTGCAGCACACAATATACAATATACAATGTACAACAGAATTTTCTGGTTTCATACTTGATGTTATGATTAATTTATTACCGCTGACGAATCGAAAACCAATTTTCTGTTGTGAATTTAAGCTTCAGTGGTAAAAATAATGGGTTCCGAACAGATTACAATGCCACACTTGTAGTTGGCATGCGTAATCAGCAGCCAGTCATCGATATCGATATGCAGAAATCAACGATGTGATAAAAACGCCAATAACATCGCTCACCGATGGCAGCCGCAACCGTGTAATAACATTTC
Organism: Sabethes cyaneus; assembly: GCF_943734655.1. NCBI lineage: Eukaryota > Metazoa > Arthropoda > Insecta > Diptera > Culicidae > Sabethes > Sabethes cyaneus. The sequence goes on along the minus strand of NC_071354.1, from coordinate 1,860,797 downwards.
CGAAGCAATTTACATGCGGTTACAATTTTAAATCGATTTATCGCGTATTGTTTCATTGTTCGCTGGTTTGGATTGTCGGAGGAAAAAAACGGACCCTAGAAAGCTTGGGCAGGCTGTCCCCTCGTCTGATTCGCATCATCGTATGGACCAGAGGGATTAACACGATAATTGCCTCTGTGCTGGATATCATCTTCGACCGCAATCGCGCAAAGAGGATAATTGCATCATTCGCTTTCAATTTTTCGTGTTTCTATGTAAAGCGACAATTCGTGGTCCCAGTGACACAGAAATGCACCACCACTATTCGGAAAACCGGCTCAGCCCTTCGGCTTCGACGGGGAAACTGGTCGCCAGCGATAGAGCTCGTGACATCGACAAACTAGTCAAGCCATCAGCCGGGAGTGCACAGCTGAATCGGCGTGCACGCGTGCCGAGAGGAAGCGGGCCGGTTTATAGCTGGTGCGAATCATTCGCGGCGACATCAATTCTTGAGCCGGTTATGTTGTACAACACATTCGTAGTATTTCAAACATAAATTTTAAACTAAACCCTTCGCCAAAACATATAGTGTTCAGCGCGTGATGGTTTTTAGTCACATTTTATAATATTTTAACCATCAGTAGAGATAAACTAGCAAGCTAATATGAAAGGGAGTCTATGAAAACCATAGAAGTGGGTTTTTACGGTTACTATGATGTTGATTGATTATGATGCAATGATTATTTATTCCAAATTTTAAAACCTGCGAAAATAAATACATGAAAATTCCATACTTCATTATAATAAATTATAATAAAAAGTAATTGCATGAAAATTACATCCTATTTTCCGTCCTGTTTGTTTGTTTATCAAAGGCACTTTACACCTTTCGGTGCATTCGTGTCTAATTTTCAGTCCTGTTTTTTTTCATGTTTTTCACACAATTTGTTTTTTTCTCTCCCGTTTTCCCTCTTTTCTCTTCTCTTTTTCTTCTTTTTTTTGTTTCCGGTTACATCTTTTTCTAACTCTTTTTATCTCCTTTCCTTCTCGCTTTTTCCTTCGTCTGTTCCATTTTGCCTTTTTTGATGCTCTGTTTTCGTTTTTCTGGTTCCGTTTTACGGTAAGCATAAGAGAAACCTATTCCGTTTTACCTTGTTTTTGAGTCCGTTTTCCCTATATTTCTTTCCTCCTTTCCCTGTCCCATTTTCCAGTTCTTCTGTCTCATTTTTTTGTATACCGTTTGACCTCTTTTTGCCACTTTTTCTGTTTCTTCTATCGGTTTCTTTTTCTTTCTGTTTTCATTTTTTTTTCTGTTCCGTATTGCCTTTCTTGCTTCGTTTTCCACCTTTTTCTCTCTAGTTTTTCGCACCCGTTATATCCTATTTCTTTGTTATTTTTGTTTTCTTTATCTGTCTCTTTTTCGCGCTTTTCGTGGGTCCTGCTTTTCCTCTATTCCGTTTTTCGTCTTGTTCCTTCGTTTTTCCCCGGTTACAGGTCCGTTTTTTTACTTTTCTGTATCGTATTTAGTTCCGTTTTGATTTTTCTTTTTTGTTAGTACCGGTTTTCGTCTTTTTCGTTTTTTGTCTGTCCCGTTCTTTTATTTTATTATGTCCTGATTTTCCTCCTTTTCCTTATACTTTTTGTCTTCCGTTTTTATTTTTTCTTTATTTTCTTCTTCTTCCTCTTTTTCTATCCTTTTTTGTTCCTCTTTTTCTCCTTTTCTGTCCGATTATTAAGGATATCATTTTCTTTGTTTCTCTCGCACTCTCTCTCTCTCTCTCTCTCTCTCTCTCTCTCTCTCTCTCTCTCTCTCTCTCTCTCTCTCGCTCTCTCTCTCTCTCTCTCATTGTTCTTTTTTTCTTAGGTTCTATTTAGCATTTTCCTCTTATTGCCACTTGTTTCCTATTATTATGCCCTGTTTTTGCTTCCATTCTGTCACGTTTTCGAGTTCGTTTCTTTTTTCATGACAGCTTTTATTCTTTTTCGCTCTAGCGTTTTTCTTCTCTTTTGGCACGTTTCTCTTCGTGCCCATTTCTGTTTTATCTCTTTCTGTCTCATTTCACCTGTTTTGCTTCTTTTTCTGGAGAGCAGCAGGAGGTGGACTGATTCTAGATCCGTCGGTAATCCATTTGTGAATATGCTCAGAAAATTTGTTAACATTTTCATAGGAAACCGTTTGCTCTACGTTGTTTGGTTCAAGAAATTTCAATTTTCCAATTGGAATATGCAAGAAAGCCATAATTCATTAACAAAAACAAAAATGTTCTAATTAAATGAAGCTAAATGTGAAAAGTATTGAAATATTTAAAAAAAATTCAAGAGACAAGTCCCGGTGTAGTGATTATAGCATTCACGCCTCTCACGCCGAGGACCCGGGTTCGAATTCCAACCGCGCAGAAGTCACGAATGACCCAAGCTGTTAAAGTGACTATAATCTAACAAAAAAAAAATTATCCGACTTTTCTTTGGAATTCTGCCACTTTCTCTGATTGCTCACCGTCATCTATATCTATCTATCTATCTATCTATCTATCTATATATATAAAAGTTAGCGTAAGTATGATTATATGTTTGTATGCTCTACCATAACTCCAGAAAACCTTGGCCGTTCTTCACCAAACTTGGCACACATGTTCCTTGATATAAATGAATCAACACTGGGGGGTTGACAAAAGGGGGGTTCATAACAGTGGGGAGGACATAACTCTGAAATACATGGACGGCTCTTTATCAAACTTGTCATATATGTTCCTTGACATAAGGGGATCAGCACTGGGAGGTTGACTAAAGGGGTTAGAGAGGTCCAAATAAGTGAAAGGGGTTGCGTTTCTCTTGCATTAAAATCGATTGCAGTTTTGCAAGCGACTTTGAGAAAAGAGAGCGGTTCCACCGAGGAGGAATGAATGGTCAAAAAACTTTTGTTTCATTTCCATTATAGGGATTTTGAAAGAGCAAATCGATGCATAATAAGCTACGTAACAGAAGGGGGAGCTAACAGCGAAGGAACCGACAGGCAGGGGGACGAGGAACGTGAGTATGAATGTTTGTTCCGCCATAGCTCCGGAACTTCTGGACTGTTCATCAAACGTCGTTTGTCGAATACATGTTTTTTGGCATAAAAGTATCAGCGCAGGGGGGGTTGACAAAAGAGGAAGACGGTCTCTTACAAAGGGAGAGAAAGTTTCAAATGGGAAAAGGGGTGCATTAGGAACGATAGCAGTTGTGCAAGTTGCTGGATTTCTGAAAGGGGGAATAGGGTGGCTATTAACCAGCGGGGGGGTGCATAACGTAAAGAAGGCTTTGTGTCGATTTATATTACCGAGAAGAAGACAGATTTACAAGTGGTTGGGGGACAACATAAGGGGAACTGACAAAGGAAGTAGACACATACAAATGAAAAAAAGGGTTTTGTTTCTTGCATTATGAGAATTTTCGTTATAATGACAGATATAGAAGTAACTGAGAGATAAAGGGGCCCCGAATAAGATCGGGCAATCAGCTAGTACAAAAATAATATCGTCGCATTGTGTGGTGCGCATACACGGGAATGATAGAATTGATAGAATAAAACAAAAACTGGGTATTAGACTACCTAATAGAACGGGAAGCAGTAGTTTAGGGAGTAACACATTTAGGTACCAAAAGAAAGAGCGTGGGTGCGAGCCCCACCCGCCATTGCACAACCCAATATATTGTTGATCTTCATCGAATCAGGCACTTCCTCACTTTCCAAAATAGTTTACATTATGACCGCGTATATAGTTATATACGAGTGAGTAAACGTTTGAAAAGTTCATATATGCTTTAAATATTAACATTTGGGGCTCGAGCAGCACGTTTCTCTGAGCTGTGTGAATAATTTATGCCTTGTCCACCTTGCATGCATAGGATAAATTTGACAGGAACTGTATTTGAAGCTGCAATTGATGAAAAATTGGCTTTAAACGTTTAAACGCTGACTTTTACGATCATGACTTATAGCGTTCTTCAGTTACACCATTCTATTTCTAGGCTTGATATACGTTTGTCAAAGGCACAGAACGAAAATAGACAACTAAAGTAATAAATAATAAACCCTCCACCGGTAGTCACATAAACAAGCATTTGTTTTTCACAGTTTGCATATTTTATATATAAACTTTAGGTTTATCATTCTTCTGCCTGTTTCTTTGTCGATTTGGTGGTCATGTGTTGAGCAGGTCTTTGTCGAAAGTGCAACACTTGCATCCTCTCAAGTGCATTACACTCCCTTGTTACGGGTTTTGTTCCGAGACTACAGTTTAAGTTCCGTAAAATAAATCATTTTTGATTGTTATCGTGAATCATAGCTAGGGTCCTTTTGTACGTTTTGTCAATTAACAAATAGAATATATTGCTTGCTCCTGTTTAATCACTGGGATTAAATTTAAATTGTGTTATCACAGTTTACACACACGACAACCCAGTTGAATTACGACGACTTGTCAGGTTGGCCGTATGGCAACAGTTCACAACATTCGCCGAAGACACTGTCAGAATTCCTTCAGGGTAATTGGCTCAACGTGATGCAATCAATGCTGTGACGAGAGAGCAATTCAACCGATAATGAAATTTGCATGTCCCCTTCTTTTAGAATACCTTTTCTGAACACTTTTGCCGCACGCTGGCAACTCCTGCAGCACCTGCCAAAACACCAATCAAAATGATTAATTCCATAAAAGCGTACGCCAATCATTTACTCGCGCCGACAAATTACCGCCAATTAAAAAACCGTTCGCATCCTACGCGGTTCGCTTCTGTGTTTCCGAAATGAAAGTACATGCCTATGCAAATTCGGCACACATCAAAAGTGCAACACTTTCAGCACATCGTTAGCTGTTCTGTTCTGTTCTGATCGGTTCGTACCGCCGTAAAGGACAACCCCGGGAGCAGCAAGGGTCTTTTGCCGGCAGCCATTAGTAACTTTTATTTCTCTCGCTCCCCAGAGAGGGATTTTTCGGGGGGCTTGATGAATCGTACAGAATTTTTCATCGTTCAATGCAGTGACTTTTCGGCGGTCCAATTAGACCCGCGGCCACCGCCACGGTCTGGCTGGTCGGTTCCGTTTGCAAAGCCAGTGAAGGTGCGACCGGTAGGTGTTGCAATACACAGCCAGTTTGATGTTTCCGAACAGTTCAGAAGTGGCATTCACTGCGGTGTTGCTACGGACTATGATGCTGAGGAGAGAGTAAATAAATCGAATCAATTAATTTTTGCTTGCACGTCTGTGAGAGGGATAATTTTAAATTGATGTAGGATAAAAAAATGTTAGCTGCAGGAAAATTTCATCTTCTAAAGGTAGAAATTGTTAGATTATATAGTAGTAAAGTTATCAAAACTAACGACAAGAGTAGCATATAAGTGCTTTCCATTAAATTTGCATCATTTGTTTTCAATCCAATCAGTAGAACAACCTAGAAAATATAAAATAATTAAAACAGGCAACCTGCTGTCTAGCGTTCTTATTGAATTTATTTTACTGCTAAACAGTTTCTCCTTGCAACTCAGCAGTTCATTTCACAAACCAGTCCACCGGTTTTGCGCTATCAACTCGGTTGTCTCTTATCCGCAAGGCATTTTGTTGGGAAACAACAAACTTGTTGGCTTGTTGATAACAAAACACCTCGTTCGACCGCCCGTCAAAACACCTGCCCGGCAACCAGTGCGGCGTAGAGAAGCAAAAGCGATCGTTCAATATCAGCGGCACTCCCGACCAGTGCCCGGAGCCGTTTTTTGCGATTTATATTGTATATCGTCCAGTTTAACGGCTCCGAACAAGATAAACTTCGCCTAACGAGCCAACCACCTATGGGCTCGGTTCGACGATAGTCGTCAGCGTGGAGTTGCTGCAATGGAGCAGATAACCTAACCGGAGGAAGAATTTATAGCAAAAATAATGTTTCTCTAACGTTTCAATTACCACCGTAACAGCAGCAGCAGCAGCAGCAGCAGCAGCAACTGCAGCCGCCGCAGCACATGTCGGTAAGAGATACTTTATCTCCTCGCGCATATTAAGTTCCTTTGCTCAAAAGTCCAGCGGATTTTTTTATTTGTGCCAACCACCATGCTAACCAGCACTGAGATTCACATAGTTAGTTGGATGGAAGACGGGCAGCTAATTATGAAGGAAACCTGGCTAATATTTTGCAACCTCATTCGCTCTGCGCGAAAAAAACTAGCCTTGGCCAAGGCGACCGGGAGGCATAAGAAGGATTATTGATAATTTTCCTAGGTTTCGCGAGTTTGACAATAAATCATCCGACAGCAGTATCATGCAACTCCCCTTGAGGTAGGTCTCGGAAGCATCGGATGCTTATTGCCTGTCTAAATTTGTTTCTAAACACAGACTATGGATCGAAAGAAGGAAGCCTACATTGCCCGTTAGTTGCCCATGCATCCGACGAGAAGCGGATACTCGCGGGATAAATAGTGACTAATTTATGAACTGTAAAAATATTTGCACTGCTTTCTGGAATGCTTCGCTGCCAAGCAGGTTTTGTCGATGATGAGATTTAAGATGAGATTGGCCCTTTTTGACCTTCGAATGATCTGTGAGTAATAGGCTTACAAGCTTTCCATATCAGGAGGAAGGACTATTTTGATGGGTTTTAGTGTGTGTTACAATGTTACTTGAGCCTAGCGACGTATGTCAGTCGATAAGAAAAGTTCTTGAACCGATTTACAATGTTTAAATTGCTTATCCCACAGACTCGTTAGAAAGAGCTTGCATCCAAGGCCCTTTTTGTAACATGAAACGGTAGCAGTGAACCTTTTAACGGACTTGATTTGTTTGCACCTGGATTGCGTGATTTCATTCACTGGAATTTTTAATAAGTGGTGCTACTTAACCACCTTCTGAATGTAGCAACCGAGCAGAGCTGCCAGTTATTGGTGCTGTTTCGTTATGCGCGGCCCGTCGAAGCTGTCAAGTTAGAAATCCTTGATGCCCTCGGGCGGGACCACGCACGTCCGGTCAGCATGGTTGCATCACGGAGTGCCGCCAGTGGAAGGCAGAGCCAGGAAGGAGACTCACTTCGAAGGGCAGTTAAATGTACTTTTCTTGTAATATGGTAAACGCTGCCGGTTATTCTTTCGCTCGGACTCCGTCCTGTGCATTGATGGGAATAATTAAAAGGTTAAAATTGATTTCAACTTTGCTTTAGGGCTGCCAAGGATCAGCCGTCTTCAGCCACACGCTCAGTCTCATGAATAATGCAATTAACGATTACGATGGCAAAACGTTTTAGCACGAATCTTCCCACAGATTTCTGCCTGTCGGGATCTGATTTTGTACGATTAACATTTTGAATTTTCTCAACTATTGCCGTGCTGCCGATCGGAGGAATGCACCTGAATAGCTATCCCTGCGGGATTGCCTTCGGGAATCGGCCGGTTAACATCCGCCGCGAGCCGTAGAGATTATTAACCTCAGGGGCGCAGGAAAACATTATGAGACTTGAAGCTAAAAATGGAGTTTTCAAGCATAGAATATTCATTCCACCTGAAATAAATTATTTTCGAACGGGAGGAAACATCTGATGCGAAGAATGATTAATTGGATGAACAAGGAAAATTTCGATCTAGGTCAAAAATATATTCGGTTGTGCAATGGTAAATGGGGCTCGCACCCTCGCTTTTTCGATTGATATCCGAATATTTTTCTCACTAAACTACTGCCGCCCGTTTTATTTTCAAGCAACAAATGTGCGTTTTATTGTAACATTATTGCGGTTTTCAAGACCAATTTTGGTCATAAATGCCATCATAAGAATTTAATAAAACCCAAATTGTTACTTGGGTTAGGTAATCTAATAATACCAGTAGTTGGCGTAAAGCGTAGAGCAAATATATACCAATATTTATTCACATATGACATATAATTAAAAAATTTTGTAGTTCATTCTATTAGCTCATACTTACTACAGAGTTTAAACTATAAATAACTAAGACTATAATACACCAAATAATTCTTAATCCTTTAAATACCACGTATCGTGTCATTCTCAATTTTTACCAATACAAAAATTTGATAATAATGTTCTTTTTAAGGTAATTTAATAAAAAGTGATTTAGTAACATATAAAATATAACTTTGCGTTTCTCCCTCGGACAGAAAACGTGAAAAGGTGCATCGCTGAGAATTCTATTTTACTTACTTGCTATTTACTTATTGATCCACGACTGTCGGTCCGGCAGAACAAAGGAATGAGACCACAGATCTCCACAGATGCCGACGGATACCCATCATGGCTTTCACCTGTTGCCAGGACAGGTTCCATTCGGGAGTTTCTTCGTTATCCTTGCAGATTCCAGTTGAGTGCATCTCTGCAGGGGTGACATTGCGATTCTCGTTTCGAGTGATTTTGGTTCGTTTCGACCACGGTAAACGAATGGGCGAAACGAACCAAAATCACTCGAAACGAGAATCGCAATGCCACCCCAGATTTCGTTCGTTCCTTTCCCCACAGTATCGCGGCATTCATCGCGGCATTCATCGCGGCTGGTTATTAGAGGACAGGACAATTATGAGTCTAATGCAACTATCCTACTGACACTAGCAGCTCTAAACCGCCCAATCGAGATTCGAACATACGACGACTAGCTTGTTAGACTAGTACCTTGAAGCTAACTGGGCGGTGTCCACCCCCACCTACGTTCTCGAATTTCTGTTGCTATCGGCTGTTGATAACATAGATGACGGAGTTCTTCGTTGGATATCCAGTTGTCAGGTAACCAGGCATGAATGATATATCGCAGGCAGTTATGCAGTTTATGCATTGTCTCCGCTGAGGCGCAACACGTATCGCTGGCGAATAGCTTCAACAATATCGATGAAAACTATCTCATCCATATCCATCCCATCTACTTCTTCGATGCTGGCTTTCGCCTCTCTTCGCTCAGGGCCGGCGCTAGCCAATTTGTCGCTCCACGCAAATTCTCAAAATGGTGCCCCCGGAACGAACGAAAAACAGCCGGCGGTGCTGTGTGCAGACTTTTTACTACCTACACACTCGCAAACGCACAGTCTCGTAGTGTCTTTCTGCATAATTACTCACGAGGCAAACAACTCGTGAGCAGCCAGCTGCCGTGAAGGCTTGCGGCACACTGGGATACAGATTTTACATTACTTTTTGTTTTCTTCTTCATCTTACGCCCTCGATTCTACACGCGGGTGGGAGTGCGAGTCCTCGCGAGTGATCTGTATCAGTTGTTCAGGCTGCGAGAGCGACGACCGTGGCTGTTAGCTAAATACACACTCGCAAAAGTCGTTGCAGTGCATGAATAAACAGCGGGAGTCCGAAAGGAATGCTTATGTCGGCGTGTTCATTAGAACGAGTACGCGTGTGTGAGAAAATTATCCCACACAAGTACGGGCTTCGCAACACTGGTCACATTCAACCGCCATTTCTTTTGAATAATTCTTGGTTTGTTGAAACCCATTATTAGAACGATAAACCTTCAAAAACAAATAAGTTCGGTTCATATTTCCTGTTACTTCAGAAACTACTTCATCGAAGATGAATATGCTGATTGCGGATTCTGAAGAGATTCGAAAATCTCTCCCGAAAAATGTCTAAATAATTTAATACCTTCAATGCTGCTCTCCCACCTCGTTTATCTGAGTGTTGATTGTTGTGTTTTGTTGCGAATAGATTTTCATCAGGAGGAGGTGGAGCGCAAATGGAAAGTGAAGAATGGCGTAGACGTATAAAGCATGCACTGCAGGCACTATTTGGAATGATACTCAAAGTACACTTGTTTAAAGTTAGGAGAGTACGATGGGTCGGTCGATCACGTCGCAAGAATCCCGGATGACCGTGTAGTGAATCTGTTCTCTTCTAGACTTCCATCGGCTTTAAGAGCCCCATACACGTACGAATATGTTGGGTTGGTAACGAATAAAATGTTGGCGGGCCATTCCGGTCGAGCGACAAGCCCAACATCTTCTTTTGCTTGCTTGGTTCGTGGCGCTCATACACAGGCGAGAGTGTTGACCGAACATGAATTCACCAACATTTTCGGTCAACATGTTCGAACGTGTATGAGGACCTTTAGGAATAGAAAGACCCAACTTACTAGATGGCTCGACCAGGTTGAAGCTGATTTGCTTGTGTCGAAATGCTCAACGAATTGGCGGCAAATAGCCCAGAACTGGGGCTGTTTAACCGGTAGTACCGGTAGTACCGACACCGGTAATACCGTCCAATTTTTGGATACCGGATACCGAAATACCGGTTCTGAAAAGTCAAAAAACCGGTATTTCCGGTATTTTCTAATATCCTAGTTTTTTTAAGTTCATCATTCAAAGAAGCACTAGAATTTCGTCAATGGTCGTGATGAAAGCGTCCTTGATGCCGGTACATTGTTCTTCAACAGTTCCATTAGGTTTCAACTCTGAGGCTTGAGATTCAAGTTTTTCAACAAAAGACCTTTTCACCTCAGAACCTCCCGTTGTTGAACACGTACGATGCACAAGCGTATCTCAGCGATAACAAGGTGATCGGATGCAATATCAACGCTGCGCTATTGCAAATTATTTTTAAAGTCGCCCCCCCTTGGAAATTGGCTTGAAAAATCGGGGGGCAAAAAAATAATTTGTTAAATATTTTTTTATAAAATCAGTTGTCTGTGAGTTCTTCTATAGCCTGAAAAACTCGAGAAATGAGTGTAAATGAGCCCACCCCCCTAGTTCCGCCAATGATTCTAAATCAAAACACTTCCGCAATTGGAAACAGCTTAAAAATGCTTGACGCTGCTTCGTTGGTATATCATGTGACGACAAACTCTTCATAGCTGTAGACAATATCAGAAAAATCTACTATTTTTGCTTTAAATCACCGTTTTTTAAATCATCGGGAGTATTAAAGCTGACCTATCATTTTAAAAGTTAAGTAAAGTAAGCAAATAGTTCGTAGAATCAAACAATTTTGGTGGGACACAGCTAACGATCGACGGCCATTATTACGGCGGCAGCCGCTTCCAAGTGTCTTTCTGCGATAGTAATAAAATAATTCCCTGCTCTATCGAACGGAGTAAGCACTGCAGCAAGGCGATAACCTCATATGCAATAATTTCAGTGATTCAATAAAAGCGCCATCAATCCGCTCTCATTAGCATATTTGGAATGAAAAACGACACTGACAGGGACGCACGACGGTGATGGTTTGGGGCCAAATGGACACCATTCTGAAACAGTTGTGTGGCGCTTTGCTGAGGGGGAATTGCGAGTAAGTAAATTGTACGCATTGGAAAAACAGAAGATTGTGAATGAAAAAAAAACGCAACCTAGCGTCACACTTTGCTTTTGCTGCAATGGAACGCAATAAATTGCTTCTCATGGTCATGAGGGCCGCAGTCGAGAGTGGCGAAAAATGTCACTTATCGTGACTGTATGCTAATGAGACTGGGCTGTGATAAAATTCGATTTATTTTTATACATTCCCTGCTCTGGTGACTGCCTGGTGTAACGCGTTTGACAGCTGAAAAATGTCCCATGAGTAATGCGAAATATTCGACACATTGCGTCGGGTGGTTATTTGTGACGAATATCGAAAAGATATTTTCAATTCACGCCGGTAGGCGGAAGGTTTCAATTCCAAATCCCGATCGATCCGATCAAACTGTTGTAGGTACTTACTAACCGGCGTGTCGGTGTTTGTGTGTGGTCGCACGTCCGATGCACTTCCCGGTTTCGGCAAAAGCCGAAACGAGAGACTAAATTTATGTTGAAATATTTGTGGTTGTGTACGATTATAGTCGAGACCAACCTCTCCGGTACTGCTTGTGATGATAATATTCATTTAATTGGATTTAACGAGCTTTTAATTCTTATTTATGCGAACATTTTGTGTGTTCGTTGCTCGAAAGCCATTGTCACGAGCTGAGTCACGTATTTGAAAATGAGAGTTATAACACATGTGGCATCAAAACAAAATGGTAGGTGGTATGATTTGGCACGGCCGGCCAAATTTTCACATTGTTTCAGTCAGGAAACATCGGATGGCAGGCCGATCAATGTTTTCCAGTTGACTGCAACGATAAATAACAATATTATCCGAACCATCGTATAGACTGAGGAAATGACATTCTGAGTGCATTTCCCTTGTCAGTCAGAAGGAAAAAAAACTCGAAGAACTGGAGAAAGTGATCATCGCCATCATCATCATTATCATCATCACCAACATTTCACATCCGCTAGACGCGGCATTCCCAGCTGGATGCATACACGTGACGAGCCACTCCACGGGTGGCACGGTTAGGTGGAGCAACATTTACGCATATAAACGATGCTATTCGTGATTGGGATTTTAAATGTGTCGTTATCGTTGTCGCCATTACCGAGAGTCGTTTTGGAAAATGAGTGTTGAATTAATGTTGATTTTGGTGCCGGAAAAAATTAGCCATTAGGTTCTCCTTAATTCGTTACACGTTGCCGCATTAGCACGCAACCTGATAATGAATTCAAATTAAGAAACAGGATGACATCATAAAGATAGCTTTCGGCTTAAAACGATAATGGCATAATCACGTCCGAATCGAATTGACAATCAATTACTCACACATATAATTTGTAGCAACAGCGTGGCTGCTTTATACTGATATTGTGAGGAAATAATAAGTCTAAACGTTACAACATTTATAAAATGACTTTATTTTAAATCAGCAACAAATACCTGCTTGAGGTTGTAAGCCCTGTTCCCAACCATTCAGAGTGACACAAGCTTTTCCAAACTTCCAACGAGATTTGACATTGATTTGCTACCCTAATTGAAATTCTAGCATCTTACCCTCTCACCGGTTGCCATTCGCGTTTGTTGAAATTCACCCCCGATTCACCTTCCATCCACAGTAGTTTCTGTGTTCAAACAAATCCAATTAATATCAATCCACCCATCCTGGAGACGGTGCCGGTGACTGACTCCCGACAGGGTTGGGTCTGTGGCAAGCGATAATCAAAGTAGTTTCAACTTTATTGGAAGGTAATCACTTAGTCATGCTACTCGTCCGTCACTGTTTGCTCCCCCGCAGCGTCTCGGTGCAAAGCGCCCGAGAGGTGTTTCACAAGGGAGGGCCCCAATGGGAGTGAATGAAACTCGTTAGGAGCAAACTAAAGTGATCTATCGCCATTCAACCGTCAGCAGCAGACAACAATCAATGTCAAAATTTTCGAAGCGATTAACTAAACGCGTACACCCATATGTGTCCGGTTGGGGTCGATTTGCCGGATCCGATGATGGGGAAACTTTCCAGCGATAGATAGATTGGCCTGACCGTTTAGACGGCCAGATCGATCTGATCAAAGAGTATGCATAGTTGCTTGTGCCACCCACATGGTTTCCAGCAAGGTGTGGCCGATGGATCGTCACCGATACTGGCTTGGCGGTTAGCCACCGGTTGGTAGCGGTCGCGTTTGAGAAGCAGAGGTGCTAGCGAACCCCAGGAAGAAACAACTCAATTTCTTTGCGAATTTGCCGATTATTCCATGCCAGATGTATATGAATATTTCCACTATTTCGTTTTCTTCTAAACTATGTTTTCAATATTAATTTTATTATCTTATTTACTGATTCTTCGAATATGTCTTGTATGCGGTATCGAAAATGTTCTTATCCGACAACGACGGAATCGTAGTCGTCATATAAGATTTGCCATATAATAATAACATAAATGAACTGGTACCAAAACATTATAAACACTTATATTAATATTAACACTAACAATTAACACTATTTCTACATTCTTCATTAATTTCTACAAATTTTTAAGGCTATGTTCCCTGCTAAGTATAATAATATTTTCATTTCCATGCGTCAATAAAATTCACCCCTCTGTTTCTCTGTCTGTGTGTCCTGTCAGTGTGTCTGTCTGACCCATCTGTCTGTCAGTCCCGTCTGTCTATCTGTCCCGTCTATCTGTCTGCCTCTTAGTCCCGTCTGTCCTGTCTGTCTGTCTGTCTGTCTGTCTGTCTGTCTGTCTGTCTGTCTGTCTGTCTGTCTGTCTGTCTGTCTGTCTGTCTGTCTGTCTGTCTGTCTGTCTGTCTGTCTGTCTGTCTGTCTGTCTGTCTGTCTGTCTGTCTGTCTGTCTGTCTGTCTGTCTGTCTGTCTGTCTGTCTGTCTGTCTGTCTGTCTGTCTGTCTGTCTGTCTGTCTGTCTGTCTGTCTGTCTGTCTGTCTGTCTGTCTGTCTGTCTGTCTGTCTGTCTGTCTGTCTGTCTGTCTGTCTGTCTGTCTGTCTGTCTGTCTGTCTGTCTGTCTGTCTGTCTGTCTGTCTGTCTGTCTGTCTGTCTGTCTGTCTGTCTGTCTGTCTGTCTGTCTGTCTGTCTGTCTGTCTGTCTGTCTGTCTGTCTGTCTGTCTGTCTGTCTGTCTGTCTGTCTGTCTGTCTGTCTGTCTGTCTGTCTGTCTGTCTGTCTGTCTGTCTGTCTGTCTGTCTGTCTGTCTGTCTGTCTGTCTGTCTGTCTGTCTGTCTGTCTGTCTGTCTGTCTGTCTGTCTGTCTGTCTGTCTGTCTGTCTGTCTGTCTGTCTGTCTGTCTGTCTGTCTGTCTGTCTGTCTGTCTGTCTGTCTGTCTGTCTGTCTGTCTGTCTGTCTGTCTGTCTGTCTGTCTGTCTGTCTGTCTGTCTGTCTGTCTGTCTGTCTGTCTGTCTGTCTGTCTGTCTGTCTGTCTGTCTGTCTGTCTGTCTGTCTGTCTGTCTGTCTGTCTGTCTGTCTGTCTGTCTGTCTGTCTGTCTGTCTGTCTGTCTGTCTGTCTGTCTGTCTGTCTGTCTGTCTGTCTGTCTGTCTGTCTGTCTGTCTGTCTGTCTGTCTGTCTGTCTGTCTGTCTGTCTGTCTGTCTGTCTGTCTGTCTGTCTGTCTGTCTGTCTGTCTGTCTGTCTGTCTGTCTGTCTGTCTGTCTGTCTGTCTGTCTGTCTGTCTGTCTGTCTGTCTGTTTGTTTGTTTGTCCCGCCTGTCTGTCAGTCCCACCTGTCAGTCTGTCCCGTCTGTCTGCCTATCTTTCCCGTCTGACTGTTTGTCCCCTCGGTCTGTCTGTCTGTTTGTCTGTCTGTCCCGTCTGCCTATCTATCCCGTCTGTCTGTCTATCCCGTCTATTTGTCTGTCCTGCCTATCTGTCGGTTCCGTCTGTCAGTCTATTCCGTCTGTCTGTCTGTCTCGTCTGCCTATCTATCCCGTCTGTCTGTCTGTCTGCCCCGCCGATCTGTTTGTCTGTCTGCCTGTCTGTCTGTCTGTCTGTCTGTTTGTCTCTCTGTCTGTCTGTTTGTCTGTCTGTCCGTTTATCTGTCTGTCTGTCTGTCTGCCTGTCTCTCTGTTAAAATTAATAATAATCTTCGTTTTTGGCACAATTTGAAAGTGAGAATATTTGCATTTTTTATACAACGAATATTTGCATTGTTTATACAATGCAAATATTCTCACTTTTAAATTGTGCCAAAAATGAAGATTATTATTAATTTTAACAGACATACCGCCAGACGGGACGGACAGACGATAAGACATATAAGAAATACAGTTTAATGCTACTGACTCGGCTTATAGCGTGTCTTACAAACCTAATTTTATAAAACATATTGACGCCCTATAAATAAGACATACCAAGAGATATGTATCCTCAATATCGTACGCTATTACCACCGTTCGAACTCGAAATTCCCGAGCTTTCAATACAGGAACAATATTATCTCTCCTACCATCCATCAGGAAGCGGCAGCTAAGATTAACCAGCAAACGTCGCTTACGCTGCTGCCATGCACGAAATGAATTGAGTTTGATAGATTTGACGTGATTACATTATCTCTAATTGATGCCACACGTCTATCAAAGTTTGATTTTTTTCTCTTTCCCCGAAATAACTCGCGACCAGCGACTGTCGGAGTCGGATCAGCTTCGGAACCCATTAGAGATTGGAGATGTTCCTTTGAAGCTTGAAAAGCAGCTTCCATATGGGCAGAGTTGAAGAATTTTTTTTTGAACGAATAAAAGATGAATGATGTGTGGCCTACTTCGCACAGAAGGCCATGTTTGATCAGTAGCTGATAGTCGATTGGTTTCCATTGGTGCTTTTCTGGACCCTTTTAATCGGTGTGGAAATCGAATCTTACGACGTGATCAATTTGAAAGTAATTTCCGGTGAGCCGGAGTGATTTCGCCAGGGAATGTCTGGCAATTGGAATCGCATCTATAACGTTAATGCTCATAGGGAGATTATTGCAGCGATAATCAATAGACGCTTTTCCTCAATCTGAAAGTATCCCACTATGCAACAAATTGATTGCGCCATTAATCATGCTGCAGCTTGTTTAGCTTCCATCTGTAAATTAGCCTTATTAGAGTTGCAAGCGTCAGTAGCAATATTGTTAGTAAACAGCCAAGTGTCTAATTTAACATCTATTTTAACAAACCTCTATCGCTCTCATCAATAGTTCAAGACCAGTCAGTGTAAATGGGCCCTTGCTGGCCGCTGTGGGCTCGAGCCCGAAAATTCATTACAATCCAAATTACCCTAATAAAGGCTAAAACTGGTTCCAGCGGGTACGCATTATCTCGTTTCAGTGGAAGATCATCGAGATGATCTAAACGTGCGCACGTAACCGAGGGCTACTGGAATGGGATAGCTTTCCAGCAGATGCTGCACTGAATCTGTCTTCGGAACCTGTTGACGGACGGAGCACGCCGATAGCATCGGCAACTCAGTCACTCTGTCAATTTGACCCGCCATGCCACCGCCGATATACCGGTTGTGTGCCAGTGCGAAGACAGCTGAACCGAAATTGGATGACGGAGATCAGAATCAGTGCGAACTGCTAGGTAGAAAGGCAGGAGGGCAGTGGAGATGGAGACAGAAATAGAGTTGCTGCCCGGTGGTTGTCATCGAAGCGTACCCGTCGTCCAGGGCGACACAATCGGGAATCGGCTAAATTAGGAAGTCACCCATAAACGGGCGAAGGAGGTTGGAGGGGGTTGTCAATGGTAAAGCAGGTTGGTGAAGTTGATAAATCTTTTGAAATCTGTATCAATTTTTCACTCTTCTTCTATCTGTCTGCATCTAGGAGAGGTTTCATTTATGAATTGGATTAAATATAAACGGCCCATGGCACTGCATTATACACTGGTCAACAACAATTTTCCAAATTGATTCAAACTTTAAGGTTTCTGAGGGAGAAATTTTTGGAAGACCTATGCTGTAGTGTGATAAGTAAGCATGCGCCTCCTTTTCTTTTAGATTCAATGGAGACTAGTTTGGTAATCAATATATTGACCCTTGTACAGTATGACACAGTTGTTAACATTAAAATAGCAATCGTGGAAAAATTTCCATTTTAATTGTTTAAACACATATTTAGTTTAGCATTTAGTTTTATTTAATATCTATTTCTGCAGCATAAAATTGGATTTGTGATCATTAATGCTTTGAAGTTGTACTTGTGCTTGTACGAGAGCCTTTTACGTCACATTCAGTCAGTCCACAATTTTGGGTCATTTTAGCTTTACCTACTGATTTCCGTTTAAACATCACCTGATGAGTGATCCAATTATTAGTGCCTTTTTAGTAAAATTTTATCAATGCTGCTTAAAGGGTCGTTAATAAAAATAATAATAATAATTTATCAATCAATTAGTATAAAATTCACGCATTAATTGGCCGATAAAACTAAAATGACCCATAATTGTGGACTGACTGTATGGTTTCAATTTCTTACATGCTTAGATGAACTGTTTATTTAGTGGCTGCATCGCACATTACAAACTTACATGTGACCCAAATTTTCCTCCGCTGTCACCGTTTGACCAATAGCAAGCGTTCCATTTAAACCACACTCCATTGCATCCGTTGGCACCACTGAACAATCTCAATAATTCATTGCAACTAAAGATACATTGAATAAATTATATGTCACACACTCGCGGCATGCCCTTTCCGAGCCTTGTGAGCTGTTGCTGGAAGAATTGCGGAGGTGGAAGTTCGAGAAAGATAGATTAGCTCATCGTTTCCCAGAAGCACTTTTCGGGCACGATTTAACAGATATGACGTGACCCCATTCAGATTGCTCTCCAGACAGTAATTTCCAGGCGAAATTTCTCATTTTGGTGGCTGCGGACGACGGCTACGACGACGACGGCGGCGGCTCTCACATGCTATTCATCGGGCAGGTCTTCGATCAATCAAATGTCTACTGCCAGGGGAAGATATCTTTGCAGACTGCTTCCAACGGAGTTTGAGTGTAACGAAATAATTTCCTCCCGTTTGCCTTATTTGCATTCCGTTATCGTCTCTGCACTAGGACTCAGTTAGATTTAACGTTTCTCGGAATTGCATGTGTATTAAAAAAACAAACCGGACATCTCCACGTTGAATATATTTTTCGAGTAAACTTTGCTTCATTATTATAAAAAAATGCAGATTTTCGTGATTTCCTTGTAAAAAGAAAATAGAACGATAACAACGAATCAACTTTATTATTAATAAGTCATTAATAGTCGCAATAATTGTCAAAGGCTACATAACGGTTACGATAGAATCTGCAGATGGAGAACATTTTTTTCATATTGAGGAGATTTTGAAAACACTTTTATTGTTCTTAGTTTTCTGAAGGAATAGTACGCACAAAAGTTTTATTTCATTGATCCAAAAAATCCTCAATATATTGAAAATGAAATTAATGTTATTTGAATTTTGATGGACGATTAGAATGAACGCTGTTCTCGGTGAACACGTATTACCCATAATGGTCACGAATAAGCAAAGCATAGCCTAGGCGTCGTTTCACCGTTTTCAAATTTGACCTTATGGTTTTGTTTGACAGACTTTGAAGCAATCTGTTAGAGTTTAGGACAATTGCAGTGTTCCAGTGATATGATCCTATTGATTTTAACAGCCTCTCCTAGCTGAAACTCGAACATATGACGATTGGCTTGTAAGACCAGCGTCATACCTCGAGGATATTTGAGAACCATAAAACCCCTGGTCCATAGTAGACACTAAGGATAAGAGTATCTAGCAACTTCCTTCCGTATCTCCGTGTGGTACCAACCGGAATACGAGCAACTTTAGCAGAGATCGGATAACCAACTCCGGTGGAGACTAAGGCCGTACTAAGTGCGCAGGTGTACTTCAGGTTAGGAGCGGCGCACAACAGCGTCTGCTCCGGAGCGAGTGGCTGAAATAATAAATGTGTTGTCTCGGCACTAAACCTAAGATGGCAACCCTGTTACGAGCTCATTAGCATGATCCTAGGAACTCAACCTGTCTAACCCTTCCCGTTACGCATGATCAAGAAAATTCGACTTGGATCATTCGGCATGAACATAGCCGACGAAATAAGGATATAGATTGAATGCTTGATACGACAGGGTGCTGCTTGATCTGTTAGAACCGTGAGAGTTCAGCATCATGGCAGTGCAGGAGATCAGTCGCGAATGCGAGAAGGTGTGGAAGATCCGTGGCGGCAAGTCCCACCGTTTTCTGGGTTAGTTTATAAGGGACATTTTTTGGAAGCGTTTTTTTTCAAGTATTTTTTAACCGAGCTTTGAAACCCCATAGCTAATAAGTAAATAGTCCACTAATATTATTTGTTTTGCATTCCAAATTATGAACAAATATGTTATGTTTTATATCATATTGAATTTAAGGCATCATTTTCACAAACAAACATGCTTGGTTTTTGGTACGATCTTGACCCGCCCCGCGGTACAGTGTCACCCCGGCTGGCGGTAGCACGGCATATGTGAAGAAGATGAAGTGAACATTTTTAAATCGAGCCTGTAATATTGGGAGTTAATAGATGATAACCTTTTTCGTCACGGCACTTTTTACACATCAGGAATCAATAATTTGATTTTATGGCATTTGCAAAGGGCGCTGAAAGAATATTTCACCGTTCATCGATTTTGGAACTTGTGGATGTAAACTAATAAAATTGTGAAAATGAGTAGATAATTTTCGTACAGCAGTAATGGATTTCAAAGCTTCTAATCAGATGTGGAAGTTTCAAGATTTTCATTGGTCGTATTTACTTCGGGTCTAAGCCCCCAACAAATTTCATGGTTTGGTTCTCATCAAACGTTCTTCGGCGTATCATGCCACTAAAATCGACGTCAATACTCAATTAATTAGGCGTTATCTTGCATTCTAAATTAATTGCTGCAAGTGTGTAAGCATGTTCCGCGGCCTGTTCCAGTTGTTCGGATTCCTCCGTTCGATTAGCACCCATATGGGAGCAATAGTCAGCGGAACCAGTCAGTTAGTATCACCACGGAGGGATCTTCTTCGTCGTCACTGCTGCCGTGCACACCGTGGTCACGCCAACCGACCGTATGGTTCCTTACACTATGAGAGACTATATAGCAAGGGTGCTAAACATGCCAGCGCCAGTGAGCGAGTCAATGAGTCTAGCCTGGAAAGGTGGGAGCTGTGCGGCTATCGCCATCTTCATCATCATCATCATTTACGCGCAGAGATATCAGCGCGT
This sequence comes from Sabethes cyaneus, assembly GCF_943734655.1. Taxonomy (NCBI): domain Eukaryota; kingdom Metazoa; phylum Arthropoda; class Insecta; order Diptera; family Culicidae; genus Sabethes; species Sabethes cyaneus. The sequence continues at coordinate 1,840,342 of NC_071354.1, read as the reverse complement.
CTCGAAATGGCCCACGTAAAGCCGCATTTACACGCATCTGCTGTTGCTGCTGCTGATTCCAGCACACATTGGCAGGTAGAATGGAAACAGACCGAACCGGACAAACACACAAAGCAATAACAATCGTATTAATTTAAGCGAATCTGAGATACAACCGCGCAGGGATCAACTGGTTGCTCGCATCGTCCGCCAGCAGCCAAGAATCGAGGAACGTGACCGAGACCGACTATGGTCTGTTGTGTTGTAGCTGGCGAAAAGTAAGTGATTTAGATAAGAAATGGCTGTACGGAACGATGTCGAATCTATTTGGAGTGGCAGTTCTAAATCATCGATAATTGTTTCGGTTTTTTGCCCGAAGCCGTTCGTCGTCGTCGTCGTCGTCGAGTTGAGCCATGTAATCGCCCGGATTTAATATTTTGTGTTTAATTAAAAAGCGCTGCTCGATAAGAGGACCATTTTACAAGAAATTAATAATCATCCATGAGCGATGTGATCACCATACGTAGGGATTGGGATTCGCGCAGGCCGTCACTAGGCAATTAATTATTTTTTTCGAATATATTACCGACTCAACGACGATGTAGGTGAGGTGAGTCGGACCGTCTGGAAATAGAACCCAGCCGGAGGCTGTGGGTCGTCCACGGTGCAACAACTTGCTCTGGAATGTAGTGATTTATTATCGGCTTGGGACAAGGGCGCACACGGTCTGGGGTGACACATATGTGAGAACGTTCACGAACGAGTGAAGTTATACTCAGTGTTTGCATTTTATGTTTATCTCCTTATTGACAACTAATTACTTAGCAACTAGAGAAGTACGTACAAGCCGTCCCAACTCATTTGTAGTCTGAAGTTTCGAATAAAAAGTAGATACTTGTCGATATGTATTGTATATACTGCATAGTCTCACTGGCTTTACTACTACGACGATATTATTTTTATGTGATTGTTCTTTGTTTCTACCGCCGAGAAGATAAATTGTTATCTACACGGTCAGAACGATAGAAACGAGCAGGGCGTTGCCGCCAGTCACTGCGGCAAGTTTCGTGATTAAATCTACCACCTGATGTTTTCTTCTATTTTATTTCAGTATATGACGATACGCAATCATGACATAAACTATTTTGGAAAAGGAGGAAATGTCTGATGCAAAGAATGACTATTTGGATTTCGATATAGACCAAAAATATATCGTATAAGAGTCATATGAAAAATTCTCTCAAATGCTTCTAAAATTCAATCAATCGTTTTTCTCCATAAGTGAACATGAACAGGTTCGTCTTTCAAGCCTGGAAATTAAATAAAAAGAAAACTTAAGCAATTTAATTTTACTATGTATATTTTATTCTTGACAAATACGTATTTCGCCTACGACTTGCTTTTTATTTAGTTTTCTTTTTATTTAACTTCCAGGTTTCGTATTCTACCTAAGACCTAAGACGCTCCAAAAACTTCAGTCGTCTTTCAAGCCAAATAATAATCACTTTACCAAGATGAATTGAATTGCTTCGAGTTGGTTTAATGGAGTTGATTTGAGATGGTCGACAAAGTGAAAGTATACAAGCAAAATGAAATAAATTTAATACATTGATGTTATGGACGAGGTAAACGAGGCGTTTACTCAGCCAAACGAAATAGTTATACAACAGGATTTTGAATTTGGCAACAAATGCCTGTCGCCTATGTTACCAAAATCGAAACTGTGCCAAAATCGAGACTCTTTTTTAAATGTAAATATGCTAAAAATTGACTAAATATTATTCATGTAGACGAGACTTGTCCGATGGATTAATAAACAATAACAATAACAATAACAATAATGAACGATTGCATTTCAAAAGTCCGCCAAGAGCTATCCGTCCGACGCAAGCAAGTTTTAGGTAACCGAAGGTAAGACGGGGTCCTAAGGCAATAAGAATTTTATTGTTCAAAACATTCTATAAACGCAAACTTTTTTTCATGAACACAGTGAGAGTACTATTTTTTCGACAGTTAAAGCATGTATGCGGAAACTGACTGACATTTAAGCGTGTTTTTGGAAGTGAAATATTTTGTGTTGCCTAAAACGGATAGTTTTGTTGCCAAAATCGAGGCATGCTTAAATCGAACCATGCCAAATTCGAAATTCCACTGTAGTAGATAAGCATAATACAAAGATTATGCGTATCCTAAGCTTTTAACTTCATTTTTGGCACTAACGTAAGAACTGACGACGTTCTTACAAAAGAACGATAAGTGTGGTGCCCTGTGTTAATAGTATGCTTATCCTCCATAACTATTTCGCTTTATGGATTATACACTGCCCTGGTGGTCTCTTGATAGTAAGTTTGCAGGTTAAATCCTCGAAATTTCTCATGGATGTACCGTAAGGTAACCATTTATCCTGCTATGGAATTATACGAGAATTAGATGCAGGGGCGGACTGGCCCACCGAGCAGCTGGGCATTTGCCTGGTGGCTCCTCAATGAAAAATTTTGTCGTCACAAAAAACAGTGAGAGACTTTTAAATCCTAAGTAACTTATATATCATTTACATTTGGGCCCCTAAGTTAATGATAAACTCATGCCATATAGCTTGAAAGCTACAAATAAAATTGCAATTTTTTGTTATTTTTTCTTTAATTATTCTAAGCGCAGGCCAAATGCCAAAAATTATGGATTGACACATGTTTATATACACGAGGTTTGGTTTATTTCAAAGTTCGATCCATGCACCTTCCAGCATTGGACAGAAGGTAGGAGTCACAATGACAACTTGCTAAGCGTAGCTACCAATAACCCCGCCCCGCTCACCTTTCCACTCTTTCCCTTACATTAAAAAAATTCTTCACTTTCCCCTACCGCCCCTTCATCAATTGTAGAACCACCGTTTCAAAAAATATTCAAAAAATATGAACATTGTACAATGCCAGCTAGAAAAATTTAGACTCTAATCCTAAAACGACTCATATGAACAGATTTAATGCCTGAGAATTCGAAAGTAAAAATTCTATTTCATTCGAAGTTATTCTATTGCTTATCTAAAAGTCCATGAATGTAGAGTTTCCACGCACTATCATTTTATTGCGTTCAAAGCTGCGTATAATACCATAAATCGTAAATAGCTTTGTAAAATCCCAGCTGAGAACGGTTCTTCTGGATAGCTGATCAAACCAATTAAGGCTACGTTGAATGGTACGCAGTGCGCTGTGCGGATTTCGTGTGAATTGTGGAATCCATTCGAACTCCGCAGGGGGCTTGGACGTCATAGTCTTTCATACTTGGTTGCTGTTCAACATTGCGCTACCGAGCATAAGAGGCACAATCAAATTAGCAAATCTAGTCAATTTGTCTGCTTTGCCGATGACATGGATATTGTTGAAAGAACATCTTGGCGGTGACTGAACAAACTGAAACGTGAAGTAGAAAAAATTGGCTTGAAGAATATACGTATAAACCAAAATACATGCTAACCGGCGGAACCGAGGCCAACCGATGCCTTTTCGGCAGTAGTGTATTGACTCTCAGTTGGCCTCGAGGTATGATGTCGGCCTAATAAGCCAGTCGTCGTATGTTCGAATCTCGGCTGGGAGAGGCTGTTAGAGTCAATAGGATCGTAGCAACTGGCCCTGCAATTGTCCTGTATTCTTAACAGTTGACTGCGAAGTCTGTCGTATAAAAACAGAAGGTCAAGTTTCGATAACGGAATGTGGCAACTAGGTTTTGCTTTGCTTTGTCTACCTTGAAGATTCGGAGGTGATTGCCAGCGAAAGTCATGCTTCACAAAACGGCCATTATAGCGGTTATTTTCTGGAACAACATGGTTAGATTAGGTGGAACGATATCTGGTACACGGTGTTCAAAGAATTGAAGCACGGTAGCTCACACGGATAGAAATTCAATCTCCAAAATGAGCAAAATGACTCACCTCCGGATTTTAGCTTATATTTTACACCATGAATAATAGTCATGATTTCACGAACTTCTTGCGGTACAACACAAGACAAGATCATGGTTTATTATTCATGATTTTAAGCTATAGCAGTTCAGTCATGATTTCACATCAATTAAAACTTTATTATTTCATGATTTTACTCATGATATCGGAATCAGATTTCTTCCCGTGCACTATAGAGCTGAATTTTGTTCTTTAGGCTATGTCTGAAAAGTACAGGGGGCTTTCGGCTCCTATTTTTCATTTTTTCGCTAGGCTGAATCATACGCTGCCTTGTAGTCTATTAATGGTAAGTTTGCTCATTGAATTCTCGAAATTTATCAAAGATCTTTCGCAACGTAAACATTAATTTCGCTATGGAATTTTGGAAAATTCTCGTATCGTGTCTTTAGCATTTTGAATCTCCTAATAGAAAAGCTACGAATTTGACCTATTGGCTGGTAGAGGTCTTGCTAGCCCGTCCAGTATATTGGGCTTTAAAAAAAAGAGTAAGGTATTTTAATTTATCTCGATATTTGTCTCGATGACAACACGTCGTGTGCCGATATGAATAAGTACCTAACTCATTTACCGGGATAGATGAAAAATTTTACGATATCTGTAGCATGTACTCGATTGAAATAATTGAATATCCGAGTTAGTCGGTGCTAAAAAACTTCGTGAACGTTTTAATAAACCACACCCAAACCGCGCGTAGCTTTCGGCAGATTACATTATCCATTAAGTTGAATCTTTATCAAGCTCCCCCCCCCATATACTAACAACAATTCCTTTCCCGAAATGCTTGTAAAGATGCAGAGAATTCCATGGTCTTTAGTAGCAACAAGTATTGGACTAACATTCCTTCCCATCCCACCAGGACCCGCATTTGGACGTGGCCGGCGTCGGTATTGATCAGCATGCAGGGGCCTAATAAGGTTGCACAATGAGGAATAGTGTGCTGTCCCAAGTATGCTTTTTTCAGCTATCATTTTACAATTTTCATCGGTCCTGGTCAAAAACGGAGAAGCAGCATACGGGCGGTATCGTATGCTTATGCTTATGCTTATGCTTATGCCAATACTAGGAGGCAGACAGTACTCCCTTGAAGCTAACAAAGTTTCTCAAAGCGACGATAATTATTTTTGTATGATTGCTCTTTGTTTCTGCCAACGAGAAAATAAGCTCGACTATGTGATGCGTGTATGAAATAATAGAATTGGGAGAAACAAAACTAGACATTAGACCATCTAATATAAGGGTGCGGCAGTAGTTTAGTCAGTAAAACATTCGGATACCAACCGAAAGAGGGTGGGTGTGAGCTCTTCTTGACAATGGAAGACCCAATATATTTTTAGCTAATGTACCGATATTTTTCAGTTCATCCAGTTTATTATTCTTTGCACCAGGTACTGTGTCACTTCCAAAACACAGTTTACGTCTAGACCTCGCGTACAGAGTCAGATACAAATAAAAACTGACAGCATCACCAGTAAAATAATAATATTTTTAATGCATTCTTTTTTCTAGTTTATTTCGGAACATATATAGAGGTAAAAGAAAACAAGAACATTTAGCAAAAACTGGCTCTTTCCAAAATGCTGTTTATACTTTTTTGAACTTTTTCACGGTCACTTCGCGTGGAATGACCCATATACTAAATTAACTTGTTATTACAATCTTATCTAGCATTAACACTACGTCTTAAAGTACACCCTAACGTCCGATCACGTGTGGATGAGCTCAGATGTCCACCTTCCCGTTGTGCCTCGCCAAGGATGGTGAAAAAATGGGACCTCCGCCACTAGCCGCAGTATAGTGGACGCTTTTGAATATTCTTTATGTTTTTGACACATTATCAGTTAAGAATTATCGCATTAAGTTTGCTTCTTTCATGTTTCCAGCATCCTCTTTGCGCTCTTTGCCATCAAAAACATCCTGCGATCAAGAAGCGACGGCAATGGGTTTAGTTTAGCTAGTTGCGGCGTCTGCATGCGATAGGCACAGAAAGAGAACGATATTGTTGCTGCTGTTGTCTGTGCTAGCAACGGGTGCTTCTGCATAGATGGCAAGGCACTTGCGTTCAATAGGATCCTGCAGCATAGGCGAAGGTTAACGATACCAATTGGCTCAACCGTGCTGCACGGTGACGGCTTCCAGGAGTAAACGTGAGTAACGTGTGTGGGTGGCTGGGAGCTCAATGAGCAAAGTAATCGAATAAAGATCAAATTAAGATAGCTCGTAAGAGATTTTAGTTTTCGATATGCAGCACAGTTCGTCTGATGGCTCTGCTCCCCCGTAGGCTCGAGATAAGTTGGCTATAATTCATACTCTGATACGATTATTTTCTCATTATATGTCGGATTTGTGTCTGGCAGGCTGGGAACAAAGAGCTTTTTATCCTGCTGACTGCCGATGGAAGTGGAGGGCGGTCGAGAACAGAAGCATAATCAGGAGCAACAGCAGCAGGTGTTATGCAGAAACGCTTGGAATTTAGTGTGTGGGTTATAATGGGCTTAGTTGGGGTCGGGTGGTGTGATAATCATTGGTGAAACACAATAGCAAATTCAACTAAAACTGTGGCACGCAGCTTCATTCCAGTTTGCATTTTAAATTAAATAAATTGAATCTATGGCATTGTTAAAATACAATTTATTATAGATTGCAACCATCAAATAGATAAATGCTCTCGTCTGCATGTTTGAAAAGAAACTAATCGTTCACTGGAGCAACAGGTGCATTCCGAACCGTAACAACCTTACAAATAGGCAGCAGGCATTCAATTCTACTTGAGTTCCCACTTTCATCCAAGTCGTACAATTCCAAATCATCCGTTTAATAGGCGTTGAGCGTAACAATGATGAAGCAATTTCACACATTAGTTACAGTTTCACCACAATCATAGTAAAAGGGCTACATCTCGTCGTGCTTTAACGGAAGAAAACAAAATAACGCATCAAAATTGACACAATTGAGTGTTGGTTTTCTCATTTCCGGTAACTCCAGGGGTTACGACGTGAAATAAAGCACCAGGTGCTGAAATGTAAAATCATGCAATTGTACAATTACAGCGGGAAGCCAGGAGCTAGGCAGTAGTCGGTGTGACGAAACCGTCGCATTCACAATCCGTCAACGGGTTTCGGCCTACAGACAGGAGAGGATGCACTCCGGAATTTTTCGTCTCCTGTGACAGGTGCCGATCGCATCAGGCCTTTGCTAATGGGAACAGCCCGGCCGCGTCGGCGGCTTTGTTGCAGGCGGTACCACCGAAATTTACGACCCGACTAATTTAGCCTAATAAGTTACACCTCATTATAGCGAAAGTATACGATGCTATAGTCGATTATCGTAAATAAAATCTGTGCAGATAAACAAATGGGCTTTCAGAATGGGGCGGACATGAACGGATGGACGGCCAGCTGTCGTCTTTTGTCTCTGCAGCAGGGCGAGTGTGCGTATGTAAATTGAAGCAAGGTATTTTCGGCAATTCAGCTGGGCGGTGGCTGGAAAGTTGCGAACAATAAACCGTAAGGTGGTGGGAATACCCATTAGAGACAATTTATTAGTTTCGGGAAAATAAATTAGATATTCATGAAAAATATGCCGATTCCAAACCTGTATTGTTTGACGCTATTATGACTATTTCATGGGAAAGAACATTTTTAGGGCTGAGTTAAAACTTTGCAAGTTGACCGTTTAGTAAACACAAAATTATAAAAACAGTTTTTGGTTCCTTTTGAGGTTAAGCTTTTGCAATTCATACAGTGCTTTTTATTAAAAATGAAATAATATGTCGGTAGTATATTTGACAGAAGCGGTTTGCATATTGTTTTGAGCCTTAAAAAATGAGAACGCTAAATTAAATACATACATTGAACCAAACTTGGTTTTGCAAATAGTACTTTTATGCTGCAAACCAATGACGATCCCTTCCAGTTCGGAATCCCTTCCAATAACTACGATCGCTTCCATTTTGCGTACCTATGCTTTGCCGTTGCTACTTCCGAACCGTAACGAAATATGGCGCTTGAAAGCGCTTAATTGCAGCCGTCCATTTTTACACCATCTCTTCCGCTGTTTCAACTCGCTCGATGGGTATTAAGTACTTCCTTTCCGCAAAGCTCACCATGAGCCATTTTTCCCCAGCACCACTCACTGCCGAGAGCAATTACTCGCAGTCGCTTTCTCGCATCATGGTAATTTAGGTTTTTTTTGCGCAACATGTCCAGTGTGCGAGCGCACCAAACCGTATCATTAACATAACAAACACCCTTCGCGAACATAAATATTTTTCGCTTCGCTTCCTACCGGTGCTTCATATGGCCGGAGAGTGTTTTTCAATGTTGCTTATATTCTGGAAAAACTCCATCTTGGATTCTCTGCATGATGAGTTGGGCTTTGGAGTAGGGACGAATTTTCTTTTTCATAGTCGTACTCGTGAATGAAACTTATTAATGCAATTGATATATTTTTTTAATAAATTGACTATGCTCTGTATGTTGTTATAATCAGTTTGTTTCAGCTCCAGCAGATTTTTGCAAAATATTAAAACTAATCAGAAAAACCGCTCTCGGGTACACTTTGATTAAAATCTTCCGCCTTCAGAGTCTGAGTTTGTATAATTGAAGACCAGTGTATGTTTATTGCGAACAAAAACGAGTTCGAGTTTTACTGTATGGCGGCGTGGATGGTTCGGAATACCCGAAAATTCGCAACACGCTTCGCTCCAGCTCCTCCCATTTTCCAACTGTGCGTGCGTTCGGTGATTCGTTTCGGAAAGAACGGGCGGGCAGTCATACAAAGGCAAAAGAAGAAACGCAATTTCGATCCTCCCCAGAGAACGCAACGGTGTGTAAACTTGCTCCCTCCCCCAGCACATTCCTTCAACTGGTCTGAATGCAATGCACTGCCAACCGTTCTGGCTGCCAGCTATGTTTGTATATACCGCATTACAAAGTCGCGTTTCGGTTTCTTATCTTCCATTAAAACAACGTGAATTTTTAATGACTTCGTCATAACATTACTCGTTAATATTTTATTTTAGCGTGATTTCCCTTTCACGGAAAGAAGTGCTTGATGCTGATTTTTTCTCCCACAGCTCCTCGCGGCTTTCAATTTTGAATCGTTTTCTTTTGCAAATCCATTCGGGGTAGCTTCCCTACAGAGCAACGTAAGTGCGAAAATCAACGCTACATTTACAACTGTACGAGATGGCACTGAAGGATGTTAGCCAGGAAACACAAATTTCTCATTTCAGCGTCTGCACAGTCGAATGCTCCAGCGTGGCGAAGGAAGCGATAACCACGGAAGTTACCCTGCCTTTGTCCCTGACTGACGACGGGATGATGTGAGGATGTCACTGTGTCAGATTATTTCATTTTGAGTTTCGGGGCGACCGCGGTGGGGTGATGGGCTCTGAATTACGTATAGTCATGCACCAACCACCGCCGCTGCTGTAGAGCATAGTGGCGTTGAGTTGAGTTAGTCAGTCGAGAGAAGATAGCACAGAGCTTTCCAGCTAGCGCCAGTTTCTTCGCGAGAAATCTCGCACTCTGCTGGAAGTCACGGCAAAGGTAAATGAAATATTCAACACGCGAAGATGGAGTGCTGCATAATGTAGAACAAATTGCGCTGATGATAGGTAAATTGCAGCACAATGAAGTGACTGGAAAGCAGAATGGAGTCTTCCACTGCCAGCTAAAGCATTGCAGAAAGATTTTCCAAATTGATTGGGGTACATCTACAGCGCAGTTGGGCACTCTGGAAGCCAAATTGTGATTTCGGAGAGCAGGTCATGTCCTAGCTTTGTGTGCGAACGTTGTTCCATGGTACAAGACTTGAACAAATGAGCAAAATATTCGTTATTTGTCATAAGACAATTTGTTGTTTGTTTAGCTTCAATGCTTCAGAATGCTTCGTTTAAGCTTTGCTGTGAGCAATGTGGTTTTAATGGAAATCAATTGTAGAATTACAAGATAATTCATGAATACTGGAATTTTGATTCCCTTCTGGTGGAATTGAATTTTATTTTCTCGTTCTAACTATGCACTTTTATTCCGAAACATAAACTTGTAAATCTATAAGAAGTCTATCGAAACTTTATTGAATTAAGAATGGTTTACATATCCACTATTGTACAATAAATAATAAAAAATAAATGATTAAGATTGAACAAAGGAAATAAATTTTATTAGATTTATTTTATGTTTCTAACTTGATTCATCGGAAATAATTGCATTCTTGCTGTTCCATTGACTTATAATAATCGATTCTAAAGAGATATAAAACGACATAAAAATTTCAATGCAGATGTTTCACAATGCGAAGATAATTATCAACAAAATATTGATTTGGTCCGTTGATTCTCTAGCGCACAAGTTATTGTATATTGAAAAAGGGCTGCTTATGTCTCATTACCTGTATTACTGATGGTAATAGCGTTTGTGTAATGTGTGCGTGTGTGAGTGCGTGCATGCGTGTGCGCATAGGTGTTGGTGAATGCATGCGCATGTATATGTTCTAGTACGGCTTATGCAGATATCTCTTATCTTGTAACACGCAGAATGTACGCAGAATGCAAACTTTTACAGTAGCCTATTTTTAACATTCATTTTACTTTCTCTCTGGGGCAACGCAAAAGTACCTAAAAATGTTGGCTCCTATTCCGTTGAAATTATGCCCTGGCAAAAATTAACGGAAGTAAGGTCGTGAGCAAATAGTTGGCCGTGGTGCCTCACACAATCCTCCAGTTGGTCTGGAGGTACGACACATGTCTATCAAGCCACTCGTCGGATCTTCGAATCTCAACTGGGAGAGGCTGTTAGAGTCAATAGGATCGTAGCACTGGCCTCAGAATTGTTCTGTACTTTTACAGTAGTCTAGAAGGTCTGTCCTAGAATATCAAGTTTCGTAACGGAACGTTGTTTTTTTACATTTTTTGTCGGACGATTAGGAACATTATTTTAATATAATGCGGTATTCTTCTTCTTCTTTTTTCTAGGTATGTGAGGCATACAGAACACTATTAGTGGAAGTGTTTTACATCATCAGTTCATACCTCTTCTCCCATCGCACTATTTGAAAAATTTATTTCCTAAGTGGGATTTTCAAACCATTCTTACAAAGTTCTTTATTTCAAATTGAACTGGAAATTTAACTTAAATACTAGTAGTTTACACTAGCAGTTTTGTTTGCAATTAGACATGAAACTGGAACTGAATAGACTTGGAATTGAACTTGAAATTGAATTTGCAATTAAAGTTCAAATTGGATTTGAAATTATGCTCGAAATTGAAATTGGACACAGACTGGATTTATTTGGACTTGACTTTAACTTGGAGATACATTTTAAATTAGATTTGAAATTGGAATTCAAGTTTTACTGGAAATGGGATTTAAAATCAAAGCTTAAATTTGACTTAAAATAGAAATCAAATTACAAATCAATTGCAAGAGCTTAAAATCGGTCATGCAATTTGAAATTGAACTTGATATTGAACATTAAATTAGAATTGAATTTGGACATAGTCCCAACACTAGACAACATTACAGTTTTACTAGAAATTAGGATTGACTTATTTCATGTCACTCTCTCACACGTTTTATCTCTTTTCTGCTCCTTTTCTCTTGTTTTCCAATCTCATTTTGCTACATTTAGTTCCGTTTTTTCTCTTTTGCTCTCACTTTTTTCTTTTTCCTTTTGTTTTTTTCCTTTTGTTTTTTTCCTTTTTTTTTATTATTATTTTGTTTCTATGAGACAGTGCTTTCTGTTTGATGGTTCCGTTTTCCTCGTTTCCTGTCCCATTGTTTTATTTTTAATACTGAATTTTCTCATTTTTTTGTAATTTCTTCTTCTGTTCCATTTTTCATTACCAATTTTCCAACTCTCGTTCTTCTCGTTTCTCATCTCCGTCTGTTCGGTTGTTCGTCTTTTAGATGCCCCGTCTTTTCTTACTTCCTGTCACGTTTATTTTGAGTTTTGATCCCCTTTTTTCCCTTTGCTATCCGGTTTTCCTTTTTCGTCGTTTTTCTTGTCTCGTTTTAAATCTTCTTATTTTCCGTTATTCCACCATTTATTTCACATTTTTTCTTTTCTGTCTCGTATTCCCTCTATATGTCTCGCTTTTAGCCCTGATTTTCCTTATGGTTTTCTCTTTTCTGTTCCATTTTTCGTTTTCAATTTTCCATTTTTCTCGTCTCGGACAAACAAACGGATAAACTTTATTGGCTTGTTTTCTATTTTTTTATTTGCGTCTATTCCGTTCTTGTCTATTCTTCTTGTCTTCCGTTTCCATTTTTTGTCTCCAGTCTTGTTTTACTGTTCTCGTTTCTCAATTTTCCTGCTCTCGTTTTTTGTTCTTTCTTGTTACCACTTTTTGGTTCCGTTTTTTCTCCTTTTCTATCCGCTTTGACCTCATTTGGTTTCTCGCTTTCCTTATTTTCTTTATCGTTATTTTTTCTTTTCATTTTCACCTTCCGTTCTCCCTCGTTTCCCATCCTTACTATGGCTTTTTCGCTTTTCTTTTCTACTCTATTACGTTTCGTTCACTCGCCCATTGTGTCACGATTTTTCGTTTGGTTTTTTTTCATGTCAGTCTCTCTTTCTCTCTTTCGCGCGCGTTTTTCATATTTTTTTTAACCCGTTTGATCAGTTTTTGTCGTGTTTTCCCCCGTGCTCTCTCCGATTTATTTTTTTCCAGCAGTAGCAAGAGATGGACAGTAATCCAATTGCGAAGATGCTAAGAAAATTATTTGCATTTTGATAAGAAATTGTTTGCTCGTGCAGCGTACTATTTGGTCAGAAAATAGTAATATCAGGAAAATCAGGGTTTTCGGCCTTAAGTCAGGAACAACAGAAAATGTTATTAAAAAAAAGTTTGTCACTAAAAGATTGGACATTGACAAATAAGTAAAAACTATTTCAAAAAATTTCCATGCGACAGAACATAATTTTCCGATTTTTCTTTGGAGTTTTCCGCCATCGAGTAATCTTAAATTGGGCTTAAAATTTAAAAGGAATATAAACAGAGCTAAAATTGGACTCGAAACTGGATTTGATATTGAGATTGAATTGAACTTGAAAGCATTTAAAAGTTGGTCTTGAAATTGTACTCGAAGTTGGAGTTAAAATCGGAGTTGAAATTAGACCTGCCAATTGACATAAAATTTGACTTCAAATTGAACTTAAAGCAGGAATTGAAAACGGTTATAAATTGGATTTAAATAGGACACCGCCTCTAGTTTCTGATAATAATGAACAAACGTTGGTGCTAGTGTTTCATCATGCACCATGCGTGAGAATATGCTTGAAACTATTAATGTTTCCCTGTTGAATACAACAGATGTCGTTACTTTGTAACGTATATTGTACATATGGGAAACAGCCCAATTTTGCGCAACAATCAATTTACTCAGCGCAGCAACAGTACTCTTTCTTGCATCTCAGTTTCTTTTGTGTTCATCATTAATCGCATTATAACGTTTTACACCTAAACCAATAAAAGTTAAACATACATTAACTTTGTTTTCATTTATCGCGTTCATGTTGCGAAATTTTCTTTCTTCGAATTGAAATTTAGCAAACATATTTAGCTCTGAGCTCCCGTACGGCATCAAAATCACTTTTCCTGGCTCACGGAAGAATGGTAGTAAGATGCTATGAAGTGGTATAGGAAAATTATGTTTTTTATCAAAATTAAGCATAACAGAGTAACTGTACCAGAAATAAAATGTGATTAGTGATTGTTTTTTAGGTAGGTAAACATAGATAAGTGAGAAATTTTGATTTTACTACCACTAGAAAAGCGCCATCTCTTGAAAAGCAACGGTTCGCGTGGTGTCCTATTGCACTGGAAATTGTATTCTGAATTGAACTTAAAACTAGACTGAAAATTGGACTTGAAATTAGAGATGAAATTGGGCATGAAATTAGAATTGAAGTTGGACTTTAAATTAAACTTAAATTAGGCTTGAAACTAAACGTGAAGTTTAATGTGTTACTAGACTTCAAATTGGACGATCGGAAACTGGAACTATTTTTACGTAATTAATTTACCTATCGCAACTATAGTGGCAGATTACATTAGAAACTGCGGACTACTGGATTACAGAAATTATCCTGTAGGGTAGGGCGTGTGCCCTAGCCTGGGCAGCCCAGTGGGCTTGATTTATTATTAAGATTGATTGAGTAGGTAACAGTAACAGTAACTATCTATCATCTCGGCGATAGAAACAAAGTGCAGTCATACACAAATAATATCGTCACAAGAAGAGTATGTGGTGCTAATTGGAGGATAAACGAAACAAGATAATAGACTACCTAATGTAACTGGGCGGCGTTAGTTTAGTTAGTAAATTAAATCATTTTTCGCATCAGACACTTCCTCCCTTTCCAAAAAGGTTTATTGTCCAACTGACCAACTAAGGCCATTGCAAACCATTTTCAAAGTTTTTGTCACCCCCTCCCCCCCCTTGGAAATTGGCTTGAAAAATCGGGGTGCAAAAAATAATTTGTAGGAAATGAGTTAATTTTTTTTTATAAAATCAATTGTCTGTGGGCTCTACAGCTTGAAAAACACGAAAAATGAGTGTACGAGTTTAGTTAACGCTTCTATCACGAATTAGAAATGGAATTTCAAACTAGTGGAATTTCCGAAACTCGGCCAAAAAAATTTTTTTCGTTTTTGTCTTTTTGTTCGTAGATTTTTGAATGAAACAACGTATTTATTAAAAGCAAGAATAGATGTGGTTTTCACGTTTAAACTTTAAGTAAAAATGCCTAAAATCCATTTTTTTTTGCAAATATTTGTAATGGCCTAACTGTTTTAAAGCAAACGATTCCCGAGGGGATTCGCATTTCCCTTGTGTAAAACCATAATTACATGTACTGGGTATATTGTGCCATAGCGGACGCTTATAAAAATAGAAAATATATTTCTCCGTATTCAGTGTTGCCAGTCATACGGAAACCCGAAAAGCTGCCCTTGGTTTAAGTCCCACAAGGTCGATTACACATTTCAGCTTTCTATCGGTCAACTCTCGTGGAATACCCCATATTATGTGCAACTCTGTGTTGTCGAAGTCGATTCCCAATTAGATCGAGCATGACTTGGAAGCTAATATAGATATCAGGACCCTTACAATGTACGAACATGTTTTTGCAAATAAGATGATAAAAATGTGATGGTTGTTGCAAACATTCGAAAAACAACTAATTAAGACCTGACCAAGTTCCCACAATTGCCACCAAGGAATATTTATACCTTGTAAAAGTCAATATATGTTTCATCGGTTTTCAGATATGAGATTGTCGTAAATCTCTAACCATGGGCACCTGTTTTTTAACGTTTCAACTTCCTGTTTTCGTTTCCAATCTCACTTTCATCACTCAACTTTTCACAGTTCATAAATCACAGCCTATTAGATCCTTATCGGTAAGCTAGCTAGCCCCTCATTTATTTCCCACCAAAATAAATCCCATAACTAAGCAAAGTTCGAGCAAATTTCCAACCAATTCAATCTCAATTCGTTCTCCTTTACCCTAGTCTGCGCTTCCGCGGACACTTTCAGGCCACTATTTTCACACAAAAGTTAGATAGTAAACAGTATGGGCATTATCACAGTCAGGCATCGGCTGCTTTCGAAAGGGCATCCAACTCTAGCAGATAAATCTTGTAAAACTTACCTCTTCGCGTTACCCTTCGCGTGCCACCGCCCCCCGTCTGTTGTTAACGTTCCGGATACGGCTCTCGAAAGTACCGTGAGTCCAACGAAAACCATTCACTACTATGTATTGCTTCCATCAAGTTTCAGAACCCAAATCATTAATTATTTCCGTGACTAAGTGAATGCATAATTTAACGTAATAAAACTTTTCAATTTTGAACGATTCAGAGTAAGCAGTATTCTACAAAGGACAGATTTGCGTTGTGGGATAACCGTAGATTTGAGATCGCTGAACTTTTTCTGTATTAAATTTCAGTATGGCTTGAAGTAAACAAAATTGTAAGAAAAGAGTGTCAGGTTAATATCAAGTTCAATCAATTAAAGCACTCACTCGCAAGTTGCTCGCAATCAAATTGCGATAAATCGAAAGCATGTCCTATAATAGATTGATTTTTGACAAATCGAGTGTTTCAACGGATTTGATTGCAACTTCCATACGTATTAGTGAAGCATCTTGAATAAACTAACGCCAGCCTCGTACCCTAATAAGTATAGCTTGTGGCAACAATTTTCGCGATGCATACAATTTGCAGTTTGCAGGAGCCAAGCAATTAGGGCAAAAAATCTTCACTATCTCACATTGGAGGTTATGCGCAAAAATGTGGCTCAGCATCACATAACTCAAACAATGCCGCCGCGTTAATTACCATCCGAGAGTGCTAAAGGAATTTGCTCGAGCCGATAATGGATAGAATCCACGGTTTCGCTGCCGGAGTGATGGCGTCGTGGCCGTCTTCGTTGTCGGCATCAGCACACTTTCCGTTTTATCTCACTTTTTATCGCCAACGCGCTCCGGTTCTGTTTTCCAAAGTCCACTTGAAGGAGCGAATCATTCTTGGTTAACCCTTGGGCTTGAACTGTAGGGGAGCGAGGCACTCCTAGCGGGCACATACGCGAAATCATCAAAAAAAAAACAGTAAATTGCAGTAAATTCCAGCTACTTGTGGTCGTCGCAATTTATGTTGCTCGAGCGAAGCATAGCTCTTCGGAACCAGGAGCAAAAAAGCTCCTTACAGATAAAGATGATGATGATGTTGTTGTGTTGTACGCGGCTTCCCTCTGTATCACATCACACAGGAAAAAGCCGAACAAGAAGCTTGGAAAACTTAATAACAAGAACGCATTAATAAAACAAGCAAGCTTTTAATTGTGTATACGCAAGCAATTAAGTTTTGAGTTCTGTTGGGACAATCACAGGGTTCCGAAGCGCGAGGCGGGTTAGCGATGAAAGGATGTAGCATTCTGCCGTCCCGTCACCATTCTCTTTGCGCCAACGACTGGTGAATGTTTGTGCTGTACACAAACAACATGTACGCAACGCAGTGATCAAAGTCAGTGCATTAAATTATCGAAAAGAAGTTCTGCACCTTTTTGCAGCTGACACCGTTCTTGGCGGTGTGGTTCGGGTCCGGATGATCAGTGGAGGCTGATAAGGAAAGTAAGCAGTTGGCGAGTACGGCGGACCTCGGCCCCATCATACTAGGACCAACCGGGCTGGCTGGGCGGTGGTCATGATAAAGTATCATCATATCAGTTGGCAGAACGCAGAACTCAATAGCGATGAGGTGCGGCTCGGTTTGGCCCGGGTGCCATCGTCGAGCAGCGACAATAAATTATTCAATACATTACTCATGCGTTTCGTTTCGCTTTTGCTCACGAGGGACGCCAAAAGCAGCCATTTCTGCCTGCACTAGAGATGATGTGCGTTGGCCGGCTTACAGGAGCAAAGTCTTGTACTTGTACTCCGGCCGGGATGTGCGGTTAATCTTGAAAAGTTGAATGCACTTCATCGGCAGCGGCTCCGGCCAGCAGCAGTGCAGTGGCCAATTACACCGGCATCTGTGGATGCAATCGAAACCGATTGCGTTCACGGATAATCTTCGCTGCCACGCACAGAATACGCCAACATCGGTTTATTTGACTTGGTAATCATAAGTGAGCACAGTGCTGCTAAGCAGCGGAGTTCATCTTGTTCGTGAATCGATAAATTTTTCGAAAGGAACTTTGCACATGTGTACGGTCTGATGTGGGATGTATGTACTTTGTTTCGGTGGAACAACTGTACGATCAGAACCATCAGTTTACAGCTTCATAAATAATAAAACCTATGACAACAACGAAAAGATTTAAATTAAAGGGAATGCACTTTTTTCTAGTCAATATCAACAACAATAACAGCAACAACAACAACAACAACAACAACAACAACAACAACAACAACAACAACAACAACAACAACAACAACAACAACAACAACAACAACAACAACAACAACAACAACAACAACAACAACAACAACAACAACAACAACAACAACAACAACAACAACAACAACAACAACAACAACAACAACAACAACAACAACAACAACAACAACAACAACAACAACAACAACAACAACAACAACAGCAACAACAACAACAACAACAACAACAACAACAACAACAACAACAACAACAACAACAGCAACAACAACAACAACAACAACAACAACAACAACAACAACAACAACAACAACAACAGCAACAGCAACAACAACAACAACAACAACAACAACAACAACAACAACAACAACAACAACAACAACAACAACAACAACAACAACAACAACAACAACAACAACAACAACAACAACAACAACAACAACAACAACAACAACAACAACAACAACAACAACAACAACAACAACAACAACAACAACAACAACAACAACAACAACAACAACAACAACAACAACAACAACAATAACAACAACAACAGCAACAACAACAACAACAACAACAACAACAACAACAACAACAACAACAACAACAACAACAATAACAACAACAACAACAACAACAACAACAACAACAGCAACAACAGCAACAGCAACAACAACAACAACAACAACAACAACAACAACAACAACAACAACAACAGCAACAGCAACAACAACAACAACAACAGCAATAATTTTATTAGCATGAAATGTAAGGATCATTAGTTCAGACTTTTTTTTCTACTAAATTTGCTAACCAAGCTTACTTTGAAGCTTTTACATTAGTGTTTGCGTTTTAATGAGTAAGTAAAATTGAAAAGTAAATACAGCAAATTTTTATTTAATAGTATTCCGTCGATTATTTTTAACTTGGAAATTTATTATGCAGTCCATTAGTCCAACTAATCAGACTTTGCCAAGCGAGTTGGAAAAGTTCGCATATTTTGACTGTCGCATAACTTAGCGTCGCAGCAAGAGACGAACTGTGCTGCCAGCAAAAAAAGAGCTGAATCTAAACATGAGCTGACGGGACTGTTTGAATTTATATATTTCGTTTTCGATAGCGATCGGGTCTATAATTAAAACATTCTTCAACGAAGGAATGAGAAATGACAAAATCAAAGTTTTAACTCTTCGGGCGATTGTGCCAAGTTATCGGGGGGAATATTATTTGACAGTGAATCAGCCCATTTCAATGGGTAATCTGCATATTGATATTTTTGGCTTTGTTCACTTGGATGTCTTAGTATTCATCGAATCCAGCTAAGCGGCATGTTTGGACAGTGTCGACTCTCTTTCAATTATACATTAATGTTATCTCATGTTGAGATGTTTTGGAACAAATGGTTGTAAATTAGGAAATAGTCTAGTCAATTGCCTTGCCCTACTGATACTGTTATTATTTTTACTTTCTTTCTTCTACCAATAACTTCGTTTACTGGAAAACTACTTATTTGAAATACTCGTCATCGGCATAGCATAGCATGGCATATCATCAGCATAGTATAGCATAGTTTGACCGCCCGTGTGTTGCTGATATTGATCTGGATCAGCTGAAATTGCACAAAGTACCAGCGGAATGATCTTTTTTCTCATTTGTATATGACTCTATACTATAGAGAAAATGTCTGATGCGACGAATGATTAATTGGGTGAACTGAAAAATTTCGACTAATACTAATAATATTTTGGGTTAAACAATGGAAGGTGGGACGTGGGAGCCCAGCTAGCACCAAATGGTACCAAATGGTGAGTGTACGAGAATTATCGTAAATATCTCTGAACAAATTCGGAATCGTAACTAAAGCTTAATAAAGTGCACTCAAGTTGATTTTTAATCGTATATAATGATAATAACTGACACACATATGATTTTCAGCACAGAATTGTATAGCAGTACGGAGCGAGTCACGCTTAATCGGATACTATCGTATATAAATAGGTGTATAAGCAGAGGTTGGAAAACTTGCAAAATGAACATATGCGCCGAGTGTCGGCAAACGGTTTTTATCATGATAAAACAGCTACGCGCCTATAACAACGAGCCACATACAGTTACGCTTCATCGCATCGCTAAATATACGAATATTACCACCTTCTGCTGCTTGTAAAACCACTAACACTACTTTAAACTATTCCCTTTTCATGGTAATATTATTTTGAATACTTTCCGACCTCCTCGGGCATCCTATATCCGCTAAATCGAACACACTCAATGTTCAATATTCAATTTTTGAACGAATTCTGATGTTCACAATGACGATCTGTTCGTGATAAAATTCAAAACTGATGCGTGCATTATCAGCGAAGCAAGCGAATAGTGTATGTTCATGAGGGATGTTCATCGATGCAAATGATCACTTTTTCGCGAATACTCCAACCAGGGCTTCGACCGATCCTTTTTTCCACCGCAGTCACATCAACGTACATTCAAGTTCACACCGTCCGTTTAGTGCTGGAATACGAACGCTATGCATAACACAACTGGCAGTTTGCTCAGTCAAACGCCGATTGAACGCAGTAGAACGAATGCATTCTATGCCTTTTTGACATTTTCGTTTCAAACAAGTTGCCTTTACCGTTTGGAGCAGCGAATGACTGCAAAATAGTCAAATGACTGGCAGTCACCACGCTAACGAAAAGAAACCGCGCTGTGTGGCGCTATCATATATTCAACCTACTACAAAAAAAAAAAACAACCACTACATGTGCATCCAGTACAAAGGAACATTTTGCTTGCATCGGACCGACGTCCGGGTGACAAACTCTTACTGTGAGCAGCCGATTTGGAGACAAAAAGAGAAACGAAAAAATACGTCATCTTATGTTTCAAGTCAGTTTGCATTTCTGATTCTTCATATGAACGCGCAAAGTGGGAGTACGACTGTTTGCTTTTGCAGAGAGGCCGCATGAATTGTAAGACGGTAGCAGCGCAAGCGGCAGATTGACTGGATTCAAAAAACAAAAAAACATATCTGTATGTAATATGTAACATAGCTAGCTAGGACTAGAACCCACGCTCTTTCGGTTGCCAGCCGAATGTTTTACTAACTAAACTACTGTCGCACCCTTAAATTGTGTGGTCTAATATCCATATCTAATAATATCTAATATTTTTCTTCCAATTCCATTATTCCACACACGTACCACACATTCGCCTCGGCGGCAACCGGCAACCGAAAAAGCGTGAGTGCTGAGACTACATGCCTTGTACAACTCAATATATTTTTGGTCTATACATCATTCTCAGTGTGCATTTCCTGGTGTTTCAATTCTTTGTGATGATCAATAACAAAGCTGCTGACGTTCGTTGAGAGAAGGATGCGGAAGGAAAAGGTATATCCGTCCGACACTTGCAGGGACGTACTCCTCGACCCAAAGATGCTGATACCTGATATCGACAGTTTCTGCTACTAGAGGAATCCTCCGCATCGTTCACAAATGGAGGAAGGACCGCATAGTTCACAGGAAGGAATTGTTGGGAAGGAATTGATCTGGATTCACCGAGGTAGGAAATTATTCGCGCAAACATTTCCAATACTTCCGATTGACTTCCATAAAAGACAGGTGTTAATTTGGCCGACACGGAGGAACTTCCTGTTGATTTAATACAAATTTAAAACCAATAAAAAGACTACTAGTATAAATCGCAGGCACAAAACGTATTCAGAACTACGTGGTCAACGTTTTGATAAAGCTGCTTATTTATTTCTAAATCATGCATCTAAGGCCTACAAGTATTAAAAGAATAAATACTTGAGGCACAATATTCAATCACATTTTATTAAAAATGCCATACTAAAGAGTGTCCCGCATCAAATTGCATCACGGAAGAAACGCTGTAGAAAGTAACCCACTGGGTTTTTTTTCTTGAAAATTTGGGTAAAAGTAGTTTAGAGTGTATTGTTAACACTGCATTTTTACCGCGGTCAGTTTATCGCAAATTGGACAAAATGGCGTCACCCGAAAAGTAACGTCGCGAATTTATTTTGCGCAAGCACCTGGAAAATTCTCAAATTTTTCATCATGGATGATGAGACTTACGTCAAGGCGGACTTCCGGCAGCTTCCGGGGCTACTGTACTTCACCGCCCAGCACAAGTTTGATATCCTGGAGGAAGTAAGGATGCAGAAACTTTCAATGTTTGCCAAGAAATACATGATTTGGCAAGCGATCTGCTCATGTGGCAAACAGAGGGCGCCGTTCGTGACTACCGGGAATGTAAACGGGCAGATCTACCTCAAGGAGTGTCTACAGAAGCGTCTGTTTCCTCTGCTGAAGGAATACGAGGGTCCTACGATCTTCTGGCCGGATCTAGCTTCGTGCCACTATTCAAAGGATGTCTTGGAGTGGTACGAAGCCAACGGGGTGACCTCCAGCGCACTGGAACTAAGACCAAATTAAATATAATGGCCTATTATGAAGCAGGTACTACGGAAGCATCCCAAGGAGGTCGCATCTGTGCAAGATATGGCGAAAAAATGGGTTTCCGTACAGAAGAAGCTGCAGCCAGATGTTGTACAAAACTTTTTGAGTGGAGTTAAGCGTAAGGTGCGAGCATACGGTTATTGTATTGAAGTTGAATGAAATAAATATGCCAAAAGCTTACTAATGGGTTATATTTTATTTTCTGAAAGTTTAAAAAGGATCGGCCAATTAGGTAATTTTGTTCAGCGTTTCTTTCGTGGTGCAATTTGATGTGGGACATCCTTTATTCATATGCAAAATTTGATCATCAGTTATTTGTGCGCAACAGTATCCGTTCGTACCCTAATCAAAATTATACCAAAGGCTTGTGGAGAAAATGTTAATTTTTGTAACGAGCGAGACACGACAGTTGTCGATGCTAAATTCCCATACGAAACGACACTTAGCATGCACCAGTGATATGAAACTAATCTGAATATTCGTAAAATTTTCTTGTAAGGTCCGTAATTACGTAAGACAGTAATTGCGAAAGTTAATATCAAAAACTCACCCATTTTTTATAAACTCGAGGCCAACTCGGAGTTGATAAGCATTTTCTCTTATTACCCCTATAATGCAAAAATATAGCGCCCTATACGTTAAACCATTATTAGAAATATTTGTCATTTTCGAAGAAACTAGGAAATGAAGAAATAAAAGCTCTGAAATTTATGAATTTTTCTATACAAGCGCACTTGTTAATACGATTTAATTGTGGATCAAGTAGAACCCCATTTTTAGTTTTTTTCTGGGAAACTGAATTATTTTAGATGATAACTGAGAAATATATTATTTTTAGTTTTTGAGGAAAGATTTAAAAAAATAAAATTGTGAGAATACAATGGAGACGCGTGGTTTTGTTTTTGTGGCTATTGAAAAACTTTCGGCTTTGCAGTAAAAATATTTGAAATGGGGGTCTCTTTGGTAAAATATTGTGTTGGAGTTTTTCGCCGACGTAGAACATAGTATTTTCGACTTTTCTTTGAAGTTTATAACCACCAGAAAGTAATTTTAGCCCCATTTTGTGTAAAAATTTCGAAAAATTGTCCTCTGTTAAATGGGAAAGCTTCATCTTACTCTATTTTTCTATCATAGTTCATTAATGAAGTCAGGCATAATAACATTTTTAATATGATTGTCATTCATGATCCAAGAAAGGGTAGAAGAAAGTAATGAAAGTATATTTATAGACAATACCTCTAGAGTAGAGCTAAACGATGATTCACACTGCAGAATATAGCAATTAGAAACTAAATTCACTAATTCGACCATAAATGGTTGGACCTCCCGGAACCTGTTCACGCTAAACTATTCAATTACCGCAACCACAACTGCACTAAATGGCAGAACATTTTTCCGCTCGGCAGCCCCTAAGGGATGCCGCCAGTTAGTCGTTCGCCGTAGCGAATCGAAAAGCACCATGATATAATGGCACGGTGGTATTGCTGTTATCAAGCTGCTCTAGCTTTTAATCCCTGCCAGCTCTGCTCCCGACAAAGCTTTGCTGTTAGTTGTGTACAAAAAGCCACAATGGGTACAAGAAGTAAATAAAAACCCAAGAATGTAGCACTTTCGAACCTTTCTAACTTCCGACTGTTTAACGGTTGAAAGCCTTTTTTCCTTCGCAATAAAAGGCATCGTCTGTGAAACGCGATCCGTGTGCACAGATCATGCAATAAATTCTAGGGTTAAAATAGAATGTAATTTAATTTATTGATTAAATTCTCGCTGTAAAAGCGTTGGACCACGGGACGGAATGGTTTTCGTTTTCGACTGTAGAAGGAAGGCAAATAGCGGCCATGTTCT
The DNA here is from genome assembly GCF_943734655.1 of Sabethes cyaneus. Classification (NCBI taxonomy): domain Eukaryota; kingdom Metazoa; phylum Arthropoda; class Insecta; order Diptera; family Culicidae; genus Sabethes; species Sabethes cyaneus. The sequence continues at coordinate 1,816,172 of NC_071354.1, read as the reverse complement.
CGCTTCTCGACGATGTTCCCGCGAGATAGCTCGATTGCGGTGTTCTTAAGCGTTGATCTTTGCACAACCCTACGCCCACGCGCAGGCGGCGGCTGCAAGGCGTCATCGTTTCACATCGCGCAGGCAGGAGGATTCAAACTCCAGCTGCACTGCAGCAGACGCCGCGGAAAAGTTGCACTCAACCAGTCAGTGGTCGATGGTTCGATTTGTTACATTGAAATCCCCGATCCGCACTGTTCCCTCTGGCTCTGGCTGCCGTCCAACGGTAAGTAGTTGGTGCTAGTTACCACATCATCGATAATTACGCTGTCGAACTCAATTGGAGCCGACGATGCGATGCGATGCGATCCGAACGAAGACCCAGAACAGAGTCTGACTCTGAATAGGGAGCTGTGAACATTGGTCTACTGGCGTGAGATGAATGCCTGATCATCGGCAGGGGGATTATAATGGTGGGATTGGTCGGAATTGTCGGTACCGTTGCAACATAAATCGACGTTCGTTTGGCTGTTGAGTGTTTAGGAGTAAGTTTATTACACAGCTTAGTTACTCAGCGTTGTAGTAAGTTGAGCTACTCATTGAATAATATTAAATAGAACTCAACACACTAATAGATGATGTTCAGAGGAAATGATGGGCTTTTCTAAATTTTCCCGCCCAACAAACACCCCATGTCGAGCATTGTGATAACATCAAACGGTTCACGAAACTTGGCAGCACAACTCTGTCTTGCTTCAGCCACTGCCGGCCGCTCAGCAAACGCACAGCACAATAAATCACTTCGCTGTCAAAATGTACAAAGTATCCACAAACAGAAGCGATTAGTTTCTTAGACATTCTAAATCACTCTCGCATCCTACCATACTGTCAAAGTGTTCTACTGTCGTCTTCTTCTTCCCGAGCATAATCTACATAAGTATGCGGGTTCGAAGCATCCTTAGTCCGTCTTCAACGACAAACCTAGCCCCGAAAAACTTCTTCTTACTGTTCATTCATTTTCGTAGGTCGGATATCGTTCTTCACTTGAGCGTAACGCGGGTTTGCCTAAATGTCACTTCTAAGCGAGCAAAACAGAAGTTTATTTACTGAACTTTTCTAGTTTCACTGAATCGTTTCATTCTTGTTTCTTACCTTACAGGATTTGATGACCTACTTTTCTCGAATGGATTTACCTGCTTTAGAAACTTTCCTTCCAATTTTTTTTATTTTTTTACATTTATTCGAAATTAATTTAATTGTATTTTATGTTTTACATTAAACCTTCTTCTTACTTTCTGAAAAAATGCGAAGTTCGAATTCCTAAAAAGAAAATTGATTACAAATTTTCAACAGGCTAATAAAATACTCTATAAACAGTTGCCTTTTATGTTTGATGAAAGTCTACTTTAGCAACTAACTTATTCACTCATCATAATTCCAGCCACTATTTTAGACATTCTAAAAGGCACTCTTGCAATCGACGGCATCTATTCAAACAGAACCCGCGTCACTGCAAAGCACTCCGGTGGAGCACAGATGAGTAAATATTATCCATGTTAACATCATAAAAGGCGGAAGAAAAATTCATCATTATGGACGTCGACTACAAACATGACTGTTGGTAGTAGGTCGGTTGCTTCGGTGTTCTCAATTTTCCCTTCCCGGCTTCTGTCGCAGCCGGGCGACATAATAATCTTTCGCAAAAATGCATACTAGAGTATGTACGCGTACGAGCTAGGGACAATTGAGCAAACAATGGAGTCTACCAGAACCAGAGGTACCTAGACTTTGACGGCAAACAAAAGCGACGCCAGGACGGTCCCAAGCCTGGCGCTACATTCTGCGATGTCAAGATGTGGAAACTTTTACGATTCAATTTATCATAGCTTGACTCGAGCAAACATAGTTACGGTAGGTGCAGTACAGTGACAATAGCCATTGAAAGATGAGGATTTTTGGGAAAATCTATGTCAATTCATAGCTATTTGAAAATCTGCAATGCAAATTTTGTTACAAAGTTGTTCTTTCGCCTAATTGGCTCTTTGTGATTTGCAGCTTTCAGTAATACATAGGGTAAATGCCCTTGATGCTTCTTGTTTTTTATGTCATTCGTTCCTATTCAATTTAATTTTAGATTGATGACACCTTATTCTTCCCTCCTTTTGCACCTACCGCGCTACTTGCTTAAGATAGCCGATCCGTCTCTAGCCACGCCTCCCGATTCGTTAAGCGGAAATGCAAATTGTTCGCTGAAAGTTGCTAACTGTTAATATTTCTCCACATTCTCCTTTTCTCCAGAGGAAAAAGGTTTGCCTGCTACTTTTTCAATTTTATTCGCATCTCAATACCTACCGAAGGGTCCATTTATAGAGGCGGCAATTCTTAATTTGATAAATCGTCTTCTGTACCGCGACGTGACTGTCGTGTGCGTATGTGCGATTTCACACCCGCCGCCCTCCGGGTACGGGGCAGCCAATAAAAGGGTGGTTCGAGCTCCGCGGCTCCTGCAGCAGGTGCTGAATTATGGGCGCACGGCAATTGCGTCAATAATTTACGAGTAATCCGGTCGACGGATGAGACATTTTGCTACTTTGTAAAATTGCGGATAACTGCCGCAAAATGCCACATACTGCCTGCCTGTCGAGGTGTGAATTCGACTGTAGAAGCAATAATGCGGCTTGTAAGAAAGTATAACCGAGTGCCGCCACCCGTTAAATTGTTTATTGCTTGTCAGATGCGGGTGCCCGTGAGGTCTGGCAATCGGCGGTTTTATTTTTCTTGTTTGCCAGGAAATTTATTTATTCTTTCCAGTGGCCTTCTGGCTGCCGGGCTGAATCGAGAAATAAAGCCATAGTTCTGTAATCAACTGTGACCGCGGCCACTTTACCTAGTGATTTAATGATGGAATTAGTAAAACTGTCGATTCGGCGCCGGTCACAATTGATCCAATTTGAGGTAATGAGCTTGTTAACCATAGCGGCAAATGATGAAAAGTACTACTTCAAATGGAGTTTTTTCCCGCTTACTGTATTTGCTAATCTAGTTTTTAATCACTATTATTTTTCAATCTCGAAGATTAGAATTTACAATAAACGCCGGCCAATCGGTTGCAAGCATCGACGGTATGACACTTATTTGTGATTGTAATTGTATTTTAAACTGTTTTCTAATTATTTTTCTATATAACATGTTGCAAGTTGAGCCATATTATCGTCCACTATTAAATTGAAATGAATAAATGAAATTGCTCTTGTTTTTCTAATCCAAAGTGTTGGAATGAACTGAACTACCGATATTAACAACGAGCAATGTGAAAAATATCTAGATTATATTAATTATGAAAAGACCAAACCAAAGAGAGTTAAAACTATCAGTCACCAATCAACGTGAAATAGGCGAAGTGCTGCAAGGACTTTATGAATAATAAGTAGTAGTTAGCTAACAGCTTGAGTTCATTCATGTTTCAATTGACTCCCTATTCCATTTTTTCAAAGATTCCGATTTATACAAAATAGCGAAAAGGCACAAAATATTCAATTTTAATTATACGAAGCAATTACCACCAATCAAATCCAATCGAAAATCTTCCCCGGTAAAGTGCCTCAATTAGCACTTTCCGTCCGGCTTTCCTTCGGCGCCCTCCAGGGCAATAATCCCGCTCCACAGTGCGGCCGCACAGTGTGTCATTCCGATTCTCCATTAACGCTAAGTGAACATGAGTGCCCTTCTCGTGTAACAAGATTCTAATCGCTAATCTTCCCGGTCCTGCGCGGTTTGCCCTGGCGAGAGCGAGAGCAAGATAGCAGCAAGAGAAGAGTCCCAATGTGTCCCAATGCCGCCCAACCCTGGCGACGGACGGGTTGCTGCCACAGCCAAAGTGCGAACTACTATTCTCCCGATGCACCCGATGCCCGATGCCAGAGTGTGCCAGTGCCGGCAGCGCGAGGAGTGAAACAGAATGGAAGCACCTAATAAAAGGCACGAAAAACACGACCACATCGAACAGATCTCTCGCTCTTTGGCAGAGAAAAATCGCCTCTCGAAGTGCATGTAAAGGAAATATCAATAAAATTAATTTGAATAACATATTACAACAATGAACGCGGTGTAGATTTAATTTCAATTTAACTCCTTTTCCAGCAGGCAGCGCGCTCCGGTTTCTGCACTGCAACCTCATAGTACCAATTGGCGGTTTGAGTGCTGAAATTGAATTCTCTACTTGGCTTTGGCTGCAATGCTAAACCGTCCCGTCTAACAGTGTGTAGTGAGTTGGAAAATGTTCGGAGGGAGGAAAAGCGCGGCAGACACATTGCCACCCTCATTGCTTCCCCCCTATTCCGGCAGAAGGGTTGGTTGGTGGGGAGAACCTCCGTATAGAATTTATTGTGTTTGCATGAAAAGGCGAAATAAAGTGAACTCACCTGGAATAGCATGGTTGCTGTCCGAACCGAAGAAGTGATCGTATTTGAATAGAGCAACGGCAGCAGTGAGGGAGACAGTGTCAGTGTAGGGAGCAGCAACCGCCGCCGGCCACGGTAGGCAGTGTGCAGATAGAATTACTGAACCGGTGTTAAACTAAAATTAATGACATTAGCATTTAATCTTATCATTGCAGGCAGGAAAGGTCATCGGTAATAAAATTATTAATTCAACAAACATTTACAGTGCGAAAAGGGTGGTCGCCAAAGCTTCCAACGATTGAACTCCGAGGTTGCTGGAAATAGTTTTGTTTTGGGTGCTTTGATTTAAATCCCGTAGGAAATACGTACAATTACCGCTACGCATTTCAAAAGGATACAAACTGCCTGTAGCAACTTACCTAAGTTTCAATTCGTAGTCACCACTTAGATTGAAGGTAACAGTTAATTTTTGATTGGTTCCGTGTGCTCACCAATCATGTCAATTTGGTCCGTCCGCGGTATATACTCAGTTCATTATTGAGCCGCGATGTCAATCAATGCACCTACCGGCCTTTCAGATGGTCGTCTGCCAGTATTTGCCAACACTTCAAAGCTCTAGTAGTGCCGTCCAGTAGTGCCCTATCTTCTGACAGCCAGAACCGATTCCGATTGAAGTCCTAGAAGACCGGCAATCATCGTTTCGACAAACAAGATTGAGTTTCAAATCTAGCTTCGAGTCCGACTGCAACCGTGGCTACCGTTGCAACCACTTCGTGATACGTGTACGTATCACTCCGTCAACTGTGATGGTGGCGGTTGCGGAGCAGTTGACCAGCAGAGCACAGATTGGTTAATCTATGAAACCTAACCGCTGCTGGGCTGCATTTGCCATGATAGCTACCTGGCCGCGCCATTTCGACGGTGGCACTGATATAGTTATTCGCCGATGCTCTTCGTGCATCGCTGGCTCGGATGATGAATTATTTCATCGGTTGATGGTGAGACAGATAAATCTTGTGTTGCATTCCTTCATCCCGTGCTATGATTGAAACTTTTCCGGCAGAAAATAGCCCCCGAGGGCGATGTTAATAAAAAGTGCGTCAAAATTTTTGGAAAATTATTAAATTCGTTGATTTTAATTGCAATTAAAAAGTGTGTTGCAACCATAGTGGTACTATTTTTTATAATTAGCTAACGTTTAGCGGTCTATAGGGATCTGTGCGTTATAATTGCCTTTCGTAATCAAGAAGAAATAAAACTTAGGATTATGAATTGTTTGGAGAAAGACGATTTTGATTATTTAACAGATACACGTTCATAGACGTCATCTGGAAAAATTTCTACGTCTTCCATCCATCTATTTGCTATTTATTGTATTCACTTTTTACTTTGTTTTTTTATTTATTTTTACTTTTTCACTTTTTCTACTTTTTTCTAATTTTTTATTTATTAATTTTTTTGTCTGTGAAAAATTACTATTACTTTTTAACTTTCTTTACTTTCTCTATTTTTTTCTACTTTCTTGTATGTTTTACAGTTATTCTCTTACCCTTTCTCCTTTATTACTTATTTCATTTCTTGTTGAAATGGGGCTACGAGCTCTTTAAATATTGGGACTTTTGTACTTGATTGGTTGAAAATGATTGAAAAAATGATAATTACACTTTTAGTATCTCGCAACGGTTGGTATGGTTGGTTGGTAAAAGGCTGGATAATGCGTAAAATAAACCCTGTAGTGGGTCTTAGCCTCTTATCTAGCAACTACTATCCCTACCTTCTCGTGGTACGTGACCGAACCACGAATAACCTTAATGGAGATCGGGCAAACAACCCCAGCGGGAACTAAAGTCTTTTGCTGTCAGGGAGGCGGGAATTACCGTCCTCGTATCAGTGTGGTACGCTAAACAGTATGACCATCCGGCGACACAGGGGGTTGGTGCAGGCCTTATAAGCCATCCGTAAAAGAGACCAGTATAGCAAGCGTATAATTTGAATACGGACCGGAATAATCGGCATAGATCAAACCAACGAAAAGGGCTAACGATTGGAAGCTTGGAACATGGAATTGCAAACCTCTCAATTTTGTGGGAAGTGCTCAAATCCTTTCCGACCTATTGAGGGTCCACACGCACGAGCTGGGTACTTTTATCGTGATGGGCGACATGCAAAAAGCCAATCGACAGTCGCATGTGCATGTTGAGGATTCCGTTTCTTCAATATTAGCACTATCAACGTGCATAGCACACACCGAGAAAGAAACAAGGACGATAAGGACGCTTTTTACGTGCAGCTTGAGCGTGAATACGACAACCGCCCAAGGCTTGACGCCACAATCATCTTCGGAGACGCTCAGGTTAGCGAGGAGGAAGAAAAGGAATTCACCGGTTATTGGAAAGTTTAGCGCACCCCCGCTTACGAACTAAAGTGGCAATCGACTTAAATGAGTCAATTGACTTCACCGGCTCCAAAAATACGGCCATACGAAGTACCTACTTCCAGTATAGGCTCCCATATCGGTACACCTGGAGATTACCACAACAGACGGACTCACAAATAGACCACATTTCGATTGATGGAAGGCACTTCTCGGATATCATCGACGTTAGAACTATCGTGGCGTATGCATCGATTCTGACCACTACCTTTTGATGGTTACAGTGCGCCAAAGGCTTTCTTTACTATCTGGAACGACTGAAGTTATCTAAAGTTGCTACTGAGTACGCGCAATGCCTTGATACTGCACTGCCGGGTGAGGTAGAGCTAAACGAAGCCTCTCTCGAGGACTGCTGGAATAGCGTTAAACCAGCCATCAACAGCGCAGCGGAACGAGGAATGCCAGAGGATGTCAAACGAGCAGCATGCAGTGCGGATGTTGACGCGGCAGCAGGGGACCCTTTAATCTATATCTGGAACGATATAGACAGAAGAGAAGACAGTAAACCCAGTTTTTCCGTGGTAAGAAGCACCGCTTGGAAGAAAAGGAGTGCAAGAATCCGGCAGAAGCTTTGTTCCGCGAGCAAAGATGGTATCGCAGCGGAGCTTATCAAGATGGACCCGGATAAGTTGACTGCATGTTTGCACCAGCTGATACTTAGGATCTGGGAAATAGAACAGCTACCGGAGGAGTGGAAAAAGGGAGTAAAATGCTCAATATTCAAGAAGGTTGAAATGTGACCATCACCATTCTCAACGTCGCCTATAAAACGCTTTCTCAGATCATCTTTCGTCGTATATCGCCGCTAGCAAGTAGATTCGTGGGCAGTTATCAAGCCGGTTTCGTGGACGGGCGATCGACAACGGACCAAATCCTTGTGCTGTGACAGATCCTCCAAAAGTGTCCCGAATACTAAGTCCCTATGCACCACCTATTCATAGATTTCACGGCCGCATACGATACTATCGACCGTGAAGAGCTATGGAAAATTATGGATGGAAACAGCTTTCCCGGGAAGCTGACAAGAGGCCACGATGGATGGTGTACTGTAAAGTGACCAGATTTTTTTTTGGACGAATGTGGGACATATTGAATGATTTTCTTAATCGGATTAAGAAATTAGGCACTTCATTTGGGCGATAGCAGCGCTTCCAGTTGCCGTGGATGCTAACTTTTGGTACCGTTGTATTAATTGTAAACAGTTCTGCTCGGTATGTTTTTTTGTCGCAGTTTAAAGGTAACGTGGTTTCAAGATATTCATTATGCAGGAGGAAAAATGAAAGTAATTGTGTGCAGTCACCTGCAGAATTCATCAGCATTGGCTCGGGACCTGGCGGAACTGACTGGTATTCCTGAAAGAGCTGTGGTGTGAGTAATCGAGGGGTGCAAAGAAACTCTCAGGGCTGTCCGGAAGGCACAGGCCAGACATTGGAGTTGAACTCTTGATCGTCAACTGCGGTTGAGGGATATTCGGAAAGTCAAGGCTGATCTTAGCATCATGGATTGTGCTTTGGCGAAAAAACTGAATACTGACCGCTGTACTGTACGGCGAATCCATCTCGGAAGGGCTACCAGTGTTACCGAGCAAGTGGGGAACCCAACAGAAGTCTCAAACAATAAACAAAGGCTAGAATCCGGTCTTGTAAGCTGTGCGGCCGGGTGGTGACGAAACGCGATGCATGTGTCTGACTCGATGATGAATAAGCTTCAGATGAGGCCGGTTTCAGCCAAACCCTGAGGTTAAATTCTAACTCTGGTTCGCGGTATGGTTTGTAGCAGATTCGAGATCGGTTTTGGGGATGGGTTCGTGATAAAAAGTCATGATTTAGTAAGAGATCTGTTACATTGGCATCCGTGCGAAAACCAGTGTTGTAGCCTGCCACAGTTTTAGCATGCATGCTACTATGGACAATGCACTTCAGTTCATCTAAAAAGAGCCGAGTACACCAAATTGTCCGCGGTTCCGTTCAGTATTGAATTGAAATACTGGGAGATAGTGAAGCGAAAGCTAAAGATGAAAAGAACAGTCACCAGCGACATTGATCAGATGAGGAGTTCGTGCCGGCTGGCCGGGGCGTGACTGGGCACGGTGTGCACCGGCTGACGAGTGGTGTCGGCAGTATACGGATAGAAGTGAAATCCTAAAGAATGTCGCACCAGGCTAAGTGAGTAAGTAAGTAAGTAAATAAGTATCTCGAAACAGTGGACTCCTCGTTCGCCACTTTAAAAAAATGAATTTTTAGCAAACTTTGAGATCTGTATCATGTGATATTTCCTAAATTTGCACACGGAAAGAAATCCGATTCCGATAGTATGAATAATATCATGAAATCATAAAGTTTGAATGGCTGTCAAATCATGACTCAACACCCATATAAGGTAGCACAAAATCATGAAAAATAATTCATGAGCTTGCGTGGTGTTGTTCTGGAAGAAGTTCATGGTATCATGATTATTATTCATGGTGCATTTCCATAAAATATAAGCTAAAAACCTGAAATCATGAGTCATTTTGCTCATTTTGGGGATTAAATTTCTATCCGTGCAATGAAATAACTAATAAGTGACATGACAGTCGTCGTATGTTCGAATCTCGGCTATTAGAGAGACTGTTGAGTCAATAGGACCGTTGCACTGGACCCACAATTGTACATTTATGTATTTTATTATCGTAATGTAATAAACAAAGTAAAAAAGTAGCCTCTATGACTAACATAAAACATGACTTAATACTGATAGAAGCTCTATCTACACTGGGCAAAAATTTGTTATGTAATGAGGCTAATTACAAGAGCACGTTGGTGGAAACGGGAGTGTCCTTAAATGGATTCATTCATTCGAAGGACAATTTTTATACGCTTATTTACACCATCATTCAGTAAATAGAACAGGCGGCTTCTGTCAGATAACAATGTGTAATTCACATTGTAGTAATTTTAATTTTCAATGTGAAATGAGATAAAAAAAATAATATTATTAGATTTTAAATATAAATCACCGCTTAACGGTAATAAAATCTTTTGCTGAAATTGTTTCAAATAGCCGAAGGAGAGTGAAAACCTTAAGCGGTCCAGCAGGAAAGTTTAATCATTCCTCTTTTCACCTGCAAGAATCCAGCGTTAACGAATCGTAAAACGTTCGTATCACACCGTGATCCCTTGGGAGTGGTACACTTTTAAACATATATTGTGGTTGCCAGAAATTACATTCCTTGAATTCGTATCACGCCGTTAATTACAATCTCCCGAAAGGGTTCTTCCTTTTTTTTCTTCCGTGGAATTTCACTCCTTCTCTTATTCGACTCATCGCTGACTTGCCGAAAAAAGCTTCTGGCTTTTGCTGGTTAAACATCTCGAAATCTTTAATTAGGCTTCTGTTTGACTTTTTACCTTCTGGCATGATGGTGCAACGGAAGCGGAGCGCGTTTATATTTTTTTTCTCGACATTCTATACCAAAACAAGGCAAAGATAAAAAATATCATCTTCATGAAGTTGAACATATTTACCCTTTTCTTTCTCTGCGTGGCGAACTTTTGCCCGGTAATACGGAGATGGATAATGAGAATTTTTCGCTTACTGATTTCCTTTAGCGGCTCCGTTTGCTATCAGAAGAAATAACTCGTTCTATGTTGAACAGTGAGTTTGAGTAATGTATTGAAATTCCTTTTTTCTCACCCAGTCTGATCATATTTCATTGGCAAATCGTTGTTGCTAGGCGATAATATCTAGATGTTCTATCGTATGAGCTACTTTACCACTCTGTTCCAATGTATGTTTCGACAATTACCAACATAGTAAAACAACAAACTTGCTACAATGAAATTCTGCTCTGGCATTTTAATAAACCAGCTCGGTTTACGAGCACCATTTGTTCTCACACATAATCCGACACGACATGATCAGCTTCAGCAGCTGTCAGTGGCGAGGAGGTCATGCACGTAGTGCCATGCCGGAGATCCGATATCGATATGTTTCACCCAATAAGCGACTAATTTCGAGCGCTCAACATAAAAACACATACCCAAATGACGTCCTGTGACAATCGTCCGCAGCGATACCGGATCTGCACGAGGCTCAGCATCATTTGCAGCAGTTGTGGAGGATAATCTACGGGCCACATGGGTTGTTTCCAGAAAATAGAGGCATTCAATGCCATCGTGCCACCGACGCGACGGCATCGGGCCAGGCAGCGTGGTAGGCTAGTCATTCGATATGCGCTCTATCCCCATCGGAGTAGAAGTGGACGAGGCTGTGCTGCACCGGGAACAGAACAGAGTCGTGAACAGCAACATGCTCTCCGCCGATTTTGCCTGCCCAAGCTAGCGAGGGGTGCACGGATAGATTCACACTGCCAGATAGGAGAACCGACCTGCCAGCCGCTGGGAAACATCGATAGTAAAGTATTGAAATTAATTGTAATTAACACGATCAGGTTCTATCGATACACATAAATATGTATATTTTATTTGTAAACCTTTTTCATTCTCGCAATCGGCCGGGTTGCAAACCCGAACGGAACACGAACGGGTGACACTTGCATGTTATTTCATTTATGTATATGGGTTCTCGATTCGCTAGCGTCCTCCCTGATTATCTGATTACCAACCGCCAAACCGATACGCGGCACCCTGCGCGGGCGCTGCCGCTGCTGTTTGCTTGCTGCAGATGTAGTTTATGTTTTTTTTTCTGCCAAGGTTCTTTCTCTATCTGTCCTTTTCTCTCGGTGCCCTTTGTGGCTTCGGATTTCAATGGCAGACTTCTCTCGGTGGATTGGGGTGTCACTTGTTTGAGGGGCAAACTATAAAGAAACAGACTAGATTTTGTTTAATTTTGCATTGGTGGATTGGTACTGACGTGATCTTGATGACAATGACGGTGGTGATGATGATGATGGGGTGCGCGACGTCAGGCATACGGAAGACATGCATACAGACGTTAGGTATACGGACTTTAGACATACGGACATTATGCATAATGGACGGTAGACGTAATGAACGTTAGGCATAATTTACCAAACTTCGTGATAATGATGATGATGATGATGACGATGAAGATTCAGTAAAACGAAGAGAACACTATTCCTTCGTCTTAGGTATACTTGCATTATGCTTATTTGCAAGTTTCCACAATATTTTGCTTTCTATGGCTTTCGTGTCTTTACAACAGTTAATGCTTAATAGTTCATATTTCCGAAAATTAGTTATCCTGTTGTATTCCAAATTTGGGCACAAAAGTACTATAAATGTGATAACAACCCAAATAACAATTTGACCAAAAGTGGTCATAAAAACCTTATTTAGAGTATTATAAAACATACATTGTTAACAACAATGCATGATCTGCTTGTCAAATATTGTTGTCACTTCTTGGTTACCTTTCGATAGACCAACGTTTAGGAATGGTTCTAGTAAACTAAAGGGCGAGCACGAAATCATTGCAACACTGTACATTTACTATCAATTCTATTGAATTTATCGGATCAAACAAAAACTTGTAGGGCAGTTCAATACATGTATTAAGTCTAATTTACGTAAATTGGATCACTTATTTGAGGTTGTTTGGTAAAATACTCGACACGTTTGCTTAACGCCGTACATAAGACTTTGTAAAGTCATATTCGATACTATTTTCTTATATTTTTCCACTTCCTAGGTATGTCCTTTGCTTTTTTTACTTTCTCTGAGTTCTCATTTCAGCATGACCCAATAGGTTTCAATCGGACGTAATTAAAGGCAGTTCGGTGGGTTTATGTCTTTGTGGACGAATTGAATCGCATTAGCTTCATATCATTCCAACACGCTTTTGGAATAGTGACATGGAACTAAATCCGACCAAAATAATAGTTTTTTATGTGGTGCTCAAAAAATGACAAAATAAGCAAATATTTTGAAATGATAATTCATTTTTAACTCATTTGTTCCGACGTTTCCTGGAATTTATTGGACTTGGAAGTCAGTTTTGACGTGTGTTTCGCCATGCATCACACAGCAGCTGTATCTGATCATTATACCCGTGTTGAGCTTTCTAGCGCGGGTTTTGGCAATATGTAGTTTGCTGGCCTTCATCGTAGATTGGGAAGTTTGCTCCAACTTTTGGTTTGATGTTTTGAACAATTTTATAACGATTAATTATCCTTTATTTAGAGACAAATAGCTTACCTACTTTTAGAACTTAAACTTTAAAGAAAAAAAATCAATTATGATGTACTAAAATAAGTGTCACCTTCGACCGCGGACTTAGAATTTGCTTACAGTACCGCGGTTGTAGATTCCCCAGAAGATGAATAGAGCACATGAATAGTTGTAACCGGACAAGTAAGTTATAAGTTTGCGGTAAAATATGTATTCTTTCCCACAGTTTATGGATAACCCGGCAGGGCAAGTGACAAGCAGCTCGCTTCTCACCCAGTAGAGGATCGTTTAGTTCTAGCTCCTGTCGCAATCGGCGATAATCGTATCGCTGCTGGATCGAATCGCATCGAAAATGGTTTCGTGAGAACCTGATGAACGATGTCGTAAAACGCAGCGCTCGTCCTCCGTTGAAGACATTCGCGACTCGCCAGGATCACTAGGAAATAAACACGTCGTAAATTTATCCGCAAACACTCTTAGTCACTAGACCACTTCGAAGCCAATGTCCAGTATTATACTGGACAGTAAAATGTTTATTAACGTTAAATGCACCGATAACATCCAGCACCCACTTGCGTGCGGTTGGCGCCCGTTCCGGAGTACCTGTTGTGGTGTTCCAACCGGGCAAGGCGAGTGCTGTTGACAAGCTTTCATCCACTCTAATTGCAAATTTCTTCGCATCTTCCACCTCGTTACAGTTTAAATAGCAAGGTTTTTCTTGCATTCATGAATTTAACACAATTAACAGGACTGACTGTTTCCACATTCCATTTATTAATCAATAGGATTTAACAACTGAGCAAAGTTTAAAGCTCCGCCGTTAAACACTGGTTGCTATCCTCTTGAAGCAAAAAGAGGCAGATAATAAAAATAAAAACTAGCATGTTCTGTACTTTTAATGCTCAATCATTAGGAAATGGGGCGATTTATGTGCGAACAAGTATCTTCTAATAATAACGATCACCAACAGGATTGAAAGTATTCAAATGTCATCAAAATCGAAGCTTATTAGTTATAATAGCGTTCATTCAAAAATAGTTTAATTATCGTAAAAAAATAAATTACGATGCGATGGTCAAGGCGGCGCATCTTCCCATTATAGTCAACCCGGGGCTGAACATCTCCTGACAGGCCAACAAGTGCGCTGTCATCGCTATCTGTTCCCGACAGTCAGTGTTGTTTTTACCTTTCTTCGATAAGGAACCCCAGCCAAACAAACTCCGAATAGGCCCGGTGAGCGGCACGGCAGAAACCGCGAGGTTCGAGGAAAAATTCCACAAAACCATTTCTGAGCGTTCATCCGCGCGGAAAATAGCCAAGACAACTCGAACGAGCAGAAACAACTATGGAAAAAATAACACAACCGAGTCAAACAGATCGTGAACACAAAGAAAATTTGTTCTAGTCAAGCATTTACGGGTCGGCGCGCGATTTCAACCGCTTTTTTGTTCGCTTTTGCTATTTTCCGTCTTAGCTCTGTTATTTCAGAAACCGATAAACGGTTCGCGTCACGTCTGACTTGATTGCTTCTGGCTTTTCCCGCTATGGCCAAGGTTATAGCACCATTGCCAATTTGGAATCACCCCAGCAGCGATGGCGATGACGATGGTTGGCTGCGCTCCTGAAAATCTGAGCTCTGTAATAAGTGCCCGTTTACACATCGGTTGTGTCTCGTCAGTGGACAACAGCTTCTACTTATGAGTCCTAGCTGATAGAAGGGGCAAGCATAAAGTTCTAAAACCCCATTTCACAACACAAAGTATCATATTCCTAACGACACAAAGTGGATCGCGTTTCATGTCTTATTATTATCCTCCAAACAGCTGACTTCTGCCTCGGTTCCTGTTCTGCACCGAGAGATCCTTTTCGGGTCATTTTCTCATCACGAACGAGCAGCAACCAACTTCACCAACCCGCGCTGCGCTGCACTCGATTCTTAATGTTCGTTCTTCATAATTTCCCTCCAATCTACGGCCAACAGGAGAAGACTTTCTCGATTGCTGGAACCGCAATTTTAATGCCCATAACTATCATCACCCAGCATATCGTGTGTTGCATTTCTCACAGAGAACCAATATCGTTCCTGCCATTCCTGCATCCGAAACCGTGCTTCGGGTGGCGCTGGCGCTGGGTGAATGCGGTTGGTTACAAGTCAAAACGAGCCGATGAAAGGGGAGATGCGCTTTTTTACGCTATTGATTTTTTTTTCTCTGCGCCTCTTCACTCCGGACGGCTCACGGCACGAGCAGCCCGCGTAGGACTTTGAGTACATAGCCTGGCGCTAATGCTTGTCGAAGACGTCCTCGGCTATTAATGTTTGCTTTAGGTCAGACACGTTCTGCCCATTTGCGGTCCAGCCATCTTCTATCGGCGCGTCGTCGGTCGAGAATTCGAGGGCTGGCTCCGCGGGCTATCTTTTTGCTTCGAAGCCTTAGTTTACTACTTCGGAACCGCACTATCACTCTTACTGCACCATTCACTCGGAGCTACGTTTGATGCAAGGGGATAAAAACCACTGCGGTTGGAGATTTTTTTTTTCACAACGGCACAGGATATTTTCATTAGTCGAAATAGCAAAACAGGCCATTTGTAAAAGAGAATATAGGTTAGTTTCACTATCGAGTGGGCTTCCCGAGGCAAATTTTATCTCGCAACAAAGATTCACAACACTGCTTTATTTACTAGTCTGCCATAAAAAACTTTTTCAATTCATCGTGAACATGCCAATTACATCATGCGGGTTTACTTACGTACTATATCTCGAATCATTTTACTTAGCTTAATAATCTCAAATAAATGAGAATTTTCTTCAACAGTCAGGATAATCAAACAAAAATCGTAACCATTTGCATGAATCGGAGCCGTCATTTGATAATTAAACCCAAAAACCGACTTTTCAATTTTGAAAAGTGATTAAAAACCGTACAATCATTGCACAGCCTGTGCTGCATCTGCTAACCGGCAACGACGGAGGCGTACCAACGCAACGCGGAGGATCTATTCGGATTCCTTTCAACGTCATTATATGTTTACTTTGATTCCTAGCCGAAGGCTATTGGTCCTTACTTCTAAAAATAACCCAATCCGGTATCCTCGAACACTGCGATAATCGTCGATCGCCACCGATACAACCCACACCGTCGGTGTTCGTGGAAAATTAATGGAGAAGCCGCTGAGCGAACGGAAAAAACCTCTTCACAGAAGTTATAATTGTTGGTTTATCCTGTCATTATGGTGAGCTAGAGAATCGTGAAAGAAAGAAAAAACAACAGCGTCGCTGTGATACAGCAGCAGCGCGCTTCTTGGTTGACCTTGTTCTATTTAAAAATGAGTTTTGTCTAAATAACACTAAAAAGGTGCTGAAATAGAAGTCCGGATGAGACCAATTAATCAGATGGAAGCAGCTGCTGACGTTCAAAATGATTCAAATTGTGGTGCAAGTAGGTGGAACACCTCGAATGAACAAACTCAGCCTAATTGAAACGGCAAAGGTGTGAAAAGCGATCCTCTTGAGAAAATATTGATTGAACTTTTTGTGGGGCCATTATCTTGCTGTTGCTTAGCCGGTTCACTTACAGGCGGCGATGTGTAACAAAATATTAAATTAAATGGTCATCATTATCGGCAGTGTTTCTGCTGCTGTTGCTTCTAAAGAAAAAGTTAACGGCTGCCGGACCGTCTTCATCATAAGAGTTGCCAATTAGCAGCGCAAGAATGGCGGAGGAACTCATTCTTGCCATGTTGTCGGGTTGAGGGCACACATCGGAGAGGACAGAAACTACAAGCGGTGAGCTACTACCGTACCCACAGTCGACAGGTAATAAGGTAGAAACTAAACAAGACAGCAAGCTGCTGCTACTGCCCGGCAGAGTAAAACGAGAAGCTTGACGTTAATTGCATTATGATTGTTTAATCAATAAAGTCACTTGCCAATGGCTTCCAATGGCAAACAGCGGTGCAGCGACGGCAGCTGCAATGGCAGCTAATGATGATGGAGCGCCGGTCGGAGAACCGGTAATTGCGGAAGGTGACATTCATTCACCGGTCCGAGGATCTGATTGGAGATAATACGCTACTGTTACCCGATAACTATGTTTGGATCATCTTGTACGCTCTGTAGAAAACATAAATGGAGTGTTTAATGCTCTTTCGAGAATTTTACCACAGTCAGCGCATCCGCAAGAAATGCAATGTAATGACTATACAATCACTATCGTTGCTAGTAGGACTATAGTGAATAGAATTTGATATGTTGCGTGCAAGATTGGCATCGATATAAGAAAAATATTCAATAAAAAGATCACAGACGAACTGAACATAAGAAATTTTTATAAATTGAAACTGATATTTTTGTAATGTTGGTTATATTGTTGGCGAATATGGTTTATTGGGCTATTCAATGCGTACTTAGTTTTTTTTGTAGGTTTCAAATGAAATTTCGTGTCCTGAGATTACGACAAAGTAATGTAATTGACGAAGTGTTTGAGGCACTTGCCGGATCTGTGTTTTAAGTTATTTATAAATAATATAAAAAGACGAGGGCCTAGGCGACCACCTTGAGGAACCCCAGAAGTGATTTGAATTCGATGCAGATTAGAACGAAAAGACGATTATTTTCAATGTATTGACATTAATAAAAAATTCTGAACGATAGTCGTACATTTGATTTAAAACTAAAACTGTTAAGTTGGTAATAAATTTACGAAAAAAAATTAAATAGGGATAAAAATTAGCAAAAACGATGATTTTTAAACCACTTTTATACGGAAGGTATTAGTTTCATCGTTTTCTACGTAAAAAAGCAATAACAATTCGACGATATAACACAACTTCCGTTTACCTTCCAAGTTATTCTGTGTGAAAAATTTTCTTAAAACTTATATAATACATCACAGATTCTTCGATTGTACGTGTATGATTGTAAGTTGTGCCACTAGATTACCATGATAAGAATTATCAGTTCACATTGAAATGAAAGGAAAAAATCTTATTCTACTGATTACTGATGCTGCTATTTCGTATAAAACCTTTCTAAAGCTGGGTAAGTCCCCGATGTCTATCAGCAGAGTTTTCAATTCCCATGCCTTTTTTCTCTCTTTTCGTTCTGCTCTAAATGACCTTTCTATTGAAATCATACGTCCTTCCTGCCCAAGTCGTTTTCTCATTAGGCATAGAAATGAGTCCTTGATAATAGATTTGATTTGGTTCTAGCTACCTCTCGGTGTGCTACCAAAAGGACGAATGCTTTGATGTTTCCTTCTTTCCAATCAATCAAATGCATCTTGATAAGTTTTTTCTTTTCTTAATTTACCTTATTCACCTTCTCCGGAATGAATCAAACTATCGCTACTGCGTTCCATTAATAAAAATTGACTGGTTTCGTTTCGGAGTTTACCCCCCTTCCCCTTCGAACAGACCGTCAATCAACGGTAACCCAACGACTTGTAGGTTCGAATTTCGTGCGGTTTATTTTCATGTGACTTCAGTGCAAATTTCTCGTAACTTAAATTTAAGGTCTGTCAGCACTACGAGTAAGCTATTAGTGGCGCCAGTATGTTTGATCCTCATGTCATCCAGAATTGGTGTGGGGTTTCGTGTCTCAAAAATCAGCATGATTGCATTTCGACTGATGATGGTGACGACATTAACGATGGGAAGCTGCAGCAATTCGACGGGGTCCAACTGTGCGGACGGGCATTGATATAGAGTTATTAAAAAACTATATACCATAACATTATAATAAAAATTTTAATACATAATTTACGTGCAATCGGCATCTTTGCAGCAGCACAAACGAATGCCAGCGCGAAATTATTGTCGGTTGGTTAGTGCCGATTGTTCTTGACCAATTAACCGAACTGGTTGGCATACGAAAGCAGAGAAAACCAGCCACAAAAAATAAACACTCTGAACTTGGTCGTCCACATATCGTAGCAGAATTCATAATTGGACAGAATTGTGTTTTGTATTGGTTTTAAAGGCGAATAAAAATTGCTTCTTAATTTAATATGTTATCAAAGAAAATTTATTTATCACTGAATTTACAGCACAGAAAAATATACTGTTCCAGTTTGAGTGCTTTTGTTCGCAAACATATAAAAAAATCTGAAATTTCTGTTCACCGTGGCCGCGGCTGCATCAATTATTTGAACATCCTCGGGGCCTCCAGAAGGCGTCATCGAGCACTGACCGTGACGCTGCATCGGCTCCACAATTTGTCATGGCAAATCGCCATCCGCAACGGTGTGCCTGGTCAGTGCTTCATGCCAAATCAGGGCCGCAAGTGGTCCGTTTAAAAAATCAACAAACTTCTCAGCCGTCACATAATTTGAGCACATTAAAAATGCATTCGCGCGAAATCAACCAACCGTAGCCAGCGGGGTGGCAAACAGCAAAGTGTTGGGCAGCCGGCTGTAAAATTATGACCACTCGGAAAAGATATTGAGGATCGAATTACCAACGACACCCACTGTGCGCTGAGCGGAGCGTTCGTTCCCTGGTAACGGACTTAGGCCAAGTTTTGCACGCTTTCGAAGCAGGTTCAAATTTGACTTTATGATTTAATTTAATTTCTCCAATTTCGGCGTGTGAACTTTGAATGGAATTCTTGCTAAAAGTTGGCGAATCGCTTGATGGAACAGTACGACACGCATGTTTTTCGTAGAATCCATTAGATCTATTGGCCGTCGAGCGTAAATAGCAACTTTGTTGAATATTGAATTACATCCTCAGCTAATTTACATGTTTTCAATGAGCACTTTATTGATTCTACCCAGGGCCAAGCAGCGAAATGAAACACTCAGGCGGCAGCTATTTTTCAGCGGTCCACCGACCGGTAAGGCGAGCTTTTGACATTAGAGCTTCACGGTACGATTAGAGTGGTTGGCTTTTCGGATCGCTAGCAGCAAAAAGCAAGTACGTCAGTATCATGTTTCACACTCAAATCGGATCCTCGTTGAAGTATAAGTAACTTTTTTGTTATTTTCCCTTCAGGGCAGCGTGCAACCAGACACGAGTGTTTGTTTACTACAGAGTGTTAGTGGTTTAACTGTGTAGTTGTAAGGGCTGTTACACGGGGGAAATTAAACAAAAAATTGAGCTTTAAAAATTGGATTATTGGATTGAGCTTTAAAAATTAAGGATACGATATACGATAGACTCGAGAGGACCTATGGAGATTGGCCAAAACATAACGTGAAAATCATCATCGGAGGTGCAAATGCGCAGATCAGAAGGAAAGAATTCTTCCGTCTTGAGCAACCCGGTAACAATGTGACAGCTCCCATACTAATCAAACGTACCTAAAACTGCTGGTTCATGGTTCACGACAGAAGTTTGAAAGCGGCGTAAATATCGTAGAAAGAGTTTATTATCATTTGTTTTGGCAAAAAATCCCTTGTGCATATAAGATCTGAATTGGTTTATTATTTCAATAGAGTATTTTACGAACTGACAACATTATGTCAAGTATCAAAACGTTTCCGTGGTGATGACAATAGCAGCATAACTGGTTCTTCTGTCATAATAACATGCTCTATTTGGTTCTGTCATGTAACAGAGTGTTTTTGTACAACTGCAACGATCTCTATTGCTTAGATTTACTCTTGAATTTTGCTTAACTTGTTCTGTTAACGACAAAATCGATCCAGCAATCATGAAAGAGCATTTCATTTTGAATTGCGCAGCGGATAACTTTCAATGAAACACGCAATATTTAAATACTTTACAGCAGACAACTCGTACACAAGAGTGACAATCTTGTAATAAATACCGCTTTTTATCTTGTAAACAAATCAATCAAACAACCCACCAAGAATTCAAACAGTTTTACCGAAAACATGAAACGATGCTGAAATAATCAACACGCACTTTTCAAATCGTTGTCCAGACAGCTTTTTGCGTTCACATTTAACGTAACAAAAATTAACATTTCCTTTGGAAATCGAAGGTGCGTCAATTTTGAACGGCACGTAAAAACGATCGTCGCGACATTTTTGACACTGGCGGGTGTTATGGGAAACTGTTAATAACTGTCACTTTGTTACGGGGTAGGTCTTGAGCTAATTTTTTCTTCGCATACTGAAGACAAAAGATTATTTGCTCCGGATCCCAAAGATAATATCGGACAGGCAATTAAATGACCTGAAACGATTTGCTACGCGACCTTTAGAGTATGCATTCAATGGTGTTCCGGCAGAAAAAAAAGATGAAACCAAACTAACGCTCATTCCGGGGTAGAGCAAAGTAGCAAAGCACAGCAAAAGTAAAAAAACTCGTCGCTTGTCGAAGAAGGTAACATCCGAGACCCGACAGTGAGAGAGCAAAGCGATTCGTCTTCTGCGCTTTGCCAGTAAAATGCCGAGAATTAGGATTTTTCCAGACCCAAGTAGCACACTTTTGGCACTTTTAGTTGCAGCAACGTATTTATGACTGGAATTAGTCGTATTTCGGTTGTGACAACTGTTTTCTAACAACTGTGCTAGTAGGGGAGAACGGTAGAAGCCTGAATATAAGTGGGCTGTTGAGGAACATCCATGGTGCCACTGAAATAAACGCGAGAGAGATGGCAGGCACGACGCATGGAAGACAGCGTAACAGCTGGTTTGATTCCAAATTAGATAACAGATGAGAAAAATCAGCTCAGGAGTTGCATGCTCATTGTGGCACACGTCGAAACAGAGAAAGGTATAGAAAAACTAGAGCTGCGGAAAAAGCCCACGGGCTAAAAAACGCGGGTGCACCATCAGACGCTGTTGAATGGAGAGTAACCCCGGAGATCAGCAAGAACAGGATAAGAATCGTGAGCGATGGCCAAGTTGCGCTGCCTTCAACTCAGGAGGTGGTTAAGAATACAGGTAGCACACTAATGATACTTTTAGCTATATCAACTTTTTAATGACTGAAATTAGTTATATAATAGCCAGCTCAACTGTTTTATAACAACTGTGTTACTATGGAAGGCAATCAGTGAACTGAAAACCGTAAGGCTACTGGGAAGAACGGTATCCCGGCCGAACTTCTAAAAGCGGGGAGCGAGCGGCTGTACGAAGCAATCTACCGAATCATTGTCTGGGATCTGGGAGAAAGAGCAAATGCCGGAGAAGTGGTTGTATGGCCTCATTTACCCTATTTCCAATAAAGGACATCGACTCGAGTGTAAAAACTATCGAGACATTACATTGTTTAACCCTCTAATGGGCAAGACCGTCTGTAGAGGGCCTTCGCTTCTGAAGCTTCAGAGTCACATATAAAATTTGTCTTGAATTGGCAATATGAAAAATGTGTTCAGAGGACAGATTTCATGACATTTTGATTAATATCACAACATTCTGACCATACCTGCAAAAGTTATCATCTTTCAAAATCATAAATTCTGAAAAATTCCGAAAAAAATTATTGCACGAATATTTCCTTTTATATTTTTGAAGAAAAAGGACATCTAGAACAAAATGCTTGACCCCAAATTTTTTCTGTCAATAATTTATGTGCTTTATTTCAACTCTAATATAACTGTAATATAACTGAATTGAAAAAATATCATGAAAAAAGGAAAAGAGAAATTGGACTATTTCTTACCTAGCAATCCTCCAGATAATTATTTTTGCATGAAAATCAAAACTTCAGCTTCTTTTGAGTGTAATTTCATGAAAAAACAGTCATTGGTTTGATTGTATCATTTTTACGATGTTGGATGTTGCCCGTTAGAGGGTTTTCTCCCCATCCCCATAATCTCCCCATTCTCCCGTATTCGTATTCTGTAGAATGAGATCGAGACAATTTACGGAATCCTTCGTCGGCAAGTACCAGGCTGGTTTTCGTGAGAGTCGTTCAACGGCGGATCAGATGTTTACCCTGGGTCAGTTACTAGACTAGTTTCGGGAGTACAACTTGCAGACTCAGCATCTGTTTGTGAACTTTAAGGCGGCGTGCGATTTAGTCAAACGAAATGTACTGTGGTTCCTATGGTTTTCCATATATTGACCAAACTCGTGTTTTAGTCTTTGACCTTGAAATGCAGTCAGGCATTGATAGATTAAAGTTAGGAGTCACAACGACAACTTGTTAAGCGTAACTACCTATTACCCCCTCCTCCTTCCTTTCCACCCTTTCCCAAAATTTTTTTTTATTAATTTCCCCTACCGTCCCTCCATCAATTGTAAAAACCATCGTTTCCATATATGTTTGAACATGGTTTTTCGACGAAACTAATTACGCTTGTTTCGAGCAACACTGGATAGGTCAAAATCATGCATCAGAATAGCGGGTGAGACCTCAGCCACTTTCGTAACGTTGGATGGACTAAAGCAAGGGGATGCACTCTCTAATCTGCTATTCAACATTGCCTTGAAAGGTGTAGTATGAAAAGTAAACATTGAAACAAATCTGATATGGTGGTTTGATTTTGCGGCTGACGTCGACCTTATCGGAACCATCCGTAGTGCCGTATTTTTTGGCAGATTTTCAGAAATTCCACTGTTTGAATTCCCATTTCTATTTCGTGCTAGAAGCATTAACTCAACTCGTGCACTCATTTTTCGAGTTTTTCAAGCTATAGAGCCCACAGACAATTGATTTTATAAAAAAAAATTAACTCATATCCTACAAATTATTTTTATGCTCCCCAATTTTTCAAGCCAATTTCGGAGGGCGGGGGGGGGGGGGTGACAAAACTTTATAAGTAATTTGTAATGGCCTTATGGTAAAATGTTAATGCATCAGTTTCTGGGTCAGTCAGACTGTAGTCAATTTTACATGAAGTTGTTTCAATCCCAACGCCCCCCGGACCTCATTCCTGCCTAAGCACGCAACCGAACTACATATCGCTGCATTTCATTGCCTTGCATTCAGTCTCGACGTATTGACGTTGGTGGCGAGACCGGGTGGAAGAAACTGACCGCAACGGCAATCACAATCTGGAGCAAAAAGAGCGTAAATGAACAACTTCGCATTCACCTGAGGAAGAACGGTCTCACGCGCGGGTCCGTCCAGTCAGCAAGCAACCAACGAGCGCAACCGGCGGCAAAAAGTGGTCCAGTTACGGAACCCGGGCTACATTCTGCTGCTACGTTGCACTGTACATTGCTGATTAATTGCAGTCTAAGATCAGATTACGGCCCCGATGTCCTGCGCTTGGAGGTGACTTTTGGTGTGGTCACAAACAAAAGCCGACTCCAATCGG
Source organism: Sabethes cyaneus (assembly GCF_943734655.1). Taxonomy (NCBI): domain Eukaryota; kingdom Metazoa; phylum Arthropoda; class Insecta; order Diptera; family Culicidae; genus Sabethes; species Sabethes cyaneus. Next base: position 1,792,049 of record NC_071354.1, on the reverse strand, counting down.
CCATGTCGTACATGTGCATACAGGAAATGAGCTTTTTCGCCAGTGAGTGTGTGGGGCCGTGTGTGGGCTCGGATGGCAAACTGCACTGCACTGCATCGACCGATGACTAACAGACTTGAATTCAATTGGACATTAGAATTTTGGATTGAAAGGGATAGCCTTGCCATAAACTGGATCATTTCACGAGTAAAACCTGTCGCACAAGACGCCAGACTAGCGATAAGATCTTCCAGCGTCAACACATGGAGTGTGGGTACCACGCGCGCCACCATGCCATAGGCAAACAAGATCGTGCCTCCTACTCCTACCAGAATTCCATTGCCACACATATTCTAAGCTGCAGATTAGAACAGAATAACGCTGCGGCAGCTGGTTAAACCGACTAATCTTCGGCAGCAAATCGTCACGCTGTTCAGTGTTCATGCAACAAATCAATTAATATCTGTTCTTGTATTCTGTACAGCAGCAGCCGGGGGGTCGCGATGAAGTTTGAGGTGTTTGGAAATGATGATAGCCATCTGCAAACCGTTCAGCCCGTCGATGTTGTTGTTGTTGGTGAACCAATTTACGCCGACGGGATCACGGTTTTGTGCTTTTGTTATGGGTTATGATACTGAAAACATGCACTTCGTGAGGAGTCTGTTTACTACTTTGCTATTAGACTGAATGCTGTTCGGGGAGTTGAACTTGCGAACGTTATAATTACTGATATTAATAACCGCTGAAGTGCAACATGAGTCCCGATGAGATGATCGCAGTTTCGGTGTCAAGATATAGAACGAATCAATTTGTTTCGTGTGCGCATAGGCCTACGAGTTTGGTATCAGTATTGCGCTCGTTTTCGTATGAAAATTTAGAAAAGACACTACAGCTTCTTCGCGTCTTAAAACCAGCATCCACCGCCGTACATTTCCAGCCAGGTTATTATACCGCATTGCTTCTCCATATATAGCTGAGACCCCCATCAGGTCACTCTATCGCATCGGCTCTCGTGTATAGTTAGGTAGGTACTCGCCATAAATGATAACGTATTTCATCTCAACGCTTCTTGTTCGGTTATTTGCCGTGCATTTTTCCTCCCCAAATTGAAACAGGGGGTCATTTTTTATTTCCAGTCACTGCTTGCCGAAACAATTTAAGCTGTAATTTGCGATTATTTATGTTTATTGCAGTTTTCCTGCAGCGCACCGTGCCCTTCGGTATGAACGAACGAAGAAAAGTATATCGGAACTAACAGAAAGAGAGGAAAAAGTAATAAAACGTAGGTAATGCGAAATCAAACAAGGGCTGGTCGTTTAATGATTCATTTGTTTTGGCAGTTTTTCCTCACAGCATACTCTCCGACGGGACGGATCGGATGGTATCGACGGGCGAGTCGAGAGAGCTTTGTGCTTCTTTCGGTTCGGTGTCGTTGGATCTAATTTTTCCACACGTTTTCAGTCCTCCAGTTTATTCAACCGGAGGACACGAACTGCCAGAGAGTGCCAGGGGCAAGCAAAGCTCAACAGGTTCTTCCCGCACGCGGATCCCGCGCGGAAATATAAATCATACTTCAAACCGAACGAAGTGTTTACGGTAAAAAGTGTTTCTTCGCTGTTTGCTTTCAGCACGTCCAGCTGTGAGTTTTTAATTGAACGTCCCCGGTTGATTGCTCCGGCAAGGGTTTCCACTTTCCCAACGGAACAGTTCGACTCGGCGACGTTTGCAGGTGGATTGCGATTGGATCCGGATGAAGCTACCGCTGAACTGTCATGCGTGAAACTGGAATTCGAGCTTTGTCACGTTCCGAATCCAGCCACCGAACGGCGTTTCGTAAGTCAACAAACGGTTCCCTATTTTTTCCTATTTCTCACAGCTACGGCACCAGCTTGGAATCCGGAGAACGCTCATTTTCGTTTTCAATGAATAAATCAACAATTGGTGGCGCAAATGGGGTTTATTTAATTTTTTGTTCTCACACCGACCGCTGCGATGCCAGAAGCTGTTGTAGGTCTTGTCGGCGGAAACGTGGCAAGCACAAACAAATCATCATTACTGGCGTTAGTTGGATAATTGCTGTGGCGGGAATTTCCTCCCACGAATGCAGCGTCCATCCGACCGGTGCGGAACTTCACTTAATCCAGCTAGCAATTATATTTAGGGACGGTTCTTGCCGCGTTTGCCATTTAGGCTTGAGCATTGTGAGGACTGCTTGCGTGCACCGTGTGTACCTAAGGGTAGAACGGTTTTTTGCGTGGATACTCTGTGCTGACCGCGTGAGAAAATTAGGTCCTTGATTTATCTGAAAGGCTTTCTAAAAATTTCAATAGGTTTGAGTGTTTACCTATAGAATTGGTACTCATTAACCTTTCTATGCATAGTTTCTGAACACGTGCTCATTCATTTGCCATTTAGATCGTGTAAATCAGTTGAATCGTCCATTTATGAGAAAGGCGATTTAAATTGGTTTGGTATTCATATTCAAATCCTTTGAAACAAATTGAGACTAGAAGGATGTAAGTTCTACTATATTCATGAAACAATTCGTTGAACTAGATTCGAAGGTAGTAATTATAACACAAATGTGAAAATAGATCGTATAGTAAATATCTGAAACATTTTAAGCCTGCTTATATTGCAGTAATAAAAAAGGTACTAAAGCCGATGATTAGTTTGTTCATACATCTAATGAGCATTTAAACACTGCATAGGACTAAAATTCGAACAGTGCATAAAACTTGTTTGAAAGCAGCCAGTCATTAGTTCTCTGGTGCGTTCGATTTATTGTATGCTGAAATGACCATAGGTGCTCGCCATGATTACATATATAATAAAAACTGCGGAATAGCATTGCTTAAGACAACTTAAAACGAAATTGATATTCTTGTAACATGGAAGAGCAACAAAGCGCGAGTGAAAGAGCTCAGATCGCCGTTTTGTATAAATAAAGGTAGGTATGCCAAAACGCTTTATCGTGACTATCTAAGGGTCGAGCATTGCCGTTGTATTTTGTTGTCAGAGTTGGCAAGATCACAGATGCTTTCTCATTTGTTTTCAAGAGACAGAATTTTCGAATATTACCAAAAGTAAAGTGTTGTAAAACGATTCAACAAATCATCTGCATTTAAAGAAAGTTTTTTTGTTGTGGAAATATGCGTTGAATTTAAATGAACGCTGCGAGGGTATAATTTTTTTTTTCCTTAACAGTGATTAAACATGAAAGTAAAAATGTTTGATCAATAACATCGATCTTGGAAAGTATCAATTAAATACTTGATTTATAGCTATACGTTAAAACCCACAAAAAATTTAATTATTCCAATCATATAAACGGTTGAAAAAAAACAGTTGGAAACGGTTGGTATCTTAGTGTTTTTCAATCTTTTATTAAATCAATTTACCTCACCATCAATGCCTCAGCACATCTGTAATTTTGTTATAAATATTTTATTTTTTATGAAAAAATTTTAAATATAGAGGAGGAATTTTAATAATAAATTATTTATTTTAGTGCAGACTCATTAAAATTTATGTTTAGTTTAATTAAGCGTTGCATCACGTGTAAGAAAAATGTATTCTCCAAGTTTATACCATATCAGTATAAACGAAAATTATGACTAAAATAACATTTTTTCGCAATGTGTGTGATAGGTACCAAATTTTCTTATAGAGTTTTCGATAAATAATCTATAACAGTGTATTTAAAAGTGAACGTGAGTATGTTTGTAACTCCAGAACGCCTTGACCGTCTTACTTACTTCCGTAGCTGGCTTGAGTTCTAAGACAAAGCCTAATGAACAAAGTTTATCCAATTTACTCGGTTGTGACTTACAGCTCTCCAATCCCTTGGACATCGTGTACTCTCTGCCAGATTTCGCTTCACCTGATCTAACCATCCTGCTCGCTGCAGCCCTGAAACGTCTTGTTCCTGCCGGATTTGAAGCGAACACCATATGTGCAGGTTAGTTGTCCGTTATTCTTGCAAGATGCCATGTTCGCCGTATTCGTCCAGCTTTAGCCACCTTTTGAATACATAGTCCATTCTCCTGTACGACGCCGTTCTTAGCAATCGTCTTTCGAAAACTCCACAAGTCCTCGAGCAGTTCCCACGTTTCATGTCCGTAGAGAACAACCGGTCTAAGAAACGAAAGAAAGATTGGATTTGTACAAAATCGTGCCCCGCGTATTGATATCCGCTCGGATTATAACACCTTGTATCGCTGTGTTGAACAGCTGGCATGAGAGACCTTCGTCTTGACGAAGCCCTCTGTGTGATTCGAATGAACTCGACAATCCAACCAAAACCCGATCACAACACTGAGTACCATCCATCGTAGATTGAATCAGTTTGATAAGCTTTCTGGGCCAGCTGTTATTGTCCATGATTTTCCATAGCTCTTTTCGGTTGATGGTATCATAAGCGGCTTTAAACTCAACGAACTCATGGTGCGTGAGAACTCTTTTCCACGATCCTTTTGGAGGATCTGCTGCAGTATAAATTTTTAATCCGTTGTCGACCGTTCTTCAACGAAGCCGGCTTGATAAGTTCCCACAAATCTGTTCGCAATTGGTGATAGTCGGCGGAAAATGATTTGGGACAGCACTTTGTAGACGGCTTTGTGAACGGTGATCACTAGATAGTTGTTACAGTCCAACTTGTCCCCCTTCGTGTAGATCGGACAGATAACCCCATCTTTCCACTCCTTTGGTAGCTGGTCTGTCTCCCAAATCCTAATCCTAATAGCCGGTGCAGACAAGTGGTTAGCTTTTCTGGTCACATTCTAATAAGATCCGCTCCGATGTCATGTTTTCCAGTCGATTTATTGTTCTTTATCTGCATGATGGCCTCCTTAACTTCGCATATCGAAATTGCTTTCCCCGCCGCTATCGTTCTCCGCCTAGGCACCATTCAGGGGGGTGGTTAAGAAGGAGGGGTCCTCCCAGGAGGTATATATGGAGGTAAGGCTTTGTTTTTCATTTTCATATGGAGTTTCAGAGATGTATAATTGGCTACGTGACATAAGGGGGAGCTGACTAACGAGGAATGTGAGTATGGATGTATATTCAGCCATAACTCCGGTACGTCTGGACGGTTCTTCATCAAACTTGGCACACATGTTCATTGACATAAAAGAATCAGCGATTGGGGGAGAGGGGGATTACGGTTCTTACAACACGGGAGGAAAATTTAAATGGGTAAAGAAATGCGCTTCTCCTGACTTTGGACTGATAGCAGTTGTGCCATTGGCTAGACAATAAGAGGGTTTTTTTTTGAAAAGGGGGGATAGTGTAGCCATTGACAAGAAGGAGGTTCAAAAACGTGTAAAAGGCTTTGTCTGGCTTTATAGGAATAAGATGATGATTGGTGACAACAGGGGGAATTTTACAAAAGGCGTTAACACATTCAAATGAAGAAAAAGGGTATTCTTTCTTGCATTAGGAGAGTTTTCGTTACAATAACCGATATACGAGTGGCTGAGAGACAAAGGGGCCCTGCGTTAAATCGGTCAATCGGCGTTTCTCTTGCATTTCGATTGATAGTAGTTACGCAAATGACAAGTGGGTAAGCGGACGACAATAAAAGGGAGAGGGGTGGGGGATCACTGGGGAGGTATATTTGGATAAACCCAGCAAACCACAAATCGTATAATAAAGTGTGAAAATCATCTTAAACATCGCTAAACAAACTCGAAATCGTACATAAAGCTTAATAAAGCGCACCCTAGTTTACATTTAGTCGTACAAAATGATAGTAACTGATTCACATACGATTGTCGTCACAGAATTGTATAGCATTATGGAACTAATCATGTTGAGTCGGATTTCATCGTATACAAATACTTATGAATGTGAAATGTTTTCATATAATTTGAAGTACGTATATCGCCTCCAAAACAGTACGCATATGCTGGTTTCGTGCATCAAATGCGATTTTTCTAGATACATATCGGTACATATATCATATTTGTTACTTGGATATCCGTACGAAAATGTTTGCTGGGAAGACACCATTATAGGTATTTTCAGTAAACAGATGCATAAGTGATTGCCGGACAGAATGATGGAGCTGATTCGGAGAGCTAACAATGGGAACGAAGAACGCGAGTATGAATGTATGTTCTGCCATAAATCCGGAACGGCTGGACGGTTCTTCATTGAATTTGGCACACATATTCTTTGACATAATAGAATCACTACAAGGAAATGACTCGAGGGGCTGGGGAAGGTCTCTAACAAGGCCGGAGGTCCAAAATAAGTAAAGGACCTGCGTTTCTCTTACAATTTTTCGTAGGCAGTTGTACAAGTGAGAGGATGACAAGAGTGGAGTATCCGAAAAATGAGGGATCATCGTCTAAGAGGAGGTTAAATTAAGGAAAAAAGCTTTTGTCTCTCATTCATAGATTTTCGAAGAGAAAACAGTTGTATAAGTGCTGTGGAACAAAAGGTGGTAATTGACCAGCAAGGGAGGGGGAGTTCACTTTGCGTAACTCAATACTATCAGTAGTGCAGGTGAAGTAAATCGGGTTATTAACACGGTAAAAACTCATCACCGCGCGATGCTTACAATTAGCCAATTCAGTTTGTACCATTCACCAAACAAATCGAGCAACTCTTGCAAACGGCGGCAGTCGTCTATATTTTGTATTGGAGCAAACGGATTACCTACGAATGGCCAAAACACAAAGGGCCGAATCACGAATGGCTGAATCACGAATGGCCGAATCACAAAAGGCCGAACGTTATATTCGGCCGAAAATATTCACGGCCTTCAACCTGCAAAAACGTAAGGTACATACTGTCCTTACTCGCTGTCGCTCGTTCGAAGTTAACTAAGAGATAATCCCTACTAGTCAGTTAACTTCAGGAAAACGTAAACACCTAAATAGAAGTGCTTTCTGCAGGGGGCTGCCTCCCGCAGTGGCCGGCGCTTACTCGCAGCCTGCGCCCGTCTCTCCCTGCATCATCTAGGAAACATTTGCTACTAACACAGTAAATAGGTCTCGCACCTTATAATGAACGAAGTTCATTAGGGCTTAGGGGAACAAAGAACCATCAATCATCTATACTCTATAGTAAATAGTTGTGTTGCTTATTTTGTTTTTTGTTTGATTAAAGTTATTAGATAACTACTTGCCAATTCATGTTTTTTATTGAATAGTTATTTAGGCATTCCGAAAAAATTCGGCCTTTCCTGATTCGGCCTTTCGTGATTCGAATATTTGTGATTCGGTCTTTCGTGATTCGGCCTTCTGTGACTGCTGTTGAAATTCGGCCAGTTGGATTTCGGCCATTCGTGATTCTGCCATTTGGTAGCGGGAGCAAACAATTTCAGGTCATCAGCTTACATTTATTTACAGCCAATATCCAGCAGTAAAGCGACATCGTTAAAGAATAATATAAAAAACAAAGGTCCCAAGTTGCTACCTTGAGGAACTCCAGACTTATTAGTGAACACCGATGAAACATTGGATCCGAGTTTTACACGCAGTACTCTTCCACTAAGTTATGAGCACCAAGCCGAGATAGTTTTCGTAAGAGTATTGTAAGGTCAATTCGATCAAATACCGATTTCAAATCTATATAAAATAAATATCATCGACTTGTTTCTTGTCTTCCAGATGTAAATAGCGGGAACATAAATGATTTTTTTCACACGCCAGGAAATACGCCTTGCTCAAATGACTTATTGAAAACTTAACATAACGAATTAGCCAATACTGATAGGCAACGACATATCTCTGTACAGTGGTTTTTTCTGAACAGCTTGCAAAATACTTTTATTAAAACTAACAATAATCGTCAATTTGCTGCTAGTTCCCTGCTCTGCTTATTGCTCTTTAAAATTTGGCTGCAAATGTTGGTTGAAATTAATTTAAACCATTTGATAGGAAATTGAAAAGTGGCAATCACTTTTAAATGAACACACATTGTGCAGTTAAAATTCCTACCCATATTTTTAAATGAACGAAACTGGTCAAATTATCATACAAATTGAGATTACACTGTTAAGCAAACTTTCTAACAAGCGCTCATCACCGCTTCCACGTATACACACACGTTTTAAGCACGGGACTCGCGCCTTCGAGCAAAGAGAGGAAACTGTTTGTCCACCCCCGCTAGGATGACAAATTACGTCAGGTCGTCCTTCCGTCGTGGCTGCTGTGGCTGTGGCTGTGATTCCTGTGTGGTGAGAATAACGGCCCCGATCCGTTCGGGCAAAAATGAATTTGAAATTCAAATCGGTAATCTGATTTACGATTATTATGCTTTGTGTATATATGTTTTCACCATGAACTTGTTCACATTTTGGAGATCAACAGGAGAAACCGGAGCAGCAGCAGCGGTGAGCATTTTAAGGGCGCCCGGTGAATCTTATTATTATTGTTTCGTGGGTCTGCCATCGCAGCATTGCAACATGGCAAAACACTCCGTTGTGTTGGTGGAGGCGTTTCCTTTTCGGAGCAACGAAATGATACAGTTATTTGCCTTTTTCCGGTCGACAAGCAGTGCGATCGCGAAGCGCAAGCTTTTTGGGAGAGGTGTGAAGGTTAGCTCTAAACAATTCGAATGAAGTGAAAAATATACCAAGAAAAGGTAGGGCGGGCTTCAATTTATCAATTGAAACAAAACTTTCACTTTGACTGCAGGAAGTGTCAGAAGTTTCTCTCGGCGGTTAGTGAGGGTAGAACTAATCTAAACTAATAGTCTGTCTGTACGGGTCACTGCTCAAATGGCAAGTGCTCGAAGCCGGGTATCACTTTTTAGTACAAGTTAGCCAACATGATGTTGCATCGGTGTATAAATGAATAAGTGCGGCAATTTCTGACCAACCTGGATGCAGGTGAAGCGTTCGACAGGCATTCCTTTGAGTCTATGTGAAAGAGCAAGCCTGTCTCTACACCAACATTCGAACCATGCTGCTTTGAGGAATTTACATTAAATTACGGGAAGGGGACAACAGTGGCGGAGCCCACCGACTACATATGTAGATAAATAGCATGAAATGAAATTCACACCATTTAACTATGTTTATAGCATCGGTCGAAGCCGCCGGTTGCCAGCAACGAGAAACGGGAGGGTGTGTGGTTCGCATACCGGCAAAAAAGGAGATTGCATTCCCGTTCCGTTACCCTGCGGGGCTCCAGCAGGACTTGAGAGATGTGCAGTCGAGTGTAAAACGAAAAAGGCAGTACCGTCGACGAGAGGCGAGATGTGTGAACAAACGCAGCGCAGATATACATATCGATTTATCATCGATTCCTTGATATTAAATTAATTAGTTTCTTGGTCTGTCTGTGGGACCCGATCTGTCTTCCGGGCACTTTGCTGCTGCGGCCAGTTTGCTGTCAATTGCGATGACCTTAACGTGTGGCTTGTACCTGTTACTGGCAGGGCTGGGTGCCCGACTGCTGCAGGAGGTGGACATTCACTCGCCATCGGACCGCATTCGAAGGGTGCAAAATAAAGGGTATCGATTTGCATTCGGTACGGCCGGCGTTCTCGTCATCTCGTCGCCGTCTCACACGGCCGAGCTGGGCAAGCCGGTTGGTTGACGCGGCCGTGGTGGCCCTCTGACCGTGGACCGCGTGTGCCTTGTACGGTGCGGCCAATAAAGGGAAACGAAACATTGTACCAATGAATAAATAATAACACCTCTGTCACTGGGCTAGCGGGCAGATGAAATGATTTATTCAATCTTACACCGCTCCGAATTGTTTGCGTTTTAATTATTTCTGACAGCGTGGACCTCGGTATCCGATAACACGAGGACACCTTGTGGGAGAAAGGAATCTCAGGACTGTTGTTTTTCTCTTGTATTTGTATACAAAAATGAGCTGTACTTTCGAACAGCTTGCATTGTTGTGTCGATAAAAGTACATTTTACCTTTTTGTTAAAAGGTAAGGTCCCCAAAGTGAGTCTTATTTCAGTTATGAAAAGGGGGGAAATCTTGTTATTAACACCGCTAGAAAATAGAATTGCAGGCCTAACAAGTCGCCACCAGCTGATCATTTATCAAGCTTATAACTCAGTTTATTAATACAAAAAAAAACACTTAGATGATCAGTAATTGTAAGCAAACGAATTGGTATGAAAAACTAAATGGAGTTTGAACATAACTAATGAATGATGTTTAGGCTGCCGCTTAATAGGCCACAACTAGGTTTTCTGTCCTATTTCGATTACAATCTACAGAAACTTTACTACTATGCAAAGAAAGGTTGTATCATTTGTCGTATAAAGTAAACTTCATTATAAAAACTGATCATAATCCGAGGGCACAGATAAATGCGTGTCGTAGATAGTTATTATTGCAAGCAAAAATTTATAATCTAACAAATAAGATAACAATCTGCGAGAGTGGTGCTCATCCGATATTAAAAACCATTCAGCGTTCCAATAGTGTCCACACTTTCACCGGATCGATCTGGCCAAGTGTGCGAAAACTTTTCCCGCTGAAGACTCCAAGCAATAATTTCGCTCGATATACAATACCGCCATGTTACGACGGCCATTTGGCAAACCGATCCACAACTTCAGCAATTCTGCACTGGGATTTGATTTCGCATTCGGCGCTGTGGCGAGAAGGAAATGCGAGAAATATATGATAATTATTTCTCTTTCTGCTCTTTGCCCCTGATCGGAACCCTATCGCAATAAATCAATTAACCAAATAGGTTCGAGAGACTCGATCATGCCGGGTTGTTTTCGGTCGTTGACCGTATCGGCGCTTCGTGGCACGATGGAAGTTGACATTTGCGATGACAGTTGATGAAATCCAAGCCGTCTGATTTCGGAGGTCATTTTAATAAATTTTCAACGGAGACAACTTGGTTCCCTTTTTCTCGCTTCGCTTGGAACACGTTGGAACACGCGAGCACCCGCAGCGGACAGCAAATGCGGAGGTGTCGTTTGTCGTTTAAATGTCTTACGTAATTGCCAAAATTCCGAACCGAATGGCAAAGGAGAAACATCGAAAATTATTGACCATGTCGATTGGTTTTGACCGATTGAAAGTTAGATTCTGCAAAACATGCATACCAACGAGGCGCTTCGGTTCATCGATCGAACTGGGTGAAAACTTATTGATGTCATTCTGGTATTGGCTAATAATGGAAGCTGGTGGGATAAACAAGTTGCGCTGCTGGCCCATAGACTGGAAAGCTAATCGAAAGCAATCGACCGACTAACAAGTAAATCCGTGGGCGTACGCTCGAGATTTGATCATATTTTGTTGTTTCTGTCAGCAACTTTTCGCGGCCAATGTTTGCGAAGACAAATCGCTGTTCAAACAATTGAGACATTTACAAGGCTTACCACTGTTTTAGTGGAGTAGCGGTTAATTCGTTTCCATGTCTGTTCGAGTTAAATCAATTTTTAATTAGGTGTTGTGCAAGATATGTGCGTTTATTCGCCACTGTAAGATGCTTTCGTGGATGAAAAATAAAATATGCTAAACAACGTTTTCAGCTTTTCGCACCAAACACTCAGACTCGGAGAAGTACAATCCTAGCCAGACGGCATCAGACTTTTCCGGAAATAAGTGCATAAATCCACAGAAAATTACACTCCAGAAGGATAAAAATTAAGCGGAATAAACTTTCTGTACACAATCATAATTTACCGATAAATAATTCATAAGATGAGATAGAGATTATGTGCATCCTCTGCAGCATCAGTAGAGCCGGCAGACATGATGCAGTAGTGCGATACCAGCAGACCAGACCAGTTTCCGACCAGACAGCAACCGCGCGTCTCATTCGTGCACTCAGCTCACTGTTCGGGACCATATCTTGCAGTTGATGTCGGACCAGATAGCGACGGGTACGAAGACAACGACGCTGCTGGGTTCGAAAATCAGTAGCTTCAGTTCCAGTTCCATCCGATTCAAATATCGCACTATTCCTTCTCCATGCCATGCCGTACCGTACAGTTCAGAGTTCGGCCGGGCAATGTCTCTCCCAGAAAGAACCTATAATTTATCCGTCGTTCGGTTCGGTTCTACCAGACGTACGTACGGCACGGTCCGATCCATGCTTACAATTGCTGCTTCATAGATCATCCAATGCAGTCCGAATTCTGCTGGGTCAGCTATGGACTGGGTGCTAAATTCGCTTTCTTTTCGGACGACCCACTGGACTGGGTGGAACTTTGGCCCGCCCGCTAAGGATAGAAGCGAATATCAAACGCCCCCACCGTCATAAGTTGCTGTCCCGGTGAGGAACCAGGGAAAGAAACATGACTCGTGCGAGAGAAGAATAAGATTATCAGCCCGGTGCGAGGGCAAATTGTTAATTTATGTGCAAATGAGAGATAAAATCAGCGGAATGTGGTACGAAACGCCGAAACCGGCTGGTTCGATTGCGGCAGAAGGGAAAAGTACAATTCCACGTCCCGAGATAGTTCGCACATCCAGAATGGACAAACGTCGTTTTCGGTTTCTGTTGTTGAAGAACTTTACTGATTTTTTGCGTGAAGGGTGACGTGTTTGTGTTTCGTTTGAATAAATTAATGTCAATTTTATTGATTACTTCATAAATATCGCATTCATGTACGGTACGTTTGCAAAGTTCTGGTCGCGCGCATTTGTTTGATCTGTGGAAAGACATCAGCCTGGTTTTGTAGCATCGAGTCGGCATTAGGAAAAGGAACTCTGAACAAAGACACGTGCTTCAAGTCTCTGGAGATGCTGCCTAGTTTGCATTTTTATTACAACTTTTTCTTTCCGAATACCACAAAGTTTATTATGATCGTATCTTTTATCAGCTTTAAGCGAGTTAATCATTCAACCTTGGAACCATTCGGTCTAAGGCAAACAAATCGTATACGACAACAAATCCAATTACAATTCGGAACCTTTTCTCAAATACACCAATCCAGAAAAAGTGCACCTTCTCTATGGTCGGCTACTTTGCAAGTAGGGGATTAATTTTCTTCTGCAGAGGCTTATCTTTATTCTTCTAGAGAAAATCTTGGCATTTTGGTGGGCAAATCAAAACAAAGCAGCTTCCTGCTGCTGACGTTGCGTTGTCTTTTTGCCGCTCTCAGTCCAAAAATGCTTCACCACCGCACCGGTTCAGTGTTTACCGAGCGGATAATGTTACTGGTTTGGTTACTGGAACGTTGGAAGCCCACGAACATGATGAAGTTTCCCTTTTTAGCAACACATCGCAGCATCCTGGAGGGATCGCCCGTCTAGCTGATTCGGCAGGAAGAACAGGTCAATATTGTTTTGAATAACTAATTTTCTGTTTGCTCATTTGCCTTTTACGGTTCGAACGAAGCAAAAAGCGCAACACTTGCTCCTCCTGATCCTATGCTGGGGAGATGGAAATTTACGAATATCGGTAATTAACGCACAAACAAAGGATGGGTTTCAGAGTTCCGGGCTGGCTGGCTGCTACCTTTGAAGCTGCCCCTGGTCAGCCGATTAGTGTCTACTGCCGGTAGGTCGGTTCTACCTGTCCGGGAATGAATTTGCGGTTCGGCTTGTTTACCTCCTCGGTTGGCTTTCTAAGAACCTGAACCAGAAGAAAGGAATGCACAGAAAACAATTTAACTGTGGATTTTTCGGTCGGTGTGTTTTGATTGTGAATAAGTGATTTTTGTTTTTCTTTAAAGGATTTCTTTTTGTCGAAAGAAGAGAAGTAATTAATATTTTCTGGAGATTTGTTCGCTGCTGCGTTTCAACGGCCATAAACAATAAATCAAATGATCAAGCATATTTTTCAGGTTTCTTTGCTCAAAAGCTTATGAAGCATTTCAAGGATGTTTTGTGAGTAAATGATCGATACTATCAAAGTGCTTTTCTCATCTAACGATGACGAAAAAAGCACAAGCACAGTAGTGCCAATTTCATAACGATCTATTGTATCTAATATATAAAACTCGATTTCAAGTAATTTTAGACTCTTTCATAAAACATAAGTCAATAACAAGACCACCAAAAACTATCAATAGTAATATTAGATGATTCAGGGCGAGACGGCAATGGGGGGAGTTGTTTTCTACTTTACTGTAAGGAAAATTTGTATATTAATACACCCATGAACTCCTCAGAAACTTGCAATACTTGAGATTGTGTCAAGGTCATCTGAGATTCACGATTTATGTACAACACAGTTTAATTTGTGGCAATACGAAGTTTGTCGGGTCAGCTAGTATATTTATATATCGAAATTATGTTGCAGAATTAGAGAAATATTTATGCAGAAAATTTTTGTAAAAACATTTGAAACTTTTACTAACAATGAAACCTCTTGCTACTGCAAGTTATAAGCATGACACTTGATTGAGGTGCGAGTAAAGCCTCTTATCCAAGGGCAAACTATAACTAGTCTCTGCACTTCCTGGTTCTGGAGAGTAAGATTGGTTAAAAAGTAGCAGAAGAGCAAAGGATGAAAAAAGAGTGACACTTAACATGGATAATAAGCAGTTCGCTCACTCTATATCGATACTGCAAAAAAAAAAAAACAAAGTGCGGAATACAACAACTGGACGATATCACAATTGATGAAAAATACTGCTCGTAGTGATAATGGCCGTTCTCTTCAAGAATCCCACCGCCACCGGCACCAGGAATAGAGGGGCTCAACGTGCTAGATGACTCGACCAGGTTGAAGCCGACTTGCGTGTGTCGAGACACGCAACGAATTGGCGACGTGCAGCCCAGGACCGAGTACAATGGAGAGGAATTCTTCATACGGCAAGAGCCACCAGCCCCCCGGGTCTCGGCTGAATATGTAAGTAAGTAAGTGATAATGGCTGTACAGAAAAAAAGGACGTGAATACCTGTCTAACGAGAAATCCTAATTATGAAACAACTAAATGCTTTACTTCTATTTCTATTCTCTCTCTCTCCCGAAGATTTACTCTCCAACTAATTGAGATCAACTATTATGTTAAATAGTTGACCTCAATTAGTTGGAGAGTAAATCTTCGAGAGAGACAGAGAGAGAGAGAGAGAGAGAGAGAGAGAGAGAGAGAGAGGTGAGAGAGAAAGACATGGTGGAGAAATGTAGAGAGAGGGCAGATATGTATAGAGGAGAGGAGAAACATAGTGAGTGAGAGGAGAAGTGAAAAAAAATGAATGGAAAAAGAAATAAAGCGAAATGGACAACGTGTGAGTGATAGGGAGAGAGAGGAACAGAAACGATGAAAGAGAGGAAAAAAAAGAGAGAAAGAGAAGCGTGGAGCGAGACGCGAGAGTGCCAGGAATAGAGGAGAGAGAGAGATGGAGAGGGATTTGAAGAAAATACGAAAAAAAATTAACAGAATGAAAAAGTCGTATAGAAGAAAAGAAATTCTGCCACGTCATTCATTTCGATACGATTTTAAACAGCCGATAAACCAAAAATAAACATAAAATGTCTACACCCGTGCATACAATAGGGCCAGAAGACTGTATAATAAATCTTCAGCGTTCTTTAGCAAAATAAATAAAAATGAAAATGAATTTTAATGAAGGCATAAGAAAATAATGTGCTAAAATAAGCCTAATCAAATATAATTTGATGAACACTCATTCAAAAATGTTCTATTGTTGTTGTTGTCTTTTTTAGCTTAAAGTAGCTAACTTGTTGTTATATTTACATTCGAACTTAAATCATACGGCTGCTTCTTTCCAGAGTAATTACTGATAATTACCATAAAAATTTATTTGCGCGAATTATTTTTTATTATTCCAGAAAAAAAATTCTCGTTAATAAAAAACGTTCATTAACCGTTGATCGTTGATTAGCATCATAAGATAGCTATGCTTGCGAAAAGAAATAAAAATACTCTTAACTCAAAGATGTTCACATCTGAGCAATGCAATGATAACTACCCTGTTCTGTTCATTAATTGCAGCATAACTTCGAATGCATAACACTAGAATACCACAACAACCGACACGCAGATTGGACAAATCCATATCAATATACCTGCTGAAACACTTGCAGGATATTGTGCTGCAGAAAACACCACACCAAACACGCACCAAAACGGCAGCATATCAGCACCCCCGGCGGCTACCAGTGAGGTTATAATTTATTTTAATGCAATTATAATGTTGCTTTATTAATAAGTATGTATTGTTCAAGCTCGCTCACCAACGACCGCGCAGGCCAGGCGCGGTGGAAGAGACCGAAGAGATCGGATAGCCTGCGCCTTCGTTTGCACCGTATGTTGTTGTTGTTGTTGTTTTTCTTTGACCGGCGTCTGTGTGTTTTGCTGGGATGCTGCCGGGCAGCAGCAAGATTTTGATTTAATAAAACGATGAAAACATTGTACCGAGCCGCAGGAGCAGGCAGTCGTCGTCCACCGGCTTCACCGAGTAGACTTCGAAGATGGAATTTCAAATGAGTTTCAGCATCTCCTTGGCTGACGCTGCTCCCGGGGCGCTGGACTTGTTTGATATGAGTCTCCTTTCTCTTCCGCCTGACGTGATCTCCGTTTCATGTGGTTCTCCATAAGAGCCTTTCGGTACTTAATTGGAGATAAGAGTATTTATTCAGAGCACATATTTGGATCTTTGTACACACTTGGTCGGCCGAGTCCTGAAGTCCTGTAGGGGTGTCAGAGCAAAAGAAAAAGTTCAACTCAAAGTGCATGCCCATGGCAAATACCATCGCATGTTTCCTTAAAAGGTTTTTCGCGCCACAAGAAATTCAATTACCCTTCTGCTGCCGACTGACTTGTTACCAGATATTCAAAGTCCTGTAGAGGTCATCCCCGAAAGGGCGGGCGGTAAAGACGCTTTGTTCTTCTGTGAGCACTGACGATGAATGAAGGAAAAATTGCAGGATATTTGTTTACGTTCCGGCTTAATCTGTCTTCAATTGAACCATCTCGAAAGTTCGGCCGATTCTGGTGAAGCAAAAAAATAAACTTTAACATACAAATTCTTCGATTTGTCTCAGCTCGTGGCTTTCTTTCGACCGCTGTCGATTGGATAATTTGCTTATTGATACAAATTTCACTCGCTATTCATCGATCGCTTACCGGGAATCCCAAATTTATTGGATCTTTTCGTTTCGAATTCAACCGAAAGCGACAGCCGTAGCATCTCCAATTAGAGTGTCAATGATAAGTAACGGCCCGCCAGTTTCGAAGTTAAATTGCTTGCAGATTTCTGCGCTGGAACGCAACAATATGATAAAAAAAGTGTTCCGAGCTGCCTTTGTTTGGGTGGAAAAATATTTCACTGCTTGCAAGTTATGCGAACAGCTTTCCAGCCCTCGCAGTACCTCGGTAAAAGCAAATGTGCGTAGAAATGTTAGGCTTTCCAGGACTTCAGGGTCGGCTTCGTATGGCCAATGTACATATTTCGACAGTTTTGCCTGACTCGAGCGAACAGGGAAATATTTAAAATTAATTAAACCAATTATCCATCAAACACAAAGTTGCGCCTGTTAATATGCGCATGAAACATAACATTTAACATTGAACGATAAAGGGTAAAACGGTACCCCTATCATGATTATAATGCTCTTATTTTATTGAAACCCCAATTGCAATGGTTCTTGCTTTTTTAAACTCACAATTTTGACCATCTTTTCTTGGACAAATTAGAAACTCCTGCCTAGTTTATCCCAAGTTACCTAGAATGATTTTTAAAACAAGTCCACAGCTGCCAAAAGTCAGGCTTCATACGTTCACCTTATGTAATATGGTTAAGTGCATTGAAGCTTGGCCTTTTGGGCTAAAAATTACTAATATAAGAGTACGAGAGGTTCAAACAACGCCAGCTTCAGCAAAAACATCCTCTCAAAACAGGGTTGACGTGCAGAAGCAACCGCTTGAAGACTCTTCTATCTCACTCTGCTTCTCTCGTTTCCTTTTCTCGCTCACGCGTTCATGGTAGGCGAAACGTGAGGAAAAATTAAACAAATAAACAATAAAAAGGTAAAAGGATCGCCGAAATTTGTGTACAAGCGGAATGCATTTTTTCCACATGTGAATGAAGCAGTGCGCCGCGGCGCGGTTCGGCGAACGAGGGCAATTTTCGTTCGGGCTACAAAATTAAAGAAGAACACGCTGCCAACAAAAAAAAACCGCTCCAAGACACAAACAAGGCGAACTGAAAAGGTTCCAGGATGAGGAGCAGAAAAAAAAGCCTGGTCCGGAATTTGCCGCTTCTTGGCTTCCCAGCAACGCATCGTCAACGCGGCCAGCCAGCAGCGCTGGGCAATCTTTCATGCTCGTCTGTTCGTTTGCCTGTTCATCCGTCCTTCCTGACCAAATGATCAGCCGGCAGTGGAAAGAAAAAAGCGCGACATGAAAAATCCCATTTCCAAAAATGAATTTTACACGATCGAAATGGATCGCAGACGACGCTTTGTAGGGCGATTTTTCATTCGTCGCGCTCATCGAGTTCGCCTACCGACGACGGAAGCCTACCGGCACGGGATCCACATAGGGTGACCTTTTACCACACAAAAACTGTGCGACTTTGGCTTCAATTTTTGTATGGGACAATGCTTATTACCGTCATACTAAGCTTTAGTTTGAGCAAAACTGCACCTTTGTATGTCTGTTCTTAGTAAGCAATGATCTACGAAACTGTTGCTTGTAATGACTTCCCCATTTCAGGCTCATGATTTCATTTTTCATTTTCCAAAAAAATCAGTTTTTGTTGTACTGAAATTCAAAGGCTGCTTTCCACTGTATGTTGATGATGGTAGATTGTTTATATTATATACCCACAAAAAAAATACAGAGAAACATTTTTCCTAACATCAGTAATCAATAAATTTTTAAAATTTTCCCTGTTTGAAAACTTGAAATTATGAACTTTTTTCTCGTGAATAGATTAAGATTAACTTTTATGGAGCCAAACATAAAAAAGAGAAGGAAAAATTCTTTTTTGCAATGAATTGAATCAAATCCGCAAATATACCATTTATTGTCTGTAAAGATATAAAGTTTTTACATGTTCAAGTTATCTGTTTACAACGGATTCGAGTATTAACTTTTGTACAGCGAAAAGTTACTGACATATATTGTTCACAAATAATTTCAATGAGACTTTCTGAAACTTTGAAATGAGTCGGTATGTATTTAGATGTCATGCAATGCATGCAAAGCTTGGGAAAAAGCACTTGTGAAAGTTGCTTGAAATACTTAAACAATTTGGTATAAAATAAACATGCAAAATTAATCTGTACCGCTTCGGCAGCAACGATGGAATTATAAATTCCATTAGCTGCAAGTTGGTTCACAACAGTAACCGTTAACTTGAGCGCTTCCCAAGTATGAAAAAGTACGACAAATATTTTTTCCGAATCGATTTACGATCGATTACTATCGAACTTTCAAGCGAGAGTTATGTGGTGACCAAGCATTGACAAATGAATGAGTCTCGTAGGAATAAAAGATAATGCCAACCTACTGAAGGTATAAACCGTAACTTAATGACATGATAGCGATTAATAGTGATGAAATCAATTATGGCAATTAATGATTTTATCTACAGTCAAGTTCAACGTTGTTTATATATTTACAATTTATGAGAAAAGAAAGTCACTTTATAGTATTTCATATTTACTTTTTTATTCTTTTTAATTGGAACAATAAAATGTAGTTATGATTTAAAAAATGGCTGAACCGTAAAATTATGATACTAGTCACCATGAAATGGTAAAAAGCGGTGAAATCCACTTTCAACATTACTTTTAATATTACTCATCGTAAAACCATAATAAAATATTGACTGATAATCAGAACTGAAAAAGCGCACCATAGAACTGCGACTTTTTTACTTTTTAATTATAGTTTTTAATCACTCATGAGTGTAGATGTCAAGCTGTTGACGTTTCATCCGGGAAAAAATATTCGACGATCGCTAGTATTAGCGTTGGTGATATAGAAGATTTTATAGTATGTGTTTTCCATTTCAATGCAAGATCTAAGGAATATACAATATAGCCTACTCACAATTACAGCTTGGCTTGAAGTTTTCCTAACTATGCCCAAAAGGCTATAGATTAAGTAAGAGCTAAGCTTGGGGTATAACATTTTTTAAGACTTGGCCCTTCTTTATCGACAGACATCGGTTATTAAAGTACATGACAATTACGGAACTAATGCAACAATCCTGGAATTAAATAAAGAGAAAACATATCCAATTTAATTCTACCATGTATATTTATTCTTGACAGCTGCGTATTTCGACTTGTAGGCTTCCTCAGTGTCTGTTTTCTTTTTATTTAATTTCAGGTTTCGTATTCTACTAAGACGCTCCAAAAACTTCAGCCAACAATCCTACTGACCCCAGCAGCACCATGAGAGCCCAGGTAGATAAAGTATTAAACTTAATTTTCCTATCGAATACGAATGCGGGAGAACGACTATTGGTTCTCTTGAGAGTCCATATGGATTGTAGGCGGCAGTCTTCGCAAGCGGCCGATTGACTGGATTCAAAAAACAAGCGTATGTATTCACGCAGTCACAGTCAAATTGCTATCGCTTTCCAAGCCCTGGTCCTCGTACCAAGCCTGTGTAGCTTTCACGTGGTGAAACGGTGCAGAATCTAGTTGACATTCTAAATGGTGTCCCACATGAAATTGCACTACGAAAGAAACGCCGTAGAAAATTGCTAATTGGGTATTTTCTCTTGAAAATTTGAGTAGAAGTAGTTTAAAGTGTATTGTTTACACTCTATTTTTATCGCGATCAGTTTTTCGAAAATTGGAAAAAATGGCGTCACCCGAAAAGGAACGAATTTATTTTGCGCAAACACCTGGAAAATCCTCAATTCTCTCATCATGAATGATGAGACTTACGTCAAGGAGGACCTCCGGCAGCTTCCGGAGCTACTGTACTTCACCGCCCTGCACAAGTTTGATGTTCCGGAGGAAGCAGAAACTTACATAGTTTGCCAAGAAATACATGATTTAGCCAAGAAACACATCATGTAGCAAATGGAGTCCGCCGTTCGTGACTACCGGGACTGTAAACGGACAGTTCCACCTCAAGGAGTGTATACAAAAGCATCTGCCTTCTCTGTTGAAGCAACACGAGGGCCCTATGATCTTCTGGCCGGATCTATCTTCGTGCTAATATTCAAAGGATGTATTGGAGTGGTACGAAGCCAACGGAGTCACTTTCGTACCCAAGGACATGAACGCCTCCAACGCACTGGAACTAAGGCCCATCGAAAAATACTAGGCTATTATGTAGCAGGCACTACGGAATCATCCCAAGGAGGTCAAGTCTGAGGAAGACATGTAGAAAAAGTGGATTTTCGTACAGATGAAGCTGCAGCTAAGTTGTACAAAACTTTTTGAGTGGAATTAAGCGTAAGGGGCGAGCATACGGTTATGGTATTGAAGTTGAATGAAACCAATATGCCAAAAGTTTACTAATGGGTTATATTTTGTTATCTGAAAGTTAGAAAAGGATCGGTCAATTAGGTAATTTTCTACAGACTTTCTTTCGTTGTGCAATTTGATGTAGGACACCCTTTAGTGCTTCTTGACTATGGGAAGCAAAAGGTTCTTCAAAACACTATCGATGTAATATACCAGGTTCAATGAACAACATTAAAATATTTGGAGAAACATCCTCATATCATCACCCTGGAAGCATTATAGACCCTTTGAACAGCCAGTTTGTCCCGATTACCCATGTTGAGTAATTGTTTTGTTCTGTATTAAACTTTTTAGAGATGGTGGGACATGACAAGCCACTAGACTTTGATTTAGGTTAATTGTGATTCTTAAACTTGTTTTCTGAAGAGTGGTCCACTAGACAGTAAAATGGTTTAAGATAGCTGATGTCAGACGAGTACAATAAAACTCAAATATTTATTTGATAGGAAGTAAGAAATCTTTCTGAGGGATAGAAATTGAATGCTTCAGTTATTTCGGATTCCAGAGATACTGCGAGAGGTCTGGATTTTCGGAGGTACTGCTTCTACCGTGATCAATTTCCACACAAGTTTTTCTACACCGGCCTAGCCACAGGTGCAAGTTGATTTGATGTGATAGACAGCACTTTCTCATTCGCAAATACAGAATTTTCCTTCAGAGACCAATTGTCGTCTCTAATTTTTTTATTGGGCTAATTAAAATGACTTAGGTTACATTTGCATCGTTTTGTTCCATAAATTGTTGCCATCTTGCATGTAATTCCATTATATTTCTCAATTAATTCCTTGGAGACGAATTGCTTACCAGCTAATTCGTAACGATTGTTTCGTTATTACGGAAAAATGAATGCAGAAATAACTCTCAACTAAGCTCTCGGAGCCATTGATGATTCACTACATGTGAGCGTGACATGGCGCTGTCTTGATGAAAGATAAATCTTCTTCAATTCCAAGCTCATAGTATATGATTTTCTGCCACTAAGCATATACTTTCTTGGGAGTGGGTAGATTTTGTCACTATTTAGCAGTGATTCGCAGATATTTTTTTCTTAACTGCTATGAAAACCATACATCAATATTTTTTTGTACCCAACCTTATTCAAGCGATTTCAAACAGTTAGCCAGGAACTATACGAGTATGAAATGGGGTTGACAACTAGGAAAAAGCGCTCAACACAGCTTTAGCCATCCCAAGCCCCTACCTAGGACCTCCATGTGGCCATACTTGGAAATACTCCAATTTGTATAATTGGGTAGCAAAGCAAGGGGGTGCGGAGTCGTGTGATTTTTAGTTCCTAATCTTGCAACTGTAGTTCTAGATAACCATTGGACTGCATGACTTTTTTTTCAAGTGTTGTATTCTTTGAACTAATATTTTTGGTAGTTGATATCATTAATTTATTTTCAGAGAACGAAATAAGGCGCTATATCGTTGGTCAAATGCAACCGGCTTGTGGTTTAAATGCTATTACCTCACTCACCCAAACCAGTTCATAAGTGTTATTCGAAATGTTATAAAAAGATCGAAAGAAGAGAACTGCTGCCAATTCCGTAAGGCGGCTGCTGCAGGGAAAAATGTTTTATCAGTTGACACAAAAAGCAGCACATCCGCGACAAACGTGGAATGATTTGAGTAAATATGTGCACTGGCAGTGCAAAAAGGAACCAAAATTGCAGTTTGTTTGTGTGATGGTGTGTGTGTGTGTGTATTTATGTCCATGTGATACCGATGCAATGTGGAACAATGCGAGATAAGATTTTTTTGTTTGTGTTGAACGGAGATTGATGCTTCCTTAAGAGATTGCGCAGAGTTGAAATAGGGCAGGCAATTTACCATAGTTAATAGTTAATAGTAGCAGTTGCTTTCTATTTAACTCAACATAAGAAGCATGTCGCTACTTATGAATATTCTCTTGCAGATTCCATAGAAACGTAATAAAAAGACAGCCATTCAATTTCTTCCATTAAGAAAAACCACTCGACTCGTGTCCTAAATCGATCTGTTTAACAGTGATTCTCTTGACCCACTAATGCTAAACCTCGTGAATATGCAATATAAACACTACACGGCGATGCTGCCAATATCTTCATCGACACTTCTATTGTTGCCATTTTCCGATCCCTTTCACACGGGGCAGCCCCCGTCTGCTCCAGCTGCTTCAATCGACTATGAATACGAAATCAAAATTTATTTTCACGCGCTCCAGTAACACAATAATTCTATTATCGATTTCCTTGAACGCTTGAAATCCCATCACGGAACAGACCATTAAGTGCAGCAATAGCAGCAAGCAAATCAAACGCGGCAGTCGTCTAACCCTGTAACCCACAGCCCGCGACAACAGTCAGCAACCGCAGCAAGAGGATAAATATTAGACTTCCTCTTACGGTCCCGTACAAATTCACAGCGCTTTCTCAGCCTCCGAAACCGATCGAATCATCGCCGTCTATTAAATATGGAAATTTATTCGATATGCAAAAAAACTACATACTACATATCGAAAGAGTACCTACCACACTTCTACCTTTATTGGAAGCAGAATGGGTGGACGGAGGGCGGCAATGTGTAGCTGAAACGAGTGGCGGCAGCAATGTAGGTTCTTCTCACACGATGCGACGGCGAGGACTACACCGACGACGACAACGACGACGGCAACGACGACGCCGCCGAGGACGTCAATAAGCGTTGGATGCGAATAACAGAAATGGCAACATTATGGCCAAACGGTAATGGAGAGGGACCACGGAGTACAGCATAAATCTCGAAATTGTATCTAATGTTAAGGTCATGTTGGCACGTCGTCGTCGTCGTCATTGCAATCGCGGGCGGACGGATGCGGTGGGGAAATCGATTCGCGTATTGTTTTCGGTAAGTGGGCAATTCCGAGCGAATGTTATTGTTTTGCTAACTGGGGTGAATATTCGAAGTGGGGAAAAGATCGTCAATAATGGTTCGATTGGCGCAACCGTTGGCGTTGGCTGAATGAATAGTATTTGCGCTTGATTTCGCTGTGTCGAACGGCATTACACCTAATCCAATTACGGCTGCTGCTATTTTCTGCGATTTAAGCGCTGATTTCTCCTGTTTTGATATGCTGTATTTCAATCTAAATTTGATTACAAACAGTGTCGTATTAACGACGTCGTCGCGTCAGCTTGATTGTGTAATGTGTAATGTGGAATTTACATAAGGCCGTTGCAAATATTTTTTAAAGTTTTTGTCAACCACCCCCTTTGAAATTGGCTTGAAAAATCGAGGTGCGAAAAATAATTTGTGTGATATAAATTAATTTTTTTTTTTTATAAAATCAATTGTCTGTGGATTTTACAGCTTAAGCAACTCAAAAAATGAGTTTACGAGCGAAGTTAACGTTTTTAGCACAGTACAGAAATGGAAATTCAAACCATGGAATTTCCGCAAATCGGTAAAAATGTTGCTTGAACCATAACGCGAATATAAAAAGTAAGAATAGTTTTCACATTTAAACTTCAAATAAAAATGTTTAAAACGCATTTTTTATTGCTCGATTAAAAAAATCTCTTTGTTTTTTACGCAATTTACGCAAAAGGTAGCAGCAGCTCTACTACTACTACTACTACTACTACTACTACTACTACTACTACTACTACTACTACTACTACTACTACTACTACTACTACTGCTACTACTACTACTACTACTACTACTACTACTACTACTACTACTACTACTACTACTACTACTACTACTACTACTACTACTACTACTACTACTACTACTACTACTACTACTACTACTACTACTACTACTACTACTACTACTACTACTACTACTACTACTACTACTACTACTACTACTACTACTACTACTACTACTACTACTACTACTACTACTACTACTACTACTACTACTACTACTACTACTACTACTACTACTACTACTACTACTACTACTACTACTACTACTACTACTACTACTACTACTACTACTACTACTACTACTACTACTACTACTACTACTACTACTACTACTACTACTACTACTACTACTACTACTACTACTACTACTACTACTACTACTACTACTACTACTACTACTACTACTACTACTACTACTACTACTACTACTACTACTACTACTACTACTACTACTACTACTACTACTACTACTACTACTACTACTACTACTACTACTACTACTACTACTACTACTACTACTACTACTACTACTACTACTACTACTACTACTACTACTACTACTACTACTACTACTACTACTACTACTACTACTACTACTACTACTACTACTACTACTACTACTACTACTACTACTACTACTACTACTACTACTACTACTACTACTACTACTACTACTACTACTACTACTACTACTACTACTACTACTACTACTACCCAAGCAACACAGCTTGTTATGGAACAGTATAATATTACATATAGCAGAACTTCTCTATTACCTGAAAAGCGCAAAAAATTGAAGTCTAATGAAACAAGTATTGAAAGAAGTATGTATCAGG
This sequence comes from Sabethes cyaneus, assembly GCF_943734655.1. Taxonomy (NCBI): domain Eukaryota; kingdom Metazoa; phylum Arthropoda; class Insecta; order Diptera; family Culicidae; genus Sabethes; species Sabethes cyaneus. The sequence goes on along the minus strand of NC_071354.1, from coordinate 1,766,203 downwards.
TTATTTCATACCAATTTAAAACGTTATTATAGCATAAGCTACAACTTGTTCTTCCAGTAGTTTAAATTTAGTAATGGAGACATAATAAAAACTTCGTGTTGACATGTTGACAAAACAAACAGTATTCATTTGATATGAGCTGTCAAATAAGTTCATGTTATCACAAAACATCTCAAAACCTTAATAATAACGGCATATGTTTTCAAAGTACGTTTATAGTACTCTTAAGCCACTACTTTCCACGAATATTATTTTCTAACTTGTTTTGTGTGTTACTTGGGTAGTAATATTAATATTAATACTAAAACTACTGCACAAATATTGCACTGAATGTTGAAAATCCAAATCCAATTATTCTAACCTCCGTTCGTGTCACTTTTATTACTACTGCTGACCGAACTCTGACTAACATCATAATTTCCGTGTCTCGTCTATTCATAACGCGCTGGCTGGGAATAAATTATGGCCACACATTTATTTCCGCTGCTGGTCGCCCAACTGTTTTTTTTCTCTACTGGTGTGCACCTCTAGTGCCGAACGACTAGCCTAATCAGTGCGCTCATTTTTAATGCCCCATCTTAATCGCATTTTAATACTGTTGTTAATATGAAAATTATACGCTCGCGACATTGCTACCAGCGTTTTTCCTTCGTCGCGATCGTTAGTATTGCTACTTTCGTACGAGCTCGAGTTCGATCTTATTAGCGAGGTCCGTAGAAAATGCGTGAGCGTCAGCCACGACGCGACGTGCCGGCCGGCAGGTCCTCGGCATACAGACCTGCCGCTCGAGACCAACGTTCGCCTTCATTCCTTCGCTTTAATGATGGTCAAAATCAAATAAAAATATTTCAAATCAAACGCTCCGATAACAATCCCAATTTTGTGTTCCATTTTCTTATTTTTCATTTCCATTCCCCCACGGCTTCTCGTAATCTCCACAACGAACGTCCGGTGCGTTCATCAGCGGGACCGCCAAACCTTGACAACGAAATTCAATAAATTTACGAAATTAATAAATTCTTTTAATTACACTCGAAAAAGCAAACGAAAAGTCCGATCGAATCAGCAACTGGGCTAATCAAGGGTACACTTTCGGAGAGCTCAGTTAAAGAGTGATTACACAGAAACTGGTAGCAGCAGCAGCAGAAAGCAGCGGTAGCACATGGCCCAATTCTGTGCTATCAGTACAAAAGGATCTTTCGCTCGGATCGAGATACGGATGAGCTTCAAAGGTTGGCGGCTGAATAGGCGGTGCGAGCGGCAGCAACAGCAGCCGAAACGAAGTGTGTGATGGCGGCATTTTCGCTCCCTTCCTTACCAAGTAGTTCCGTAACAAAAACACGTTGCTTATCCACTGGGGCTTTATTTATCACTCTCTGATCAAACATTTAATTTTTATTTCGTGATTTTACATATTTATAATTCCATAAAATTTAAATGATAGCAAAATTTACCGCCAGGCTGCTGATTTCTCGCCTTGTACTGAAGCTCGACCACACGAAATGATCTTGTTTTGTGGGTTGAAACGTTCGGTCGCGATCGTTGATGTCCGACGGTCGTTAAAGGATTAGTTTTATATGACTTCACTGGTCGACTGCTTAGCTATTTAGCTACTGAATTACTTTATACCACTACGCTAGAGGCGGAAAGTAAAAATCAGATAAATTTCGCTGATTCCATTTTATAGGATTGCTTTTGTATATTTTAATTTTTCTATGGAGCAAATCTCAAATAAAGCTAAGTTTCCATGCAAAGTAACAAACGGGCTGGTGTGATCATTAAATTAAGCACCATGACCATTGGGTGCGCTTGTTGACCTGTTTGTAAAAAAACAACGGTTAACAGTTAACGGCTTGACAGAACCTGGTGGATTGTCGCAACTTTCCAATCAGTAGCGACTGTGACTGGTTTATGGTATGGTATTCATGGAGCATTTTGGCACACTTCTACGGCATTTTAAAAACGGGACTTTGAAAGTTACAATTAAAATTCTAACTGAATGTTGCGGCAAAAAGCATCATCAACCAAGCCACATTAGTTGATACTTGTATATAGCATAAAATACGATTTCAGTTTTTCGATTGAATGTTTTGTGAACCACTACACATCACAAATTTGTACTTTATGACATAAAAAGCTTTCGGATGACAGAAATAATTGGCATGCAGTTGCTGGAGGTACGACTCAGCTAGTTGTGTTAGTTTAGTGTGAATATCGTCCTCGGGCTCATAATTATATGTTACAACCCAGGCCTGCTAGTTTTTCCACTCATTGCTATGTTGACCCACCACTCGACGGTTACCTAGGAGACACATTCGTTTTTTCAATTTTTCTGGAATGTTTCCCTCAAATGATGGTCTATTACCAACACTGTTACAATAGATAACAAACAATTTTAGTCCTCAATCGTGGTTTAGGAAAGGCAATATTACTTGATACATGCATTTTTCATTTTTTACAGTTGCATTCATTGTGTCGGTTTTTGAACATTGAAATGGACAAACCTAACAACAAAATTAAATAATAATATTAAAACCAGGTCTTTTTTTCCTTGTTGGGGACCGTGAACCACTGCGACCAGTTCTTTGATCTATTGTGGTGTTATGCAATACATATTTTATCTAAAAGTACAATATTGCAGTCTAAAATTTAGTTGAATTAGATCACTAAACAACAACTGAAATCATTTTTTATTGGAACCTTGCTTTTACATTATGTCAATTTCACAAAAAAGACGCTACTCAACGTTTGCAATGACACTATGTAACCATAGTGAACAAGCCTGTTAATTAACAGCCAAATTGGAACAGATCGTTTCAAAATAATCGTTTTCGTCATTTTCTGTGCTGTGCAGCTCTGTCAAGAAATTTCGCACCATCTAACGCACTGTCGCAACAGCCGAAACGCACCTTGCGAACGAAATTTTCCTCCTTGTTCGGTGGCGGCCTTGAACGTAGATTGATTTTGTCGTTTTCCCCTACTTCGGCGGCCAACGCCAGCCGCGGCGGCGGTGCAGCGATCGGCATTAATTCATAAGCAAACCGGGCAAGAGCCGGGCAAGGCCACCGCAGCAGAGCAGCAAACTGCGTACCACTTGTGATCAGCGATTAATTAAGCGAAAAAAGTGATTTGGTTAGAAAAGGCCTATGCGTATGCACTTGTTGGCATAGAGCATCAATTTTAAAATTATAGATTGCATGTGCCAATCTGCCTGTGAACGGATGGATGGCCCGGCCCGGTGTATTTGTTTGTGTGCGTGTGCGCTTTTATTTCTGGGGTTGGGGTTGGATTTAATTTTCTCTCGATTCGACTTTGAACAAAAATTTGAATTCAATCATGGTGATGGTCGAAACAGAGTAGAGGGCGTATAAAAAAGGCACACGTTCTGAGAGAAATATATCAGTCTGCTGACAGCTCTTCAACAAACTAGCAGTAGTGTGCTTAAGGAAATCCAAAATGTTTAAGGTGAGTTGCGAGTAGATTCAAATTTTTCACTATCATTGTTTTACTATTGAACTATATTTGTGTTGCAGATAATTGCTTTGGTTGCCTGCTTGGTCGTAGCTGTATCAGCTCAGTACTACGCGGGAGATTTCCACCATGTGGAGCACAAGGAGCACTACGATCACCCCAAGTATAAGTACGAATATGGAGTCAAGGATGGCCACACTGGAGACCACAAAAGCCAATGGGAACACCGTGATGGGGACGTTGTCAAGGGAGGATACACGCTGGACGAAGCTGACGGTACCCACCGTGAGGTCGAGTACAAGTCCGACCACCACAACGGCTTCCAGGCTCATGTCAAGCGAGTTGGACACGCCCATCACCCACATGGTGAAAGTTACGCCAACATTGATCAACATCACTAAACAGCAACGTTCTATGTTGCATCCTAAGAGCAAGCTGTCAGCAATGTTCCTAATGCCACTGTTCCTTCCCTGTTGTTAGAACAATTTTTACCATTCATTTTCGACCGAATAGCAAAGTTAATAAATTATAATTTTCCTCATCTCATGACAACTATCGCTTGTTGTTGATGATCATTGCCCGACTTACAATTCATTCCCATGATATGATATTTACAACTGTCAGTTCGTCAAATTAGCTTGCTAACACCGATTGAGATACGAACATCAGGACCCCTCCTTCCTTTGCCGAAGTCATTTGTGTCATTCATTCACTAGCTCCATATAGCATTCCATAATCTTAAAGTTTTAATCTCATTAATAAAATTGACATACATAAATCTCTCACGAATTTGTCAAAAATATGCTCCCCTTGTGGTAGCCCCATTCCCGTTCAAATACGGTTCAGATCGGACATCCATCGGTGGCAGTATCAGACATCGCATTTGAAACCGAACCCGGATCGTTCGGTGCGGAATGCTGTGTCGGCATTATGCTTACTCGGGCTTAGACCAGTCAAGCGAAGCCAGTCCAGATCATGCGATCTGGAAGCTCTGGAACATGTAAGTGGCGCGGCGCGGAATATTTCAAAGATGAAAACTTGTCGGTTGTGCGTAAGCCTTAGAGCGACGCTGCTATACAGCACGTTGACTGCTCATGATTTCGGACGCGCCAACTGACAGTCTGAGATGCGCAGGAATGCGCAGCAAGATGGATGAAAAGTCGTCTTTTACGCTGACGCTGTGGTTGATAGGTTTTCGTCGTTGTTGCCTATCGAAGTGTATACGTATTCCTGTTTAACCGTAAGATTTAAAGTAACAACCCTAGTCAATCGAATCCTTGTCTGATCGTTTCTGTTTCTGATTTTTTTTTTGTTCAAAAACTGGTCACTTAACGACACCTAATCTGAACATTGAATTACAAACATCTTCCAGGCAGGCAGTATTTTGCCATAAATATAAACCGTCATGCACTCGACTTAGTTTCAAGGGAACCTGCCAACGCTATCTAATCTTGTACCACCCAAAACCTATTTAAGAATCACCATCAAAAGAGCGAAGACAAGATTTAGGTGAGAGCCTGAACCTCGGCGGAGACGAATTCCCATAAATTTTCCCATCCTCGTATCTTTCATTGCACGCAGAATTCTCTTAGTCCCGAGTGCCAGAACGCAAACCACATTCGACCACTGCCAGCTACAATCTTGTTGCAGCCAGAAACTCATCACTGTTGGTAACATCCCAGTGCTGTAGCGCCGATAAGAGTTACTTATTTTTATGATCTTCTAATATCACAGCCAACAACAGAAAAGAGTCGCTGCCATTGACGTGACATGATTCAATGGAAAAAGAGGCAGGCAGGGGGAGTTATAACGAGCAGTTGAAAATGAGCTGCGGAATCAAAACAGAGTGAAAGGAAAGAATCAAAACAGACGAAAAAATCAGGCGACGAACCCGCACCGGACGCCTGCTAGTTGCCGTGGCTGTGGTTGGTGGCTGTCAAGAGTTATGGCAGTTCTCATTTAGATTGGAACATAAATTTTCGGGTGAAACAGGTACCCGTCAGCGAGCGATTCTTTTTCTAATCGAAGCAAGATGGGAAAGAATGATCGAAAAACTAACAGGCCCATAAAAGTAAATTAAAGGAACCGATTTTTAGGGGAGAGCCAAGAATTTAGTGCACCTAGCAGAGGGAAAAGAAAAAGGACTTGCTTGCATTATTGGCCGAGGTGGACGCGGACCCTGCGGTGAATGCACTGTCAGCGTTTTCGGGTTGGTGTTTTTGAAAGACGCTGTAAATCAGATGGAATAAAGAAACTAATCGTGTTAACCAAATTGGATCCGGATGAAATGCTCACTGATGCTTATGTTTTCAAACCTCTCGGCTCACGTAATTGTTTTTCCTTGGACGAAACTTCTGAGGTTCTACAAACTCGAAATCTGATTTTAATCAATGAGAAATATAATTCAAAGTCCAAACTATATGACGACTTATAATGTTTTTCGAATCATTGATGGCAGTTTATTCTACATGTGCTTTTCGGGTTCCTACGGGATCGTTCGCCTTTCCTTATTTAGTGGCTTTTGACGAAATTCTAAGAATATAGAATAATAATCAAGCAAGAGAGGCCGAGTGATGTTCCTCGAATCACAGAATAAATAGTTTTCCTATCGACTTTAATCAAAAACACTATAATTTAATATAAGATTTTTATCGCAGCTTCAATATTTTAGCTTAATATGGTGTTTTCTTGTTATTATTTTTAGTTTGTAAAAAAAACAAAAAGACCAATGCTGATACCATTCGTTTGCTGCTTATACTTTGGATCTTTAATAGAAAGCAGGTGTAAACTATAGTAAACATTCGAACATAATTTCTTTGTTTCAGATGAAGATAAGGAACGTGAATAAAATTAAGTACTGTTTAGTTGGATCCACGGGGCAAACTTTTTCTACGAAACAACTTGCAGACTCGTTGAAATAAACAAATTTCATTTTTGATGTTTTATATATTGATTATAAAGTTAAAATTGTCGTAATGTATATTACTTCTAATTTGAGATAAACAGCAGTTGCCCAATTGAAAACTGGTTTTTAGCGAAGTAGAGAGTGGTACTACAATGATTTTCCTATTGTTACTTCAATATTGCTAAATTGTACTTTTATCTTACGCAAACAGTAATATTACACTTGCGTTTATTTTTATTACTATTTTTATTATACATTAAATTACAGCAATTTTTTGACAATAGCAATACCCACAAAAGGTCAACGTTGGTCAAAGAAATATATGTTGATATGTTGATGTTGTTGAATGCTGTCAAGTTTCACCGTTTTTTTTTGCGTAATAATTTCTTACTCATGATAAGAATTGGTTTTATAGCTTCATTTAATACTGAAAAGCACACAAACTCCCTTACTTGCGTAGATTTTTATGCATATAGAACTAAAACTTGTCAACAATACTTGGAGAAGTGGTATTGTAACTGCGACTATATTATTCAAAATTTTCTTATTTGTTTTCTGATTGCAAAAAACCACCACCAAAGTGTTGAGTAAATGTTGTTGAAAGCATTTTCACATATACATATTATATAATACTTGTCATGAGTTTTTATGAGTTTCAATAAACTCAAATTATTCCAATTTTAATTACCGTAAAGTAAATGAAAAAGTTGGGACTTTGTAAAAAAAACCTATAGAAACTACTTGCTTACTTAGATGGCTTGCCATCCTAAGACAAAGCCCGTTGAACAAAGTTTCTGCAATTTACTTGACAGTAGGTTACCGCTCTCCAATTTCCCGGACACCGGGTACTCTCCATCACTCTCGTCTTTCGCAAACTCTGAGCACTCGCAGGTCCTCCTCGTCCATTGTCCATAATTTGCGCCCGTAGAAAACAACCGGTCCAATGAGCGTCTTTTACAAGGCACACTTCGTACGGCGGCTTAGTCTGCTCAACCATAATTGCTTGTGAAGCCCATAGTAAGCACGACTTCCACTGATAATACCATTCATCATAGATTGAATTAGTTTGATAATCTTCCTGGGAAGGCTGTTCTCGTCCATAACTTTCCATAGCACGTTCCGGTCGATGGTATCATATGCGGCTTTAAAGTCAACGAACAAATGGTGCGTGGGAACTTTGTGTTCATGGCCCATGTAGAGGATCTGCCGCAGAGTAAATATTTGATCCGTTGCAGACCGAGCCAAGGTGATTCAAGATAGGTCTTCACAGTTTGAAGAACAAAAGTGCGCAGAGCAAACGGTTAGCAACCATCGAATTAGTTTATACACAGTCAACAGTTTCATTCAGCAGTATAATTTGCCGAACGGAAAAATTTCATTCCCGAAGATAGGATTACACAGTTTTGTGTAGTAAAAGTGTATACTTACTAAAATAGATTTTCTGCAAAGCAGAACGTTAAGTAAATCGTGGAAAAAACTGAGTATGCCCATATTTTTAAGTGAATGTGAGCTTTGAAAATAATTGGAATGTTTCTACTTTTTTTAATAAACAGAATCGGCGATCGTCAAGGGTAACACCCAGCATGGATTAATAACAAATTTGAAAGTCAGAACACCTATCTTGACTAACCTTGGACCGACCTTCGACGAAGACATTTGACAAAGCTGTTCGCAACTGGTGCTAGTCGATATTTTTCTTAGAAAGCCGCATTAGATATCATGTTCATTAAAATAGACTCTGAGCTATAATTATGATTTTTTAAATACAATATATACTGTGATTGGTTTCCGTTTAGCTGCACATATATTTCTAGCATAAGGGCACATATATCAATCAATCAATCAAGGGCGGCTATCAATGTTGAAAGAATCTCTTTTTTATATTGCAGAGTTGGAATCAATTACGTTTTCCGGTTATTTTGGTAATATTTTTTAATGATCCAATCACGGAAACCGGATTAAAAAGAAATCATCAACAAAAGTATTCTCCTGCAAAAGAATTACGGAGTTGAGGACTCCACCAAGGTTTGCTATGGCTATACCAGAACATTATAGTCACAGCTAGAAAGCATCAATAGAAGCTCGGTTTTAGTTCGTAATCCACTGACGTTTTGGTAATATTTTGGTTAAAAGACGGACGGTTGAAGAAACTACATTGGAGGAAAAGAGCAGTAGCATTTTTGCCGACCATTTCAGCGGAATTGATAGTGTCCACGTGTTGTGTGCGTAGATCCAGACCCACAACCAGACGGGTGTGTGAGGTTGTTTTTGTTTGAGTTAAGTTGGTAAGATCGTACTGGGTAGTGGCCTCGGAGTGCGTATTACTGGAATTCAAAGAATCTTCAGGCGGGAGAAGGGATGAACAAAACGAATACTTACCTGCAGGTGAAATTCAAAAAACTCCATCCATTTCCACGAAAACAGGCCCGGCCTGACATTGCTGGCGAGATTTGAGCGAATGGTGAGAAGAATGCCTGCGGTCGAAGAATGGTATGACTATTTCGGGTTGGTAGGAGTTTTCCTAACGGCGTTCACAAATTCATCTCAGGAAAGGTTGATTGAGTAGAATGCGGTGACAGCCACAGAGCACGCATTGCTTAAACTTGAAAGTATTTCAGGCAGGATGATGGATAAGTAAAAGTTGAAATTGAAATACTTGCCTTCGAGTGGAGTCCGGAAAACACCTTTGTAAGTTACCGCTAAGCACGGCCACGAGCGTGGTATGGACCCCCTGAACCAATACCTCAGGGTCGGCCTGCTTATCTTAGTTTTCGCGGGTAAAGGGAAATGCTCGCAGTCGTCAATGCAAAACTCTTACTTGGTTTATAAAGGTTCACAAATTTATTCTCGTTCACTTCTAGCTTTTGTCTTCACTCTTCCCACTTTCTTAACCCTCTAGTTCCCAACCCTGCCAATTGGCGGGCTTCAGCAAAATCGTTATAAATCTACTATGCTAATTCGTTTTATGTTGATATCCTCCCATACCTTCTCATTATTGTCTAATCTAACTATTTGAGTGGTTTGTTTGTTTTATTACGTTAATTTGAAACAGATATTTCACGCGAAACTTGAAAAATGCCAGAAAATTGAGAAAAAAATTATTTTGCTCTGCAAAGTGAAATTCAATTTGTTGTAAATTGCTTATTTCTTGGAATAAATGAACAAAAAAATTATTGGTGAGTAACTGATAAGTTGTACTTCATGGTAAAAAAGAAAATTTGCGATAAAAAGTTTAGGAACTGGTCGATTTTTATCAAGGAACTGACCCCGCCAATTGGCGGGGTTGGGCATTAACGTCAACTTTTTTTAGTAATTTGACAACGTGTTGCTTCCCATGTATTTATTGATTTTTTTCGAGTTTAAGCTACAAATTATTGTTATAGGTCTTGTTAGCTACTTTTATATGCCTTGAAAAATACACAAGCATGCAGTGGCATTAATATGGAAGGGGAATTTACAGCACTTATCGCCTAATTTTCAGTGCGCCTTTTTGACGAGCTGTAATATAACGCTTTATAGCTATATCACAACACATTTTTGCATTTTATGGTATTTGAAAACCATAACCCTATAACCAAGAAACAGATTCAATGAAACCCGGCGAATTTCACTGCTTAACGACAAAATCTTGATAAGCAAGACAATATTATTCAAAATGGGATCTATCATAGACCATTTTAAAACCGCAAATTTTAATCTATACCGCTTAATAAGTTTGTGTTAATGAACAAATTGAGTAAATTACCAGTCGATAAAAGATTATAGTGAACAAATGTGTGCAACAAAAATGAAAAACCCAATTTATCAAACAAATCACATAAATGAGGATTTAAGTTTCATGTTTTATCAGACTCTAATGGTTTTTCAATGGTTACAGTTTCAAAGCATATTATGGTGTAGGCAATCCTGACTTGGGTGCCGCTGCTAATGTTGTTGTTCGCCTTTCTAAAATTTTTCCGGATTTTAAAAATCATATTTTTCGAGTATTATTATACGACATTACCATTGATTTTATATCTCCACTCGAGAGGAACGAAAGAAATATACGACTGGAAAATATTCGGTGTAATAGAATCCCCAAAAGCAAACTGCTTACTGATAAGAACATCAATAGGCAAGATCGTGGTGATTCTGCTGAATTTATTGCCAAATTTGAAAATACTACTGTTTCTGTGTCTGTTTGGAAAGATTCGCTTCCCACGGGCAATGACTATAGACAACGATGAACTGAAAGTAGTTGATGAGTTCATATATTTGGGATCTCCGGTCACCGCCGACAATATTACGGGTAAGGAGATTCAATGATGCATTCAAGCTGGAAGTCAAGTCTAGTTTTCCTCTGCAAGAAGCTTCGATTAACCCCTCTGAGGTCTACTTCATTTTTAGCACTGCAAAATTCACTAAAATGGCCGTAACTTTTTTATCTTTCAATATTTTTTCACCAAATTTGGGAACTTTTCCGGGAATATTTTCTATTTTCATAATATCTATAGATAATAGCCATATGTTATATGGTCCCGGATATATTCCGGAGTTCCTTGGGGGATCGTGACATGACTTTTTAGATAAAGTTGCCAAATATGTTAAACTTGATTGAAATCTGTTGATTTTTGTAAGCATATCATCGACAGTGGACATATCAGTTACTTTGCCGCAGTTATGAGCCATGGTGCGCGCCTTCCGAATCCGGTGGGACATTATAAATCCGGAACCGATTCCCATAATGGGATATTTCAGCATCAGTAAATTATATCGTGTCGCATATAAAAAAACATCAGCACTCGACAAAATAGCGATTGGCGATCATCTCATGTCTCTCAGAGGCCGAATGACCGGTTTCGGGCCCGGAGAGCGTTTCTTTTCTAATTCAAGCACGAAACGGATTTCGAAGGAACTTGTTCGGGACCTGGAAACGGCCGTATGGTCAAAAATTTTAGTTGAAGCTCATTATAACTAGTTTCATAAATACTAGCACTGTTATAGGTGTTCTGAAACCGATGTCCCGAATTAAATCAAAAAATTTGATTTTGCAACTTTTTTGCGCCAAGGAGCCCAACCCCGCCAATTGGCGGGTTACGAATTTTTATAAATAATCAAACTATTCCTGAACTTAGTAATTAGAGAATATTTTTTCCATTATTCTGGCCACGAAATGAGCATTTTAAAAATTTTTCAAGCAAATCAAAAATTTGGGCACTAGAGGGTTAAACTATCTAACCTTATCTTTTTCTCGTTAACGGGGCCCCATTCCAACAGCACACCTTCACATTCAACTTGCGATCCCTTTTCAAGCCCTGTCTGCAGGTTATTCCCCTTAGGCAAAAGGACGTTGCTCCCGTTATGTACATAAACAATCCCCGATCGCCATTTTTTCGCCACCTAAAGCCTCCGATCATCTGTGAGCGGTGTCCAGCTTTCTGCCTGTTTTCCCCTGGTGGCAGCGGGTGGAAACTCGATGGGTGGGACTCGTGGCCTATTTCTACCGATTTAGTGGGACTCGTGGCCTATTTCTACCTTCTGTGGGATGTCTTGTGGGAGTTAACATTAAACAGAACAAGCATTTCTCACTTTTTTTTAAATAAAACAAGAAACAAACGAATAAAATAAACAAATCCATACAACCTTCATAGCGGAGCCTACCGACGCTTACACCTTCTCTTTCCGTGAAAACAGGGCGGGATGTTTTTGATGGCAGGACACGAACAAATGATGTGATTATAAACTACTGCAGTCCTCCGAATAAGGCGGTGGGTAGTGGTGTACGCCCACGACGATTCCTTAATTGACCATTAACCAATAAAGTTGAATTTTGGTACAATTTTAGCATCTGATATAACCTAGTCCAGTACCTCAACTTTATTGGTCAATGAAATACTGAGATACCGCGTTGGGCATAGAGCACCATTATATTATTCACCACCAATCGCTTTATTCGGGGGATTTCTGTGTTAAAGATGGGTAGCAAGACATACGGACTTTAGTAAGACATTTGTTCGCATTGACTAATGCTTCTTTCAAAATTGCAAAAATATTGGAATTCAGCCAGGGCTCCTGAAATGGTTTGAATCGTATTTAACTAATCGCCAACAAATAAATAAATTAAAAGAACTGAAATTGAATCCAATTCAAATCTCTCAAGGCTCTCATTTGGGACTTCTTCGTTTTATTTTATATGTAAACGACATTTATTTCATTCACTTAAAGTTCTAATATATGCGACATGAAGCTCTTTTTGGGGGGCTCCGTAGCCGCAAGGTTATCGAGTCTGCTTTGACAAGCGAGTGGTCGTGGATAGTAGAATCAAGTCATTCGATGTCAAGTGACTTTAGCATGGGTTTATTCTCAGGCCGCTCCATTTACCCTTCCTTCGTGTTGAATTCTATATTTACCTTCTGACACCTCTTGACAGTGCAAAATGTCCCTCCTATAGTTAAGTGTAATGATCAGAGGTACGAATGAGTCCTCGCGGTTGTAATATGGGATAGTACTGGCTGCGAGGAATAAGTGGGTAAAGTAGATCAAGCATTGGAGGAAGGGTAAACCCCAATACACACAAGCACGCATACAATTTAATAATTATATCGCTCATTCAATAGCGATTATAGCACAAAAAAATGCAGTTTCAGGTCATACAGCAAAACACCCGGGCGATATCACAATAGATCAACTATACTGGACGCAGTGATGAGTCCACACATGAAAATAAGCTCTTTTTGAAGACATCACTGTATTCCAGCACAAAATACACATATTCTAAAAAAGCCTATTGGGAATATAAGCAACCACAATAAATTTGCTTTATTAACAGTTTTATTATGGTTTTCTAGCTAGCTATTAGTGTGTTTGGACTCGTATCCTATTGGTATTGCGCAATATCACAATGAAACCAGAAGTAATGATTAATACCGCAATAAAATCTTTATAAAATTCAAGTAAAACCAAGTGGCTTTAGAATTGTTACTTAGGATTGCGTATTTTGGTGCCAATATAAGAAGTAGGGCTAATAATGGCGCCCCCACCCTACATGAAATCGCAGCCAATAAGTCAATTTTTCGCAATTGCAATTGGAATTTTTGAGTTTGTTTGAGTATCAATTAACCCGCAGCTCATCAATCGGGCATGCAGAATGTTCACACAAAATGACTGTTTAATTTAGCGCAACCACGTTGTTCGTATTGAGACTAATTACATGCAGTTCTCCTATTAAAACAAACATGAAAATGAAGCAATCGATAATTCAGCATCACTAGCCCGATTGCTTTGATATGATGTTCATTAAACCAGCTTACATCACTAGTAAAACATCAGAATATGCAGATAATGAGCACTAATCAAGATCTTTATATCTTAAGAAGAAGTCTAAATTACAAATGGATAGTTACGGGAGTTAGATCTGTTTTGTTTCGAATTTTAGTTTTATAGGTCTCTCTTTTACAAACATAGCTGATGGTTATGGTGAATAAATGTGGCCGATTTGATAATGTTGTTCTCATCACTTGTACCAACACTGGGGATGGGAATGCAGGTTGAACGTGATTTCGCGGCTATTGACCTACTGCTAGCCAGTCGAGAACCTCAACAAGCGGTCAAACCTTCGTACTCGCGAGAATGCAGCATTGTTATTAAAAATGCCTTCAAAGGTCGCTGCTGCTACAAGCTGTAAACTGTTTAACCAATCATGTCGTTGTCATTCGCGGTGAGAAGTGGTGTTGCTTGCTATTCTAGTCTTTTTTTCCTCTCGCTCATGTGCATGCCTAGAAGCCTTTTCGGTCTGCTGACGCAGGAAAGCACCGGGATTGTCCACAGCTGCAGGTTGGTGGATGTCACTTGATGCTGCATAAGAAGAAACTAGTCGGCATTGACCACATACGAACGAGCTACGAGTGGAAACGAGTGGGTTCCTGAACGGGGAAGAAGTCCACCGATGCCTCGAAAGAACAATGTTATCTTTCAACGATAGTAAAAGGTTGAAGCACAGGTAGAATGCTGTACATTGCTTGGTTAACTTTTTTTTACGCTCGTACTCCGCTGAAGTTGAGTGCGTTCGATGTTCTGTACCGATCAGAAGTGTTTACGATGCGTTATTACTGGTTAGGTTTATAGGTGAGAAAAGTTTGAATGAGCTTGTATTTCGAAGCTGTTTTCAACCGTAAAAAAAAGGTTAAATCTGCTTGCTTATCCACAAAGTAATGCAGTGTAGAGTTTCTCCCTTCTGGGAAAAGAGCTCCTTCATTTCTTGACCAACTATTCACTTTGTTGTTGCTAGTTATTGTTGCATAATTAAAAATCAAACTGACATTTTTCCGGTTTAACCTATCATTAAATTCAAAATCGGTGCCAACAGAAGCTACAACATAGCGGTTGCATAAAAAGTAAGACGATATTCCACAATTGTATTACATCAATATATAAGAGGGATCAAAGCAAATATCGAAAGCCAGTAAAAAAATGCAAAAAGGAGAAACATTCACTATCGTTTTTGCTCAACAGCTTCGATATAAAATGACTACCATTTACGTTGGAGAGAACGAAAAAAAAATTGCAAACGATCACATAACAACTTAGAACAGAATGCAACACACTAGTCGAGAGCTTACTGGAGGCAGCAAAAACAAAATCCAAAGCAAAAATCCCATAACAAGAAGGCAGAAATTTTATGCTCACATTCAATAGCTATAGAATTTGTACCTTACCTCTATCCCAACAACATCCCTACCGACTTCGTCGACCAATCGATCCAGCAGTTCCTCAGGCACGGTAAGACAGCAACGAAATTTCGCAATAAAAACCAGCCCCGCGCGCAAATATGAGTGTGTGGTACGTGCATATATGAAAATGCACGCGAAAAAGTCAATACCATAAATTTACCATCGGCATGCTCAGCTGCGCCTCCCAGTGGCCCTCCGTGGCATCCCACACTGCATCAGAATCTCATGATTCGATGTAGAGCAGCCAAGGTTCGCCCGGTTAAGCGCGGTATTCGAAGTCTCAGCGACCCCAACACACACGGTTACCGAGCAAGATGCTTGCGACCGCAGGGCTGAAGGTGAAAACTAGCGAAAAACCTGTTGCTAACTACCGCTGCTCCTGCGGTTGTCTCAACGTCTCAGATACAGACTTTTACCTTCGCTTTTTTTCTTCTCGCACAGGTCGAACCCCAAACAAGACGCCGCGCCGTGCAAAATTGTGGCGATAAAAGAGCAATTGTTCCGATTGGGTGCGCTTGCCCTGCAGTCAATGTCAAGGACTGGTGAATTGGGAGAGAGGAATGAAAATTATGATTTTATTGAACTGGCTGGCAATAATAATTAGGTGTAACAAACGAGCGCTGGACGGTGCTGTCCAATCGAAGCCGGACAATTCGCATTCTGGGGGAAGGTTTTATATCCTGAACTGAACGGAAACAGCAGGCTACTTGAAATAATATATAAACATGCCAACGAGCTGCAAATATATCAAATTTTAATGAAATCAACATTCTCATGCATTTTCAAGGTGATTCACGAAATTATGTCCTAATGCTATTGTTTGGTCAATATCATAAATATCAGCCGCCCGAAAAGAAGCCCGTTTAAAATGGACTAATAATCTGGGTGCAATAAAGCAGATTGCCCCCATCCATAAGTAGATGCCCAGAAGCAGAAGCTTTCCTCATCAGCATTCCATTCAGGTGCGAGGGAATGAAAAAAAGATCGCCACCTTCGCTTCTGTCGTCACCGGTGTCGTTCGTGTCTGTGGTCGAAGCCGCACCCGACCACCAAAAAAACATCCTTCGTTCCCTAACGAGTAGCCAGCCAGTGTCAAAAATTCTATTAAAGATGGTTCATAATTTTAAATTTGAAAACAATCGACAATGTTTCATTCCGCTTCCTCTCATCGGGCTATTTTTTCGGCATTTGGGCAGTGGATTTTTCGTCATAAATTATACGGTCAACCAAAAGTGGGAGACGAAGACGCCGCGTTCTGCTAAGTATGCGTGCTTCAGAGTGCCTCGAGCCATTGATCCGACTAGGTTTACTTCGAAGAGTGCGGACGGAACCAACTCAGCTCTAATTTATTTACCTTGTCGGGAATTCTAAGCCTTTTCAAACAACGACAATCTGCCAAAATAGCTGCCAGCAGCGGTGACGATGTACAAGTTTAGAAACAAAATTTATTTCCTTTTCTCCTTCTCGCTGACGACGGTGAATCTTGACCGGTGGATTTTTGTGTTTCCTCCGATGTATTTTAGCGAAAACTGCCGCCCGGTTCGGTTGGTTGGCAGCTTGTTCTGCCGCCGCCGCCGCCGCCCGCTCGAGCTCGGTCCGATGACCACCTAAACGGGTCGGCGTGTTATTAGTTGCCGCCGATGTTGGGAAAATTTAAATGAATTCTAAATTTTAATATTATGCGAAATAAAAATTGTTTTTTATAGTCGCGGCAAAAGCAACGGACTTTTTTGAATAAAATAAACAAGATGAAGAAGGCGGTATGCGGCTGTGTTCACTTGGAATTGATGAGTTTAGATGTACCTAATGAGCTGGCTTTACAACAATGCATTGCGCTAGGAAGGAATTGCACAGAGAAGTTGTCAATATTTATGTTGAAACATTAAATTAAAAGCTCTTTATTTCATATACATTTTCGCAAAAAAAACTTAGTACTTCACTACAGTTGAACTCACTCAGCTTACCCTAATGAACCTTAAACAGTTATCAAGTGACCTAGAAGATCATTCCTGGTAGCAATCTGAAGTAGTTCAAACCGTTAGTCAAACATACTTTGTTCTTTCCCGATGCGCAACCGAATAGAAAATCAATCGTTTGCAACCTCGAATCATTCAATTAATTATCTTTTCAAACCGATTTCCAATTCCGAGTTCCAATGCTGCTGTCGGGCTTCTTCTACAGGGCAGGAAAAAAAATTGTACGAGATAATCGGATCTTCGGGGAAAGGCATAGCGAAAGAAAAACAATCAATCTCCCAGAGTCTCCACACGATCGACCGCGTTCAGGGTCCAGAGGTGGAGTGGACGAAAGCAAGCGCAAAACTAACGAACGCGACTTGTTTGCTCTCATCTTGTCTTGTCTTGTCTTGTGTTCCGAAAAGGAGAACCTATAAGCTGCCCATTGGAAAATGCCATCACCCTAAGCTTGAATTCATTAATCTAACCTTCTAATGCTCCCATCATCAATATCAAAATAATCGAACACAACGAGGCTTGTAAATATGATGTGTGAGATCTTGGTCAAGCGACCAACCGAACCCAAACACCAAAAGCTTGCAACCAATTCGACAACCCCCGAAAAATAGACAATCATGCTCGGTCAGACCTGGGCCGGTGACTCGATTCATCCGGTACATGGTTTCGAACAGAGCGAGAAGACAAGGCTATCAGAACTTCTTAGACCCGGAATAGTCATCATCATCACCATGTTCATGCTCCACACACCGGCCGGTGTCTCGCCCATCGGACCTGGTTGAGAACTCTGTCGGAGCCCCAGATAACAAGACTGTCAATGACTTTCATTTTTCTGTCCCCGTCCTCCAACCCGTTAGAAGTCGAAAAACCAACAGGCCTCAGAATGCCGCTGCATCATAGAGAACCAGCCGAATGACGGTCGAGCAAGGAAAAAAAACGTTGGTTCAGAATTTATTAACCACCGGCTATAATTTCATTATTGAAATCAAGTTGTTAGCTCGTCTTTTGGTCAGCAGCAGCAGCAGCACCAGCAGCGTGATGATATTCGATATTTTTATTTTATGTTAATGAGTTCATCATTCTTTTCGGCGGACGCGATCGCGTACGGTTAAATAACTGCCAAGTTGCTTGTTGTTGGCTCAGAGCTCAGGTCGATCATCAAACGGACATCAAACGGTGACAAAAGTGCAGCTTTCAGTGGTGCGGTGAAATTTTCTATCGGCATCTCTTCAAACCTTCGTTAAGAATTTAGAACTTCTAATTGAATTAGACCGATTAACCTTACAAATGACCAAATTAAAAACCTGTCTATTTACCAAATTAGAGTAGAAATACGAATAACATTGAATAGTAAAAAAAGACAGCGAATAAGTAATACACTATGAATACTGAATACTAAAAAAAACTTTACCGCCGCACCACTGTCCGATCAGAAGAATGTAGCCAGGGAAAATATGACTTAGAACGAGGCGCTATAGGAATTCCGCTACGTAGCGCATCCTCCTGTGGCGTTAGAGAATGGCTAGGAAGGTCTCGGCCATCGATCCGTATTGATTACAACCAGATTTTCGACTAAGCCGAAGAAATCGATCCTTTCTAGCATTCGCCCAAATCAACCCAGACCTGGGCATGAGTTTCAACCCGAACCTTCGTGGCTCGGATAGACAAATAAAAATTAATAAAATTGTATTATTTATGTTCGTTGTGAGTGATAAATTATGCTTCATTGGGTATGCGTGTTTGTTTTTTTCTTTGTGTGGTTTATCAAAGACTAGCACACCCGCGGATCCATAGCGAACCCCGCGTCGGCTGATTTGGTTTTACGAGCCTCCGGGAAACTATCAGGCGAAACTTCATCGGTGAGAACAATCTCCCGCGCTATCTGGCTTACTGCATCATTAACGGCTATTGAGTGGGTCAAGATGCTTAAGTGCCAAGAAGGATTTTTATCGTCCATCATTCCGCCGGCCGCTAACGACGACCGACGGGGTGGAGAAAAGCAAGAGTGAAATGTGGGTTCTATTTCATTTTTGTTTTACAAGCCTTTAAATTTGTGTGATTGATAGTGAATGAAAATACGACGACGTGATGAAAGTTTCCAAATTCAAATTAGGTAATTTCTCTCCGGTCGGGCCGGCCGGGCGACATCGATTCATACGACTAACGAGCAGGGCCATAAAGTGTCATTAAACGAAATCTCACGACCATCGAAACTGTCAGCGATTCGCTGTGAATCGGATTGATTGATTCGAAACCTAGCGTATAACATGGGTTTTATATGGCGTAGATTGCCACCGAACAGAAAATGAACTTCCTGGATGTAGTTTTACATAAATATTGTTGTAAGCCCTCTGCATTTAATGTTATGCAAATATTCACATTTATAAGTAATACAAAGGAAACTACTAAAGGTTTTAGGCTGTTTGACATTTATTTTATCGGTCTCTAAATATGTTAAAATATATAAAAATATATAAAAAGGAAAGTCTAAGTGCTGTCTTTCGTTTTCGGAATTTCATCTACTGCTTCCATTCGGCAGACTTCGTAGCCAACTGATAGTGTACAGAGCCATTGGGGCTCGTGATACGATCTCGATCACAACTGATTTGTCACTCCAGTTCGCGACCGACTGAGAGGCTATAATTCCAATTTATGAGCAACAACTTTGTCAATTTTAGTGTTATCTTCGAAAACTGGATAAAATTATTTGAAAAACAAATAACACTGTCACTTTAGGGAACCCCTTAGTATATAAGTGACGGTTCGCAGAACTCAAAGAGGTTTTTAACCGCGGGAAAAGTTCGAACGCAGGCAGTTTTTGGTTTGTTGCATCTAAATGTTGTACGATGGAAACTCGGCTGCTGTAGTCCGATTGATCAGAAGAAGCGTCGCGACGCACGAAAATGCAAAACATATAGAATTGTCGGTGAATCGATCTCGCCATTTAGGATCTTTGCTACACCCTACACATACAACTTGCTGTACCTACACCGCTCAAGTATTTGAAGATCCAAAAGATGACAACGATCACGCCAAGGTAAGTCTCGTAGCGAAATCCGGAAAAAAACGTTTTTGCATCCGTTCCATACGCAGATACCATGGCAACTGATAAGATCACCAAACTATATATGCACTTTCGATCAATGGACGTACTACGGAACACTATGGCGCCTTCAAACAGTGAGGACAATTGAAATCACCAAACCGAGCTGTCGAGAAGCTTTCAATATTGCCATGATGCGATGTAGGTTGAAGGTCAGTTTGACATCAAGCAGTATTCCGAGGTCATCGACTTGGTTGGCTCTTGAAATTACATGTTCATTTAAAAGGTAGTTGAAGAAGATCGGACTCATGATTTTGCGGAATGTCATTACTTAGCATACATTAGTTTGCATCTAACTTCATGCAGCGGGATAATATCGTTGAAAAACAATACAAATAGGAGAGGTTCCATGTTGCTGCCTTGAGGGACACACGACAAGTTAGTACGCCGGGAAGAGAAACAGGAGTCAAGCAGCATACGCACAACTCTGCCGCATAAGTAGAAACTGAGCCCTTTCGTGAAATTCCGAGATGAGCTGAGTCGCGAAATTTTCTGTAGCAGTATTTTATGGTCAATACGTTCAAACGCTGCTTTGAAATTATTTATATCTACATATGCAAATACCTTGGAGTTTTTTTTTCATCCAAATGTAAGTTTCGTCTATGCTTCAATCAAAAGGTATTGAAAATTTGGTTTACAAAGTATCTTGCTCCCATTGTAGTGAAGAAATTAACAATATACGCGATAGGAGTAATGATGGTTTCAAATTTAAAACAATTTCGATGCGGCAGAAAGGTTGGTAATGCCCGGATAATTGCGAACACTTCAGTATCGAAAGATTTGTTGAATATAAGGCACAAAGGCTAAACTAACGCCATTGCGCAACGGCCGAAGACTACAGCTGGGATACCGTCAGGTCCAGGAAAACCAATCGATCTGTTCTAATTGATCGAAAAGTGAAGAAAACTCTTGATTTATGTGTGCGAGTTATTTAAAATTTAATGAATTTGCCAAGAAAACGATTCTTTTTACTAGCGCAGACATCAGTTTGATCTTTGCTGGTTCAGCTGCAGACAAACGTACGCTTGATGTAGAGTAAATTAGGTCTTTTTTGTTTTTGAAAATTTTGCCGAAATTTTTCTAGAAACTTTCTGGTAGAGCTTATTTGAGCAATGGAATGGAACGAAATAAATTAAGTGAAAGTGAAATTTCGATGTTCGCGTTCTCCAATTTTATATCGTGCGTTTTGACATAAAATAGCTGTTATATTATAGCTCGTTTACCAAAACTAGGATAAAATGCTAACTACTTTCAGCATATTCAGTATAAAGTCTACCAAAATTCATGATTTTAGAATAAACATGAACAATAGCTAATGGTTTTGATTGTTTAGGAAGAATATATTAATTTCACGCTATTTGTCCTGTATTATTTATTTAAAAACAAATTTAACTTACAACTTAACTTACGCAATGGAAATTTGATCAATTTAAGAAATACAAACTGTTTGCTCAGCGATGAAATTACATCTTAAAGAAAAAGGACTCTCACTCAAAACCCATGCGGCACGAATTAGACAGATAGTAATTTGCAAACATTCCAGCCTGATACTCAGCAGGAGAAATGTTTACGACGCAAGCACGCTTTGGGAACGAAGCTAAAATACCCTAACAAGATGCAGCTGAAAATAATTCATCGATACCTTTCACACGCTACCATCCCGCGCAAGGATCAACAAGAAAGCATGGCAGCTCGCCAAGTCGGCAGAAATCAACGGCAGCATCAGTTAATCTGTCCAGATCTGGGGAATTTCTGCGATTCTTGCGGCTACATGTCGTCTGTGTGTGTGTACGAGTGAGTACTCAACAGTGCGAGTGTTTACCCACAGACAAGATAGATTAGTATCGCTACGCTTTGAAGTCTCTCCCCAGGGATGCTGCCTGCCTCTTACCCAGGAGATCAGGAAATCATAGTTCCACTGAAGTGAGCGCGGGAGTAGGGTTCGTCAAGCTGTGCCGGATTTGGATGGCTACGGCAGCAATAAAATCTTCGCTTCGACTCGCAACGTACGACGTATTGATTGGACCGCAAGTCGGCCAGGTAAATTTTTCTCGATCGGTGCCGTAAAAACTATAAAACTGTAAATGAAATATATAAATAAATTATTTCTGAGCGTCTCATATTTATAGATTGTTTGTTCAGGGCCGCCAGAGCAGTAGAATCTTCGGATGGGCACGCACGATCGGTCCATAGGGAGGATCGCCTTGACTGCTCACGGTTTCCGAATCAATTCTCATTCCAGCACAAGATAGGGAGCGGCTCGCGAAACGAAGGGCAATCTTCGCCGTACGCATTCTGTCAGTTTCGCTGCCGCCGGTCATTGCAGGCGCTGGGGACGCGGCTTTGCCATAGCGACGATGCTCTTCAGACTCTGGACTCGAAACCAGATTTGCCTTATAATTAAGTAAGAGAAACCCGTTTTTACGACCGCCAGGAATGGTGAAATATTTTGTGTCTGTTAACAAGATTTCGCCTATCTCCGTCGAGGAGGCTGTTTCGCCCCATTCGGGTTGATCGCATTCATCCTCACAGCGAACGATTTCCGTTGCGGGTTTCGTCGAGTTGTTTGTTGTGTTGTGCTTCGGGGTAATTGATTAAAATAACAATCAAAACGACACAGAACGGAAAATTTAATATAAAAGAAATAAACATAAAACCGGCACAAAACATACAGCAGTTGGAAAACTTTGATGAAAAAAAGAAAGAATTAAAAGAGGATGAAAATTGAATTCTAAAAACTATACACAGATCACGCCCATGATTTGATCATGGCGCATAAGTTTTTGCGATCCAAGAGAGCTGCATTCACAACGAACTTGCTCCGGCTATCAACATTCGACACGTCAAATCCCTTCTTAAGGTAGCCTCTCACGGTCACCATAGGTGATTGAAATCGATTTCTGATTTCGCTTTCCGACCTATTGTATTCCGATCAGCCTGTGTATAGTCTTGTATAGTATCTCCCCGTGTGCTGAGGTCTGCCTAGCAGTCGTCAAATCCGATCATCATCAACGATGGAATGGGATGGAGGCTCACGGGACAGCTCGAAGCAGCGAAACATCCGGCCGCTGCAGCACGCACGCAGACTTGTCAGCAAAAGAAGCAGCATGTTGTAAGAATTGCGCCTGTCTCCGGTGTCAGTCAGGACCTCCTGCTTTAGCAAATTCTACGGCCAGTAGAGATGATGGACGAGTTTTAATTGATGAAACCCAGCCGAGCTCAGCCTCGGTGACAGATGAAAATGTCATCATTTTTATTAACATACTAGCTGACCCGACAAACTTCGTATTGCCACAAATTAACCTGTGTTGTACATAAATCATGAATCTCGGATGATCTTTGTCACTATCTCGAGTTTTGCAAGCCCCCCAGTGGGCGGCGCTTCCGACGGCGGGTCACCGGCAACACTCGCGACCGTCTCGTCCTGAATGATCTAGTGTTACTATAGATAATTTTTGTGGTCTTGTTATTGATTAATGTTTTATGGAAGAGTCTCGAATTTCTCGAGTTGGATTAGTTTTTGAGTTTCGCAAAAAATTCTGTTTTGTTTGTATGAGAATCCATATCCCCCTACCACAGGGGTGAGAGGTCTCTAACTATCATAAAATAAATTCAAGACTCAAAAATCTCCTACATGCTAAATTTGGTTCCATTTGCTTGATTAGTACTCAAATTATAAGGAAATTTGTATTTCATTTGTATGGGAGCCCACCCTCTTAAAAGGGAAAGGGGTCGTAATACACCACAGAAAAAAAATTCTGCCATCTAAAACTCTCACATGCCAAATTTGGTTCCATTTGCTTGATTAGTTCTAAAGTTATGAGCAAATTTGTATTTCGTTTGAATGGGAGCCCCCCCCCTCCTAAAAAGGTAAGAAGTCCTAATTCATAATGGGAAAAATGGTTGCCTCCAAAAACACCCACATGCCAAATATGGTTCCATTTGCTTGATTAGTTCTCGAATTATGAGGAAATTTGTATTTCATTTGTGTAGAAGCCCCCCCTCTTGAAGTGTGGAAGGATCCTAATTCACCGTAGAAAATATTTTTGCCTCCAAAAACCTCCACATGCCGAATTTGGTTCTATTTGCTTGATTAGTTCTCGAGTTATGGGGAAATTTGTATTTCATTTGTATTGGAGCCCCCCCTCCTAATGTGGGAAGAGGTCCTAATTCATCACAGAAAAAATTCTTGCCTCCAAAAACACCTACACGCCAAATTTGGTTCCATTTGCTGGATTAGTTCTCGAGTTATGAGGAAATTTGTATTTCGTTTGTATAGGACCCCCCCTCTTAAAGTGGGGAGGGGTCCCAATTCATCATTGAAAAAAAAATTGTTTCCAAAAACACACATATGCCAAATTTGGTTCAATTCGCTTGATTAGTTCTCGAGTTATGAGGAAATTTGTATTTCATTTGTACAGGAGCCCGCCCTCTTAGAGTGGGGAGGGGTCCCAATTCATCATAGAAAAAAATTTTGTCTCCAAAAACACACACATGCCAAATTTTGTTCCATTTGCTTGATTAGTTCTCGAGTTATGAGGAAATTGGTATTTCATTTGTACAGGAGCCCCCCCTCTTAAAGTGAGGAGGGGTCCTAATTCAACATAGAAAATTTTCTTGCCCTCGAAAACTTTCACATGCCAAATTTGGTTCCATTTGCTTGATTAGTTCTCGAGTTATGAGGAAATTTGTATGGAAACCCCCCCTCTTAAAGGGGAGAGGAGTTATAATTCTTCTTATAAAGAGGGGAGGGGTCTCAAATTACCCTAGAATAAATTCTTGTCACCGAAAATACCCACATGCCAAATTTGGTTCTATTTGCTTGATTAGTTCTCGAGTTATGCAGAAATTTGTATTTCATTTGTATGGGAGCCCCCCCTCTTAGTGGGGGGAGGGGTCTCTAACCATCACTAAAACCTTTCCTGGCCCCAAAAACCTCTACATGCAAATTTTCACGCCGATTGGTTCAGTAGTTTTTGATTCTATAAGGAACACAGGACAGACAGACAGACAGACAGACAGACAGACAGACAGACAGACAGACAGACAGACAGACAGACAGACAGACAGACAGAAATCCTTCTTTATAGGTATAGATAAGGATCTTTATGAGCATGTTTGCTTGGCATGCAGTAAAAATCAATCAAAATCGCGTCGGAGCTGTCCTGCATCTCACCGATCGTTGATTTGGCCGCGGAAAAAAAGAGGGAGGCTGCATTATGTATCGTCGCTCGCGCATTTTTCGTTGGTCATGATGAACGATCGTAGATCTGATCACAGGTTCTCCCTTGCCCTCGGTCAGAAGAGGGAATGCAGTCAATCGGTGAATCGCGATTGCCGGCGGTTTGAGTAATTTATTGGATGGATATTGATCAAGCTCGGAACAGTCTAGTAGGTTATGGTACGAGGCAAGCTTGCGCGATCTCGTAGTTAATTCGCAATAAAGGTGTCACATTGCGGTGGGAAATTGAGATTTATGATCGAACTGGAGTGGGATGAGGTGAATCGACTGGTGAGAGATTGATCGGCCCGGGATGAGTCGATGGTTTCCCAAGCGTGGCGCGGCTGGAGCCGCACGGCACGATTAGGTGGGTGCTGCTGCATCAGTCTTCGCGAGGATGGACTGATAATTGCAGATTACCGTGGTGATATCCTGCTGCTCTGTCTGCCGGCGACGGTACTGATTGCGCAGAAAGGTAATCTACTCCATGCGGCGATAGGTATTGATCATCGATGATCGATTCCTACTTCGTCGGGGTTGAGTTTTATGCTGCAGCATGACAAGTCAGTCGCTGACCTACTGTTGTGGATTTGATGTAGTTCAAGGTACTAGATTTTAAAAATCAATTGAATCATCAATTTAATATAGTTTAATTTATTTTAATTAGTGGTGACCAAACTAGTCTTTTCGGCTTTTGACAAGATATTAGTAATGTAGCAGCAGAACATATACATACACATGCACACACACCGGTGCATCCACACACGTAACATTGCGTACTACAGGAAGATGAGAGTATAAAAATATAAACTAAAAGTGGAAATATGACCTGACAAAAAGCAAAGCCTTGGGCTTAAACCTCTTTCGAAGACTTGACCCTTCTTTATCGACAGACTTCGCAGCCAGCTTTTAGAGTACATGACAATTACGGGGCTAGTGCAACAATCCTACTAACTCTATCTGGCAGCACCGCCTAGCTGGGATTCGAACATACGATGACTGGCTTGTTAGACCAGCATCTTATTTCGAAGCTAACTGGTCTGAGTGCCTTAAGGCATACATTATAAAATTTCGTTGTAATGCCTCAATTCTAGTGGACCAGATTTCGGTGCAAGGGCACCAAACTACTGCAGCAGTTTCGAGTATCCATCGCACCAACGGATAGCCTAGAGTTCTCAAGCAATACCCAACTAACAATTTGGGTTTTATTACACTCTTATGATAGCATTTAAGACCAAAATTGGTCTTGAAAACCACCCTAAGAGTACAATAAAACTCACATTGTTGCTTGGGTAAGGATCAAATAATAATAATAAATTCATTTATTTAATGTTACGTAATAATACAAGTAGTTTCTTATGCTATTTATAATGGGTTCGGTATTCACCTTTCAACATTAATTTATGCTTTTTTTGTACTCGTAATTTTGAATTGCCTGAGAAAAAAAATTGACTGTAGTTCAAGGAAAAAAATTTGAAAAAAACCTCGATATTGAATAAGAACAGATATACACGCAAGACTTAAAACTAACACATTCACAAACATAAATCACGTAAAATTGGAAAGGTAGAGCAAGCACATCTCTGATAATAATTTGAACTAATTCTACTGCAATATTGATCTATTGTCTCCATATTACTGAGCTCGTGAAGATCATCGGTGCTATGCCAAGGAGCAATAAGGATCAAGTAACTGTTTTGAAACTCACATAATGAAGCCAAGATATTAGGCCGTATGAATAAAAGAGTTGGAGTAAACTCTCCCATAAGATTTACACGGGAAAAGCAAAGCAAACTGTTTTGTTCATAAGGCTTTTTGATACGCTTTACGTGGCTGTAATGTATGTTGTAGTACACAATAGTTGTGCACTATGGTCAAAAGGTTTAGGTGTGTACATTATTTTGTCCTAAACCAATGCATTTGGAGCTGTTAAAATTTGAACTTCCTTCCGTTGGCAATCAACGATTAGACAAGAAAACGTAACCATATTACCTTTGAAAAAGGCCGAAACATCAGGCAGTATTAAAAAGCCGTTTTCAATATAAAACTGACTGGAAAGCCGAAAATCCGCAATACAATATATGTACCTCAGTCGATCTTAACAGCATATTTATTTGCTTTTGCAGGTTTTTACAATCAGCAATCCTAAATAGCTTAACCCTTTATAAGGCCGTGGCAATTATTTTACCACCAACGAAAAATATTTGTTTTGCGTCTATAATGACATCAATATAATTATAGAAGCAAAATAAAAAATGTTTGTTGGTGGCAATATAGTTGCCACTGCCTTATAAAGGGTTAAGACTCTCATACACAATTATACATCTGGGAGGATGTTCCAAGTAACACACTTGGTTTTAAATAAGAATTGACTACAGATTTAAAACAAATCGAATTGCTGACCTTTCGTTTACATATGCTTAATTACGACCGGATAAAGACTGAAACAGCGCAAGAAACGAGCTAAAATGTAACATGTTTGTGAAATATTTCAAAGTGATGCCTATGCGTTGCATGGTTTTTGTACTACCAACAGAAAAGCTTAATCGCGTTGTTGACAGGATTTTTTTTTAAATTTCCCTGAAGTTATGCATTTACAAGCAAAATAATGACAGACATTTTTCGCAAGATAAAATGGCTAAAGTATATTTCAGTAATTCATCAATCACTCAAAGCAACATTGTAGCCTTCAAATAACCCAAACTAAAGTGCGATTTTAAATTTATCGTGAACAATGCCATTTTACTTCCGAAAAATTGATGCGCTCAAGAGATACTTTTATAAGCAAAAGTTGAATGGAATCGAAATAAATATCATTTTTTAACAATCCCATAATACATGCTAATCGTGGTATGAAATGGGAAAGGCAAACGAGAAAGCGACCAACATAGCTTTTGGCAGCCCTAGCTCCTACCTAGCGCCTCTTCGTGGCCATACCCGGTAATACTCTATTGAGTAGCTAAGCTCGGAGGTGCGATGCCGCGTGGTTCCCAGATGCAGACGGCTGAGCCATACGGCCTTGGTAGCAGGTAAGTATAATATATTAATTTAATTATTTGTTTCGTTTTAGCTCATCAAGCACCTCCTATTGTACAATTAAAACTCTAACCATAACAAGCTTAAATAATACACATGGATATCGTGAGGAAAAATTAAATTACCTACTGGATATTAGATGATGGAAACTGACGCAATTATTTTTCATTCGAAGGATTGATGGTGAGATTGTTCTATTTCTCCCATATATGCTCCATGTCATTGTATTTTTAATATATTATTCATATCGTATATTACTGGGTACAAGAACACCTATGAAGATTGCGTGAGTTTTTGAGCATCCTCTTAAAGTAGGTGGTCGACTAACGTACCCATTTCTACAATCGTAAGGACATGGCCAGTTGTATGGTGTACTTACGGGTACATCATATCAGCCACCCATGATGTGTACGGTTGTCTATGCTATGCTATGCTATCTCACAAAACATGCTAATCTCTTTGAAAACCGGTGGGATATTTTATATCAATTATGTTATCAAGAGCAGGAGCGAAGAGCAAATTAATATAAAAACAATATCAAACTGTGTTATAATGATATATTTTGTTATTGAATAGATATGGAGATACATTGATAACACATTTTGTTATTGAGTAGATATTGAAAACAGTGGTCGTAAGATGAGTTTAATAACTGATTTTGATATCATATCCTATTTTGGTCTTAAAATGACATACGATATATTTCATACAAATTTTTTTATTGATTTTAGATTATAACTATTTTATAAAATGATTTTTTAATATGTCATATACTGCTGCATTTGTTTTTCAATACCTTAATAATAATAAAATATGGTATTCTAAACTCTGAATACAGTTATGTTATTGCTTTGTTATTCTAATAACACAAGTAGTTATTCTTTTGGCCTTAAAGGAGTAAAATTTTGATATTAAATTTTGTTATTTTACCAACTTACTTACTTAGGTGGCTTGCCGTCCTAAGACAAAGCCTGTTGAACAAAATTTCTCCATGTAACTCGGTTGAGGGCTACCGCTCTCCAATTCCTCGGACACCGAGTACTCTCCGCCAGATCTCGCTATTTTACCAACTATGTCAGCCAAAACAAGATCAAATTTTAATATGAGTTATTCGATTTCCAATAACACATTTTGATATTATTTTGCACTTCGCTCCTGCTCGGGATATGTCCCTTGTATATATAAAATCATTCCACGACACAAAAATAATGATCTATTTTATTATATTTTGGCACAGTCATCGGCCATGTTTATACAAGATTGCGTTCAAATGAGCCGATAGCCGAAAAATTCTAAACCAATGAAATGCTTTACTGTATCCATTTTTTTGCGTTAACTTACAACTGATTCACAGTTAATTTTTATTTGTGAAAGAACTTAAATTGCGCTCAAAAAATAGTCGGCAAACTCATAATTTGGAGTATTTAAGCTCAATAAAATATTGCAATGTGTTGCGAAAATGTGTCAAAGTTATTGATCTGCGCTGTACTCATCGTCATCGCTTCGCCCGCTATAAAATTCCGGCAATTCGCCACTACGGAGTTGCTGATATTTGTTTGACTTTTATGTGAGAAAAAAGAGAAGGAAGTATTTTTGCTTTTGTTTTCACGCAAGTTTTGACAATTCGGCAAATCTCTTTTATTTTCGTAGTCGCGAATACTCAGTTGTAAATGATCGATAAAAGCTTAATTTAATCGATAAAAGCGATAATTTAAATGCAACTGTTTTCTGAGTATTTTTCTAAAAAACATGTTGCAAGTGTTACTTGGGGTGCTAATCATATATCATTAAAGTACAACAAGAAAAGGAATAGTCTTAGAATGCTTCTTTGTGAGACACCAGATGTGCTTTGAAAACTTCGAAACTCAGTATGGCTGAACTTTACAGAAAATTGATGGTTTGACAGGAAAGCGTCAAGTCATTGAACAGACGACTTCGATGAAGCAAAGCGTTGCACTTTAGCGATAAGTATAAAATGATCAACGCAATCAAAGGCAGCTTAGATGTCAGTAAACACTGTGTCAATTTGAGCACCTTCTTCCATGTACTGGAGATAAACGAGCTGCTGATCTAGTAACCAATGACTTGCAATGGCTTCGATAAAGAGGCAGTGCTTTATTCTAACACTGTACAAAGTATTCCGTCAGAGTATGGTGATGCTGATGATTGTAGCTATTTCATGGTTGACATCATCTCGTTCTCAGTAAAGCTGGTGAAGTTTACGTGGGGACAAAGGACTTTAAACTTTCATTAGGGAATTTCGGAAGTTTTAGCGAATACACATTGTCAGTTAGGCCATTACAAATAATTAAAAAAGTTTTTGTCTCTCCGGTGTTGGGCTACTAAAGGGGGGGAGGGGCAAAAAAAAAAAACAAAGAGAATTTTTTAATCGAGCAAAAAAAATATGGATTTTGGGCATCTTTACTTTAAGTTTAAACGTGAAAGCCAAATCTATTCTTGTTTTTAATATATACGTTGTTAATTTCCAAGCAAAAATCTACGAAAAAAAGACAAAAACGAAAGAAAATTTTTTTGGCCGATTTTCGGAAATTCCGCTGTTTGAATTTCCATTTCTATATCATGCTAGAAGCGCTCACTCAACTCGTTCACTCATTTCTCAAGCTTTTCAGGCTGTAGAGCCCACAGAGAATTGATTTTATAAAAAAAAATTAACTCATATCCTACAAATTATTTTTTTGCATCCCGATTTTTCAAGCCAATTTCCAAGGGGGGGGGGGATGACAAAAACTTTTAAAATGATTTGCAATGGCCTTATTTAACACTTCAAAACATTTCTTCTTATATTTAATTATACTACATTTAATGATCACATTACATTATACGTCTTCACACTACAATGTATCAAATAACTTTGAACAAGACCACGTACCGAAAAATATGTTATGTTTGTTCCCAAAATTTTGCAAAAAAATAACAAACTGTGTCAGTCACAATCACAAGTTACAAATAAACACATAACAGTCTCAGTAGTGAAAATATAACAATAAACATCTGCTTTTTGGAAATGCCTGGACCGATTTGACAGCAATAACTAACAAATGAAAAGTTTTGTGGCCTAGAAAAATTTTATTGAACAGAATTTGGATCGGATGTACGGTTCCGAAGATATGTTCGGAGCAATGTCTAGAATATGTGAAACTTGAACATATGAGCACCTGGAAACATAATAAACCCGCCATGAGACACCTTCAAGTACTCGAAAGTGCATAACTAGGCCATTGCATTGGAAGTCGTATAAAATGTTCAAGATATCATCGGCTACATCTGAACACGTCCGGGAATGTTCCGGATCGGGGATCAGTTTCAGAATTGAACTAAAATACAACATGTGACATGGCGTAGTGGTTAGCATTCACGTCTCTCACGCCGAGGACACGGGTTCAGATCCCAACCCCGCAGGAGTCACGAATGACCCAAGCTGGTTAAAGTGACTATAATCGAACAAAAAAAAAAAAGTATTCAAAATTGCAAAAGCAGTTTATTTGTCGTCATATAAAATGTCCAGGATTATCAATGACCAGAGCCGGACACGTTCGAGAAACGTTCCGAATACATCCAGCAAAACTGGCCAGTTTCTAACTTAAACCAAGTCCCAGAATGCGAATAAGAATAAACCAAACCCCAGAATGCAACCCCGCTATTAACTCAAAATAACAAATTGCAAATAAAAGGAAGACATTTTTTGATTGCTTTCAAATATTATATAAATTTATCAGTCTATTACATTCGCATGCATATGCATTAATGATGACTACCATAGTGTTATCAAGAAGTTGAATTATGTTCCGAATGCGTGTCGAATTCTATCTCAAATGACAAATGAGATGGTATAACAAAGGTTCCTTTCGCCAATAGGTGGATTAAATCGGGTTTTTCTGCTGAGCTACTAAATTTTCTTATTGAAATGAGATTACCAGCAACAGTTTTTATTGCGTAACACATAAATCATGTTTGGTTTTTACGGCTTCGTAGCCTGGATAAAATGGGAATTTTCCTGCCAGCAAAGAATAACCATCAACTGCGGTTCGTCACTTGCGAAACGCTGGAAGCATTGAAATCATAGTGCAAACACATAAAAATATCAACTGCAACCGCATCGCACCACCGGAACTGATTCGCTTTTTCGATTCGCACTGCCTCCTGCGGGTTCTGCGTCGACTTTCGCTCACAATGGAGACAGCATGCATATTCAGCAGGCAACATATGTTCGCCCCAAGAGCTGCTGCATCAAACTCCACGGTGGAGCCTTCCGAATGCCACCGGCAAGCACACATTGCATATTTTCAACCGTTTGCTGCGCTGCGTTGTTTGCTCGCTTCGGCTGCCGTTTCTCTCCCTCTCGACTCACTCAACTCTCTCTCTCTCTTTCTCTATCTTAAATTCCTCACACACCATCACGGAAAACCCAATAAACTGTTCTGAGCTTGTTAGCAGATCAAACATCGCGGCAGCGGCACCAACGACTTCCAGCCAGCGGCGGCGGTAGCGGCAGTGGCAGACAATGGAGTTGGTAGTTGCGAGACCACTTTAGCCTCCTGTCAGTTCGACTCTATGCTGCGTTGCGCGGAGAGAATATGTGCATGCTCGGATGGAAAGAGACGACCGGATTTCGTCTCGTTAACACATTCTGAAGTCCTCCACTCTCACTCTCGCGCTTCGGAGTTCCCAGATTGCTCGCCGGATGGACGGACAGACGAAAACCAAGACTGGCGGAATGGGAAGTGTTACTAATATTTTTGCACGCGCTTTGTGGCTCAGCGCGACGACCATAACGAGCTGATGATGACGGCAGGAATGATGATAGCGGAGTGAGGGAATCTTGCCTGGATCACAACGCGGATAAGGGGAACCAGGAATGACCGTGCTGATGGTGATCAAGTTCTGAAGGGTCTAGCCTGCCAGTTTCGTTTAACCGTGTTCGGGTGCAGATTCCGTTTCGTTCAACTCAAATCGTTACTGCGGGGGCAGTATTTTATAGGAAACGATTCAATGCATTTGAAGGTTTCATAAATGACTGACTCAACTCGTCGGCGGTCGTGTATGTGTGTTACCCGA
The DNA here is from genome assembly GCF_943734655.1 of Sabethes cyaneus. Classification (NCBI taxonomy): domain Eukaryota; kingdom Metazoa; phylum Arthropoda; class Insecta; order Diptera; family Culicidae; genus Sabethes; species Sabethes cyaneus. Next base: position 1,732,710 of record NC_071354.1, on the reverse strand, counting down.
CTGAGCATTGGCGAACCCACGAACGAGTGTATAATAATAACAATAATATTTTATTATGTGATACTCAGCAAAAGATTTCAGTTTTTGCATTTTATATTGAGTACTAGAAGTAAGCTTCGAGTGGCGCCGCTGTTTTCAATCGACCTATGCTTGCTTGGAGCCGTTTGTTATGAGCGAGGAGCGAGCACACATAAGAAAGCGTTGCCCTGTTGCGGACTGGATTTCTGGATGTTTAATAGTTTAACACATTGATGGCAGCACTAGCAGTGTTGAAGATTTTATCTACGATTGCTTTGCAAACAATGCTGGTTGTGTTCATAAACATTATCAACATGTTTATGAACGCAACCATCGTTACCTGCAGAGTGAACAAATTTATTAGCGATTTGAAAAAAATACCACATTATTTCAATTCCCAAGAAAATTTTCAGACTCATTTAACGATTGTTTCAATCAGTAATTTATACAAATTATAAATTTCTTTTTAAAACTGATTCCTAATTGCTCTAGCAAAGCGAAATCAATTGAACATCGCATAGCTATTAGCTGACTGATTAGTGTCTCCGATAAGCAGTAAGCAGAATTGCACTGAAAAATTAACCATCTTTAAATGTCTGCTACAGACAAAAATTACCGTTGCAATCAGCTGCCACGACAACGTTTCGAAATAAAAAAGATCATTTCCGCATTGTCAACCGAGTCTATTTCCTTATCCACTGTATCGAACCACCCGATCAACAACGGCCACGGTAAATGTTATCATGTAAATTGCGCCCGGTTTGGCTTTTCTTCCGTGAGATCACATCGTCAACCCAAGAAATCAGCCGGTTTTGTGGAAAGTCTTTGCCGCTATGCTGCGGTTCGGTCGACGTTTGTCGTCAGCGTCATTGGTGCCATCCACGGTCGTCATATGGATGGCAACTTTTTGTAACGCCTTTCGTCGGCATCGGCAAATAGACCTGTACATCGATTAGTTGGTTATCCCGGCTGTCGCGCTATTGCCTCACTCCAAACAGGGGAGTTTTACCAAACGGATATAATTATCTTATCTAATGAACTACATCTGCAACACGAGAGTAATGGAGTTTCGTTCACCGATGCTACAGCAAACGGTCGGGAACCCCCCGGCGGCCCCTGTGACAAGTATCCAACAATAATAATGTTGGCGTAAGTTATTTTTTACCCGTCACTCGGTCGCTCTGCTCAAGCTGCGGTTTTTTTCTCTTGCTTGCCGCAGGGTCGGTTTGCACCGCTTCGACTGCAGCAGCTGATGGCCGCGGGAAAATGCCAGCTGATTCACGGCAGACGCACGACGAAAGGTTAGTGTTTGTGGTTGGCGTTGTTTTGAGAATCGGGATGGTTGCTTGAATAAATGTTAGTCCTTGGAAAAGAAATTTTACAGTTTCATGATGAAACAAATAGTTAAAGCCTTTCCTAGGGGACCCACATTTGCATTGAAAAAAGCTGCCTATGAGTCAATGTTCGAGATGACTAACCACGGTAAAAGTGTTCCAAAAACAGAATTGTCTTTGAAAATTTGATTTGAAAATAAAAATTTGCAGATCAAAATAGGTAAAGCTTCTATAAAGTTGTAGTTGAAACAGCGCATTATTTAAATTTGTTCAAATATGCTTACTACAATCAGAAGCTTTCATGTGCCGTTTTCTTCCATAGGATCCTGTTGGCCAAAACGAATCTACCCCAAATTAATTTCGTTGTGATTACAAACGGTCCATGATAGAACAATGCCCTGCATTGAATGCACGTCCCGACGCCGTTTTCGTTCGCATTTCTCCTGCTGTGAGCCAACAATAAAAACATCAACTGAAATCGCCCAAAACATCATTAAAACCCGATTCAGCAGTGTGTGGCCAACACGGCAGCAAAAGGAAACGTTGTCTGCCGGCAGGAGCGGTAAAAAGAAAGGACAACACGATACCGAACGTATGTGACCCTATCTAATTTAATTATTCCCACTCCGGCGGAGAACGGCAAAAAAAGCAGTTTCCCAACATTCCCTTTGTGCCGAGATTGCACATCTTTCGGGTTTCTGTTGCTGTTCTACCATCAACCTGTGCCGTTTCACTTTTTATTTTGTTTTCCAGCTCATAGCAGCCCCGGTTTATGCTTTCGTTTATGTGCGGACAGCCGAGGCGACAAAAAACCAAAACCAAACGTGAACACACACAGGCTGCTACAGAAGAAACCGCCTAAGCAGCTCATGCTGAGCGGCCCTTCAGGACGTCAAGGCAAGGCCATCGGAAATCGGTTGGTTTTGCGGTTCGACCACAAAACAAGCACACGCAACGGCAAAATCGTACGGCTAGATCTTTCCCTAGATTTTTCTCCTCTTGCACAGAGTCCAAAAATGCTGATCCGTGCTTGTTAATGTCGTCGGTTCCATCCCCTCGCTTATACTCGCAACCGGCAGAAGCACTTCAACCTCTTCGAGTGCGATCCACTATCTACCGGAGCCCCGTGTACAGATGACGCGAGAGATGCGAACAACAAAAGCGACAACGACGAATAACCGATGAAGATAAGCTTAATTTGGAGTGCGCGCTTGGGTCTCTCTACTCTTCCTTGCGTCGTGCGTCCCCCTCGGTATCACGGAACAAACCAAAAGATGAATGAAAATGGTTCAGCAGCTGTCCCCCAGCCTCGGCAGTAGACCGGGTCAACCTCCGAAATGTTCTGCGCCTCAGAGTGTGGAGTGTCTTTTATTTCGGTTTACCCAATTGACTCAAGAGGTCTGTTCGGCCCCAGTAAGTGTGTTAATTAATGACAGCGACACAAAGCACGTTCAGCTCAGGCACCGAAAATCCGTTGCAAAGGAAGTGATCCGGGAAGTGAAACTTGTAATGGAAACCTAATCATGTATCGCAATCTTGCCGACCGACGCATTGCAAGGCAGTTGGCAGTTGCGTAGAAGCTTTTTCGACAGGCTGCCCTTCGCTTTGTGCTTGCATTCGCGCAGCGCAAACGAAAGGTTCGTTGTTGAAATTCGAAATTGAAGTCCCCAAATACAGAAGTACCCTCTGCGTGCAAAGCGTTGCGTGTTTTTTCCAGTTGCTAAGAAAATTTGGACAATTAACCGCATTCGTTGCACGATCTCAGATATTTAGATTGCAAAAGGCCTCATGTTTTCTAAAATAGCCCAAGGTGGGTTATCTGCTAAAACCTGATTCATATCAGCACGACCAAGGAAGGCAGTGAAAACACCATCCTCCGAGATGTTTTGATCAAATTGTGTCAATTTTTCTCTGTCGTCGTTAATGTTACCGCCCGGTTTATTTTGCTCCACACTCTAGGGTGTTGATGTTTTCGATTAGCGCTGCCTGGACGAAGATACCATGACCATGGAAGTGTGGGGCTGCCTCGAAAAGTGCAGATCTATCGGTCACGATAAGCTGCCAACTGGTTGGGGGACTGGGAAGAATGATCAATTTTGGCCGCATCACGGCAGCTCGCAGGTTGTAACGGTTTTCGGACGTTTTTCCCGAACCAGAGTGGCGAAGAAATTCTTTAGAAGAGATTCAGAAAAGGGTTTATCTTTTGTTTGACTGCATTTTGTAAATGTAGAATTGTTTATTATTTGAGCATTTAATTTGTTTTATATACAGTTTGATGGTTGGACTTATTTTAGAAAACTATATGGGTCATTCCATCTCAAACGTACCCAAAAATCGGAAAAATTGGATCCGATCATCAGCGATTTCAACCAAAGTTGGCATAATTGTTCATCGGAAGTTTTTGGAGCGTCTTAGTAGAATACGAAACCTAAAATTAAAAAAGAAGAAAACTTATCCAATTTAATTCTACTATGTATATTTTATTCACGACAGATACGTATTTCGCCTACGACTTGCAGGCTTCCTCAGTGTCTGTTTTCGAACGCCGGAAAATTTTACATAAGATCACTTATATTTCATCAGTTGGCAGACCATTTCTGAATGTCGTTCGTTTTTAGACTAGTTTTTCCCATATTGCAATAAAGTGTTAATAAAGTCATTTTCAAGTTTCGAAATTACTTCGAACTTTCGAATAATCACGGCAGTGAAATACCACATTAGTCGACATAACAATGCATTATATCGCTCAAATAACTAGCACACTTAAATAATAAACTATGAAAATTTGTACGAATTTGTTACTTTTATTTAAATATGTACAAAAATATCCAGAACATCAAAACTTATTATGCTGATTCTATGTTGAAAATGCATCTTTTTCATTAAAATACATTATTTAGCCTTGAAAATGTCTGGAAGTTTCAGGTAGACGTGTTTAAACATACTTTCGTTAAAATTATGCATGCCCCAGATATTCAAAACGCCATATCTCCCCAACTACCAATATTGTTTTTTCTAGTTAAGTGATTCTTATGTAGAATTTTCAGGCGAACATTTTGAGCATATTTAATTTGAAAATAAAATTGGGGGTGTTTTGAGATATTCGCATTTTTCGTTTTAAATTGCAAAAAAATGTATGAAGTTGACAAATTAGATAAAAACTGATAACATCATTCCATTGCGCGGCCACAAATCCATAGAAAAAGTATATTGCCATGTCTTCACATCAAACTGTTTCAGAGATATTTGAACCTGAAAAATGACTTTTTTTGAAAATCTGTAAAAAAAGGAAGTAGCGCCACTGCTAGGGGGATTGATCAATCGGCATATTATCTTGGGAAATTGGTTGTGGGGTCGGAATGAACAATTAAGCCAACTTTTGTTGTAATCGCTGATGGTCGAATCCAAACTTTGTATACGTTTGAGATGGAATGAGCTGAAGGCTTCCTACTTTCTAAAAGTTTGAAATTTCAAACAGGTGAAAATCCGCTGACAGCATATTGGCACTGTTCACCATTTCCGCACATGGAGCAATCGATATCCTTAGGCCTAATTTGCAATGCATAAATAACTTGAACAACCAACCAATCTACGATTAGATTCTTAATCTGACCTATAGCCTAAAGTTATCATTAGGACATGTTTTAATTATTTGTTGGAATATTTCCAACCAGAAATGTACATTATCACCTGCGACCAATTTTTATTAGTAAGTGGTTTGAATTACCTGGAGCAAACTTTCAGCGGACGCCTGCAAGAAAGTCTAATTGAGGCCACCTTTATTGCATTATTTTTGTACTTTCTTTTTTCTTGCGGGCAATTCTCAGCTCATTAATCGACCCCTTAAGTTAATTTGTCGCGTTCAACAGTGTTGTTACTAATTATCAATGCCCAGAGACACAATTTTAGTTTAAATTTCTCCCCTCATTCAGCCAAATGTTAGACTTTCTCACATAATTAAATATATTATGAGGTTTTTGCTTCAGGAATTGCCATCGATGTCATTTAATATTTCAATTATTTTAAGATGACCTAAAAACTAAAAAAAAAGCGCTTTCTTCGATATTCTCTGTACCAGATGTTTTATATTTTTGTCCCACTTGCTCAGAATTCAAAATTAGTCCAAGTTAACGTGCTAAAACTGAAGTATAAAAATAAACTTTTTTCCCAAAAGTAAGTAAGGATAAATGGATAGAATATTGGTGACTGCCGCTCGTTCACTCTTAAATTAAGGGATAATCCCTAAGTTTCGGTAATCCAAGGAAACCGGTAGAGGCTGATAAACGGCTGAGAAATACGTCGATGCCTTGCGCACTTGTAGGCATCAAATAGACCCTACTTCACTGCCGCTTATTCAGCAACTCCTATCCCTATCTCCTAGTGGTACCAGTCACAAGGGATACGAACAACTTTGGCGAAGATCGGATAACCAACCTCGGTGGCAGCCAAGGTCGTATGCTGATAGGGAAGCAGGGCTCTTTCGAGATTCGTTGGTTTTCCGGCAAAACCGGAGGTTGGTGCCGCCAGCATGAAAAACTATTAACGAGTGAACGAGAAACAAAGGAATTCCGACTGGAACAATCGGAATAGACTCATGCGACGAAAAAGGAGTGTGGATTGGAAACTCGGGACGTGGAACTGCCGATCTCTCAACTTCCAAGGGAGCACTCGAGTGTTCTCCGACGTATTGAAGAGGCGCAAGTTCGACGTCGTAGCGCTGTAGGAGGTGTACTGGAAGAGCTCAACGGTACGTACGTTCAGAGATGGACAATCCTCGAATGTGCAGGTTGAGAATCAATGGCCGGTTCTTTGACATAAGCGTCATCAACGTGCACAGCCCTGACCTCATGAATACCGATGACGACAAGAAGGAATTCTACGCGCAGTTGGAGAGTGAATATGACAGCTGCCTAAACCGGTAATTAAAGGGTTCAGCGCACATCCGCCGAATGAAATGGACCTAAGACCTATCGACTTTGCCGCTTCTAAGAGTATATAGAGTAGAGGCCGTACGTAGACCTTATTCCGGCATAGACACCTACACAAGTACACCCGGAGGTCACCAAATCAGACAGAATCACAGATCGACCACGTTTTAATCGACTATCGGCACTTCTCAGATATCATTGATGTCAGATACTATCTCTAACGCTAAAGTTGACTCGGATCACAACTCAGTGATGGTTAAGATGCGCCCAAAACTCTCCGTTGTGAACAACATGCGTTACTGACGCTAGCCTCGAATCAATTTTGTGTGGCTGAAGCAGCCAGACTTCATCACCAACTACGTGCACTTACTCGAAGTTGCGCTCCTGGAAGAGGCCGAACTAGTCGAAGCCTCTGTCAATGGAACGATTGGTTTGACGATAAATGTAGGAAGGTGATGGACGAGGAGAACGCTGCACGAGCGGTGCCACATGTCAGAACGTGGAAAGACACAAACAGAAAAGGATGCAGTGAAACCAAATCAAAAATGCAAAAATCGACGTAAAAAACCGCGTTAATTCAAAAATCGTCATAAAAAACCGCGTTAATTCAAAAATCGTAAAAATAAACCGTGTAAAAAAAGACTTGAGTGTAATATTATTCGCAGTTACTTAACAAATAGAATGCAATCCGTGACGATCGGCGATGCGCGTAGCTCATTGCAAAAAAATAGAAATTGGTGTACCTCAAGGTAGCAACATTGGTCCATTGTTATTTTTAATTTATATCAATGACATTGGGAATTTAAAATTAAATGGGATACCAAGATTATTCGGATGATATGGCACTGTTTTACCCCTGTGCAGACATTGGCAGTGTATTATCGTCAATGAAAGATGATGTGCAAGTTCTGTCACACTGCTTTGACGCGAATTTGCTTTCACTTAACCTGACAAAAACAAAACACAGATCGGACTCGATTATCCGGGTGAAAAATTTTTTTTTTATAATGTTAAACACGTTTTGATCATGGATACATTTAAAAAAACCCAAATTAATCCACCTAGCGGCGTAACCTGGCCTTTCTACTAGATCATTTTTTTATTTCTCAGTATCTGAATATGTATCTATAATTCAATTAGCCATATTTTTAAATTTTAATTTACTGGTTGCTGCGAGCAACTATTGTATTTTCCTTACTAGACTCCAGAATGAATATATGTAGTAAATTAATAAGGCCATTACAAATCATTTCTAAAGTTTTTGTCAACCCCCCCCCCCCTCCCCTTGAAAATGGGCTTGAAAAAACGGGAGGCAAAAAAATAATTTTTTTTATAAAATCCATTTTGTGTGGGCTCTACAGTCTGCAAAATTCGAAAAGTGAGTGTACGAGTTGAGTTAAGGCTTCTAGCACGAAACAGAAATGGAAATTTCCGAAAATCGTCTAATCTTTTTTTTTTCGTTCTAGTCTTTTTTTTGTAGAATTTTGCGTAGAAAATAATAACGTATATATTATAAGCAAAAATAGTTTCGGTTTTCACGTTTAAACTTTAAATAAAAATGCTTAAAACCTTTGCTTTGTTTTTTTTTTCGCCAACACCCCCCCCCCCCCCCTTTAGAGTGGCCAAACATCGGAAGGACAAAAACTTTATAAAATATTTGTAATGGCCTAATTCAAAAACCAAAGTGCCACAAACATTTCCGATTGCGGGTAACAGTAAGGGAAGAAAATTACGATTGAAATGTTTCAGAGCACTTCCTGCTTAAAACGCTGGAAAAAGAGCCATTTTTGTTTCGACTATTTTTAATTAGAATGAAATTTTGCTGATGTGTTGAATACCACGTAAAGATGTATTTTCTATTAAACTTAATTTTTTTCGACAAGCATAACTGTTCAAAAGGGCGTATTAGAAATGCAATCAATATTTTAATATAGCCTATATTTTAATATATAGAGGTCAATATTTTATATATAGCCTAAATTATGCTCTAAAATCTGGTGAAATGTTATCGATATGGACACTCCTTCGAATTTAAAAAAAATCTTTAAAATTTGACATAATTTTCTAAAATACCCAAGTTTTATTTTCTTTCCATAAAACTCAAACAAAATCAAATTCTACGTATAATTTTGATCAAAATATTGATCAAACCTCGTGATTTTAGTCATGACCTTGAAATGCGGTCAGGTATATATTAATATATTTTTTTGAAACGATGGTTCTACAATTGATGAAGGAACGGTAAAAGAAAGTAATGAAGAAGGATTTTTTTTCCAATTCCCAAAATTGGCACCGGTTGGTCCTCCTCACGGTTAATGGGAGCATCTTCCTTTTTACAGAAGAGAAATTTTTGTTAAACCCTCTTATTTTCTTTTGCTTATATCTCCGGAAATATTTGGTTTAAGAAAAAATCATCTCCACATTTCCAAAGAAAATTGTTCAAGAAATCCTAGAAAATATTATTTTTTTAACGGCAGTGCCACCAAATACTTTTTAATTCGATTTGAAAACCAAATTTCTTTTCGATAGCTCTTCACCAGATTTTAGAGTATAATTTAAGCCATCTTCAAAAAAATATGAGACAAATCTGAGGGAACATGTTTTGAGATAATTCTCATTTTATGATAATTTGTCATGGTTTTTCATGAAATTTTGAATTTTTTTCTTTCAGTATAATTTTTTATTGAAAATACACTTAATTTTCGACCACTTTTTCTTTGACGTTATTTGAACAAATAAGTAGGTTTTGAAATATGAGTTTTTGAAAACATAATAAAACCTCATTTAAACGCTTGACGAAAAAAATAAGTTTCATGGAAAATGAATCCTTGCGTGATATCCAACATATCGGCAAAATTCATTTCAATCAAAAATAGTCGAATCAAACCGTTTTGTTGGTAGAGCTGGAATTGCTCTTGTATTTCAATTCACTTTTCCTGTATTTCAATGCAAATTACAAAACATACAAACATACACACATACATACATATACACATACATACATACATACACACATTCATACAAACATACATACATACATACATACATTATATACAATCGACTTGATTGATACATTTTGGCTTTGCACGTACAGTGCTTGAGTGTTAAAGTTTGAATAACTTTTGAAGGAATCATCCGATTTTCAATAACTCGGTTTCGTTTGACAGATCCCAACAGTAATTTTCAAATAATAATAAATTGTAAAGTATTTCCCATTGAATTAATGCTTATATGTAACAAAAGTATGTTTTAAATACTTTTGTATCACATTTCTTTATGTAACTTTCAAACCACAAGCCCGATCATCATGAAATTTGGAAGTTAAGGTTTTGAAAGGCTCCCATTTCATATACAATCAATTTTGTTCAAATCAGTTTAGGGACTTATGAGATAATGTAGTCCCATATTTTTCGTATTTTATACATAATTTTTGAACTAAAAGTCCGATCAGTATGAAATTCAATAGCGACCATTAAAAGCGATCATTAAAATCGGTCCAGCCATCTCCGAGAAAAGTGAGTGAGTTTAAAAGCGTTACATACACACACACATACATACACACACACACACACACACACACACACACACACACACACACACACACACACACACACACACACACACACACACACACACACACACACACACACACACACACACACACACACACACACACACACACACACACATACATACACACAAACAGAAAATGCTCAGTTTTCGAAACTGAGTCGAATGGTTTATGACATTCGGCCCGCAGGACCTTCTTTCCAATTTCCGGTTTTCCGAGTGATTTCTATACCTTTATACTATATATTTATATAGTAGAAAGGCAAAACCTATTTTAAAAATTTTCAAAAAATTGATTTGAGGGATAGTGGACTTATAAGTTATTTTTGGATGACAAAGAGGTCGCTCAGTTCAGTCGTAATACTATCGGCATTACAGCCCTATACCATCATAAATACAAATGATAAAAGTATGTTTTCTTCAGTGTTATTGTTGATAATCTAACTCTACAATTCTCCTATTTACCACTTTTTCAAATTTTGTTTGGCTGAGGCACTGTAAGAACGCCTTCATCACGACCAGTGATGAAACCCTCGGCAAAGCGCGCAGTGGGCGGAGGGAGTGGATTTCGGATGAAACTTGGAGGAAGATCGACGAGCGGAGAGAGGCGAAAGCCGGCATTGAGCGAGCGCGGACCAGATCGGCTAAGACAGCTGCCCGTCAACGATACGCCGAACTGGAGAGGGCTGTTAAACGTGCTTGTAGGCGGGACAAGAGAGCCTGGACTAACTCCCTAGCCGAACAAGGAGAAACCGCCGCCGCCAATGGTGATATCCGTTTGTTGTACGATATTTCTCGCCGCCTTAGTGGTGCCAGGATGAATACAAAGATGCCGCTAAAGGACAGAGCTGGTCAGCTATTGACTGACCGTACAGAACAGCTTAAGCGATGGACTGAACATTTTGAACAACTCTTCCGAGTTTCAAATGTCAGAGACCAACAAAACCAGCAGCGTACGACGCCTACAGTTCGTCGAATAAATCGCGTGAACTCGGAGGCGCCATCGCTGGATGAAATTGTAGCAGCCATCAAGAGTATGAAATCCAATAGAGCGCCAGGGATAGATCGTATTTCAGCCGAAATGCTCAAAGCTGACCCATCTTTGTCAGCCCAGATGATGCATCAGCTTTTCAGCAATATTTGGGAAACCGCAACTTTTCCGGTGGACTGGATGCAGGGCATATTGGTCAAAGTCCCTAAGAAAGGAGACCTAACGGAATGCGGTAACTGGCGTGGCATCACGTTGCTCTGTATTACTCTCAAAGTACTCTGTAAGGTAATCCTCAACCGGATCCAGGAGAAGATCGACGCTACTCTCCGGCGGCAGCAAGCTGGATTCCGTGCTGGCCGATCATGTGTAGACCATATCACAACGCTCCGCATTATATTGGAGCAGATCAACGAATTCCAGGACTCTCTTCTGCTGGTGTTCGTTGACTTCGAAAAGGCGTTCGACCGACTCAATCACGAAAACATCTGGGGCGCACTTAGGCGTAGAGGAGTTCCAGATAAGCTAGTCCATCTCATCGAGGCTCAGTACGAGGCGTTCTCGTGCAAGGTTTTGCACGACGGCGTCTTGTCCGACCCCATAAGGGTTACTGCTGGCGTGAGACAGGGCTGCATTTTATCACCGCTTCTGTTTCTCATCGTTATGGATGAGATATTAGTTGGAGCAATTGACAGTAGACCAAATCGAGGATTGCCTTGGAATCCTCTAACGATGGAGCAGCTAAATGACCTCGACCTAGCCGACGACATTGTCTTGCTCGCACAACGCCGAAACGATATGCAGAGCAAGTTAGACGACCTCTCCGAGAGCTCCCAGGCAGCAGGTCTCACAGTCAATGTAGCGAAAACTAAGTCTATGGTAGTGAACACTGACAATTCCACCAACTTTACAGTAGCGGGACAACAAGTTGAGCAGGTAGCCGTCTTTCAATATCTTGGTAGCCAAACAACGCCCGATGGTAGTACCAAGACTGATATAGCCACACGGATCAGGAAGGCCAGGGGTGCCTTTGCAGGTCTGCGAAACATTTGGCGCTCAAACCAGATCACTCTACGTACGAAAACCCGAATCTTTAATTCAAACGTTAAATCCGTACTGCTGTATGCCTGCGAAACGTGGTGCGTCTCAGCGGAGACAACGCAAAAACTGCAGGTATTCATTAACCGGTGCCTGCGATATATTATTCGTGCCTGGTGGCCTGATAATTGGATATCCAATGAGGAACTCCATCGTCGGTGTCATCAACGGCCGATAGCCACAGAAATTCGTGAGCGTAGGTGGAAGTGGATCGGACACACCTTGAGGAAAGGAGCGAACGAGGTTTGTAGAGCAGCACTCGACTGGAATCCACAAGGACAGCGTAGAAGAGGCAGACCCAGAGGCTCATGGAGACGGAGCTTAGCCAACGACATCCGGGCTGTAGACGAGAACCTGTCCTGGCGACAGGTAAAAGCCATGGCGGGTAACCGTCAGCAGTGGAGATCTCTAATTTCATCCCTTTGTTCTGCCGGACCGGCGGACATGGACACATAAGTAAGTAAGTGAGGCACTGTAATCAAAAGAGCAAAATCAAAGCGAAAAGAGCTTGCCAAGTCTGCTATGGAGATGTTTCATGTTGTGGAAAGAACTTCCACACTTTTAAGACCTTCAACAGTAATTCAGAACAGAGGGATCAAAACTATTAGTAGCCTTCCATTGCGTTTGCCAGGCTGCTAGATAGGATTGAAGCACTGACCCCGCAATTGTCTTGTACTCTTGATAACAGGCTGTTAAGTATGTTAAACAAATACAGAAGGTCAAGTTTCGAGAATGGAATGTATCACCTAAAATTTGCTTTGCTTTGTTGGCTGCTTGTACCTACAGAGCAGAAGCAGAGTTCAATAGCCAAGCTAAAGTTGATACACAAACGCACCAACAGGAAAAAGGAGTTGTGCAGAAAATCGAACTATTTGGTGTCTTTTTGTTCGAGATTAATTGCAATAAAATGCACTAAATTCAGTAAACGCTTCAGAATGTTTTGCAAACAATATATAAAACCTTTCCGCACCGGTTTGCAAAACGATTGCTATTATTGCTGAAGTTGTAATTAGTTTTTTTTTGTATTTCAGAAGGGTACTTGATTCGAAATACCTGCACAGTAACAGCCCTGGAGTTTGTCTTTTGAAGCTAAAGATTTGATAGACATGAGTTAAAATGGTGTCTCTATCTCAATTGTATAATTCATATCATCATCAATCGTAAAATTTATTACGCTAGATTGTAGCGATCCGATCGATATCCAAATAGATATCCAAATGGTATTGAGAGAGACAGTAGTAAAATAGTGAAACCATCAAAACTCCAACGACAAAACTAGTCATTTCAATTCAATAACTCGTAAAAAAATTCGCATTAACTCGTACAGTTACTGTAAAAGCGCAAACACAAAATTATCTAAGCAGCTTATTCGCTAAACCGTTTTCCCAAAACCAATTCCTCAATTTACCGAAGCAAATAATCACACGGCAGAAGCAAATGTAGAAGAAATACACAAGAGACAATCACTTTACACGAAGCTTCCTAGAGTAAGTACGTACATTTTCTTGAAAGCACTTCATCCAAGACCATTCTTCAAATTCCGCAAACAGCTGTCTTCCTCAATTAACCATTCATCCAATTTGCTCGGGCTAGAAGCTTGGCTCAGAAAGCAAAAAAAAAGCCGTCGGGCCCTGGCGCATCAGCTAAACCGATTGTTACAGTTTCCTTTTTATCGTCAACCATCAGCAAAAACCAACATCCGAGTTCATTCACTACAGCACCGGAGCGTACCTGCCGCAGTACTGCTTGCTTATTTAGAATCACTCGCCAGCACCGATCTACGAAGTGAAGAAAAACCCCTTTTCTGATCGGTTCCATCAAGCATATCTCCTGCTCAAGAGCTGCTTCTTTTTCCCTTCGGTTTAGCTTGTACATCAGTAAAGTGAAGAGACAAAACCTGCCCTGCGCCAAACAATCGAACAAGGAGCGAGAGAACACAGAAGCATAAAATCGAACATGAATTCATGCGATCATGCTCGGAAGCCCGGCCAGGCCAACAGCAGCGGCAGCAGCAGCAGCGAAGACAAAAAGAGGGCTATTGTGTCTTTTTCTTTCTTTATCCGGTTGGCAGAGAATGGAAATCCTCTCGGAGTACGGTGTATGGTGAGAGTGCTGATATCTCGAGTTGTCCTTGTTGCACCTTTGCACAGGATAGCTTTTCTTTTGTTGCTGAGAGAATGCCAGTATGGCCGTTCAGGTGAGAATCGGTATGTTTTGATCGTACGAGCTCTCACAGAGAACGAAACATTTCCAAGAAAAACAGGTTTCGATCGAATGTTTTGCTCACCTTTGCGATCGCAGGCGGTAGAGAAAAAATGCAGGTGAGCAAGAGAGAAGAAATCGAGCCGCGAACGATCGCGACTGACGTTTCAATGGGCTGATCTTTCGGAGCTCAGTTTACGAGTTGACTTTGCAAGCAGTGCACGTGTGAACCTGTGCTCGTTTGTCGGTTGCATCGAAGTTTTTTTCTACTTCTTTCCTTTCAGTGTGAAGTGGATCTGCTCCACTGAGCTGACAAGCCAATTATCTTCGTGCAAATTAGACTGGATCGACCAGCCAGTGATACGCGTCGGTGTTGATTCCGCAAAAGTTAAGCTACGCGAGCGCGATCGATGACCGATAGACTGGACGCCGCAGGATCGTCGCAGATTCCAGCTCTAGAAGAACGAAATTTTACGCAACTGCCGCACACACGCGCATGCTCGGCTGTTGTTGGCTGGTCCGCTCTACTCGGTCCGGACCGCGGCATGGCAGAATAAAATTGGATTATTCAATTTTATCGCGACTGTAAATTTGAATTTACGATCAACTTTTATGGATTATTTTATCAGGATCATTTAATTTAGAGGAAGAAGTGAAATGCGTCTGGCCAATGTGAACCGACGGCTAAGAGTGAGGTGTTTTTTGTTGTTATTACGTGTCTGATGAATGCTGGCGAGGAGAAGATATGAAAAAGGACCCGACCAGCCGGTGCAAAAGTGATCCCTTGGGCGAAAAATGAGGATAAAAGTAAAGTAAATTGATAAGAGAGGCCGATAATGTAAAGTGAAATTTATTCGTTTTCTAAAGCGCTGATAAGCCAGGGGCAAGGTGAAGAAACCGCTTCGAAAACAGCGATCATCGTGATCAAAACAGAGCAGCTTGAATCTCGCCCAGAAGCAATCAGTGGATATCGCGAAAGACAGTGCAAAGCGAACAGAGAAACAATTATTTAATCAGACATGTCCAGAGCATATACTACGGTGTATCTGAAATTTGTAACCGATTAAGCGACGGTAGAGGGAGTTTTCGGCTCTGTCGGTGCCGTCTGTTGTGTACGGAAATTGTGAACTAGCGGGGCCACTGTGTCAGTGACCCGGGGCTTCAAAATTGCCAACCTACGAAGATGCGTTCCTCACCGGCCTTGCTGTCGGTCCTGTTTGGCACCATTTTCGGTGTCCTCGGCGCGTCGCTGAGCAAATCGTTGCTCTCGCAGGCTCCGGACGAGTGTCGATGGTCCGGTTACAGTGAAGACGATTTAACCCTCGTGTGTAGACTTAGAACTATCAACAGTGAACTAGAGAATACGAATTTTAGTGTGCTACATCCCGAAAACACGATCCGGCTGCGGTTGCAGTGCAACGACGGCTTGTTTTTCCAGTCCAGTATTAGCCCGGGAAGCTTCCGGCAGCTGTCCGAATTGCGATCGCTCACGATCGATTATTGTAAAATAGCAAATCTAACCGATGGTTCCTTTAGGGGTCTCAAGGAGTTGACTAATCTGACTCTGCGGACACACAACACCGACTGGTCGTCGGTCAGCTTGGAGATTGCCCCGCATGTTTTCAACGCGGAATTATCGAAACTGGAACGGCTGGATCTTAGTCAAAACAACATGTGGTCCCTGCCGGACGGTATGATTTGTCCACTGACCAAGCTTCAATATCTTAATTTGACACAGAACCGGATTCGCGATCTGTCGGTGTTTCACTTCAGTGCGTCACTCAGCACGCGATTGTCGAAAAAGTGTGGAAGTTCAATTTCGGTGCTTGATATTTCGCACAATAGCATCGATAACCTACCACCGGCGATTTTCTCCGGATTGGGAAAACTGAACGAGCTTCGATTGCAAAATAACGGTCTTAACTTTATTGCCGATCGAGCACTGGAAGGGTTGCTGTCGCTTTCCAAACTTGACATCTCCCTTAACCGGTTAACAAATCTCCCACCGGAGTTATTTTCCGAAGCGAAGCACATTAAAGAAATCTACCTTCAAAACAACAGCATCAACGTTCTCGCACCTGGTATCTTCAGTGAGCTACAGCAGTTGCTAGTTCTGGATCTATCCAACAACGAACTAACTTCTGAATGGGTAAACCCAGCAACATTTAAAGGTCTGTCGCGGCTTATACTGCTGGATCTATCAAACAACAAAATAACGAAACTGGAACCCTCCATCTTTCGGGACATGTTCAACCTGCAGATCCTCCGGCTGCAGGACAATTTTATCGAAACCTTACTCGAAGGTACATTCTCCGAATTAGCATCCCTGCACACACTCGTCATCTCCAACAATCGGCTCTCGAACATCGAATACTCCAGCTTCCAAGGCTTGACCAGACTATCACTACTATCGCTAGACTACAACCGAATCTCACGCATCGATCGATCTGCTTTCAAGAACCTATCCACCTTACAGGACCTGCATCTAAATGGTAACAAACTGCTGCATGTTCCAGACGCCCTGTATGATGTTCCACTGCTCCGAACGCTTGATCTTGGCGAGAATCATATCAGCAATATCGGCAACGCTAGCTTTAAAGACATGGTTCATATGTACGGCTTACGACTTACCGAGAACAACATTGAAGTAATCAGGAAAGGAACATTTGATGCCATGAAATCACTGCACATTCTGAATCTCTCGAAGAACCGGCTGAAACGTGTCGATCAAGCGTGCTTCGACAACAACACCAATCTGCAAGCAATCCGACTCGATGGAAATTATTTGACCGACATTACGGGGCTTTTCACCAAACTACCAAATCTGGTGTGGCTCAATATTTCCGACAATCATCTGGAGCTGTTCGATTATGCACTCATTCCGACCGGCTTGCAGTGGTTGGACATTCATGCGAACAAGATCGCCGAATTGGGCAACTATTTCGAGATCGAGAGCCAACTGGCGCTCAGTACGATCGATGCCAGCTCGAATCAGCTGACTGAAATCACCGGCAGTGCGATCCCGAACAGCGTGGAGTTGCTGTATTTGAACGATAATCTGATATCGAAGGTGCAATCGTATACGTTCTTCAAAAAGCCAAACCTAACTCGTGTTGATTTGTTTGGCAATAAAATAACGACACTCGATCCGAATGCACTGCGAATTTCCGCCGTTCCGGACGACAAACCACTGCCGGAGTTCTACATCGGCGGCAATCCGTACCAGTGCGATTGTAATTTGAACTGGCTGCAGAAAAACAACGTCGACTCACGAACGCAACCGAAGCTGATGGATTTGGACAGTATCTACTGTAAGCTGCTGTACAACCGGGGAAGGACGTACGTCCCGTTAGTGGAGGCACTGCCCAATCAATTTCTGTGCAAGTACGAAACGCACTGCTTCGCGCTGTGTCATTGTTGTGATTTTTATGCCTGCGATTGCAAGATGGAGTGCCCGGCGCGCTGTACATGCTATCACGACCAGAGCTGGACCTCGAATGTGGTGGACTGCTCGCGGGCCGGCTACGAGGAAAAACTACCGGATCAGATTCCGATGGACTCCACGCAGATTTATCTAGATGGAAATAACTTTCGGTCGCTGAGCAGTCATGCCTTTCTGGGGCGGAAGAAGCTGAAGATTTTGTTTCTGAATAACAGTAATGTGGAGGTTATCAGCAATAGGACGTTTTATGGGCTGAAGGAATTGGAAATTTTGCAATTGGATCATAATCAGATATCGGAGCTGAATGGGTTCGAGTTTATTGGACTGGATCGGTTAAAGGAACTGCTTTTGCAGTATAATAAAATATCGTCGATCGCCAATCATAGCTTCGATCATTTGCATAGTTTAAAGATTCTCCGGTTGGATCATAATCGAATTGTTGAGTTTAATATGTGGCATCTGCCAAAGCAGCTGACCGATTTGCGACTGTCGGCTAACCCATGGTCCTGCGATTGTGAGTACGTGGAAAAGATGCGCGAGTATTTGAAAATGTTCGATTTCGTTAAAGATAAGCTGAAGATAAAGTGTGCGGTAACGATCCTGCCGGGCAATGAGACAGCACTGACGGTTGGTGGGTCAGTGAATGGATCGTCCCACCCTGCGGTCACCAGTCAACCAGGAACGGTTCCGAAAGGAGTCCCGTTGGATTTGACTGCCGGCGAGTCACCGGCCGGTGGTTTCTTGATTTATTTGGACAACAGTACGACACTGTGCAGCGGCGCAGTGCCTCTCGATAACATCATCAACGGAAACTTGACATCGCGCAAGACGGTGTTATCGCCACCACCGATCGAAGGTTACATCCCGTTGCTGGTGGCTGCCCTTTGTGGATTCCTGGCAATCATCATTCTGACGTTGCTTGTGTTTGTCTTCAGGCAAGAAATGCGTGTTTGGTTTCATTCGCGCTTTGGCGTTCGGTTATTTTACCGGAATACCGACATGGATAAGAACGAACGGGACAAGCTGTTTGATGCTTTCGTGTCGTACAGTTCGAAAGATGAGGCTTTCGTGGCCGAAGAGTTGGCCCCGATGTTGGAAAATGGTGATCCTTCCTATAAACTATGCCTACACTATCGGGATTTTCCCGTAGGTGCCTACATTGCCGACACGATCGTCCAAGCGGTGGAATCATCCCGCAGGACCATTATGGTCCTGTCGGAAAACTTCATCAAATCCGAATGGTGCCGGTTTGAGTTTAAATCTGCCCATCATCAAGTGTTGCGAGATCGCCGAAGAAGACTGATTGTTATCTTGTTGGGAGAAGTGCCCCAAAAGGACTTGGATCCCGACATACGGTTGTATTTGAAAACCAACACCTATCTGCAGTGGGGTGATAAGCTGTTCTGGGAGAAGCTCCGATTTGCGCTACCGGACGTTCCGAACAATCAGCGAATGCGGCAGCAACCTCCGATAAGTATGACCCACTCCAACATCCGAAACAACTATCAGCTTAGTCGAACACCAAATAATAGGAATAACACCAACAACCAGTTGATCATGCTCCAGCAGCAGCAGCAGCAACAGCAACAACAGCAGCAGCAACCACCGCAACCCGATCCGAGGGCTGCACTGCGGCAGCAGGAACATTCGCCACTGCATCAGCAACCACTTCCGTTGCCAGGACTGGCTCAACAACCGCAGCCACCGCAATTGCTGCAACATCAGCGGCAACAGGAGCCACCTCGGGGAGGAACCAACGCGTCACCGCGAACGGTGGGGATCCACATATGACCCCAGCAGCAGCCTCCAGTGTGATAAAATCCTGCTATTGTGTACATAGAACGAAGCGATGAACTCTTTAGCAAAATTTAGAAATTTTCCGGATCGTAAAACAAATGTGATATTTAACGATTAAGTCAGTAAATTATAATGCCGTACTTGAAGTGCCCGCGAGCGCATGTAAAAAGTGACACCCTATTTAGCCGCTAAGATTAACCCCGCATAAACAGAAAAACTAGGTGCAATTGTTTTCTCGTTTGAAGTTCTTCAAGCTCGAACTGACTGATATTTTCCAACTGGATCGAGAGCCCGGAATGCCTGTGTGTGTTTCCGTTTGTGCTGTGAATAATTGTACTAGTGATAGTGTTTCGACTTCCAACCTCGTCAACCATGACAGTGCGGTAGCAAAAAGTAAGCATTTTAATACGGTAGGAAGAAGGAAAAGAAATTTAATAAAGTTCGAGTTATACTCTGCATGAAAGAAGAGCCAGCATGAAAGAAACATGTGTTAACACACAAAAGAAATATCCCTCTGGAATGACAAACACAAATCAAATGCAAATACAAGTGCTCCCCGTCTCAAACGCTCTCCGTCTGCAACTCGATCGCTGCATCACCGTAACCTAGTAAGCGTTAAAGTGCAACCGCAAGAGAGGAGGAAAAAAACCAGTGTTGAAAAATAGTGCAGTTAGTCGCGTCTCGAGCGTTTCTTTTTTTTCCCGTCTTGGAAATAATTGTTACATCGATCGGCAGAAGAAGCCCCTTCCCAGCTGGGCCCGTAATGACAGTGTCTCCTCGGTACCGTGTCGCTAAGCTCCTCCACCAAAGTGGATAAAAATAAATGAAAAATGTTGTCCGTTCGGGTTGTCGAGAGTGGACGACAGCGGAAAAGATCTCCGAAGAAAAAAAAAACCGAAGCAACAGTGAACAGTGCAACTAGTATTCGATGCAAGAAGCGTAAAGGGCGATAAAAAGAAAAAGCAAAAAGCCGATAAAAAAGAAACCCCCGGTCGCAATTTAATAATGATAGTGACATTCCCCGGAGTCGTTACGGTCTCGATACGCGCCGCGTCCGCTACCTAGGATTTGCGCGCGTTCAGCCACCCCAACGTCCAGTCCAGTCCAGCCCGCCGATGCCATCATCGGCTTTCAAGTGCAGCTTTATTACACGATCATCAGCATAATCAACGTTTATTATACAATATGTGTATACGCGTAAGATCGACCTGTGGTCTCTACAGAAGCAGCAGCCTGCGACAGTGTGTGACCACGAACGGTCAACAATTACCGCGGCCATTGCCGCCGCCGCTGCCGCTGCCGCCACCAACTACAGAGGTGTCCTGCTCCTGCCGGAATCAACCAACGACATCCCGGGAATGTTATACAACAGCACAGTGCTATGCAGTTCGACTCGTCAAGAATCGCCCGAGTCGGCCAGGTTCTGTGTACAGCACCATCGTCATCGAGTTCTTACCTGTCCGGTCTGTTCGAAGCCAGGTTTCTTCTTGTATCGTTTTTTTTCTTTCATTTTTGTGCACTTATTACTGTTATTATTTATATATGTGAGACCATTCTTGGCCGGTAGAGGGCACGGTCTGGTAGGATCGAGAAACAGATACGGTTTTTTAAGGCTTTTTATGAGGAAAATATGTACGAAAGGTATTAAGGCAAAAACACGAACTCACACATTGCACTGTTGCTTGGCTAGAGGGAAATCTTTGCGGTTCAGGCGACCGACCGACCAACCGACCAACCGAGAAGTATGAAAGGAAAGCTATTTAGGAGACAATATTGAAATTATCATCTTTCGCCTGTTTGCACCGACATTCATGGCGATTTTTTTCTGCTCTTCTTGCACTGATTGAGCTGCTTTCCGTTAGGTGCACGGTACGGTGTGAGTGCACCGCACCGATCGACCGGGTCTAGCAGAATGCCATCTGTGGCCTTTTTCGGTGGCGAACTACCGAGGGCAACCTCGGTACGGCCGGAACGGCTTTCCGCTACGGCTTTCCACCGACCGGCACAAAATTGCGCTTGCGCGCGTTATCGCGCTGGGAGGGATTCACCTTTTGGCAGATGGGGCTTCTTGCCCCAAAGAGAAACCTTGCTATTATGCAATTAGCGATGTACGTTGAACTTGTTGCGGAAATTGTTTGGCCAGTTGGTAAAGCTGGCGATTAGTGTTTTCGTTTGATACGCTGTGGGTAATCTGAAGTTGAAATAGTGTTTACGTTATTAGCATTGCGCGTAAAAATATAGTGGATGCACAACAACAATGATTGCAAGAAAGCTTCAATTTCTCCGCGGTATAAATAACATCAACACTTGGCTACGAACCTGTTTACTTATTTTAATATCAAAAAGATGCTTTTTGTGTGGCTATCTGCAGTTGTTCATTCACGGAATAATTTGCTTCAGGCAGATCATTATTCGATTTGCAGCACCAAATTTCATTTTCTAAAATTGATTTCATTTTCAGTACTGCAAACTTCACTGAAATGGTCATAGCTTTTTTTTTCAATATTTTTCAATATACCAGTAAGTGACAGAAAAGCGATTGGCGATCATGTCATCTCTCTCAGAGGTCATATGAACGGTTTCAGATCGTGGGTCGGTTTCAAACTTATATTCGAAAGAAAAGGCAAATAGACTGAATTTAGAAACCTGCTGAAAATAACCTCCCGTACCCTATATGAAAATTGTGAACCTTGCTACAAATAACCGGTTGTTTTATTCAGTTAGTGCCATTGCACACCTAATGTTATGAATGTTTCCTGTAGCATTTTTCCTCAGCTTTCCATTGGTGGTGTTAAAATGAAAATCGGTTGGGGGGCACATGATGAAAACGGCGATTTTTTGATAAAATCCAATACGGCGACCAAATCCAAGATGGCCGCCAAAAAATTTTGTAATCCATTGGAAAACCCTGTTCTTCTTCTTTACAGAACTGGGCCATTTGTTAGTTCTTTCATGGCAAATTTATGACAAATCACATGATATAGATCTCAAGGTTTGCTTAAAATTCACCTTTTTTGAACCTGTTAGGCCCCTTGGCGAACGAGGGGTCCACTATTTCGAGGTATCAAAAGTGTAATTCTTATTTTTTAACAATTTTCAACCAATTAAGTGCAAAAGTTCCAATATTTGAAGACCTCGTGTCAGTAGCGGCCCCGTTTCAGCGCGAATTACTCATTTTATGAAAATCAAGAAAATTTGACTAGTCTTTATATTACGAAACATTCCTTTAAATCCAATGCCCTTCTGGTATGCAAAATAACGAAACATTAAAAAGATATAAATTAAAATCAATTATTCATATTTTTGTAGATTCAAATACATATGCAATACAAATACCAATACATACATACATGAAATACCCACAAGCCTGCACCGACAAAAATAGACACAACATTATCAAGGGAATTGACAAATAAACTTCAATGTGCAAATATTGTTAATTTTGTTACATATGCCAAACTTTCGGGTAGTATCAAAAAAATTTCTATTCGATTTAACGTGGAAGTAAATGTGTCATAAGAAAAACACGTTAAACAACCTTGTCAATGTTTTTGCACTGCAAATCGACCTAGTTCGCCATTAGCTCATATTCAATAACAAACCTTATAAAATTGAAGTGTAAGTATCTAAAAATATTTCACTGTTTAAACGTATAGCATTGAAGCGTTTTTCTTGTGAAATGCGTTTCGCATGTCTTTTCACTTGACATTGACGTGTCCCTCACCAGGGGTTGATGTGAATATCAAATCATTTCAAAGTGTTTTGCCATTAAACCATGATTCATGTGTTTTTCCTTTGAAACTATAGTAACTATCCCCAGGAGGAAATGTGTCAGGTTTCCACTTTGATCGCACAAGTTTAATCTTTGGGAAGATAACCATACGTCCCCTTTCCTTAAATCAATGGAGGTGCTTGGTATTCGACGCTTTCCAAGTGATTTCAATGCGTGAAATAACAGAAAACCAAGCTCAAACATAACATTTATCCATGTTATTTTGTTTTTACCTACAAAGAAAAGGATATTTTCTTTAAAATTAAGACTAATCAAAGACAAACAAATAGCCGTCTTCTTGCAGGTGAAAACAAAACAAAATGCGTCTCCATTGAATTAATACAAGTTTCTAAAAACTATGTAGAGCAATGCATTGATGGCCACCTCTCGGCATTTCCTTATTAGTTCCGTTTTAAAAGTAATTAGGCAATCTAAAAACATAGTAACATAGTTACATAGTAAAAGCCTGTATAATTCTGAAAAATACCGAACTGATTTTTTCAAAAATAGTCATGCTGTCTAGGTTTTACCAGCAACTAAAAATCAAAAGGAATGTGCAGAGTGTTACGTAGCTTAGGGCAAATATTTCAGGGGGTGATAGAGGATCACATTTGACGAAAAAATCCTCATACGTATATGGTCAACCCTCAATCAATCGCTCGGTCAATCGCTACAGAGTTATTAAACATTTTTAATTCTGGGATCTGTTTTCCTTAAATTAGTGCAAAAAGTATGCTAACTAGCTCGATTCTGTTGCTTTTATCCTTTTGAGAAGCAGAAAGTTTTAAAATAAATGCTTTTAAAGGCGTTTTTATCAAATTTCCCCTGAAAAAGTGTGATTAAATTGATTGCTTTTATCTACCAATTTGAAAAGCTGGAACCGTTGTAAAATTCATTTTTGTCGTGAAATGCCTATCTCTTTTAGTTTCGGCGCAATTTAATTTTGAACACGATGTGTAGAGTGTATTTCAATCGAATTTCAAACTGCACGAATTCATGCGTCACGCATAGCATACTAAATCACCGCGTGCGACGGACACGGTCATTAAAATAGTTTTCATTTGATAACAGAATTATTCAAATTGGTCAACCGACCCAGAAGTTATAAATTTAGAAAAGGTCTAAAGGCAAAAGCTCAGAAAAAGGCACTATAAACGTTAAAAAAATACTGGCCCAAAATTTAAAATTTGTTCAAAATTTTGAATCTCGTTGTATCCTTACTTTATCAAATTGCCATAGAGTACGTGAAGTAATTCCATGAAAAGTACTGTCGAAATTTGAAAATATTCCAATTTGGTTTACTCGTTGAAAAATCATAATCTTGAATTCTGATTGCAGAAACATATAAAATATTTATTTTTTCACGTTCATCATTATTTGAGGACCAAAGAGGCTTTCATTTTTTTGAATGTTTTCCACAAAGCTGAAAATTTTTACCTTATATTATTTGGTTGTTGATAATATGGTTTTCGACATAAAATTGAATAAAGTGACAAGCGTCATTTGACAAGAGTCAAATTTCATGACTTTTTAACAGTTTTGAATCCTCGAAGATTTTCAAATCTTCTTTCAAGATTACAGACAATGTTAGTTCCAAAAACACCCTTTAGTTGGGGTTGGAAATTGTTAGAGATAACCAGATTTTCGTTGTTTTCCTAAAATGCACATGTGGGGTTTCTCAATTAAACGATTAAATCTTTGTGCTGGTGTTTTGTGGTGCTGGTGTGGTGTTTTGTGCTTTGCAGATGAAAACAGAACACAATGCGCCTCCATAGCATTCTTAACATCGTGCATATTTTAAAAAACATATATTTCAAAAACAAAACAGTCTTTAGTTTTTTACAATTTTTGAGGTTAGTGATTTCAAATTAGCCTGCAATATATCTTTTACTTCAGAGCACTCAATAATACCTAAACTTATTGACCAGTTAAATGGAGACTTGTTTACGAGTTACCAGTTACTAGGAGAGAACCTTCATTGAAATTTTGAATGAATTTTCTTAAAGATTCTTAAAATATGAAGAATGTTTGATTTATCCTACACGCTTCATCTTCAGTTATCAACATGTCAATGTTCCATGTGTTGGTCTCGAACAGCATTCTTATTATTACGCAAAGCGAAGAAGATACATGAACCGTGATTCATCCAGTCATCAGTTCAAGACCTATACGCTCAAACACTCACTAAAATACCTTTTACAAGAATATTCTCTTTTCCTGTGTTCATACCTTTTAAAAATAATTACTTATGGTAATTGTTTCGACAAGACTAATCAGTAAACTAATTCAAAGGTTGTTATTCTGCCTGCAGGTGTCAGTCGGGGCGCACTGGCTGGAGGCACTCGGAACAGTTACTTTAAAAATCATGAAATATACCAAAATTATACCAATCCGTAACATTTTTCAACTGCGCAAATTGCCCTCCTCGGAAAACCGTTCACCGGAGAGACAAACGTACGTCATTTGCTAGAGTTTGTCAGACCTTCGCCCTTCCACCTGTGACCGCCCGCCAGCATTTGAAATGCACGGTCCAGCAGGGGACCGCGCGAAAAAGCCGATTTAATATGTAACAATTCTCATTTCGCATCTTTTTACGGTGTTTTACCTCTCCTCATTATGCTTCGTGCGATCTTTCTGCCGGGTACTGTATACCACTCACACCAACTCGAGTGGCGAGAAACAAAACATGAAACACCACTACATGAAGAAGAATCTCGAGAGAGAGAGAGAGAGAGAAAGAAAAAAACTCGTCATTCCAGACAAAGTGGAGTTCCGCGACCCAAAGCAACTTCAGCACCAGCTGGCGCACCGTGTGTGTAGAGTGGCTCACAGCGGAATGCATGTGTGCGTGAGTGTGGTGTAAATATTTTTATGTCTTCTCGCAAAACAACAAGAAGCGGTCGCCGCACCGTGATCGCAACGCTTGTATGCGAAAGATCCGAGTCGAGCCAAAATCGCATGCCAAGTCTTGCAGCTAACAAGCGACGAACCTCGTTAAAGTTTTGAGGTGAGAAACAAAAAATTATCTCATTGGTCGAGTTTCGACAATTTATGAGGGTAATAAAATTTTACCATTCTGGCTGTCGACCCCTGCGCTCGATTCTTTCCGTACGGATGAGTTGTGCCTAAAATGACTTTTTCATGTAATGGACTGTCACGCTGAAAGTGAGACCCGTATTGTATGCAAAAAAGAGATTCGCAAGCACAATGGCGAGGCGCGTGCGAGATTGATCTCAATTCGTCATGGCTTTACTTACATTTTCACGCCAACTGCTTATTCGCTCGGATGCGAGCAATTATCCGCGCCTTATCGTATGCTGTGCGCCTAGAGAACGCCCTGGCCCCAGCAATTTTTTGGGTGCTCGGTGAAAGCAAATCAGCGAAACACTCGATGAAGAAGCATGACTAAAAATAATAACATACACATGCACATCGCTCTGCAATGCAAAGTGGATGCTAATGCTCTTCGAATCACGATAGTAGATAATCCAGCTCGGTTGAAGCGAATGGGGCTGGATTCGAAGCCGAAAGGGAAGGTGTAAATCCGTGTTAATCGCTGCTTAGTGCTGATACTGAGCATTGATCGTGCACGGGAAGCTTTTTCCCGGTACTGACAGACTTACTGACTTTCGGATCTTGAACACATGTGCTTATGATTTATTGATTACTATAATTTTACTCTTCCGCTGCCGCCGTCTCCGGTTCACTCCGCTGAGAATGGTGACCCCGGTTTAGCGTGTTTCGATCCGTGATCATGGGTAGGTACAACCGTCGCCTAGCCGGTTGGTGCGTATCACATTTCTTTAGTTTTTCTTTTTAACTTTCGAAGTTCGTTGCTTTCTGTGGTTGCTTTCCGCCAACAGAACAGACTACGATATCAAGACTCGCTGCTATAATTATCGCCTTAACGCTTGTCAAGTGACAGATTCGTAGTCGCCGTCGTCGTCGTCGTCGCCATTCTCTGTAGCAGCGCAGCGAGTCCAATGTACATTTCCGCGGTGCCGCGTGATGATGGAATCGCGTAAATTTGATGTTATTAGCATGGGTTTTGTGATAGTGGGTTATCTGATACATGAGTCAACTTCTTCAACCGACTCTAAACTAACCCGACGGCAGTCAAGTCAGATTGATGGAGTTTGACGTTAAAAGCGACGTGGGTGATTAATGGATACCCAATATCAGTGGGTGACTTTTCGACTATTTTTTGACCAATTTATTGAATGTATTAAATTTTTATGCATCTTTTTTAAGTATTTCTTAAATAAAATCATTCGATTTTTCTTCCATTCATACTCAGTGTTTACTACCGAAATTTTGAGCCTTGCCTCTG
This sequence comes from Sabethes cyaneus, assembly GCF_943734655.1. Lineage (NCBI taxonomy): Eukaryota > Metazoa > Arthropoda > Insecta > Diptera > Culicidae > Sabethes > Sabethes cyaneus. Next base: position 1,705,231 of record NC_071354.1, on the reverse strand, counting down.
TCATAGCTCCCTTCCGGCTGTTTGGCAGTGTGAAAGTGAAAAGCAACGCCACGTTTTTTTGGCGGCGTAATGCAGCTCAACCTCAAAACACTTGCCACCAGAGGTTCGCACCCATTTCGAGTGCCATTTGGTGTGGGGAAAGAGTAAGCCGACGCAGGAAAACAAGCAATAAAGCAGCTGTCATTTTCGATGGCCTTTATTGCCTCATTTCCCAGCATGCAGCAGGCAGCACCCCGGTCGATGTTGACCTCAAAACAGTGCAAGCAATCCGACCTCTTGCCCTTGCAGGTCTATTCGTTGTCATTTGTTTCGTTCAACTGATAGTTTTCTCTTTGGTATTGCCTTTTCACCATTTTACCCGTGCGGCATAAACCGCAAACCACCTTTCGGTCGGTCCTGGACTCTTCTTTCGAAAGATGCGCTTTGTCCGGCCTGGTAACGCAAACCGCTAGATACGAGAAACAAAAGGCAAAAGCTCCTGGTTTCGGTCGCTTCCAAAAACGGAAGTGAACGCTAATGAGTTTCGACGATCGGCACATTTGGTGCGCCGTTGGAGCGCTCTTCACAGCGGTGGTCACCGCAAATTCGTGTTCGAAAATTGCGGATAATTTGGTGGCTAACGTCACAGCCATCATAATCGAAAGCACTTATCGGATAAGATATAGGCGATCCGGTCGATGCGTCATGACCCTTGATGGTGGTCCGAAAGGAAAGCGGTATCGCAATTTAGCGGTCCACTTTGAGGTGCGAATTGGGCGGCTATGAATGGTTTGTTTTTTTTTTTGTCTGGGCTCTTTCCTCGATTAGGAAAAATTTTATGACGCCGACGGGAAGTGAATTATCACACGGGAGATGCTAATGGAAGTGATGTAAGATCGTGTTTGTTTATGTCGAAAAAACGAATCCATAAATGGGTGCAGCATACAATTCAATGCATGATTTGGGAAGCGAAATAGTTGGAATTCCTAGTTGTTTTATTTGTCGGCGTTGTATGATAGAGGTTATAGGATTAGGCAATAAACGTTCACACGCAGCCCTCACTGTATTACTAATGAACAACAATTAGTTAGTTTTTGTTGTGTCAACATCTGGGGGGCTAATTGTACCTACTAAGCGTAGAAAATTAACACGCTTGATAGCGGAAAAAATATCCCGCTTAAAACCATGTGGTCAATGATCTGCACCTCCTACCAGCATTCGTTAGCACATTTTACCGTTGAATTTGCCAATTTAAACTAATTAGTGGCTGCAGTCAGTAAAATGTATAAAACTTCGAAACAAAGCATACCGGACCACGATGATCCACGATGGTTAAATTTGCATACAAAGTAGGACGCTGAAGCAAATCTGGTTTTCGCTCCGGATTGCTTGGTGAATGGTACCTTCAAAAAGACCATTTCCAGAACCGATTAGGACATGGGGAATTTGTTATCATTAGTGAAGGTTGGGACTGTTTAAGCTGAACCATTTAAGCTCTATTTAGGGTATAACGGAGGCCATCATTTGAGCGAAATATTCGCTGCTAAGTTTACATGGACCTAAACGATTAGCCCGAGATTCATCAGATTGATTGCTAGAAATCTAAAGAAAAATAAGATTAGATTAGTATTGTCATTTCTGACCTTAATTCAAGACAATCATCCGCTATTTTTTGAAAGGGTTTTTTATTGCTTGAGCCTATGATAGCTCTATGATTTTCCGTTTTTTTAAGTAAAAACATGTTTCTAACACAGGGGAAGCAAATAAATAAGCAAATGTTTTTCAAAGGTTGATTTTGCTTCTTTCGAAACCTGAGTATGCCTGTTTAGAACAGTAAGGGTAAGTTTATTATCGAAGACTTTTTTTGTAATTTAGACTACGTAATATTAAAACAAAATCTAACGTGAAAAGTCATATTTTACTTTTATATTTTGATTATATCGTTACTAACAATATTTGTAAAATGATGACCGTGGACCAAAGTTAACGATCATTCCAGTAATTTTCGATAATAACATATCAATGAAAATTAAACGTTAATAAATGTTAGTCAAATGTGTCATTGTTTCCCTATTGTAGCATAGTGTGGTGAATGACCAAATGGTTAAAACCACATTAAAATAAAAAAAGAATTGTAGCACAGACGCTATAGAAACACATTACTATATATTTTTTGTCTTTTTTATTTCTTGACATGACTTTATACGCGGTCATGACATAAACTCTTTTTTGGAAAGGGAGTATGGAAAAATACCCAGCTAGCACCAACTCGTATATCAATGTACGAAAACTATCGTAAATATCCCCTAACAAACTCGAAATCGTAACTAAACCTGGACAAAGTGGGATCAAGTTGATTTTTTGTCGTATATAATGATAATGACTGACATACATACGATTTTCAGCACAGAATCGTAGAGTAGTACGGAGCGACTCGCGCTTAATCGGATATTATCGTATATAAATACTTATATAGTCGTAACGCTCAAAATTACTCGTAATCACGTATATCGCCTCCAAAATAATACGGGCGCATGTAATACGATTTATTTAGCATGTATATCTGTACGTAATGCTGATTTTTACCTTTTTTATACACATGAAAATGCTAGCTGGGTAGTCAATAGTGTGCGAGCAGCAACACTTGAAAGGTATTGAGACAGCAGAAATAGCTTTGCCATAAAATATTCAAGGTCCATTTTCCTGGAAACTGAAGTTTGTTAACCTACATCATGTGATGTAGTTATTTTTTAATATATTTAAAAAACAGCGTTAAATGCATCTAATAATTCACCGCCTATTTCTACCGCCCTGCCCGAGCAGATAACTGTTTATCTTCTCTGCGGCAAAAAGAAAGATCTCTCACACAAAACCAATACTGCCGCTGAGCAAATGTGCGGTGCGTGTGTGGAAGGATAAAATTGGATAAATAAAGAGCAATAAAAAGGGATGTTAGTTTACATAATAAAATGGTGCGGTGGTGTAGAGGTATTACACTACGACCGGCGAGAGACGTGGGTTCGATTCTAACCTGTTATTGAATAACTCGATATATGTTTGGCCTACATATCGAAATTTTCCAGTTCATCCAATTAATTATTTCTCGTGTCAAACACTTACTCTTATCCAAACTCAAATATATTTTATATTTTTTACACGCAAAAGTACTTATTATCGAAAACTATTAACATATAAGTATTATAAGTATATTGTGCCCTTTATTCGCATTCTAAAAGCATTTAAACATATTTTTGAACAAAAATGTTACAAGCCAGTTGCTCTAACCGATATATGACTAATTTCAGTCGTGGAAAGGTTGCTGCAACTAGAAGTACGCAAAGTATATTGTTTGGAAAGATAGGGATCTCAAACAAAAGGACCTCATCTATTTCGAGACAAAGCTCAAAAATTCGTGTCTACGTCACCAAGAAAGGTATTGATTCATCAGTTTACTGTCTCTCTAATTGAGTGTTCAGAGCCCAGTCAGCACCAACTCGTATATCATTGTACGAAAATTATCGTAAATATATCTTAACAAATTCGGAATCGTAAATAAAACCTAATAAAGTTCGCACAAGTTGACATTCCATAGCTGACCAACATACGATTTTCAGCATATAGTCGTATAGCTGTATGAGGATGGTCGCGCTTAATCGGATCTTATCGTACAGAAATGCGTATATAAGTATATCGTTTAAAATTATCCCTCAGTACGTATATCGCGTCCAAAAGGGTATGTATAAGCCGATTTTACGCATCGAATACGATTTTGTTGGATACATATCGGCACGTAATTTTCATTTGTAACCTTTATATATATATATATATATATATATATATATATATATATATATATATATATATATATATATATATATATATATATATATATATATATATATATATATATATATATATGAAAATGCTGGCTGGGAGGCCACAAATCGGCTGAAGAAGCTACAGAAAACATTTTCTCTGGGTAGACATACGGTCTTAGCGCAGGGGAAAAAAGACCTATATACTGTGATAGACTTGTTTTGCTTATAGGCAAAATTGGGCTCTCCAATCGAGCAAACTAATTAAAAATATTGGCTTAGCATTAACATTAGATTGGGATACTTCTTTTTGCTTGTCAGGCTCATCCAACGCCTTTATAGCCGAAGTTTCCGGCAGTAAGTGGCTGATATTATTTCTCCTGCAACACTCTTTTTCCTGTATGGACTCGTCACTGCGACCAGTATCGTTAATCTATTGTGATGCTGTAACCTGCACTGCATTTCTTTATGCCATTATCGCTATTGAACGAACGATAAGGTTCTATAATTTTTATGCGTCCTTGTGTATTAAGATTGCCCTTCCTTCAAAGCTTGCTCTACTTTGCCCACTCGTGTCGAACTGCCAATATTATCCCATATTACAACTGTCCCTAGTGAGGACTCATTGCGTTCTTCTGATCAGTGCACTTGAACTATAACAGTGATTTTTGCACTGTCAAGAAGCTTCATCGGGGTAATAAAGAATTCAGCATAAAGAAAGGCAGTGGCGACTCGTCCGCATGTTCAACCTGTTCATAGGACAGGCAAACAAAATTCAGCCCGACAAAATTTCGTTTGAACCGACGCATATGCAGTGCAATACGAATTTAGTTTAGTTACGAAGCTGATGAGCAAACCGTTCAACACGACATTTGAACGTTGCTTTAGAGATCTCAATGCGCAAGCATACCAGCACATTATTCCTGGTATCGATTCTTGATACTGAATTAGTACCAGGGACAATGTGTTGGTACGAAGGAGATAAAAAGAGAATGTGACACAGCTTTTACTCGAAAGCGCGGGCGCTTTATAGTCTCGTTCATCTTCAGCATTGAACAACTTACTACCACATATCCCTATGGCCTGCGCTTTGATTCCATATTTTATTTAGTTGGAAGCTAATGAGTAAAACGTTCAGCACGACGTTTGAACGTTGCTTTAGAGATTAGCACCAGGAACTGGTACGAAGGGGATTAGCAAATAGAGCGCGGTTGGCAATTTGGCATGCATTATTCGCAAAATTTTCTCATTAACTCGTTCATCTTTAGCATTGAACAACTTACGCATATTGCTTGTTGCTTGTGGTGCGTGTGATGTGGGCTTGTGCGCGCAATAAGGTGTGGGCAGTAAGGTGGTAATTCTTGAATTTGGTTCAATAGGTAAATTGAACGAAAAGTTTTCGGTTCGTAATTAAAATTCAGAGACGAGTTTGCTGATAAAGTAAACCGTCGTATTCCGTTGTTATTTAAATAAATAGGGATATTCACGTAGCACTTGCTATGTTGCGAATACGGAGTATTACGTATTTATACTGCCGATACTCGCATAACAGTTTCATCTCCATAGAAACTGGAACTGCAATGCGAATTGCGGCAGTATATACACCAAATACACCGTTTACGCAACATAGCAAGCGCTACGGTGAATATCCCTAATGTTTGTTTTATGATTAAAATATAGAAATGCGATAATAAAAAAAAAGCTGCGTATGAATTTGTATTTTTCGCTTGTTGAACAGGTAAGCTAAACCCCCACGAGTCGCCACTGAAGAAAGGGTAATGAGAGGCCTGAGAATAAACCCAGGCTTAAGGCACTTGACATTGAATGGCCTGATTCTATTAAGATTCGAAATCACTTCCAGAACTGTCATTGGTAAACTAATTACGACAGATTTCTGAAAAGCCTGATTGTGCTCGCAATATAGACAAATCGGCTGTTCTTCTTAGCGTTTTGAAAAGGATCCTACATTGCAAGTTGGATAGTTCAGTATTACTGTAAAGCTTTTGTGAATGATACAGCCTCTAAAAACTATAAATAGAAAGTTCCAAGCGCTTTCCTAGCTATTAAATGTCTAATCTAATCTAATATCACGCTAACGCGGTCAATTTTTGAAAGCATCTTGGAAAATGACGATTACTTGAATACGAATATTATTACTGGAATCAATATTTTTTGTTACTTCCTTAGTTATAAAATATATATACCTAAGCAACAATGTGAGTTTTATTGTACCCTTATGGTCGTCTTCAAGAGCAATTTTGGTCTTAAATGTCATCATAAGAGTGTGATAAAACCCAAATTTGGGTAATCATTTGATGTTTTGAGAGAATCATTCACGAAGCATCTTGGATTCTGTTATCTCAATATGAAATGTAAAAATAGATAAAGTTCAGCTTTGAACCACATCATTTTTGTTACAATTTATTTAAGTAAAACACTTTAGATATTAGCACCTTCACGTTTGCATCGATTTAAAATTTGATCCAATCAGTGAATTGTTGGTTTACACAAGAATTCGTAGAAACTCGAGATTAGCGCAAAAGTTATAACAATCAGTATTAGTGTTAACATTAATGTTCCTAAGCTTATAATTCTCTATAGCTTTATCATCATTCCCATCTTAAAGTGCCCATTAGACGCGTTAATATGCATTCTCTTGCTTCAAGGCCTCTTATACAAAATAAAACTATAATTGTTAGCGCTTTTACGTTCGGGTTATATTATAATTTGATCCCGTCAGAGAATTCAGAAAATTGCGTTATCATCAACGTCTCAACGCAGCTATTAACGTCCTTCATAAAAAAAAGTATAACTCCATCTTTAGCTATATCCACACTGAATTATATTGCAACTACTCTGCTATTCAAATGCCAACTGTAGGCGCTTTTATGTTCGGCATTTATTAAGGTTTTGACCCAACTGGTAAATTTATATAAATTGAGTAATTCAAAAATATTTTTAGAACAAACATTTACTGATTCATTCCACTCTACAGTGGTAAATTCAATCACCAAAATAAGAAAAATGATTCATGGTTTCAAGATCCTAGCATATTTTTTATGAAAACGCACAATGAATAATTATCATGTTTATGACACCATGAGCCTCTTGCAGAACAAAGACAACACAAGATCACGAAGTTTTATTCATGATCTCGTGTTACCTAATCAAAAAATTCCAGAACTCCATAATTTCGAACCAAACGAGTTTCTAGCATTACCATTATTATTTTTATGATGATACAACTAATTGTTATGTTTACGTCAGATTAGAAAACAATCGCGTCATTATTGTGTTTATAATACAGAGCAGTTTGGTGTGCTACTTTTTGCAAAGCAGCATTCTTTTTAAGATGAACCGATCAACAAATTTTGTATTAAATTTAGTGTTCCAAACTAAATAAGCGCACGAAAATGTTTGAAATGTTGCAATAAGCTCTAGGAGATAATTATGTGTCACGTTCGAGGACTTTTGATTGGTACAAGGGACTCAAGGAAGGTCGAGAGACCATAAAAAACAATTAAGGATGATGTCCGCTCGAACCAAAGTTGTACTCACTGTTTTCTTTGGATTAGTCAATCTATAAAGATAATTGTTTGAGTATTATGCCACGCTTGAGATCAGAATTGTGGCAAAACAACACCCCAACCCCAAGTAACAATACGAAAGCAGCTTGGCTTTTTTTGAATTTTATAAAGGTTTTATGACGATATTAATCATTTACACTGGTTTCATCATGGTATTGCGCAATACCAAGATGATTCAACTCAAAACTACTTATTGCTAAGTAGGTATAAAACTACAATAAAAGTGTTAATAAATGAAATTTATTGTTGTTGTATATATAACCACGATAAAACTAGTTAGCTGCGCCACATCTCTTATAAACTTACCACACGTGGGGCGTAGCAATACAATACGGTGCAACAATCAAAATTCATATTCTCACAGTTGCATGTTAAACCGCAATAAATTGCAAAAATTCGATGGCGGGTTGATTTTATCCACCTATAATATTAATATGCACAACAAAATTGAATGCGCATATGCTGCACAACTCCCGTTTTTGACTACAGTAGTATGTCGGTTGAGTGATGATATCATCGACTTTTAAGCTTTATGATTTCGTGATTTAATTCATGGAGAAAGCAGTACTATTTGAATTCGCAGCAGTGTATTTTTTTTATTTTATTTGATTATATAATAACTTTAATAGCTTAGGTTAGTCGTGACTTCTGCGGGGTTGGGATTTGAACCCGGGTCCTTAGCGTGAGAGGCATGAATGCTAATCATTACGCCGGGATTGACATTCCATAAATCATTTTTACAGCAAACTTTAGATTGTTTTTAATGAAATTTCCAAGCGTTACGGTTCAAGCATTTAAAAATATTCTTCCAGATTTGTATTAAATTTAACACTTGAGAAATTTATTATTTTTTTTACGAACGTTTCGGTCAATAACGGAACAACATTTATTTTGTACCGTCAAACCCGCGGCTATGAGAAAAACTTTTCCACTTAGGTTAGCTTTGGGGTATTGAACATCAACGAAACGTCATACCAATTATCTTAATCTGAAAGAATAGACTTAAAATTGCAACAGCAAACTAAAAAATACACCGTTACCGTTGTTCTGTACTTACACGTAGCTCACCCTTAACAAATACCTATCGGTGCTGAACTTTTTAAATGCTTGCTTGTTTTCCCATGCCCCAGCCTCGATTCCCGTAAAACATCCCGGCTTGTTTGACCTGGCTACCGAAACTGATTGCGGGGATAGCAGGGAGGTAAAAAAAGATACATCTTCCATCATAATGGAAGCGCGGCTGTCAAACTTTTCGGGCTGCCTGAAGCAGCAGAATTAGACACAGCCTCCGTGAGTAGCGACCGTACCTGAATCGATTGTTCCGGCCATCCACTCACCGGCCGACCGTTGGACGGTGGCTGCACCCAGTTTGTATCACGCCCACCTGTCGATCAGTGGCTTCTATGGTTCGGACAGACTGAACACGGATGATTGAGCTTCCAATTTAAACCTCGAAGCACATCCATTAGACACTATGGGAACGGGGAAAGTTTTTTAATTAGAAATAATTCTCACTTTTACAAGTTAACAGGGCCAAGTGACGTGACAACTGCGTCCACCGGCGTTAGAAACCCGGAGCCGTAGCTAATTTCATCGATCGCATGATTGACAGCTTCTTTGAGGAGCCTTTCGACGTACGATGGTTGAAAATAGTTACGCATTTTGCAAACTTCATCGTTCCGACGGGAATAATTTGACAGCTCTCTTGTCTCCAAGAAGCGTGCAACCGACGAAATCAAGCGCGTTGTGCAAAATGTTTGCGGTTTGTCCGCTTGAACAGAGTTCGGTTCTTCATGAAGCATGCTTAACTGAAACTGCTTTCTCGTTGATTAGTTTAACAAAAGGCTCATACAATTAATTTATTGTTAGCGCAATTTGTTGAAAAGTTTTAGAGTTTCGCAAAAAAATACATGTTTCGTTGGTTCGTAATATAGGAAATAATCATAAATTTAATGAATTCAGTACCAAGCATAATCAGATAAGTTTTGTTGAATATTCCAAACAATTTAAAAATCATAAAAAGTAGACACTGAAGAGACCAAGCAAGCGGATAATGCTTCACCTAACGGAAAACGCGCAAGAAATGAACATTAATAAACAGAAGATTGTAAATGTGGATGTGCCTGTCTTGATTTTTTTGCGATGCTGGTGCAACTGTTCCGCTGCTGCTGCGCTCCGGGAACGCTCCAGAATTGATCAAGCGAGAAACCCACACTGTTCGGCGAGCGACGTAATTGTTTTTACCTCTCAACGTGCTGCCACAGTCTGTCCCCGGTACGGCGAGCGATGGACGTGCCACAAGACAGCCCGAATCCAGGAGGGTAATAAAATCCTCGTGAAGGTTGTAAAAAAAGGCATAACCTTTTGCTTTTGCTGCTGGTGTCCGGCCCGGCACAAAACTGATTCCGAACACATGCAACGCATTGCACGGCAAGGAGGCAACCGGCCCGCGTCAGTTATTCCTAATTATATTACACAACGGCACAGCGAAACAACAAGACGAAGGCGAAGAATCCGACCCGGGGTTCGTCGCCCGATTGTCCCTGTGTTTCGGTGGGCGCGCTGGATAATGCATTATTCATTATTGGAAGCGCGGCCGAATATTTTCGCTTCTTTACTGGCATAACACGGTTATGACGGTGACCGAGGATGTTTGTGAATTGTTTTACGCCCGCCGACTTCATCTTCCGGACGTACGGTGATGATGCGTGTTTGTATGTGGATGTAGGTATGTGGTATGAACTGAACTCCAATATAACGATCTGATGAATAGGCACTTTTAAACAGATGTGATGTTTGACGATCGCCGTACATTCTAAGTACAATACTTAATTTTCTTTAATTGTTCGGTAGATTTACGACCATTAGTTCTATGCCACTACTTGATGTTGGTTTTATGGTTTCTTGCGCTTCGTTTGTGATCTTTAAGTATTGCTTGATTATGGTTTTCCAACCAATAAATTGATATTTATTTGAAAACCAAAATTAAAACGAACAACGTGATTGAAATTGCAACCATTCAATTAAAACCATGGAATCTTGAATTCAAAGTTCACGAGCTGAAAACTCGATTAGCAGCAGCATTCCCGTTGGCTGTCTTTCAGTCGGACTACCGAAAATCCACACATTTGGTTGAGTAACCTCTCATCAGGCCCAAGCACAGGCCCGGTACAAAAGGCAAACATCTTCATTCTTCACCCGGAGGTAAAACCCCACCAGCGAGCTCGTAATTACAGCCCTTGGCAGCCACGGTGGCTACGTCTATTCAATTTTCGGTTCTACATTCATCCTTGACGGTGTCGGTAGAACTATGATTGAATAATTCTACATGATTTGCCGGAGTCATAATTCAATGGATGGATATGTGCCATTAGACGGAAATCCCATCCCATCCCATTTCATCCCAGCCCATCTCAGCGCGGTGGTCGTGACCTTTACGGTGCCACATTCCAGCCAGCTGCCACAGGTCGGCCGGAGTCGGTAAAACTATTTTTGACAGTCAATCAATAATAATGAGCTAATGACAGCCGACCGCGTCAGACCAATGCATGAGGAAGAATCCCACGAAGATCTTGTTGGCAATGATAATGACGGCGACGGTGATGATGATGATGATGATGATGGTGTTGGTGGTAATGATGACGATTCGTGTCGGTCCTACGATGTACGATTGTCTTATGTGAGGCTGGTGATGTTTTACAGATGATTTGTTATGGGCATTTTATAGAGCCTAATTTACTGGTTCATTTGGACTCGCCACTTCGGTAGTTGCAGTTACGTAATAACCGGTGATGTTTTTGCTTTTTATTCAATTTTTAATTAAATTGAGCTACGGACCGGCACGGAGTGGTAGTCGTATGTGCTTGAGATGGTTGATTGATTGGTGGAAAATTCATCTAATGTTAAATTTGATTACGTTAGTTGATTGAATGATTAACGTGTTTTCAGTTTTACAACTACTGCGGCCATCTTTTTAATCGCTTTGATCAAATCAAAGCAAAGAAAAACTACTTTAAGGCTGGGAATGCTATCAACAGTTAACCCATTCTACGCTGGGTGGAATGTCTAGCAGTAGTTTTCTACTTATCTATGTTCCATTGATTTAAAACTTTACATCCGTAAATATAATTACGGCAGCGTGTTCCCATCGATCTGAACGGAGGAAGCCAAATCGCATCAATATCGCGAAGTCTTCTGTTCAATCATCATCATCTGGGCAAACATAAAAAAATAAAAAATAAAAAAGGAATTAGCGTTCCACAACCAACCGTAGCAGCATCGGAGTGATTTCCTTGAGCCACAAATCCCCGCTTGGCCACAAAAGAAAGAGAGTGGCGATCGAAGAGCTTGAAAGAAGAACATTTCCGGTCGGAGTTTCGTTCTCCGCTACTGCTAATTTGGATTGATCGATTCAGCTCGGTAGACCAGCAGACACGACACGGTCAGGTCAGTGCTGGAAAAGTTACTCAAACGGTAACACATACTCCTAAATCAGGGCAAGCAAACATTCCTCGGAAAAGGGACTATTTTAGAAACTCACAGACAATGAAAAAAAAATCGATTGAACGCATTTTCAATGCGATTCCCCTTCTGTGTTGGCTATCTGCTGAAATTACTTTAATGATGGATGAATAATTCTTGCTGGGAGCGAGTTCCGCTGTCCCGTGGCAGACTGAGTGGAGCGATGCTGCAATAATAATCGTAGCCAATGATAATGACTGCCAGAGCAGCCGTGTTGATTTTGAACCAAGGAAAAACACGATATGTTTAGGGTGTGTGAGCATACAAACACACTAACGTGAAGCAATTCTGATTCGCAGTGGCAGTGACCTAACGGATACCACAAGTACGCATACGGTAGGCAACGACACAGAGTTTACGCTGCTCAAAACCTAGTGTGTACTTCGCAGGTCCAGTATTGGTGGGCTAATGATGGCTTGATTGTTTTCCATAATGGCAGCAATTATTATTTACGTTGCAAAGCAGATGTGTGTAGAGAGAACCTACCAACAAGGCATAGCGTACAAGTGGGTCTACTGCTTCCGCTAGAAATGCATTTCTGAGCTTTTCTTCTTCCAAACGGCTACTTCAAGTAAGCAATTCAACGCGGTGTTTTGTCCGTATCAGTTGAAAAGATAAACACCATTCCTGGATCATTATGAACTGTTCCATAATGATCTGCGAACGATTTTTCTTTTGTTTATAGTGTTTACAGTGTTCCTTGGCAAAGCGTAAACAGTAAAAATGCTAAAATGACCATCATCTATTTTTGCACTAGCGTATCTGGAGCAAATTTAAATAACTCAAGAGAACGTATCGGATAAAACTTTAACTATCGTGAACAAATAGACAAACTGAAGAATGAAAGGTTATCGTGGCATCTTTTGTGGGTCATGTCGGTTAATTATTGACTTATAAAATTATCTACACCACTATGACCAACAATGCAATGTAAAGTAGACAAAGTTTATTGCACCGTCTTATTGGAAACATAATATCATTAGCGTTGATTCCAGTAATTTTCGAAAAGAATAAATGGGTCAAAATAGCACGATAGATGATAGAGAGTAACCGTATGGTAATTATTGGCATTTTTTAAAAACCAAGGCCAAACTAGGCGTCCTTATTATAATGCGCTTGACTTTTGCGGTATTTTCAATTATTGACTGTTTTCAATTGACGGTGGTTGTTAAATCTTTGCAGTAAATACTTCAAAAGTTTTTCTTTGCTTTACGATAGAAGGAATTACCTATCGTAATGTTTCTCAGTTAGGCTTTCTACGCATGCATTTTTATTTAAATTTGGTATTAGAGAAGAGAGTTGATTTAAAATATCTTTTGGTTTCTATAATTACGAACTGTGTTGCTCTAATCTACAAAATTGTAATTATAAAACATACTTACAGTTTGTATGCTAAAAGGCATCCCAAGCACCGTTATTACACTATTATAAATATAAAAGAGAGCTGCTGTATTGCTATTTGTGCGTTACAGATGCTCTTAGGAAGTTGCTAAATAAGAATAATAATGTAGCTCTGCGTTCACTCAAAGCATAGACTGCATCTTCGTAAACATGATCTGAAACGAAGCTTCTGGGATCCTCTAATGCATTGAATCGTAAGGGCAAATATACAAAATGTTTTTCTTTTTAAAAATATTGAAAATATTCAGAAATATAGCCTATTAATGCAAGTCGTTTGTGGTCTTTACAGTTGGTGTGAATTTATTATCAGTCGGCAATAGCACTATCAAACGCCGATTATGCGTGAGCTTTATCATGTTAGTACAATTATTGGTTGAAAGATAAAAATTTAGAAACTAGTCAATATTTTAAAACAAAATTAAATGTTCTGCTTTATTTTTTTTATCGATAATCAAACATTTCCACTTTAACCGTCGCTAAGATTTACCCTCTAGCCAAACCACGATTCCGCATTGCATTTGGAACAGCAAATGCAGTGCAATATAATGAATACAATCCTGTAATGTGCAGTTACTGACGCTCACACAATCAATAAAGAGCATTGTTAGCGCTGGCATATACATTTCAGCAGGTTTCCCTGATGGTCTATAATTAAACGATAATAAACAGAGAACACACCAGTCTAATGGAGAAAAAAAGAAAATATGTAAACTCACAGATCGCAGCTAGAAAACTTAGACGAGAGAACAAAAACTGAAGAAAACAGGAAAGCAATTATCATAAACGTAACAAAGCCGATATCAAGAGGAGAGAGAGAATCATACGAAGAATAAAAGCCAGAAACACCAACAACAATCACTGTACGAACATGTAAAAAAATATTTTGTAAATAAACAGTCAATTGTTGCGCCGTAGTTAGGGTTAACGAAATTTTTACGTATATAAATATAAAATGTGAGCTACCTAGTACTAGCTGAAGAGCTATTCTCACTCGCCACGCCGAGCGTGCATTCTAAGGTTCAGAACGGCGAAGCATTGTTCAGCGCTTCTCGCTTGAAACCATAATTACTGCTATAAAGAGAGAGAGCGCGAGCAAGAGTATGTGTGTAAAAAAAGAATGTATGAATAAGTAAAAAGTTGAAAAAATTTGTTGAGCAACAAAAAACGACTGATGATTTTTAAATCTGTAATGAAAAGAGTAGCTTTTTAGGAAAAAAAACTTAAAACCTTGTATGATAATTGTCTACCGATGAAGGTAACAATGCTAGTGTAAATATTGTTCAAACAAAGTCAGAAACGAAAAATAATCACGAAGCGAAGCGTCTGATTGGGTGCATAAGGGGAAAAATCATACATTATGGGTGACCATTAAGTGGGGCTACCACAAAAGGAACTGCGTAGCGCTAATCACCCTGGTGATCATCATCATTACCTGGTGATCGTTAACTGTCAATTAGAATCAGCTCGTAGATCGCAGTAAATAATGAAGACAGCCCGGTTGCCGCGTAATGTGCAGTTTACCCTAGTAAGTCGAAAAATTAACAACCCCAAACGTCAGCGTAAAGCTCAAACAGGCGCATACAACTGCATAAACATTATTATGATCACTGTAATAATAATAACTTTATTATTATGATTATCATTCCTTGTTGTTAATATAGAATAGTAGACCTCATTTTTTATTACTTCTCACTCCCATCCGGAGTCGGTGAGGCGTGTGCCCATTGACTGAAAGCAAGCTCCCGTAGATGCCATTTTTTTCCTTCCCATCGAACCATTTGTTATTTGTTGATGTTGAAATGCCCGGGCGGCGCACGAAACACTAAATTATAAACACTGACAAAGACCCGGAAAAGCAAAACTTAACAAATTGTAGCGAAAATTATTGCACAAAAACTCCAACAAACAGTGCCGCAAGTAGAAGCAGGTTAAAAGAAATGGTAGAGTAGGTTGGAGTGGTGGGAGAGCAGATGGGAGTGATCCAAGCAACAATAGCAATCACTGTGAAATCACCGGAATGATTAGTGGAAAATATTTTTTTAAGTAAATAAAAACGGCGAAAAGTATGTTTTTGAAAAAATTAATAATCACGGTGTTTTGCTTCAGCACTGTGACCATGTGCTCCGCACAAAGAAAACGGATTACTTATGATGATGACTGACCATTACCGGGCGATGGATGGTGAGTTCTGTCCGGTTTGTTTGTTTATCTCCTTCGGCGACTCGATTGGTTCTGTTTATATCTCTTGTTTTGGCAAGAGAGATTCCTGGCGGTTTAAGCTTGAGTTTTGCCTCTTGATGTTGGTCTGATTGAGTGACGAGATCGATCGAAAGGATTCATTGGGAGGTGCAGAATGTCAGTATTTTGATAGCACTTGGAAACGATGTTGGTTTTAAGGATTAGAAAAAAGAGCATTCGACGAAGGGTAAGTACGGATTGAGTAGGCCTACTCACAGGTAGGTAATGTGCCCTTGCTGTTGGTAAACCGAGCAGACTGACTCTAGAGTGATTGCAAGACCGCTAAATGACGACAGACATACGTGAGCTAAATGTTGCAAAGTAAGTCCCTAAGAAATGGAACAATTTTTGTTCTTCTGGTTCTATATCATGCTGTTAGCAATTTTGCAAGCCATACCTATTGAATTTTTCCTTACAAACAAAAACGCTGCCCTAGATTTAATAGGCATCTTAAATTTGGAAATGGCTGGGTTGGGGTGTCTCCGTGCTTGCTAATGAGGTACTTTTAGACTGAACACGGAATGTACGCGACACCTCTCCTTTTAGCTTAGCTACTTAATTTTATATTATAGTATTACCTACTGGTTGCGACTAGTTCTAAGTTGAAACTTGGGACGCCCAGAGCTATTTTGGACACTTTCTGTTAGTTACCTTCCCTATTTCATACCCAAATTTAACAATATCAGTACTAGAATATTATTATCACTTTCCAAAGGTGAGCACTGGAATTATTTTTAAATAGAGTGAAACCGAATGTCTTAGATTACGTTTCAAGAGTCCATTTTACGCTGACTACTGTCACAGTCAACCGAAAAGTCTATGAACAAGTTGTTCAAAAGTACAAGATATCCGAAATTACTACGAAGACTTAAGTTACCAAACGTATGGAAAATCGATTCGAAACCGATCTGCTTCGCAATAAATGGGCCTTGAAAACGTATTAAACCTAAATGCATTCAATCTAGTGGGAACACAAAAACAATAGTTGTCCCGGTAAATGCCAACGATAACGACGACAATAGTCGCTTATTTTCCCAACAAAGTTAAACAGCAAAATTATGATATTTTCTCCAGTTGCAGTCAAATTTCTATTCCCATTCTCATTCCGTTATAATTTTGTTAGTATCATCTGACCGGGATTTAAATGATACTAGCTGGTTGCCCGATGTTACTCGGGACCTCTTTGTCTCTCAAACACTTGTAAATTTGACTTCTTTTCAGTTATTCCTATAAAGCGTGACAAAACCTTTTTCACGTTTTTGAATCTCCCCCTTGTCAATGGCCACCCTATTCATACATTCATTACTCACATACTCAGTACATTATTGGATTTTCATTTACTACAATTGCTACATTCATACTCAAGTTCCACGCCATCCCTGGTGGCTCCCTCCCAGTCAGCTCCTCCTTCCGTCATTTGGCCAATTATAGGGTATTGTCATTATCGTCGGGCCACTGTTATGGTCCGGCCATCACGATTTCACAGTTTTAGTAACTCATGATATCTATGATACAACCATTGTAAAACTTCTTACTGTGATAGCTAACTTTTCACAATATTGTGAGTTTAAATCACGTATTCAAAACACCCGTACTGAATGCAGTGACTAAATCTTACAAAAAAAGTTTTCCAGGTGCAATGATTTCTTCAAGAAATGATTCATGAAATGCAATTATCGAGGTAAATTTTGAAAACGTATGAAGTGTGTTGTGCTGCACACGAAGACTATAGAAAAATCCCCTCCAGTAAGATGTTTGGGAACTTACTTACTTACTTAATCAGCTCCAGGCCGTGGTTTCCTCTGCTGTACGAAGAAGTCGTCTCCATTCTACTCGGTCCATGGCCGCAATTCGCCAGCCACGTAGTCTACGTAGGGTCCGCAGGTCGCCTTCCACTTGATCGATCCATCTTGCTCGCTGCGCGCCCCGCCGTCTCGTTCCAGTCGGATCGTTATTGAGAACTTTTTTAACCGGGCAGTCGTCCGACATCCTCACGACATGCCCAGCCCATCGCAGGCGACCGATTTTTGCAGTGGCAGCGATGGGTGGTTCCCTAAGCAGCTGATGCAATTCATGGTTCATTCGCCTCCTCCACGTTCCGTCTTCCATCTGCACTCCGCCGTAGATGGTGCGCAACACCTTCCGTTCGAAAACACTAAGGGCGCGTTGGTCCTCCACGAGCATAGTCCATGTCTCATGGCCGTAAAGGACTACCGGTCTAATCAGCGTCTTGTAGATTGTTAACTTCGTGCGGTGGCGAATTTTGTTCGATCGCAGCGTCCTACGGAGTCCAAAGTAGGCACGATTTCCTGCCATAATGCGTCTTTGTATTTCTCTGCTGGTGTCGTTGTCTGCGGTAACCAGTGAGCCCAGATACACGAACTCTTCTACCACCTCGATTTCATCACCGTCTAAATGAATTCGGGGAGGGAGGTCAGCATTCACTTCTTTAGAACCTCTTCCTTTCATGTATTTTGTTTTCGATACATTAATGACAAGTCCTATCCGTTTGGCTTCAGCTTTCAGTCCGATGTACGTTTCCGCCATCCTCTCAAAGGTACGTGTAATGATGTCAACGTCGTCAGCGAAACCAAGAAGCTGGACGGACTTCGTGAATATCGTGCCACTCGTGTCTATACCCGCTCTTCTTATCACACCCTCCAAAGCGATGTTAAACAGCAAACATAAAAGCCCATCACCTTGCCGTAACCCTCTTCGAGATCCAAAGGGACTCGAGACTGCCCCTGATACTCGAACAACACACATTACTCGATCCATCGTCGCCTTGACCAATCGCGTTAGTTTATCCGGAAATCCGTAGTAGTGCATAATCTGCCATAGCTGATCTCGATCGATCGTGTCGTACGCCGATTTGAAGTCGATGAATAAATGATGCGTGGGCACGTTGTATTCGCGACATTTCTGCAACACTTGCCGAAGCGCGAAAATCTGGTCCGTGGTGGCACGGGCACCCATGAATCCCGCTTGATATTGCCCCACGAACTCCTTTGCAAATGGTGATAGTCGACGACATAAAAGTTGGGAGAGTACCTTGTAGGCGGCGTTCAACAGTGTGATTGCGCGGTAATTGCAACAATCCAACTTGTCGCCCTTTTTGTAGATCGGACACACGATGCCTTCCGTCCACTCCTCCGGTAGTAGCTCATCCTCCCAAATCTTGACAATGACCCAGTGCAGCGCTCTAGCCAGTGCGTCACCACCGTATTTCAGCAGCTCGCCGGGTAGCTGATCAGCCCCAGCCGCTTTATTGTTCTTCAGCCGACCGATCTCTTCTGCTACCTCCTGGAGGTCAGGGGCTGGTATTCTGTCGTCTTCTGCACGTGCTCCAAGATCTATTGCCATATCGTCACCTCCATGTTCAGCTACATCGCTGTTAAGGTGCTCGTCATAATACTGCTTCCACCTCTCGATCACCTCACGTTCGTTCGTGAGAAGATTACCGTCTGAGTCTCGACACATATCGGCCTGCGGCACATGGCCTTTGCGCGAGCGGTTTAACTTCTCGTAGAACCTCCGTTTATCGTTAGCACGGTACAGTTCTTCCATCGCCTCGCAATCCCGATCTTCCTGTTGGCGCTTTTTCCTCCGGAAGACTGAGTTTTGCCTGTTCCGTGCTTGTTTATATCGATCCACATTCGCCCTCGTACGGTATTGCAGCATCCTCGCACGTGCTGCATTCTTCTCCTGCACTAATTGCTCGCATTCGCCGTCGAACCAATCGTTTCTTCGGTTCGGATTCATTGTACCTAGTGCCGCTAGTGCAGTGCTACCGATGGCGGTCTTAATGCCTTTCCAACCATCTTCAAGAGTTGCTGCGCCAAGTTGCTCTTCCGTGGGTAGCGCTGCTTCCAGCTGCCGCGCGTATTCCTGGGCAACTCCGGTGACTCGTAGCTGCTCGATGTTGGGTCGCGGCGTACGACTTCGACGCGTGTTATGCACCGTCGAGAGTTTTGAGCGCATGCAAACTGCAACTAGGAAATGATCCGAATCTATATTCGCACTGCGGTAGGTGCGAACATTTATAACATCAGAGAAGAATTTACCGTCGATTAGAATATGGTCAATTTGGTTTTCTATTCGTTGGTCTGGTGATCTCCAGGTGGCCTTGTGGATATCTTTGCGGGGGAAGAAGGTACTTCGGACTACCATTCCGCGGGAAGCTGCAAAATTTACGCATCGTTGGCCGTTGTCGTTCGTTGCGGCATGCAGGCTGTTTGGCCCGATTACCGGTCTATATATAGCTTCCCGTCCTACCTGCGCGTTCATGTCACCGATGACGATTTTCACGTCCCGTCGCGGACAGCCATCATACACCTGCTCCAGCTGCGCGTAGAACGCCTCCTTCTCGTCATCGGGTCTCCCTTCGTGTGGGCAATGCACATTGATGATACTGTAATTGAAGAAACGGCCCTTAATCCTCAACTTGCACATCCTTGCGTTGATCGGTTGCCAACCAATCACACGCTGGCGCATCTTTCCCAGTACTATAAAGCCGGTTCCCAGCTCGTTGGTGGTGCCACAGCTCTGGTAGAAAGTAGCCGCTCGATGCCCGCTTTTCCATACCTTCTGTCCTGTCCAGCAAAGTTCCTGCAGTGCTACGACTTCGAAGTTTCGGGGATGTAATTCATCATATATTATCCTATCGCAACCCGGGAAGCCGAGCGATTTGCAATTCCATGTCCCGAGTTTCCAATCGTAGTCCTTATTTCGTCGCGTGGGTCGACGCCGATTGTTCCGATCCCTATTTTCTTCTTCGTTGTTGGTAACTTTTAGTTTTCCAGGGCGGCTTGTTGGGCCTGCCCCTAACCCCCTGTCTCGCCGGAGGACCATCGTGCACAGCACTGTTTAGAGTCCCTGCTGGCATAAGGACGAGTATAATAATCAGCCGCCCCTAACATGGAGAACAGACGCTGTTTGAGCCGCACCTCCTTGGTGAACAGACGCTCGTGTTTGACGAAGCATTTCCTCTACCGCCATGCTATGGTTACCGCGCCAGTATTCGCGTCGCACCTCCTCACTTCGCTATTGTCAGATTGACAACATTGCCCAGGCTACGCCGCATTTGGTATCATATGACTCGTGGAGGCGTGAGGCGGGAGCTTGTGAGGACCAGAGCTGTGTTTGACGCTCCTTCCAGGTTGTCAACTCACCATTTGAAGCCCAAGATGTTTGGGAAGGCTAAGGTGAAATACTAGAAAAGCGCTATTTGTAAAGGTCGGGCCACTTGAGTAGTCATGGCTGGGCCACCATAATTTCAAGCGCAGAAGCGCAATAATCGCTAGAGAATGTCAGTCACGTAAAATGTGATGAAATAAAGCACAATTAATACGATAAAAACCTAGATTTTTGTTGTTTTTTTATTGTAGTTGTACACTTCGAAAAAGGCGATTGTATTGTATTGTATTGATTTTACAAGATCGCCAAAATTTCGCAAAAATGCAATCAAAAATAGGGTATTTGTACCTATATGAACCGTTGTTCACGGAATTCATTCTTTTTATGTCTCTATATACAATTTCAATACGTATGTCTTAGATTTTCTGCGGTGGCCCAACCTGTACAACATGGCCCGACTATGACAACATTTTTTGTCTTCACGAAAATGCCTATAACTTTTTTGTTTTCGAAGTAATCAGCTCAAAACTTTCCGGAAATATACCTTATTCTTAGACCTTTGCAACGATGTATTTAGATTTCCAAAACTCCTTTTGAAACGAAAGTTATGGGCGACTTCCAAAACGTGGCCCAACCACGACGACACTCCCCTACCTCTGTTTATTTTCTTAAAATCCGTACAACGAAAGAGAAACAAAGCCTTTGGATAGAAGTAGTTTAGAGTTTATTGTTTACACTTTATTTTTATCGTGGTCGGTTGCTGTAGGTTGAAATGGTGCATATGGATGAAGTTTTGTTCAAATGTTAAGGTGGATGGTCTTCCGAGTCCATCTAAGAAAGCACAAACACATTTACAACATACATAACAGTGGTGTTGGTATATGCAAACACCTGTAATCTATTCGTTGAAAGCACTTCTAGAGTTATTATAGTTGATTGCGGATTAACAGCTAAATCTGAGAATGCTGAGAAAATTACAAACTATAAAAGACACTCTCCACATTTTTATACGCCTTTTAGCGTTTCTAGCTTAAAGAAAAAAAATTGTTTGCCTAAATAAATAAAATTAGCGTAAATAACCTACACAAAGAATTTACAACTTGTATGTTTAACAGCATTCCCTACGCCTAATTTTACTTAACAGAGAATTTTAATTTAATAGCAAAAATTTTATACGCGACTATTTAGGTTGGCGTTACTGTATATCCATGCTCGTTATCTAGGTTTCGTGTCAACAAATGACCTCCGTGGATTCGCGATTGCAATTGGAATTAATTCAAGTGAACACTATTGGCAAAATCGCTATAATTTTTTTTTCTTCTAAAAATTCACTTGGGCGGTAAGTCAGTTTTTTATGTGCTCCTAGTAAACCTTTATGTGTGTCTAAAAAATATTTGAAAAATGTAGATGCTACATTCATGGCGCAGCCAAACATATGTACCTAATAAACCCTTAAGCAAGTCTTCTGAAGCATCAGAATCTCATACCAAAATTGCTTTGAATTGATAATATCAAAATATATTCAGAACAGATTTCTTGACATTTTGATATTAATGAATCTTGTAAAGATTTCGACCATGCGCTCAAAACTTATCATCTTTCAAAAACAAGAATTCAGGAAAATTGCGTTAAAAATTATTCAGCGAACATTCCCTTTTTTACTTTTGAAGAAGACTTTTGAAGAGTTTTTTCCTGCCAGTAATTTACATGCTTTAGGGTAGATAATTTTGGCGGATTTAAAAGTAATTTCGAGAGAATTTCAATTTCCTATTGTTAAATACATATAATGGAAACTTTTTCGGCTTCGCAGTCGCATGCGACTGCGAAGCCGAAAAAGTTTCCATTAAGTGAATCACCAGTCGGTAAAAGATTGTAGTTAAATACATATATTTGTTAACAGTTTTATTTAAGGTACCTAAGAAAAATTTAGGATGTTGGTGCATAAATTACAAATTCCTTTTGAGAAGACCAATAAGGTGCAATTGCTTAAAAAATTCTTAACAAACCTACGCAGTTATTACTTGCTGCTATGCTCACTGCAAGTGTTTTAAAAGGCGGTAAATGAAATTCTTCTATTGTAGGAACATTTTCCACTAATGTCACGAAAAGTAATATTTTAAATATATTAATCAACAGCATGGTATAATTGGAATGTGTAAAAAGTCATATTATCATATAACGGGTGGCAACTGAAATTTTGGAATTTTTTTCTCAACCTGTCAAAAAACGACAAAGATACATGAAGAAGATCGAATTTTCCAAAATTAAAGATACATGATCAATTGTTGAAAAAATTAGTATACATTTGAAAACGGTCCGTAATCGGCTGTTCGGCGAAATTTTCGTTTGACATTGAAACAGGAGCGTTGTACGGCCGTCATGTCAACTTTGCGAATGCATTTCTTGATTCTACCAATCAACTGTTTGCAATTCGTGGCTCTCCAGTTATTTTTGTACACCAAGGAACTCAAAATCCCGAAGAAATCTTCGATTGGGCACACTGAGACAGGTTGTTCGGGTCGTGGTTCTTGGGTAAAAATAGTATCGAGTGGGTATTCAAGAGCGATTGTGTTTTTTCGGCATAATGCGATGATGCTCTATCCGGCCAAAACACGTATTGTCCATCTGCATGATGTGTTTGTAGAAACGGGATCAAAATTTTCTCCAAACCTTTGTCTGGTGCATTTTAATTGATTGCCAAACCAGAGGGCTTGTTGTTGAAGAAACGAGAAAGAGAACGATGTCCTTCTGCGTCCATAATTTTGGCTGGTCTTCCACTACCTTGCTTGCGAATAGTTGTTGGGCATCTTAGGATATGGTGAACAGTCGAAACCGCAACATATTTGCTTTTTAAATGTTGTACCGTATACTTTTTGCCGAGATTTATGTTGCAGTTCATAGAAGTGTACAACGCGCTCCCGAAATGCTTCTTGTTTCGACGCCATTTTTAGCAAAACTGAGCAAGCATAAACAAATCAAAAAATATTAACAAAAAGAGGAGAGAGAGAGAGCTAACACATATATACTCTCATTTCCCTCTGAGCTCGTTTGTTGTAGAGCATTAGGGCCGCGAAAAAATTCCAAAATTTTAGTTGCCACCCGTTAGTTCAATTGGAAACTGATGAATTGCACTTTCAAATTGTCTTTAAATACTATTCTCCGACGTAATCTCACTTATTTTTGCATGGCAGTCAAAACTTGAGCTTCTTTTGAATGTACTTTCATGAAAAATAATCATTGACTTGATTGCATCGCTTTTACGATGTTGCTTGTTATACGGTTAATGTTTGTGGCATATTAATTTATCAAACACAAGGAACATGTCACGACTACGAAACACATGGCTAAGTTTAAATAATTGCGTTGTAAACAAAACTAGGTTCTCCGATTTTATTGGATTTTACCAATAATTTTGATGTTTCTATAATTGTTCTATACAGATCTATACAGATTGTTCCATTTCGTTGGGTAAACCAGCAATTTTGGTTTCTTTTACAATTGTCAGCTTTGAAAGCAGAATCCAACATATTTGCTGAAAAAGCAGGGTAGCGTAACAATAGAAACAAGTAACCTAAAGTGGTGTTAGATTCCAGAAAATCGTTATTTAAACAAATAAAGCATTAATTTTTAGTGGCGTACCCTAAATACCAATACTCCCAAGAACACGTATTATATCATAAAAGTAATTGTTTTATTCAAAATGCTTCAACGACAAAAATATTAGCTTCGAGAATTAATAGTTGGATTTAATCGTAAAAAAGTTTTTCACGTAGCTTTTGTCATTTAGAAAAGTTCTGAACATTTAACGTATGACTGTGTTGCACTATTTCAGAAACAAAGTAGATAGCTTGATAAACGGGCTGATTACGCGCTGTGATATATGGAATACTTTTTATTGATACAGCATAGCATAAAATAAAAGAACACTTACCAAAATAGATCAAAATAATGGTTACGGTACTAAGTCCGTAACACGGGAGAAAAACAAAGAAAGTATTTACTGAAATTTATGACCCAAACAGTTATATAAAGTACAGAATGCAATGTTTAGTGCTTCAAATTACAAAATTTTCTTACCGGTTGCAGATTGGATGGCCCAATTTTTTTGTAATGGTTTTCTGAAGCTACGGGAGTATGTTGGTAAGCGAAACAAACGAAAGGAACATATTGGGTGCCATACTGACTGCCATAATTGCACGCTGACGACCTTGTCGTGCCCTGCACGTATAAAAAGCAAAGCCTTAAACATTTGAGCTCCTTGTTCGTTGCAACCACAAATACTGTGATATATTCTTGCGAGTACAATCAACCTAACCTAAAACAAGACACCCCCTCGAGCTCGAGGACCTGGAATGGAACGCCAGATTGGAACATAAAAAACCAGTAATTTTTATATCATGTTCACACGGAGGCAAACACTTCAACGTCTAGTTAAATACTGCGCAAACCCTCGAACAGTTGTTCTTTGGAAAATCCTAAATGGGACGGTACCGGACGGGAACCTAAGCCAGGTAGCAACACTAAAGAGTAAATAGACGACCGAAAGCATCTTAAATGTAAGAAAAAAACATAAAACGAAAAAAAGACCGATTGCAACCGCCTCGGAGCAACTCCGTGTTGCGTTGAGTTCGGCTCGATCATTAAAGCGAACCAGGTTACAGATCAAACAAAGAATGGTCCACTTGAAACGCACACGAACATACGTTCGTTTCATTATCTGGAATGGAACTTCGGTGAAACTCGAGAGAGGTGTGAACCGTCGAATCTGAATCTTGCGAGCCTCAGCGAAAGAATTACCGCGGTAATCGATGTCTTACAATGTGATTTTAATTAATTTCCACAACAACGGTTTTTGGGACACCGCAGTCACTGCTTCGAGCTTCGTTCTCTGTTTCTTCCTTCTGCACCGGTCCGAATGTTTGATGTGGTTTCGCATTATATTGATCGACAGGTGCCCGGTTCGCACCATCGCTCGGTTCGATTGGCAGCCACCTTTCGAGAGAGAGAGAGAGGAAATGCAAAGAAAGGAAAGTGCACTTGCAGCAATCGAACGAAGAACCGATGGTCCGATTACGCTGGATCCCATTGTGTGGCCCTTTTGAATCGAACCGACAGCGTCAGTTTGGACACAATGTGACCGAGAGTATCCTCAAAATGTGCGGTCAGATTTGGGCTTTTCACTTTATGTGGCACGGAGCCCGGCCGGCCGGGGCAATTTGAGGACGGACGGGCAATTTGTCGTAAGGAAGTGAGTGCCGTTGGTAAAAATGCATTTTTGAGCATAAAACAGAATAATCACAATCGAGGGAAGAAGAATGATGATTAATGACTTGCGAGCAGTCAAAGTGCTACTGAACGGAGCGTGAAGTATTGAGCGATTCTGAGGATAATTGATGGAATGTGAAGAAGTTTTGTTCAGAATTCATGGCGCTACAAAATTCGACATTGTTATATTGAATGTATATAGCATGCGCATTTCGAAATGATTGTTCGATTGCCAGCTAATTTAGCACCGAAAAAAGCAACTGACACTATACGAGTGTATAAAATGTTCCGGCAAACATTTTTCATACAGAAAAGCTGTAAAAACCGTTGAGTTTCTACGCGTTGGCTGGATTTCAAGCAAATTTACATAATCGCTGTTCTCTAGGGGGCTGGCAACATTTGGAAGTCAGAGAAAATTAACGACTAGACCGTTTATTAGAAAGTGTCCTCGGAAAGCTGATAACACCACCGCACGCATTTCGGGTTGCTGCTGTCCAATGTAATCGGTACCTGCTGAGCCGAGAGGCCAAATGTTAGAAACAATGCCTAGTCACGATCAAATTTATTCACTGGGCATCAATATTAGTCATAATGAAACGAAAGCTAATATCATCATAAATTAATAACCACACTTGCCGAGAATTTCTCCGGGACGCGGTTTTGAATCGTATCCCACATCAAAAGATCCAGCCAGCCATTCGTTTTGTCGACCTTTGATGGAATCGGGTGAATGGGCGTGATTGGAATCGAAATATTTCTTCTCGTTTCGTCTTTTATTTGTTCAAAAATAAAAAAAGAGTAATAAAAGCATCAGAAACAACCAATGTGGGTCAGATTCCACCCGACGCAAAGTCTTCTGTCCGAGCTGCGAACAAAAGCCGGTGGATCGTCCGTTGATGATGATTGCCGCAGCGCGTATCGCAAACGACAAAAGACAGAGATGAAAATGGAATCACTTTCGAGCATCCGCAGATTCGAACCTTTCACGGTTGACAGGTACATAAAATAATTGAACTACTGCTGCCCGGGAGCATCGGCCAGCAGCAGCGGTTCGGGTGCAAACTGCAAACAAAAGAGTTGCATCGTAACGGGAGCGCGTGATGCATTGTGATAGTGACAGTGTACATTATTGCGGTTGCTGTCGTCTTTCGGTGAGTCACCTCACCGTTGTAAATTCGAAGGATGCAAATTCTTTAAACAAGCTGATCGGTGTCATGTGAAAGTCACGCTGCGGATTCGCTGCGAGAGATAGTGTTGTTTGATGGAGTGGTGTTTTGGTGGTTTACACGTTCTTTTGTTCGCTTTTAGGAGCGGGAAATATCGGGATGAGAAATGAGTTGGCTTAAAAGGTAGAAGATGTCTGCGATAGATGGGTGCAGACTCAGTCAATTGCTGTGTGGACTGTACAAGTGTGACACGATGAAGTAGTTGGTGTGCCCAATTTGTTACGTTGTCCAGAAAGGATGTTCTCAAACCCGGACAAGCTATGGATTATGAAATCATTGAATAATTCATGAGCTTAACAGTTCTTATCAGAGATTTCATACGTTCTTGCTGTAAAATCTAAGTAAGTTTTTGGTTGGCCGTTATCAGCAATCTAGTTGTTTTGCCATGAACAACAATTTGGCATGACAAGGAAATTAATTATTCTCTTCTTGTTGAACAAAATTCCTAGGATATATATTTCTCTTTTTTCTTGCTTCTGTGCCAACGTAAGACCACCAGAATACGCATACTAGTGAACAAGACACAACACGTATCACTGTAACAAAATTTAAAGATAAAAATAATATCAACGAAAACCATTTTTACCTCACGTCGACCGGTTTCAAACATTCTATGCCTATCATCAGGACGATGCCGATGCCGAGTTTGACTATTTCGGGTTAACGACACGCGCAAGTTTTCAGTAATCACAAATGAGCGCGAGGTGGTCGACAGGTGGAAGCAGTACTTCTATGAGCACCTCAATGGCGATATATCAGATGGAGACACAACGGAAGTTAACCTAGGGGTGTCTACAAACGACAACAGTGTACTACCTCCGGATCTCGTAGAGATCCGGCGAGAAGTCTGTCAGCTAAAGAATAATAGAGCCACCGGAAAGGACCGACTCCCGGCAGAATTCATCAAAAATGGTCAAGATCCGCTAGCAACAGCACTTCACTGGATAATGTCTAGCATTTGGGAGGATGAGAAACTACCGGAGGAGTGGATGGAAGGTGCAGTCAGACCCATCTACAAAAACGGCGACCGACTAGATTGCTGTAATAATCGCGGCATCACATTGGTCAACGCCGCCTACAAGGTGCTCTCCCATAATTTTGTTGCGTCGTCTATCCCCAATAGCAAGGGAATTCGTAGGGCAGTATCATCAAATTTTTACTCTCCGACAAATCCTCCAGGAATGCCCAGAGTACAACGTGCCCACGCATCATATTTTCGTGGATTTCAGGGCAGCATACGATACAGTTGCATCGAAAACCAAACCCATGGTAGAAAGAGGCTCCAGGAAAAGCAACGTTTGCCTCCCACGGCGAGACACGGATACTTGACAAAGAGCAGACAGTAATCCCTGAAGAAGACGAAATACACAGTTGAAACGTTGGAAAGATTACGAAATCTGTGCTACTTTTAATGGACTGACAGCCAATTAGAACGAGAATATATCAGTAGATGCTCTAAAAAATCTGGAAATCCTGAAAAATCAGGAACATTGGCGTGGGGTGCCAGTAGATATTAGATTAGAAGAATGCAGCTCGGGTACAAATTCTGCGTAGAGCCACCCGTCAGAATGTGGAGCGATACAAACAGAAGCGGAGACAGCAAATCCGACTCTTCCAGAGGGAGTGGGAAGAACTCGAGCAGCCGTACCGCTTTCACAAAACACGGAAGTTCTATCCAAGACTAAAGGAATCTTGCAAAGTCTTTGTGATGCGAGCCGAAATGTGCAAAGATAAAGATGGAAATTTTTTGACTGACGACTGTGCGATGATCGAAAGGTGAAAGTAGCACTACGATGAACACCTGAATGGCGAGCAGGTGGAAGACCATGATAGTGGTGGAAGTGGCCTCATTGGTGTGGCAAGCAACGAAGATGTGCCACCCCCATCGATAAGCGAAGTTAAAGAAGCCACTGAAGAACCAGTGGCTGAAGAACAACAAAACAGCAGGAAAGTACAGCGGAACTTGTCAAAATGAGCCCGAATACCGGCTGACAGGCTGTTTGCATTAACTGGTTGTCAATATTTGAGGCACGGAACGACTACCGGAGGAATGTAAAAGAAATACGATAAGCTGGATTGTGAGAACTACCGAGCGATCACTATCCTGAATGCCGCTTACAAAGTGCTTTCCCAAACCATATTCCATCGAATGTTACCAATAGCCAATAGATTCGTGGGAAGTTATCAGGAAGGCTTCATAGAGGATCGGTCTACAATGGACCAAATCTTCACCTTGCGACGAATGATCCAAAAGTGCCGCGAATGCTGTTAGCCTCTAACTGCTCAGTGGGGGTTTGGGAGGGATTTATGTTGCTTACACAGGTACTGTCACAACAATGCTTATTATCACCACGCAACTCGCGCGAACACAGAGACGGATACTGAACTAATATGCAAAGTTGAACCAAGGCTAAATCATTTGCTGCTGTTGAAAGGCTAAATAAAATAGAAGAAGCAAAATTCTTAAAAAAACAAAAGAAGAGGACTCAGTACTCCTTTCGAGTTCGGTAAACGGAAATCAGGGAAGTTAGTGATGGATAATATTGCTTAAACCCAATGTTATAATAACTATTACATTTTTTATTGTTCCCTATAGCGAGAATTCTCACTGCCTGATTTAGTTTACTTGCGCGCATTCGTTTTGGTGTACTAGATGGGCTAGACCCGCTCCTGCTTCTCTGCGAACTTCCCTCGCAGCCGGCACTGGTCAATCCGGTAGGACTAGGCTGGACTAGGCAGCCGAAGCAAGCGAATCCACCATGGTCTGCACTTTCTGGCCACCGATTTATTAACGTTCCGGTAATGAAGGGTTCTGCACCTTGAACGAGGCTCATAGCTTAGTGGTCGTAATTTTAAATGCGGATGCAGTTTCCTTGTGTTGCACTTTTGGTGACTGCCGAAGATAAGGTCCAAATTTCTGGAACCAAAACTAAAAAGGCTCCGTAAGGACATTTTGTTTTTACTACTAACAATCAGTTGTTTTCTTTGAATTTGAACAAAACAACATTATCTTCCGTCACAATTTAATTTAAAAATAAAACAACTTTTAAGATCACCGTCGCGCACTTGTGTTTTTTTGGCTTGCAAGAAAGAATAAAGCTTCATTTTACGGATTGGCCTTTTGAAAGCTTTTCAAGTTTAAAATCGGGATATCCGCAGCTTCCCGATTTTAAACAGCCTATTGAATTGGCAACAATCCTCTTGGTTAACACCCTGTGGTATTGAATACCGTGTTCGTGGTGGTGATAGTAGGCAAAGCTTTCCTGCTGAGTGACCCTTCCGTTTAGCAGACTTGGATTGTTATCACCCACACTTAGCTTGATAGCTTATCCGGAGTTGGTTGCGAGCAATGAGAGATATCCGCATCAAAGAAAACTTTCCCCTGTGAAGCATCCCTCCAACCAGTAGAGTTGGAGGGCTACCCAAGTAACACTTGCAACATGTTTTTTAGAAAAATATTTAGAAAACAGTTGCATTTAAATTATAAATAAGTTGCATGGAAAACAAGATGTTATAAAAATGTTTTATTTCTAACGCCGATGTTTTCAGCCAGAATGACAGGTTAAAGTTGCATTTCGGTTGTAAAGCTAAGTTTTTATTGAACATTTACAACTGAGTATTCGCGACTACGAAAGTAAAAGAGATTTCTAAGTCTGTTCGCACTCACACGAAACCCCATGCCGAATTGTCAAAACTTGCGTGAAAACAAAAGCAAAAATACTTCCTTCTCTTTTTTTCTCACACAAAAATCAAACCAATATCAGCAACTTCGTAGTGGCGAATTGCCGGCATTGAACAGCGGCGAAGCGATGACAATGAGTACAGCACAGATCCATAACTTTGACACATTTTCGCAACATTGCAATATTTTATTGAGCTTAAATGCTCCAATTTATGAGTATTCTGGGTATTTTTTGAGCGCAATTTAAGTTCTTTCACAAATAAAAATTAAGTGTGAATCAGTTGTAAGTTAACGCGAAACAAAATGCATACAGTAAAGCTTTTTATTGGTTTCGAATTTTTCGGTTATCGGTGTGCTCATTTGAACGCAATCTTGTATAAACATGGCCGATGACTGCGCCAAAATATAATGTAATAGATCATTATTTTTGTGTCGTAGAATGATTTTATATATACAAGGGACATATAACATAATTAATATAAAATATCCCACCGGTTTTCGAAGAAATTAGCATGTTTTGTGAGATTGTCATAAAATGATATTTATTTCGATTCCACTCGACTTTTGCTTATAAAAGTAAATCTTGAGCGCATCGATTTTTCGGAAGTAGCATGGCAAAGTTCACGATAAATTTAAAATTGCACTTTAGTTTGGGTTATTTGAAGGCTACAATGTTGCTTTGAGTGATTGATGAATTACCGAAATATAACTTTAGCCATTTTATCTTGCGAAAAATGTCTGTCATTATTTGCTTGTAAATGTAAATATAACTTCAGGGAAATATCAGAAAAAAAAATTCCTGTCAACAGCGCGATTAAGCTTTTCAGTTGGTAGTACAAAAACCATGCAACGCATAGGCGTCACTTTGAAATATTTCACAAACATGTTACATTTTAGCTCGTTTCTTGCGCTGTTTCAGTATTAATCCGGTCGTAATTAAGTATGTGGAAACGAAAGGTTAGCAATTCGATTTGTTTTAAATCCGTTGTCAATTCTTATTTAAAACCAAGTGTGTTACTTGGGTATCGTTCACACAGTCGACAGCTTACTCATAGGTGGACTTAGGTTTTAGGCGAAGCTAATTATATAAAATTTGTAACCAAAAGGGTCCCCACGCATCACCTGTCCATTGAGTTCAAAGCCGCATATGCTAGTGTAAACCGACATGAGCTATGGGAAATTCTGGACGAAAACGACTTACCGGGTTTGCTTACTAGACTTATCATGGCCAGAATGGATGGGATCCAGCGCTGTTCGGGAATCTCGGGTGGATTATCGGTCCCATTCGAATCTCGCAGGGGACTTCGACAAGGAAATTCTTAGTATTTCCTACCTGCTATTCAACATTACGCTTGAAGCTGTTATACGAGCGGCAATTGAAATGTGGGGCACGGTTTTCAATAAATCCAGTCAATTTAACTACTTTGCTGACGACGTGGATGCTGTCGGCAGAACATTTGAGGTAGAGGTAGAGGTGAAGTTGAAGATCAATACATCTTTTAGAAAATAGGGAATTG
This sequence comes from Sabethes cyaneus, assembly GCF_943734655.1. NCBI lineage: Eukaryota > Metazoa > Arthropoda > Insecta > Diptera > Culicidae > Sabethes > Sabethes cyaneus. Next base: position 1,672,864 of record NC_071354.1, on the reverse strand, counting down.
TATTTTCGGGTTCATGAAACTCTTGGAATACTTGGTAAGAATGGTTACGAAAACCATTGTGCAAATTGGATTTAAAGTTGATATTTACCTGCCATGATTATTTATTTTTTGCCCCTGAATATCATTTTCTCTAAAAGTAAACATTCTACAATTTTAACAAGGTATTGAACGTTTACTATGATGAATATTTCTGCTTGCGGTAGGGAACGTGGAATGTAAAAGTATTAAATAATTAGAAGCAATTACGTTGAGCGTCTAAGCAGAATCTCGAATACGAGTTACTTTTTGACACTTGATGACTTTGGTTCCATATTATCCCTTCCTAATAAAATTAATAGCTCAATTTTAAGTAGAAGGTGAAGTTCGCCAGTACCTGAATGAAACAAAAAACAATAATCAATTACAAGAATCTATTCTAAGCTGCGGTTAAAGATTTGAAATAGTACCAATCAATGCTTTTACCTCTACTAATAAACTCAATCTGTGAACCAAGAAGGTCAGATTTCTCGCTAGTGCGGCGGACATCAAGATAGTTAATGTCTGCCTCCTTTCATTCAATTTCACTGCTGCAGTGATAATTCAGTGCTGCCTTGTTCGGTGGTAAAATGCAAATCAACATTAAATATCAAACTCCTTAACATACCAAACCACTAAACCTCAAGTGCGCATCTAACTCGCCAGCATTCCTCGGAACAAGTTTCCATTTCCATTCATGCTAGCCACCCCGCATGTGTGAGCACCCATTTTGAACTTCAGTTTTCTTCCCAATCGATCTCTGCCTTATTGTTAGTCCGCACTCTGGCGGTAGCATTTCTTTTCTTCTGTCCAAAACACGCAAAACACCTTGGCAACCGGTGGCCAGCCAGTGCCGGACGGCATTGGCCTTTGCTGATTTGTTGATGATGGTTCTCCCCTCTCGAATCCGGTCTCCGGCACTTGCGCCAAACTTCTTCTGTAGGGCTTATCGATCCAGTCCGAGATGGTCTAGTTTCGCGCCTGCCTGTAGAAATTTACTGGCTGCCCCGCTGGTCAAGCGGACCGCACGCCACTTGGCGCAATTATTCAAAGCCCAATTGGTGATGACAAGAGTCTATCTACGGCTGCGCTTTCTTCTCGCCAGATCGAATGCGACGGCCGGCGACGGCGCTCGGGCCTTGCATCTGCTTGCTGTTGCCTAGCTTGCTGCTATATCGTACAGACACACGCGTGTTTGGGTTTGGATCTTTCACCGCAACGATGACGAACGGAATCGGGCGGCTGCGGGGAGAGTCGGTCAGGCTGCGTTCAAAACTTGGCGATGGTTTTAATCGATTGGCGGTGAACCAGTTTCACTCGATCACTGTTTGCTAGCGTCTGTCCGTCCTGCAGCCCAGCAGCAAGTCGCGTGTGCTGATTGTGCGCCTGATCGTAGGAAACCTGCGCCTGTTGTTCCAGTTGTTACCGACTACAAGAGGCTTTGCGCTTCGTCCCGGATGACCGAGCGGTGAGCGAGCAGTTATGCCAGATCTGGTTAGCAGATTCGAGCCAAACATAACTGTTAATTATGTTTTGTTCGGTAGAGAAGGGAAGAGAAGACCGAGAGAGAAAACGGGGTAAAAGGAGAGGGGTCCGAAAATATCACTCCAATTTGCATCGGGAGTTGAAAGTTTATATATTTGTGATTCTGCGAGGAATTTCTGTTCAACTGATTTTCGATTCGCCCAACTTACTGCGAAGTGAATTGAATGTTTCACGGTTCGATTGATTGCTTTTTTTCAGGTGATTGAAGCAGAAATGGGCTATTAAAGAGGCACGAGTGTGAAATCAGAAAGGTTTCCCATTGATTGAATATTTGTTCCAATTTTCTATTCAGTATCAAAACGCGTGCGTGACCTACACCGTAGTTGATTGTGGTGGCCATTTTAGCACTTTATTCACTGGGAAGTCTTAGCTTAACTATAAAAAAGACGAATAAAAACCTGAACAAGTAGCTATGTGTGCTCCCTTCGCCTGTTTTCACAATACCATAAAAACAAGATGCATTCTTTGTGGTACATTTTTTTTGCTCCTTTTGAAACTCCATTTCAGTGAAATTTATTCACATGCAGCCTCATTAAGCGTTAATTTAAAGACAGGTGTTTCGCAAAACACATGAAAGCAAACACGGACGGCATTCATTATTTACCCAATATTATAAGTATTGCAAAATTCGATGAGGAGTTCATTAGTTGCTGTGTCCATTTTTTCCCTCCAACTTATGCTGCACGCAAAGCCCTTCTCCCGCTGGGCAATCGACGTGTGTTCGGGTAACCCATGCCATCAATTCAATTAACACCCACTCTAGCGAAACCGAACTCCAGCAGTATATCGGAGGTCTTTTCTGCTGGACCAAACACCCTTGACTTGGTGCCAAAATATTTCTCATTATCACCGTTTCGCTTCTTACCAAATTCTCTACTAAATGGATAAAAGGAAATACGGGACCATATATTCGATCAAGTGGCTTAAATAACCCAAATCAAACGGCAAATTATTTTATTTTTATTAAAACATTTTGCAACCATGCTCCTTTCGTAGAATGTGAACCATATAAGGAGACAACCTGTGGCAGAAACCTGCGATGAAGATCTGTTTAGTATCCCACCGAACTGTGCTGTAGTGTAAATATTGGATGGCGACTGGTGAGCACACTACCTGAAATAAACTGAATCAAAAAACCCTCATCCCGGGTGATACGGGTAAGGTTTTTGCCGCCGTTTCCCGTTTACGATAGGGTAACCCGACATTTACCGTTATATTTTTAGTTGTAAAGACGCAATTGTGCTAATACATAAAGCCAACGCAAATTCAAACAACAAATTTTATACCTATGTATTCTAACATTTATTGTCTATCTGTCTTACTTTTCTAGAAAGAGGCTGAACACGGAACGGTCACTCTAATCGATATGTCTTACGTTGCTCCTTAACCTGTGCTCTTGGTTTGGTTTGCCAATAATAAGAAAAGCTAAACATCGAACATCATTGCCGTTCTTCCATTTCCACTACACCAATTACGTCCCAGCTGCAGATTCATCTACGCAGATAATAAGGTTCAGTTCGAAATGCACTCGTCAGCCGGAGCAATCCTAGCTTGTAATAAAAACCTGTAGCAAGTATAGAAATAATAACCATTAATAAAAATCTTTATCACTGTTATATAGACAGAAATCGGGCTACATGGAAGCTAAACTCAACGAACACAGAAAAGGCAGCTCCTTCCAGGTGGAGTCGAACGGTGAATTAGAGCCTGATAAATAAATTTGGGGTTCCGTTGGATAAACTAATTTTCTCAGTTTTATTATTTGCTGTATTTTTTTTATAATTTTACAAACACTCTTTTGTGTCATTCCATACTTATAATTTAAAATATATAGATATATAAATTGTTTGATTTCTAATTATATCAATTACGGTATATAGCCTTCCATTTTTAGTAATTGGCGTAGGGAAGCAAATTGCATAACTCAAGTCAAAACCAAAGCGAAAAATGCTGAAGAACCGATAGTTAAGTGATTCCTAGAAATACATATGCAGAATGAAATTATAAATTAACCGTTTAACGGGTAAGGCTTCAAAGCCACATACGAATTTCGTTTTGAATTGACAATTCAAATTAAAAAATGCGTTCAGAACCGATTTCTTGAAATTTTGATATTAATGTCACAACATTATGACTATGCGCCAGAATTATCATCTTTTAAAAAGAAATTCAGGAAAATTTTGAAAAAAAATATTGCGTAAATATTTCCTTACTTTCGATAAAAATGGGCTTCTAGAACAAAATGATTGACCTCAAAAAATTTCTATGATTAATTTACATGCTTGATTTCAATTTTGTAATAAATCTGAATTGCAAAAATAGTCAGGTAGAGCATTAGATATGGAATATGTATTAGAAAAAGAAATTGGACATTTTCTTAGTTGGTGCTCCTTTTAATATTTTTTTTTTGCATGAAAATCAAGACTGGAGCTTCCTTTGAATACTTTCATGAAAAAATAGTAATTGGTTTGATCCCATCGTTTTTACGATGTTGACCGCTAGAGGGTCAAGAAAACGAGATGAGATCAAAGAAACAGTACAAAAGTAACGCCAAAAATATGCTTAAGAATGGAAAAAATAATGGTTTTTCTAGCGCTAGTCTGTTTTGATGGCACGAGCGATTCGATATGCGCAAAATTTGTTTGAAATTTGTATAAATTTATATAAGAAAACCCATTTATTAGCATTTTCAGTTCCGTACACTACTATACCTATGTGTATACCTAAATCAACCTAAAACAACAATCTTCACTTTTCTGCTTTCTAGTCCGATCGTGAATTACAGCTAGTGATGAAAATGGCAAATGAAATGGTTCTTACTTATCTTGTAATTCAATGCAAATTGCAAAATTGTGCAAATTGTTCACACATACATGCACACATACATAGACACATACACACGTGCATACACACACACACACGCATATATACATACATACGCCCATGCATCACCATAAGCTGAATACAATCGACCCTTGATTGATATAGTTTGGTTTTACACGTTTTGAGTGGTTTAACATACGGTGCTTTTCATACTTAGCTTTTGTTAGTTGCATTTTTCAAGAATATGACACATTCCAAGCGCATCTATCCCATGAGAGCAAATTTTGAAAGTAGTAATATTAAAAATATTTGTATGTAGTATGTTCAAACATACTATAAAGCTTACAAAAATCCTGAATTGTCATACTGTTTATTGACAATTCATGCTAAAATGCACCTTACAAGTGGGAGGTTAACAATATAGATTTTTTCATCATTTAGGCAAGGCTGCAATTAATTCTCTGTCAATAGTTTTAAGCCAAAATAATTTAAAACTGTATATCGTCAAAACATGTTTCATTACTAGGGTAACATTTTGTTCATACAGAGTTTTTTAAAAAATGAAAGCATTTTCCAGATAAGCGGCCTTTAAAAACAGATACTTTTATAATGGTGTCCCGTAACGAAAATTTTGCATTTATTTCCATATACCAGAGATTATAATTCCGAATTTTTTGAAACTATGGATTTTCTTTAATCATATATGTACCATCAAAATCGCGCTGTGCTTGACTTTTGATAAGCATTTCTATGTAAAAAAAAATAGGTGCTTCAAAATGGTGTCCCGTAACGTTTTGTTTAACGCAAAAAGTAATTGAATGAAAAAGCACTTATCACATCATATTTCAACTAATCTTTATCGACGATAACAAATCTATTATTTTAATGACCAAATGCAAGTAAATATGTATTTATTATAAGTATGTATAAATATTATTACAATATAATAATATATTGTAATATTAAAGAATGTGCGGTAAAGACGGGCACCTCAAGATTAAAATTCAATATCTACACAAGTATCTCTGTTTGATATAGCCATATACTACTAAATTTTGTTCAAAACTTATGCTTTGACATCAAAAACATTACCTAGTAATCATATTTTTTAGACATTGTACAGAAAAACGGACACATTATATGAAAGGTGGACACCGCAAAAAAAGGTGTAATGCCTGATGAGTAATGGCTAACAAGGTATGATACCAGTCGTCGTATGTTCGAATCTCGACTGGATGGTGCTGCCAAAGTCAGTAGGATCGTTGAACAAGCCCCGTAGAGTGATTTATCTATTTTGGGCAGACGTTGCGCGTACGTTCTTTTGGACATTTACGGCAAAATCAAATAGAAGTGACCAAAATAAAGTATGCGTAAAGCCTATCCAAAATAGACAAATCAACCTAATTGTTTTGTACTCTAATAACTAGCTGCTCGACAAAGGGTGACTCCAGGCAAAGGGTGAACATGTGCATTCCATAACCTCTGTTTACTAACTTCTAATCCTACGTCCACGTGTTGCCGGCTGGGGTACGCAATCTCGGTTGCTGTAGGCTAACAGTGAAGGGGACAGAGTGGCTTCCTCCCACCTTAAGGTGGCAGCCACGTCAGTGAGATAGGGACCTGAGGCTAACAACCCACTGTACCCGAAAACAAAAAACAAAGAAAGAAAGTCTCTCGATAAAGAAGAAGGGTTAAGCCTTAAAGATATTTATACCTAACGCCGATTTCGACTTACTTCAATACTTTATCATTAAAATACTTGAATAGTCTAAAAATTTGGAATTCCGTTTCTGAAAGTTGTTTAGTCAGCTTTTTTAGCAATTATAGTGGCTTCGCTAAGCACACTAGCAAGAAAGCCTAGCCCAGAGAACAATTTTTAGCTTGCAAGATGCATAGTAAGTGTCGTACTTCGAACGGCATCATTTTCAGCTACTTTTTATAGCGCTTCTTTTTTGAAAGTTTTCATGACCCTTTTCAACTGTTTTAGTTTTTTTTATATTTTATATAACTGTTTTATGACTGTATAATAATTTGCAAGTTATCAACAAAGTTATTTTAAAGAATAGGCAAACTTAGTCTTTTATAGCAACTTATGTTATCGTTATAGTTCGCAATATGAGTTGTTAATGTTGCATGAAATAGTAGAGTTGCTTAAAAACTTTTAAATTTATGCGTTATGATACGTTAACTGATACGTCTGAAGTAAAACCTAATTTTTCGAATATTTGCTATTTAACACTATTTTGGCGTGCAGCGCAAATAAAGCATACCTTTCGCATCAAGACAAACCTTATTTACCGTTTTAAATTTTTTCAAATAAAATTTTTGAATTTTGTTATTTTGGCCAAAATCATGCAAAATCTTACATAGGGGGAGGTGGCGATTAGTCAACAATGGGGAAAACTCGTTACATAATTAATGCACAGCCCCTACATTTTAATTACTAATGTGTCCAAACCCTAAGATTAGGCAAGCATTTCATTATGATACTTCAGTATAGTTCTCCCATGGGTATTTCTTTTTACCTGAAAGTAAACTTTACCTTACATATACTTCGTTACGTATGTCTTATTACCAGACTATAACACACCAAATCAGTACACTATTGTTACAAAATATAGTGAATATAGACCAGATACAGAAAATATGACGGCCTGAACAGAAATCTAGAGAAAATAAACCATATAATGCAGTTTACTTTTTTCGTTACGGGACACCATTTGCAGAATACCGTTTGCCCAACAGCGCATGGTGTCCCGTAACGAAATGATTTTTATTATATCTTAAAAACTAAACACAAAACCTGAATATACCTTTACATTTTGAGTTTCAGGCTGCCTTCAGCTAAAAATTTTTGGAACATGTCGACTTTGAAAAACTTGAAACAGAGCAGAGTTTTGCAAATGTTTGAATCATGTTCAGAATACGCATTTTCTGCGATGGTGTCCCGTAACGAAAAGTATTCCGCCACTATTCAATGATGCTTATTATAATAAATATTTCGCCCTCGTATTGAGAAAGTACTACTAAATAGCAGCTCAAAACACCTATTTTGAAAGATTTTCGTCGGGCTGTTGGTAAAATATGAACAATTTTGCTACGAAAAAACGGTTGCTCATGGTGTCTCGTAACGCTGGAATGTGTCATATAATGTTCTAGGCAATTATCGAAGCTCTAAAAATACACGTTTTTGCAGAAGACCGCAAATCTCTTGAACCTTTACTTGTTAAGTTATCGCATATTCAAGCTTTAAATTTCCATAGTTGCATTTTTCAAGAATATAATGTTCTAGGCAATTATCGAAGCTCTAAAAATACACGTTTTTGCAGAAGACCGCAAATCTCTTGAACCTTTACTTGTTAAGTTATCGCATATTCAAGCTTTAAATTTCCATAGCTTCACGAGCACATCGGGTAAAATGGGGCAAGCGGATTTATGAAATCAGCGCTTCATCTTAAAGCTTAAGTCGAGTACTATAAACTTGTACGGGTTCCGCTTGTCCCCAACCACCCACATGAGAGTATGGAAAGCATACGTTCTATGTGTTTCGCGTTCGCCATCTCAAGCCCCTACCTAGCGCCTCCACGCGGCCATACCCGGTAATGCTCTATTGAGTAGCTAAGTTAGGAAGTGCGATGCTGCGTGGCTCCCGGCTGCCCGATTTCAAAATTGCGATTTTGGGCAGACGGCTGAGCCACACGGCTAGGTAAGCCGTATAGGTATATTATTCTAAAAATTTGTTTTGTTTTAGCTGTACAGTTAAAACTTTGGCCGTGACAAGTTTAAATAATGCACACGGATATCAGAATGAAGAATTAAATTAATTATTGGATATTAGATGCACTCATGGAAACTCAATCGACGCAATTATAATTCATTCGACGGATTGCTGGTGAGATTGTTCTATTTTGCCCATATATGCTCCATTTCATTTTATTTTTACGCTTATATATTATCATTATACTCATATCGTATATTACTGGGTAGGTACATGAACACCTATGAAGATTGCGTGAGTTTTTACGCATCCTCGTAAAGTAGGTGTTCAACTAACGTATCCATTTCAACAATCGTAAGAACATGGCCAGGTGTATGGTGTACTTACGGGTACACCATATCGGCCACCCATGGTGTGTATGGTCGTCTATGCTATGCTATACTATGCTATATGCTAGGAAAATATCGTTGTTGGTAAACTCGCATTAAAATCAAAGTATTCAGTGTTTAGGCATATAGGTTAAGAAGTTTAAAATTTTAAACAAAAAACTTGCTTAATGCCTATAAGAATGCTGCTTAAGTTCTGCGCACCTGGCTTTCATACCAGCTCTACTCACTTCCATCCGAGAATGACCCGTAGATCTTAACAATGTTTAAATTATTCATTACTAATTAGGAAATCTATGAGGGCGAATATCAAATAGCGTCTCTAATTGATGGAAAACTTTTAGCATTACGAGCAAATCTACCTCCTACATTGGACGTCATTACAAGGCAAGAGTCTGCTTTTTTTCACAATACTCATCAATTTTTATTTTCCGTATAATATGATAGTTGCACTAATCCCTGTTTAGCAACTTAAATGGCCCTCAAAGTCTGCCGGCGGGAATAAATTTGCAGCCACTCAACGGTTGCTAAGTACTGCAACCCATCACCGTTTTCATGACCACAATTTATTCCCAATGGTTGAATCAACACTTGACTTTTTATTCTTTATTCCAGCCTAAAGTAAACAATCCCACAATAATGCTGTTTTAATATCAAAATCAAAGAAAACATTATTTCAACTCAGAAGCCCGCATTCGGTGGCAGCCAGTATTTTTCTAAACCATTCAACTCCGCCGACCCGCCCGTTGAAATAGCAATTGTTCAAAATGGATTAAAAATGTAATTTAAAATTAATTCAATTACATACTTCGGTTCATCGTTTCGCCTTTTTTTACTTGGCTTCCTTTATTTGAATTTTTTCGCCTCTTGACGCGGTGTTCTCTTGATTCGTGCGCTTTATTTCCACCCCGGACACGGGCGATTCCGAAAAGGCTAAACAAACAGCTCAGTTCCACGCAGAGCCGTTTGCGCTCGTTCGGTAGAAGCGAAATAAAAAAAGAACTGCTGCTTGAAGAAGATCAAAATCACTTTTCATAAAATCATTAATTATTCATTCACTGTATTTAACATTTCTTCCCGTAGCAAAGTAAGGCCTCTTGGCGTTCCTGCTTCGACCTTTTTCATTCAAACCATTCTTCATCCGGACCTCCTAACACTGCCGACTGACTGCGCCCAATTCACCACCGCGAGCTGTCCGGTGATGTACCCTCTTAATCTCAGAAGTTTTTTTTTATTTTATTTTATTTCTTCAAGCAATTTCTGCTGCCGAACTGACAGTTGCTTAAAAATCGGGCATCTAGCCGTTAGGTACTGCACGTACTTGGCAGCACAACACTTTTTCCGAGCCTCAAGCAACGAACGAACGAAAAATTCAAAGAGCTTAGACATTCCATTGCGCCACTTGGAAAGAATTTTAACACTCGCTTCAATCGACCATTTCTCGAGTTTCCTGAGTTCATAAAATATCGAACCGTACAGTTGACCACAGACAGACAGACATCGTCCACGAATCATGCACGTGGTGTGCACTCTACAAATGCATAAAACAAACACGATTTTAATATATGCATCCAAATACGCATCTTCTTCGACGTGCTGATGGGCTCAAAAGTGTCCGTCCCAGCGATTCGTTTGGTTGGGCTGTTATTTTCCGGTACGTTTTTCCTTTTTCGGTGCGCAGTTATTTGCACGCCGGTTCGTGGCGCACCGGAACGAAACGAAGGGGAAACCCTCGAACCCTCGAAGCGATGCGGACGAGGTGTAGATTAAATGCAGACTACCTACCTACGATGAGCAGGGGCAGCAGCACCGGTGGTGGATCCCGGAGCTTGCAACATGCGAAACGAGATCGCCTCTTTGATTAGGTTTTTGGCGCGTTCTGGGTGGAAGTGAGAACTGATGGATCGCTGATACAATCGGACGTGGTGAAAATCTGGATAGTTTCAACCGGAACGGTGTTTTTTGGTTGATGTGTGAAGAGAGTGTGAGTTCCTGGTACGTACCTGTGGGTTGATTTTTTTTTTGGCAATAATACATAGGAATTTTCACTTTGATTAACTTTGCTTTTTAATAACTAATAACAGAATAAAAATGTCCGAAATATATAATTTACGGCGAAACCATTCCGCATCTGTACTATTAACTCTTATTTATTTTAGACACGCATTTTTCAGTGTTTTCAGAGTAAATTTTCTATAATACAGTAAATCGAATCTCCGACGATCACATGAAAGGAAAACAAAAACAAAAACAAGAACCATTAGATTCATATGAAGTCTGACGAAATCAAATGCCTCAACGGTTTTTCGAGTAATTATTGAAGAATTCTGTGTGCATCGTTTTTGTTTCTAGGTTCTGAAATAGGGCACTTCCGCCTTTCTGCCTTTCCTTTCGGGAGCCAATTCGAATGGAATTTAAATTGGTAGCGCAGTATCACTCGTAACGAACCTCAACCGGCTGAGCGGGAATCGGAATCAATAGCGATTAGCGCGGCGTATCGTTACTGGCCGCACTCACGACTGCGATATATATATATACTAGCTGACCCGACAAACTTCGCATTGCCACAAATTAACCTGTGTTGTACATAAATCATGAATCTCGGATGATCTTTGTCACTTCTCGAGTTTTGCAAGCCCCCCAGTGGGCGGCGCTTCCGACGGCGGGTCACCGGCAAACTCGCGACCGGCTCGTCCTGAATGATCTAGTGTTACTTTAGATAGTTTTTGTGGTCTTGTTATTGATTAATGTTTTATGGAAGAGTCTCGAATTTCTCGAGTTGGATTAGTTTTTGAGTTTCGCAAAAATTTTTGTTTTATTTGTATGAGAGTCCATATCCCCCTACCACAGGGGTGAGAGGTCTCTAACTATCATAAAATAAATTCAAGACTCAAAAATCTCCTACATGCTAAATTTGGTTCCATTTGCTTGATTAGTACTCAAATTATAAGGAAATTTGTATTTCATTTGTATGGGAGCCCACCCTCTTAAAAGGGAAAGGGGTCGTAATACACCACAGAAAAAAAATTCTGCCATCTAAAACTCTCACATGCCAAATTTGGTTCCATTTGCTTGATTAGTTCTAAAGTTATGAGCAAATTTGTATTTCATTTGAATGGGAGCCCCCCCCCCCCTCCTAAAAAGGTAAGAAGTCCTAATTCATCATGGGAAAAATGGTTGCCTCCAAAAACACCCACATGCCAAATATGGTTCCATTTGCTTGATTAGTTCTCGAATTATGAGGAAATTTGTATTTCATTTGTGTAGAAGCCCCCCCTCTTGAAGTGTGGAAGGATCCTAATTCACCGTAGAAAATATTTTTGCCTCCAAAAACCTCCACATGCCGAATTTGGTTCTATTTGCTTGATTAGTTCTCGAGTTATGGGGAAATTTGTATTTCATTTGTATTGGAGCCCCCCCTCCTAATGTGGGAAGAGGTCCTAATTCATCACAGAAAAAATTCTTGCCTCCAAAAACACCTACACGTCAAATTTGGTTCCATTTGCTGGATTAGTTCTCGAGTTATGAGGAAATTTGTATTTCGTTTGTATAGGACCCCCCCCCTCCTAAAGTGGGGAGGGGTCCCAATTCATCATTAAAAAAAAAATTGTCTCCAAAAACACCCACATGCCAAATTTGGTTCTATTTGCTTGATTAGTTCTCGAGTTATGAGGAAATTTGTATTTCATTTGTATAGGAGCCCCCCCTCCTAAAGCGGGAGAGGTTCTTATTCATCATAGAAAAAATTCTTGCCTCCAAAAACACCTACATGCCAAATTTGGTTCCATTTGCTGGATTAGCTCTCGAGTTATAAGGAAATTTGTATTTCGTTTGTATAGGAGCCCCCCCCCCCACTTAAAGTGGGGAGGGGTCCCAATTCATCATAGAAAAAAATTTTGGCTCCAAAAACACACACATGCCAAATTTGGTTCCATTTGCTTGATTAGTTCTCGAGTTATGAGGAAATTGGTATTTCATTTGTACAGGAGCCCCCCCTCTTAAAGTGAGGAGGGGTCCTAATTCAACATGGAAAATTTTCTTGCCCTCGAAAACTTTCACATGCCAAATTTGGTTCCATTTGCTTGATTAGTTCTCGAGTTATGAGGAAATTTGTATGGAAACCCCCCCTCTTAAAGGGGAGAGGAGTTATAATTCCCCTTATAAAGAGGGGAGGGGTCTCAAATTACCCTAGAATAAATTCTTGTCACCGAAAACACCCACATGCCAAATTTGGTTCTATTTGCTTGATTAGTTCTCGAGTTATGCAGAAATTTGTGTTTCATTTGTATGGGAGCCCCTCCTCTTAGTGGGGGGAGGGGTCTCTAACCATCACTAAAACCTTTCCTGGCCCCAAAAACCTCTACATGCAAATTTTCACGCCGATTGGTTCAGTAGTTTTTGATTCTATAAGGAACACAGGACAGACAGACAGACAGACAGACAGACAGAAATCCTTCTTTATAGGTATAGATATAGAATGTTTCTTTTTTTTTGTCTATTTTCTCCCCCTGCATAGGATATGCTCGCAAAGGTACCATGATCTTTTGATCAATCCCTTCCATGTCGACACGAAGAGTTATTAATCATCGGTAGCTTGGAAATTCAGCCAAGCAGAGAGAAAAACCACTTCCGTGGCATTCGCTTTTAGGATAGTAAAATGCAGTATTACTTTGAAAAAATAAATAGCATCTTCAAATTTCGTCGAAAAGAGATTTTTCTTGTTCTTTTTAATAAATCTCTATACTCAATAGCTAATCTAACTTCAAAAAACTATCATGCAAGCAAATTTTAGTGTCAAATAAACATTAGTATCTTGGGCAATGATGATGTGGAAAACGCCCAACCTAATCCAAACCTTACCATAAGGTCCCTCAGTTTGTTTTGATAGACTATCCTACACAGATCGACCGTCGCGGTTTCAAGTGGCTGTTGATTGATCCTGACCTTTAATTCAATTTAATGATGATAATAGTTCTATTGAATAATTTTTCCAACACCCGCGGTTCGCCGCTTGAAGTTCTACGAGCTTCAAAACAACTACCGCCCCGACTAGAGCTGCTGCCCTTTCGTTGTACTTTGTAGTGCTTTCAGACGGTAGAAGTCATCCGGCACATATATTCTGGATCTAAAAAATCCAGAGCCCAAGATCATAATCATCATCATCTTTTCGGGAGGCTATTCGGTGTGTTGCAGCGTGTTTTTTACTCATTCTTCGCTCGATTCGGTTGAATTAATTATCCTCTCGCCGCGTGTTGATATTGAACATAGATCAGAGGCATCTCTTTTCATCAAAAATTTGCTTCGGATTTCTTTTTCTCCGGAATCAGGCTTCCATGGGTAGCTCACTTCGCTTGGTTTATTTTCTATGGGATGATCGATCTTTGGAAAGAGCCACCGGCACCGGCCCTCGGGTGCTGTGATTGGTAGGAGGATATCGAGGAGAAAGCCGGGAAGAAGGGTGAAGGAGCAGTTTCGAGAGTAACTTCCGCCGTTATACATTTAAATGGACTTTTTCAGTGGATCGATGCATTGGTTAGCGCGTTATTCCTGGGCCAGGAAGTTGGAACGCTCTTTGGGATATTTCTAGTTTCGTTAATGATATTTGATTGAGAGCCATCAATTTTGGTATAAACAATTAAGACTGGATTTTTTTTACTGAGAAAAAAATCTTTAAATATACATAGTGTATATTTCAGTCATTTCTTTCAAGTAGTAAAACAACAAATAAACTTTTTAAAAGTCTCAGCATTCCAGAAAAAAATATAAATTGCTGTTGTTTCTGTATCTAAATATGGCCTAATTTTTTACGTTTCTGCAATTAAACTATTGATATTTTTGCAATTACAAAAAATGAGGTTCAATATAGTATTTTTTTTAAAAAGTTTCCATTTCACGCCTTATCTCATTCTGTTTGGGCACTATCAATGTCTTTGGTTCAAATAATTCTTCTACCGTTTCTGGCGTCGATTGAAAAAACTCCCATTATAACAAATAATTACAAACCCTAACTCATTAAAGTCCAGACTAAAACACGAGGTTAGTTTGTTGAAATAGTTTTAAAATACCTTTGTAATGCCATTTAAGGCCATGAACAGGGATTTGCCCATTTGATTTTGCTAGCGGAAATTTCGTTCGAAAAAACTTTCGTTCAAAATACGAATCCGTCCGAAATATAGAATAGCGGTAAATAACTAGTTCTTCAACCGTCCCATACATAACTTTTTCAAATTTTGCTTGACTGAGACGGTATTGTCGAATGAATGTAAATTTAGTCAAAGTGATCGTGCCATCCCTGGCCATGAACAATAAAATCGATTAAAAGTTATTTAAATTTAAAAAAATCTAAGGATGAAAATGATTTGACCACAGAACTTAAAAAGGGACACCGCAAGCACTAAATATAAACATTGGGACATAAACATTTTCGCAATAGGAACAAGTAGGCAAGATTTAACGAAATCGGTGAACATTTGAAATTTCAGTAGTACTTTTTTGAATAAAATTGCTGATGAGGAATAATTTTAAAAAATTCTAAAAGAGAAGCTTTTACGGCAATACATTCTTTTGCAGCTGTTTACGTCTTAGATATGACTTAAACAAATGATTTCTTCAACGAAAAATTATTGCACCCTCAACTGGTAAAACGTTTTGATTATTGTAATTAAAATTAGACGCTGTCAGGTCAATGCTGAATCGGAAACTTCACTAGTGAAATGTTAAGTGATACTTACACCTCTCTCAGTTTATCACATAATAACTGCCAAGGCCAATACTTAACTGAGCGTTAAACTACCTCCGCGAAATGTTCAAATGCCAAACAGATTTAACTGCCAAAGTTCGAAAGCTCATAAATCAAGATTAATTACCAGACGTTCGAGTGAAATGGACATGTCGCTCCTCCGTGCTGCTCCAATTCTCCTTACAGCACGCAGGAGTCGAAGATGGTACGGTAGAGGAAAGCTGGTATGGGGCGTTATTTGAGAATTATCGCCTGCTCATACGGTGAGTAATCCGCGTGGATCCGTGCAAGCTGGCAAAATTGTTTCTCCAGCAGCTGCCGAATCTGCTTCTAGTAGACAGCCTGATTAACTCTCTTCCACACTCCTGGTTACAGTGAAAGGCTTCCCCGTGCCCGCTCCAGCTTACCGGCCAGCTTTTCAACATCTTCATTTTAGACGATAGGGAAGCTGCTTCTGCTGATCAGACCGCGCTTTACCACAAAACTCAAACCGGCGGCGACGGAGCAGCGGCGAGAACATAAATGAAATAAGAAAAAGAAAGCGAACGCTGCAGGGTACAATCATAATCCAGCGTGTCTAAATAAATCTCATCATCAATCATCGAACGAATTTTGGCAAGTTTGCTCTGGCCCGTTGGCATCTGGGTCGGATCGGTTGAAGAACTACGATCGCTCTAAGGCTAGATGACCGGATCAAATAGCCGACAGGAAAAGGAATGTCTGGCAGCAGTACAATAAAAAAACTGCTTCCGAAGTGACCACTTCTGACGGTACTTCTTACAAAGTATGGTGTAGCCTACAATTTAATTGTTTCTAATGACAAATGTTTCTAATAATGGATTTTCAATTCAGTAGTTTAACTAATATTTTCAACTTATGTTTGTTCCCGCCGGTGTCTGAAATATGGTAAAAAATATTACAATAATCCTCGCTCACTAGTCATTGGACAAAAACAAATAAACAAACTGGCGGCCGCTGTTGTTCGTTTATCAGCACGCCAAAGGGGCTAATTTACTACCTTTTCTTTGAAACTCCTGCAGGGCCCTGAAACAAAACTCAACCCTACTAAGCCGTGCCGCACATCCGACGACCCGCATAGGGTTCATATTTTATTCTAATTAAATAGAACATTAGTTGCATAAATTTTGTGAGCCCAAATCTACGACCAGGAGACGTAAAATAACAGTTCCAATCGTAAGTCAACCTGGATTGTGTGTGTGTTTACTTTGCGTCAAGATGCGGTTTCCGTTTTAGTGTTTTATTATTGTAATTTTCGATCGGTGTTCATCAGGTAATGGAGGTCTCTGAGAACTGACCGAAAAAAAAATTGAATAAAAAAATGAACAGCCCAGACAGTCGGGTAAATTTTTAGTTGCGTTAACGAATATGTCGAATTACGCTCTCAACCGCACGCCCATCGCGCCTATCAAAGCCTTCGGCTGCCGGCATCCAGTCGGTCTTTTACTTTGATCTGATATTCAAGAATGGTTTCATCGGTTTCGTTATCTTTCTGCCGGCTGGGAAAAGGGCAGAGCAGTAGTTTTCCCTTCAGTTTTCTGATCAACAACATCCCCGCGTTGATGTCTTTCGAAACTTATGTATTACATTTATTGATTTTAGTTATATTGTCTCACTGTCTACAAACTTTACTTAAGTAATTTTATCTGTTTCTAAGTGAAAATACACTCGGCTTTTCTGTAACCTAAAAAAATGGGCAGAGATACGAAAAAGAAAGAATTTTCCTGCTGTTGGATGAATTGGTCCTCCGGTCCGAAGCCCGGTGGACGTCGGTGGTGTTGATAGTGGAGAGGGGAAATATTTAGTCTATTTATTTTCCTGTTTTTAATGATACATCCGAATTAATTCACTGTTAATGGGATTAGATGTACTTCTGTTGGGTTATCTGGTTTCGCTTTCTGGCTGCAGCTCCGTTTAAAGTTTCGCTCCGTAAAACGCAAAATAGTGGCGCGTGGGGCGTTCTTCGTCTTGCAGCCAAAAGCGAAAGGAAATAGAAAGCTTAAAACTATTTATTTATTTTTATTGCTTTTTGGCAGATGTTAGGAATTGTTACAGAACATAACCGGGAATGCCATCAGACGGCACAGCTCGGACTGACCCAGGTGTTACTGTTGTGCCGGTTGGAAGGGTAGAAACTTTTGCTACAAATGGAACGGACGGGAATGGAATTTTCGCTTATCTTTTCTTCCCTCTGTTCCAAGATAGCCCGTCGATGATAAACTCGACGACGGAGCAGAACCTGGAGCCGACGAAGCGGGAGTCAAAGGTTGCAATTATGTGTGTCAAAACATATGGGCCGAGGCCGCAGCAACATTTTTGCGAAAAGGTCTACGACTAGTACCAATTTCTCGTTAAAAAATATATTATGCGCGTTATAAATCATAATCTGCCCGGTTGGCTACGTTTCTCTTGGCTTCATATCGGTGGATATTCGCGTACAATCGTTTCCCAGCCGAGTAACAAAATAATCAACTCCTTCACATTTTGAAGAGTGTGTGCAGTGCGGCCTAAATGCAAGTATGCAAGTTGCAACACATAACGAAAACAGCACATGTGAATATATGAGCGAAAAGTGCATCATGATTTATGTTTTTATCAGCGCCCGAGCTACAACGGAAAACTGTTCCCCTGCTGCCGGTGGCTCCGATACACTTCTGCCGCGCCGCCTTTCGGTCGGGAAGTTGAACACTGAGCGCGATACCAAGTGAAAGGTTCTGCACCGAAAGTCAGCGTGTCCCGGAAGATGGAACGTTGCCTGGTCGCTGAATGCCGTATAAATCATTATTTAACTGTTTGCCGGGAAATTAGCTCGTTTACTACAGGGATGCCTAACACTGTTTACCGGGTTTTATATGCGCCATCACCAGTAGTAGTTCGAATTTACCGTTTGACATGTGCTGGGACGAATGCATTTCAAAGCACCACAGCAAAACTCATTTCGTTCTCCGGTTCTCTTCAAACAAGCCTGACATTTTTTTAAGCTCGCTTCTTGTGATATGCAATATGTTATTTTATTAAATTAATAACGAAGTCCATCGGTAAAATGATTAATTATAAAGCAACAGTAGCACTTTACTCAATTACTGTGAACAAGTACTCAAAATAAAAACCAACAACCGAAGCATCATTCACACATCGCGCCAAGCCATGTCGAAAAACTTTAATTATCAAATTATCGTAGCAAAATTATTGAACACCATCAACTACTGAGTGAAAAGAGCCGTTTCCCTCCACGTGAGACGAGTCGCCGCGTTCGCTAGTAAGTAAAGTATAGGTACCTACATACGGCGTGAGCTGTCAGTGTGTGAACGAGCTACCTCCGCAGCACTGATAATCAACTGACCCAGGAGGAGGGAAGCGACCTCGAGCGAGTCCGAGTGCGTAAGTGGATATTTAATCATGCTGGCTTTTCGATTACTTTCTCCCTCTCTCGATGCTCCGACGGTCGATCGGTCGATCGGTTGCTACTTTCTTCTTTTGGCCCTTTCAGCATTTTCGAAAAATCATTCCGGGCCACACCGGATTTCTTGGCGGTCGGTGTTCACGGTTCACGTTATTCGCCTGCGCGCTCGCCCCACCAAATATAATGGCAATCATCGTCATCAACGGTCGATCCATCGGCCCCGTTGAACTTGCGGAGGAAACACGAAGAAAAGTAAGCCAAATAACTACACCGTATCATTGCCCAAATCAGCAGGGTTCTGGTGGTCATTATCTTATTTCTCGTGTTTTTCAATGCGCATCCGCGGCTCTGTCCCGACCGGCCGGCGGTTGGCATCCGATATGCTCGGCAACTGATTTTTTTTTTTGCTTTTATTCGGGAAGTCATTCGACGTAATACACGATAATTATGCTCAAATTAGAATGGCGGACGAGCAGCCGACAGAAATTTCACTCAGCCCGGCTACTCCTTAGAGACCAACGCTGCCAATAAGATTTTAAACGATAAACGGTGTCCATGTGAATGAAGATACTCCGGTCCGTCCAACAGCCTCCAACAGCCGAGAACCGAACCGACGGAATTGAAGTAAAATAATATCGATAATCATCATAATTCTCCACCGATAATCGCGTCGATCATCATTATCAACCAATAGCTATCGATTTGACGAGGAACATTTTAAGACTATCATCTGTTTGTTTCTTCCCGAGATGTTGTCTAGTCCGGGTGAACGTGCGGATTTGAATGGAGCGTGCCCATTTGGACCAGTCGAAGCAGATCGTAAGCACCATTTATAACCATCGGTTTTGAACTGATCGATGGCCGGTGTATATTCATGATACGTAAAATGCAGAATGTGAGTTTTATTCCAGCTGTACAAGAAACAAAACAAAAGAATAACAGCTCTAAATTCCAATGCCGAGCTGAATCGCAAACATAAATTATTTAGGCATCTTAAAATCGATCATGCACTCATGCTGCCACTAATGACTGACACTAATATAGATCTAATCGAGCAGATGGAAGACTCGCCGAAAGAAGCTATCGCCAGTGAGAGATATTCGAACGTGTATCGATGCTTAACGGCGGCGATCAACCTTGATTTGTGTATCTCCTTTTTTCCGTTTACCGCATGCGATCGGCAACAGTTTCTTCTGCAATCCTGCCCGCTTGCGGATGACGGGTTCTAATCCGGTTGACGGTACGTTGGCAGGCTTACACCGTAGTTCGACCTTCTTTCGTAGTTGACAAGCTTAGAATGAGTCCGGCTGTAGACTAAGAGTATGGTTAGGCACAGTAGAAAAGGTTGTTTGGAAATTACAGGCAAACCTACAGGTTGGTAGGTTCAGCCTGTCCGATGACCAAACCCACTGTTGACATTTTGTCGAGAACTAATTTCACACTTTTGTCCTGCTGTAATATTTCCATACAGTAATATTAAAAAGAACTGAAATTAATATCAAATCAGTTTTACGGTACAGTCTATTATTACCTATTAAATTTGTTATTCAAAACATGAAAAATAAAACTCATCACTGTAACCTTATTGTACTGAAACAACTTAAAATTTTTTATATTGGCTTTCTAAGTCATTTATAACGAGTTTGGTGACCAAAATGGGCCATAAAAACTATTATGTGAGTGCAGTAAAACTCAAATTGTCACTTGCGCACTTTCCGTGGTAAATAGTGAAAGAATCCGCAAAAATTGTGACTAAGATATAAAAAATAGAAAATATAATAAAATATAATCAAATTTTTATTACGTGACCTGCAAGTTACATAGCGGGCTGATAATTACACAGAAAACAACAAATCGGCAGCAAATGGTTAGAAATGTGAGATAATGACAAATAATTATGAACCGTTATGTTTGGCGTACGATAAGCATTTGCGTTCGACTGTGGGAAATGGCGGGGATATTATTATCAGTGAAACTTGTTACGATGGTTATCATGAATACATGTTTTAGGTATCGCATAAAAGCAGTTTAATGATGGTCACAACATAATTTGAACACTGCAGTTTTCGAATTTCTCGGACAGAAGGGATGTAGTCGCCGACCGAAACCAAACCGGTTGACAATAAGCCAAATAGGTCAGTTGATTTCCGCACAAACTTTCTAATCATTGTGATAACGTGCTGTTTGAGCCGTTGAATGCTGATGCCGATTACCGCTACATGCAGTGCAGGTGTTATTTAGAAACTTCATTAGAACTTCTCCTAGTAAATAACGACCTATTATGTCTTCACGAAGAATGTGAAAATCATACAATTTGTACTTGAACTTGCCGACAATTGTCAGAAAACCTACCAAATGATGAAAATTGGAAAGGTAATATTCAGCAAACATTTTTGCGGTTTGCAACCTTTAATTTGAACACTTTTGTGAGTGTTCCATTCTATGCGCTCCACAAAAGGATGCTGTGATTAAAGGCGATGAAAACACTGCCGTCTGTCGTCGCAGAGAAACACAAAGCCACGTTTTATCGCTGAGAGCAGATTTTTGCAATTGAAGCCATGAGGAAAGCACTCGAGTTATTTTATTATTTTATCTTAATGTTATTTTATTTCGATAAATTATGGAGCAACTAACTTCCGTTTTGGTATACATACTCTTGTTGGAGCTCATTTCGGCTGCGATTATATCACTGTCTACATAAACTTAGCGGTTGCAACTTGCAATGATATGTAATCATTGTAATTTCGCAAATTGGAAGTGAGAGTATGCTTTTATAATATGCCACCAGATATGTTATCAAACCTATCGAGAAATATCATTTTTATTGTAACGTTTACTGATAACGTAGTTTTATTTCCAATTTAGTTGTTTTGATCAAACATTACATCACATTATAACATTATAAGTTTCTTTTTACCTGTGTTATCTACTGACAAAGGTTCAGAAATTAGTAGAAAACACGAAGTTAATCACGATGGTTCGTTGAACTAAGCGACGTTTGTGCGTGTGTGTGTCCGTGCTTGCCGTGCGTGTGCAGGAATCCGTGCGTTGCAGTTCAATGCAGTTGGAGTCCATCGTAATTACCTTAAAGATTTTTACATCGTCGGCATAAAAAAGCAATCAGGTGGCAGGAGAGCTAACAGTTCATTTACAAAAAGAGAAAAGAGCAGTGTTTTAAGGTTGCTCCAGAAATGTTGAACTAGTCGGAAAACTCGGTCCTGATCTTCACACTCAGCCTACGGTTACGGTGTCAAGTACAAGTGTAGCCACTTGCAGAACGGAGCGGAAACTCAGTCAAACACTACTGCATCAATTTGCACTCCTGCATTCATGTTACGTAGGCAGAACGAGACGAAATCAACGAGATTCGTAGAGACTGAACATTTTGGAAACACCCATGTAGTGTGGACAACTGGCGAACAAAGTGATTCACGATTATCTCGATCACTTTAGAGTTGGAGCACAACGATGTATTCTCACGACAGTTTTTAACGTTGCGCTTATCACCCCTCTTGTGTACAGAACACATAACTGAATCTTTCCATGGGGTAAAGAACTTACACTACTAGATTGAAGCATTGAGCAATAGCGAAAGAGTTTTTTCGAAAACCGTAGAACACATTTTGTCAGGAAACAAGATAGAATACCGTTAGCTCCGGCCACTAACGAATATTTTAGTTTTCCGATGACTATCTCCTCAGTTACATTAAATTCCAAAACCTGCCTGAAGCGTGTTGCAAAGAGATGGCATTTCTCGTTGACTTCAAATACGGCATATGATACCATCGACCGGAAAGAGCTATGGAAGTATAATGATCGACGGCGATGAGTTTAACAGCGTAAAAGTGTAAGTAAGCCACCTAAATCAGTAAGTAAGTGAAACTTCCTAGCTTCCGTTTTTAGTCTGGCGTAGATTGCCTCCGCCGTTCCAAGGCTTCTAGTAATAATGTCGAGGTCGCTTATCTCTTTTAGTTTCGTTGCAATTTGATTTTAAACGGCAACGCCCTGATCAATAACGGAGTAGCAGCACACGGGCGGTATCCTATGCTTATGCTTAGGCTAGTTTGATTTTAAACGGCAACGTGTTGAGTGTATCTGAGAAATGCACGAATTCGTTCATCACGCATAGCACACTAGATCACCGCGTGCGACGGACACGGTCTTTCGAACGAAGGCAACAGCTTGCTAGCATGCTTTTTGTACTTGAGCTAATGAAGCTGTCAGAGTCAATAGAATCATAGCAACTGGCCCTGCAATTGTCCTGCACTCTAACAGCAGGCTGCGAAGTCTGTCGTATAAAAACAGAAGGTCAAATTTCGATAAATAGATAAATAAATAAATAAACCAGAGGGCTTGTTGTTGAAGGCACGAGAAAGAGACGATGTTCTTCTGCGTCCATAATTTCGGTTGGTCTTCCACTACCTTGCTTGTGAATAGTTGTTGTGCATCTTAGGATATGGTAAACTGACACAGCCGCCACATATTCGCTTTTCAAATGTTGTACCGTATACTTTTTGCCGAGATTTCTGTGGCAGTTCGTAGAAGTGTACAACGCGCTCACGACACTTCTTGTTTCGATGCCATTTTATGCAAAGCTAGGCCAGCATAAACTAAACAAAAAATATTGACAAAAAGAAAAGAGAGAAAGCTAACACATACATACTCGCATTTCACTTTGAGCTCGTTTGTTGTTGAATATAGCGGCCGCGAAAAAATTCCAAAATTTTAGTTGCCACCCGTTAGCACCGCGATTACGGCTTCATTAACGGCCGAGCGTGCACAGAGTACGTGACGAATTTTTGCAGTAAATGACATGTTTCAGAAAATTAACACCAGTTAACCATATATGCGAGGAATGTTTTGTGGTTTAATTTCTTTTGTAACATATGGGAATTGTAAAATATTTTATTCAAAATCGCCTTCCTTTTCAATAACTGTTGATAGACGCTACAGGAAACTGTAGCATGCATGTTTTACCATGTTTCGATCCATAGAAGTCATCACCTCGATGATCTTAGCTTTGGCCGACCTAAGCGTGGTACGAGGCGTCCCTTTGGTATCCCGCTCGACGAAGCCCCACACAAAATAATCCAAAGGATTGATATCGGGACTGCTAGGGGGCCAACATTCCCTCGCCCAAAATATTTTCATCAAGCCACGTTGCACAAAGATACGAAAGTGAAAGCATTTTTGTGTTTTGTTGGCATTCTGAGCAGGAGCCCCATCTTGTTGGAAGATGAAATGACGGCCAGCAGCAACCTCCATCATCCACGGGACAACAACATCTTTCAGAACCTTCATGTATACATCGGGTGTTGTGTTACCTTTAGTCCTTGTTCTAAGAAATACGGAGGCATTACATCCCCCTCGCTGGAGACTACACCTAGAACTTCCTCATGGGTCGGAAAGTTTGTTGATATGACGATAAGAACCTGACTACGATCTGGTGCAAGCCACCTGTTATTCTTTCGATTCAGGTTTAGATCCTGATTACTCGCCGGACTGAAAAGTCCGAACACCCGATTTCCCGAGCCATGGACCGCATTGACCTCACTGGAATCTTTTTAAACATTCTTCCCACTTTTTTGACTTTGTTCCGTTCAGCGGTAATAGAACGGCACTTGTGTGCCTTCCAGGTAAGTGTGTAGGATAGCCTATTACTTTTCCAAGGCTTCTTTATATAGTACATTGTTCTTTCCGACACTTTTACCCACTGAACTATCTCCTTTACGCTTGATTCGGCGCGCAATAAAACGACGACGGCTGACCGATTATTTTCTTGTTTCGACATCATTCAGTTTACTTAACACTGTTTGTTTGCATCTGACACCCAGCAGTATAAGCTATTCAGTACTGCCAGATATATCTGAATATAGTTTCGTAAGCATGAGAAATTGATATTTGAAATTTACTGCAAAAATTCGTCACGCACCTTGTATTTCTTCATCAGTCTTCGAGGATCGAAGTACCTAGCTTTATAAAGGAAGACAGAGGTTTATCCAGTAAGCGCGCATATTTCTCGGCATCACGTGGGTTGTCTAATTTCCAAATATTTAACCGAGGATGGTGGCTTTGTCGCGAGGTATAAACCGTCGATAGTTTTGAGTGTATATGTACTGCTACTAGGTAATGTTCCGAGTGGATTACCGTAACCCGTAGGAAGCGTACATTGGTGATGTTCGAGAAAAACCGGCACTGTTCGTCGGTCAGGTGATCTCCAGGTAGCTTTGTGGACCTCTTTACGGGGAAAAAGTGCTGCTGATCACCAGATCTCGGGAAACTGCATCTTTACATTGGTTTTCTGCCGATCTGGGCGTTCGTATCCCCCCGTTCATATGACGAACCTGATATCCCATGACGAGCAGCTATCGTATGCTTCCTCCAGCTGCGCATAGAACGCTTTCTTCTCGTCGTCGGGTCTACCTTCGTGTGGATAGTATATATTTATGATGGTGTAGTACACATCCGCTCGTTGATCGCCTTCCAGTCCATCACGTGATCCTGCATTCTGCCCATCACTACGAAACCCGTTCCCTGCTTGTTGGTCGCTCTGGTAAAATTGGGTCCGGCCGCCACGGAACCTCTACACCATCTCGCGTTTTAACAGATCTTCTGCAGTGCCACGAGGCCGAACTTTTGGGCAGGTTACCATACTGGAAGGGGCTAAGGATCATTATGGGGTCCTTCCTTCTTCGAAACTGCTCAATCAATTTCAGTTATCCTAATATCAAATGAAAACTTTTGATGTCGTGAAGTTTTATGCAAAATTTCGTTGAAATAGGATAAACAGTTCAAATGCAAATATCAAAAGCAGAGCCATTTGACTACGCCAACAGCAAGGTTGCTAACTTGTTCCACTTTGCGTAATTCAATATCATCGATGGTGTAACCAGAAAGGATTGGGATATTCATACGATGGAAACTCATAACATCACATTTGGCTATGCTTTCAATGAGTCTTTTCCGTTTGTACCTGTCAGTAAATAAATCAAGCAATCTTGCTAGCGGCAGCTGTTATCTATATTTCCTATCGAAGAAAAAAAAATTCAGATCATCGGCAAACACTAACTTACAGGCAACACTCAGCAGTAATGAAACATCTCTAAAAAGCATAACAAAAAAGCAAAGGCCCCATGTTGCTTTCTTGAGGAACTCCAGAATTTTTAGTAAACGGCAGTGAAATGCTTCAAGCGAGTTTTATGTGAAGCACCCTACAGTATTGCATTGAAAGTAAATAATCGAAAGAAGGATGAACTGTAAGATGTACTGAAAACATAAAAACATTGGTTTTCACTAAAAACGATACCAAATAAAATGAACAATATGCTATAAACAATCAATTACAACAAAATTTGGTAACAACATTCTTTTCCAATCATTGATCACAAAACACCAAAAATAAAAACCTTCCCAAATTAAAAATGAAATCGTTTAAAAATGCTTGTAAAAGCCAGCAAAAACAAAAAAATCGAAGAAAAAAATGCCATTGAAGAATAAGCTTAAAATAAACACATAAATTTTTAATTTACAACAGTGTTCACCACTGCATTTCTCCCACCACACCGCTGGCCGGGTCCAACCGGTGATGTCAAACAACCAGCCAACTAATCACGATGGTGACGATCTCGCCGGGACGGGAACAACTTTGTCACAGTGGCTGCCATCTCAACCGGCATTAAGCCACCGATTTTGAATCGATAGCCAAAGCCGCATACTCAATGCTCTGCAAGGGGCCAGCTCCAGCTCCAGCGCTGTAACTGGCGGCCGATATAGTTAGAGATCGCGCGGTGGTTAGCCCATAAGCCGGTAGGAGAAGGCAATCGACGTAGTGCTCAAACAAAGATGACATACGGTGATATGTTAATTATTTTTCCTGTCCGTTCAGCTATTTGGACCGACCGGTGTAGCTGCGTTGGACATTGGCGGCAATTGTGAAAGAGTTTTGTTTGAATGTTCCTTCTCGGGCTATTTATTTTTATGTAGCAAGTAAATCGCACCCAACATAGTTCATACTAAGATTAGATTTGGGTCCAAAAGTTTCCACATTCCACTCGTTGTCTCTCTTTTCCGGTCAAATTGATTATCAAAAAGTAATTTCTTACTGATAAATGACTCGATTTTTCATTTTCCACTGCAGGGTTGATCTGAAACCGATTCAACTTTCTTTCCCTGTCTTCTATGCCTGTACTTCATCACACATTTGGCTGATTTGGTTGATCACAGTGATACCAAACTAGATTGATTTGGTAGTGTGTACGAGTGCTTCACGGGATCCGAAAAATCCCACCGCACGAGTTCGGGAACAAACTAGACCTTGCCTTCAAACGCCGAGAACATTTCGATCGTAGCAGAGCTCCCGCACCGCATTAGGAAGAAGGGTAGAAGGCAAGCATGAGGCGCAGGTTAATATGATTCACGATCAGCATGCTGATGATGTTCGATCCAATCTGCTTATTCGCCGAGGGCATCATGCGTGTCAGCGTTTAGTAGTGACTCAAGGAAAGCTTTCCAATCTGTTATTTCCGAGCGTCGAGGGGCCACTCAGGAATTCCACTCTTGTGCTGCTAGACAACCGAAAAATTAATAAATGAAATTCTCTTTCGGGTGAGACATGTGAACTTCGCATTACTCTCCCGCAGGAACATGCCGGAGTCCGGAGATGAAAAGAATGTTGAGCATGCGATCAGCGCTGAGTTTGCGTCGTTTCGAGTTATCGACTAGTGTGGTGTCGCGAATATCGGTCGATTTCGAATCGATTGGATGCGGAGATTTCAGCGAATCGAAGACCTCGTGCAGATTGCTAAGAAAAGCCGTCATATGTTAATTACCCCGGTGATATTGTTGTGAACTGTACGAACTCCGCCGGTGAAGTGAAGTCAGTGGGCGTTCCAAATGCTAGACTTAATCGAATTCAAATGTAGGTCAATCAGCCAATGGAACACGCGTCCTTTGAGGATAAGAAAAAGAAACTGAAACTTCGACATTTGATTGGTGCCCTGACGCCAGTCTGAACACCTCGCTGATGGAAGCTGAGACACTCTTTATGACGTTATTAATTTATAATCGCAGTCTGCATCCCGTCAGAGCGCTCACGGCACCTCCATTTTTATTCTCCTTTCCCAGAGACTGTGAGACTGTTGCGAAAAATATCAGGCAGCTAGACGTACATTTCTTTATTGTGCATATTTGTGGTTATTAGGTTATTGATTAGGTTTTATGCGCTATTAGGATGAAATTTTCTGACAACTGCAGTCAGTCTGTTAACAAATCTTTGAAATCCCCTTATGGTTATAAAAAATTGTTACGGTTTGTGTAGTATTTATTACGATGCCATCAATCGATCAGCCACCGTAATTATAAAACCGTCAACTATCAATTATTAATGAAACGACGAAACTTCTATCTTCGGCCTTAAACTACTCCGAATAGAACTAATTGCCAATTAGAAAGTTCAATCATAATAAAGCATGTGGGCATCGGATTTTCCGCCGCAGGTTTATGTCAATCGAATCACTGCTGCCGCATTATTCCAGTTTATTTTTTAATTGCAAATTCATTTCCGCTGTGATCTTGGTCAGCACCCGACATTTGTGTATTTTATGGCGTCCCTCCGAAATGTACTGATTTACGGCTTCGCTGAAGCGCCCCCAAGCTGTAGCTCTGCTCTCGTTGAAATGACCTTCCTCTGCAACTGGGGGTGCTTTGGCTGTTGCTTTGCTGTGTACGAATCTTGAAAGTATTGAAAGTGGTCTGTGTTGCTAGATTTGATAAAAAAATATAGCTAGAGACAGAGAGAACTGAAAGAAACTATCAAGAAATAGAGATATAGAGAGAGAATGAAGTGGAACTACCAAAAATACTTTTCTTTTTTTTAATTTTTTAATTTTGTAATTTATTTATTAGGCCATCACAAATATTTTATAAAGTTTTTGTCCTTCCGGTGTTCGGTCACTGAAGGGGGGGCGAAAAAAAACAAAGTGAATTTTTTAATCGAGTAAAAAAAACATGGGTTTTAAGAATTTTTAACCATAATAATTTGTTCAGCGCCGATAACGGTCGTCGCTAATAAAGGGAAGTAAAGTAAATAAAAGCTTCTGCATTATAATTTTTTTATTCGTGAATCCCATTTGCTGTAATTTTTATTAGAGACTTCTTCTGAAATTTTATTAAATCCTGAATCCCAATCGCAATCAATAATTTACTTTTATAAACGATGACACAGTACGCTTAACAGTGGACTGCTCCCTATGATTAAAAATAATCGCAGACACTGCCTAAATCATCCTATTAAACTCGTACGGAAAAGCGTTACATCGTACGGAGGAAATTGAAATTCTGTTCAGCGCCAGCGAAAACTGCCACCACAAGGACTAATCAATTGAACTAGACTAGATCATCTCGCCAATCGCTTCGAGTTCAATTACCACCAAGTTCAAAGTGATGCCTTTCTGGCTGGTACATAAATTATATCCATTCAAGATTGATTTGTGATTCTTAATCAACACTGTTGGAAACTAACTCTGCATTTGCGCGAGTGGATGGCCTTCTCGCGATGTAATTGCGATAAGAACCTGGAAGAACTGTCCATCGTCCATAGCTATGCACCCTGCCGTAAGGTCGCTAGAATCGCTCAGGGTGGTATTCGTGGTATCCCAACGAATGCAACAGTTCCACAGGGCTGGGTATAATCACCAATCATACTGTCAATAATCAGACAAACTGCAAGCATTAAGCACCTAATTTATGCATTCGAATCAATCATCGTCCGATTGCAGCTACGCAAAACTTGAGCAGCTCCGTGTGCGAACCGGGGCCGGAATCGTTCGGCGAGTTTGGTGTAATTTTACTGATTGATTTGATTAATGACCTCCGGCACTGGGATTGTGCATGTGTGCGAGAGCGGTTGTTTTGCAATGGTCAGTGTTTCACCAAGACTTTAGCCCAGTATGATGCTGACTGGGCAATCAGTGCTCGAAGTTTAGCAAACAGTTTTAGTCGGGAGAGAACGGGTTTTTGCACCCCCGTGCGAGCCATAGTGCCAGCAGGCAGCTATCCTGATTCGAGATCACTGATTAAGCCGGAATGTTCTCCAGCCGTGTACGAGATGCGTCTGGTACTCTGGTTCAGTCAGGGTTTGCTCGGTTTATATTTTCGCAATTTTTTCTTCTATTTTTCAAAGCTCACTCCATTAACGTTTCATAAAGTGAATGAAGCATGCGTTGGATATAATTCACTGAACTGTGTCATCTATTTACATTAATATCCATTGCTTGAAATTTATGTTTCTATTAGTACGCTAAATTACGTATTTTCACCGCACCATCAAGCTCCCAATGAGCTTGCATGACTTTTTACTGCTGCATCCAATCAAGTAAAAAAAACTTAAATGCAACGGATATCGCATCCCGCATTGCAACCGCAACCAGCACTGTAGCAGCAACAGTAAACAGATTGCGAGTCTAAATAAAGAAAACTGACTTTACTTTAGACCCCAATGGATCGAATCGGAGCACATAGGCAGGGGAAACCAGAGTGAGGAGTTACTCGATTCACTAACAAACAGCGAGGCAATTATTTTTCATTCGGTAGCAGCGTGCAAAAAGTGTCGATGTTGGCTGCAACAATCATAAAACCACACTTTCAACTTTTGATAGTTCATTTCACAGGAAGGGAAACCATTGCATTTATCTGAAATTGTATTGTTTTTACTGTGCTTCGGCAATCGCAAACGAAGACAGACAGAAAACTACGGGTTTTAAGTACCTGGTTACGAAACTGTATTCCTATTTATGACAACGTTTTGCACAAATATCAATTATGACATATTTTGCCATTTTCTTTGAAAGTTCTTCGGTTGCTACTTTATGGTTCTACTACTTTGCTCAATCGTCGACGATCGTGAATTGGTGGTAGGTAGGTAGGACGGTGCAAATGAACCGAATCCAACAAACTCACGTCGCGATTCTCGCTTACATCGTCACTATTAGGCAACGTCAGAAGTGCAGTTATATAAGTTAGCTCGTTTAGATGGGGCATTTTTAAACCAGCCATGCAAAATCGGTTATTTTTATCCTCCACTGGGACCGGTGGTTACGAGTGATGGATTAAAGTGTTCCATGTCAACGCCAGCCACTTTGAAGCTGCAACCCACAGGGCCTGTTGCCCAGTCTGTGCACTGTTTCCCGGTGAAATGTCAATGGTTTATTGTATGCACCGGGCTGTCGGGCATGCAGCGTGCCGTTTTGCGGTTACCGAAGCTAAACACACTCGTCATGCAGCTCCGACCGGCGATGGGTGAATGTTTACATAAATGTTTAATCAGATCCTCAAATAATGGCCTTTGCCGAAGGGTACAATTCTGCACCGGCAAACGCAATCATAGTGGTTCTGCAGGGTACAGAAACCTGCCAGAAAATTTCGTAACCCTTCTTGCATGTGACTAACGAGCGGTAAGCTGCTGGGCATTTTCCAAACCGCTGCAACATTTGCAGTGGCATGATAGTAATGAATGATCGAATACCGGAGATCATCTGAGGTCCGTCATTGGGGCTTATACAGATTATATGCAGCTTTTGAAAATTCCTAGTTCTATTCAGGTCTTTTTTTAACCAAACCGATGTTTCTAAATCTGTAACTCTAGTCCCTTTTCTTCTATTCTACTATCTAATATTGCTCCCTAAATGACGCTGATATGCTGGGCCGGATTAGTTAACATTGTAACATTACTCACGTAAGCTGAACCTCGGTAGGACTAAGAAAACCGGTTACAACTGCCCCCGGCGATGGATTTCTCCAGCGATTCGTTAGTATGCAAATTGGGTCCCATTCGATGGGAGAGAAAAATGACCACATGCCAAGTGAAATTCCAATCAAAACTGGACACAGGCAGCCCTCGCTACTCGTTCCAATCAACCGTCTGGTCTGGTTCGAAAGTAATTTGATCCGTCGCAGCCACAGCAGTAGCGGCATATCCTTCGCGACGTCAAGCCGGCCGGCCGGTGTGCGACTGCCTACAGTTCAATTATTTTCCTGCTGCCGAACATGAACCTCCGGGGCTCCAAAATCGATTCCAAATTAAATCTTTCAGTTGTGCGCCTCGAGACACAATGAGCAACGACTGGCCTCAGCCCAGGCCATGACTTCCGCGGGTTGTGCGAAAGTTTCCAATATTTTCCAAGTGTGTAAAGTATGCTGGGTCTTGGTTGGAGTTCTGCATATTTGCATTTGGAAATAATGTAAACAAAGCTCCAGAACTCGGGAATGGCAAGATAACAAACATTATTTATATTTATACCATATATTGCATATATTATTATGCATTCTTACAGTGACGTCTCGCCTCCGTTTTACCTCCATTTTGCCCCCGTTCATTACACATAACAAGCAGGGCACGAGTGCTAGCTGATGACGACAGGCCCCCTGTACCGAGAAGGCCTTCGTTGTTGTCGTCATTTTCGGAACCTTAACAGATTTGACTAATCGGCGGAGCATAAATGTACAGTTTTTTTCTTGCGAGGCTCGCGCGAGAACAACCAACCATTCGTCGTACGAACTTTATCAATCCACCGTAAAGTGTTGAATAATACCCTTAGCAATAGTATCTTCTTTTCGGCTATGCTGCTTAAAATTGTTGTACTACTCTCTAACTTTAAGAAGAAGCATAAGACAAGCACATGCATAATGCTACAGATCACATACATAACAATGATGTACATATTCAGATTGTTCCGAAAAAAAAATCTGGTACTTGTTTAACCGTTCCGAAGTTGTTCATCGTCGTCGTCGTGTATTTTTTTTTTGGAAACCTGGAGGAGAGGTACGAGTTTCTGCAACGCTGCTTGTTGATTTGGTTGTATGGAAATTTTCTCATTAAAATATATTCTTTTTTATGGTTTGTGTTGTTACAGTGCAGGAGACGTTGCTGCTGAACTTTGTCTGCTCAGCAGCCGTGCAGCAGACCTATCCATTGACTTACAACCATTCGGGCCGGTACAAATAACGTGTGTAGAGTATGCAGCAGCCCTACGAGGTGAATGAGTGAAAGAAACAGTACATAAAATATCACACAGAGTACCAGCGATTCGAGAGTAAAGCTAACCAAGCAAAACCGAACCGTTCATTGCTGG
Source organism: Sabethes cyaneus (assembly GCF_943734655.1). Classification (NCBI taxonomy): domain Eukaryota; kingdom Metazoa; phylum Arthropoda; class Insecta; order Diptera; family Culicidae; genus Sabethes; species Sabethes cyaneus. The sequence continues at coordinate 1,640,091 of NC_071354.1, read as the reverse complement.
ACGACAAAAATAATTTATAGAAGAAGTAATAAGAACGGTTAAAATCAGATATAAATATTATCAAACACGACCGAAATGTAAAGCAGTGCAAGACTGAAACTGCCAGCAGTGTGAAGAGGTCTGTCGAGTTGCCACAGCGCCGAATTCGAACAAGTAGGAGACAGTAACGATGGACAACAACGAACCCCAGGAAGAGAGGATCACTTTAAAATATGAAAAGTTACAGATAGCAGAATGTAAAAAGAGGATCAAAAGCATTTTTATCGGATTGTGTGACGACCGTTCAGCTCGTTACCGAACTTGCAGGTAGCATTCAGTTTCGTTCTTCCGTTGAATCAGTCAACCAATATTATTCAGTGCATCATAAATATTTCATAGGATCTGCTGCTGCTAGGTCGGCCCTTGACGATGAGACGGTTTTCCCGTACAGTCAAACTCTTCATCATCCTCTAGCTCCTGGCTCAAACTCAAACTAGTTGTTATTATTTTCTCGCGGATCGACCGGATTGTTTTGAATATATCATTACCGGTGTTTCTTCCGATACCGATTGGCTCGGAACAAAAGTGAAAGGCATGAGATTCGTATGCGGAGGGATTGGAAGTATCGGGTGTCCATGCGTTTGGAACATTTACATGTTTCTTTTTGTAAATCATTGAATATGAAAAGACAACAATCATAAGAAACTCACCAATAAGCATGGAAAATTATTATTTATATTTTTATTGCACAGCGGAAAAGCCATGAAATTTTAATACACTGAAGTCGCGTTTTACGCGGTTTGCCTTTTACGCGACTATTTTTACGCACATTTTGGAATTTACGCGATTTTGATTTACGCCGAACGTATTCTTCGTGTAAAAAGCGACTTGAGTGTATACATATCATTATTACTCTCACATATTTGTTTTAGTTCCGCGTACCGCGATAAATATAGGACATTCAAAGACCACGTCGATCGTTACAACTGCGCAAAAACGATCACCTCTTCGCTTCTGTTTAGACGATTTCCCGGTTCGCGCGATCACTGTCCGAATAGCATTCATTGTGGACCTCCCTTTTCGGAACTTCATGTTTGACAGACCGTGTTCACCTTGTGTATGCCTCGTATGTCTGTTCAGGATTATCCTCTCCAGCTGTTTACTGTGTGTATCCGGCAGACAAATTGACCTGTATGACGCTGGATCCCCCGCAGGCATTCCTGGCTTCGGCAACAGCATTAGCTTTTGGATCGTCCACCTGTCCGGGGAGCTACCATTATCTAGGCGTTTCTACAACACTGTCCTGACCATATCCGTAAATGCTTGTATTGCTGCCTTGTCACTGGTACCTTGGAGTGTCTCTACTGTCTGTACCGGGAAAGCTCAGTAGCAAGAGACCCTGTGACTATGGTCCCAGGATCGGCTTACTACTGGGTAATCAGAGGGGCTTCGCGAACAAACGTGCAGTCGACTTTTACCTTGCTTGGCTTGGGCTATTGTGATAATTTGGTTTGGAGGATTTGAAAGAAAGGAACTATTGAACTATTTTTTTATTAATTTTCCTATTGTGGGTGTGTATGTGTGTGTGGGTGTGGGTGATGGGTGAAAACCGGTACGTACCGCTGTCGCTGCCGCTGCTGGTCGAGTTTTCCGCTGCTGACTTACTGTTCGGGGGAGGCTGGGGAACGCTCTGCGCGCTTCTCGCTGCTGCCTTCGCAGATACTTCTGACGACGCCGCTTGGCTTAAAGCGACGCTGGCCGGTGCTAGTCCGTTCGTTCTGGTCTTCCCTTTTTGACGAAGATCGACAGGCCCAGGACGATACCGGAATGACCGTGCCGAGAGGGGAATGTCCTCCTTGATAATTATGGCCCAAGGCCAGAGGACTGCCGCTGGTCCTTTACGGGTTAGACGTAGCGAACATCCAGGGCTCGCTAGGACGATCGTGTGCTGACCTTTCCTCAAACCGTCTCAACGGTTGTACAAAGTTGTACAAATAAAAGCGTGGATATAAAAGGTCCTGTGAGGGTGACAATGGATGATAATTATCCACTTGTATTACGGACAGACAATTCCGTTTTCAGGGTTTAATTGTTACCTGAATAAACTTAATTCCACCACTCACTACTAGCACTTGTTCTTACTTAACATGTATTAAGTCTTTTGCACACGACAACCAGATACTATCTGAAGAATGGTGGTTATTTTTGCCACGAAGAAGCTTTTTCGCGGTATTTTTCCGTGCATATGGCTGCATATTCGCGTAGTTTTATGTGTCATGTCGCGTATAACAGTTTTCCTCCCCCCGTCAGCTTTTCTGTTATACTAGTCTGGTGGTGACTGTCGTTGCACCACCCACTTGTACCCACTGTGTCACGTGTTTATTGTTTTAGTGTGTTGACAAAATTTTAATTATTTATTTATTTATTTTACTAACCTAACTAACCTATTTTAACAATTTTTAGCATTTAACTAACCCTACTAACAATAACCCTAGAAACGTGAAAGTAAACAAACATTTAAGCACATATTAAAAAAACAGAAGATCCTGTAACGCACGGTTACAGCCTTAAGAGCCACGTTAGGAATTCCATATGGACCAGGGGCTTTCTTAATCTTTAGCTGTCTGGCAACTGCTAGTATTTCATTGTTGGAGGCTAGCAGACCGTCAACGTCCTCTCTTCTGGACCCTATGGTGTTGTTGACCACATCCTAGGGGCGTGCGTTAGGAAAAGTTCCTCCCACCTCCCTAATTGTCGCAAGAGCTTGTGTGTGTGTGTGTGTGTGTGTGTGTGTGTGTGTGTGTGTGTGTGTGTGTGTGTGTGTGTGTGTGTGTGTGTGTGTGTGTGTGTGTGTGTGTGTGTGTGTGTGTGTGTGTGTGTGTGTGTGTGTGTGTGTGTGTGTGTGTGTGTGTGTGTGTGTGTGTGTGTGTGTGTGTGTGTGTGTGTGTGTGTGTGTGTGTGTGTGTGTGTGTGTGTGTGTGTGTGTGTGTGTGTGTGTGTGTGTGTGTGAAAATCACACTAAAATCATATTAAAATGTCACAAAAAGGTAAAACCGAAGACCGCAACGTCAGGCAGCATAAAAATCCCGTTTTCAATAAACAACCGTCTATACAGTCTAAAATCCTCAATAATTCAAATTACAGATTCAGTGGCCCTCAGTAACTCACTGAGACACTCACTGACACCCACGAAAAATTTACAGCCCGTACCTAGCGCCTGCTCGTGGCCTTATCCGGTAATACTCTATTGAGTAGCCAAGCAGGAGGTGCGATGCTGGGGGGTTCCCGGCTGCCTGATCTTAAAACTGCGAAAGGAGAAAGGCAACTTGTTTCTCAGCAAATATTTTATTAGCTTCAAGTCTGAAAATTTTGATATGGGTATTAGTTCTAGGTTACATTTAGCATTTAAGTACCTTACTGTTAAGTGTCCTTTGCCTCTCGAAGGCTACTTAAGCAAAATTCTGTGCGCTGCACGTGGTGCTCTGTTTTAGGTTAGGGAACATTTCAGAATATGTAAGTAATAGTTTTAAGATATACCTAAGTAAGCATTTAGTTTTAAGTAGTATAAACTAGCATTAAGCTTCACCTAGCCATAAGTTCAAACTACACACTTTTCACTAAACTTTAATTATATGTTTTTATAAATTTCACTTTGATCACTCGTGTCGATTTTCTGCGACTACTCTTGGACACGATTACACAGAGAAAGAACGAGACCAGCAGCTCGTTCACCACACACTGTCACTCCTTCGACGCGCTGCTTTTACACGCGGACATGAGGTGCCTCACAATGTCCATCTTCTTCGGTTCGGGGTGGAGCCGGCAGTATGGACAAAGCATCGAGCGTAATTGCTTGACTGTCTTCGCCATGGTAGCCACAAATCAACTGATAACACTGTCAGTTTTTTCTGTACATGCTTAACAAATGCAGGACTCAAACAAAAAAATTTCATTAAATTATCTTTTGTAGTTTTTTTAACGCCTTGCAAAATAATAAATAGGGTTTATTTCTAATTCCGTCGTAGTAAGTAAAGCCATTCTAATTTTCATCATTTGTTGGGTGGATTTAATGAATACTCCAAAAGTTCTTGTGCTGATTTGACTAAAACACACTTACCTTCCGATCCGTGAACTTTGAAATCACTGAAAAGCGATTATTAAAGCATGTTATTGAAATTGCGCAACTGACTTTATTTCTTAAATTCGTCGTACCGTTTTAAAATCCATCCATCAAAATTTTTCATCGTCCGAACTAAAAATCACAACAATGTTTACGAAGCTAACGCGCATGTATTTGTGCAGGTCAGGCAAGTTTTCTTGGCTGTAGAATAACGACAATGCCTTGCGTGAGTTATTTTCATTTATGAATGATGGAAATTAAAACGATTAGTCGACATTTTCTTCTTCGTCGCACGAAAAAACGTAGGAAATTTGGCTGCTAGGACTTCTTTAATGATAAAAAGCATTTAAATAGATCTCGGCTCACTTTGATTGATCGCGTATGATAGACAACAAACTAAAATATTAGGAAATAACTAGTTTTGCATTTTGTGTTATTAAAACGCTGATATTTTTAATAATTTGTGTTGGATAGGACGGGAATAGGCAATTACGACGAAGCAGAAACATACCCTATGTGGATGACTTTTTGATTTCTCATAATTCATCCATGAGCAGGGATGGAAAAAAATCGCTTCTAGCGATCAAGATCATAGAAGCGATCAGATTTAGATTCATTGAGATCACTACTTGTAAGCGACAAACACTTTGTCGCGATCCGTGCAGATTATGACAAACCTCATGTCAGATCATGTTCATTGCATGATTGCGTTGAGAAATATAACAGATACAGACGATTGGTTGTGTGCATCGTATGAATCACAATACAAACAACATGTGTGAGCTTTTTTCTCGCAGCTAGGTAAGATGTAACACTGTGATCGACTACTGAAACTGTTTAGAGAACAAAATCTTGTGATCAATGCTAATGATTCACTGTTTGTCATGATCTGTACGGATCGTGATCTGTGCGTGTGGCGATAACTCACAGATTTTATCAAAATCACTGATCTTCCATCCCCATCACGGCCAATTAATTAACTTTTTTGGAATCATTTCACTCCATCAGTAGCAAACATATAGATATTTTTAATCAAAAAGTTTACAAAGTTTACAATGTGTAAGACGATTTCATATAATATTTTATTGCAGCTCGCCTTAGGTGCAAGGTTTTTGATTTGCTAAATCCATATATTAATAAAATTTCCAAACTAATAGACACCCTTACAACTGGAGCCATCTCTAGCAACAGAAAAAAAAATAGCAGCGGAATATCACTTATCGCTCGACCAAATTAAGCTCCGTTCGGTGCCACTTAGTTCATCATCAAGTCGATCCGAAATGTGTATCATTAGTAAATGGCCATTGTGGCGAGATTTGAAAAATTGAAGTGGAGAAACCGGCGCGTTGAGAGTTCACATTCCACCGGTCGTTGGCCGGAGCGGTAAATCATTTCCCCCGTTTGGACACCCAGGGCATCCCAGGCCAACAGCCCGGTAAACAAAATGTGCTAGCAGTGGAGAAATTTCATTCTAATAACAAATTATCAGTTACCACCCAGCTGCAAAGGACGATCGAAAGGTGGTGCAAATTAGATTTTGATTGCACAACAACGCCCTTGAACTTCCAACATCGTCAGCGCTCTTGAAGGCAGAGGCACTCGACATGGCAGAAGAAGTAGCCGGTATCCTATCTTGATAATTGAAAACCACTTGAGGGCGATGGGGCAGTGAAAGAGCGAGACAGAGAACGACACACAGCCAAGATCGGGCAGCAAATCTTGATCGCAAAAGAGGAAGAGACAAGAAAGCCAATAGCTGTTGAGCTTCAAGTACCGTCGTCGTCGTCGTCTCCTCATCGCAGTCAGCGTAGTGGACGAATTCAATTATGTACTGCCCTGCCAGTGAACGGGAACCAACTGGAGAGCAGCCTCAATTATTCATAGATTGATCTGATTATTTTCACTCAAGGGTCCCAGTTTTGAAGGAACCGTTAATATTTCCAGTCTAGTTCTGGTTGAAGTGGAAGTTGAAGGTCATATTTTGATTGAACTCTGAAAGTGTTATAATAGTTCTAACGGAATGATTCATCGTCCGTCGACACTAGAGCTTTAAGTTTTCTTCCTATTTACCGTAATTTGCCTTGATGCCAGCGTATAATACTATTGCACACACCCGAATTTGCGTAATAAATTTGTACGTGCTTAAGCACCAAAATCATTTTGGCAAATAACATAAACTCGAACCACAAGCAAAGCATGTATATTGCTTCTACTGTTAAAGGCTCGGTCTACAATGGTATGCTATTTGATGATGATTATGGTGGTGATAATAATGTCATTGATGACGAGAATGTTGCCCAACTAAAGCGCAATTCGTCAGAAAAGTTTCCCGCTTGTCGTCACAGTGATATTTCGCTGGTGACTGCAGACTTCTGCCGCAAAAATCTTGTGTATATTCTTTCTACTCATTCGTAACTCTGCAGGAGACACGTCCTAGATACATACGGATGGACACTAGAGTAGACTGGAAGCTGATCGCAAAAAATAAATTTGCGCACGTTATCATAGTTTTATACTTCGAAAAACTAATTATTAAACGCTATAATACCAATCGTTAAAAAAGTTAATAAGTTAATTTAAGTCAATGCCACAAGTTAATATTTACAATGCTGGCCGTTTCAGCACCGTGCCATCTACCGACCGACCTTTCTTCTCGCTCTCACGGCGTAATGATGTGGTGATGAACAAGATCGCGAACAGCCCGTAGTAAGGGGGCCAACGCGGCTAGCAACGGGTTAAAATGAAGACACACACGTACATTGGTCGGCCAGAGCAAGCTAGCACTCCAAGTTAGTTCTTATAATCGCGGAAGGACGGGGCCGGCCGTGAAGACAAAATGCGCCATAACCCGCTAGCTTGGTCTTCGGCGTCAGACAACCAACCATCCGGCGCAATACGAGAAGAAGCGCTGCCAGTCCGTCACTCAGCTTCGTTTATCACTCCGGTTCAGACGGATCGAAGGGTCAGGGTTGCAGGGAAAACTTGAACATGGAACCGGGTTTCGATACATGGCTCACATAACACCATAGTTGCAGCATCAACAGCCGAGGAAAGAGGAACAGTTAAATGCAACCATGGCCGTGAAATTGTTTTAATCTTTATGTTGTTAACGATGAACTTGGCAATTGCATGTGAAGTCTTCTGCTCGCTGATTTTCTTCCCACTCTAGCTCACGGCATCGGCCAATCAGCAAAGGTATTGTTTTTATCTCGTGCACACTCATTCGGTTCGACAACTTTTCTCCACAGTTGGACTCACTGGGAAGGAAGTACGAGCACTCTGTACACGGACTCGAGAGTCCTATAACAAATCACAATTCTGCTTGTTATGCAATTGAAATAATACTGCAGTTTATATTTGAATTATGAATAATCGTGGGTTTTATAATGCTTTCTCGATGCACTGAATATTTTCCTGTATCCCGAACTTTTGCTCCGTGCAGGCATAAGATGATGTGCGGGATCGCGATAGGTGAAGGTGAAGAGTTTTACACATATTTCGCGCCCGGTACTTAACTCTTCAACGAGACCCCGGACGGCGCACCGCAACTGTTGAAGGTTGATGTCGATCGACCGCCGTGTCGTTGGCAAAGTAAAACCCTGCATTGCTGCATTCGCTAGGGAACGTTTTTCCGATCATATTTTCCTCACCCTACTTCGTGTATCGCCGATGCGGTGGTTGAAATTGTTGCACTCTCAAAGAGTAAGCAAAGCAAAGAGTTTAAATCGTACAATAGTTAAGCGCGACGCTGAGGGATCACTCGAACGAGTTGCATTCGCACAGTTCGTGTGAAAATGATTTAGTAGGGAAGGGATCAGAAAACGAAATTCTACGCTTAGTATTATGGGCTTGATCGGTTTTATGACGATTTTCCTTGTACTCGACTCGAATTACACGGCTCAACGGTAGTTTGGTTGAGTACATTAAATTTTTTAAAATGTTCAATAACAACAGATGCGTTGAAACAAGATGCAAAGTTATTGAGAAATTGTTAAGAAAAACATACCAAATTTAAACAAATAGAAAATATTATTTACTCCCTAGTAGTGGCCATCACATCCACAATACTCGCGACTGCCTTGTAAGCCGACGAACCACTTTGGTCCCACATCAGTATTTGTTTTTTTCCAATTTCTTTAAATGAATACAAACAGTACGGTATTGGTCCATTATGGCAATCGGACAATGTGGTCTTATGGAAAACGTCCGTATGGCTACCGTATTTATGGTTATCATGCGGTTCAGGTATCAGTATCTTTGGCTCGAGCAGCACGTTCCGGTTACCATATGTGAATAGTAGAAAGACAAAAATATTATTATTGCGCTGATTATATTATTTTTCCAATGGTTGAAATTCAACTAACTACTTGCTATCTTCTTCCGAAATGACTCACTGCTCAATAAGGGGATGGGGGGCGATGTAATGCCCATTCTCGCGATTACTTACCAACATAGCCAGAAGTCGGATTTTCATCATAGTTGAAGTTAATCAGCCCGAACGCATTTTAATCACCAAGGCGTTTTCTTAAGCAGAATTAAAGTTGAATCAGCGTCGTAGTGGAAATCGAGTGGTTGTTTTCATAAAATTATCAATGCTGCAATTTATTCCCTGGTATGATCCATAAAATTGTAAGACAACTTTCAATATAACGAAGTAGAAGGACTGCTGGTTTCTAAGATCAGTTTAGCGACTGTGATAATAAACTTCACTTACACTAATAAACAAGCAACTGCGTTGGATGCTTTGTTCGTACTACCAGCTCCACCCCGTAGCGAAGAAATTGGACATGGTATCCGCTGAATAGAACCAATATGGCATTCACAACATCCTCCCCCGCGAGAAAGCCCAAAGCGTTGAACGGAAGCGTGGTTCTGGACGCCCGACAGTACTGCGCGACCGTAACATGCAGCAGAAGCTGAAAATGAAGATTGAGAGTAAGGTGATCTCATCGTTCCGCAGCTTAGGCTGGATGGTCTGAGCAACCAGCTAAACGGTGAAGAAGTACTTGGCCAAAATTGTCATTTTATGCGGATGCGCCTATATAGGCTGAGAGTGTCTGAGTAGCAGTTAATCGCCTAGAGGACAGCTGAAGTTGCCGGTTGAAAAAAAATTTTCGGCGAAAGACGATGTTGTAATCGTAGGACGACGAAAACTACTTGACGCTGGATGGCAATGACTGGTAGAGGACCGAGTAGTTTACATCCCCAACGAAGAAGGCAAGTCATGACGTCAACCCAAGTAATAATTTAGGTTTTATTACATGTTTATGGTGGCTTTTGATACCAAAATTGGTCACGAAAACCTCAATAAGAGTGCAAAAACTCATATTGTTACTTGGGAAGTATATCTTCCGCCCCAAGTTCCCGAAGATGATCCTTATGTGACTGGCGATCAGCGAGAAGAGAATGTTCAAGCCGCTGTTCTTTCGTTTAGGGGTTACAGTGAACGAGGCGATACGAGCATATAGAACGAAATACCTACTGGAAGTTGCCGCCTTTATCCAGAAGTATCGTGTAAAGGATGTGGTCTTTTGGCGGGCCTGACTTCGGTCCATTATCCTAAGAGATTATTGGAGGAGTTGCATCGGCTGAAGATAAACGTTGTACCAACGATCACCAAATCTTCCAACGTACCCCAACTGCAACCTATAGCAAATCTTTCGGCGAAGCTCAAACGGAACATTTACTTCAAAAATTTTGTTGCCAAAATGGTGATCACCAAGATCACGAAAGAGTTGAAGAATATGCCAACGTCTATCTTTTGATCGCCCATAGCGAAGATTCCAGTAAACCGTTGTAAAGCCATTTGGCAAGGCTTCGAAACATTATTACAGAAGATTTTATTGACATAAGATTTCAGGAAAATCTGTTTCATTGAATTAGCTTTTATATTTTTTTTCATCCTCATCCGAAATGAGTCCATTTTTCTAATATATACGTTAAGTGTAGCGAAATATTAGATGAGAGACGAATACGAAAATATGATAAACCTGAAGAAAACACTGATTTTGGAAACGAGGGGGCGCCAAATTCGGCTTTCGCCAAGGGCGCCGCAATGCCACGCTACGGCTCTGGTTACACATCCAAAATTTGCTGCGTTTTACTTAGTTACTTCACTTTACCTTTTCGGCGACAAGCCGCTTATCGAATACATGCCGAATTCAGGAGCCGTCTCCACATTACTCAGTCTAAAGCTGCCACTCTCCAATCGCCCCTAATACCCGCTGGTCTCTCATCCGGCATCCTTGCTACATGGTCAGCCCATTGTAGCCTGCCGTATTTTAGTCGCTTCACAATATCCGCATGTTCGTATACTTGGTATATTTCATGATTCATGCGCCACACTGCTTCGTCTAATATACCGCCAAGAATTGATCGCAGGATCTTACGCTCGAAAACGTCAAGAACTCGTCGGTCGCTCTCTTTCAACGTCCACGCTTCGTAGCCGTAGAGTACCACCGGGAAAATTAGCGTCTTATAGAGCGCGAGTTTTGTAGGCTACGGGACCTCAGCTGGCTACGTAATCCGTAGAAGGCCGTGTTGGCAGCCGCTATCCGCCTTTTTACTAACGTACCAAGGTAAACAAATTCGTCGACCACTTCAAAAGTATCTCCATCTATCACCACCGCAGTTCCAACACCCGAAGGGCTACCACGCTCTCTACCAGCCACCATATACTTTGTTTTGGTAGAAGCCCTATCCTCGCAGCTTCCTCTTTAAGATGCGTGTACGCTTCTTCCACAACTCTACGGTTAACACCGATGATATCGATGTCGCCCGCGAACCCTAGGAGCGTATGAGATTTTGTGATGATGCTACCGCTTCTCTGCACGCCGGCCCTTCGAATAGCACCTTCCAATGCAATGTTGAACAGCAAGTCCGTCACCTTGCTTCAAACCATTTAACGTCACAAACGAGTCCTATGTCTCACCGCTATCCTGACGCTTGATTTTGAACCATCAAGAGTAGCACGTATCAGTCTAATCAGTTTTGTTGGAAAACCATGTTCAAGCATAATCTGCGACAGCTCGTTTCGTTTAACTGAATCGTACGCCGCCTTGAAGTCTATAAACAAATGATGAGTCTACAAGTTGAATTCCCGGAATTTATCGAGGATCTGTCGCAAGGTGAACATTTGGTCCGTCGTGGAGCGTCCCTCTCGAAAACCGCACTGGTATTCGCCAACAAAGGCTTCCTGCAACGGCCTCAGTCTGAGAAACAGGATGCGGGAGAGAATTTTGTATGCAGATTTGCTGCGTTTTACGGATATTTAAAGATGTGAATGGAAAAGAATTGCACATCGGATCATATTTATCTCTTTAAATAGTCTTTTCATAGGAAATATTTTCAAGGAAAATATCAAGGTGAAATATCAATAGTTATTATCTAAAGGGCAGTTTATATTTCAACGTTTCTATGTAGAAAATTGCAGAACAACGTTAGAACATCCTTTTTGGATTTTATATACATGAAAATATCTCATGTTAAGAACCGTTACCTAAAAACGGTGCTAGAATATTGATTATTTAATATTAATTTTATTAATTTTTAAAATATAGTATAATTTGTAATAGAATTTTAAATAACACAAACGTATTTAATGTAATATAAAATATACAGGTTTTTCGCCATTAGAAATTATAGTTTCTCATTTTAATTATAAAACTTTAATTGAAACAACATAAAACTGCACTAGAATTGTCATCCGTATCCGTTTCAATTAACGTAATTTCGTTTTACGTCCGAAATTTGAATTAATGTCCTCTCGTTTTACGTTCAAAATTTGACTTAATGTCTTTGTCAAAAATCGTTAGGCGATTTTAGAAAATTCGCAATAACTTCTTGTGTTTTTGAATATATGGTACTACCACCTGCTTTAGCAGAATATCCGTTCATAGCAATGAGCCTATCATGTCAAAAAGAGTTGAACATATTCAACGATTGGTCATGCTTCCCAACTCTTGTATGAAGGGCCAAAAGGGAATTGGTTGATAAGCAACATCACTTACACGTACCAGGGATTTAGAGAATCTCCTTCCAAGGGCTAAGTCACCTGAGTCAATCGTTGAATAAACCGTCTTAATGCAGAATGACTCCAGCAGGTGGGGAGAAGAGCCCGCTCATTATCCACGATGTGTTGTTAATCGGGCCAAGATTAACCCTAGAAAGTTGACTGTTTCACTCTCCCTAGGCCCACCGCTTCAAACAAGTGCTCTGATGGTCCCTCCCTCTTCCCGATTCTAGTTTATTTATGAAATGTGGTATATATGGGTAAAAATAGAACAATCTCGCCAGCAGTCCTTCGAATGGAATAGAGTTGCGTCCTTTTAGTTTCCATAAATGGTTCTAATAATTAATTTAATTTTTCTTCTGGTATCCAATATCCATGTGCAGTATTAACACTCGTATTGGCCAAAGTTTTCACTATAAAGCAATAAATGCTTCATAAGCTAAAACGACAAAAATAATTAAAATAACTTATATTATGCTTACCAGATCGTGTGGCTCCACCGTCTGCCCAAAACCTCGATTATGAGATCAGGCAGCCGGGAACCACATAGTATCGCACCTCCTAGCTTGGCTACTCAATAGAGCATTACCGGGTATGGCCACGTGGAGGCGCTAGGTAGGGGCTTGGGATAGCTAGAGCTATATTGGACGCTCCTCATTTGCCTTCCCCATTTCATACCCCGCAATAACTTCTTGTGTTTTTACGTCCAAAATTTGAATTAACGTCCTCTTTTTTTTATGTCCAAAATTTGAATTAACGTCCTCTCGTTTTACGTTCAAAATTTGAATTGACGTTCTCTCGTTTTACGTCCTACATTTTAATTAACGTCGTCGTCAAAAATCATTATGCGATTTTAGAAAATTCGAAATAACTTCTTTTCTTTTTACATCCAAAATTTAAATTAACGTCCTCTCCTTTTAGGTCCAAAATTTGAATTAACATCATCGTTAAAATTAATTAGGAGGTTTTATAAAATTCTAAATAACTTTTTTTCTTTTTACGCTTAAAATTTAAATTAACGTCCACTCGTTTTACGTTCTAAATTTGAACTAACGTCCGCTCGTTTTACGTCTAAAATTTGATTCTCAGTATCATATATTATTTGACGGTGAATAAGTTGTATAAGTTGTAAAAAACTTGATACGAAATTTAGACCTTTCCAATTCATAACCGTCTTCCATTCTCCCCTGCTAACAAGAGTTCTTTTGACATGAGATTGATGGCGATAATTGTTCGAGCATCAAAAACTAATGTTCATTACGTGACGTCAGCTACTTAGGCTCAATTATTTGTGACCGTTCTTCGTTACCCATATGTTTACTCAGCACTAAATTCCCGTTCCATACCGCCGGTCACGGGACGGGATCTAGACGCATTTAGCGATCTGCTTCAATTTCCGATTCGTCCGCCTTGGGCAGCGAGATTTATGAATTTACATCTTGATACGGCAACACCTCAGCAATTTCCTTCACGTTGTACAGCGCCAGCTCGCGAAGCCGTCGGTTAATTGTTTCCAACCAATTGACTTTTCCCTCATCCCCACATATTTGTTGTAGCTGCTCGACTATAGCATTTTTGACAGTCCTCATGCGTACAACCAGGCAATATGAGCGGCTAGATCTAGATCAAGATCAAGATAAATTCTCGATAGGCAAAAGCCAAAATGTATCATTCTCTGTGAGCGAAGAAAAAAGTTCACCAGCCAGAAGCAGCGACCGCGTCCAGGATCATAAATAACAATGCTATACTGTGCGTCGTACCTACTGCCATCACCAACCGAACCATGCCGGCTCCGGAATGACGGTTTCAAAGTGGTACAAGATGTAAATTACACATTCGGAACGCCACCGCTGGATGTTCACAGTCGAAAGAGGAAAACACCTTTTTCCTCTGCTGATTCGAGGCTCGATATAGCTAACCCCCGAAAAAAGGCCTACAAATTGTTATGGGACGATACACGCTTCGGGCGAGGGCAGCACAGGACAGGCCACGCTTCGACCGTCACATATCATCGACTGGGAAGAAAAACTTGAGGTCAACTTTTGACGCAGATCCCATGCGACGCATCACGTACATAAATAATTTTCTAATTGTAGCTTTCCGTCTACCCGCGTGATGTCGAGAATTCCGTTACCTATATTGTTTTATGATTTACGAATTTCTTCCGAATGGAACATTTATTATGTATGTTTTGTAGAAAGAAAGTAAAACAACAGTTAACTTAAAACAGCAAATGAGCCCAAGTAGAAGGTTGTCTAATTTTTTACTTTATAGCTTTATATCTTCTAATCAATCCACTCGATATTGGTTCCCATCTGCTTATAAAGCTACATTATCAGTAATTAGACATTTTTTGCACTGAGCGACACCGACCGGCCAGATCCGGTAAAACGGTAGCAAAGTACTAATTATGGTGAGTGCTGATAGCAATTTTCCACTGCACCAAGCGATCCAATCTAAAAGCAACCAACCTGAAAGCGACTGATGGAGACGATCGAAGAGCAAATAGATGAAAGAACTTCGGAAAATGCGACAAGATCATCTTTCGTATGATTAATGATCCGGCCACTGTGTTGGACCGCAACCTGAAAGCTTTCGATCTGCGGTGATATCTTTGAGTTATGAAAATTGATCCACAATGGCACGTCTCTCGGTGAGTTATGAACCAAGGCTCAGATCGAAAAAAGAACATCTTGATTTTTTAAAACATAAGCCTATAGTCGAAGTATAGCGTTACAACTACGAGAGCTCATAAATAAAATAAATCTGTCCCTTCGATGTAGTAAATCAAATATTCAAATCAATTAAATTGTTTTTAGTTTTGAGATTACATTCCGTGATAAAATGATGCTGCGATTAAAATATCCTACTAAATTTTTGTAAGATGTTTGCTGTTGATCAGACGCACATAAATATTTTGAAGTTTGATAAACACTCAATTATTTTTGCTGTTTTGTTGAATTTCGAAAACGATATAATTCATTAACATTCAGATATTATTTATCATAGTTTACTTTAATGAAACCTCTTTGCGTTCTTTTACCAAAAGATAATTATACCTAAAGATTATTTTTTCTTGTCAAATGTTTCATCGGGATAATGTAGAATTCGGAATTAGGAAAGAGTGGAATTCACTACCATCATCTTGTCAAGTGAATATTCTTCGAAGATTATTGATATAATAATTAGTATTAAATTGCTAGGGATCGAAAGGGGCTCAAACTTTCGTATTTTAAAATGCTGGCTAGCCAAGGACTGATTTAGTTAGTGCCTTGAATCCATAAACCTAAGCGGTTGTCTTCTTATAACGATGAAAAATATAACAACCGGTTTTATTTCAACGTGACATACACGGCAAAGCCTCTTTGAATCAGCATAAAACATTATATCAAACACAAGAATTAAGATGTTACACTTCCAAAACAGAAAACACCGTGCCGTGCGGACGGTTTTCTTTCCGAAACGCTATCAGTTGAAATCTTTTGAAATCAATCTTCCGGAGAAACGCAACAAGCTTATCCAAACGGAAAACAGCCCGTCTGTCACAATTTGCATATAAAAATGCACACACAAACTGCCTGCACGCCCTGCCTGGCGGCGGGAGCAGCACCAGCAGCAGCAGCAGCAACGGAAGAAAGCGGGTGGACAACTGTCAAACGCGACCTCAGCCGTTGTTCCTCTCAGTTGGTGCGGTGCGCTGACTGCGCCGATTATTCCACACCGAGCGATCGTTCGAATCCAGCCGGGCAGAACCGAACAAGCGAATCTTTCACCCCGAGTTCGGAAATTTATTACAAATCTTTTGCATATCCGGCCGGGGACCAGTTTGGTGCGCATCTTTCGAGCACTATGCTACGACCGTGTGACTCATGTCGCAACATTTTGCCGCGGACGGTTCACTGTGGGTTCGATTGTGAAGTGGAAAAAATTCAGTAGCTTTGTTTATGGGGTGAAATTTGCCGGGAAATAACTACCACTATCTTGCTCAGTTTGCTTGTGCTTCGAAGAATTTCAAATCGTTCACTCAGCTTTTCTGACTTCTTCCTTTTTTCCTTTTTTGTGCTTTGGGTTTATCCAGTAAGAGTCTTCTCAAAACCTACCAGCAATGCGCATAAATTCGAATGAAATGTTTGACCACCGCAAGCGCACTGTGCGTGGTGTGTACTTTTTTTCGAACATCAGCTATTTCTTTTTGTCATTGCTGTTGTTTTGTTTTGAAGCTCCACGAAACATCATCAAAACATGCTAATTCATATGTAGGTTTAATGTGGCGTGTGTATACATTTCGGTTGTTCATACTGCCAAAGAGCGTTGACAATGACACTCCCTTATTTTGTTGAAAAGTTCTTCTTTCTCTTCTTTCTTCAACCGATATCAACCCATCCAGCGGGAGATTTGTATTGTTTGTTTTGTCAGTTTTTGCTGGTTGCATGTAAAACTGCTGGTCGTCCGTTTGGCCCTGCCTCGTCGTACCGAAAAGTTTATGCTGATCATGCCGCTCCTGCGTGGGGCGGCAGGAGCAGGGCTCCTTTCCCCACCACGGATAAAGACAAAACACTTTAAATCGTCAATTTGGGTGTTGCTTGGAAACCACGCTCGTTAGTTCGGCGCGGTAATGTGTATATTTTATTTCTTCATTAATTCAAACTGGGATGGGTGCCCAATTTCCTTTCGTTTAGCAAAATGCTAATAGCCGACAATTTTCTGTGGCACGAATTAAATTAAAGGCCCACTGCAACACGGCTGCTCGTGGGATATAGAATGGCCCTCATGTAGGATAAAAGTGTCTGCTAATTGAATGCAATAACGAGCGGTGATTCACTCCAAATAAAGTAAAGATAATAGGATGTTTTCCCAACTCCTCTGTTGCTGTCGATTGAGAAAGTAACAGCATCCATTCAAAATCCCTAACAGATCATGTTAAGCTCTAGACTAGTGAAAGTAACCGGCTGAGCCATTCATTTTGCTCCTCATATTAGCACAATGCTTGATGAATTTCTTTGTGATATTGATCTTACCTAGCCTATCAGAAAATTGGATCATGTTTTTCTCACTTAACCAACAGAACACCACCAGTGAAGAGCTATGGGCTTCCATCATCTATCATCTGTTGCATGCGGTCCTTTTTCCGAACTGTGCCATCAGTGTATTGTTTTCCCGGAAATTTCGTGTCAAGAATTTCGTTCCGAGCGTTGCAACCATCGCCCGGCCCGGCCGGCTGTCGGTCACCGTTGCAATGCAAAAGAGCAAAGTGTTATTACTTCCTATCATGTTTGCCACACATTCAGCAACCGAGATTCGACCCAGTTATTTCGTGCTCGATTATTCCGTACCGTTCCAAGAAGCCATTGCAGTGATAGCTTGCTGCTCGGACAGGGTCGTATCCGGCAAGAAACCACTGAAGAATGAAGGATCTCTGCTTCTGGGCAAGAGTACTTCCTACGCCACTGTGTTTTGTAACTCATTCTTCAAATCACCCGCACACTCATTGGGCAGCAAAAAGGCAACAAAATAGTTTTCTCCTGGCACAACAGCCGGTAAGAGCAACCCGAAACCAAAACGACCGGTGACCACGGGCAGCCCGCATCGCATCCATCAAACGATCGACAGGAATGGCTAATGTGGCCTTCGTGCACTCTTACCAGGAATCTCAATTTTCTAGCACGCAAAACAAGATTGCACATTCATTCCCGTCTGGTTGACTTGCGATGTATACTGCAATGCAAGCCGATAGTAGCCGCTGCCGATGGAAGTGGAGTCACACGGTCCATCGTCGGTCAGCCGTTATCGTCTTCTTCCAAACCAGCCAACAGAGGGCCATTCATTAAAACTACCCTTTGCAATGCAATGCAATGCAATACTACTCCGGACACGAAGCAGCTCCGTGGAGCAGAATGGTGCCATTAGGAGGTCGATGCTTGCTCCTTAACGGCAGACGAACTATTATGGCAATCCAAATCGGCCATAGCCAACCGACCGGGAGAGATGGTGGGAAGTCTGATAGAGTCCCGCTAACCTCCTGACTTTTGCGAGGTTGTTTTTCTGTCGTGGATGACACGCGCGCATAAATTTCCGTCGGACGGCAGCGTTCGCAGAAGTGTGGCCGTTTGTCATAACTGGCAAGTTGGACAGTAATTGTACTGAATTGCGCTCGGAGCCAAAGGCAAGGTTGGGTATGTCGGCGCGGTAAACGAGATGAGTTGACATTTTTTTACTGGCGACTTGTCAGTAGAGTGAATGTTTACGAATGGAATGATATGTGTATAAGCGGAAGGTAATATCCGCAGAATCTGAGTTAATTTTTGTGTGAAACAATGTGTGAATGGAGGGCTAATTTATGCAAGTCAAAGAACTATTTAAAAATTTTATATTCATTTCATCCGCACGATTTGACTAAAATTGGATTGGTTTTATACAACTTGCTCATTTGTCAATTAATCGTTTTAGGACCTTCGCTTATTTCATTCAAAAATAAATTGTTTCGCGGAGCTTCCACGGTGGATCGGCGGCAATACTTGCAGCCTGTACATTGTTCTTGACTGTAGTGTTTTTGGAGCGTCTTAGTATAATACGTAATCAGAAATTAAATGAAAGAAGAAATAAATAGTAGAATTTAATTTGGAAAAAAAATTCTTCTTTTATTTAATATCAGATACATTGTTCTTTATGTGAATAATAAGAAGTAAACAACGTGAAGTAGGAAGCGTGAAGTAAGACATAAGTAGCGAGTAATGAGAAATGAGAAGTAAGTAAGAAGTAAGAAGTAAGAAATTAGAAATTAAACATGAGAAATGAGAAGTTAGGAGTCAGAAGCGGGTAGTTAGAAGTGAGAAGTTAGGAGTAAAAGTTACACAAAAGTCCAATATTTTATTCCAAATATAATAGATTGATGGATGGTTAATGGATAGATAATGCGCACCGTCAGAATCTCGTTATCTATTTCATACATATCGTTATAAAATAGACCCCACGGTGGTCCTCAGCCTCTGATCCAGCAACTTCTATCTCTACCTCCTCGTGGAACCATCGTACGTACCTTAGCGGAAATCAGAAACTTGGGCTATATCCGAACAGGAAAAGAAGCACTCATACGAATACTGAGTGTAAACTCTTCGCCTGCAAAAAGGCATGTCCGAATGAACCTGATACTGCTGAGAACTAGAGCAGATGGTCCAAAGACCCTAAACGAAGGATGATTGTAATTGTTGTTATGCATGGCTATTACGTAAAGACTTGAATGACTAAACCCCAAAGCCAAGATGTTATATAACGACAAGGTTCTATTCTAAGGGGAGAAGGGTTCTATAAATATCCAGCCGCAAACGGAGCCTATGAAGTATCAGGACGCCCTCCACAGTAACTTGCCCTTACGGCGTCATGCGTGGTACTAATGAAGCGGACCTTTCTTTCCCCTGCAACTGGTGGGACTTGTTATGGTTCTCTTTAATATGACAAAATTAACAACTTAAGGCACCGGCTGCCTCGCACTGCCGGAAAAATGGGAGTCAGAGGACTCCATTGCGTGCAGTTCCGAGGCGTCACATGCAATCAATCGAACTAAGGAGATGACAGTTTTAACCTCGAATGGAGGACCTTCTCGTCGCTACTAAGTTCATACTGAGTTCATCAAATGTGAAAGTGGAGAACCGTACGGATAATCTTTCCGATCCAGCGACACAGCTAGATGACGAAGGGGCACCAATGTCGTCTCATGTTGCACTCAAGCGGCTCTCCAGTGCAAGGCGACGCTATATCTCAGTAAGAGATACACACAAGAAGAGGCCAGCAGACTGGTTCTTCGTTCTATCGATCAGTAACCGCGACCTCTCGAGCAGAGCAAGCGGCAATGGTCGACGAAATGTGTACCACAAAACACGAGCCCAAAAGGCCAATTGCCAAACGACGTATAATGTGTAATAATAAGGGGCCATCTGCGCTTAAACCCCATAAAGGGGTTTCGAATAATGAGATGATGGATGTCTCCAGTATTGCAATTACGTCGAGTGACCGCCCATCTTTACTTACCACCAGGGCCGGCGCTAGCCCATTTGTCGCTCCAGGCAAACCCCCAAAATTTAGTCGTAAAAAGTAAGTAAGGATGTGTCGAGCCACTCAACGAATTGCCGCTGAATAGCCCAGAAACGAGTACAGTGGAGAGAACTTCTGGATACAGCACGAGCGACCATGGCAGTTCCTCTAAAAGGGCCGCGAATACAGAGTTCGCACGCATCATTAGTTCGTTAACTTCAAAGCCGTATATGATACCATCGACCAAAAAGAGCTATGGAAAGCCATCGACGAGTGTTGCTTCCGCAGAAAGCTCATCAAACTGAATCAGTCTACGATGGACGGTACACGGTGCAGCGTTCCGATCTCGGGTAGATTGTCGAGTGCATTTGAATCAAACAGAGGGCTTCGCCAAGGGGACGGTCTCTCATGGCTGCTGTTCAACAAAGAGGCAGAATCGAGGCCGACCGACGCCGCTTGGGCAGTAATGTACTGCTCGACGACGATGAGTTAGAGATAGTCGATGAATCTATCTACCTTGGCTAACGACAGAAATGACACCAGCCATTAGATTCGACGGTGTATTATCAGCGGAAGTCATGCTTACTATGGGCTTCACAATCATTTGCGGATGCACAGGCTAAGCCCCCGTACAAAGTACATCCTGATACATGCCGCTTATTAGACCGGTTGTTCTCTACGGGCGTGAAACTAGGCTAATGCTTCAGGAGGACCTGTGAGTGCTCGGAGTTTTCGAGAAACAAGTGCTAAGAACGATTTTTTCGAATCTTGGGAGGGTTCGAATCTTGGTAGGATCAGGCCATTTGATGTCAAGTGACTGTAGCATGGGTTTATTCTCAGACCTCTCATTACCCTGCCTTCATGCTGTATTCTATATGACCCCTATGAAGCACTCCTGACAGTGCAAAAAATCATTCTTATAGCTAAATGCACTGGTCATCCTCGCCAGAGATGGCAAATCAACAAAGCGTTCACGCTACTGGCGGCCGTCCTCCAGTCACTGAGTCTGTCGACCGAGCTATCATTTTTATATGTATACTAGCTGACCCGACAAACTTCGTATTGCCACAAATTAACCTGTGTTGTACATAAATCATGAATCTCGGATGATCTTTGTCACTATCTCGAGTTTTGCAAGCCCCCCAGTGGGCGGCGCCTCCGACGGCGGGTCACCGGCAACACTCGCGACCGGCTCGTCCTGAATGATCTAGTGTTACTATAGATAGTTTTTGTGGTCTTGTTATTGATTAATGTTTTATGGAAGAGTCTCGAATTTCTCGAGTTGGATTAGTTTTTGAGTTTCGCAAAAATTTCTGTTTTATTTGTATGAGAGTCCATATCCCCCTACCACAGGGGTGAGAGGTCTCTAACTATCATAAAATAAATTCAAGACTCAAAAATCTCCTACATGCTAAATTTGGTTCCATTTGCTAGATTAGTACTCAAATTATAAGGAAATTTGTATTTCATTTGTATGGGAGCCCACCCTCTTAAAAGGGAAAGGGGTCGTAATACACCACAGAAAAAAAAATTCTACCATCTAAAACTCTCACATGCCAAATTAGGTTCCATTTGCTTGATTAGTTCTAAAGTTATGAGCAAATTTGTATTTCGTTTGAATGGAAGCCCCCCCCCCTCCTAAAAAGGTAAGAAGTCCTAATTCATCATGGGAAAAATGGTTGCCTCCAAAAACACCCACATGCCAAATATGGTTCCATTTGCTTGATTAGTTCTCGGATTATGAGGAAATTTGTATTTCATTTGTGTAGAAGCCCCCCCTCTTGAAGTGTGGAAGGATCCTAATTCACCGTAGAAAATATTTTTGCCTCCAAAAACCTCCACATGCCGAATTTGGTTCTATTTGCTTGATTAGTTCTCGAGTTATGGGGAAATTTGTAATTCATTTGTATTGGAGCCCCCCCTCCTAATGTGGGAAGAGGTCCTAATTCATCACAGAAAAAATTCTTGCCTCCAAAAACACCTACACGCCAAATTTGGTTCCATTTGCTGGATTAGTTCTCGAGTTATGAGGAAATTTGTATTTCGTTTGTATAGGACCCCCCCTCCTAAAGTAAGGAGGGGTCCCAATTCATCATTGAAAAAAAAACTGTCTCCAAAAACACATACATGCCAAATTTGGTTCAATTTGCTTGATTAGTTCTCGAGTTATGAGGAAATTTGTATTTCATTTGTACAGGAGCCCCTCCTCTTAAAGTGGGCAGGGGTCCTAATTCATCACAGAAAATTTTCTTGCTCTCGAAAACCTTCACATGCCAAATTTGGTTCCATTTGCTTGATTAGTTCTCGAGTTATGAGGAAATTTGTATGGAAGCCCCCCCTCTTAAAGGGGCGAGGAGTTATAATTCCTCTTATAAAGAGGGGAGGGGTCTCAATTCACCATAGAATAAATTCTTGTCACCAAAAAAACACCCACATGCCAAATGTTGTTCTATTTGCTTGATTAGTTCTCGAGTTAGGAGGAAATTTGTATTTCATTTGTACAGGAGCCCCCCCCTCTTAGAGTGGAGAGGGGTCCTAATGCACCGTAGAAAATTTTCTTGCCCTCGAAAACCTTCACATGCCAAATTTGGTTCCATTTGCTTGATTAGTTCTCGAGTTATGAGGAAATTTGTATGGAAGCCCCCCCTCTTAAAGGGGAGAGGAGTTATAATTCCTCTTATAAAGAGGGGAGGGGTCTCAATTCACCATAGAATAAATTCTTGTCACCAAAAAAACACCCACATGCCAAATGTTGTTCTATTTGCTTGATTAGTTCTCGAGTTAGGAGGAAATTTGTATTTCATTTGTACAGGAGCCCCCCCTCTTAGAGTGGAGAGGGGTCCTAATGCACCGTAGAAAATTTTCTTGCCCTCGAAAACCTTCACATGCCAAATTTGGTTCCATTTGCTTGATTAGTTCTCGAGTTATGAGGAAATTTGTATGGAAGCCCCCCCTCTTAAAGGGGAGAGGAGTTACAATTCCCCTTATAAAGAGGGAGGGGTCTCAATTTACCATAGAATAAATTCTTGTCACCGAAAACACCCACATGCCAAATTTGGTTCTATTTGCTTGATTATTTCTCGAGTTATGAGGAAATATGTATTTCATTTGTATAGGAGCCCCCCCTCCTAAAGTGGGGAGAGGTTCTTATTCATCGTAGAAAAAATTCTTGCCTCCAAAAACACCTACATGC
This sequence comes from Sabethes cyaneus, assembly GCF_943734655.1. Lineage (NCBI taxonomy): Eukaryota > Metazoa > Arthropoda > Insecta > Diptera > Culicidae > Sabethes > Sabethes cyaneus. Next base: position 1,616,760 of record NC_071354.1, on the reverse strand, counting down.
CAAATTTGGTTCCATTTGCTGGATTAGTTCTCGAGTTATAAGGAAATTTGTATTTCGTTTGTATAAGAGCCCCCCCCCCCTTTTAAAGTGGGGAGGGGTCCCAATTCATCATAGAAAAAAATTTTGTCTCCAAAAACACACATGCCAAATTTGGTTCCATTTGCTTGATTAGTTCTCGAGTTATGAAGAAATTGGTATTTCATTTGTACAGGAGCCCCCCCTCTTAAAGTGAGGAGGGATCCTAATTCAACATAGAAAATTTTCTTGCCCTCGAAAACCTTCACATGCCAAATTTGGTTCTATTTGCTTGATTAGTTCTCGAGTTATGCAGAAATTTGTGTTTCATTTGTATGGGAGCCCCCCCTCTTAGTGGGGGGAGGGGTCTCTAACCATCACTAAAACCTTTCCTGACCCCAAAAACCTCTACATGCAAATTTTAACGCCGATTGGTACAGTAGTTTTTGATTCTATAAGGAACACAGGACAGACAGACAGAAATCCTTTTTTATAGGTATAGATAAAAGATAAAAACCAGCATTACGCACAGATATACATACTAATAAAACGAATTTGATACACAAAATTGGTATATCCGTACTATTTTGGAGGCGATATACGTGATTAAGAATAACTATAAGCGTTACGACTATATAAGTATTCATATACGATAATATCCGATTAAGCCGACTCGTTTCGTAATGCTATACAATTTTGTGCTGAAAATTGTATGTATGTTTGTTATGATCATTATATACGACAGAAAATCTACTTGGGCCCACTTTATTAAGCTTTAGTTACGATTTCGAATTTGTTGGGAGATATTTACGATAATTTTCGTATATTGATATACGAGTTGGTGCTAGGTGGGGACTCTGCCAAGGACGGCAAATCTCAAACCTAGCGAGCAGCCCTCACTGCATGCAAGCGAACCTCCAACATGCCAAGAGCGCTTACAAAATACTGTGTCCTTGGTCGGAGGTTTGTAAAGGAGTAGCTAAAAGCTACCTTCGTTCAAGAATCTTGACGTTACGGCGCGAAAGTTTTCGACCTTGGTAGTAGGGATGGGAAAACTATCATTAACTACTGATAGTTATCAGTAAGCAATAATATCACTAAGTATCAGTAAGGTTTCGCTATTATTGATATTTACTATGACGCTGGCCTAATAAGCCAGTCGTCGTATGTTCGAATCTTGACTGGGAAAGGCTGTTAGAGTCAATAGGATCGTAGCAACTGGGCCTGCAATTGTCTTGTACTCTAACGGCTGGCTGCAAAGTCTGTCGTTTAAAAACAGAAGGTCAAGTTTCGATAACGGAATGTAGCACCTGGGCTTTACTTTTACTGATATAGTTACGTTGTTCCGTTAGAAAAATTTGTTAGATTAAACTTATTGGTCAGTAGTTGCGTACGATAAACGTGGATGACACAATATATCGTAGTCAACGTCAGTAGCCTAAAGCCGGGGTAGCTCGTGCTGATTCAGGCAGTCGTCTCCATTTAACTCGAACTTTGGCCACACGTCGCCAATTTTCCAGTCGTTTCAAAAGTCACAAATCACTTTCGACGTGATCGTGCCATCTTGCACGTTGAACCCCCTGTTCCTGGTGCCAGTGAGGTTGTTGAAGATATCTGTTTCCGTCGCACTATCGTCCGGCATTCTTACGACGGCGTCCGGCGTCTGGCCCACCGTAGCCTACTGACTTTCGCGAAATGTACGATGGGATTCGCTCCAAACAATGCCTGTAGCTCGTGAGTCATACGTCACCACCACTTTTCACTTTCAGTTTGTACTCGACCAAATATCCACAGAACCTTTCGGACAAGGCAAGGGCGTGTATATCCTCCGTGAGCGACCTTTCGAGTTCATAAAGAACTACTGCCCCAATAAAAGATTTGTGCATTATCAGCTTCGTACGGTAGCGTATGCTTCTTGAGCGTATTGCAAAGGGCAAAGTAGGCTCGATTTCCCGCTTGAAGCGCCGCTGGATTTCCTTACTATTGTTGTCCGCGGTCACCAGCAATCCAATATACACGAATTCATCTTCCAGGCTTGCGTTTAGTCCCTTGGAGCCACTTCCTTTCATGTTTGTGATCTTTGAAGTATTTATTATTAATCTGATCTTCCCAGACTACTGCTTTCAACCTGGCGTAGGTTACCTCCACCATCGCAAGGTTTCTAGTTATGATATCAGTCATCTTGTCACCTTGTCAACTCTCGCCGCGTCTCGAAGGGTGTGTCCCCGAGATGCGCTCGAAACACACCACTCGATCCAATAGCTCTGATCAGTAGCGTCAGTTTATCTGGGAAACCGTGTTCATCTAATAAGTGCAATTCCTGGTCTTGATCGACTGGTTCGTGTGATGCGTGCACATCGTGCCCAACATATCTGCTGGGTGGTAAAAATCTGGACCGTAGTTGCGCGAGCTTCCATAAAGCCCGCTTGGTAAATTACAAAGCAAACTTACAATGAAGAACGCAGTTATAATATTGTCAATTGCAAGGAAAATTATACCATCCAAAGTGCGATATCGCTCATAAAAAAGCTATTTTGCATTAAATCGTTTCGGTCTCTTCGGCGCACTTATTGCATGGAATATAACGAAAAAGTGCGCCGAAGATACCGAAACGATTTAATGCAAAATAGCACTTTTATGAGCGATATCGCACTTTGGATGGTTCAACTTTCCGTGCAATCAGCAATATTAAAATTTCCTTTTTTTTTGCTTCAATGTCCTGATGAGTAAAATTACTGATATTTACTGATAGTTATCAGTAACGTACTGAAATTACTGATAGTTATCAGTAACGATTTTTAATGATAGTTCCCATCCCTACTTGGTAGCTACGGTAAGAACTGCAATTCTGTCAACTGAGGACATTGCTTGGAAAGTTGATTATGATAAAGTACGAACCACTGCCTAAAATACTCGCGCGATTGCTGAAGATACTATCATCGGGAGAGGCGATTACGTTTCCATGTTAGTATCGCTGTGAGGTCGCGGCCGATCAAAAATGTCCAGGCGAAATTCAGGATCGTTAAGGTCACTTGAATTTGCGAATAAGGGTCGTGAATTAAGTATAGCTTTAATTTGAGTTAGTAGTGTTGTAAACGCTTCAAAATTCAAAGAAGTCGTTTTTAATAGTCATTTTTAACACCCTTTTCAGGTATGATTTTATACATATCACGTTGGCCTCCCAGAGCCCACCAGGGGGCTACGTAGCCGCAAGGTTTCCAAGTCTGCTTTGATAAGCGAGTGGTAGTGGGTTTGAATCATAGTAGAACCACGCCATTCGATATCAAGTGACTTTAGCATGGGTTTATTCTCAGACCAACCCATCGACAGGCAACCATGCTTTTGCAGCCAACATCTCAGCGTGAGCGAAAATGAAATGGCATTTCATCACTTCGTTTCGCTCGACTGCCAGCAGCTTGATTTGGGACCACTGTCAAATTTTGAGCCCAGGACATGCTGTCGCTGACGTTCACTGCAGCTCGATATAGAGATGTCGATGGGATGTCTCAGACCCCTCATCATCTTTCCTTCATGTTGAATTCTATATTACCCAGGTGAAGTCTCTTGACAGTGCAAAAGTCTCTCTTATAGCTTAAGTGCTCAACTTCAGTTCGCAAGCCCGGCACAGCTTGGGTTATGAGACTTTCCAGCAGATTATCTGTTTGTTGTTCCAGTTCTTTTGGATGCACTCGGAAACATTTTACGCAGTGCCTAACTATCTTCATTCGAAACCCAAACCCGGTGACTCACAGCAGCAACTAGTAACAAATATCCGACTCGAATTTCGACTTCGTAAGTTACTTGGAACAACAGCTTTAGAACTGGGTTTCCATTTGGAAGAAATAATTGGTATTTAGCGTCATACGGTAAGTTTGAATGTTGAATAAGTCCATAAACTCATAACAGACCGGTTTGGTATTTAAATTTCCATTTTTTTCCGATTCTTTCAAATCGAATAGCACCATTTTGATCAAAAAGTATTCCGTTTTTATTTATTTGATTCGATTTTTGGCTAACAGTTCATTCATTTTTATTCTCTACAATCATTCTACAATCTGTGACACAAGTTGACCTACTTATTTCGTTTATCACAATCATTGCCCAGCGGACACTGTTACCGAGACAGATAGTTTGCCAACCCTGCCACCCACCGAGCTCTAGCTTAGCAGAACTAGCAGTAATTAAAATGCAGTTTCACTTTCCACTATCGCGATAAAATAACTTCGCACAAAACGCTTGTCTTCTCCCGGTAACTAAGTACCACTAATAGCACAAAACGTGTCATGACCCCAACTCGTCCAGACCGGCAGGACTCTGAACCGTTCGCCTTGTTGCCTTAGTTGTGCGGTATTCAATATAATACGGCAGTAATAAAATTAATTTCCCGCCTCCCATTTCGCGACCGTTGTGTCCATATTTCCGCTTTCGGTTATTCCGAAGGGTACTATCACGCCAGTGAACGTTCGGGTTATAAATTAATATGAGTAATTGATGTGCTTAGCCCGTTTGTAGCAGTCAACCTCTGCCACTGCTGGCTGGCTGGCAACAACTGAAAATGCTGACCGATCCCGCGATCCAGGTCCAGTCTAGTAGGCCATCGGAAAAGTTCACGTGATACCGATAGCGTGCACGGAAGCAAGCCTGCGGAGAAAGCGAAATGGAACTGAAGGCGGCTGGCATCCTGTCCCAGCCATGGTACCGCTCGATATGAGATGATGGGAAGCATCGATTCAGTCATTAGTGTTTGATCCCGCGCGCGGTTGGGTTTCGTTTGGGGTATCTATTTGCGAACGCAGCGTGCACCGTTAAAGTGGAGAAATTTCGCGTGTCTGGTGATTATTTCGTGCCACAAACGAGGTGACTTATTCGTTGGGATAATTTAAGATCTGTCGGATAAGGTCAACTAACCAAACTAAATGGAAAGTTGAGAGGTCAAAAGTGTTCTGCGATTCGCGAACGGAAACTTTAAGCAGACGAGAAGGAGCATTCAGCAAATCATCCGCCCAATTTTTCAAAGTTCGACAGAACAAAAACATTGAACAGATAATTTCCATTTCGAAGGTAACATCCTATTGTTCTCTTTGCGGGTAGGTCGGTAGGACAACACAAACTTCGCGAATCACGAAAATATCTTGTTCGTTTCTGTTTAATTTTTCAAAAATAAACCCAACAAAAGGACAAGCTGCGGACACTGCTGCAGTACGGAATAATATCAATTTACGCTGGACCACTGCGGACACAATACAGCAAAACGGTGTATGCTCAAGTCCAGGAAATTTAAATAAAACAAACTTCGCTTCCTCGCTTCAGCGCCGTGTCCTACGGCGGTAAGAAAGAAAGCAATTGAATATTTGCATCATTTCGCTCGCACGCCTGGCAGCGTACAGCAATTCCCGACTGTTGTTGTTGGAGGACAATTTTCATTTCTCAATTTTGTATGTTCCCGAGAAATTGTCCGGATATCGTGTTCGGGATCTTTACGCTGATGACGGGGGATGTAGAAAATTTGAATAAATCCATCTTGCGACCGCTGCGTAACATGCGTTCGAATATTTTTGTCTGTGTTTTTTTCTCACCGAGTATCTCTCGTGTGCAATTGTGGTTTCGATTCGAGGTCGTGCTGCTTTCCGAAAAAGCGGCACTTCGGTAAGAAACTGCACGGTTTGCAGATGTGGGCCTGAACCAGAGAAATTTGCAGAATTCAAAATTAGCCTTTCGAGCGCAATAAACTCTCCACTCAGGTCAGAGACCCTTAATTTAAACTGTGGAATATTCATCATCTGGCCTAACAAGCGTGCTGCCCAAATCGAAAAGAGAACAGGCTTATTTTTCATGTCAGGCGTATTGCTTAACTAATTCACGCATAACTGAGTTCTGCGAGGAAAACAATGGAAATTCCGAGCTGCTCGAACGGACGCTCGATTGTGTTAGCTTCGTTTACATATGTTCCGTTATCCGATGATATTCATAAAATTCATCAATCGAACCAAAACGAATTCGTTGCGAAAATTTAACCGAATCAATCAACTTCACTGTAGCTTTCGAATCTCAAGCCTGGAATCGGGGTCACTTGTTCTGCATATGAGCGCAAACGGTGCTGTGACTGAACCGGAGTACGAAACCTGAAGATTGTCAACGTAATTGAAATGCATTCTGCTGATTGTCCTCAATCATGGTACGCGACACGTCACCTAAGGCATCCGTAGATTGATGCCCGCCTTCGTTTGCCATTTGATTCAATCAATGCTATCACATTCCCTTCGTTTGCTGATGGCGCTGCAAACCGTCCTATCAGACTGATTGCTATCCCGAAGTTGTTAATTATTAATACAAAGTTCCTTCCGCCCCAGTCAGTGCAATCCAACGTGAGAAATGCTGATGAAGCGACATCGGAAACAAATCGACAAGACCCGAGATCGTGGATTGTCGGATACGCCAGAGACAAATCAGTAGGACAAATATCAAAATTCTGAATCCATTATCGGAAATGGCTGACGCAGCACAGTCTTTCGTCCTCCGGCTGTAGTCGTGATGTGCCCGCTTACTTGACGCGAGATATCTACTCGAAGATACGTGCAGTACGATACAGAATGATGCACATTCCATTTGTCGCCCCTGTGAATGTGCTGATAATATTTTATCCAAAGGTGCATAATTGGATTCGCGATATTGAATTCTTGAACCTTTTCGCGGTTTCTTGCCGGCAAAACACACCTTGTATGAGCTTGCTGAGTATTAAAAGCCAACAGGGTTTACTCTCTGCCTTTGATATGGTCAGTTGGATCCTCTCTACTCAATCAGTTCCTTCCTGCTGTCAATGTTGTTAATTTTTGAATTCTCTATCTTTAGCTATTTGTTATTTAATTCTGCTCGACCGGTAATATCAAGCCTTGCTAAAAGAAAGAACCACTTCTTGTGCATGCCTTCGGTGACCGATTTCCCGCAATCAGCTAGCAAAGTTACGGCACTCGTGTTCGAATGAAAAGTTCGCTCCTTTCCTATATCATTATTACTTTTATTATTCCCATTATAAGAGCTTCCCCGAGAAAACCCCATTCGATAGAACGAAAGCAAGGAGAAGGACGCTGGGTCTGGCTGGCAGGCAACCGGTAGGTTATGATGTGAAAATTTCCACTCTTGTTTCGAACCATGCATTACTGCTGCCCACTGCCGGCTGGCTGGTGTTGCGGATACGTAGTAGTAGATGATGTCTAAATTTATTCAAAACACATCGAGAGGAAGTTTGAATTGGAAATGTTGTACCGGTACCACGTCCCAAGATCTGATGCTGCACCCCGGGACCAAAAACTGGCAGCGATCCAGGCAAAACAAATCAAAAACGTGAAAAAGACATCATTATTTTGTGCCCTCGGCTGCAGGGCAACCGTTCGCGGCTCGCGACAGCGTCCGCACGCCGGCTGAATTGCGGGCTTCAACTTGCGCGGGTTGCCCGTTGTTTTCCCAGTCAATATATATTTTCCATCAATTGCAACGAGCTTCGTGATCCGTTATTTAGTTTTTTTTTGACGAAAATGAATCTCCCTTTCCCAGCTTTACCGAACGGTAAGACCAGAGAATTGTGTGCCTTGCCAGGAGGCTGCCTATTTGGTTGTCCATTGTTGGAAGTCAAGATCGAGATCGAGGGAAAACTGAGTGGGAAGTTGCAACAAATGTCATAAATATGTAAGCAACTGCTGTTGTTTTCAGTTGTTTCCTGGTTCGATTCGACACTGGCATGCCGAGTTATCGTTAGGTCAAAAGTGACCAAGTGTGAATACAGATTGGAGGAAACTTTTTGCCACACTCAACTAGCAACTGAGAGTTGTTTGAGCTGAGATATCCACATATAGGTTAGGGCACACTGGAACACGTGACTCATGTTCGATATGAAACTTGATTTGGAAAAAATATTTCTCAATAGAGTATTTATGTGAGATGATAATTTATTGCTTAGATTCACCGTCGTACGATTGTCCGATTTTGCCGATTTTGTCTGTGAGCTCTTCAGCTTGAAAAACTCGAAAAATGAGTGTACGAGTTGAGTGGCTTCTAGCACGAAATAGAAATGGAAGTTCAAACAGTGGAATTTCCGAAACTCGGCCAAAAACATTTTCTTTCGTTTTTGTCTTTTTGTTCGTAGATTTTTGCATGAAAAATAACAACGTATTTATTAAAAGCAAGAATAGATTTGGTTTTCACGTTTAAACTTTAAGTAAAAATGCCTAAAATCTATATTTTTTGCTCGATTAAAAAATTCTCTTTGTGTTTTTTTCGCTCCCTCCTTCAGTGGCCGAACACCGGAGGGACAAACACTTTTTTAAATATTTGTAATGGCCTTATTGTAATTATAATTATATGCCACAGGAAGACGATTCTTAAATATTTGCCTATTTAGCGCATATCGCTTGTACATAGTCAGCCTGCCTCATTTCATTGAGATTATATTGAATTGAATGAAGCACCAAAACGCTATTTTATTACGTCGATTGCAAGATGCGAGAATCGGTCTGGCCTAGAAATCCCAAATATTTCACACCGAGCAATCCAGAACAACAAACATTCGCAGAAAAATTGAATGGGCTTGTAAAACATCTTGCCCAATACTGGCTGCGATCAAGATCAACCTTTGCTCTGCGCTGCGAACATCTTCATTACGTCCTGGCAGTATATATCCAAGTGTCAGCCTGCCGTACAACCTAACCATTGGTTCCAGGGGATTCTCGGTGAGGAACAGTGAGAAAAAAATACAATGAGAGCAATATCGAACCGCGTGCATCGTCAACCAGCCAGCAAACCGTGACCAGGTCGCGTCCAGGTCGATTTTTTCCCCCGCGCCACCGTTTATATTTAAATTCCACGGTTTTTTTTTCTCGTTTTTGGCAAATGTGACCATCACCTCGTTTGTTCCCTTCTAGGAAAGACCTCGGAGCTAACGAGAAGGTGAAATTTTTGTCGCTCCCTTTCGGAAGTATCAGATGACCGGTCTGAGATTTCTGGTGCGGTCACACGACAATGACGACGACGATGGCTTTTGTTCTGGCTTGTTGAATTTACCAGAAGTGCTCTTGTATCACGGGAAGGAAACCTGGCGAAATCTCGGCTATTCTTTTAATTCCCTGGCGCAAATGGTGCAATCTCAGACTGCAAAAATGAAGTGTGAGTTGAATTCAGAAGTGTGAATGAAAAATATGTTCTTCACGCTCTTGTGGCAGCCGCCACCGTCAAGGTTCGTCTTCCTTTGGAGATGGTGACGATCTCATTTTCGCACTTTAGCCTTCTCCGCTGTTGTGCAAACCAGCCAACGAAGGGCATAATGAATACGAGCTCGAGCTCGTAAGCAGTTCGGACCTGCGGAAAAGTGATATACGTTAATTTAATTTTCACACATAAGCAGAACGAAGCGTCGTCGGCGTGGCGTGGGTAAGAAATGCACCAAGCCATTCCGGGCAGGTTCGTCGCCGGTTGATGCCGCAAGAAAAAAACTCATTCAAAACTGCTTTGTCTCAAGACGCTGGGATTCTCTTTGTTTTCACGCGGATTTCCATATAGCTACTTAGGTCCAGGAAGGAACGGGTTTCCGGTCGCGATGGGCAAGTGAGAAACGTCAAAATTAATTATTCTCGTGACTGTGCTGTGCTGGAAGCAGGTGCGACAGCATCCGTTCGATTAAAAAAATCGTTATCGCTAGATTTAATAATGCAGCTCCATTCCATAAAATCAATAGTAAAAATCAGTAGTTAATAATACAGTTTCGAGCAAACCGTTCAGAATATCATCAAAATCGTGCAAATGACTTTTTATATCTTCTTCTCCTTCTATCAGTATAGAGCCGGGGTGGCTCTTGTCGTATCAAGAATTCCTCACCACTGCTTTGTAGTCGGACCTGGTCGAGCCATCTAGCACATTGAACCCCTCTATTCTTGGTGCAGGTACGGTTCTTGAAGAGAACGAATTTCACTGCACAGTCGTCCGGCATCCTTGAGACGTAGCCGGCTTACCGTAATCTCCCAACTTTCACCATGTGTACAATAGGAATCTCTCCAAGTAGTGCCTGCAACTCGTATCGCCAACGCCACCATATATTTGGTTTTCGACGCAGTAATTTGTAACGAAATCCCCCTAATCTCCGTTTTCAGTCTAGTGTAAATTACCTCCGCCGTCCAAAGGTTTCTAGTAATGATATCGAGGTCGTTTGCGGAGGCGTGGGGTTGGCTACATTTGCTGAAGATCATTCCTCTTGTTTCGGATCACAACTTCAGTAGCGATGATGAATAACAGCCCATCCCCTTGCCGCAACCCTCAGCGCGATTTGAAGGAGCTCGAGAGCGTCCCCGAAACGCGCACGTAGCACATCACTCGCTCCAGAATAGCTTTGATCAGCCGAGTCAGTTTGTCCGGAAAACTGTACTCGTGCATTATCTGCCATAGCTATTCTCGTTCAACTGTATCGTATGCTGCCATGAAATCCACGCTGAATCTCGCCTGACACTGCCCTACGAATTCTCTTGCTATTGGGGATAGACGTAACAAAATCTGGCAGCTCACCAACGTGATGCCGCGGTAATTACAGTAATCTAGCCCTTTTTGTAGATGGGACACACTACACCTTCCATCCACTCCTCCGGTAGTTTCTCCTTTCTCTCTCCAAGTCCTAGAAATTATCCAATGAAGTGCCGTTGCTAGCTGTTCTTGGCCATTTTTGTGGGGAGTCAGTCCTTTCCGGCGGCTCTATTATTCTTTAGCTGACGAATTTCTCGCCGGACCTCTTCAAGATCGGGAGCCTGTACGCTGTTTGTAGGCACTCCGAGGTTAACTTCCATTGCGTTTCCTGCTGCTATATAGCCGTTGAGGTGCTTATCGAAATGCTGCTTCCACCTGTCGACTACCTCGCGCTCGTTTGGGATTAGACCCCCTTCCTCGTCCTTACACATGTCAGGTTTAGGTGTGTAGCCCCTATAAGTTTGGTGCACTTTCTCGTAAAACATGTGCGTAGATGTAGATTTCGGCAACTGGCGGGTTATTTAACTGTCGAATGTTTAACCATGGAGAGCGGCTTTATCGCGAAGTGTAAACCGTCCATGTCCGCGCACGTGTACTGATACTGGTCCGAGTTGATATCCGCACCCCGTAGGGAGTTTACGTTGGTAATCTTCGAAAAAAACCTGCCCTCGATGAGAATATGGTCGATTTGGTTCGAGGTTGTTCGTTGGTCAGGTGATCTCCAGGTGCCCTTGTGGATATCTTTGTGGGGAAAGAAGGTGCTTTTGATTACCAAGCCTCGGGAAGTCGCAAAGTTGATGCATCGCTGGCCGTTATCGTTCGTGTCGGTATGCAAGCTATGGGACCCGATCGCCGGTCTATACATTGCTGCCCTGCTGACCTGAGCGTTCATATTCTCGATGACGATCTTCATGTCCCGACGTGAGCAGCTGTCGTACGTTGCCTCCAGCTGCCTTACGCTTCGTTTCTACCTTCGGGTCTACCTTCGTGTGGATAATGCACTTTATGACGGTGTAGTTGAAGAAAAGGCCTTAAAATCCCAACACGCACATCCTTTCATTGATCGCTTTCCAGCCCATTACGCGATCCTGCATTTTGTCCAACACTACGAAGTCCGTTCCCAGCTCGTTGGTCGCTCCACCGCTCTGGAAAAATTGGACTTTGTCGCCACGTATCCTCTACACCTTCTCACCTTTGCGATGGATCTCCTGCAGTGCCACGATGTCCAACTTTCGGGGTTCTAACTGATCGAGCAGCACCCTGTCGCCACCAACGAAATTTAGAGATCTGCAGTTTCAGGTACCAAGTTTCCATGTCTTTATTTCGTTGCCTTAGTCCATGCCGAATGTTCCGAGTAAGATTTCCTTGATTCTCTTTAGCTTTAGGGTTTAGGTAGGAAGCCGTACCAAGGCCTACACTACAGAGTCTCGTGATGGGACTGCCATCTTACAGTGACGACTGTGCCTCCTTCCCTGTTAGTATACGACAACCACCGGGGTTGGCTACCCGATCTCCACTAAGGTTGCTCGTATTCCGGCTGGCACGTGGAGGTAGGGTTAGGAGTTGCTGGATAAGAAACTAAGGATCACTATGGGGTCTGTTTTACGCATTATCCAACCATTTACCAACCACAGTGTGCTACAGTGGAATAATTATGGACTATCACTATTTACGTTACATTTTGTATTCTACCTGTTGTGTTTTATTACCACAGTGTATTGTTATCTATAGATATAGTCATGTTTTTATTCATTGTAAGTTGTATGGCTAATTGCGTCGAATTGCAATGTTATCAGAATAATAAGTTGAACTGATTTGCTTAGAATCCACTCCACTATTTCCGGAATCCTACCACGTCGAAAACGCGTCTAAACAGATTAACACTAATCAAACAATTGTTTGCACTCTAATATTTTCCGGAATTATTGTTCCTATCCTAAAATATACAAATAAAAAAAATATATTGAAAATTGCAAATTATTTCACTAATCCACACGAGGATACTTTTTGTCTATTTTGCCGGAAAGCATGTAGTGTGTGTGTGTGGAATGAGAAAATTTGGAGAACAACACAAAACTAGGTATTAAACTACCTAATATAAGGGCGCGGCAGTAGTTTAGTCAGTAAAACATTCGAGACCGTCAACTGAAAGAACGAGGATGCAAGTCCAATTTATCATTCTTCACACCAGACAGTTTCTCTCTTTATTAAAAAAAAACTATTTGTTTTGTTCTGGAAGCGTTATCTACTATCTGAAGTCCTTGTACAGATGTACAAATGTACAGATTTATAAGTTTTCAATTAAATTGAAAATATACTGCTCGGTAAGGCCTTGGGCGGTCTACGACCCAATCGAGTATAGCCTTAATGCATTTACATATGCCAAATTGGCTAACCTCTATCCAAATTTCGTTTCTGCATCTCAGCAAAATACTTCGACAGAAGCGTCATATCGCCAATAGGTAGATTGCTTGGCATTATTCGATTCCCAGTTAGTTTTCCTCCACTCTTTAGTTTGCAGCAAAAGCCATAATTGATCAAATTACTATTGAATCGTCAGAAGAACAGCCATCCTCTTATCTTCGGTGCATTCCGGACCATCCGAAAACGAGCACCGGCGTCAATGAAAATTAACCAGTCTTCATCTTACCTTGCGGCAGAGAACCGTAGGGCCATTTCGCAAATGTTTGCAGTTATTTATTGTTTGTTGATTCACTCCCTTGCCCTTCGCAGAGCCATCGCAGGTTTCACAGAGGCGAGATACCGAAATTTGATAATATACTTGTTTGCGCTACGCCGCTTTGTTCGCCTTGCCTGGCATTTTCGTTGCGCTGCTCGTTTGAAAACTATAATTATGAGACCACTTCGTTTCCTGGAGTTTTAGCAAAGAAAATTTAAAATTAAAAGAGGCATTCTCCGCTCTTCGACAGACCGCTGCAGCAGTGGAGATCGTTGATTAAAACTAACCCGTTTTCTATTGAAAGCAATTTTCCTGGCGTGTTCATCATCGACGAAATGAGGGACGAGTTCCGTTGATGCTGTCTACTGCAGCACCGGCAACTGGTTCTGGCCGGCCAGTCGGCCTAAATTTTAACGTTTTAACGACCCTGTTCGTCCGTCTGGGTTTGTGCGCAAAATTTGTCAACTTGAAATTTCGTTGACAGTGATGAATGATGGCTCGCCTGCAGAGAGAACTAACATCAGACTATTTTGCCGGGTTTTTCGGTTTAATGTCTGCTGTTGATTGCCGTTGACACCCCAGAAAAGAACTTGTGCGGAGATTCGTGGTCGGTATCGATGGTGGCGGAAAAGTGCGTGAGAAAACATAATCCATCGTGGGTAATCGGTACGGAAGAGACAAACGATAACAATTGCTGAGAAAATTAAAACACATAATAATGAATGAGGAAGAAAGTCGTTGGTGGCGATGTCTCATCAGATTGGGTCTAAACATAGCGCGTTGGACAAATAAAATTGTTGTTAAATGGTGCGAAATACAATGTCGATGGATCATTTCGTGGCTCGGCAACCGTCTTGGAAAATTCTACGGTGCAACTGGAGCATAACGATTGAAATATACAATGAAAAATGCAAACACTATAGCCACACGGAAAATTTTTAATTTTATGATTTCAATCTAAATGCAGACGCTTGATTGTCTCCAAAGTAATTATAGATGTCAGCTGTATCTCAATTCGATTGAGGTATTATACGTACGTAGCAAGTAGTAAATTATGAGCAATAAAAGAATTTATTTTTTCCGCGAAATACTTACTTCCATCGTAATTATTTCATCATTGACAGATGCTGTTTTATTACACTGAAACTGAGGTGATTGCGAAATGCGTTTTGCTTTAACTTTTCACATTTTCAATTAACTTAAAATTGGGTAACCGTTGTAAAAATGACAGTTGTGTTTAATAAATCATCCTCAGTTTCAGTATGTTATGTCTTATGGTTCTGTAATCTACAAACCAACAATCTATAATCTATATTATCTACAAATTAAAATCTATATGTACAATAGGACATTGCATATCTTAACAGCCAACGAAAGCGAGTTAAAAAACAACGCAAGCCAATTGCATGCAATACACTTCAGAGCTATTTAACTTCCGTTTTGAACCTACTAATTATCTTGTAACAAACATTCATATCAAGGTAAGTTTATTATCATTAATTAGATAAAAATGTATGCAATGAATAGTGTACTACACTGATAAGTTATAATACGAACTGAAATAATATGAAATTAGTGATAACAGTAATAGACATGAACTGAAATAATGTGAAATAATCAATAGAAAACAAAGAAGATTAAGACAAAATATGATCATTTCAGGTTGACATCACTGTTTTGAAATAACATATTTGATCATACTAACCCTTCAAAAATTATTCAGTCAATTAAAACATAAATGTTTTTAGAAGCTGGCTTCAAACAGTAAATCTATCTCGTTGAGCTGCAACTCTTACGGAGTTTCAATTCACTACAAAGTAGCTCAGCACCAATGTATAATGAATGCCCGAGGTTTTATTCGGAGAACCAAAATCAAAAACTCAAATCATCATAAACCTAGAGGTCCAGACCAACAAGCATGCGGAAAATTAGCAACTAACAAATCATAAATATCGAAACGAGCATCATGTGATTATAAGCGTAATAAATTTTCTGAATTGGTAATTTGAAAATGATAGCCTTATAGGATATCGTCGCCTCGGATGGTTTTTCGTGGTCCATGATTTTTCATTCGATTCTTGCTATTCCCTGCTTTCGTCGTCGATCACACCGAAACCGTACAGTAGTTGGCTTCCACCCGAATTGTCGTTCTAAATTAATACGCTTTGTTGTTTCTATTTAGTTACTTATTGCTTGACTGAACGTGGATATTGAAATCATAACAGGGTTCAAAATATGAATTAGTATTTTTACTACATTTTCATATTCTTCTTCCGAAAAAGTTCACGGCAGTTGCAACATCGTCAACATCGTTTTCACAATCAGTTGTACCCTGTCATCGTACAACCACCTCCGAAAATATCTTTCAACATGCCGGAGTGTGTGTCCGAAACGATCCGGAACAACACAGACTCGCAGCTTCTGCCGTCTCTTGCACAACCCTATCTGAGCATCCCATCGAGATTGAAGAGGGCGAAGATTCCTCATAAGAAAATAAATTATGTTTTCTCGTCAGAATTATAATTGGATGTTCTGTTTTTTTTTCAGAGCTCGGTCGTCGCGCATCAACCTGGCAACTGGACCCGACATTCACCTAATCCTTGCGCCATCCTCGCTGATACACACACGTGCGTGTATGCGTCGGCACTTGGTCCCCTTCAGCGTTGACCGTATAATTTTCCGTGACTTTTCAACGAGTTTTGCCTCCGCGTTCCACCCACCACCGCCTGGTATGAATGTTACAAGCAATAGCAGATACAGTGCCAGTCAGGGTCGTAATCAGGAGACGGCTTACGTTCCCAAAACAATAATCATACCTTTTGAAAGATCTGCTACCTGGTTACAACCCACGAACACAGTGCCGGCAGCAAGAATAAAAATCGCAGTCATTTCAAAGGTCCGTCTTTTCTTTTAGCGGCACCTCCCATTCCGTTTTGCGCTTAATAATTTATTTAGGGTTCCTCTTCCTGTTGGGCCCCTCTGCTCGTATGAACTGCTTCGCCTTGCCGATGGTAAAACCCGCAAAGGGCCAAAACCATCACACACCCGTCCGGCGTATCAATGAGGCGCGGGGCGTCGGTAGATAACAAGCTACGACGGACGGTGGGAAACAGCGCCGCTCTTGTCGGAGAACAAAAACGAAACGGAAAGGAAACCTGGAGGCTACTAATAAAAGGCAGAAAAAAGTGCCACGGCCTACATCCACCTAGCAGAGAATATGTGCTTTTGTCATATAATTAGTGATTCGTTACAACAGTAACTAACCAAAGTTTCTTTGTTGATAATCCGAAAATTAAACAAAGAAATGTCGAAACTAATTCCGATTACATTCTACTATTTATTTTATTCTGGCGGAAACCCATATCACCTTCGACTTGTAGGTTATGTTAATATCTGATATGCAGAAAACAGTTGCGGCAGAATCGGAATCGGGGTCAATCGGAATAAATTTTGACTTTATTTTTTAATAAGCTTCGACTTTTATCTGAATTCAAACAATAACCGTTGATATCCATGATATGTTTGTAAATAAAACTATCACGTAGGTAAACTACAACGCTATACTTGTATGGCAAAGTAAGTTATCATTAAAACATTCAGTTATTATCTCAACATTATCTAATTGTACAGCCTCCGTTTGAAACGTTAATTTCCGAGAGGAAATAACAACCTTTCCTCTGGGAGGAAAATGAAGCGAACATTGAACAAATATCCTCTCGGATCGGTTCACGATCGTGATCCCGGATGTCTGCAGTGATCTCCCTTATTCGATCCTGCCAGTCGATCTCGGTGCGATGGGATTTCTCGGCCGGGGTCTCAGCACAACGCAGCGCCGGGCGCAAATGTCTTTGGAGTCCTCGTCGTTCGTTCGACACCGTTCGGTCCCGGCAGAGTGACTCTTGGCTTCATACTAATAAGATAATTACGGGTAAAACAAACAACGGATCGTCGATCATAACAGTCGAAGGAATTCCGTTCTAGGCGGGTCTCATTTGCCTTGATACAAGTTGAACCGTTTGAAACCCGACGGGCACAATGGACCAGACCAGCGTCTGTCCCTAGTGGAGAAAGAGAAATCACGTTATGTCATTAAATTAATTTCGTACAGTTATTAAAGAGTCGCTTTACCACAATAATGGAGGGCTAGTTGCTCTTCCCGAAGAAAAGCAACAGCATCTGTGGTAGTGCCGCCCGGCCGGATTGCGGTATGATATTAAATAGGTAATGACAGCAAAATTGCTGGGTCGAGGCAAGATTTTTCGCGAACTGCGGCGTTACGACCTGGCAGGATCACTGTTTCAAGCTGAAAGCAATCTACTCATTTTAATGCGATATTCTGGTTGGACGGAAAATTACGGAATTAATCGTTGTTCTGTAGCTAGCTATAAAATCGTTGGAAAATTGCGTTGAATTAAGCGTAATTTTTATTGTATATGGGCGATCAAATTGTTCGTACGAAGTCTGTTAGAAAAGTAGTCGCTTTTACGAAAACCTGATGGATTTCAATCAAGCGCTCAAGCTATATAAGCAGACCTTGATTGATTTTTTCACGATTGTCAATGCCATCAGTAACCAGACGGTGGAACGACGGCAACACTCGCGCCTTGCCATGTGGCTATCTCGTCCTGAATCTTCTGTAACACGTTTACGATGACGAACCGCTTCGGTTGCTTACCATTGTTCATGAGAATAACGATAAGTGCGAAGTGAGTTGTGGGAAGCGATAAGTGATTAGTGAGAATTTTTGAAATGGGTAGTGAGAAGTGAGCAGTACGAAGTAAGTAGTTTAATATCCCTCGATGTCACCTAACCTTGGTTCCTGTCAGCCCGATGTTCATTCAAACTTACGTTTATTCTGACTCTCATCCATTCGGCCTCACATCCGTTGTTGTTTTTGGCAGTATGCCTTTCATCCATTATGCATAACTTCAGTATACATACCTGACGTACTACGCCATGTATTGGACAAAAGGTAGGAGTCACAACGACTACTTGTTAAGCGTTGCTACTACTAACTCCCCCCCCCCTCACCTTTCTGCTCTATTCCCACCATTCCAAAAAATTTTGCATTACATTACCCTACCGTCCCTTCATCAATTGTAGAAACACCGGTTCAGAAAATATTAAACGGAAGAGTGTTTTAAAGATGGTCGCATGAAGATGGTAAGCAAGCCACGTTCCGGTCGGCCATCAACATGCCAAAATGATCACCTTATTCCCAAAGTGAAAGCATCAATTTCCATGGAATATTATAGAGATAAACGTCGTCGCCTGCGTAATGCTGTGCATTACGAGAGACCAGAGTTGCGATCAGCAGGAAAGTGACATTATGGCAATATTCCTGCACATTCCTAATATTAATCCAATCTCGTTATTCCCTTTTCACTTCTCACTATTCACATAAATAATAAGATGAAATCGAAGATTTCTCACAGCTCATTTTTCGCTACTCATTTCTCATTTTTCGTTATTCACGAAACTAATAATAATCCTTATCGAAGTTTTTTTGGCAACAACGCAAACTTCAACAGGTTACTCATCCCAAGTAGCAAGTTAAGTTTTATTACGCTCTAGTGGTTTTCATGACCAATTTCATAAAACCGCTAATGAAACCATGGGCTCCACTGGCACCTTCTAATGGTCGCTATAAAACTTCCTTCCGACCAAGAGGCCCACTCTTCAGAAGGTTTTTATAACATCTTGAAGAGTCAGGCCATAAGGTCAAATAGATATATTACGCTCTGCTGAAAACAGTTTTAAAACCGATTATGCTTTTCGCTGCTTGATACAACCGCCATAATCTAAAGAAGCTTTTCGCTTTGTTCGACAAAGCTATAACGCATATAGCTTGCTGCGTAAAAAAGCTAAATCATTCAGACAGCCTCATTGATTTGAAAATATATTGCCGTGAACAGAAAAGGTAAAGTTTTAATGTCAGATCATCCTGATTGCTTTGATTTATAGCGACCATAATAATATATCCGAAAAAATATGTAACACATTTTCAGCAGTTTCTGTAGTTGCGCAGCATATGCACATTAAATTTTAACGTGCATATTGGGATGATAAGTGGGTAAAATTGGCGCGCCATCAAAATTTTGTAATATTTGAAACCCAGTAGTTTAAACAAAATAAACAAAATAAAGATCTTCGATTAGTAAATTTTAGTCTCTAGCAAAATCATTCTAGTTGCATTCTGACATGAAAGCCGATTCATAATAACTTCCTTTCTGAAAATCACAGTTCGATTTGCTGAATTTTGCGACCAAAAAAACTCTTGAATTCTAATATTCTTCATAATAGCAGCAATAAATCTATTTGGTCAGAATGTTACCACATAAATGGCACCATAAAACTAACAGTTGCGGTTTGACAAACGACCGTGATAAGATAAACTTGTGCTCAGCTCATCATTGGTGCACCATAAATGTATTGCCACTTGAAGTCCCAAGTAACAATCCAATAGCAAATTGGTCTTATGCATTTCTTATAGTAGTTTTATCAGAGCATTGCAAAATCTATCAGGTTTTATAATGTTTTTCCTCAAGTGATTGTTATCTTATTTGACTAACATTTCTGAAGTATGATTGAAGGAGACTTAAAGAAACACGTATAAAACTGAAATATCAATAAGTGTAATTCACCTTATAAGTGGTTTTAAAGGATACTTGATTTCTGCTCAGAAACGGCGCTCCTTAAAACCTAGCAATAGTTTTGACAAAAATTTATGTCATTCTTCTGCAAGATTGGTTTGTCTTAACAATGCTACCATAAAACCGTCTTAAAACCGTATATTCTTGTAAGAGAAATCATACTCTGACGAAAGAACATTCGAGCGTAAACAACTGATCTGTCAAAATGGGCATCTGAACCAGGAGAAAATTGAACAAATACTTTAGCGCGAAACTTTAGCAAGATTTCATATGAAAAATCAGCGAAATCAAAAAACAATGAAGATTTCCAAATGAGCTGAGGAAGGACTATGCCGGTGATGATGCATCAATGGTAGATTTGTATGTTATTAGAAAATTTGGTTCGATTGTATTTTGGCGGAGGCGGTGCCGGTGCCGGTTTGTAGAGTTGTTTGTATTTTTTAAATTGAATATAGAGGTCATTAGCCGGTGTTGGGAAAATGTTCGAAGGGGTTGAAGCAGTTGAAGCATATTTTTTTTAAAGACAGTTGTAACGACAAAGTATATAAAAAATTTTGCAGATTATACTTTACGCATGGAACTGCCGTGCAGCCCACTTTTAATTTTTAAAATCAATTTATATGGGTAAGCATAATGACTGCTGTACTTAAAAAATAATAAACTCAATATAAGTAGGTGAACCTCCAGCACAAAAAACAACTTACATTGACACTTTGTTGACGTTTTCTTTGTTTATACTAGAATGATTATCTTACAAAAAACTTGGTCCCCTTAAGTAATTCAAACAATTCTTGTTCAAGCACAAATTGTCTTCTTCAAGAATACAATAAGTATAGATGAACTTATCGACCTCTTGGAAAATTTTTCTTTGTCTTGTGCAAGACATGTTAGTCTAATAAGCGCTTTCAGGTTGATTTAGATAAAACCATTGAAAAAATGGCGAACAGAACTGTTTGGATTACTTTTGAAATTCTAGCCAATTGCATATGGGCGTTTATAAATGTGTTGTTATGCAATACCATAAGTGATCTTATATTTTCAAATAAATGTTCGGACACTTAAAAGACTTTTTGCCGCAATTTGTTAAAAATTTGGTAGCTATCAACTTCTTCATGAAATTATTGAATTTTTTTTATTAATTAAATTTTTAATAATCTAACGAAAATAACCGGCGCGTTAAAATTTTCTAACTTTCATGTCACAAAACATCGACAAACTGAGCGTGACATGAAAAATTTCTCATTGATTGACAACAAAGCAGCTGCTTTTATTTTCATTTATATCCATTTTGGAAAAGCAATATCTGTGAATGCTTTTTCTCTCATAGCTTTTAGTCAATTTAAACAAATTAAGACTGTGAAAAGTGTATGATGTCTTGCAAGTGTTCTTTGAGACGACAACCATAAAATCATCAACACTTGTGGTGGTTTTCTTTTAGTATCAACCGACTCTTGGAAGTCACTATAAATACATATCGATAAGAATTACAAGTTTTAAAAGGACCTTTGGAAATATTCTTGAGAACCTTCTTTAGTGTGGGCCTCCCCAGATTTATAAGGGTTTTATGGCTGTTTTATCGAAGATTTGTAGAATTGCAAGTTTTATATTCGGTTTTAAGGAGCAAATGCTGGAAACCTCTTCAAGTGCATCTTAAAATTAAATTTGTTACTTGGGGTAAGTTTATAAGAGATGTGTCGCAGCCGACTAGTTTTATCGTGAGCATATAAGCAACCAGAATACATTAGCTTTGTTAATAGTTTTATTATGGTTTAATAGCTAGCTATTAGTAGTTTTTGACTAGTATCATCTTGATATTGCGCAACACTATGATAAAATTCAAATAAAACTAAGCGGCTTTAGAATTGTTACTTCTTCTGATATGGTTGTCTGAGATCTTTGGATCTATACTCTAAAGTCCAACAAACAAATTGTTTCCAAACTAACAATAAAAATATGTCCAAATTTTCATAGTAAATTTTATAATGCGATGGCCAGAGAAAGTAGTATTTTAAGCTGCCTTTAACTGGAATAGTTAATGTCAATTTTTCTACTATGTGCTGCAACGCATAATAAACATTTTTAAGAAACTTTCGACAGTCTAAAAGAAAAGTATAAATAACTTTTTGAGTGGTTCGATGGATCTCATAATCATATTCATATTCATTATAATCAAATTCACATCGAAAGTACATGCACATGCACAGTGCATGCGATCGTTTGTACCTATACGTAATTTGTAGCGATACGATCGCTGGTTAGTTGTCCCCAAAGTGCCGATCAATGACCCAGCTGCAGTCGATGGCCACTGTACAATATATGCATCTGGATGTCGCTCTTTTCCCCAGCTTCCAGGAATCTGATCCATTCACCGAACATACGCCGGTCGTCTCACGAAAGATGAACTATCGATTGCGCGGATAACTATACTTGAGTCTGTGCTCATATTTTTGCTGACCTTTACTTTGCTGCGCACATAATTCCTGCGACGGGCGTGAATTGGTACAAGCTGCGCTGCACTGCTCGACAGGAAGCAAGTGGAAGAAGTAATCGTACAAAACGGTCTTCCAATCGACGACCATGTTTCCGAGATTCCCGGGGCTGCCGTGCAGTTACTCGGCCAAAAACACAACGACTCCGGGCCAGCACTCCGGCTGCGCTCTCACACTGAGAAGTGCCACCCGCCGCGAAATTCTAATAATTCACGCGACCTTCTTGACTATCTTATTTGTTAAGAGTGAAATATGATTTTATGATTTATATCGGCTGCGCTGCGATGTTATCGCTGCTGCCGTTGTTGGTTTCTGCTCACTGCCAGAGCAGTTATGAAGCGCAACCTGATCCTGTTAGGGATCTTCCATCTCTTGACTCAGTGTGGATCTGCGGCGAAACGCGACTTGATACGCGAACATGACTCGAAGCAAATTGGAGAACAGCAAACAAAAGTCAATCTCGCCCATCCTGCTACGCTCTCGATTCCCTGGCCGTATCGTATGACTTCCTTTTCCCCGGGGGAAACCAACGGTTATCGATTACGGGCAAGATTTATGATGTCTGCAGCCGCCTTGGCGCGGGAAGGTCTGAACTGGTGAACAGGAACAAAAGAGCTACGAAATAATTATCACTGCCATTGCCACGGGAGAAAATTTTCGCTTGCCCCCAGCGAGAAAGGAGCATGATAGGCTGCTAGACAGTGCCTCGGCAGAAGTTCGGCTGCTGGCTGGTGTAAAATGATTTATAACCGAAGACTGGAATCTATTGATTATGGTGAAGCAGATGACAGAATCGACAGGTTTATTGCTGTATTTAATATCACCAGACACTTTTGAGATATTCGTTGGCGAGTGTCGAGTTTTTAGAGGCAAAGTATATGCTTTCAGTGACTAATCACGGCGGTTAAATGTATTTTAGTGTTAATCACATTTTATTTGATAACTATGGCTCACCTTAATATAAAAGTTATTACTATCTAGTGTTTATAATAATAATTATTCTCAGATATCGCAGAGTGCGTCTCAGAATAAGAAAGAGAAAAACGCCTCAGCCATTTGTAGGAGCAATTTTTATTACCATCTAATTCTTTTATTCCACCCAAGCACATCATCATAAAAAGACATTGCTAAATGGCCCAGTCAATTGCTTTCGAGTTGCATCGAACCGTCATTTCTTCGGCAAAGGTGTGGCATTTTGGTTTCCATAAACGGCAGCTACGGAATTCAATAGTCATTCCGAGCGACACAATCAGCGATAAATGTCGCTTTAAGATCGTCATTACGAGAAACTTGGAACCGCGCGCCCATTTATTAATAAATTCTTTGTTCGGCAACCCGCTTTGAGATCAGCCTCCGACGATTCAACCGCAACGGTTGCCGTCATAAACTTGATAATAAAATAATGAGACAAATATATATAAATTGCATCACCACGGAGAAACTGCACATCAGTGCAACAGCCGCTCGCACACAATCGCATTCCCGACCAGCGATAACTCTCCTGTTGGAGGTGGGGTCTGCAACAAAATATATGTCATCGTACCATAATTAAAACATCAGGTTTTATATTTTATGTGAACTTCGAAACTGT
Source organism: Sabethes cyaneus (assembly GCF_943734655.1). Taxonomy (NCBI): domain Eukaryota; kingdom Metazoa; phylum Arthropoda; class Insecta; order Diptera; family Culicidae; genus Sabethes; species Sabethes cyaneus. Next base: position 1,592,832 of record NC_071354.1, on the reverse strand, counting down.
CTCTTTGTGATCGGTCCGTTATTCCGCCGAATGAGACCTTCCTCCGCGATCCTGCCTGAACAATGTACTATAAACGATGATTGCCTCACACGGTCGGCCTCGGCTGGGTGCGGGTTGAAACCATTATCAATTCAGGTTTTGCTCACTGTCTGTCACTTATGTATTGGTTGGTAATGGCTTAAGAGTTTTTTTTTTTTTGTTTTTGTTTTTAGCCCTAAAGTGTCATTTTACGACTGTTTCAACGTTTGTTATCAGTAGGTACCTTGCCAACCGGCACATGTAATTTCATGGCATTTTAATTCACAAGACAGGGCTCGCGATAAGGCTTTGCACTGAAGTTGAAAGTTTTCTAGATATCGCATAATGGAACAACAGTTTTATTAGGTAAATCGTTAATGGACAACTAAAAGTTTACGCAAAAGCGTATCATTAGAATAGTTTTTAAAGGCACTTTCGTTTTTATACATTATAAAACAAATTCAATTGATTGCACCTTTGATTTGCTGAAGTAAATAAATAAAAACACACGTTACTTCTTTCAGTACATTTAATGTGTTCAATTTAAATTACGATGCAAATGTTTCATAAAACAACGCAGCGCAATTAGTAATTAAAATTACACTTTTATTATTGTAAAATTAGCTTTTGTTAATTTCTAATTACAGCATTATTATATTTCCTAGATTCACAACAAGTAAGCAAAACACATTGAAAACTTTTTTCGAGTTCTCCAAGGATCCTGTAATCTATAATAAATAGTAATAGTTAGCAATTTGACGCTTCAAATAACCTCTAGTGTCTCTTTCGTTGATTCGTTTCTTAACATTACACACATTAAAGCAACATGTCTTACACTCAATGAGCTGCTTGTAATTCCTGAATCATATCATTGTTCGCTAATTGCTTCTGTGTTGTCGCTTATTTACTGCTCCGTTTGCTTCGCACACACGAACCAAATTGTTTCCTCTTCGCCAGATATCCAAGCTGGGCTTTATATGGCAAAAATTTCGCCTTGCCGAATGTAACAAGTTGCGAACTGAAAATTCTACCGGAGTTCTGCTGCATAATTAACGTATAATTAGCAATTAGTCATATCCATGGATCACAGCAATAAAATAATGTCTCATTATAAATTACCGAGCGGCGGCTGCCAACGCATCGCCGCCGCTGTCCTCTCCTTTTATTTTTATCGAGGAACTTAGAATGAAAAAGGTGGTGAGCCGACATCGCCACCAAATAAGAATGATACAATGCCATGTTCCTTCTGCTGGTGGAGCGTAGTTTCGTTTATTCACGTCGTTTTCCAACTTGAAGCTCGTCTCGAATATTAAACTTTGTTTATGCTCTCCATTGGAGTACGCATTTAATAATTCATATGTTGTTCGTTCCGCTAGAACCTCCATCATTGGCGTCAGGAACATGTGGAAGCGAGCAGATACCCACTCTTTTGCCGACTTAGACGGGGTTAGTTTTTATCGGGAATTCTGAAGCTATGCACTCACACCAAATGACCCCAACAGTGATTTCGCGTGTGTTTCTTTGAAGTTTACTGGTGATGGAAGGTTAAGTGTGTGCTCCGGGCAGCCGGACGGTGGCCGCATAAAAGATCGCTTTCACATTGTCATAATTTTGCTATCTCCTAAGGAACCTGCGGCCAGGCTTCCAATACGGTAGTTGGTGCCGATAAGTGAGTGTACATGTCGTAAAATTTTATTGTTCCCTCAGTTTGCCGGTGCATACGGTTTTGGACGAGAAGTGATGGTCTCCCTCCTGTAACCTGCGCAGAGTGAGCGTGCTTCTACGGCAGCCGTCTTGGCTATCATAAATTATTAATTTATATCTTTAATTATTTCCTTGCATAAACGGCGTGCATATGCATAAGCACACAAGTTCCCCGTGACTCTGGTTGGAGCAGCGAACGGTGATTGTTTGGCCGAAAGGCAAATCTTTTCATAATCTCTCACCTTCGCTTGCATGCGGCACTCACCCAGCCCAGGCCAGACCAGGCCTCACGCATCTCCGGAGACGAACGGAGCAAACAGTGAATTTGTCATTTTTGAACTGCAAAAAGGTAGCAAGCTTGAGTAAATGTCCATATGCAAGTCGTTATCCAGATAAATAATTAACAATGCAATAACACTTTATTACGATCCACACGGTAGGAGACATCTGCACGGCTAAAGTCCAGTGAATTAACTCGGACTGTGGGTAATCTCCTTCCAATGAATGATTTATCTAGCGTTCACAATAGGTGATTTAAGAGTGTAGCCAGCGAGAATATGCACGCATCATTATTCACTGCCATAATTTTCACCGATGCCGGTGTCTTGCCATGGAGTATGCGCTTTGCTAAGCCCATCGCAGTTCGAATGGGTTTTTACAAATAAATCAATGATTCCAATTGCTTTAAATAGGGTTTTATGGTTGATGGTAGATTTTACAGAATAGAAAATTTCAGTAACCAATTATGATCATTGCTTTTCATTGGGTAAATCTGTCTCGAACTACACGGGTTAAATATTTAACATAAAAATTGACTAGACTATGAAAGAAGTAGAGAAGGCCCTGTTTTGGTACTAATCAAAAGCTTTAGTAAACTCTGAGTGATGCGGCTAGAACGCACTCAGAAGTCTTTTCCTAGTAGTTGTAAGCAGAGTTCTGCAGCACTTCTTAAGCTAAGGTAACCAGACATCCAGGATTTTGCGGGACAGTCCCAGATTTGAGTCCTTTATCCCGAATGAGCAAACGTTTCGGACAGCGTCTCGCATTAATTGATATTTACCTTGCAAGTCGTAAGGGCCGGCATAGTGTCGTCGTCCTGAAAGTAGTAAGTAGTTAGATTAAAACTTCTCGCTCGGTGGTAATCTGCAATTGATGCAGGAAGCGGCACAATATGTGTCGATAACCCAACCAAACGCGTCGCTATTCTTGAGAAGTGAATTTTGCGGTCTCCTTTTGTCCAGCGCCTCTATGGTTCAAAGGTACAAGTACCAGCGAACCACATGCCCTGGCGGGTGTTGTGGGTTCGAATCCGGTTGTAATCTTAGATTACAGCTTGGTTCGACTCATGCACCTTCCAGTATTGGACAAAAGGTAGGAGTCAAAATGACTACTTGTCAAGCATAGCTACCAATACCCCCCCCCCTTCCTTTCCGTTCTTCCCCTCCTTCACCAAAAATTTTCATTTCTTTCCACTACCGTCCCTTCATCAATTGTTGAACCATCGTTTCAAAAAATATTAATTTATATGTATGACCTCATTTCAAGGTCAAGACTAAAAACTTGAGATTAGTCCAAAAATTTCTGTTTTATTTTTATGAGAGTCCTTATTCCCCTACCACAAGGGTGATAGGTCTCTAACCATCATAAGATAAATTCAAGACTCCAAAATCCTCCACATGTCAAATTTGGTTCCACTTGCTTGATTAGTTTTCGCGTTATGAGGAAATTTGTATTTCATTTGTATGGGAGCCCCCCACTCAATTCACAATTCACTGAGGAAAACATGCCCTAAATGCCAAATTTCGTTCCATTTGCTTGATTAGTTCTTGAGATAAGAGGAAATTTATGTGGAAGCCCCCCTCTTAAAGGGAAGAGAGGTCATAATTCCTTTCCTAAAGACGGGAGTGGTCTCAATTCATCATAGAAAAAATTCTTTCCTCCAAAAACACACACTTGCCAAATTTGGTTCCAATTGCTTGATTAGTTCTCTAGCCATGTTTGTGTTTCATTTGTATGGGAGCCCCCCCTCTTAGAAGGGAGAGGTCTCTAACTATCATAAGTACCTTCCCCGGCCCCAAAAACCCCTACTTGCAAATTTTCGATTCTATAAGGAACATACCGACGAACAGACAAACAGACAGACAGACAAAAATACATTTTTATAGATATAGATTGACGAGTCGTTGCGTCGATGTAAAGAGTAATACAAATGCTCCAGTGGAAAACTCTCAAACGCAAAACTTTTCAGTTTGCAGTTTTACGAGAAGCAGTTTCATGAACCAAACTGTAGGGACGAGGGAGGGAATCTAATCATAAACGAGCGCGAGGTGGCCGACAGGGGGAAGCAGTTCTTCGATGTACGCCTCAATGGCGAAGTTGCAGAAGAAAACGGAAAGAAGAAAGAAGGAGTGCCCATGGAAGATTGTAGTGCTACAGCACCTGATATCCAAGGAGTTAAACGAAAAATCGGTATGCTGAAGACCAAGAAAGTCGTTGGTAAGTACTGCCTACCAGCAGATCTTTATAAACATTCCCGAGAAATGCTGACAACGGCTATTTCCAAGATTTGGGAAAAGAAGCTACCGGAGGAATGGACGGAACGAGTGGTTTGTCCTATCTACAAAAAGAGCTGGTAAATGTCGCGCACAAGGTACTCTTCCAGATCCTGTTACGGCAACTGTCACCAATAGCACTAATAGTGATGGACAGATCTTGTAGAAATGTGGGAAATACAGCATACCCACTCATCACATTTATTTATTTATTTCAAAGCAGCGTACGATACAGTCCATCGATACCAACTATGGTAGATAATGCTCGAACACGGTTTCCCGAATAAACTGACGCGACTGATCAGAGCTATACACTGAAATCACTTTTTACGCAGTTTGTTTTTTACGCGACTTTTTTTACGCGAATTTCGGAATTTACACGATTTTGAAATCCACAGTTTTTTTTCTACGCGAAATATTGGTGTTTTTTACACGAATTTTAGAATTTACGCGGTTTATTTACGCGAATTTTGGAATTTACGCGGTTTTGATTTACGGGAGACGCATCCTTCGCGTAAAAAACGACTTCAGTGTATTGGATCGAGTGATCATCGAGGACTATCGAGACGCGACGAGAGTTGAAACAAGGTGACAGCTTATCCTGCAACATCGTTCGTTGTTCAACATCGCTCTTGAGGGGATGATCATACGAGTCGGCATCGAAACAAGAGGCATGATAGCCAGGAACTTTGCAGCAGCGGTGGCAATCTACGCCAGACTGAAAGCGGAGTCTAGGAGGATTGGGGTAAAAATAAATGCGTCGATGACCAAATACATGAAAGGACTCATGAACTTGAAACCGTGACACTGCTAACGGAAGCCATACGCGCCCTGACCATGTTCGAACGGAAAGTACTGCGAACGATATTTGGCGGAGTACAAACTGAAAGTGGAAGTTGGCGGAGGCGTATGAATCACGAATTACGGGCACTGCTTGGGGAGGTTCCCATCGTACATCCGGCTACGGTGGGCCGGACACGTCGTCAAGATGCTGGACGACAGTGTGACGAAAACAGCTCTTTTTAACAACCGCACTGACACCAGGAACAGGGGGCTCAACCTGCATGATGGCTCGACCAGGTCGAAAGTGATTCGATGGTCGATTGCGAATTCTGAAACGACTGGGAAATTGGCGACGAGTGGCCCAACATTAAGTTGCATGGCGACTGCTTGAGATAGCATGAGCCACCTTGGCTCCAGGCTGCTGACGACGACAGCAACTGCGTGTTTGCAAAAATACATCCACGCAGTGTGAACTGATTTTTTCCGGCTTTCAAATTCCAGTGGGAAAAAAACTCTGGAGGGGGCCTGCAGAATTCCGGCGGGGGCCTGGTCCCCCATCGTTTTTCGTGAACCGACCGTTAGCTCCAGGGTACAATGCTGGCCTAACAAAGCAGTCGTCACATGTTCGAATCTCCACGGGGCGGTGCCGCTACAGGGTTAATAGGATCTTTGCACTAGCTCCGTAATTTTCCTGTACTATAATAACTGGCTGCGAAGTCTGTCCATAAAGAAAGGACAAGTTCTGAAGGTCGTTTATACCCATAGGCTTTGCTTTTTTTGCGTTTTGGAGATTTCTTTCATAGCGGCATTGTACAGGCAAGTCTTTTTAAGCGCATTGAGCAGACCCTGAAACCAAGAGCGCTATTCGGATCTATTCGGATTCACGTCCGCACGGTTTGAAGAAAAGGTCTGTAGACAATGAAAGTGGTAAAACCCTTCACAAGCATGGTTGTTCGACGTTAGTTTAAATTTTTAATCACCTTTAAAGTTAGACAGAATATATTTTGATTAAAAATATTTGAACATCCATACGCAAAAACATAGATTACACCGATAGGCGCTGACAACAGAGATGTAGCACGATTACAGCGCTACGAGAACGAGATTAGCTATTGCGCTATAGGATACTCATTTGTCAGATCAGTAGCCAATCAATCATGTAACGATCAACACATTATCGCTAATATATTGTGTCGATCAGGTCACACAAATATACTGGATTCATTTTTTCGCCAAATAAAGTGGAGTTTGATGATAGAAAAATCAGAAGGCACTATTTATTGTTAGTTACCAACCACCGAATCCGGATTATATTGAAACGTGTTTAAATAAAACAAGGTATGCTTCTCATTTTTTATGGAGGTTTCCGGAGAAAAGAAAATGTTTGTTTCCTGCGTTATCGGAGTTTCCGAACAGAACAAATGACAAAGAGGCTGGCAAACGAAAATCTAATTTTAATCATAAACATCATAATTATATCCTCAAGGTAATTTGAAGTTTTTTCGCAATTTTCCTCAAATGCTTTATGAATTGCAAGTGGCGGTTCAAAAGCAATCGGAATAATATAACACAGTCCAAAGAAAAGCGTTCGTCTTTAATTCTATTGTTTGAAAAATAAAAAATATATTGAACTACAGGAAACCAGCTCAGTCCAGGGCATATAATTACCATTGCAACAAAGATACCAACATCGCTGAACGGACTGAGAAACTCACCTACTATAGAGTCTGTCAACAGTGCCATGTACTACCGCTTGTCTGTAAGTAACTCGACTGCTATTTGTTTACGTCTATTACTACTGGTGATTCACCAATAGTTCTGCAACTTTTATATCCTCTCTGACGCGCGAGCCATCTACCATTGTCCCCACAATCGGCTCTTACTGGGTCCCACATCTCAAGCATGATTTGTTCTTTATCGGCGAGAGTGAACTTCTGCATGAATACATTATAAGACAAGCGACAATGGTCCCAACTGGAACCTAGGGTACGGGCTCCTATATTTATCCCTTTCATCAAAACAAATCTTTACAGTAACGATATAATGCAGTCTTATTTTCATGTGTTTAATCTAACTTCAACCACCCTCGATTGAGCAGAATGCAAATAGTAGGTGAGTGTTCTATGTTTCTGCTGCTGAAGCCCGTACTATTCTGAAGGTGGGAAAAGAACACGGAAAACCCGCTGATGTTGATGCTAATCCTCGCTCGGATCGACCTGCGCGTGTCGCCGCGACGGGCTTCCACCCAAAGCGCATGCAACTGCTGGAGGGGCTGAAAAAGCCAGCACGGAATGGAATCGACCGCAGATCGATGGATGCTTAGCGATACCGAGCGAGGTGCAGAACCGACGATTGACCCTCTTGTACCCTCAGTTTACCGCCAGGGGAGTCTGAACATCTATACCTATAAAGAAGGATTTCTGTCTGTCTGTCTGTCTGTCTGTCTGTCTGTCTGTCTGTCTGTCTGTCTGTCTGTCTGTCCTGTGTTCCTTATAGAATCAAAAACTACTGAACCAATCGGCGTGAAAATTTGCATGTAGAGGTTTTTGGGGCCAGGAAAGGTTTTAGCGATGGTTAGAGACCCCTCCCCCCACTAAGAGGGGGGGCTCCCATACAAATGAAACACAAATTTCTGCATAACTCGAGAACTAATCAAGCAAATAGAACCAAATTTGGCATGTGGGTGTTTTCGGTGACAAGAATTTATTCTAGGGTAATTTGAGACCCCTCCCCTCTTTATAAGGGGAATTATAACTCCTCTCCCCTTTAAGAGGGGGGGTTTCCATACAAATTTCCTCATAACTCGAGAACTAATCAAGCAAATGGAACCAAATTTGGCATGTGAAGGTTTTCGAGGGCAAGAAAATTTTCTATGTTGAATTAGGACCCCTCCTCACTTTAAGAGGGGGGGCTCCTGTACAAATGAAATACCAATTTCCTCATAACTCGAGAACTAATCAAGCAAATGGAACCAAATTTGGCATGTGTGTGTTTTTGAAGACAAAATTTTTTTCTATGATGAATTGGGACCTCTCCCCACTTTAAGAGGCGGGGGGCTCCTATACAAACGAAATACAAATTTCCTTATAACTCGAGAGCTAATCCAGCAAATGGAACCAAATTTGGCATGTAGGTGTTTTTGGAGGCAAGAATGTTTTCTATGATGAATAAGAACCTCTCCCCACTTTAGGAGGGGGGGCTCCTATACAAATGAAATACTAATTTCCTCATAACTCGAGAACTAATCAAGCAAATAGAACCAAATTTGGCATGTGGGTGTTTTCGGTGACAAGAATTTATTCTATGGTAAATTGAGACCCCTCCCTCTTTATAAGGGGAATTGTAACTCCTCTCCCCTTTAAGAGGGGGGGCTTCCATACAAATTTCCTCATAACTCGAGAACTAATCAAGCAAATGGAACCATCTTTGGCATGTGAAGGTTTTCGAGGGCAAGAAAATTTTCTACGGTGAATTAGGACCCCTCCCCACTCTAAGAGGGGGGGCTCCTGTACAAATGAAATACAAATTTCCTCCTAACTCGAGAACTAATCAAGCAAATAGAACAACATTTGGCATGTGGGTGTTTTTTTTGGTGACAAGAATTTATTCTATGGTGAATTGAGACCCCTCCCCTCTTTATAAGAGGAATTATAACTCCTCTCCCCTTTAAGAGGGGGGACTTCCATACAAATTTCCTCATAACTCGAGAACTAATCAAGCAAATGCAACCAAATTTGGCATGTGAAGGTTTTCGAGAGCAAGAAAATTTTCTATGGTGAATTAGGACCCCTCCCCACTTTAAGAGGAGGGGCTCCTGTACAAATGAAATACAAATTTCCTTATAATTCGAGAACTAATCAAGCAAATGGAACCATATTTGGCATGTGGGTGTTTTTGGAGGCAACCATTTTTCCCATGATGAATTAGGACTTCTTACCTTTTTAGGAGGGGGGGGCTCCCATTCAAACGAAATACAAATTTCCTCATAACTTTAGAACTAATCAAGCAAATGGAACCAAATTTGGCATGTGAGAGTTTTAGATGGCAGAATTTTTTTTCTGTGGTGTATTACGACCCCTTTCCCTTTTAAGAGGGTGGGCTCCCATACAAATGAAATACAAATTTCCTTATAATTTGAGTACTAATCAAGCAAATGGAACCAAATTTAGCATGTAGGAGATTTTTGAGTCTTGAATTTATTTTATGATAGTTAGAGACCTCTCACCCCTGTGGTAGGGGGATATGGACTCTCATACAAATAAAACAGAAATTTTTGCGAAACTCAAAAACTAATCCAACTCGAGAAATTCGAGACTCTTCCATAAAACATTAATCAATAACAAGACCACAAAAACTATCTATAGTAACACTAGATCATTCAGGACGAGCCGGTCGCGAGTGTTGCCGGTGACCCGCCGTCGGAAGCGCCGCCCACTGGGGGGCTTGCAAAACTCGAGAAGTGACAAAGATCATCCGAGATTCATGATTTATGTACAACACAGGTTAATTTGTGGCAATACGAAGTTTGTCGGGTCAGCTAGTTGCATATAAAACATGATTGTTTTTTCCTGTGCTGTGTTTATTGTTTGGAGTTTGATTTGTAGTTTGTCTTGTTGTCATTTCGGTACTAGGAGTCGGTGTGTAGTGTCTGTAGGTTTTCCGACGAGGTACGGTGTGCGGTCGCTACCACGTTGACCCTTTTTATGTGGTATGTTAGCAGTGACAGCGAGGGAGCGATGTCTTCTACGAAGCAAGTGAACTAAATATATGCATAGCATATGGAGAAGTTGATCAAAATATTCGATGTTTGTGGATCGGCATGGAAAGAATATTTATTGTTCTTCTACTAAACATTCTAGTCAACACGCTTACTGTAGTGGAAGGTTAGTTTTTAATCCTAAAAGAGCAAATCACCTCCGGGATAAAGTCACATGTTAGCAAATAATGATCGGAAAGCACTTCCTGTCGATCAAGCAGCTTTTGAATTCAACCCATTTCGTCGGTTATTAACACCTCCTAAGAACAAATCTAAATTGATTCGTTTATGTTCACACCCTGTCCGCAGGCTGTTGTATAAGAAGTATACCGCTGATGAACTGCCAACGCCAACGGCAGCAGTGTTGGAGGTTTAATCGTTGGCTGATGCGTTGCTTGCACCAAGTCCTTACTGTCTGCGGCATTCCCTACATTACGCTTGTTAATTTAATGGTATCCTGGAGAGATCCCTAAACAAACCTTGCCGTTCCGCCGCTCTGCAATGTCTTTTGTCGATTGAGCGATGGTGCAGTTGATGAAAATTTGCTCGTTGTGTGCAGCTACAGAGAATGAAAACCGAAATTAGGTTTGCGAGGAAAAAAGAGATGAAAAAGTTGCCAATAGCAATTTCCTCAGAATGCACGATCATCGTGGCATAAACTGAAATACATATGCGCAAATTACGAAATCGTCTTTCTTCGTCTTCGCAAGTTCCGATACACCGGTAAATATTGAATTCAGGACAACTTGCAGCAACGTTTACAAAACAGCACACTTCCAAGAGTCGAGCGAAGAAGGTTTGTTTAAACATAAAAACCCATGAAAATCGGCAAATTTTCTCGTCATCATCATTGAACGGCAGTGTAAAAGAACCTAAAGGCTAACCGTCGTTCTTATTATGTGCGGTAGAATCGTTCTCAAACGACTCTGTGGAGGAGCGTGCACCCATAGGCCTGTTGTAAAACGATTACTTGAGCAGCATCGGCGAAAAATATTGGACGCTTCCCGAATCAAACGATGTGAAATGTCTAGCAAAACTCAAACATTTTCAGCAAAGCTGTATTAAAAAGGATTCTCGAAGTAATATTTTAAACTACAATTATTTTCCTTCTTTTTTATCGTTACCCTCTTTGCCATTCTGCTTTACTCAAAAAGTATATGAACTATATTTAGGTCCGGAAAGGTTATAATTTAAATGCACCAATATTATCACCACTCCAGTACAGGACTGCGGCCGACATACACTCAAGGTAATAATAGTTTGTTGACTCAACTAAAACAAATAGCTACCGGGATACTGCCTTTTCCGTACATTATTAACATGCAATAATTTACTACTTCCTAACAACAATTCATCCGAAGTCCGCGATCTCTACAGAAACCAATTATGACTGCAGCATCGTTTTATGCTTCAAGCTTAAATTAACCTCATCGTAACAGCCGCTGAGTTGCTGAACCGCACAGAATCAGTCCCGAAGACCTTCGAGGCAAACGCACTTTCTCGCAGAGTGTACGGATGATTTTAATTTAGCGTTACGCTTCAATCAAGAGAAAGCCTCGACCACTCCTTCAATTGCTCGCGATAATTGTGAAGATGCTACACGCCATCTATCCACCCTTGCAACTTCGATAAGAACAATTTAGTAGAAACTAGCATCCAATTAGCACCGAGTAGATATAGTAAGTCAATTAGCGCCACACCGGAGACTTCGACGACCTGCACCGGACTCGGCATCATGGTCCGTTTATGAGCTATGAATATTCATTGCCTTGCATGCTTCGTCCTACCTTTCGTCAGACCGGCCGACCGACCGATCGATGATAGTGATCTCAATCCCGGCAAGGAGTGGCGATTGGAAGAATGCAAGACGAAACGAACGGAACGAAAATCAAGAATCATCCGTGCAATTAAATGTTTCCACAGAGCAAGTCCTGCTCTTTGGCGAATCAGTTTGCTACCGTGTAATCATCACCTTGGCGGTCTCTCGCAGGACTGTTACTTTTGTTGCTGTCCTGTAGGGTTTATCGCGGAGTTTAATTTTAATTGAAAGATTTTTACGTTTGATTAGACTGGAAGTCGCGAATAGACTGTACTCGTAGAAGGGGAAGAAGACAACGAAAGATGGCAAAAGTGTACGGCAGAGAATTAAACGGTAGAATGTAACCATTTAATGTGTACATGTTAGTTTTACGCGCTGTTATAGGCTGTGGAAAATTCACCTTATTAGAATCCATTCAAGGAAATAACGAAGGGTTTTAGAAAATTCTAAACATAAGATTAATTCTGAAAGGAAGCATACCTTTAATGATTGATTTTATAGTTGACGCTTTTTAGATAGACCGGCAGCACTGCAAACTCTTTGCTCAATCGCAAGAAAGCACAAAGCAGAAAAGGCTGCAACGCTGGAAGCAGATATAATTAATGGTGCTGCAAATTTGATAATACGCAGCAAAGGATATTTTTGTTTACTCGTTTAATTTTTTACACAAATAATCAGCAGGTCTTGCATTTTCCTGGGAAGCGGCTGTTTTTCTTGCTTCTTTGTGAGCCGCACACTCGGCATCAGTTTGGCTTGATCAGCGATTGTTCCGCTGCAACCACCGGGCCTGCCCAGAACGCTCACTGAAGCTACGCAGTGGACTCTTCGAAGGGGCCATTGCCGATTCTTCCGCAGTGCAAGTTGATACGAGGCGAAGATAAATGTGGGTTTTGCATTACGAGATTAGATTAGCGGGCGGCCAACGCGAATTCAGTCAGCCGTTTTGCTCTTGAAAGTAGTGTCCCTCTTCCGCGCCGCGGATTGTCTCTGGTCCAGTTGGTGCAAAGCGAGCGACGATCGACGATGACTAATGGCCGATGTCATTTCCCGTACCAAGGCTGGCCGAAAGACAAGCAAAAAAGCATAACAGATAGCTTCAAGATTGCGCATTTCTCAGCCGACTAAAACGGTGCTATGTCCGAGCTGGACTGGGGGGAAATTATTTTCAATTTCTTCCTCCCATCGGTGGCGGCGGTTTGGCGGTAAGAGAGGAACGAAATCAATTTATAACACTGAAAGCGCTGAGGGCTCAAACGAAGGGCACCAACAGGCAAAGACGGTTTTTGATGTATGTTAAATTCCAAATAAAACAACCACTTCGGGAGATAACTAAACTTTTCAGCGAAGCAACACAACCAGCATATGGCAAGAAAGAAAATTTCGCGTGACAATGAGGAGTATCTCCGCCATCATTACTAATCACGAGATCTTCCTGCAAGGGATGGTTGATAACGGTAATCTCAGTGGTTGTAATCATCAGATTAATCGTACCTGTAGCCTTTGGGAAGCCAGTTTTTTACTTATTGTTTGCAATTAGGGAAAGTCAATGATAATTGGACGCGTGCAAGACTGAATGAAGTTTATTGAAAAGCCTTTTTCAATCTTTAATAATGCTTATATAAATTATAAGCATACACAAGTTTCATAAGTTTGATAACTAAAACAAACACCCCTCCCCCCCGCGTCCCCGGAAGGAAATTTGTTCTACAATTTCAAGCTTGAAATTTCACAGCCATCAGTTTAGAGCAGACCCAGCAACCTCACTTTCAATTGCAGACCTAAATCGTTGCGATTCGACAATGAAGCAATGAAGGTTCGGTTTCTGAACTGAAGCAACACCTCTTCGCTTCAAACGGGTTTCACTTCAGCATAACGATTGGTTTTAAAGTTTCATTTTCACTTTTCTATCAAATATTCAGTAGAAGTTCAGTAACTTTTAACGCAAATGGATTGAATTTGAGTAACATTTCCTACGACCCTCGTCGTAGACGTCAGCAGCTTAGGTTCGGGATGGTTCGTGCTGTTTTAAGCTTCATTCAACTTGATTTTGGGCTACTCGTCGCTCATTTCGCAGGCGTTTCTGAAGTTGTAGTTTTTTTTTCTATTTAAAAAATAATAAATGTCGGTTAGACTCGGTCAAGCCATATCGCACGTCCCTCTGTTTTGGGTGCCGGTGGGGTTGTTGAATAGAACCATTTTCCTTACGACGTATCCTGTTCACCGTAGCTTACCGACTATCGCCAAATCCGTTAGTAGTGTCCTTTGATTCATGCACCTGCGTCACACTTCACTTCCAGCTTGTACTCCGCCAAATATCGTCCGCAAGGGCGTGTATGTCCTCAGTGCGCATTGTCAAATTCCTAAAAACTCTCGGTCTAGTAGGGGGTTTGTACATTGTCAGCTTCGTACGGTGGCTTATGCCTCCTGATCGTACCCTATTGCGAAGGACAAAGTAGACTCGATGTCCTGCTTGAATACGTCGCTGGATCTCTTCATTTGTTTTGTGTTGCTGTCCGCGGCCACCAGCGATCCCACATACACGAACCCATCTACCACTTCTAGTTCGTCGTTGTCAACAATTACCGTTCGCGAAAAGCGCGCGTTGGTCTCGGTTGAGTCTCTATCATGTATGTATTTTGTCTTCGACTTTATTTTAAGCTCAATCCTCCTGACCTCTGCTTTCAGTCTAGCGCAAACGGCCTCCGCCGTGGTAATGTTTCTGGCTTTAATATCAAAGAGCATAGTCTGCGTAGTTTGCTACAATTACTAAAAATCAAACTTCTCGATTGGATATCTGCTTGTCGAATTACCCCCTCAAGAGCGATCTTGAAAAGCATGCAGGATAAGTTGTCAGCTTGTTTCGGCCCTGGCCGCGTCTCGAAGAGAATCGATCCTATGGACTCTTACAGCCTCTCCCAGCCGAGATTCGAACATACAACATGTCTCGATGCCAACTTAGAAGCAAAATTTTAACATTTCTTTTATTTTATTTCAATTTGATTTTTTTGTCAAACGAAGAACACTCAATTTCAACCTAAATAGCTTTTAACTGAAAATAATTCTCCATTTCTTGAATAAACTGCATAATGTTAGGCTATATACGATTTTTTTATAAATCCCACCGCCAAGAAACTTTTCTGGCTATGCCCCTGGCGGAATAACATTTCGCGAAAAACCTTACGCGGAATGTACCATTTCACGGAAAATATCAACCATCTTTAAAAAAAATCCTGTCTCCAAAACACATGCCAAATTTTGTTCCATTTGCTTGAGTAGTTCCTGAATTATGCAGAAATTTTTGTTTCGTTTGTATGGGAGCCCCCCCTCTTACTGGAGGTAGGGATCTCTAACCGTCATAAGAACCTTCCCAGGCCCCAAAAACCTCTACATACAAATTTTCACGCCGATCGGTTCAGTAGTTTTCGATTCTATAAGGAACATACGTAGACATACAGACAGAAATACATTTTTATAGGTATAGATTTATATGCGAGCCCCCCTCTTAGTAGAGGGAGGGGTCTCTAACCATCATAAGAACCTTCCCCGGTCCCATAAACTCCTACATGCAAATTTCCACGCCGATCGGCTCAATACTTATCGATTCTATAAGAAACATACGGGCAGGCAGACAGAAATCCATTTTTATAGGTATAGATTTGTATAGGAGACCTTCCCCCCCCCCTCTTATTGGGGGGAGGGGTATATAACCATCATAAGAACTTTCCCTGGCCCCAAAAACCCCTACCTGTTCAGTAGTTTTTAACTCTATAAGGAACATACGATCAGGGATGGTTCGATCACTTTGACTCAATTTTGAATCATTTGACAGTACCGTCTCAGCCGAGCCAAATATAACAATGTTCTATATGGGACATTTGTAGAACTAGTTCTAATCTAAAATTTTTCTAAAGAAAGTTTTGCTGTATCGTTTGTAGATATGGTGCTACAACGCTAGTAACTCATCAGTGACTAAATGAACGTTTATTTAGTCACTAATAAGATACTAGCACTGTAGCGCCGTAACTACAAACGATACAGCAAAACTCTATTCAGCAAAATTATAGATAATAACCTGTTCTACAAATGTCCCATACATAACTTTGTCATATTTCGCTCCGTTAAGACGGTACTGTCAAATGAATCAAAATTGAGTCAAAGTGATCGAACCATCCCTGCATACGATCCACTGAAACACTACTAAGTACTAAGGCAGCAGAAATGCCTTTTTGTAACATTTGCGAGTACAGCAAATCCCAAACATGATGCTACTTAATTTTCGATTGCATGCTTAAGTTGACTTTGGAAATTCACTATTTTGTAAAGCCTATCCTTAAATGAGTCACGTGCTGATATTTCAAATTAAAAAAATGACTATTTTTCAAAATTTCTAAATGGCATCCCTCTACAATGCAGATGAAAAGAGTCCAACTCAAGGAAGCTTAGGTTTGGACTAGCATTCATGAAAAGATGTAAAGAAAAACCGATGGCAAAAAATATTGCTCTGTAGAAACTATTTGATCAAAATTTGGAATATACGGTAAGAATTAAATTCAATTTCCGCAAAAATATTCTTTAAAATATAATTTTCTGTTCAACAAACTACTAGCGCTTTCGTCGAATCCTACAAACGAGCGATGCTCGTCGGATAGGATAGCTAGACGGATCTTAATTACGAGAACACCTCTTCCGACATCCGCTGCGGGATAACCGAAGAACCGGGTCACCGTCGTGCCGTAACAGCTATGGAGAACAACACAACCCGACTACAATCGGAACTCGTACATCGGTTGACCTACTATTGTCACTTTACGCACTGCACTTCCCGTTGCACTCGCGTTTGCCGACAGACAAGAACTTACGATTGCCTGCAATTGCATCTTTGATCCCGCTGTGAACATGAAAGGGAACGAAAGTTATGCATAAATTATACTTCCATTATCATACAGTCGTAATCATGACCTAAATATCAGCGGGCAGCAGCCGTAGGCGTTTTGCATTATCCCCTATTGCCGAGGACAGGTTCGGAACAAACCGTCGAACCCTTCGCTACGGGTCTAGGTCTTTGAAGCTGAAAGTTTGACGAAGCTTTCGAGAGCATGTGGAGAATCTTGGCAAAACAGGGTAACATACCGAACGCATTTTCTAGCCCTTTCACCGACGCAAGTTGGTAAATTTCGCAGTGATCAACAGGATCTGTACCACGAACGTATAATTGAATTGTAGGATGCATGAACAAGTTCTGCACAGCCTGGAATGGAATGGGTTCTCCAGCGTATAACTTGTGCTGCGAAAGGTAAGAGCACCGAGCACACTTTCAGCGTATTTTCTAACCCGGCTGATACAAGCTTCTTGAGACGTTCCTAGATTTCAAAGCCGGCTGCAGGGCAAGATATAAGCCGAAAAAAGACAAACGAGTTCGCTTGCCAACTGTGCGACCTCAGCGCAAGAGTCCCGTTCCGAAAAGGCGGGAAGACGGGAAAGCGGTAAACGCACCTTCGACAGGGAAATCGCATTCGCGACGACGCGAACAGGAGGGACGCTGTTTAGTGAGTACGTATTTTATTAATGACTCTGCAGAAATAAGGCGAACACATGGTAGATTGCCAACCACCGACCGGGATGAGATGAATCGCAGGAACATTTCATATTCATAAAGATAAACTGATGCATACAGGCTTTGCCCGCTTACAAAATGGTATGCGAAGAAGAGACAAGAGATAAGTCTGGTTGGTTCTACGCATTTGAAAGGATTTTTTCCGTTCACTTTGGAAATTTAGCGGACTTTATTATGTCAGCAGACAGTTAGCTTTAATAGTTTGCACACACGATTTTGAATGAAATTAGTGAAAATGCCGATGAGAATGTGACCTTTCACTTTGTCAACAAAACCTGTGATTGTGATTAATTCAGCTCTTCAGCAGGATTTTATTCACACGTGATTCAGACTCATTGCCATATTATTTTGCTTAATGCTAACCAGCATCGTTAGGTCTCATCCACTGCAAAGCACAAATATGGGCTGCATAGTACTTTTTCCGTGTACAATGTCAAGTGACCACCGGATAGGACAACTAACCCACTAAGCGACAACGGTGCACAACAAGCGGAAAATTGTGTCACGTGCTTTTAAAACATTTTACGCGGCCCCTATAGCCTTCGTCCGCTGGAGGCCGCTATTCATGCTACATAGTTAGGTACTGAGCATATCCACGTTTAAGCTATGGCAATCTCCTTACTCAAAACACGCATCTCGAAATCAGTCATCATAACTGCTGCAGTCCGTGGATGCAGAGGAACGCGTCCAGCTCGTACCAGTAATTTATGACCGTGCAGCTAAATTCGAAAAGACTGCAGGATGAAAGGATGCGGGGGAAAATGTTCCGCACAAATGATTCACTGCACAAAGTTGCAGGTTCTATCTATCTATCCGCCGGACGGACGGCTATGCGGGAATGATGCGGAGATTTTCCACTGGCAGTTCGCTCGAAAGTGGCTATATGAAGTGTACGTGTCTGAGGCTGTCATCGGTCGGAAAATGAATTGCCGTGAACTCAACAGGTTAGCGAGAAGTTTAATTCTGCTGGGCTTTCGAGAGCACGTGTGGAAACGTTTACCGTGTTTGCTAGTTTTATGGAAAAAAATTAAATTAGTTTTTAAATCTTTAAACTCTTCCACGGGGATGCGATTCGGATTTGTTTATTAAGGGGTAACAGTTATCTATTAAAAAATCAACGGCTGTTTTTAAATAAATCATTGAAACAATACTATTATGTTTTGTAAAAGAAAACTATTTAATTTATGGTGACACGATTACCAAAAATTGTAAGAGTGTTACAATTATATAATAATCAATAAATGATAAATATTATAGTACCAATCAGTATTTTCGCTGTCAGTTACAATCATCTGTTCCGTTATAAACCAATTTGTTCTAAAGTAACAACAATAAACTTTTACTTTTCCTCTCTACTTGAGAATTTGAACTTTACGCTGCACATTGAGCGGGTAGAAAGTTTCGGATCATTCCAGTGCATATTCTACCCGATTGTAAATTTTATTCGATTTCCTTTTACTTTCAGTCTCAACAGCGGATAAATACACGGTGCCATTTCAGTTTCACCCTCATCAACGTGAGCATCTCTCGGCAATAATCGGAATGAAATAATTGCCCACCCACCACCGGCGGTGCAGTGCCGACGAGGAAATGAGTTTGCGAAACCAAGCCTGAATGTGAGCGAACGCTGGATATGGGCGAACTTTTTTCTACCCTACAATCTCCAGTCAATCCGAACCGATGATTTCGAGACGGCAGCCATGTGCCAATTAGATTTTCACTTTTATTTGTGCTTTTCCCAGCTACGAGCCGAAAGTTGAATGGCAGAGCTATTGAAATGCCAAACACAAACAGTATTAGCTTTTAGTGCGAGCAGAGCACATTTCAGCCCACGTTACTCCACTACGTACGAAGTGGGCACACTTTCCGGTTCAATTGAAATCGAAACGTCATCATCCGCCGACGATCGTGCCGCCGAGTGAAATGAGAGCCGACCATGCTGTTGAAGTGATAATGCTTCTCAATCGCGACCGTAGCAGGAAACATTTGGAGCGCCCTTATGCTTGGGGACACCAGCTACTACATAGCATTCGGCCTAAAGTGTTCGAGCGCGAGTGAATTGCTCGTTCCACCTGTCAAGCGTGTCGATTTTTTGATTGATAAACTCACCCCGACAACGTCAGGCTGGCAAGCGTGCAGGAGTGACGGTTGGAGATTTCGTTTGTCTAACGCCAGAGCTGCTGTGGAAAGTTCCCAGGAAGATTTACGAACTTTGCCCGTCAAGTACCCAACGACAGTGTGATGAAATGAAACAAAAATGTCAACTGAGGTTACCATTGCGACCAACTCTAGACCATATACCTAGTGGGTGAATTTCTGTGAGCATTTGTCCTACTATTAAAAATCATAGAGTAGAGTGCTAGCACAACATTTGATTTTTTATTTGTTTGATTTTATTCTTCTATTTATTATTATTAACCTTATTAACAATTAACCTCAAAAAAGAAAGGAATGCAGCAAATGTGTGACGAAGTAATTTACCTTGAACAATTTTTTATGTCTCAACCTCTCTGAAATAAATAAATTTTAACTGACAATCAATAAACCAATGACTTAACAGGATGTAAAAACAAGTTGCATATATTGCACACGATATTACACAACTATACAACTTCGATTGAACCAGAAATGCAATCTAATCTTTTTAGTTTTTATTTTTTACGACAATCGAAAGCAAATAACTATTGAACGTTAAAACAATAAACGAGAATCGTTCTTTAAAAAATGTAACAAGTTTAAGACCATCGCCATCGCCTTCGTGGCTCCACTGCTGTGCAAAGTGCAATTTTCCTAGCATCCAATTTATTCATTCCACAATTTGACTGGTTCTCAGCATGAATCCTCGACTTTTAACGATACGCTGTCTGTCCCTTTGGACTTCTCGCGTTCGCCTTCCACTGGCCGTACTCCCCGAGCAGTGCCACTAAGCCCGCATTCTGCCCTGTGCAGTTGAACCTGTGAAATCCACGCGCGCATTCTCCGTTGTCCAGGTTGATATTAAATGTAAATTGACTGCTGCAATTATCGGGAACTTGCTCACGCGCTGAATATATCCACCTTCAACCCTCTCTCTCACTTTCTCGCCGAAATCCTCACCGTCGTTGCCTGCTTACGAAATGTTCATGGCATCTCATATTTTTATTTCTGTAAGTGATCTCGTTCGCACCACACACTCCGCCCTGACCGGCGGTTTTGTTTCGTAGAGTTAAAATATGGCAACCAGCATAAATGCCGGTTAGAGCCCGCCGCAAGACAAGGTGCGAAAAAGAAAGATTGCAACGCTACGTTCTGTTTCCTACCGACCGAGAATACTTCTCGCTTGGAGGTGCTGGTAATAATCGGCTGGAAATTAAATCCATCCCAAACAGTCAGTACCGGCCCTACGCTAAACCATTGCAACGCATCGAACGATTCTCATCCCAGAGGAATTTGTATTGAAAATAAAGCAATTTATTGCTTTATTGAGGTGAAATAAAGTGGTATCATTTATCAGATAGAGGTAATTTTTAATTTCATGCATTCGTGAGGACGAACGGCACACACTATGACGGAACTGCTGACCAGTCGCCGGGGTTATTGTACTGCTGGCTGCTGCTGAAGCTTCGGAGACTGTCCCTGACCGGGGTCAACGCTGACTGGCCGGTTGGGTTGGGAAGTAGAACCTTATCGCTGGTTGGTGCGGTTCGTACCGTCATCAATGCAACGTCAGGGCAAGAATGATTTCAACAAGCAGTACACACATGCGGTGGAGGTGAACGTTTGAAAATATGTATAGAAAAGTTAAAATAAAACATAACAGAATGAACATTACTTTTACAAGGTTTTCGGAAGATTTCACTAAAATATTATTGATGATAAATGCGGAGAAACTAAAACAGTCTCTAAGAAAAGCACTGGAAAAACTGTCACAATTACACAAACTGTCTTTAACGTTAAAACAAACCTTCTGTCACAATGTCATAAATGTCATTTCATCATCGTTCGTGAACACAACAATGACTCGAGAAGCAGTCAGCAGAGAAATAGTCTTTTGGCGATAGAAGAAAGAAATGAAATTAGGGATGTCAACAGGATCCTCCGGAAAGGACAGGGGTTTAATGATTACAGAATATCGATGACTCATGGAGATCTAGGTAGGCAGAGTACTACCACAGAACAGAAGTGCAAGTTGAAATCCAAACACGTACAGGCTACCTTCTATCAGATACTAGCGAACCGGCGTGTGTTTGTGGCAAAAGTGTGTTTTTCCACGAAAACACACGAACGCGCACGAAGGCAAGAAAAACATATAGCAGTGATAGGTAGCGAATGGTCTGCTTATATTACAGCTATTTCTTTCTGTGGAAAAAGCTTTCCATAAAAAAAGAGACTGTGTTACCATTTTTGATCGCCAAATCATTCGAACTTCCACTTCAATTCTGTGGTACTACTTTACGTTTAAGGTAATTTTTACGAACAAACCAAGGCGAACGACTTGTCGCATGTGAGGTTTACTAATGGTGAACGGTGAAAAAATACTAGAAGCCATTATTATTTTTATTGACAGTTTCATAGCACATGTAATCAAAATTTGTAGAATGAAAAATAACAATCGAAGGGTTCTACATTTAGAATATGTCCTACATTTAAAGAAAATTTCATTTTGATCAAACTCCAATTATATTGGCACGTTGAAAGGACATAGAAAATGATCTTTAGAACCGTAGAGAACCGTAGGTCTTTAGATCTTTACTGTTTGAAAACAAAATTTCACCGAGTTCTGAGAACACTATAATTCAGCTACTTCTGTTTTCTTTCTTTAATTTCAGATTCCACTAAGACGTCAAAAAAGGAACTCTAGAGCAATTCCACGCAAAATCATCTGAAATCTGAAATGATCCTTTCTGATTTGGATGAAACTTTACCAACGTGTTTGATAGAAGGAAACATGCACCTTTCACGGATTTTGGTACTGTCGATTGCTCAAAAATTATGTCTAAAGGGCCATCCACAAAGTACGTCACGCTTACAGGGGAAGGGGGGGTTGACCTAATCGTGACGATTTGTGACGTAGGAGGGAGGTGGGGTATGAAGTTATTTGACATCACATGAAAAAAAAAACAAATGGAAAATTTATTTGGGGAATTATAATTTAGATTTCATTTTAAGATACAACTATTGAAGGCTTCTATAAAACGTACTGATGGATTTAAAAACAAA
The DNA here is from genome assembly GCF_943734655.1 of Sabethes cyaneus. NCBI lineage: Eukaryota > Metazoa > Arthropoda > Insecta > Diptera > Culicidae > Sabethes > Sabethes cyaneus. The sequence continues at coordinate 1,570,387 of NC_071354.1, read as the reverse complement.
TAGGTAAATTTTTTGAATGACAACTTTTTATTTTCAACACGTATCACCGCAGAGAGCGGTCAGCTGGTCACCCGAGCCAACACCATTTCTGAAGGGAATCCAAGCGGCGCGTCAAAGCGGCGTGTCAAAGCGACGCGTCGAGGCGGCGTGTAAAAGCAGCGCGTCGAAGGCGTGACAGTGTATGGTGCAGAGATGCCAGAAGTGAAAACATGTCTTCATTTTGAAGACATTTTTGTTACAAAGAAGACTTTTATTTTGAAATGTCTTTAACAGGCTTCTAAATTCAGCCTATTTGCCTTTTCTTTCGCCAATAAAAATACTTGCCGACATACAATTTCAATATGTTATAACTATTTTCTCAAGACTGTAGGTAATCTACTATTTTTTATTCAAAGAACGTCAAAACCACCTGTTCTTCCACTAGAACTAGGCCATAGGCCGAAAAAATAGATGCCATCGCTTAATGGGCTGAAAATACTCCCCCGTGCCCTATGTGGTGCGTATACGAGTATGATAGAATTGGGGAAGACAATAAAACCAGATATTGAACTACATAATAAAACGGGCGGCAGTAGTTCAGTGAGTAAAACATGTTGGTACCAACCGAAAGGGCATGAGTGCGAGCCCCGCCTGCCATTGCACAACCCTTCATATTTTTGGTCAACATTGAAGTTTTCCAGTTCATCCAATCAATCATTCTTCGCATCAGACACTTCCTCCCTTTTCAAAATAGTCTTTTGAAAGTTATTCTGAGATGGAACATCTTTCATGAACGGACTTCGTAGAACAGCGACTTTCATGAGTTTTTCCAAACTAAAGATTTTTCAAGTAATGTATGAATTTTTAATACAAATAACAATTTTTTATGTGATTTACAACAAAAATGGTTATAACAATTTTTTATCCTAATTCCGTCTTATTCGTATGTTATTCGGGTTGCTGCAACATGGCAATAAAATTTCCAATAACAAAATTGAGTTTCCTCCAACTCATTGGAATATGTATACCCTATTGATTCAACCTTCCGTTTTTGTGTTACGGGTATTTAAAAGACTGCATTCTCTCATTTGTTTGTAACTTTTTATCGTGTAAAAATAACTAAAATTTTGGCTAAAGATAGTTGAGAGTATGGTGTTTATAGCGGTTGAGTATCAACAAATTCTATTGGACAATTACAGCGATATCTTTAGAAGAAGAAAAGTGCGCAAACACTGTGGGCACTCACTTTGATAATTCAATTGCTTCTCATCGCTGGAGCGGTCTAGAGCTCGGAAGCGAACATTCAACCGTATCCCAAGTAATCAGAACATTCAAGAAGCATCATATTACCAAGTAAAAGGAAGGTAACGGCAGGAAACGCGTCACCTCAGACTCGAAGAATGCAAGAATGGTAGTTACCCATCATAGCACAACTCAACATTTAGATTCGAGATGTGGTAAAACAGGTGAAATTTTTGGTTTATTTTTTTTTATGTCACGCTCTGGACTACGCGTATACAAATTTCGGAAGGCATCGAACCGAAGTGACAAACAGAACACGGTGGCCAAAACTCGCGCAAGGAAAGTGTACAGGAAGTGGTTCAGAAAATCCCCAGCTAACACCAATTCGTATATCATTGTACCAAAATTATCGTAAATATCTCTTAACACATACGGAATCGTAACTAAAGCTTGATAAAGTGCGCCCAAGTTGATTTTCAGTCGTATATAATGATAATATTATCATGTATAAATACTTATAGCCGGAACGCTTATAATAATTCCTAATCACGTATATCGCCATTGTACGGATATGTCAGTTTTGCGCATCAAATCCAGAGTAACAATTTGGGTTTTATTGCACTCTTACGATTGCATTTAGGACCAAAATTGGTCTTGAAGACCACCATAAGAGTACAATAAAACTCACATTGTTGCTTGGGATACGATTTGATGACATGCATATCTGTACGTAATGCTGTTTATTAACTTTTATATACACTTGAAAATGCTTGCTGGGCTATTCTGCATTGTGACGAATGATGAAACCTACATTAAGTACAACACCAGACAAATGTCGGGACAGAAATACTATGTTACTGTTTCTAAATTTGGAGCTACCGAGAATTTACGGGGAAATTCGCTAAAAAATTCGTTGTCTGGCAAGCGATCTGTGGATGTGGCAAAAAGTCAGCCATTCATTAAATGCTTGCCCTTCTTGATATAGTAGGTGGCCACTTAGTATTCAAGTTCTGGCATTTCTTTGGTGTCGGACTTGATGTAGGTTTCTGCATTCAACACATTGCAGAGCGATTTTGTCCACTTCCTGTACAGCTTCCTTGCGCTAGTTTTGGCCGCCGTATTCTGTTGCCTTCCGAACTTTGTCTACGTCCAGTATTTACAGTCCAGAACGAGTCATTGTTTTTTGCACAAAACAAATCGATTGTTTCGCCTTTTTTGTCACATCCCAAAAAGAAATATTGTTGTGCTACAATGGACAACCATCATCCTGGCGTTCTTCGGGTCAGTGGTGCCGCGTTTCCTGCCGCTACTACCCTTCCGCATGATAATCTGATGTTTCTTAAACATTTTTATCACTTTAGACTCAGACCCGGGGACAACGGTGGCCATTCTTGTGATGATTTGAAATGCATGAACGTGATCATTAGCATTCGCGTAAAAAGCGCGCAATTTTTAAAACTTGATGCCTTTTTAGAAGTTTATTAATGGCGCATCTTTTTGCACTATTATTGTGACCATGAATTCACCTATTAAGATGATACAAACTTTTGTTTTCTTAAATACTCTAACAAGAAATTTTTCTTCGGAAAACAAAATGAACAACTTTGCTCATCGTAGTACATGTCTATCTCTTGCTGTTTGCAAAATTTAGTGATTTGTTTAAAAATAGCATTTAACCATCAATTCTGCTCAATAATTTTGTATGTGGTTTTTTCGTGCCTTCAAACGTTCTGCAAAGTCATTTAGTATATTAAAATACACATTTTCCGTGAAGACTATTTTTCTCTTGGATGCATATTTAAAGTGCTATGAAATATTAAAAAAAATCTCACAGTTCAAGAAAAAAAAAATTCAGGATGGGGCTGGTATGGGCAAACTAAACAACTTTTAGAGGAAAGTACTATATTTTGTCTGAATGAGCTTTGTACCTTTCTACGGCGGGATAGATAATTCAATTCGTTGACGCCAGTGTGTTTAAGCTGTTCCAAAGTCTCACAGTGTCTGATTCGTTTTCAAAGAAGAGTTTTTTAAAACAATTTTCGTTTTGAGTCCATGAATGCGACGGAACAAAAACAAAAAAAAATCTTGGCAAAGTACATGCTGTCGGAATACGTATCAGTTAAAATATTCAATAAGTACAATGAAAAGGAAAAAAATCGCCTTTCAAAGAAATAAATACGTAAAAGTAAAATTGAAGTTAAGAAAATCTTGGATATGATTGCATTTGATGGGTGAGGGAAACCTATGAAAATTATGAGTGACAACTAGACTTAATGATGTCTCGCGCAGTTGCGTTTCAAACATGTAGTGAGTAGCATCACAATAAACAGCAAACTGGGACAAAGCACAATTATAGTTAAAACGGAAAATTTATGTGTATTTATAATTTATCATAAATTTTATGTTTCAAAGGCGAATAGTACTAAATAAGTATATTACTATAAAAAGATATAGACAGACAATATATAGACTCACTCATTTATCGGTATGGCGACAACTAGGAGCGTGCCTGACCCAGCCAACACTCGACCCCATTCGGTTCACTAACAAGCTAGCAACCGACACCGTGTAAATTGAACTATTTGTTGTAATTATTTAATTTCGATTCACTCTTCTACTCGACTGCCATCATTAGGTGAATTGCTGCTACTGCTACAACCACTACCACTGCACTGCTAACGGTCCTGCCTTTTCTGTGTCAACTGATTACCGTGTTACTCCTCGACAAAACTTCAATAAACAACGACTCGTACAAGCAACCGAACTAGCAGACCGTCAGACAGCAGTAAACCCACTTCACTCTCGTTCAAATCGCATTTTTCTAGCTTTTCCACCGCCAATTCCTTCATACCTCGCATCCGCAAGCCAATCGAGATTCTATTGTAATTTTATGCTAATTTTAAACAAACGTGAACAATCAATTTTCTTTCACGATTTTCAGTCTTTCCCTCTCGCTGGGTGCATCAAAATTTTTGCCCGCAAACAGTGAAACTGTTTCAGACGATCGTCACTGGAAGCAAAAAAAAATCTGACATGCTATCCTTCGCCCCGTCTTTAAGCCCTCGCTATTTGAGCCGATCGACAGCTCGCGGTGTTGGTAATTTTTGTAGGTAGTCCCGTTGTCAAATCTTTCCGCCCTCGAGAGTAGAAAATACCTTCCACTAGAAGCACGAGCACGTTTGCACTACTCTGCAGCTCCGATATGTACTGTGCATGGTTGGTGGTACGGCGGAGGCAGCAAATCAGCATCACGGTAGCTGATAGCTATGCAATTCGCCTGGCGAGGGTTTCAAACAGCAAGAAAAGTTATTTCGTTGTCGCCTCGTTACATGTCATTTGAACCATGCTTCCCTTCCCATTACGCCACTCATTCATTCAGACCAGATCCATGCCGTCCCGGTTGTATGCACGCTTGTAAATGACAAAAGCCACTGACTGTCACTGCACTTGCGGGGTTTGGCGCTTTCTCGGAGGACGCCAATGATGATGCTGCTAAAAACCAGTTACTGCATAGCAGCGGAAAACCAATGAAGGGAATGCGAATCGATACCTTGTCGTCAATAAATGTAGGTCATGTGTCATGCCAATAAGAGACTGACACCGTCTGTTGGGCTGAATCGGAAAATGAAACTTGCCTGTGCCGGTGCATAAGCGGGAACCTCCTCTGGCGGACGAAGAAGTTTCACGCCAGCAGCGCGCGATGTCATCAGCTCACGTGTCCCCGCCCGCGCACTGTCGATCGACTGGACAGCGAGAAAGATGCTGCCTGACTAAATGGGGCAATTAGTACCGACATTATTCTAAATTTCATTGGTTTGTTTGTGCTGTCAGTGTCTGCTCCACCCTGGTGGCGTAGATACTGGAACGTCATTCTGGGGAGATGCGGTGACATGGAGGGGAACAATTTACAAACTTAATAAATTAACAATTTCTGCATAAAACTTAATTGTGATAACTTTATTTGACTAGAAAGCTAAGAACGTATTAGTTATGTGCCATAAAGATAAAAAAATGTGTCAAAACTAACAATAACCACGAAATCAAAAATCATTAATATAAATTATACAATTGTTGTTTAATAAGAGTTATGAGAAAATTTGATTGGGATATTTATGTGTAACAACTTAGATATTAAACTATATGTATTGCATGCGACACATCACATCAATCAATCTTAACATTCATTCAACTCTTGGCAAATTGCAAAGATATTAACTTGTTTTAAACATATTAAGTTATAAACATTGAATTGCCTTCAAGCAGTGTAATTGATTGACGAAATTTATCTTCAATGTTTTTTCAGCTTATCTGCTCCCGCAAACTGCCGAGCGTCAATTGCATCGATCATCACAATTAGGTTTCTGAAACGGCAAACGGACGCTTCACTCATTGAAAAATGTGATTTAAATGTGTTACTTTTCTGTCATTAGTTCCACTCTATTTTATTATGTAAGTTTTTTATTTTGATGCAGTATTATTCCAATGTCATTAAGCTTCATTGGTTGCAAATCAACATAAACGAATATATGACTTTATGGTTATGCCCTCACATTACCGATAATTAAATCTAATTTGCAATTGCTTCATCTCGATTGTAATTTTACGATCAATCTGTTCTGTAATCATTAACATCACCATAAAACGGTCACGCTTGCATTACCCGAATGGTCTTCCTTCCTTTCATTTTCTTTTACCTCTACCATCCAAGTGACCAATCAAGCCACGTACCTACGCAAAGTACGAGCCGAAGCGTCGAATCGTTTCTGCCAACTGATGACTTACGATACGAGGCCAGAAGCAGATGCGTTGCACGCGAATTTGCACCGAATATAAACGAAATTACCTCTATCGAATTGGCCAAAAATTTACGTATTTGTTTACTATCAATCAATATGTAATTTCACGATGCCAATTTATCACTTTGTGCCGCACCTTATTTTTTAAAACATATAACATTTAGTTGCAAAAATTTTTATATTCTGTAGCATTTGTCTAAAATTGAGTTTTAAAACGAAATTGAAAAGTTCGGTGGAATACGAAACACGTAATGAAAATAATATTTATCTGTGTTTTCATAAAAGTCGTCAAACAAGATACCATCTGTAAAATATGCTATATACTATAACGTGCTATAGTATAATATACTATAACCAAACGAAAACTTCCCAACCATTATTTTAAAATTATTACTTCACGAAATCAAAGCTTCAGCCCATGGACCAAAGTTTTAAAATTTTCGTTTGAAATCCTCATTACAACTATTAAATCAGAAGCTCACAAGAACTACACCATACTTTTAGTAAATATAAGCCCAAAACTATGATCTACTCTGAAGAACTCTAGAATCAGTAAACCAAACAAACCGTCGTAGCTCTCGGGCAAAGACAAATACACAGGTTCAGACAACAGACGCCTGCAAGCGTTTGAAACTGTCAGACACCCTGTTTGCCTTGCTGGAAGTCTTTCGATGCGTAGCTCAGCCCGGCGGAAAAGCTCGAACTTGGAGGTACACATCCACACTCAAAGTCAAATACTGACCAATAGAACAGCAAGCACAGCTATTTGCCCTTCTCAATGCTTCACAACTCTGCACACTGACTGGAAGCTGTCTGCCGTGTAGCACTTGTTACGACTAGTCCCGAACACCGCAAAGAATTATGTTGAAAGATTCTTAGCAGGAACTTTCTACTGTTTGAACTGAGTTGCATCCATGGCATTCGGTGCTAAGCAGAAGTTGACTTTATTTGATACCCTCTACACCGGACGAAAGACTGTTTGTCTAAATACAATTTCGTTTGCTTAACCGTTCTCGGTAGTCGGTTTACTTAACAGCGCTAGTTCAAACAAGTGGGAAACGAGCTAAACCTAGCGGCATTTTCTTCTGGCCGAAAGAGATCGAAAGTTGCTCTGAATGAGCGACACAGTTCATTAAATATTCATTCAACGCTTAATCCTTGTGATCTGATGTTTTTCAATACTTCACGCTGGCGATGACGACAATGTCGTCGAGGTACTTAACGGTTTGCATTCGTGTCTACCACCAGGAACGATACTGTAAATCATCACGGACTATCGAACGCACAAAAGCAGCGATGACAGCTCTTTCAATCATCTTATTATCATTAATCATAATTAGCTCGCTACTTAAGCACACCGCTTCAGAGAACAACTAATGCGGTGGATATTTATTTTTTACCACTGAATCGACTTCTCCACTACCTCTTCGGTTCTCTACGAAACGACGGAAATCGAACAAGAACGGTTTATCGTTCGCATCTGAACATTAGCCAAACCCATTCAAAGTTAATAACATTTTTCTTCCAAGACATGAAACTAAACAATTCTATTTCCCATGCTAATAGCATCACTAAGCCTGTGAATCCAATTAGACACGTCAACCCTGTTACGTAATGTACCTGATTCAGCGTTCAAGCGTTCGAGCGTACCTGGATTTAACAATCCCCAACTTTACCTACTTGCCAGTTTTTGTGGTTATTTTTTTATTTGTCAATTCGTTTTGTGCCAACACGAGGTGCCGCTTACCGTCTGGCACCTTTCAGCGCCAGCAGTAACTGCAGATTCACCGCAGGCAATGCGGAATAAATAAACTGCAGCCCCCAACCAGACAGACGTGTGCTTATGCTTATGCGGTTCCAGAGCTTTATAGAAGCTCATTTTACCACCCACCCCCATCACTATTCCGTTCCACAACCGAGGTTGCGCACTGCACATTGCACTCGTATCTCTTGTTCTATGTACTTCGTTATGATTACTTTTGCCTAAATGAGTGAAAGCAAATTCGTGCGAGTGGTTCCGCACTCCTTCGCACAGAAAATTCAACCGGCTAACAAAGCCGAATGAGCTTGTCCAATCTGTTACGGTTGCCTGACGTTTATTTTAAACTAGCTGACCCGACAAACTTCGTATTGCCACAAATTAACCTGTGTTGTACATAAATCATGAATCTCGGATGATCTTTATCACTTCTCGAGTTTTGCAAGTCCCCCAGTGGGCGGCGCTTCGACGGCGGGTCACCGGCAACACTCGCGACCGGCTCGTCCTGAATGATCTAGTGTTACTATAGATAGTTTTTGTGGTCTTGTTATTGATTAATGTTTTATGGAAGAGTCTCGAATTTCTCGAGTTGGATTAGTTTTTGAGTTTCGCCAAAATTTCTGTTTTATTTGTATGAAAGTCCATATCCCCCTACCACAGGGGTGAGAGGTCTCTAACTATCATAAAATAAATTCAAGACTCAAAAATCTCCTACATGCTAAATTTGGTTCCATTTGCTTGATTAGTACTCAAATTATAAGGAAATTTGTATTTCATTTGTATGGAAGCCCACCCTCTTAAAAGGGAAAGGGGTCGTAATACACCACAGAAAAAAAATTCTGCCATCTAAAACTCTCACATGCCAAATTTGGTTCCATTTACTTGATTAGTTCTAAAGTTATGAGCAAATTTGTATTTCGTTTGAATGGGAGCCCCCCCCCTCCTAAAAAGGTAAGAAGTCCTAATTCATCATGGGAAAAATGGTTGCCTCCAAAAACACCCACATGCCAAATGTTGTTCTATTTGCTTGATTAGTTCTCGAGTTACGAGGAAATTTGTATTTCATTTGTACAGGAGCCTCCCCTCTTAGAGTGGGGAGGGGTCCTAATTCACCGTAGAAAATTTTCTTGCCCTCGAAAACCTTCACATGCCAAAGTTGGTTCCATTTGCTTGATTAGTTCTCGAGTTATGGGGAAATTTGTATTTCATTTGTATTGGAGCCCCCCCTCCTAATGTGAGAAGAGGTCCTAATTCATCACAGAAAAAATTCTTGCCTCCAAAAACACCTACATGCCAAATTTGGTTCCATTTGCTGGATTAGTTCTCGAGTTATGAGGAAATTTGTATCTCGTTTGTACAGGACCCCCCCTCCTAAAGTGGGGAGGGGTCCCAATTCATCATTGAAAAAAAAATTGTCTCCAAAAACACACACATGCCAAATTTGGTTCAATTCGCTTGATTAGTTCTCGAGTTATGAGGAAATTTGTATTTCATTTGTACAGGAGCCCCTCCTCTTAAAGTGGGGAGGGGTCCTAATTCACCATAGAAAATTTTCTTGCTCTCGAAAACCTTCACATGCCAAATTTTGTTGCATTTGCTTGATTAGTTCTCGAGTTATGAGGAAATTTGTATGGAAGTCCCCCCTCTTAAAGGGGAGAGGAGTTATAATTCCTCTTATAAAGAGGGGAGGGGTCTCAATTCACCATAGAATAAATTCTTGTCACCAAAAAAAACACCCACATGCCAAATGTTGTTCTATTTGCTTGATTAGTTCTCGAGTTAGGAGGAAATTTGTATTTCATTTGTACAGGAGCCCCCCCTCTTAGAGTGGGGAGGGGTCCTAATTCACCGTAGAATATTTTCTTGCCCTCGAAAACCTTCACATGCCAAAGTTGGTTCCATTTGCTTGATTAGTTCTCGAGTTATGAGGAAATTTGTATGGCAGCCCCCCCTCTTAAAGGAGAGAGGAGTTACAATTCCTCTTATAAAGAGGGAGGGGTCTCAATTTACCATAGAATAAATTCTTGTCACCGAAAACACCCACATGCCAAATTTGGTTCTATTTGCTTGATTAGTTCTCGAGTTATGAGGAAATTTGTATTTCATTTGTATAGGAGCCCCCCCTCCTAAAGTGGGAAGAGGTCCTAATTCATCACAGAAAAAATTCTTGCCTCCAAAAACACCTACATGCCAAATTTGGTTCCATTTGCTTGATTAGTTCTCGAGTTATGAGGAAATTTGTATTTCATTTGTATAGGAGCCCCCCCTCCTAAAGTGGGGAGAGGTTCTTATTCATCATAGAAAACATTCTTGCCTCCAAAAACACCTACATGCCAAATTTGGTTCCATTTGCTGGATTAGCTCTCGAGTTATAAGGAAATTTGTATTTCGTTTGTATAGGAGCCCCCCCCCTCTTAAAGTGGGGAGGGGTCCCAATTCATCATAGAAAAAAATTTTGTCTTCAAAAACACACACATGCCAAATTTGGTTCCATTTGCTTGATTAGTTCTCGAGTTATGAGGAAATTGGTATTTCATTTGTACAGGAGCCCCCCCTCTTAAAGTGAGGAGGGGTCCTAATTCAACATAGAAAATTTTCTTGCCCTCGAAAACCTTCACATGCCAAATTTGGTTCCATTTGCTTGATTAGTTCTCGAGTTATGAGGAAATTGGTATGGAAACCCCCCCTCTTAAAGGGGAGAGGAGTTATAATTCCCCTTATAAAGAGGGGAGGGGTCTCAAATTACCCTAGAATAAATTCTTGTCACCGAAAACACCCACATGCCAAATTTGGTTCTATTTGCTTAATTAGTTCTCGAATTATGCAGAAATTTGTGTTTCATTTGTATGGGAGCCCCCCCTCTTAGTGTGGGGAGGGGTCTCTAACCATCACTAAAACCTTTCCTGGCCCTAAAAACCTCTACATGCAAATTTTCACGCCGATTGGTTCAGTAGTTTTTGATTCTATAAGGAACACAAAACAGACAGACAGACAGACAGACAGACAGACAGACAGACAGACAGACAGACAGACAGACAGACAGACAGACAGACAGACAGACAGACAGACAGACAGACAGACAGACAGACAGACAGACAGACAGACAGACAGACAGACAGACAGACAGACAGACAGACAGACAGACAGACAGACAGACAGACAGACAGACAGACAGACAGACAGACAGACAGACAGACAGACAGACAGACAGACAGACAGACAGACAGACAGACAGACAGACAGACAGACAGACAGACAGACAGACAGACAGACAGACAGACAGACAGACAGACAGACAGACAGACAGACAGACAGACAGACAGACAGACAGACAGACAGACAGACAGACAGACAGACAGACAGACAGACAGACAGACAGACAGACAGACAGACAGACAGACAGACAGACAGACAGACAGACAGACAGACAGACAGACAGACAGACAGACAGACAGACAGACAGACAGACAGACAGACAGACAGACAGACAGACAGACAGACAGACAGACAGACAGACAGACAGACAGACAGACAGACAGACAGACAGACAGACAGACAGACAGACAGACAGACAGACAGACAGACAGACAGACAGACAGACAGACAGACAGACAGACAGACAGACAGACAGACAGACAGACAGACAGACAGACAGACAGACAGACAGACAGACAGACAGACAGACAGACAGACAGACAGACAGACAGACAGACAGACAGACAGACAGACAGACAGACAGACAGACAGACAGACAGACAGACAGACAGACAGACAGACAGACAGACAGACAGACAGACAGACAGACAGACAGACAGACAGACAGACAGACAGACAGACAGACAGACAGACAGACAGACAGACAGACAGACAGACAGACAGACAGACAGACAGACAGACAGACAGACAGACAGACAGACAGACAGACAGACAGACAGACAGACAGACAGACAGACAGACAGACAGACAGACAGACAGACAGACAGACAGACAGACAGACAGACAGACAGACAGACAGACAGACAGACAGACAGACAGACAGACAGACAGACAGACAGACAGACAGACAGACAGACAGACAGACAGACAGACAGACAGACAGACAGACAGACAGACAGACAGACAGACAGACAGACAGACAGACAGACAGACAGACAGACAGACAGACAGACAGACAGACAGACAGACAGACAGACAGACAGACAGACAGACAGACAGACAGACAGACAGACAGACAGACAGACAGACAGACAGACAGACAGACAGACAGACAGACAGACAGACAGACAGACAGACAGACAGACAGACAGACAGACAGACAGACAGACAGACAGACAGACAGACAGACAGACAGACAGACAGACAGACAGACAGACAGACAGACAGACAGACAGACAGACAGACAGACAGACAGACAGACAGACAGACAGACAGACAGACAGACAGACAGACAGACAGACAGACAGACAGACAGACAGACAGACAGACAGACAGACAGACAGACAGACAGACAGACAGACAGACAGACAGACAGACAGACAGACAGACAGACAGACAGACAGACAGAAATCCTTCTTTATAGGTATAGATTGTTCTGTGACGGCTGTAGTAATGGGATATTCGGTTGTGCAAAGTTCAGTACCGAACAATCATTTGTAGTTTCATTCCGTCCGCGTGTGAAGCACGAGACTGGGCTTAACAAGCGCACCAGTGCCATGTTCTGGGAGAGTACAAATTGAGCAGCTTGAATTACATAACAGGACAACTGGCTGCTAATGTTCGGGCTAGTTAGACCACGTAATAAGCTTGGCGAGTACCTATATTCGAGGAAGATGTCGCAGAAATTTCTCTGCCACCTTTCTTGCGCAAAATATTGTGAGATGTTTTGGATTCAGCAAAAAATCTCTTTGAAGGAATTCGGTTTGTATAATAAGTATAGACCCAAAACTAGACAGGACAAAAGGGGTAATGACGAGCATGAAAATAAACCAATTCTAAAGTCACTTGACATCAAGTGGCTGGATTCTATTAAGATCCGAAGCCACGACTACTCGTTTGACAAAGCAGACTCATCAGCTATGCGGTCACACTTATTTAGTTGGCTTGTCGGCCTATGACAAAGCCTGATGTACAAAGTTTCTCCAATTTACTCAGTTATGGGTCACCGCCTTCAAATTCCTTGGACACCGCATACTTTCCGCCAGATTTCGCTCCACCTGGTCTAACCAGCTTGCTCGTTGCTCCCCTGATCATTTTATTCCTACCGGCTTTGAAGCAAACTCCATCTTTACAGGAAGGGTAGTTCTCCGGCATTCTTGCAACATGCTCAGCCCATTGTGTCCGTCCAGCGTTGGCCAGCTTTTGAATACTGGGCTAGCTTAGAGCTGTGCGAGTTCATGATGCATGCTCCGCTTCCATTCTCCATTCTTCTTTACGCCGCCGAAGATCGTTCTTAAAACTCGTCTTTCGAAAACTACGAGCAGTCGCATTGTCTGTAGAGAACAACCGGTCTAATAAACATCTTGTACAGGGTGCACTTTGTACGAGGGCTTAGTCTGTTCGACCGCAATTGCTTATGAAGCTTAAAGTAAACACGACTTCCGCTCGTAATATGCTTCTAAATCTTACGGCTGGTGTCATTATTCGCCATTGCCAGTAGATTGGCAGCCAAGGTAGACAAAGTCATAGACTACCTCAAACTTAGCGCCGTCGATCGTTACATTATTGCTCAAGTGGCGTCGGTCGGTCTCGGTTCCGCCGGCCAGTATGTACTTCATATTTATCTTTAACCTAATCATTTCTGTTTCGCTTAGTAGGATGTACTGTTCAGCCACTGCCACAGATGTTATGCCTATAATATCCATGTCATCGGCAAAGCAGACGAATTGGCTGGATTTTTTTGAAGATCGTGCCTCGCTTGTTGATATCCGCTTGGCATGACACGTTATAACACTATGTTGAACAACTGGCATGTATGAGTCGAATGAACTCGACAATCCACACGAAATCCGAGTATAGAACTGCGTATTATTCAACGCAGATTGAATCAGTTTGATGAGCTGTTCTCGGCCAAGATTTCCCATAGCTCTTTCCGGTCGACGGTATTCTGTATTCACGGACCTTTTGAAGGATCTGCCACAGTGTGAATATTTGATCTGTTGTTGATCGTCCCTCGACGAAGCCGGCGGAAATTGATTTGGGACAGCACATTATTATCGGGATTGCGAACGGTGATCGCCCGATGGTTCTCACAGTCCAATTTGTCGACCTGCATCTTCCACTCCTCCGGTAGCCGTTCTGTCTCCCAAATCGTAACAAATAGCCGGTGTAGACAAGTGATCAGCTTTACCAGTTTTAAAAGACTCCGCTCTGATACCATCTTTCCCAGCTGATTTATAGTTCTTTAGCTGCATGATGGCCTCCCTAGCTTCGCCTATCGTTGGGTCTGGCACCTCGTCTCTTTTTGGCGCACCGTCGAAATAATTTTCGACGTTTCGAGTAGCACTTCTCCTCCCGGAAGATTCGGTTTCGCTGCACCTTCTTCTGTTCCACGTTCTGACCTGTGGCACTGGACAACTTGGCCGCCCGTGCGGTATTCTCCTCATCCATCACCCTCCTCAAACATTCATCCTTGTCCTCATCGGTACTTCTGAGAGGCATCGCACTTTTCTGGTAACAATGGCACTCACTGGTAATTATTTCCAAAAATCAACAGTAGAAATTAAATAAATCAGCAAAAACTACTCTCACAATGAAAAACACAAAAACAATGTTCATAAAAATGCTAAACATACTACTATCAGCATATAATCGGGGTGTCTCTTGTCATATCAAGAATTCCTCTCCACTGTATTCGATCCTGGGCTACTCGTCACTTGAGAGAACGGATATCACTCACAGTCGCCCGACATCCTTGCGACATGGCAGGCCCACCGTAGTTTCCCAACTTTTGCCATACGTACGATGAGAATTTCTCCAAGCAGTGCCTGCAACTCGTGGTTCGTGCGCTTACGCCACTCGCCGCTATCCGTTTGTACTCCGCCAAAAGTAGTCCGCAACTTCTTTCAAATAAATACGGCAAGTGCACGTCTTCAGTCGTCAGTAGAGGACTACCGGTCTGATTGGAGTTTAGTATATCGTCAGCGTCTTGCAGAGGGAAAAATAGGCTTGTCTTCTAACTTGAATGCGTCACTGAATCTCCGTACACGTATTATTATCATTGGCGGTGACCAGAGTTGCCAAATATACGAACTCATCAGTCACTTTTAGTTCATTACGCGTTAACCCGGAAATCCTTCTCTGGATCGTGGTCAACTCAATCCGCGGGGCCTTAATGAAGGGTAAAATGTATTTACTGAGGCACAAACTTTTGTGTACTTTCGCATTCATAAATTAGGTATTCGTCACAAAAACACTGGTTTTCTTGCAATAGAGAGCTAAATGCTAAATCCATGCATGCTAAATCATGACTTTTTTCGCACAAATAATCTGCAGTGAAGCCGCCACCGATGATCTGACTGGCGTACCGGCCCACAGCTCTATATGGAACTACTTTCGGTAATTCAACAAGTTTACTGAAAAGCTAGTACTGCTTACATAAAAACTAATGTCAAACTAAACAGCATTACTCATATTTTTCAAAATACCAATCATCATTCTATGACCGGCGACGTATTTTAAAATACAACAACAATAAGTTATTGTCGTGCTAAAAGCAAAGTTTTATTATACAATGGTGATAGCATTTAACCATAAAAGACCAAATCCACTTAGCGCATACATAATCACTTTAACAAGTAATAAACAGAAGCAGACTGTTTCGAATTTTTTCTTGACCTTCAACTCGCACCACCGCATGTAGCTATTATTCGCTCAAAAGCAACATTGTATTAACTGATGCATCTTGCGCGCTTATAGCATAAACCTACCATTCTTTCGGCCAGATATCACTCTGCCGATTTTGACGGCTTAATTGAACCGTAATGAGAATTGCAATTTTCAGGCCCATTTGTTTTGCGTGTATTTCGCATCGCGTGGCCAGCCTGCTCCCTCTTTGCGAGTGCGGCAATGTGACAACAATTTGCGAACCAGACGTAAACCATTTAGCCGCGCGGATTAGCACGAAGTGGACTTTTGGATTATGCAGAGGAAAACCTTGGCGAAATCGAAAGCTTCGTGAAAGAATGTTTCCCCTTGGCAGTGGCAGTGGAACTGGACGGACTGGCGGCTGCAAATATTTCGCCTATTATATGCACTCATTCCATTAGCTAAATAAGTTTAAATATGGCATAACCTATTAGAAACTGCGGTCGGAATCCATTGTTATGGTTCTGCTCGCTTCTATCAGAAATATTTCGGGAAGCATCGTTAGTCACGATTTTTCTCCGACCACGGCCAACCGGCATTGTTTCGCTACCGCGCAGCCTGCCATCATAGAAGACTTATTGGGGCCCACGACCGGCAGAACGGCTGTTCTAAGCGAGAGCTCGCGGATTTCTGTTCTATTAAAATTCTTCTCCGATCTGCACAGCCAATAATCTATGACGCGGCTTCTAAAACAAACAGTGAGTCGTTTCTTCTTCCCACTGCCGTTTCCACATCTCCATTTCACTGCACCATCGGGTATGCAGCACCTCCTCCGTGAAGGCTGCACAGTAGTTAATCATGCTAATTAAATCGCCATGTTCGCAGAAGTACTGGGCTTGCTAAGTCTTATATCCACGGATGTCCACGCGCGCGAAAGCCCTTTCAACGCCGTGCGATAGCGAACTTGCGATAAAGATAACGACAACCCCACCACCCGTGATTAATTTTAATTAATCCCGTCACGTAATTGACATATGCACCATGCGCCTCCACTCGGTCGATGCGGTTGCACAGTGGAACACCAGTGGTCAAAAGTAACCAGAATCACCATCGCCATTCCATGTGGGATGTTTTAAACAAACTTTTCGCGATGTAATATTTTTGTCGGAAATTTTTCACAGTTCCTTTTGACCTGTAGATTGTATTCTTGTACGTATCGGAGGAAGCATATAATTTTATTGAGCTGTTTGTTTGATTAGCTCCGGTCTCAGCAGCTGCACCGGTAATTACCCGAGCAGCTTCTTTAAGGCGATCGCTTAAGCCCAGAACAAGAACAGCACACATTGCGGGTCGCGGCATATTTATCTCCTTTCGATCAATTCCGTAAACAGCGAAAAATGGACGATCCTTCTTGGCGATATAATGTTCTTGCGGCTACCCGGTTGCCTGCTGCTGATGATGGGGTAACACCATCATACTTATTTAGATTGCCGATCAACACTGCAAGGCGTTCCGTTTGATCAAGATATCGATTTGAATACCACATCAGATCGCGCGCTACGACATACACCGCCACTGCAATTGCTGCCATGTCGTGTCGTGCTACCAGGTTTCACAATTAGACCCGATCAAGGATGCGAGGCGTCAGATAACGGCAAGCGGTAGAGTTCATGCCAGTAGCGGGACGCCATTTCTATGGCTAAGGCACAGGCGAACATTGTGAAATCTACAAAACTCGTAGAATTACGATGTTTCAATAACGAATTCAGTCACTGTTAAACCAATAACCAGAGTTAGATTCGAACTAAATTCTTGCACGTTTGTACGGTCAATTCTAATGAGAACACCTAAAGGGATATAACAGCATGATCGTCGCAAATATATAATATTTTTTCTTTGGATTGCAAACTTTAAAAACTATCTTTGTTGCATCCACTGTTAAACAAAGGATTCGGAAAAAATATTTACAAAATTTAGTAAGAATAAAATTTAACAACTGTTGTGCATAATTCTTATAGCATCTACATTTACCTTAATATATTGTCAAATTAGATTCTTGTCTATTATTATGACAATTTAGGAGTTACGATCCCATAAATCATTTTAATGTGAATTGCAAACATTCAATTGAATTCTCCCTAAGCTAATGCCTGCTGGATTAGTTTATTCCCATTTTCCAACTATACAGCGGTCCTACTCTGGACGCAAACAGTCAGATTCTTGTCCATCAAATTACGAGCTACGTCTGTCGTAATCTGTATTTTACTAGCAACGGATTCGACTGGCTGCAGTCGGCCCACACGAAACGGTCCTTTTATGGCTTATTACACAAGCGGCACAGACAGCGGAAAACAAGTGACTTATCCGGTCATAATTAAATCTAATTAAGCGGCCAATGTGCACCTTAGTGCCGCGCGAAACAGTGAAACCTTTTTCCAGTGCTGCCGTTGGTTACAGGAGCAAAAAATAAAATCGCTTTACTGTTTCGACCCGCTCAATTAAATTGACGGTCATTAGCCGGAACAAGCGCACATGCCAATCTGTCGATACTTGCAACATACTCAATATCCCGACGAAGAGTGACCAACAATTGTCCACGTCGAACCAACAAATTTAATTATCTGTATTTTTCTTTTTCCTGACCACTCCAATATTAGATGCATTCCGTTGAGTTTAGCTGCCTTTAAGTAATAACGCTCTGGGAATTGCTTTGTCAACAAACTTTATGATGAAAATATTTGACTTTTGATCACCTGTGTCAGATTAAGATCAGCATAACCAATGGCAACCACGCGGT
The DNA here is from genome assembly GCF_943734655.1 of Sabethes cyaneus. Classification (NCBI taxonomy): domain Eukaryota; kingdom Metazoa; phylum Arthropoda; class Insecta; order Diptera; family Culicidae; genus Sabethes; species Sabethes cyaneus. The sequence goes on along the minus strand of NC_071354.1, from coordinate 1,552,011 downwards.
GTACCGCAAGCCACGCCGCGATCGAAACCGGCAAACGGCGAAACCTTTACGATTTAGATGAATGTTTAGTACCTCAGATAATAATTTATCATCTGCACACGTCGTCGATGTCACCGCCTCGCGGCTTGCTTTTGGTTCTCGTTTAAGGTGCCTAACAACATGGGTGCTCATGGCGGCTTTGCCTGTCGAGAGCGGAAACACGACATCAAATGGAATCCGAATGTGGAACAGTCCCCAACGGATTGGCGTATAAAGTTCCTCCGCTCTCCATGGCTAATTCAATCAAAAACAGTAGCACCAAGCAGCGGGGAGCTTTGTTGTCAAAAGATCTCACTTTTGCTGGCTGTCTGATGATTTTCACTCGATAGACTGTGATTTATGTTCTTTGAACACCACGATCTACTCCTCTAAGACATTGGGCAACGAGCGGAGTGCACCCTGTTCAATTTAATTCTAACTGGTAATTAATTTCAGTAGTCGCTTGGATATAACTGTCTTTCCTGAGTTTTTAATTCGACTGATTCAAAAGGTCACTCTTTTGTCATGCAATTGGCAGTTCAATCTGACAGCGAGTTTCATAAAACTGCACTCTGCAGTGCAGTGACGGAGACTTATGTAAAGTCACAGCGTGATTTCGATTACGCCACCGAGGATTTCACTTTCCAATCACACGATTTACAGAGAGCCCCTGCCGGCTGGGACGGAAAAATGTCTAGCGATAGTTGGTGGGTAGCAATCCCGAAAAAAACTCCGATTTCTAAATGCAATCAAAGTCGTGCAACAATATTCCAGCCTCCGGTCCTGGTCGAACCTCCGGCAGCTACCACATTGCGACACAGACTGCATAATAACACAAAATGGAATAATTTAACGAGAAATAACGAATGGAAATGCTACAAAATATTAAAATCACGATTAATATCGAGACACTGGCGGCTAAATGAAATCATTGGGAATTGCTAATCGATGCGATAGAAAAGAATTGTTTTTTTTGCTGCTGCATTGGTAGAAATGGCGCAACCGACGACAATGCAATCGGGATCGGTTACTCAGCAAGAACTAATTTCGATTTTATTTCGTTCCAAACCAATCGAATGGACAAATAGTGTGATTGCCACCGTGGACAGACGACGGGCAAACGAAATCGAAAAGCAATCGCTGTTGTAGCCGGCAGCAAAGCGCGACTGCTAGCATCAATATTATTTTTATGCTCGTTTTAATCGAAAATTACTACCGAGAGTTAGGTTAGGAATTATTTACGTGAAGCCATCATTCGCCAATTTTAGATTTGTTTTTATGGAAATGTTCGTCATTCAATGGGATTCACGGGTAAATTAAGCGTCTGCAAAACTGCAAAGTTTATAATAGATAGGAAGATCTGGTTTATTTTGTTTTGTTCACCAATAAATTTGTTACCTAAATAATAATCGTTTTAAATATTCCACTCATGAAATATATGGATTAAGATAAGCACAATATGGATTTTTTAAAGGACGGCACACCAGGCATACCAACGTCAAGCATAATGGATGTGAGACTTAATGGATGAAAGGCAAATGTACTGCCAAAAAGCATAATAGTCGAGAAACCGGGTGGACTATTTTCTTACTTCTCACTACTCACTACTCACTACTCGCTACTCATTACTCACTACTCACTACTCACAGCTACTCTTTACTCACTACTCTGGGCTCACTATTCTCGGCTCACTACTCTCGGCTCACAACTCACTACACTTATTTTTTTGACTTTTCTTTGTAGTTTTCCGCTATCAACTCAACATTTTGTGTAAACCTTTTTCCTGGATTGCAGAAAAAAATTGCTTACACAACGACGCTTGGTTAAAGTTTAAAATTTTTAAAAAAGCGATATCCCACAAAATTTAAAAAATGTGAAGTTTTTGGAGCGTCTCAGTAGAATACGAAGCCTGGAAATTAAATAAAAACAAACTTATCAAATTTAATTCTTAAACCTGTTTTTGAACCTCCCCCTTGTTAATAGCCACCATATTCCCCCTTTCAGAAATTCAGCAACTTGTACAACTACTATCGTTCCAAATGCAAGAGAAACACACCCGTTTACCTATTTAAATCCTGCGCTGCGCTGATTCTTTTATGCCAAAAAAACATATGTTTGACGACGACGATTGATGAAAAACTGTCCAGAAGTTCCGGAGCTATGGCGGAACCTACTTTCATACTCACGTTCCTCGTCCCCCTACCTGTCGGTTCCCTCCCAGTCAGCTCCCCTTCTGTCACGTAACTAATTATGTATCGGTTTGCACTATGAAAATCCCAATTATGCAAAACAAACAAAGGTTTTTTATCATATATTTCTCCTCGGTAGAACCCCCCTCGTTTCTGAAAGCCACTTGCACAACTGCAATCAGTTTAAATGCAAATTTGGACCTCTCTACCACCCCCTCCCTTTTGTCAACTTCCCAGTACTGATTTCCTTGTCAAGGAACATGTGTGCCAAGTTTGATAAAGTACCGTCCAGGTATTTCAGAGTTAAAGCCTCCCCCTGTTGTGAACCCCTTAACCCCTGTTGTGAAATTCCCTTATGTCAAGGAACATGCATGTCAAGTTTGATGAAGAACCATCTAGGCGTTTCGGAGTTATGGCCTCCACCTTCTGTTGGTGATCCACCCTCTTCTTGATAACCCTCCAGTACTGATTCCCATATTTCAAGAAACATGTGTGCCAAGTTTAGTGGAGTATGGTCAAGGCGTTCTGGAGTTATGGTGGAACATAGAAACATACAAATGTACACATATACAAACATACTCACGCTCACTACTCACTACTACTCACTACACATACAAACCAATTTTTTTACTTTAATTCACATTTGAATGTCTCAAGAATGGTTTACCACAACAATTCCGCAAGTAAAACCGACATGCCAGTACAGACAGTACAATGCAAGTTGTAACTAGTTGTTGTGCACATATTTCTAGGAGTTCATTTAACACCTATTCCTCGCTTATGAAGCCAAAACTAATCCAAAAGATTCCCTAATACAATTCCGGTAACGTAATTTAAAACAAACTTGTTCTCTCGTCTGCAATTTCTGTGTGAACGGTTCGCTGGGTGTTAAAGTAAATTGAACCATAAACCATATCCTAACAATCCCAAACTCAGATCCCATAAACTGTCTACGCCTAGCATAAAATAAACTAGTTTTAATGCTTCCCTCTTCCTGCCGGGACCGTTCCTGTACACGGTTGGTCGGTTGGTCGTATGGTGATTGGTGCAATGCCAGTAGTTCTCTGCCACTAAAACAGACACACAATGAACTAGTACCACCTCATGCACTAACCACACTGTCCGCCCCCGCCTCAGTGCTTTTCATTACTACACCCATTGGATATCGCTTTTTGTTTTTCAATTTGCAATAAATCCAAGTTATTGACAAAAATATGACCAATAAAAGTGAATTCATGCCGACCAACCCACTCATTGCGCCATGCTCCAACGGAACAGCTGAGCATGGGGGAATCTTTCACCACCGATCTTAATGACTGGCGGGGCCAGGCGCGGCTGAACTCTATCCGACCAGGTTGAACTTGAAAAACCTTCGGCTGTGAACTTTCCCGGACAACCGAGCGATACCGGCAGCTAGCCCCTTTGCAAAGTAGGACTCCGCTCTGCAAGCTGTAACAATTCAATTATTTGCAACACACTTCCGGACCTGCCGACACCTGAGGAAATATTGTACCCCGGTTTGTACGGCGGATTCTAGCAGACTAGGTTAAGTTGCTTTCAATTAACCCATTGCCCATTATTACGGATGTAATGGGGGCAGCTCAATAAAATGTGTGTTTCATTCTGGACAGTAAAAGTTTGTTTTTATTTTTATGCTTGGCATTTTCCGTTTTTTTGAGTCTTCTTTAAATTTTACGATGGATCCTTTGGCTGTACTTTTTTATTTTCCCTAACCCGTGAACATGTTTAGATTGCTAAAATGAAAAAGCATTTTATGGTTGAAACTTTCATTTGCTAAATTGATACGGCGTTTGCTGCGTGCGGCGGCGGTGGAAAAAATACTGCCGGTTTTATAGGAAAAGGCAGCTGATGTTGGCAAAAAGAGTGCTTTTAATGAATTATTCACTGAATGAATTCATTCAGCTGCTCTTGGTTTCACGGTTTGACCTTTATGCTAGACGTTTTGTAAATTGAGAAAAAATTCCTCAGATTTTCTTTTACAATTTGTGTTATTCTTCCGATGGAATGTTCTACAGACTGCCTACCAAAAGACTTGACCATAAGAAAGTCAAATTAATTCGATGGAATGAACGACCGCCCACTTGGGGTAATTTTTCACTCATCAGCATACGTATTGTTCTTTCCTATCGTATTCAATTGTTTTCTGCGTTATTAATTTGAATGGTTCTTCCTTTAATGGCTGTTTCCTCGACAGTGAAGACAGAGTAAAACCACGTGCGAGGAAGAAAAGCCTTACCCAGCGAGGATGGTCGATTTCCCAACAACATTCGCCGGAGAACAGTAAAGCCAAGCATCAGGTTCACTTTATGTTAATGCGTTTTCCATTTCTGGTTGATTTTTGTGTCTGCCGAGCGCAAGCTTCGACTCTAATCCAATTTCTGTAATCTAGGAGGAAAGAGCCTCTTTAGAAACAACCAGCCTCAGTCTTTCTTACGACTCGGCAGGTTAGTACGGGAATGAAAAGGCCACCGAGAGCTCACTTTCATCAGCATTGCCAATCGGTAACTGCCATGCAAGCGCTCCGTATCGTTCAGGTCTAGGCAATGGACTGTTTCGCATCGCTTCCCATGTGTTATAACACCACCAAGATAAAGCTCGGTGGCTGTGATTTTGCATTTTCGATTTCAGTTTGAATTTCGTTTCACCATTTCCATTTCATTTCACTATAAACGGCTTACGATTTTCTTCTTGAAACATTTGCAACCAGAAGGAGTATGCAAGCGGAGGCAAACGCTTCATTTAATTCAATCCAAATGGTCTTCGTTTCGGGGTTGTTGGAATATATTAGTATGCTCTTTTCAACCAGGTACGGAATGTGATGAGTGAAAATTTTGAATACATATCATTTTCTAAATTTGCTAGCATTCTGCTTTCCTAAACTAAATTACATGGTTTCCAGGATAATGTAATTCTTCAAAAACGTCGAATGTTTAAATATCCAATTTATTTATTGATAACTGATAACTGATACGCAATAGACAAATTTTGCAATATTACTCCTTGGGTTTAAAAAAAAAACACAACAAAATGCTTTAATGTTTAAATTGTTCAGCACAGCAACGACACGTATCTTTTATTATTAAAAAGCTTTTGATTGTCTTGGTTGACCTATAATCATAAAATACAATGAAATTTTCCCCTCTAGTGGTTAGTTTTTTTTTCGATCCTTTTCGAATAGTTTCTTAAGCGAATAAATAAAAATAGTAAAAACTGATTTTTCAACTTGAATAATCACAATTACTAGCTTTACGATCTGTACATCCCTATTCTAGTTACTAAAGTATGATTTATTCATTTCAGAAGATTTTCATTCACCGGGTAAAACAATGCTCCGAAAAATAAAACTTACAAAATTGCACAATTTGTTCCACTTTCGAATGTCAGCGAAAATTAATGTAGGTGATCGGCCCGAGACCTTACCCGAGACCTATTTGAGTATCCTTGATGGAGAGAAAATGGTTCTGCGCCGGATTTTGTCATCACACAGCTCCCTGCTCGCTACCGGTTTAATTTATGATGCAATTTCTACCATTTTAATACCATTCATAATGTCATGTTTTATCATCGCAGCCAACACTCCTTAAGTTGTGTAATTTTATTCTCGCCTTGCCATTCTCTCTGCTGGGTGTACTCAAAGCAAAAATAATAAAGTAAGCGAACCATTCATTCATTTGGTAATGACATTAAAGGTAGTAAACTAACCGAGCCGGTAGACGAACGGACGACACAGAACCGGTGATGCGAGGTGGTAATTTTTATGGTTGTAGAATCAGTAGCAGAAACACCTGTAACACCATTTGTTAATTGAAAAACATAACGACAGCAACCGAGGAATCCATTTTTATTTCCCATGGTTTAGTTACTAGCTCTAAAACCTTATATCAGGTTACTGGACGAATGTTTATTGATGTTTGAAAAAAAGGCTAATTATCCTACTGTACGACATTCCAGTACGATCTAGCCGTGGGACTATTAACAGCAACAATTTTGCCTAAAGGGGAAGCAAAAAATAAAATAAAAATAATTTGTTTTTATTTCCACTTTATATCTCGGCGAACTATTCTGATTTATTGTACACTAATTTCGAAAGCTGGTAGTACCTTTTATTTATAGGCTCAGAACTCCTAGAACAATAAAAGTAGGCTCAGCACTTCTAGCCAACATTGAGTTACTGGAGCAAATTTCCTTCAATGAACCTTCATCTCTGACATCTGGTAAGAGAATAGTGTGTCACGGAAGGCATAAAAGGCAGAACCAAGGTAATAAAAGACAGGTGAAATAGTTTTGGCATTTTGTAGAACAGTAGTGCACACATTCCACAACCCATTTATAATTTTCCTGTCGGAAAAATTTCTTTCGCGACCGTTAGGACTAAATACAAAGTTTTGTGTGATAAAAGAGTAATAAAATTCGATTGGAACAACGTGAAGAAAATCGTGTACCGATCGCAATTTCGTTTAAAAAACCGACTATGTCCATACTTGACTACGGAGTAAACTTCATCTGTAAGAATACGCTGGGAAGACATCGGAGTTGCACTGTCTAATCCCATAGCATTCTTTGTAGATTAACGAAGGGTAAAGTTACTAAATGCATTAGATTAGTAATGCAGCTAGCATCTTACGCTAGAAAGACAGGAAGAATCCTGAGACGCGCGAAACTATCGCGAGTGGCGGGTTATTGAAAGCACACGAGCGCTTCGCTTGTTTGTGCAACTAAAATTAACCAGAATTTTACCCAGGTAACGTAGCTCATGAGTTATACGCTTGCGCAACTCTCCGCTTTCAGTTTGTAATCCGCCAGATTTCGTCGGCAGCACCTTCCACTCAAACACGGCAAGGGTGCGTATGTTCTCCGTGAGCAGCGTCACCGCTTCAAATCTATAAAGAAATACTAGTCTAATGAGGATACATTGTCAGCTCCGTACGACAGCTTATGCTTCTTGGTTGAAGCATCTCGATCGACTGTATCGTATGCTGCTTTGAAGTCAATGAAGATATGGCTCGAGCTCCCATGAAGCCCGCCTGATAATTCACTACGAAACCTTATGCTAACGGTGACAAACGGCGTAACAGGATTTGGGTGAGTTAAGCCGCGACAGTTGCAGCAGTCAAACCGTTTACCTTTTTTGTACGTGGGTGAAACAAATCCTTCCATCCTTTCCTCCGGTGGTTTCTCATCCCAAATTTTGGAAATAGCCCAGTTTGGAGCCAATACCAGCGTTTCTCGGCCAAGTAAAGTTCTGTTGGTAGGCGGTTCTTACCAGGTGGGTTAGTCTTCAACAACCCGATTTCTCATTAGACCTCTTGGACATGAGGTGCTGGGACATTACTATCTTCCATGGGCATTCGTAGGTTAACTTCCATTCCATTAACCAAAGACGTGTTCATCGAGGAACTACTTCCAGCTATCGATCACCTCGCGTTTATTTGTGATCAAGTTAGCTCCCTCGACCCTGGCATGTCTGGTTTCGGTATGTAACCATCACAAGTTTGCTTCACCTTCTCGTAAAATTTGCACGTGTCATTACCTCAGCATGTTTGTCTTAATTCTTCACGATCTCTGTGCTCCTTCTGGCGCTTTTTACTCCTATGGCAATTTTTACTTAACTTCAAGAAATGACTCTCAAGAAACGATTCACGAGATAAATATTGATAATGTATTAAGTGTGTTGTGCTCCACATCAATACGATAGATCCCCTCCAGTAAGGTATTTGGATAGGGTAAGGTTGTTCAATGTTAGTAGTCCTAAGTCAATACTGCGCCGATGCCGCTAGTCATTGACCCTTCTACTTTTTGTAATAACTGAATACCTAATAAAGGGTGTCCACGGTAAAATTGCAACACTCTCAAATTGCTATAACTTTTGAACCGTTGGGCAAAATTAATTCAAATTTTTCATGGAGAAAGTTCGAAGTGCATTGTTTACACTGTGTGAGTCTTTCAGGTCATCATTTCATCAGGTGTGAAAAGATCTGAAAAATGGCGTTGGAAGAAGCGCAGGTTCGTGAAAAAGTTCTGCACAAGTGCATCGAAAATGGGTTATGGACGACGAGACCTACGTGAAAGCAAACTACAACCAGATTCCGGGGAACCAGTATTTCACTGCAAAGGATAACCTCCGAAAACAGAAGATGTCGAAGTTTGGCAAGAAATTCTTGATTTGGCAAGCAATTTGTTCATGTAGTCATGCGGAGTACGCCTTTCGTGACCACAGATACCATGAATGAACCGGAGCATTTGAAAGAGCGTCTCCAAAAGCGACTTCTGCCTCTTTTGAATTCTCGCAAGTGTCCTACGATGGTAGGTTATTATGGTTATGGTTATTATGGTTATGGTTATGGTAGGATTTGGCTTCATGTCACAACGTAAAGGCCGTGCTGGAGTGGCATTAGACAAATAATGTCGATTTCTTACCGAAAGATCGTAACCCCTCAAATACACCGGTGTTGCGGAAAATTAAGAAATACGGGGCTATTATGAAGCAGAATATTCTGTAATATCCTAAAGTAGTCAAAATAGTTAAAGAAATGAAGAAAGTATGGGTAAATATGCAAAGCATGTCGATTTTGAGGTTGCGCAAAATCTCATGGGTGGGGTTTTGACCAAAGTACGGGCATTCGGATTCGGAGGCGAAATTTAATAAAATAAAGACGTTAAAACTAAGTTTAATTGTTCCACTTGATGCCCTGGAAGTTTGATAGCAATCGGATAAAAACTCGAATTTTGTGAATTAATTTTGTTTTGTTGCAATTTTGCCGTGGACACCCATTATCAATATAGTTCTAACTCTGGAACGCCCAAGTTAATTGAAGACTTAATCACATTGAGCTGCCAGAAAACAAACTAGCAAAAAGAGGGATACATTTGGCAGACCTTCAACTAGATGTGACAAAATAAAATAAAATATTAGGCATATTTGAATTCGAAATAATTTTTTAAAATATTACAATCTCAATCAACCGACTGTCATAGTGGCTTGTTACTCAACCATTTCACCTTTGATCTGCAATGTAATTAGTGTTTTGAGATCCGTACGTAAATTTACACACTCACTGTAATAATCCACATAAAACAAGGTACAATTTTTTCCTTCCAAAACAATTCAATAACGATTCCTAACATATCCTGTAATCATTGGCGGAACTAGCGCTCATTTCTAGGGGGGGCTATAGCCCCGGCATTTTTTTCGACCATTTTATTGGTCCGCTAAATCAATTTTTCTAGGGGAGGCTAAACCTCTAGGGGGGGCCCCCTAGTTCCGCCAATGCCTGTAATGTAAGTCTATCAAACCGGTAATCGCAAAACATACAGCAACAAGCTACATTACTTTGTGATTAATGCTACGACTATTGATTGACTGCAAACATTACAATCTCGTAACAGATAACTTCGCCGCTGCATGGCTTAATCACTCGCTGGTTGGTGGATGCAGCTAATTATGCGGCAATGCCTATTTCGCTAGGCCATGTTGCGAATCAATGGCTTGTAAAGCTTCAATTAACAGTAAAGCGTGACTTCCATCGAAGAGAAAGTATCCAGCATAGCGTAACGTAAAAAAAAATAAACTCATCGAAAACGAGAAGCGAACCGCTTTTAATAGAATTATTTAATCAGCCGCATGATATTTCATCTCATTGACATATGTCACATGTCTCTATTAGCCGCTGATGGCAGCCTAGCTTTGCGATTGACTTAGGCATTTCGGTACGACGACGGGTTCGATTGCACCCTAATGTGAGAAGCAAATGTCGTGCTTGGGTGCTCTCCCCCAGTCCCGAGGAGGTCGGTTTTTCTTCGCCGCTTTCATGTCGACTTTCGACCGACGGACCCGCTGTACTCTGGTAGGAAGTGCATGATTACTGGGTCTCGTTTTCTGCTCAATCACGTCTCCGAAGGCTTTGACATGCTGGCCGCACGACCAACCACTTACTGACTGCCTGTCGGGTCTGTTCCCTGCGGAATCCGAGAAGTTCGGTGACATTTACATAATACGTTACTTCTTGTTCATTTGTACCACTAGAACAGGCTGAAGCGACGTGGAAAGCCGGTGGTTTTTGAATAAATTTTAATACGTTTGAGTCTTGCAACAGTTTGACAAATATGATCTACGAGATTAGATAAGGACATTTGTCATAACCAGTTCGCTGGTTGCGAGGTTCCATGGCAGGTTGAATCGTTAAACCTGTCGCTTGTTGCGTCTTACTCCAGTGTTGTGTAGGTTGATAAAGTCGTCACTCTGACTAACTAGGTTGCTTTCCGTTCGGAGTTTTTCGCCACGCAATTTTGAACCAAACGAACAGCGACTGCAGAGCAGTACGGTAGTTACATTCTCATAGAAAGTGGTCAGAGCTCCTTTCTGGTCGAACGCCTAACACAAGAAATTTCATAATAATTCACCATTAATTTCCCCGTTGACACCTGGCAATGTCAGTTCGGGACCCTTCCGACAGCATTCGCACCGGCAAAGTGAGTTATTTATCGCTACCTGTACGAATAGTAAATATCTCCATTAGAAACCGCAACCTCGGACTCAAAACTCTGTTCGATGGTTAGTATAAGTGGGGGGCTGGTAGTTAGCAATGTGATTGTTGCTACCTTTGCGTGGTTTGGCGTCAGTTCACACCTTTGATAGAATTCTGCACCCAACCTTTCAGCAGGCGTTCTTACGAGTTGCGTGATTGTGGGGTGGAGCATGCTACCGGTTGACAGTTAGGTTGCAATTGAGTTTAAAATTGGAGTTGGACTTCGTAATGCAGCTGATAGCTTCGTTAGAGTTTTTGTCCCCTTCGACACGTGCTAATTATGAACGGTATAGGGTACGGGACCAGTTTCTTTGGCCTACTTTCATTGTGGGCCAGTCCTCTGAGCGTCACATTATAGAGGAATAGTTTAATTGTCTAAGTCTATCACAGTTAATCACAGTCGGTTCACAGTTAATTTCGAATAGTGCACAATGGTGCCGAATCGCAAAAACACGATTATTAACTATTGCTAACTTTTAGCTAGTTGAGTGCCCGATCTTACTCGGAGCCCATTTGTCTTTCAGCCACTTGTACACCTATAATGTGAAAAGTGAAAAACGAGCAGTCAAGTAATAGAGGAGATGAACAATCGAACAGTCGAGCAGTCGAGCAGTGAGGTGACTGAGAATAAAACCCATGAGCAACTTTGTACAAAACATGTAGGGAGCGACCTGCGACTCTTGCCACGAAAATATGATGTGCTGTGAGGGGCCTGGTTTTGGTTACAGACGATATAAGACACTTACGGTATTACATTATAACTTAATTTGATCGACCTTGCCTCATGAAAACTAGCCGGTTGACAACTACAATGAGATATAAATCACTGATAACTGTCCTACCTAGCTTAAAGAGTAAAAAAAATGCTTTGTGGTAATGTATGTTATTATCAACATGCCTGATACATAAAATTACTAACAGTAACGCCAGCCATTAAAACTAAGACTTCGATGTCGATTGAAACATGATTAGGTCCATTAAATAAACTTTACTTGTTCTCCATCCATCGATGAATATTGATGTTTTAATCTGCGCAATATTTATATCTATGATATTCATTTACATATTTACGATTCTATCCACCGCCATTTAAATTGAAAATTAGACATAACCTTAGCCTGCGACGGTAGCCGGTAATTAATCATTACCAGACTTTGTGAGCCGCGGGGTGTTTTTATCAATTCAATCTGATCATGTAGCGGCTTGGACTAAAAAGCACGTACGCACAGCAGCGGAAAACAGTTGCCTACGAACCGCCCTATCATATTGGCTTTCGTCGCGAATTTCAACATAAATTACACTAGCCCACAGTAAAACCAAAAGAGTTTTGAACACTTTTAACATTCATTAGGAACTAATGTAAAAAGTAGTAAAAGTTGAGCAATATCTTTTCCCATTGAATTTGATTGCGGTGCCTTGTTTGTCAACTATAAGTGATATTTTATTGTCAAATGAAGTAACTGTGTTAATACACGTCTTGATAAATATCACGATTCAATTTAATCAATAACAATTTAATTAATTTAACATTTTAATCTAACAAATTTGTCGAGCATGTTCGTAGCGTGACACTCAGACAGTCGCTTAGTCAGGTCACAATACTAATACAGTAGAATAGTAGAAACAAAATAATTATATTTTATAGTGCTCAGAATTGCATAAAAGTGAAAAGTGTGCATAAACGTTAAACTCTTATTATACGCTAAAAATGTTTAAAACTGTTCATTCCTTTAAATTGTTTAAATTTAAGTTCGATTTTGTCGATTAGTGTAAGTTATCCACCTCAACGGGGGTGACCGTAGCGAACTGACCGAAGGGATACGTGTTTGTCGTTTATCCACCTCGTGTGACACCTGAGCCTTGCAGCAGCATATACGAATGGCTTCCAGATTATTTACTATTACTGTACTGTACTTGGGTGGAAACGGTGCAATTCAGGTGTCTTGCAATACCTGTACGCTGATTACTTTCATGTTATTCACTGCGATACACAGCGAGGGGTGACAGCTGCAGCGCGGTGGATAAGCCATTGTCGGATTAGGGTATTAATTGGAGGACATAATGTCGTAGATCATGGCTCATAGCCTAAAGTGTAGAACACGCAACCGGCTATTAATATTGACTCGTTACCTTGCTGACGACAACAAAAGCCTGAATTGCATTCGTACCAATGCTATGCCGTAAGTTCGTTAATTGCCCATTATTAACAGCAATGTTATATGTGCACATTAATACCCTAGAGCGAAGAGACATTCTCAAAGTGTTTGCCACACCAACTCAAAACTTGTCTTTTTCAAAACTCTTTACCTTACATATAATTTATTATAAGAGTTCAACAATCTGAGAACGTTTTTGAACTGCAAAATAATTGTCGTACAGAACTGAATTGATTGGCCACGTTTAACTAACCACAAAAGCGTCCTATTACAAAACTGATCATCTGGAGCACCAAACTCCGACACAAAGAAACTGACCCGCACAAAGGAGGTCTCGTTACGGCTTATGCCGTACACCGAACCTGTGACCCTCGTCGAAGCCACAAGCAAACGATCAATCTGCTGCGGTGGTTAACAAGCTTCAGTGTTTCTTTGAAAAGTTCTCGCCACGTTTGAGCTTTTCTTCCGAACCACCGGGTAATGATGAAGTCAAGCCGTTCGATGATCGTGTTTGCGCTGACCGACTCATAAACACTCCATCGTGATGGGATTTGCACTGACGGGCGCGCGCGAGTAGCCGTCCTCCTCCGGCCACTGCAACAGTCGCTAGCAGAGCTCTATGTATGGCTAATACCGTTCCGGGCGGCAGGAAATTTACTGTTCAGATTACCGCGAATATGATAAAGACATTTTCCACACTCTCGCCAATGATTTATGAATATTAGAATCCGAAAGGTTCTTGTTTGCTTCGACGTTTTCCGGCACGACTGCCTCCAACACGGTACGGAAGGAAAAATTTTCAGCTGTTATGTATGATTTTCGATATCCACTTGTTTATTTATGATGATTGTTTCGTAGGTGCTAACACGTAACTTTGCACGGATTCTTCCCACGATCGTTAATCGGAAAAAAAATTGCAGCCAGAGCAGCTCTACAATGTGGTAGCAAGTATAGAAGCTTCTTCTCAGCAGCTGCATACTGACTATAATCGTATTTTATTTTTGCACAAAATAGTAAGCTTTATTTGTTTCTATTTCATGGTTTATTTTTTCAACATGAAGAACAATCGAATTTGCAGTTAGGTAATTAATAATGATTTTTACGTCCCCCAATAGTGGAAGTAAAATTAAATTTGAGTGTAAATATACAGAAATTCCATAAAAATTTATATTTAATCGAATTCCAAGCAGTCCTAATTATATTAGTATCTTGTGTATTTGTTGCGGAGAAATATATTACACCACACAGATTGTCATATTTTTTATTAAGCTTAGCTTAATTATAGTAGACTACCCGCAGTTGCACTCCGTGATTTGCCGAACCAGTAAAATTGCACAAAGATCCAATTCAATGGTGCTTGGGTATAGCATGAAATTCTCATTGAGCAACTTCTACCGATTCAATACTTTAGGAATTGACCAGTAACGAAGCCGAGTCGCTGTCAAGACAAGAGGATAGACCTCTGTAAGTTAAAGTTTTATAACAGTAGATTTTTTACAAATAACGTAGGAGACGGTAGACAGGATGTACGTTTGAGATTAGCCCTAACAAACACCAGGATCAAACTGGCAGGGTATATATTAGATTGATTGATTGATTGATTGAAATAACATAGGGGACGGTAGAAGAAATAATGAAACAGAGGTGTTGACAGTGCCTAAACAGAATGGGACAAGACGTGAAGTTTTACTAAACAATACAAAACTAAGCGTTGCTTCAATGCCCTTCCCTCACCTAATTTTTTGCTATTCCACTTTACGTTTTGTCCCATTTTGTTTAGATACTATCAACACCTTTATTTAATTAGGGGACGGTAGACCCTCCCTTCTTCTTCAGCAGCATAGAGCCGGGGTGGCTCGTGCTGTTTCAAGCACTCGTCTCCATTTAACTCGGTCTTGGGCCACTCGTCGCCAATTTCCTAGTCGTCTCAGAAGTCGCAAATCGCTTTCGACCTGGTCGAGCCATCGTGCACGTTGGGCCCCCCTGTTCCTGGTGCCGGTGGGGTTGTTGAAGAGGACCGTTTTCGTCGCACTGTCGTCCGGCATCCTTACGACGTGTCCGGCCCACCGTAGCCTGCTAACTTTCGCTAGATGTACGATGGGAGTCTCCCCAAGCAGTGCCTGTAGCTCGTGATTCATACGCCTCCGCCACTCTCCGCTTTCAGTTTGTACTCCGCCAAATATCGTCCGCAGCACTTTCCGCTCAAACACGGCAAGGGCGCGTATGTCCTCCGTAAGCAGCGTCACGGCTTCAAGTCCATAAAGAACTACCGGTCTAATAATGGTTTTGTACATTGTTAGCTTCGTGCAGCGGCGTATGCTTCCTGATCGCAGCGTTTTACGAAGGGCAAAGTAGGCCCGATTTCCCGCTTGGATGCGCCGCTGGATCTCCTTACTAGTGTTGTTGTCCGCGGTCAGCAGCGATCCCAAATACACGAACTCTTCTACCACTTCTAGTTCGTTGCCGTCAACGGTTACCGTCCGTGGGAGGCGCGCATTTGTTTCCTTTGAGCCTCTTCCTTTCATGTATTTGGTCTTCGACGCATTTATTTTTAGCCCAATTCTCCTAGACTCCGCTTTCAGTCTGGCGTAGATTGCCTCCGCCGTCGCAAAGTTCCTGGCAATGATATCGAAGTCATCTGCAAAGCCTAGAAGTTGGCTACTCTTGGTAAAAATCGTGCCTCTCGTTTCAATGCCCGCTCGTCGGATCACCCCCTCAAGAGCGATGTTGAACAGCATGCAGGATAGACCGTCACCTTGTCTCAACCCTCGTCGCGTCTCGAAGGGACTCGAGAGTGTCCCAGAGATGCGTACGAAACACATCACTCGATCCAATGTAGCTCTTATCAGTCGCGTCAGTTTGTCCGGAAAACCGTATTCGTGCATTATCTGCCATAGCTTGTCTCGATCGACTGTATCGTATGCTGCTTTGAAATCGATAAAGATGTGATGCGTGGGCACGTTGTACTCCCGACATTTCTGCAAGATCTGTCGGATAGTAAACATTTGGTTCGTAGTTGCGCGAGCCCCCATGAAACCCGCCTGGTAATTCCCTACGAAACCTTGTGCTATCGGTGACAGCCGGCGTAACAGGATCTGGGAGAGTACCTTGTAGGCGGCATTTACCAGCGTAATACCACGATAGTTGCAGCAGTCTAGCCGATCACCCTTTTTGTAGATGGGACAAACCACTCCTTCCATCCATTCCTCCGGTAGCTTTTCCTCCTCCCAAATCCTCGAAATAACCCAGTGTAGAGCCTTTACTAGCGTTTCCCCGCCATGTTTATAGAGCTCTGCCGGTAGGCGGTCCTTCCCAGCGGCTTTATTGGTCTTCAGCAGCCTGATTTCTCGTTTGACTTCTTGGAGATCAGGTGCTAGGACATCACTATCTTCCATGGGCGCTCCTAGGTTAATTTCCGTTCCGCCTCCTTCTGCGACTTCGCCATTGAGGTGTTCATCGAAGAACTGCTTCCACCTGTCGACCACCTCGCGCTCGTTTGTAATTAGATTCCCTCCCTCGTCCCTACACATGTCAGGTTTCGGTGTGTAGCCCTTCCGAGTTTGGTTCACCTTCTCATAAAACTTGCGCGTGTCATTAGCTCGGAATAGTTGCTCTAATTCTTCACGATCTCTGTCCTCCTTTTGGCGCTTTTTCCTCCTCAGGATCGTGGTCAACTGGTTCCTAGCTCGTCGGTACTTGGCCAGGTTCTCTCTAGTGGCAATACTTAGATAATTTTTCCAAGCATTTTTTTTCTCCTCCACCGCTTGTTGACATTCCCCATCAAACCAATCATTTTGTGTACTCCGAGGCTCAATACCTAGTGCCGCGGTAGCGGCCTCTCCGATGGCCGAGCGTATTCTGCCCCAACCGTCTTCGAGGTTTGAAGCCCCTAACTCCTCGGAAGAAGGCAGTGCCTCATTCAGTACTCGCGCGTAGTTCTCGGCAGCTTGTGGGTTATCTAGCTGCCTGATGTTCAGCCGAGGAGGGCGGCTTTGACGTGTCCGGTATACGGTGGACAGCTTTGAGCGCACATGTACTGCTACTAGGTAATGGTCAGAATCTATATCCGCACCCCGACGGGAGCGTACGTTCGTGATGTTAGAGAAGAACCGGCCCTCTATGAGAACGTGGTCAATTTGGTTCATTGTACGTTGGTCAGGTGATCTCCAGGTGGCTTTGTGGATATCCTTGCGCGGGAAAAAGGTACTTCGGATCACCAGGCCTCGGGAAGCTGCGAAGTTTATACAACGTTGGCCGTTATCGTTTGTGTCGGTGTGCAGGCTATGGGGTCCTACAACCGGTCTATACATTTCTTCCCTACCGACCTGGGCGTTCATATCTCCGATGACGAATCCTGCGAAATTTAGCGATCTGCAGTTCCAAGTCCCGAGTCTCCATTCGTCGTCCTTATTCCGTCGCCTAGGTCGATGCCGAATATTCCGCTCCGAATATGCTTGCCACGGTAGACCCTCCGTCAATTGTAAAAACTTCCGTTTCAAAAAGTAACGGTTTTATCAGTTCCACATTTTGTCAGCTTTTTATCCCGATTTGGCAACCTATAGGTAAATTTTATTTAATTTTTCTGCTTTTAAACATTTACTTTTTAGTTTTTTACTCTACATGGCACTATTCTTAAAAAATTGCGATTTATTACTACACTTCAAACTAATGATCGAGTGGCACTGACAAGCAAGCGAGCTGAAGTAAAAAGCATCAAATTAAACTAAGTATAAAGGTCATTCCATCTCAATTTCATTTTCAAATAAATATGCTTAAAATGTTCGCCAGAAAATTCTACTAGAATTTGTTAGTTATTTGTTTCATAATATTGCATTGTTATGTCGACTAATGTGGTATTTCACTTCTGAGATTATTCGAAACTTCAAAGTAATTCCGAAACTTGAAAATGGCTTTATTAACACTTCATAGCACTGTGGGAAAAAAATCATAAAAGTGAACGTTATTGTTTAGTGAAAATCCAGTAAATATATTTCCAGAAAATGTATTTTCGTGGAAAATCATTAAAACCATTTCCCGCGACTTTCGGTCTACTCGCAAATAACTGTGAACCGTTCTTATTCGCTTTCGCTTAGTTCGGATCCAACTAAAGGATAATACTAGAGCAAACAAACCTAGAAAAACAAATAAAGCTGAATTGTGGTGATCACCCCGGGGAGCTGCCCTCAGTGATTATTTAAAAGTATAGTCGATTGTGTGTCCACTTGTAATTCCCAATAATTTTTACCACGTTGTACATACTAATTCAAAAGGATCAAACTATCCAATAAATCATACAATTTCCTATCTCCATGCACTATCAGGCACATATCTCTTGTAGATTAAGGCAAATACACTTACGTTCAATTTGGAATGCAGCAAATGTAAGCATGCATTTAAATGTAAGATCAACAAAATAGGTGCGCAGATGAGCAGATGATATTTCCTGTCAGGTACATTTTGAGCGCCGTGGTTCATTTCACCGTTGCTCCTTATCAGTTTTTCGAGCTTCTATTTTGCCCATCGGAACACCCATGTCATTTTCGATAGTGGTAGTCACAGAGTTCGGCTTTGTGACAGTTTGTATGATTGTATCAAGAGGCACAGCACAGGACGCAAAGCTGTCCGTTCCGATATTGGTTGGCTTTGCGCAATTTCGGTCTACCGTGTCCAATGCAGTCAGGCGTGAATAAATTTCGATCCTCTCGAGTTCCGAGTACGTTGAGGTGTCACTTACTTCGGGCTGCGATACTGATTCCTCTAAGTTATTCTTCAAAATTACAGACACCCGGCATCAGACCCGCATGCATGCCAATATGCATCCGAGTCTGTCCGGCAGAGTGTCGCGATAGGAACTGAGTTCGTCCTGGTGATGCAATGTTCAACATAGTACATCCCGGAATATGAGTTGCCATGCACAAACATCGACGAGCAGCACCATCCGGGAGAATGCATTTTTGTGAGATTATTTGATCTTTAGCTGGTTTCATTCAGTTACGATCTTTTTTACTCATGTCATGGTGGTTCTGCTGTTGCCGCTTCCACTGACTGGTTCAATCCGAAATCGTTTCACAACCCAATGCACACTTGCACATGCTGACCGATTCGCCACCCATTTTCCCAGGAAGGAAAAAAATATGCAACAAGATAAAGTCCATCATCCTCCGGAGGTCGTTTTTTTGGCGGATTTACCGATGAATGAACCATCCGAACCGACCAACACACTGACCAAAGCGAAGGTGGAGAATTTTTAATCAACAACCGTAATCCCATTGCGGGCGGGAATCCAATTAATGATTGGCGTTTTATGGTTGTTCGGTTTGGTGCTTTTTCCCGATTTCCTGAAAAGTGATACATTTCACTATATTGGTGCGAAAAATATTGGATCCAGGAGGATTATCGGATACCTATCTCGAAATGCTTTTTTTTTGCGCTCAATCAATGATATGAGATCGTGACCTGCCGAGTTTTTAGTTATTCACCTGGAAACTTGCATCCAAGCAACGGTTTTTTTCGACACATGTAATTTTTTTCTAAAGTCTGATACCAAACTACGAAAAATATTCAATTCACAAGTTTAAAAACTTGAAAAGAATTAAATTTACATAAAAGGCATAACTTGTTTCTTTAACTATTATCAGTTACAACAATCATACTAAACAGATATATTTCTCTTAAATTATTCAGAACTAATCAAACTTTGTAAACTGTTGTTTAGAATAGGTGATAAAACTAAAAAATAAACAACGCGAAACTTCCTGCGGTGTATTTAACTGTTCCACTGCCAAAGTTCAGCAGAACTTTCTTTCCCGTCATTGCCACAGCGCCCTTTGAAGCAAAGCGGCATCATAAACTAACCGAGACCACATCTACTCTCTACCTTGTTGAATAATCATCACCATCGAAATCATTTCGTCGGTTGTCGTTTTTTTTTCTTGTAAAGTGCTACACGATCCTCTTTCGTCAAGATGCCACTTTGTGTCGGACTATGGTGGTGTCCCGTGACATCGCTTTTTTCGAGCTTTTTATCGATAACAACGATTTCGAAAACTAGGACCATCCGGTACGATTTGCCGGTGGGAGTGAAGACGGTATGAATTCATTAGCTTAATTACACCGCGATAGCAGCTGTTTTGCCGTGACCTGGGCAAGCACCGCCGTATACGCTTCCACGGTGGATGAGGACGATTCTTGCAATTTAATCGCGTGTATCAAAAATATACACAAAGTTGCTGTTGGTCGTGAATGATAGCACTACTGGTGAACTAGGCCGAAAATTAGACACCACACCGCCTTATTGTAAAACAAACTGCTGCCGGTTGATGGATCGAGATAAAGGAAACGAATTCAGCACCTGTACTTTTATGGTTGGTTAAAACTTAACACCCAACCTGTTTCAACCTATAAACCTCAATGGTCTTTTGCAGTAGACTGAACAAAATATGTAGTAAGTTAGTCGAACTAGCGGAATTTAATGTACACGATTGCTATCGCAACCCTGTCGACTGGGTAGTAGCGAAAGTCAGTGGGTGATCCAAATAAGTCACAGTAGGATCTGACACAACTTTGTTTGCCGTAACACTACAAATGCGTACTGTAAAATGGTGCACAATTTGACCATCAGCACGAACTACAAGTCAATGAGTTGAAATAAAATCAAACTTGTTCCACTGTACGGTGCAACCTTAACCGAACTCGGCAAACTGTGAAATTGTCGTCGTCTACAACATCGTTATGGTTTCGTTCCCACATCTGTGGACACACTGGAGAGATTCCACCCGTGACGGGAAAGGCAGGAAAAAGTTGGATCACGACCTGCACCAAGCCGTCATTCAGCCATGTTGTAATCACGGCTGATCATGCTTAAGAAACCGGGTAAACGAGAATGTCTTGCGCCCAATGGGGGATTACCTATTATGAATTAGGGATTATATGGGCTGAGCCGATGACAGTTGATGGGATGTTGGTTCATCCTTCGAGCATTTTGGATAACTCAACTGGTTTCATGTAACTTTGTTCCATATCGGATGAGCCGTGCAGGTCATCGACGTTTGTTATACGATATTGAATTGATCAGAAAGTGAAAGTAGATCATACTCGTAGGAAATAGGCCTCTTACTTAACGTTATGAAAGGCGCACGTGATGAAGGATTTTTCTCGCACACTGCAACAAACTGTTTACGGCTATGATTCGACTCGAATGGTCGTGAAAGCCCAATTGAAGTATGTACCATTGATTTTTTTTCTTCGTCATAAAGCTGACTGCTCTAAGCTTGTCTAGTTTTCTTTATCGAGTTCTATCTAGGTACTGCTTGCGCAAGGGCTTGGGTGTGTCCCGGTTATTGGATTGAGTAGCGCAGACCTCTGATAAATATGAAATCAATTTACATTCAACATTAATTAATTCATATTCAACATCAATTTATGGTCTTAGGAGAACAAATAACTATTGTATAAGTATCATGAAATGAAAAATGAAAAATGAAAAATGAAAAATGAAAAATGAAAAATGAAAAATGAAAAATGAAAAATGAAAAATGAAAAATGAAAAATGAAAAATGAAAAATGAAAAATGAAAAATGAAAAATGAAAAATGAAAAATGAAAAATGAAAAATGAAAAATGAAAAATGAAAAATGAAAAATGAAAAATGAAAAATGAAAAATGAAAAATGAAAAATGAAAAATGAAAAATGAAAAATGAAAAATGAAAAATGAAAAACAGAAAACTGAAAACTAAGTCCGAAACGTCTAAGAGTTTTTTTTATGAAACTTGGCATACATATTTCGTGACATATTGTAAATCTCACTAGAAGCAAACGATGCCCACTTTTACGTGATTGAGTGTGAGAAGAATAGCCCTTAACGCTTATTACAATAACAAACAACTGCTGGTTTTTAGTGCATACGTTCTGCTACCTACACACACGCTAGCGCACAGGCGTCTTTCTCATGACCCGGTTATGGAGTCAACAGCTCGTGAGCGTGAACGGTACACTAGCAAATAATGGATACAGATTTTATTTTACTTAAGTTTTTCTTCTTCGTCCTATGCTCTTGCTTACACATGCGTGTAAGAGTGTGGGCTCTCACAAGCAGTGCGGCATCAATTTCTGGGTTGCAATGACAAGCGAGAGCGACGACCGTGGTTGATAGCTAAAGACACATTCGCAGAAACTGATCGCAGTAGAACGAGAACGCGAGTGTGAGAAAGTTACACAAAAATTCGGGCTTTGCCGCACTGATTACTATAGGGGGAGTTGACAAACAGCAGGGAGAGTCTCTAATAACAGGTCTTAATCTTTAAAATATTTTAAGTCCAAATATATAAAGAACACAGGCTTTATTTCTCTTACATAATGCGTATTTCCAGACCGATAGCATATGTGCAAGTAACTGAGAGGCATGACAGGGAGCCGGAAAAACGGTGGGGATGCCACTGATAAGGGGAGGTCCTAATAAGGAAAAAACGCTTTATATTTTCTTCATTATAGTGATTTGCGAAAAAAAACTTAAGCAGAAGTGGCTAGAGAACAAAAGTTGAAAGCCAACAAGGGAAAAGGGACGTCCTACGGAAAAAGGGCTTTGTTTCTGGTGATATCAGAAATTCCGTAACGAGGATAGATGGTGGTTGAAAAATTCTGATAAAAATAAATTACTTGAAATCTTGTTATAACTGATATAATTCCTTTATAACTAGCTTGACTTAAAGGCAAATGCCTCATCCAGAAATCCAACGAAGCTCGGTATCGGACGAAATTCCAAAACGTAAAAGCCTTTCGATACGAAACACATCGATTTCATCCTGTGTGGTCTCTGGGGAAATCCGACACTGCATAGCGAACTTTATCCTCGTAAAAAAAATACTTTGAGATCGAAGAGCAAAAACAAAAAGCAGCCCCTTCTACACATAATTTGTAAACATTCATCATTTTTTCCTGCGCTTCTCTGCTTTCGTCGTGGTTTATCTTCCCCATTGCCGAACAGGCGGTGGTGAATGACGACGTCTAGCCACTCTTTTCAAAGTAAATGTTTGGCGAAAATAACAATTTGCACAAAACGCTTCAAGCCCGTGCTGCTGCTGCTTCTTTCGGTATCGCTATAAATCTACGCTCTAGCTTGTGCGCAAAAAAGTGAATTTTATGTATTTGTTTATGCCGCACGGAACAGTGCTCATGTTTAGTGGTTGGCAGCAGCTTCACCTTTCTCCGGGGGTCCTGGTGCGATCCGACAGGCTGCAATTGCGACCACCTCCGTTGAGCAGAGTACCCCGACCCGACGAATTGTTCGCCAACGTTTGAAACCAAGGAGCGTCTGATCCACCTCGTGGAATCGGGAACGTTGCGGTGCAATATGTTTTCTTGAATGCTCTCGAAAGGTAACCGCAAAATAGGAGGAGGTGAAAATTAAGCAAAGCGCGTTCTACGATGCTATTTATCATTCCCAGGCCAGCAAGGTTGGAGTCAACTTGGCGCGGTTTTGTGTTCCACTTGCTATCGTAATAAGACAGCTAACAACAGTGCCGTGCGGCTGTAGGGAGTTATGGTATCTGACGAAATCCAGGCTCTGAAGACGTTTTCTCAAGTTGTGTGTCTGTGTGTGTTTGTGCATGTCTACGAGGTAAATACTTTGCGGTTTCAGGAGCTGCCACCGACGAGGGAAATCCGTGCCAGTGCCGTGTTTGAATTCAGCTAAGATGCAACCCGTAGCAGTGACCACTTTTGCATGATTCCGGCAACTGCATTGTGGTGGCAACATAATTCATCGTTTTGCTCCTAGATGGCTGGAAAACCACAGTGTTATGAAGCTATCATGTCTGAGATCTTTTGTTGCTATGATGGAAACTAGTTTGATTATTGATACTATTTATAATAAATTGCACGACTATATTTTTCTAGGAAGCAAAAATCAGTGATTAATTAATTCATGCTTAAATTGTAAATCAACTGCGTTGCATTTTTAAATTTCGATTGCTCTAACACAATCTTTCACAGAGCTTAATAAGACTTGCCAATTTTATCATTTCCACGAAACAACATCTCAATTTACTTCATCAATGTATTTCGGCATATCTACCTCTATATAACAATGTCAGGTATCGTTGGTTGATATGTAAGCATACATAGTGCCAATTTATGCCATCTGTACTGTTTGCCGGTGGTTCGCACCCTTACTTGTCAATCACAAACCGACAGCAACAGCAGCTTGTCCAGGCGATCCAAGACCGAATCAACGTGATAATGGATTTAGACATCATTCTGAAAAGTGGCTTGACATTGACAAATTGTACCGGTAGATGGTGGTCCAACTAGCCAAGTGCAGCCAGAACTCATATCAGACAACTTCAATCAACCTTCACCCGAATCGGTCACAATGGAGAAGCGGAGCGGCCACTCGAAAATCAGACCCACTTCTGGGCGCCACACTACCGTAGTCCAGCAGAACGTGGACTCGCATATGCAGATGTTGCCTGCGGTCGACAGCGACCCGATCGATCGCGGACCCAATCAAAACGAGCTAATCGGAATCGCACTACGAACGATGGCCATGAGCTAGCACTACTGCTTGCCCCATGGACCCACTTAAATTGTTTGCCCTGCAAATTAGAGTCAATTAGCTTGGGTGCGAGAAAAGCACCCACTTTGGGAACGGGTCTGTGACGGCGAATCAATTTATTCTTGCATTGCTTTTAAAGGCACCGTTCTAATCAAATTAAATCAAAATGGATATTTTCAGATTGCCAGCTGATGGCGGGGTGGCGCAGTGAACATAACTCTATGGGAGCCAACATGCTGAGTTGATGATTGAGGATAATGGAATGCTAAACTGAGAGTTAATCGAATGATATCGAAAACTTAAGGGTCGATCATGTTCAGGGTTTGTTGGATAATGGATAACATTAGCTATTGCCAGTATAGCATGGGATTTATAACAAAAATCTAATTTCTGATTCCGTTGTTCAGTGTTTTAGTCTTATATATTTCGAACTTTTAATTTTATTCATTTTTTTTACAGAATATACTGGTCAAGTTTGTTTTTACTTTCTTATTGGGGACTTAAATAACACCCTTGAAATATATGCATATTTTATGTCTTCAAATTCAACTTTCGTATAACCCTTCCGGAATTTTATTTACTTTCAATTAGATAGTCCCTCTGGTTCACTGCAAAAAAAAACCTCTACCCCATTTCTGTGTCATCCAAACAAAGAGCACTCTAAAAATCATAAAGTATTTATCACAAAGTTTCCCGTAACTTGAGACCGACCATTCTGTCCTTGCATGCGATTGAGTTTCGCTCTGCGCAGTTATCCCGCCAGCTTGCACCGGCTTCCTCTCTACATGCTGTTATGACATGTGCCGTCATAATTCCCAAATGAAGCATTACGCTGATAATAATAACACTCCCCTGACTAAAACTTTGCCTAACCCGGCAGTAGTTCAGTGTTGCAGTGAAGAAGCAGCGTCAATCGCGGGCATGCCAAAACGCACACTTTGGGATGCTGCTGAAAGCATTAAACTTTTATCGTCGGCAAACAACGGAACCTGTTCTGTGACATTGCAGCACGGGTACCTCTGTTTGTTGCCGGAGGTTGGTACAACTTTGTGTTCAGCTGTGCTGCTGCACCGCTGAATAGTTATGGTTGCAGTTCCGGAAGTGGCGTACTGCCTCCATGGGAGCACTTTTTATCGCTTACGAGATCAGTGGGAGGTGAGTATCTTTTATGACAAACTACCGGCTTTGGAATACGCGCGGTGCGATGCTGCGATTTACCGTCAGAAGGAGAAAACACGGTGGAAAAGGAATTTGAGGTGAGAGTTTCAGCTGACGCAGTTCCGCAGGAACTTTTGGGACAATATGATGAGGTATGTTAACAATGTTCAGAAAATTATGAAGGGTATCACTCCTCCGTTCAGAAAATGTTGCTCAATTATTTACTTTGATGTTGATACAATCGTACTAAGCAAGGTTTTCTTTTTTTGGTTTTTGAATTTTTATTTTAAAGTGTTTCGTCAAGAATGTTCTGTCGAAATTCAAAATTTGGTGTTTCGAGCATCTGCGATTGTGCCGGAAATGTTATCGTTCGTCGAAAACCGCATTTTAACAGCGTGCAAATTGCCACAAATTGCATTTTTTCCTTGCCATGTCACGTGAAATCAGCTAATACGACATCAAAACTTCCTCTGATGTGAAAAACAAACATGCATGACACACTTGTGTAAATGTTTTCCTATAACCATGTCAGATATGCTGCCGTTAGACTGATTCAATATTAACAAATTAATGTTCTATGTTACAAATATAAAACAAATATGGCTGTATTTTTTGGGACATAACCAAGGAAAAAATAAAATTACTCGATTAGATCAACCAAAGGGTTTCGCCTTAGCCCAAGCAACTCACCTAACGCTGAACCAAAAACGACTTCTAGCATAAAATTGATTCCAGGCCGTTCGTGGCATGTTTGTTGCTGTTCTCGTGAAATTTCAAAACACACAGTATGCTACCAGACTACGTTGGATATTCTAGCATTACCATCCGATGCTACCATAGCGATTGCTTTCGCCAGAATATTTCCGCATGAGATTTCTCAGCATGTCAGGTTCAACATGCGTATTTTTGCTATAGGACTGCAGCCAACACAGCAGTGCCAATTGCTAACAGCAGTCACCACAGTTCCTAAAAATAACATCAGCAGATCGAAACTTGCAATTGCAGTAGAGTCAGCTTATGCTCTCAAGTTCCGAGTAACCGAGTCGATACAAAGTTTTTACAAATTTGTTCAGCGGAAAACTGGAAACGAGCAGTTTTGCAAATATTGGTATTTATTCTATTTTTCCATCTCGTACTAGAATTAAGTATCAACAGTTTTAGAGACGAATATGTCATCTATTTTGCAGAGTTGTAACTTAAGTTGTAGTGCAGTGAAAATAAATTTTCACTGGAAAAAAAATCAAAGACAATTTGTTCTATAAAATTATATTTTTGATTAAAATAAAAATTATAAATATATCTGTTCTCTTTCTATTTGTCAATATTTGTCTAATAGTTTCCAATCAGTGTACCCTAGCTAAGTACCCGTGATTGGCAAATAAAATGATACACATTGACACTTACATATTTAGATTTGGACCTCCCGTCTTGTCAGGCGTTTACCCTGTTTCATCTGCCAGCCACCAGTACATCTGTTATCGTTCCGGCAATTCGCATAATGCAAGTCAAACAAGGCGGAGTTATGGTGGTGCACACAAACGTATATTAACTTTTATATATAAGATATATCACCTATTTTATAAAGCATTGCTGGCAGCACAAAAAACAAACAGTCCCCAAAATTAGTCATAAATACCATTATAAGAAAGCAATAAAACACTGAATTTCAGTTTCTCTTCAATATCTTATGCTCTTTAACGTAAGCTTTAAGTATTAATTACTTAATCAATAGCTTTTTAAACTGTATATTACAGTTAAATGCTTGGAGTCTAAAGCAATGAAAAGGTTAGTTTCGATAGCATAGCATAGACACCATGGGTGGCTGATACGGTGTACCCGTAAATACACCATACACCTGGCCATGTCCTTACGATTGTAGAAATGGGTACGCTAGTGGACACCTACTTTAAGAGGATGCGCAAAAACTCACGCAATCTTCATAGGTGTTCTTGTACCCAGTAATATATGATTCTGAATAAAATATTAAAAATAAAATGGAATGGAGCATATATAGGAAAAATAGAACAATCTCACCAGCAAATCCGTCGAATGAAATATAATTGCGTCATTTTCGTTTACATCAATGTAGCTAATATCCAATAACTAATTTAATTTTTTCGTCTGATATTCATGTGCATGTTTTAAACTTGTCACGGCCAAAGTTTTCACTGAACAGTAGGAGGTGCTTAATGAGCTAAAACGAAACAAATCATTAGAATAACATATTAGGCTTACCTGGCCGTGTGGCTCAGCCGTCTGCCCAAAATCGCAGTTTTGAAATCAGGCCGGGAACCACGCAGCATCGCACCTCCTAGCTTAGCTACTCAATAGAGCATTACCGGGTATGACCGCGTGGAGGCGCTAGGTAGGGGCTTGAGATGGCAAGAGCTATATTGGTCGCTTTCTTGTTTGCCTTCCCCATTTCAAACCCATAAAAAGGTTAGTTTTGATATATTGAAAAACCATTGTAATTGTTACTCCTATTCCTATTGCCCTTAATTTTGCTTAACCTTCAAAGTTTTGATGGTTTACGTCTTATTGTCCGACTCTGGCCCATCAAATATTCAAATCAAATATTCTTCTCGAACCACCCACTAATTAGGTCCCAACCTATTTTCCTTTTGGGTTTCCGTCTATTAGAGGACTCAAGTTTATACGACATCTTTCCGCAAAGTAGTTTCTATCTGATTATTTTTTCAAGTCAAAGATTTTCATTATTATATTATGTCTCTTTCTTCTCGATTCGGTGTGTCGTGCTTCGGATAAACCAGGACCACAAAAGATGGGAAAATCACACCCGTGGAATGCAGCACCATAGTTCACAAGCAAACACAAACTCACCCCAACCCAAGAGGTTTGCAACCCAAATCCTAGGTAGCAGAAAAAAACGAACCGCAAAGGTCGGTCGCACACCGGCGACGGTTCCATCTAGCTTGGTGACTTTTCATCGCTCCCGACAATTTGGCCTACAAACTAGAACACACAGCGCCTCGTTTTTGCCTATCGAACGCGATCAGCAAACAAACAAACAAGCGATGGGCCGAAAACATGCCGAACAGCATGCATGCCCGATAATCGGCTGTAACGAATTTATCGATTGTCTATCCGTGCTGGGTGCACCGCACCCTCATCATCACTCCTTACCAATCCGTGTCCTCCCAGCAGTATCACATGGGCCTACTTACTTGCGGGGAGTCCCATCTGCCGCGCCACGGTAGGTGAGGTGAAGTCTGCTCTGGGGTCGAGAAGGTCTCACTCTCTCAGGTCCCGCGGTTTGTCTGTCTGCCTGCCCGCCGTGGTGTGCGCTTCTCTAAATGGCATGTCGGTCGTGATTTCCATCGCTCTTCTTTGATGCCATAACAGATATTAGTTATGCCTATTATGGTGGCTTACTGTGCAGAGTGCAGAATACGATGCTGAGGAACAAAACGCTACCACCGACGACGACTACGACGACGACGACAACGATGACGATGGCCATACAACCGGGTCTGTCAGGAGGACCACTTTTACTGCTTAGCTCACTAGTTGCTGCAGCTTCCAGTTAATAAACATTTCGCCCAGTTATGTAACCTATTACCATGACGGCAACGGCGTTGATCCGGATCGGTTTATTACTATGGATAGCAGCATCATCCGCTCGATGGCAGGAAGGACTAGGCGGTATTGAGTCGCTGGCCAAACGAAACGACCGACACCGGTCACGGGAAGCCATCGGCGATACGTTCCATGTCTGTGTTCTTGTGATATGATTTACGATTATGCAAAGCATGTATCAATTTGTTCTGAAACATTTTCCTACACTGATCTTTGAACTACGGGGATTAGTTCGATAGACTGGACATTGCTATAAATTATGTTTATTACGACACTTGTAAATATAATATTGGAACTGAGTTTATACATTCTCGCAAGAATTTCAGTTAATCAGAATCTTTTCAGTTACTAAAATAAAAATAATGAAGAATACGTCTTCGGATTAACCTAATCTGGTTCGTTACTAACCAGAAACACAGTAATCTTTTCCGGTTCGAGTAACATGAATTTGCTTTTTAATACATTCATTTCACTCCAAATTAAGAAGCTCTTCCGAATCGAGCTATGGGACGGCTTTCGGTCGTATGTAGCAGGAAGCCTTTCGACCACCGAGATACGGTTCAGCCCGTCACGACCGTGCGCTCTCAGGTTTCGCTATTATCAATATCACCCGCACTAACGGCTCGCAGCCAGAAAGCCGGAAAGTGCCAATGAAAGCGAAAGACACCGAGCGTCCCCATTGTTCTGTCCTGTTGATCAATTGATCTGTGCTGCGCTCTATTGCCGTACCTACAACTATACATACTGCCAGCACCGTCAGCTGCCTAATCTAGCACGATGGTCACGCTCCAGCGTGTTTGCGATCTAGCTTCCGGCTTCGCAAGCGACACCCGCGTTGGCCACTTTCTCCTATGCTTCGCTTTCGTGTCGAAAATGGCGAAACTTAAGCATTCCAAAGAATTGTGCTTGAAGGCAGCGTTCGTCGCCATAAATATTTGTGCCACTGGTAAAAATAAGAGGCACCCACGATTAGCTTTTTGATATATTGCAATTAGTCGAAGTAATTTTAATAATTAGTATTTTTGTTGCATATATGGCACTAATTACTATTTTGCGGGAAAGTAAATGTGGTTTTTGTAAAGAAGGAAATCTGAATAAGCTGGGAAAAATGAAATGCAAACTGTGAAAAATAATTGAATGAACAAGAGGAAACGGTAAAAACCGAACGAATTGAAAAAGCAGAACATTGAATATCAGACTCTCTGATGATAAGCTGGACGGCGCCGGCGGTGTAGTTGATTTAAGAAATTTAAGTTTATTTAAGAAACCCCACATGTATATTGTGGGAAAACAAGAAAAATCTGATTTTCTCGAAATATTTCCAACCTCAATTAAAAGGTGGTTGTGGAACCAACTTTGTCTGCAATTTTGAGAGAAGATCGAGGATTCAAAACTGTCAAAAAGGCATTAAATTTGACTCATGTCAAATAGCGATTGTGAGGTTTTCCAAACAAACGATTCAATTGGATAACGCACTCGAAGAAAGACTGACAATTGAGGGTTCACGTCCCACGCCTGCCCAGTCAATTTTCATAATTTGCATATCATTTTTCCCAGTTTATTCAATTTTCGTTCTTCACAACAAACACATTTACACACCCATAATAAGCCAGTACAGTCAATAAAAATGAAAAAATTGAAAAACTATTAAATAACTGAAATCAAATCAAATCGTATGTATGATTTTACAAGCTATGTCTAAACATTTTTCCATTTATCTAAAAATGGTGATACT
Source organism: Sabethes cyaneus (assembly GCF_943734655.1). NCBI lineage: Eukaryota > Metazoa > Arthropoda > Insecta > Diptera > Culicidae > Sabethes > Sabethes cyaneus. Next base: position 1,521,061 of record NC_071354.1, on the reverse strand, counting down.
TCAGTGGGGGGCTAAAAGGGTTAGTTTTTAACAACTGGTAACCCTATATACGCTGTAAATTATATGAACTGGCTGCCCTGTCCATCGTTATTGTGTTAGTTATTGTTGTTGGTTTCATTTAGCGAGTTGTTGCAAGCGGCGAATATATCGTTCTCCGATCAAACGATTATCCAAATCGCCGGGAAAACGGAATGTGGAATAGATGAAACACGCTAGATCATGATAAACAAGTTGTCTTTATCAACTCGTGATGAATTAAAGTTAGATGCCCAGCAATCCGTTTAGTTAACAGAAATAAAATTTCAATTTTTCGAATAAAAATATATTTTACACCAAATTTGTTTGTTTGGTTTCTCCTTGTTTTATTCATCATATTGTAAACCTCGTCTTTATAAGCACATGCATATGATGTCATGTTGATTATGCCGATTATTGCATTTTTAATTTGCATGACTTTCAAACTAGCGGGATTCAAATTGAAAAGTCGTCGTCGTCAGCAGTCTTCCCAGTCGTCTCAGAAGTTACAAAGCACTTTCGACCTGGTCGAGCCATTTTGCACGTCAAGCACCCCTGTGTCTGGTGCTGGTGAGGTTATTGAAGAGAAGGAATGTTTGGGTCTAACTGTTGTCCGGCATCCTTACGACATGTCCGGCCCACCATAGCCTACCGACTTTCGCCGGATGCACGATGTGAATCTCTCCAAGCAGTCCCTATACGCGTGATTCATACGCCTTCGCCACTCTTCGCTTTCAGTACGTGCTCCGCCAAATATCGTCCGCAGTATCTTCCACTCGAACAAGAGCGCAAATGTCCTTCGTGAACAGCATCTCGGCTTCAAGTCCATAAAGAACTACTGGTCTTATAAGCATTTTGTATATCGTGAGCTTCGTACGGCGGCGTATGATTGTTGATAGTAGCGTTTAGCGAAGGGGAAAGTAAGCCCGATTGCCCGCTTGAATGCAGCGCTGGATTTCCTTGCCAGTGTTGTTGTCAACGGTAACCAGCGATCCTAAATACACGATCTTATCTATAACTTCCAGTTCCTTCTGTTTCCTTTGATTCTCTTCGACTCTAGACTCCGCTTTCAGTCTACGTAAGATTACCTGTGCCGTCGCAAAGTTCCTTGGTATGATATCAAAGCCATTTACAATGCCCAGGAATTGGCTACCCTTGGTGAAAAATGTGCCTCTCGTTTCGGATCTCCTACTCAAGAACGATGTTGAACAACCTGTAAGATAAGCCGTCACCTTGTCTCAATCCTCGCCGCGTCTTGAAAGATATCGAAAATGTTCCCGAGAAGCGCACGAAACACGTCACTCGATCAAATGTAGCTCTGATCAATCGCGTCGGTTTATCCCGGAAACCATGTTCATACATTATCTGCCATAACTGGTAACGATCGACTGTATCGTATGCTACTTTGAAATCAATATAGATGTGATACGTCGACACGTTGTGCACCCGACATTTCTGCAAAATCTATCGGATGGTAAAAATCTGATCCGTAGTGGCGCTAGCCCCCATGAAGCCCGCCTTATAATTCACTACGGAACCCTGTGTTATTGGAGACATAACTTAACAGCCGACGTAACAGAATCTGGAAGAGTACCTTGTAGAAGGCGTTTCGCGGTGATAGTTGCAGCAGTCGAACCGATCACCCTTTTTGTTCTAATTCTTCACGATCTCTGTCCTCCTTTTGACGTTTTGTAATCCTCAGAATCATGGTCAACTGCTTCTTTGCTCGTCAGTATTTGACCAAGTCCTCCCTAGTGGCAATGATCACCCCGAACCGTCTTTGAGCTTTGAAGAATCTAACTTCCCGAAAGAAGGCCTTGCCTCATCCAGTAGTCGTGCGTAGTTCTCGGCAGATTATGGGCTATCTAGCTGCTTGATGTTCTGCCAAGGAGGACGGCTTTGACGTGTTTGATATGACGAGGTTGACAGTTTTAAGCCCACGTATACTGCTACTAGGTGATGTTCGGATTCAATATCCGCAACCCGCTGGGAACGAATTTTCGTGATGTTAAATAAGAACCGGCCATCTAGGAGAACGTGGTCAATCTGTATCAATCTGTTCATTGTACGTTGGTTAGATGATCTCCAGGTGGTTTTGTAGATATCTTTGCGTGAGGTAAAGGTGCTTCGGATCACCAAGCCTCGGGAAGCTGCACATACGTCGTTGGCCGTGATCGTTCGTGTCGGTATGCAAGCTAGGGGATGCTATCAGCGGTCAATACATTTCTTCCCTACCGACCTGGGCGTTCTTGTCCCCGATGACGATCTTGATGTCCCGTGGCGAGCAGCTGTTGTGCATTATCCCAGCCTTGCGTAGAATATTTCCTTCTCATCGTTGGATCTACCTTCATGCGGGTTGAACATGTTAATGATGCTGTAATTAAAGAAACGGCCCTCTATCGTCAATAGACACATTCTTTCGTTGATTTTACGCTACGGATCTTCCAAACCTTCTCTCCTTTGCGACAAATTTCCTGCAAAGCGACGATGCCGAGTTTAGCGACGATGCCGAGGTGCTGGTTACCCGATCTCCGCTACCCGGATGCTCGTATTCCGGCTGGTATCACGAGAAGTAGGAATAGGAACTGAATAACAGGCTAAGGACCGCTATGGAGTCTGTGTTGAGCATTATCCAACCGTTCACCAAGCCATTAAAATCAAAAAGTGTTCAGATTAGAAACTGTCAAACGAGCGGGGATCCACGGTACAACTAGTTTACTTCCGTGATATAAAAGGTGATCAATATGGGTAAGTGCTTCTAACTCTGGGAACAAAAATGACTCTTATTGCCAGTGACAGTGTGTTGCCAGACTGCGGATGAAAAAACTGGTACCTACTTACGATACCAATATTACCATATTACCATATTACCCCATTGTAAAATATATTTTTCCTAATATTCTAAACTTTATACACTCCGAGATCAGTAAAAGTCATTTGTTTACTATAAATATGTAACAAAATACAAAAGAAAATATTCCAAAATCTTTAGATTCATAAATTAGCTTGTTCCACTAGAAAACAACCTACCGTCTTCACGACTAATTAGCACCTAGAAAGAAGCGGCAATCTTCAATTAAAGAGCGCCACTCTATACTAGCAGTTTGCCACAGTCATCGATGCACAAACACTCGATCGGTATCTGTGCTTAAAATTTATGCAACATTTGCAGGAGCACTTCACAGTACTACATACCTACCCGCCTCTCTTGGCTTCTGCCTGGTGGTACCAATCAGCTTGCCAAACATGCAATTCGCGCCTCAGCCAACCGCCCGATTCCGTCGTGGATGATTCGCGTATTAAGAGGCAAAAATAAATTTTCCGGTTGATTTCGTTTGTTTGCTTCTTTACTGACCGGGCGGGGGAGCAGAAAGGTCCGGTGGATGACTGGGCGGAAGATAGGCATTTTCCACCTTGTTTTGTTTTCTGCTTAGCGTGAGCTCATTGAAGCGATGCGATGTGATGCTATGAATGAACCGTGGGTACCTGTTGCACCGTCCGTTTGCGAACCAACGCTGCGCTGGGTTGACAACATCATTCGGAAAGTGAATTTATCTTGCGACCGTAATCTACGTCGAGATCCATCGGGCCGTGTGATTGGCGAGATGCGTGTCAGTGTAGAGAGCACCAGTCACCAGCGGCTCACTGCTAGACAGCTCTGATTGGTGGAGCGCAGCAAGCGATTGATTGCTCCAAGCACGACGGGATAAACCGATAGATTGCGCTGGGTCAGAAGGGGTCCTACAACTTTATTATTTATTTATACCGTCTAATGCTAATGGCGCATTTAAGTTGTTTTGCGTACGATTCGAAGCAGTACCTATGACCAACAAGCTGTGGTTGAAAACGATTTTCAAATGCTGGTTGCAGCAGAATGGCCGGTGAGAGTCTGCTTCGTTAGAGTTATTTTATCGATTGGAATCCATAAAGTTGTGGTAAATTTCAGCTTGAATTGTCTCTCAATAAAGTTATTATTCGCCTATTGGAGAAGACCCAATACTGCACACTATACCCTACGAAGCATGAATCAATTTATGTCGAGAGGAAAGTGTATGGGAAAATCGAAAATTGTTTATAAGTTTATTAATCAAAAGCCGGCTGATTGGCGCAGGCAGCCGGGGTACTACCGATGCTGGTAACAAAAACAGAAGAAATATACATCGTGAGTTGTAAAATGCACCTGCATTGCACCGCCAATAGGTGCCTACACGGTTACAAGTGGCATGACACAGGTTACCAAGAGGGGAAGAAAAAATGAATCGTTTACATGATTGCAAACAACTTATTTATCTTTATGATAGTACTTTTTTGGTCCATTGAATATTGCCATTAGCTTGTAAAAGGGGACGAATTATGCACAGTATTAAAAGACTGGATGTTGTCTAAACAATATTATATTAACTAATGACAAAAAATTAATCAGCTTAGACACAGGTGGATGAAAATAATCGATGTAGTTAGTCTTGTCTAGTGTTTAAATTATTGGCAGTGCTACAAGACGCCTCGTAGTTGGCCTCGAGCTGCAATGCTGGTCTAACAAGCCAATAGTCGCATGTTCGAATCTCGGCTAGGAGAGGCTACTAGAGTCAATAGTATCGTAGCACAGCCTTTCAATTGTCATGTACTCTAACAGCTGCTTCCAAAGTCTGTTGAGCAAAAAAACACAATATGAATTTTCAATAAATATAGACTACAAAAAACTTTAGACTAATTCATCTTCACTGGAAATGGGTTAAAAACGTAAGAGCCATAACCTTCAGAAATTAATCGCTAAATCGACAAAACTCATTTATTGCGATGTTTCATTGTAACAATCCACCAAATAGGACCTCACTTTCATATCTTTGCATGTTGCATTTTAAGGCACTCACCATCAAATCGATTCGCAATAATGCCATCCTTAAAAGGTGCAAATTATCGTAATGGAGCTTTTCAAATGTACATTAGCGTCATGACTGACGGATAAACTCTGTCAGCTATAACCGGCTAGCTAGCTGAAGAGAAGCGAAGGAGAGATCTTATTCGGACATCCTAACCGTGCAGGTGAGCAGTGAGTTTCTATAGGAGACGAACCCCTTTGGCCGTGACCAGTGCCTTGAAAGAACAGAACCTAGCGCAGAAAGATCACTGTTTGAAATCAACTTTCACTAGTTTCTTTCAAAGTTCCGCAAAAAAAAAATGCGACTAGTGAGGCACGTCATTTGCTACATACACCAGCATTGAAACTGGATCGCGCCGGTGAATACGTTTTAATGTTTTTCCTTTTGCCTCGATACCGCAGACCGCTTGGAACACGTTTTTTCGGATTTGATAAATGATGCATTGAACGCGGTAATTCGCTAGGCAAAATTTATTTCTCCGTCTGAACGAAACCGTGTTATTGTGGGTCCAAACAGTGTTTTCGCAGAACAGGATCGTAAATATTGCGAACCAAACGTGGCTGAAGCGGAGACACTATAGTGTTGGCTGTGGTCAGGGCTATTGGATAACAGCGCGACCTTTGAATTGGACCTGTTAGACAAAAAGCATGCGATCGGAGCGCTGCTTTGTGCTGCTAATCTCAGCTAGTGATGTGCCTCTACTGGAATTTATTATGTAAAATATCGCATACACATGTTTGGAGTTTAATAATCGCCGGTTCGGCTACCAATCCTTATTTTGCATATTCGATTGGCAGTCACGAACAGCGCAGCAAAAAAGCCGATTTTGATTGATCGATTCATGCAACGATTATATGTATTTCAGCTAATGCCTTTGGTATTTATTACGTTGTTTTTTGGCTCATCTCGGATCATCCCAAATTTCGATAATGGGCTTGTGATGTAATAAAATGTGATGTCGTTAAGCTTAACATGAATTGGGCTTTCGGCTGCAGTATTTGGAAACACACTTTCTAAAATTCTTTTTTTCTCTTTTACAATGGCAACAAATTTAAAAAACTGGTCACTTATATACATTAATAAAAATATATCATATCTACTTAATAATGCATTATATCATACCTAATCATGATAAGCTGTTAGAACATCGATCATATTACCCACTTAATGTTTAATTGAAAGGTCCTAAAAGAACTTTGTTCTACCAATAAAGTTGCAGTCTATTCTTCGGAGTTCTGTTTTTTATCGTTCAAAATGAGACTATTACAAAAGCGAGCATGCTGGTAATGAGTACTAATAAAATCTGAATCACACTTACTGCTTCTCGTATGCTAGCCAACAGCCACTCACTCACAGCATGATCCGCTCATTAAAAAACCTCATATAACTCGACCAATTGTGGTAAAGATTGCACAACAAAACGTCAGGGTGATCATTAAATCGGTAGCATGAGTTCGTTTGCCAAAGCCGGCACTATATACCAATGATCCATGCACCACGGAGGCGTCTTTAGGTGAGAACGGGAAAAATCGTGTTAACAACTATTTTTTGCATGTTTATATGCATTACAGTAGTAGACTATCATCAAGAGGGACCTGTTGCCTACAGGTAAGAATTATCATGCTACAATCGGGTGTCCGTTTCGTAGTGCTAATGATGGTCTAATGTTGGGTAATTATTTGGTATGTGATGAAGGGTACCACAGAGACAGCACCTACAACAATGCAGAATGTATATTTATATTATCATTAAATAAATTTGAACGTAACTGGATAGACCATAGAATATTTTATTGAGCTCACACCGTGGATAGTAATTTATTTTTTAATTGAGGAACGTAATTTTTACTCGCTGTTTACCATATACCATCATTCAACACAAACCTTTCGAAACAAACAGCTTGCAACCTTTGTACATTATTATGTTCGTAACATTACCTGACGAGGTTTTCCATGCACTTCACTTTTGGATACATTTTTTGTTCAACTTTACCGTTGACGGCAACACTTGCCACCGGACGTTTAAAAATAAAACAAAGTTGAAAGAGTCAGAAAGCAATTCAACAGTCTAGCTATAAATTAAAAATTAAATGCTTGAAGGAGCCAGCATTCCGCGAAAGGTTTCGTAACGTGGCCACCCATATGCAGTATCGAGCATCTCCATGAGAAGAAAACTTTACCGCCAATCCACGATGCACGATGGTCACTAGCGAAATTGGTTCCCCCAGTCGACGAGCGCGTGATTTATTGCTAATCGATTCGGGGGCTGCCGTCTGGGCTTTGTTGATTTTTTGTTAGCTGTGTCGATCGATGGCCAAGAGGTCAAGTACCATCGGGTGAGCAGTACTTACAGACAGCGCGTACCCCATTGACGTTACATTCACTTTCACTACGCCTCGATCACGGGCCATTTGGATTCATGTTTTCCGCTTCGTGCAATAGCTGTGAAGGTTGCGGTTTTTATGCTTTTTTTTCCTAAATACTGCAGCATTGCGGGTTGGTGTTGATTCATGAATCGATTTGTTATTGGACCGTTTTGTCAGCAGTCAAAAATAATGTTCAATGTTTTCTCTTATTAGCATGTTTTCTCTTATTCTGCAATAATATTTTTCTTGCTTTCATTGGTAAATGATAATTATTCTATTTCATTTAACGTAATTATTATTATTTTGATGATACTATATCTGAAATGTTTTAAACTTTTATTCTCATAGGAAACCAAGATTTTTATTTGCCTGAAAGTTCAAGGAAATTTCAAATTTAAAAGCCAATTAATAGTCGAAAATAATCTAGAAAATTGTGAGAAGAACTTTCGGGGCTTCCGGACCAGTCCGCTGTTAGTATTGCCGTATCCATAGAGCTTCCTTTACAGCTGTTGCAGTTGTTACCAGATCATCCAAACTGGAGAAGAAAAACGCACTGTCAGATTTTGATGGAGAATGGCCGATAACCAGACCATCTAAGGACAGTTTAGTGAATCTTGCTGACATAGAGTTACAACCGGTAGAATCCTTTCTGGTGCCAATCACGCGAAACTTGAACTCTACAGTGGGAGGGCTTAGTAGACGTAACGTTACCGAGTAGTGAGACGGTGATATAACAAAAAGACACGCAACGGATGTTAACCTAGGAATGCCTACAAATAATAACATCATGCAGGTTCCCGATCTCAAAGAGATACGGCAGGAAATCGGTTAGCTGAAGAATAATAGAGCCACTGGAAAGGCCCGACTCCCGTCAGTGCTCTATAAATATGGCCAAGAATCGCTAGCAACGATACAATGTATGAAGTACAACGTGCCTACGCATGCCCATGCGCATTGGATTTCAGAGCAGCATGCGATACATCGAGCGCGAACAGCTGTGGCAGATAATGTACAAGTACGGTTTGCTGGACAAACTGACGCGACTGATCAAAGCTACCCTGGAGCGAGTGATTTGTCACGTGCGTGTTTTGGGGGCACTCTCGAGTCCTTTCGATGGCGTCGTAAACCACCCAAGTAACAAAGTGAGTTTTATTGTACTCTTATAACGGTTTTCATGACTAATTTTGATCATAAAAACCATCATAAGAGTGTGATAAAACCCAAATTCCTGCTGGGGCAAATATATGTTACTCTCACGGGCAGTGCCAATTGGCGGCGTTGAACTGAAAGTGGTTGATGAGTTCGTATATTTGGGATCTCTGGTCACTGACGACAATAAAGGATGTCCCACATCAAATTGCACCACGGAAGAAACGCTATAGAAAATTACCCATTGGGTATTTTCTCTAGAAAATTTGAGTAGAAATAGTTTAGAGTGTATAGTTTACGCTCTATTTTTATCGCGATCAGTTTCCCGAAAAATTTAAAAAATGGCGTCACCCGAAAAGGAACGTCTTGAATTTATTTTGCACAAGCACCTGGAAAATCGTCAACTCTCTCATCATGAATGATGAGACTTACGTCAAGGCGGACTTCTGGCAGCGTCCGGGGCTACCGTACTTCACCGCCCAGCACAAGTTTGATGTTCCGAAGGAAGTAAGGATGCAGAAACTTTCATAGTTTGCCAAGAAATACATGATTTGGCCAAGAAATACATCATGTGGCAAAAGGAATGCGCCGTTCGTGACTAGCGGACTGTAAACGGATAAATCTACCTCAAGGAATATCCACAGAAGCATCTCCTTCCTCTGTCGAAGCAACACTAAAGGCTAAAGTGTTTCTTTGAATGAAGCTGGTGTAATGAGTATTGCCGTAGTCGATGCAATCAACAACCGAGTCCTAGGAAGTCCCGAAGCTGATGCGATGGTCATCACAGGAAGAAAGCGAAATATTTAATCAAAAGACACAGGAAGGTTCTGGAACAGGTATGGGAGATGAACTGACGTGAAGCTCACGATGTGCACTAATACTAAAAAGGAATAAACAGGACCGGAAGGATTGAAGGGAGCAGAGTATCTTAATTCGGTTAAGGATTGGACATACCCAGATGACTCATGAAAATGGAGGTGATGGAAATTATGGAAAAACTGGAGGAAAATTCGTGCCAGCACTATGGAACACAGATGTCGGTGGAACACATGCTAACCGATTGCCAAGAATACTAAACAATTAGAAGAAACGGTAATTTGGAATTTAACACATGCGAAACATTATGTTTTGGAAGAAAGGGTACTAAAGGTACTGATCAGAAGATATGAAGATCAACTTTTAAAAGAGCTGTATGATCTTTCAGGCTGAAGTCTCTATAATAAAAACAATAGAATACTATGTATACAATGTTCGTAGTCAAATGATATACACTAAAGTCACTTTTTGCGAGTGGGAATAGGCAATACAGAATACGATACAACAAGATTAAGCAACATCAAAACAACAATGAACATTACTTGCTTCCATGCGTGTAACTCTTTCGACGTGGAGTCTCGACGCAAAAGTCGCAGTTCAGTTGAGGAAACAGACTGAACAGAACACGTTAAGACAAGATGAAACCGAGTTGGACAGCTTCAAATAAATGAAGAATTTGGTGATTTTTTCTTGAAGATTTACCGGAAAATGTGCAGAAGATTTGTTTGAGTTTATTTTTGAAGAGTTATCTAAAGTTTAACGTTTCATTTGGAGCGTTATGTGAAGTTTTCTTCGAATGAAGTTTCTCTACGGTTCTTCAAATTAAGCTCATCTCATCTCATTTGATGTATCATTGTCACGCCTGTTTTTAATCCATTTTTCTGTTTTGTTCGTTTTATTTTTCCTCCTATGATTTAATGTACATTTATTATACAAATATACAATGCTGTAAGTAATCATTAGAGCAACGTCTCTATTTGGTTATTCATGCTGAACAAAAACATAGAAAACTACTCTCTACGAAATTGTTGCCTTAACTCTATATGTATCTATTACTGTTTGACTATTATGAAAACTTATACTAATACAGAATATTGATTTCAAATCATCCAAAATATGAAAATAATACCTGTTAAAAACATTGAAAACAGAATAAGCAAACTGAGGCGATTGCAAATTATTTTTAAAGTTTTTGTCACCCCCCTTGCAAATTGGCTTGAAAAACCGGGAGGCAAAAAAATAATTTGTAGGATACGAGTCAATTTTTTTTTATAAAATCAATTGACTGTCAGGCTGTAGAAAAACTAGAAAAACGAGTGTACGAGTACGATGCACAACATGTTTTTGCATATTTACCCATGCTTTCGTCATTTTTTCAACTGTTTTATTGCTTTAGGACGGTTCAAAAGATTCTGTTTCATATTAACCCAGCATTTCGCGATTGACTGCAGCTCCGGTGTATTTGGGAGGTTCAGATCTTTTGGCACGAAATCGACATTATTTGCCTGATGCCACTCCAGCACGTCTTTTGCGTAATGGCTTAAAGCCAAATCTAGCCAGAAGATCGTAGGACAGTTGTAGGACTTCGAAAGAGGAACAAGTCGCTTTTGAAGACACTTTTTTAATTACACTTGTCCGTTCATGGTATCTGTGGTCACGAAAGGTGTGTTCCGCTTCCTGCAAGAACAAATTGCTTGTCAAATCAAGAATTTTTGGGCAAACTTCGACATCTTCTGGTTTCGGAAACTCTCTTTAACATCAAACTTATCCCTGGAAGTTAAATACTAGTTCCCCAAAATCTGCTTGAAGTCCGATTTCGCGTAGGTTTTATTGTCCATAACGCAGCAATGTGGTTTGATCAGCTTTTGATCGTATAACTTCCGGGCATGGCTTTTCGCAACCGTATTTCGTTGGGGCCTTCTGAAGCTTGAACGTACGTAATCCAGCTCGAGTTTTGGCCTTCTGCAAGAAACTTTTGCTTAGATTTAGGTTTTTTACCACATCTCGAACGCAGGACTTGGGTTTCCGTCGAAGGTCCCAACTACGCGGGTGTGATCCTTAACCGTATACGGACGACTTTATTCTCCGCATCTTGGCTTACGATCGACAGTCAGACGCTCTTCGAACCATTTTATCCCTTTAAGCACGGAGGGTTTTAGTTACGATATTTTTGGTTTTTGGATCAATATAAATTTTTTTTATCTCTCGAGATACCAAAACTAGTGTATTTTACACATTGCAATAAATGTTTGCTAAATTTAGCAACCTACACAATTATGTGGGTTCGGCCTTATCTTATACCATTGCACTATGGGCAAAAACGAGCCGAAAAAACGGACGCAATTAAGATATGACCTGCAGGCTGATAAAATGTAGGTGATCTAATGTAAAATTTTCCGGAGAATTGCATGGTGCCCACCGCTTTCCTGTTTGTCATCGGGAAGTGCCCCATTTTGCTCTTTTTCCCCTATTTTTAACATTTTTTACCCTTTTTGGACTATACCAAACCAGGCTTTGAAAAAATAAAACATGGAAACTTAATTATTTTGTGTAAGTCCACAGAATTGAGTAGGGTTGACCCCGTTTAGTTTAGAGCGAGATCATCGCTTCGAAGCTCATAGACTTCAGCTTCTGAAGCAGCGGAACGGTCGTTACTTAGCTATGGAAATACACGCAACTATTTGCAAGTTAAGTTTTTACTAACCTTAATACAACAGATATACCGGAACGTCCAGATTGGCTTAAAAACATTCAAATGTTGATCCAAGAATTTGTCTTAGAAATGCCCGTAGTTGAATACATCACTTGCCACACTTCTTTATTATTTTACAATTTATAAAAGACCGCTACAAAAACTATTTTTATGCCAACGTAAGAACCGATAACTCAATATTTAGTGAACGGGACATAACACTAATAGCTCTTACAAACGGATAGTTTACCTTTTAAACCGACCGGTTTCGGGAAATATGTTTCCCATCAACGGGGTGATGTCCAACTGATTATCTTGAAGAGATGGAGCATTTACATCCTTAACTTAGTCAAACTGAAGAGCGGCGATATTATAAAAGACCGGTTTTAGGTTCCGGTAGTACTCTCAACGGAAGTTCCGTAGTGTGGAGCCTGAACGAATGTTCTACAGTATAATGTATTCATTCTTACTGGCCTAAAATGCGATGGCAGCAGCAGATTTCGTCTTATTTCATCTGTTACTTATGACGTGAAAAAAAATTCTAACTGCGATCTGAAATATCTCCGGGAAAATGGATCCAAAATTTGATAATATATTTTTATTGAAGGTTAATCTAAGGTGGTTCTTTGAAGATAAGTTGTCTAAAAATCGACCAAAAAATAGTAAAGATAGAGCCAAAAGGGTAACGGCAAGTACACAAATTTTTGAAGTCCCGGCGGGAACGTTGAAGGTTGAAGTAGGAATACAATAAGGCCGAACCTACACAATTGTGTAGGTATGAAAAACAATGTGCATAAGTAAGTCATAAAAATTATTTCCCGTAAATTTTTAATTACATCAATTAGAAATACTTATTACCAATAATTTTTTGTCCAAGCAATTTCGAAATACGGCTCCAATAAGAAAATACGACAAATAAAACTTTTTGCTGTTTTCACAAGATTTTGAAGACTAGACAATAATTAATCCAAGCACAAAAGAAAACTTCTTTTCAGCTATTTTCTATTTTTTCTACGAGTTACGATGTTTACACAAGAAATAAGTGCCATATATGTAAAAGTACGACGCTTAGAAAGGAAAGGAAAATTTTTTAAAAGTAGTCATATCTCACCTACACAATTGTGTGGGCTCGGGTTTAAAGGGTTATGATACGATGTGGTACGATACGATAGATTGTTATTTTCGATGTACTTGTGTAGATTATTTTCGCGAACGAGCTGTTCTTCCGACGCCATTTTGCAGATCTTTGCGCACCTGATTAAAAGACTTATACAGTATAAGCAATGCCCTTTGCTCTTTCTCCATGCAAAATTTCATCTAATTTTACTGAACGGTTCAAAAGTTAGAGCAATTTGAGTGTGTTGCAATTTTATCGTGAACACTCTTTAAGATCTATTCTAACTCTATCAGTATCACGTGCAGTTTTTCCAGAATGTTGGAAGAAGTCGATAATGTTCCCGGTACAAAAAAGGTGGTAAATGCGACGTATCTAATTATCGTGGAGTGACCTCGCTATGTGCTGGTTCAAAACTTTTTGAGATACTAATTAACAACGAACTTTTTCGAGTCGCAAAACGCTACATCTCACCAGAGCAGCACGGATTTTCCCTGACAGATCTACCGTCACCAACCTCGTACATTTCTCATCGCTGTGTCTTATATGCGTGGAGCAAGGGCTTCAAGTTGATGCAATTTATACGGATCTAAAGGCAGCCTTCAATAAAGTTAATCACCAAATCCTGCTAGCCAAATTTGACTGTTTAAGGGTATCAATAAACCTTATCAACTGGTTCAAGTCGTACCTGACTGATCGTCGACTGTGTGTAAAACTGGGCTCAACAGAATCAGGAGAATTCCGTAATCGTTCAGGGGTCCCACAAGGCAGTAATTTAGGGCCATTACTATTTATTATATTTTTCAACGACGTATGCCAATGCTTACCGGAAGGTTGCGAACTACTGTATGTCGACGACCTTAAAATTTTCTGGGTAATCGCAAACGCAACTTCTTGGTGATTAGCGTAGCGAAATGCTCAGTAATCACTTTTACAAGGAAAAAGCACCCGATTCAATGGACGTACATGATAGGAAACAAACACGTTGATAGAATAAACATAGTACGTGACCTTCTACTGGTTCTACTGGGAGAAATCGATGCACCTTGGATCCTCACCAGAATAAACCTCAATGTACAGCCACGCCATCTGCGACATTGGAACATTAAGAGACTACAACAACACAGAACAGACTACGCACAGAATGAGCCGATCAGATCAATGTGTTTGTTATTCAACCGGTACTATTGTTTGTTAGCTCTAGTGTTTTTCGTGACCGTTTGACAATTTTTATGTAAACCCCTAGCTTTATCTCTTAGTTCGTAAGTGTTCATGTAAACCATTTGTCCGATGAATGTAAACAATAAATAACAAATAACAAATAACAAATAATAACAAATATATTAAAAGCAAGAATTGATTTGGTTTGCACGTTTAAACTTTATTTTTTTGCTCGATTAAAAAAATCTCTTTGTTTTTTCCGCCCTCCTCCCCACTGGAAGGACTAAAACTTTATAAAATATTTGTAATGGCCTTATTGAATTTCAAATCATCAATATTATTTTTTGTTTGTTTTATAGCTCCATCTCAAATAATAAAAACCCTGCTCCGACTTAAAAAAAACAAATAAAATGGAACAATTGCTTCCGGAAATCATCAATTACAGTCCCATTTTTCCTAGTCTTTTAATTTCAAAACCACATTTCACGAGCATTCACATAACTAAAACAAATTCTGCTTTAAATAAAGGCAAGTATAAAGCTGAAAACTGAACACTGAAACCTACCAGCTACCATCATAATGTACCATAATGAGGCTTAAAAATTAACATTTAAAAACAAGATGCCAGTATTTTCAGAAAATTATGTCACACAATCGGGGAGTGAACACGTTGTCAATTAAACTCTCAATAGAAAAAAAAATCAGCAAGACAAGATTTATCACCCCTACATATTCCAACCATTAGCTTGGGTTGAAACTGATAAAGTGCCGCAGTTGGTCGACAGCCCGAGTTCGTGATTGGATAAAGGGCACCAGGCTAGGCATTCCACTGGAGTTAAATCGTCATGAACGCGAGCAAGCCTTTCGTGTGGTCGCGAGCCCGCCTAATATCTGGTTGCAGCTTTGGCTAAACATACGAGGAAAACAAGCTTCCGGACTTGGCTTGAGTCATGCCCACCTTGCCCGAAAGGGGCGTTCTAGAACCGTTAATAATTGCTCCCGCGTGTGGAGCTTTGCAATCGAGTTTATACCTGCATATCTTTTAGCTTAAAGAGAGAGGATAGTATTGAGTTAATTACGAGCGGTCAAGAGCTAATCCCTTCAACGCGTGTAACTCCGCCCCAGTGCAATTTTGTAGGTTGAAACCAGTTTGCTTCTATTTGTGATTCGACCTGATGAAGGACCTAGTTAAAGCATGCTAATTTCTGATCGACCGATATGATAGACCACCCAATATGTCTATCTTTCTACATGCCTATGGATAAATACAAGTGGTCTGAACAACCAAAACGATGCTAAAACGCTCCAAACTGCCTTCACTGAGTGCAACTTAGGTCTCATGAAAAATTAACGAAAGAAAATAAAAGCACCCCTCAAAAATGACCATCGATGCAACTGAGATTTGCTATAAATCAACCGGTTTTCCCTTCAAACCACTTCATCACCACTGCTGTAAGGCAATTAGTGTTTTAAAGTATTTTAAAGCAAGTGATCATTTGAATTGAAAGTGAACGCAATTCCATAAGTGATCATCAATTTGGCAAAGACCCTGACTGAACAAAACCAACTATTCCAACAACCAACATGGATGGAGTACGCTTCATCCTACTGCTTGTCGTTTGTCCGCAGCGTGCCGGTTGGTATTTGTAGAATAATGAACCTGTCATATCTCACCGGAATGACGTGACCTTCTCATGATGTTTTCCAGCAGACCCAACGGCCATTCCCGACAGATATAAATGTTAATCATTTCTTGACGACTTCAAGGAGTTATGTGAAAATTAGAGGATGTCTAAGTCAAACCTCATATATCGCATAGAAATTTCACCGCTAAAATTTTGCAATATGAGCAAAATAAGTTTGTTTTGGAGCATTTCTCTTCACAAAAGACAAGTCAAAATGTACGGTCATTAAACAGAAACGAACAATGTTTTTTACAACGATCTCCTCCAGCTGAAGTAATGCCTTCTCATCGCAAATACCAAAGTAAATTAAGTAAACTCAAGCCCACTTATGGTCAGCCAAAAATTATTTGAATTGTTTACCAAACTAATTATAAAAAAACAACTCTCGTAACAACTCTCGAAATGCAAGGCAAGTTCAAACCGACCGACCATCGAAACCGAGCGGATCAACGCAACGCTATTATGCAGGTCAATCAATTAGCTTGAAAATAAATAATGATACTTAAGGTGGTATAACTTGGCTGTTGATTGAATGAACAACCTCGTTCGCTTGCAGTACCACGGAAAGTTTTTAGTCAATTGAAGATATTCAAACTAGCTGCAGGCAGGTTCAGTCATCCGATCCCACACACAAACACACAACCGTGGTATTTATTTGTCAATTATTAGCAATTACGTGCCTTTCCGAAAATTATGTTAGCTTGTTTTCGCCCCACCTGACGGCAATGAAGTTAGTCACTTACTTTTTTCGCGCTGTGGCAACGATGTTGCTCTGCTTACAACCAATCTGGAATATGATGCTGTGGGATAGCAGACGCAACAACCGCACCGCAGCAAAAGTAGAAAAAAACAACGCTAGCATCCACGAGAGAAGTCTGTCACGTAGGTTAGACGATGCAATCTTACGTAATCCTGCGCTTCAAGCACGACGGTGGGCTTTAAATAATGAGTATTTCTGGATCGATTCTTGGTTAATTGAATCACGAGAGGCAAACGCCATGAAGTTTTCCAATACATTTTGAGCTTTTGCGTATTTTAAAAATCCGTAATAAAACTTGCCAACCAACACTGAGCACCGACATAGTGGGAACAAATGTGGGTAGAAAGCAATTATTACGATGATTATTCCTGTGGGTTTATCTATTACAACCGCAACAAAAATACAGTAACTGGATCTAAATGAATATTTAAAAGTTTCATAACAAGTTTCAAACCTAGATACCTAGAAAGAGTCCTTTGAAAATCCGAAATCCGATTCGAAATCCGATAAAAATCGGCTCGGACTAAAACCCGTTTCACACCCGGAGATCTCTTAGCTTGGTAAATTGCAACGAACTACGAATCAATTAGGTAGGTAAGGGGAGTCACTTTCATCTGATTTTCCACTTCACGACATATTCTTCTCAAAGTATACTATAAATAGGGCACCGGAGAGTATTTTCAGCCTGCTCCTAAATTCTGCCTACATTATTTTTCTTTTGTAGCGCCTTGCCAAATAAAAACGTATCACAATATCACAGAACAATTCTACTTCTTATCATCAAGAAGGAAAACAAAAATTCCATTCTAATTTGTCTAATCTAATCTCACACTAACGCAGCCAATTCTGGAAAGCATCCTGGAAAATGACAATTACTCGAATCAATAATTTTTCTTGTCAACGACTAGCCCAACTGCGCAGCATGTACCGCAGAGAGAATTCCAAGGAATCAAAGGGAACTAGAAATAATACCTGACTCCATTAAACTCTCTGAAATCAAGGGGCCAAAAATTAAAATTTTGGCATTTAGACCAGCAGCCAGGCTGCAATTAGCCAAGGATATATCGCCTTATTTCGCTCTCTGAAAATAAATTAGTCTTCCTAAAACATTAGTTTAAATAATATAGGACTTTAGAATCTTGTAGAAGTAACTGTCCTTTGTATTTATGACGCTATAAGGCTACCACTAACAGCATTGCAGCCATACCCGAGCAGGAGCGAAGAGCAAAATAATATAAAAACAATATCAAACTGTGTTATAATGCTATATTTTGTTATTGAATAGATATGGAGATACATTGATAGCACATTTTGTTATTGAGTAGATATTTAAAACAGAGGTTGTAAGATGAGTTTAATAACTGATTTTGTTATCATATCTTATTTTGATCTTAAAATGACGTTCGATATATTCCATGAATTTTTTTTTATTGATTAAAAAGATTTCAGATTTTAAATATTTCATAAAAAGATTTTTCAATATCTCATATGCTACTGCATTTGTTATTCAATACTTTAATAATACTAAAATATGTTATTCTAAACTCTGAATACAGTCATGTTATTGCTTTGTTTATCAAATAACACAAGTAGTTATTCTTTTGGCCTTAGAGGAGCAAAATTTTGATATTATTTTTTGTTATTTTACCAACTATGTCAGCCAAAACAAGATCAAATTTTGATACCGTCATCCGGGGATACTTGCAACACTTCTGCGCATCGCGCTTTTGACAGCTCTAACGCATTTGATAGTTAACATAACCATTTGTTCCCAATGCCATTATAAAGAAGGGACGTTTACCTATTGTTTAGTTAAGTTTAATCCATAACATCATTGTTTTGCTTGTTTTTATACGATTGGAAAGTAATTTCACTTTCAGAGTACGAAAAATGCATGTTCAACGTTGCGTCGTTTCATTGACATAAAATTATGTTTTATCGTTTGGTTCCTGTACACAATTAGTGCATCATATAAGCTAATAAATAGCAATTTTGAGCTTTGTTTATATTTTGAGCTTAGAGAAGAAACGATGAATTCGTTTTGTTACTTCAAATGTGGCGCGGCTTGCAGTACTTGTAAAAAGGAAAATTATCGTAATAGACAGTATGTACAAAGTAAGTTTGCATCTGTACGACGTTATTTTGTCTACCGTCATCTCCAGAAAAATTAAAATTTTGAAAAATTCCACGTGCCTTGAAACGGCAATTTGGAGTTTGCCGACATGCTGCATTTTCATCGAATATCTTTTAAAAAGCGATAGACGAAATTGGGAAACAAAAAATCCCTCCAGTATCTCTTGTTTTACTACAAATACATCCAAAATAACTAAAAATAGTCATTCGCGGTTTGAAATCAGATTTTAAATCATAAGAAGCGCAAAATCAGAGAAGTGTTGCAAGTAACCCCGTTCACTGGGTAACTTGCAACACCCCTACTTTCGGTTCATTCTCCAGACTCATTTAGTTTATATTTTTTCTCATAATCATAAATCAAAAGTACTAACCACTATACAAGTTTTGGCTACTTACACTTGGACCTAAACGCCATACTTCGGAAGTTATACTAAGTCAAAGTTCAGAAGTGTTGCAAGTATCCCCTGATGACGGTATGTGTTATTCGATTTCCATAACATATTTTGATATTATTTTGCTCTTCGCTCCTGCTCGGGTATAGCGCAAAAAATGCAAAAGATTAAACTTGACTTTCCTTCTTCAGCAGTATTGAAAATAACGAGTAGCTCAACAAATGCTCCATTTACCACTTGTTCAAATTCTGCTTGGCTGAGGTGCAGTAATGAAAATAGCAAAATCGTACCGAAAAGAACATATAGAATAGATGCTGGTTATAGAAACCACACGGTTTCGCTTCAAATAGCCGCAGCAACCTTTTCATTTATCGCGATTATAACTTAAATCTAAAAGCGTGTTATTAATACCAAAATGCACTCAGATATTCAATAAATATTATCCAACCAATTGTTATGAAAAACTTATCTCGTATAAATAGAGTTTCACCATAATTCATGAATATTGTTGAAGCTACCGCTTAATATGCTGAAAATACCCTCCCGTACCTTACCTTTACTTTCTTACTTTCTTCTATCATTTGCTTCGTCAACTGTAAAAATTACCGTTTTAAACATAAAACATAAAAAAATGAATCGATTTGCTTGTTATTAGTTTGAGTTGAAAACTATAGCCTAATTGATTTATGTTGATAGTTTTATCACCAATCATTAAACATGTTAAATCAGCATAACCCAATTTTCACAAAAAGGGATTCAAGCAAATCAAATAAAATGAATATCACATAAACGGTTTTTAATTGATTCTATTCACTTTAACAGCTTGTGTCATTCGTGACTTCTGCGGAGTTGGAATTTAAGTCCGGGTCCTCGGCATGAGAGACGTGAATGCAAATAACCACCCCAGGATTGACCCCTGAAGAAAATTCATGGTTTTAGACATTACTTTCTTTTTAATGTAATTGGTGTAGCTCTTCTCATCCAATGCTTTAAAAACATAGTCAAAAGCTACGAGTTTCCGTAGGCAACCTCAATGAGCAATTTGCGCTACACAGCGTATTAAATATCTACAAAAAGCTATTACAACTGGAATAGCGCAATATCACCTGTACAAATTGGCAAACCGGAATTACTTACCCATAATCAGTGCAGACCATTTCGAAGTATGCTTAAGTCCACTTTACCTTAATATCCAGAGCTGCAGCCATTTATCATCGCAGATTGAATCGGTTGCTAGGTGATTTTTTTTCTCCCAGCCGCCTAATCGTAGCCTCACGTATGCACGTATTAACGTAACCTAAACTGGAACGGTACTAAGCATACGTTTCTTAGGGTGCCAATGGAATTGGATTTTAACGAAACAACTTACGCATGAAACGTCGAAATTTTTTTGTCAAAAATCAACTTTCTGGGACTTTTTGTTTTTCAAAAAGGTAGAACATGTGGTCTGTAGAAGACTTTCTCGAAAACAGCACTGAAACTATAGACAACGTTTCCCAAAACCACTTGTATATTATTTCAATTCATTAGAAGTCTCTAATAGGTAATACTTCACTAGGGTACTTCAATTATTTTTCACAAAGGTGGTCCTAATTACAATAAATAGACATGACTTACTGCAGGATGTACCGTTTGGAAATTCGGGGGTCGCTTTTTTCCATCCATTCCATTGGCACCCTAACGTTCGTGCATAAAAATGCACGCGCGAAAACCAGCTCCAAATCAATTAAAAAACTAGTACCTTCACTGAGATATTCGTTGTCGTCGTCGTCGTCGTCGTGAGCTAACGTACAGTTTTTCCTCTTATTATTGAACAAGACAATTAGCTATTTAAAAATCTGCGTCTCGACACGACAGCATCTCTGACACAAAACGAGCTGTGGCGAACCGAATCTCCGTCTCTGCAGATCAGCGAGGTACTTCTTATGGCTTAATCATGCACGATGATAATAAATATGTTTATGAGTAATTGAATTTTCCTCCCCGGAACGGTCGAGGCTGCTCCGGTTGCTAGCAAATGTTACGTGAACAAATGCGGCAGCTGCTGGCGACTCGACTAGGTAGTGTGTACTCAATTTGGAGTTAAATGAAAAACGATGATTTTAAGGGCTGACAGGTCGTAAATGCTTTCCGCCGAGATTACAGACAGGTGTAGATTCATGTTCTCCAGCCTGGTTTCGTATCTGGTGGGAAATTGCGTGCCAACCGATCATGAACTATCGTTGCTGTACCAAGCGCCGATAGGCTAGGACATTCGCTCGCAGCTAGTCGAGACTTCGGAGGGCACCTACGAGTGCCATGATGTATCACGTGTAACTCATCAGCATGAATTATGCTGCAACATTTTTGCAAAAGCAGCTTTCTCATTCTAGCCCATACATTGAACGTCATGATTAGCTTACTATGCATAGACCAGCATGCTGAAAGTTAGTTGATTGCGTCAGCACATTCAACTATGAAAATTCTAAATGTTAGCCCGATGCCGTATCCGCTGACTTTTTGTACTAAATAAAACATTCATTTTTGATGGTAACACAAAGGAGCACTTGAACCAAATATCTCCGCCTGCACGTCGGCCTGAGCGAGCCGTAAAAATCAATCCATCAACAAACATGCCAAAACGTGGTCCTCAGCGAATTACGTAAACAAATTCCTCCTAAGTGAGGCATTGCATGTTTACCGAAGCACTTTAACGTTGGACTTCTACAGATGAGAACTCCGTTTGAAAACTTCGCACTTCGGTGGTTGTGTGTGCGTACGAACTGCAATTATGGACGTAATTCAAACACTCATCGATGGTTGCTGTCTGCTGGTTGCAGGGTTTCAAGTGGTCATCCAACGCAGCAGCCATCGGTACTAATGAGCCACTCGTTTCTACCTCCCATTAAATGAACCAATTCTTTGATCGTTTCGGCAAATCATTGCAATGATTGGGTTGGTTGGTTGGTTGGTTGGTTACCGGCCACTGGCGGCTGACCTAGCTGACCATGAATGGCACACTAGTGCCCTTCTTCAGCACTTGGCGCACAAAGCTCAAGGCCGCGCAACTGGCAAGTGAGCGAACCGATTGTCTAATTTCAATTGTGGGTTTTTATTTGGAAACTATTTTTATTCAAATTCTTCTTGGGAGAACACGTTTAAATCGTTAAAATATTATTTCTATTCTATATTTTAGAATTCAAAAATAATTTCGAAACAAAATTTAATTTTCCTTAATTAATCTATCATTAAAAATTATTAACAGTTATATCCAACAACTTCGATAAAGCGGTTTGGACATCAACATAACAACAACCACAACCTACAATGATAACATGAAAAACCTGGAATAGTTTCTCGTCTTGAGGGCGCCGCCTAGTTAATATTATTTGATATTGATCTGTATGATTGACTGGTATCTTTCGACTGATATATAAGTATCGAATGATTGGGATTTTTGCCGTTCAGTCATGAAATTACTGTAGACGCTAAATTTTCTTTTTTACGCCAACGTTTCGATCCCGATGTCGATCTTTGTCAGGGCTTACTTAACGTGTATTTTTATGAGGTGTTCTTTTTTGAGTTATAATTTGTTTGTTACTTACAAATTGTTGAGTAATGTGAGCTTATTGTTTGCGCTGTGTGTTTGTGCCTGCTCTTGTGTTTCTGTGCGTGTGTTTACTTGTTTAATTCGTTTTAGTGTGTTTAGTATTCCCGTGTAAGATATGTTGATTCCATCTGTATCGGAGCGTTTGTTGATGTTGTTCGTAGCCATTATATGACATATTTCCAGTATGAGTAGTCGTATTAGTTTGTTGCTGTGATCCAAAATCGATGTTTGTTCTAAATTGAATCGATGGTTTGTGTTAATGCAGTGGATGATCATAGCTAGATTACCTTTAATTGTTCAAGTTGTATTTGTCTTGTAGTTTAGACCTGTATTTATATATGACATGATATCCGACAATCTCGTTTTTTGTTTGTTGGTTGTTGGTCTACACGTATTACGTAAGAAATGTCTAAAATCAATGTGAAATAATATGTATTTTGTGTACCCTATGTTGTGCAGCCCTTTGAAAAAGACAAAAGAAAAAGTCGAAACGATAGCGCAAATTAGTTGAACTTCGTTTATTTCGTTAATGACTTATGAGCCGAGCAAACCAAATCTAAACATATTAGTTAGACAACAAAAACGTCAAATATAAATTACACAGTTTAATAAATATCATAAACAACATCATAAATTTTGCGACTGACGATTGATTTTAATACTTTAATACATTACCAGACAGGATACAAAGGAAATTGTCTTCATTTTAAAGTGTCCGTCCAATCTAATTTTTTATTGTTCAGTTTTTCTTCCTCTATGTGACGACTTGTGACCGAATTGATGATGTATGGGGTGCAAAAACTTGTTTGTTAATCAACAACTTATTTATCAAATAAATTTCCAAGCCTCTATTAATAGCATGGTATCAAGTTTTCATATAGCGATTACACTTTGCTTGTACTCTTTTAATGTGGTTCATGAAAGTGAGTTTGCATTATAATTCTTCACATTATAATGCAAATTATAGTTGATTGCTTATTAACATTTTATTATTCATAAATTAAACAAAATATTTGAAACGTAACAATCGAAGAAAAAAATTAATTAAATTTGAATTAAATTAAATTTAAAATTATTTTTCTTCATTACCTGTCGCTCAGCGATTACTTGATTCGGTGGCATTTTTTAATTATTCCGTGTCACGGTCGTCCCTTCGAATGGAATTAGAATGATGGTCACATTGAGCAGTAATTATTAGTTCAATCCCTGACGACGAAGAATCCCTAGTATCAGTGAAATGGCCGTACCGGGCCGATAATTGTCCTAACTTCACTTCGCTAATACAATTCAATCTGACCTGCATTCAATGCGCAGCCGATAGGAATGTTTTCTTAAGTGTTTTATTTTCCTCTCCTTCTCTCATTCCACGCAGTAACTGTGAACTTGCGCGCCCCCAAGGAGGCAAGTTAAGCTTTTTGAGCAGATTAAAAAATAATATTGTTTGAGCAAAAAATCGTGACAATTATCGGCTTGCATCGGGGCCTGCCCCTCAATCATCAAGCCGGAGGTCGGTCGTCAGAGCATCACGCGGTGCGGTTTTGCACATTTTGTGGAATCCCAAATGATATGGCGGTGGGTGATTGAGCTTGAGCGCAAGAGTCGAGTGGTTCAAAGGCGCGGATGGTGCTGCGGCCTCTATGCCAGCGCCGCCACGACCACAAAGGGCTGAAGTATGTGCAAACTGATACTGCAGAGCTGTTGCTTCGGGCGCACATTATCCTATATCATGCCTTCTTGCTGCAGCTGTGCCGGACAGTGTGTCAAACCAAATGGTTCAATTTGTGGTTTTTTAATTGCATAAATATCGATATCCAGATACAGTAATTACATCGGTACGAAAGCAATTTTCAATTTTTCAACTGCAAATTTCAATTTAAATTACCATTAGAAGTTTCATAATTTTGTCCAGTATGTTCGCAAGTTTTGATTAATGTTCCTGAGACGACAACAACGGCGGATAATTTCGAGGAGGAGTCACAGCATCATCGCATCTTCAGGAAACGTTCGCAGATCGGACGAAAAAGCACGGAACGTGAACGGGTTACTCTCGTTTCTCATTATCGTTGTTATTATAACGGTTTTATTAGTTTTAACAGTTTGGTGAGAGTTTCCGTCGGGTGTACTTTAAGGAAAGAGGTATGATTTTCCCTAACAACGTACCGGAGGAATAATCCACCTAAACAATAAATGATAATAATTTGCTGCAAACAACAAGCATAAGGCAATGTGCTTCCTCAAAATGTCCGTCGGTAAAACGTTGAACTGTTTTCTTCATGAACACTGATATACGAAATAAAGGAAAAACTTCCAGTTACATAATGATATCTTACGCTAAGGATGGTCTCTATCGTGAAGAAATTAAAGGATCGTACTCTTCGTTGATATCTGCCACCGACCTGTCTTTCGAATGCCAATAATTAACCTTCACGCAGCCCGGTTGCCTGCGTCCCTATGTTTTCGTAATATGTTCTAGAAATGGCTCATTCGACTCAAAATTATATCCTACCCTTACAAATAAACGCACAATCAGTTCACCATTGCTCTGAGGCTTTTTCGCAACTCAAGAATCGTGAATCAAAACTCCAC
Organism: Sabethes cyaneus; assembly: GCF_943734655.1. Classification (NCBI taxonomy): domain Eukaryota; kingdom Metazoa; phylum Arthropoda; class Insecta; order Diptera; family Culicidae; genus Sabethes; species Sabethes cyaneus. The sequence goes on along the minus strand of NC_071354.1, from coordinate 1,495,724 downwards.
GATTCGGCCCGGTTGCAACCGTCTCAGTTCGGTGTGGTAACCGTGCCTCTCACTTACGAAGATAACTTTGCCCGGCAAATTAAATTAAATGAGGAAGAGAACAAGAATTAAATACCACATGCTATCTCAAAGCTGCCCTTCGGTTAGCCATCCCGACCGATTGGAAGTTACCACAGCAAACGTTGTCAATTTGCTTCTTTGCGAAGAGTAATCGAAGTCGGATGAATGTAATTTTTGTGCGAATTATCCAGATTATTACCGTGTACACAACGGCGCGCGTGGTTTATCGCGAGTTCCACCGAGGATAAAGCCGGTTCGGACTCACATGGAAGGATAGCAGCAGTGAGATAGTTGACGATCTTCAAGAATTTAGTATGTGTTGGGAATGCAATTACTCGATATGGGTAGGGTGTGGGTCACGTTCCGTTGCTGTTCGTTGATGCTCTTAGCGGTAAATGAGCTTTTTTTTTTTTTTGATTTTAGCGGTAAAGGAATGCCCTGTCAGAATGAGCTTTCGTCGGACGTTTTTTTTTTTCTAATTGATAAACAAATAAATCAAAACAAGCTCGATGGATTATGGAAATAAAACTTAAAGGAAACAAATTTACCTAAAATTCTACGCAACAAGGCCGTTGTTGCCCTGATAGGAAATATCTAATAGTCTATCTAATCTAAGGGCCAGCAACTCCTCTCCCTACCTCCTCGTGGTACCAGCCGGAATACGAGCAACCTTGGTGGAGATCGGGTAACCAACCCCGGTTGAAGCTTAGGTCGTATACCGACAGGGAAGGAGGCACTCATTCATCTGCTGAGTGTGTTGGCAAAAGGAACAGCGTTGCCAGCCGTGAGCGTCTGACTCCAGGTTAGGGGCGGCTCGCGACGGCGATTCCACTGCACGGTGAATCGCCGTTTCCGTACCAGGTATGCGGCTGTATCCCAGATTAGGGGCGGCATACAACAGCGACTGATCCGGAGCGGACGGCTGACTTATGAAACGCTGTGTCTCGCCAGCTATACCCAAGACAGCAGCTCTGTCCGCGAGACTAGGCATCGCAGCCCCAGTAAGGCAGTATGCTTAAACAACTTTCGCTAGAATAAATTCAGGATGAATGGAACTACAACCGGATAATCGGCATGGACCCAGGCAAAAGAAAAAGGACAACGATTATTGAAAACTTGGTACTTGGAATGTCAGGACTCTACTTGAACCGGCACGCGCGGGTATCCTGGCAAGAGAGCTGCAGAAGATGAAGGTCGAGGTTGCAGCCATCCAGGAAGTGCGGTGACCGAAGACGGCACGACATTCAAGTATCACATCTACTACAGTGGCGGCGATGGAAAACAAATGATGCGTGTCATTAGGTGGAGGCCTATCAATGACCGTCTATGCGTGTTGAGAATTGAGGGCAAATTCTTGAACTACAGTCTGATAAATGTGTACGCACCGACGAACGACAAGCCCGATGACATAAAAGAGGCGTTCTATGATCTTTTCGACAAAACATATGGCGAGTGGCCTAGATTTAACATAAAGATAGTCATCGGGGATACAAATGCACAGGTCGGACGTGAAGAGTTCTTTCGCCTCGTTATTGGTAGAGAAAGCCTCCATCCTACCACAAACGGCAATGGCCTGAGGCTTATCACCTTCGCTGCAGCCAGAGGAATGGTTAACTGTAGTACCCATTTTGCACGATGGAACATTCGGTAGCACACCTGGAAACACCCTAATGGAGAGGCCTGCTCTCAGATCGACCACGTTCTGGTTGATGGCCGGCACTTTTCTGATGTCGCAGACGTGCGATCCTTCCGGAGACCAAACGTTGACTCGGACCACTATCTCGTAGTAAGCCAGATCTGCGCCCGGTTGTCCAACGTATTCAAATCGAAGCCAACGAGGAAGATACGACTGAATATTCGGCGGTTATCAGCGGCGGGAGTTACTGCAGAGTACTCTCGGAAGACTGATGAGCGGATCGGTGAACCTCTCGGAGAGAACCTGAACGAACAGTGGAGACACATCCACGGCGCGATCAGTACTACAGCGCGGGAAGTGTAGGGTACTACTGCTGCAACCACTTCCAGTGAGTGGTTTGACGCAGTGTGCCAGCGAGTGACTGATGAGAAGAATCGAGCCAGAAGTCACATTTTGGCTGCAACTGTGACACGCCAGAGCAGAGAGAGATACTGAGATGCTAGAGCTGCCGAAAAAAGACTTCACCGTCGTACGAAACGTCAGCACTGGGATCGCGTTCTTGCGGAGGCGGAGAATTGCTTCGAGACGCACGATACAAGAAGCTTCTTTAATACGATCAACGGAATCAGGAACCGGGCCGTGCCAACCCCTGTTATGTGCAACGACAAGGAGGGGAACCTGATTACCGACAGATCGGAGGTGGCTAGGCGTTGGAAACAATATTTCGATACATTATTGAATGGTGAACAAGATGGAACGGTCAACAGAAACAGGATAACGATTGAGGATGATTGACAAGCTGTGGATCCACCAACTTTGGACGAGCTTAGTAAAGCAGCGAGAGAGCTGAAAAACGGCAAAGCAGCTGGAAAGGACGGCATCCCCGCCGAACTTTTGAAAGTCGGGAGCGAACGGTTGTATTGTGCAATCCATCGGGTTATACTAAAGGTATGGACTGAGGAGGAACTACCTACGGACTGGTTGGAAGGTTTCATATGTTCATGCGTACTTTCCCGTATAGGACTTTCTCAAGTGACTTTCCTCCTAGAGAGGATTGGATGTCAGGCTACATGGAAAGGAAAATTTCCGACTATGTGGTCTGTTATACCGATGGTTCCTTGTACGAAGGTCGCGCGGGTGCTGGTTTTTACTGCCGTGAGCTGGAATTGGAGGAATCCTATTCGTTGGGTAGTTACTGCACCGTTTTTCAAGCTGAAATCTTTGCAATTATGTGCGGAGCTCAGTTTGCACTTCAGAAAGAACTGATAGGCAAGATTATCTACTTCTGTTCTGACAGTCAAGCCGCTATAAAAGCCCTTTGTGCGGCTAATTCTAAATCTAAAACAGTCATCGCCTGCCACACCCAATTAGAAGAACTAAGCATTCTAAATGCCGTTCATCTGGTTTGGGTTCCTGGCCATTCTGGTATAACCGGAAATGAATGGGCTGATGAACTAGCAAGATCTGGAGCAGAAAAGTCGGTTTTCGGACCGGAACCTGCTTTACCAATTGCGGCATGTTGGATAAAACAAAAGATTCGATCTTGGTTTTCATCTGAACATGTACGTTATTGGGAAAATCTTGAAACTTGTCGTCAAACGAAAAGTTTCATTGTTAAGCCTTGTGAGAAGGTTGCGAAATTTCTTTTGCAACACTCAAAGGTAAATTGCAGTATTCTTGTCAGATCACTGACTGGTCACTGCAGACTAAATTATCATATGGCTACGATTCAGCGAGCTGAATCGTTTCATTGTAATTTATGTGAATCCGACTACGGTACACCATATCACGTAATTTGCAACTGTCCTGCAGTAGCACAATTGCGTCATAGGATCTTTGGATCCTACGTCTTAAATGAATCGGATTTTAGGAAACTAAAATTACGAGACATTTTGATGTTCCTTACCGAAAGCGGTATTGAGCTATAAGCTCTTATTTATCATGAGTATACCCCCCAGGGGGTGTACTTTTGATAAGTTAACTACCAAGGATTGCAGTATCCCCTCGGGGGTACAAAAATCTCTCGGTATATATATGTTTGTGTTTGTCCAAATTCCTCATCCACCCCTTCCTATTCCTCCTGTTTTCCTTCCCGTCCTCATCAGGTAAATGATGACACGGGCAAGATGGGCAAGGCACAAATCTTCCACATGATTGTGAGGAACGTGCTGCTCGAGCCAAAGATGCTGATACCTGGTACCTGACACCCAGCTCACAAAAAAGGCCATCGACTCGAATGCAGCAATTATCGAGGTATTACTCTCATCAATTCTGCATACAAAATTCTCTCCCGCATCCTGTTTCTCAGACTGAGGCCGTTACAAGAAACCTTTGTTGGCGAATACCAGTGCGGTTTTCGAGAGGGACGCTCCACGACGGACCAAATGTTCACCTTGCGGCAAATCCTTGATAAATTCCGGGAATTCAAGTTGCAGACTCATCATCTGTTTATAGACTTCAAGGCGGCGTACGATTCAGTTAAACGAAACGAGCTGTGGCAAATTATGCTTGAACATGGTTTTCCAAAAAAACTGATTAGGCTGATACGTGCTACCCTTGATGGTTCAAAATCAAGCGTCAGGATAGCGGGTGAGACTTCGGAATCGTTTGTGACGTTAGATGGTTTGAAGCAAGGTGACGGACTATCGAACTAGCTGTTCAACATTGCCTAGGGTTCGCGGATGACATCGATATCATCGGTGTTAACCGTAGAGCTGTGGAAGAAGCGTACACGCATCTTAAGGAGGAAGCTCCGAGGATAGGGCTTATCATAAATTCTACCAAAACAAAGTATATGGTGGCTGGTAGAGCGCGTGGTAGCCCTTCGGGTGTTGGAACTGCGGTGGTGATAGATGGAGATAATTTTGAAGTGGTCGACGAATTTGTTTACCTTGGTACGTTAGTGACATGTGACAACGATGTGAGCCGTGAAGTAAAAAGGCGGATAGCGACTGCCAACAGGGCCTTCTACGGATTACGTAACCAGCTGAGGTCCCGTAGCCTACAACTCCGTACAAAACTCGCGTTCTATAAGACGCTAATTCTCCCGGTGGTACTCTACGGCCACGAAGCATGGACGTTGAAAGAGAGCGACCGACGAGCTCTTGGCGTTCTCGAGCGTAAGATCCTACGATCAATTCTTGGCGGCATATTAGATGAAAGAGTGTGGCGCAGGCGAATGAATCATGGAATATACCAAGTGTACAAAGATGCGGATATTGTGAAGCGATTAAAATACGGTAGGCTACAGTGGGCTGGCCACGTAGCAAGGATGCCGGATGAGAGACCAGCGAAAACAATATTTAGCAGAGAACCCGACAGAGGCCGACGACTTCGAGGCAGACCCCGTACCCGTAGGATGAGCGCTGTTGACGAGGATGCTAGAACAGCGGGTGTTAGAGACGACTGGAGAGTGGCAGCCCAAGACCGAGTAATGTGGAGACGGCTCCTGAGTTCAGCATTGATTCGATAAGCGGATTGTCGCCGAAAAAGTAAAGTAAAGTAAATGATCAAAATACACTAACACTTAACTTTGATCCAACATCCGAAAAAAATCACGAAAATATATTGTTTTTCGATTTTCCAGAGTAGCGTGGACTCTACCCAAGGTTTTTCCTTCATTCATGCATAGACTTTCATTCTCCTTAATATAGTTATCAATTCATCCTTAAAATAGTTATCAACTCATCATCAATCAAATCACACTAAAGTATATCAGTCCGGACGGGTTTGTTAATTTTCCCAGCGGCGTGTGTAAAAGCTCAGCTCATTTTCCCACCCGATAAGTGGATTGCGCTAACATTTTATACTTTTTTACAACTAACGCCTCCAAATAGCAACCTATAAAACGAATTCCAACGAACAAATCCTCATTTCATTGGCGAAAACATTATGCAAATGGTGACGGTCATTTACTTTTATCTCTATGACTTTAAGTCGAATGAACGGTGTTGCGCGTGCGGCGTCTAAAGCAGTTTTGCCGACCAACCGTCCGTCGGCCCACGGCTGGCAGCTGCGTGCTTGTGGCTGGTTTTTAGAAACTGCAAAGCGCGTCAACTTCTTTGTCAGACGCGCAAAGTGCAACTCTTGAATGCCGTCGTGCAGCTCCAGGGGTACGTCGATGTTTCTAATTCCGATAACTTCGAGAGCAATCTTGCCACGATTAAAACTGGTCCGGGGAAACGTCAAACTACCCCTCGACTCAAGTTCATACTATCAACCGGCTGCAGGACGGGTAAGGCGCGTCAAAGTCACTATTAATGATTCCGGCATCAAGTATCGCATTTTATTGGGCTCGTTATTAGCTTTTATTATTAATCGTTACTTTCAGTACACATCGCATGTCGCATGTATTCCTTAGAGATAGTTATTTGAATAACCGATCCTTAAGCGAGCGTCGCGTTGCAAGGCGAACAGACCATCCGCTCCTATACCGTGTGACCATGCTTACGGCTTACGGGACCAAGAAGCAATCGACTGTCTCGCTGGGCGGCCGTAAAATGTCATCTCGCCGATAATTGCAATAGTGGTCAGCCAGCGATAAGTTTAATGCGAAATTAATCCAACGAGCGAATTTCAGTCGGCTCAGGATGTAATCCGCCAAATTGCCTATAATCGAACAACCGTTCACTGTTGGTAGATGCTAAGCTTGTTTTCGATTTCTGTGCAACTTTAGAACTATATAAATTACTGCAACGGCGAGCGAGAGGTTACCGGAATCCGTTCCTGGTCTGTTTCGAAAGTAGAACTTGAAATTACACTGTGTAGATACACTGCCGAAGTGCCGGCGAATAAAAGTCACCGTTTGTGAAATAAACTGTGAAAGAGCACCCAAGCTAAGCCGCAGAATTTTTATGATCGCCATGAAAATCTTTTATTTTGCTCACTGCGCGTTGACGGAAGTCTTAAAAATTTACATTGAATTTATGCGCGGTAAGTATCAAGAAATGTCTCTCCGGTGACGTATGGGGGGGGGCTACGAGGCGGAAAACATAAATGTTGAAAAGTATCTCAATAAAATAAGAAATGCATAACAATGAGACAGTGTGTGTCTAATACGTTATCCTGGTTGCCAGGGGCTTTTTGTATGGAATTCTAAATTTATGCAAGCATTTGCATGCTACAGGTTCATAAAATATATGAGTTATACCAAAAGGTAATTGTTTACAGTTTATTATTCAATAACGTAGGTATAGAATTAAAATCTTTAAATTTAGCGCTTTTACTTATTATGGTCAAGTATTAAAACAAGGAAGTAAAATTTAAAAATGATTTAAGAATGCGAACATAATTTACATAGCGATAAACTATGTCTAGTGTGTGGCACACATTCGTACGTGTGCGCGATTTTGAAAAATTGAACGCTGTTAAATTTAGGTGCATTTTTCTCCAAAGTTCGATTCCTATTAATTAATTTTCTATAAAGCTAGTTTTTACGATCGACAGAGAGAACGGCAAACGAAAGCAGTGAAACAAATGTGTTAATAGTATCCAAGCAGAGTGGGACAAGACGTTAAGGGGAAAGAGTGGACAATTGAGTAAGGGAAGGTCATTGAAGCAACGTTTATTAAGTGATTTTACCCTCTTTACCCAAGTTGGGGGAACCGCTTCTCATTTAATGAAAATCTCTGTCCGCTAATTAAATCCTTCAACTTATAGAATGAAGAGCAGTTGCTTGGTTACTTTAAGGTACTTTAAAATACAAATGGTGGATTTTTGTAATGGAATCCACTCAAAGTGCGTATCAGCGAGCGTGGTGAATTATTTAATGTGAATTTCAACTGAATATTTTGCAAGTTCAAAAACCAAATTATCACCACGCAACGGGATGAGGAGTGCTCTGTTGTTTAAGGGTATCGTATTGTGGGAGAATAATGGAGATCTAGGATAAAAGTTAAGTCCGAATCCGGTTTTAATTGGCCCGCGGATCTTGTGGTTTGGCAAAACACAATAAACTATGAACCTAGCAAAAACTACTCCAATGACTCTCCCTTTATATAATTTTCCACTGTTTTTCATTCATTCTGTGTCCTGTCCTAGGAACACTAGAGATGCTTTTTTCCATACTGTTTTCTACTATCTCCATCGTCTATTGGAAAACTTATTTATACTAGAATAGATAATAGTTTCGAGAAAAAAAATCTTTTTCGACAAATTTATCGTGCCGATATGATGACACCAGCATGCCATCCATCCATCCGTCCTACCATGCGATAAAAATGTTCTAAAAGTGAACATTACTGTCAGAGGAAATCGCTCTCATCTATTACGCGACTGACTGACCGAACAATGGCATTTAATGTCACATGTCACGTCACAATTACAGCTTTATTTGGACATTAAAAGCAAAACGCTTGCCTAATTATCTGTGTTGGCGACCTGACCTGCCTGACCTGGAACCGATCGGTCGTTTATTCCGGTAACGGTCAATAAATAATGAGCTGTGTGCCACATTTGTCAGGAATCCAGGCTGGGTTGCTGATTGCGCAGCTCCCGCTGCTGCTGCTGCTCGTTGAATTATTCAGCAACTATTTTGCCCAGGATCGAGAGCAGCTTCAGTCAATCTGTGTCACGATGATGGCAATGCCAACAAAACGTTGGCAAGCAAACGCATACTTTTAAATCTAAAACTACATAAGTTCCAGCATGCGAAATTCCAAATTATACTTTTTTATGATTATTCTTTCTGATAATTCCAGTGCTGCTGCATTGTATCTGCACTCGAACCGCTGCGTCAGGGTATTATTTTTATATTAAAAATTTTATTCTCTGACCGGGCGCTATTCATCAAATTTTATGACTTCGATATTAATCATCGGTTCATTTCGGTTGTTCGGTAGAAGGAATGACAGAGCATGGTTCGGTTGTCCATCCTTCCATATAGACGTCCACTCGTTGAATGAGTGGAATGGGATACCAGCCAGCCAATCCAATGCCTTTGCGAAGTAGTGAGGACATATGTGTGCAACCATGAATCATTTCGTCCTCACATGTGCGGCTGATAACTGTAAAACTTCTACCAGTTTCTGCTACACAACGAAACGAGGTCAGCACGGGAGCAAATTTTGACTGCAAGCTGCCGAGTCGCTTTGTGCAGTTAAAAATGAAGCGCGTGCATACATGCTGCTTACTTTCGGAAAAATTATAAAAAGTAAATTGAAATGCCGCTAGAGATGGTCTTTATGATTATTATTGCTTTCGAAAAAAAAATCAAATAATAGCTACATCCAACACCCAAACAATAGAAAAAAAGATTCACATTTAGTTCTTGGAATACAAATTTTCTAGGAAAATTAAAATTGAAGATCCCTAACTTTAGACTGTCCAAAAGATATGGGAGCGTGTGTTACCAGACCACTTCTCCTGTTTCCACTGCATACCGCAAAATCAACCATCGCATTACAGATATTACAAAGTGAACAAGGCAATTCATCATCTTCAGCGCCTCGAACGAATGGTTTGCGCTCTCACAGGACTCGGTTCTTTCTTTCCGCGGACACTGAGAAACATTCGTGAAGGTTTTCTTTCCTGTTTTTGTCCTCAGCTATCCCTTACCGCCAGACTGCGGGGTTATTATTGATTTAAATTTTTCATTCTCGACATTTAGCACGATTTTTTGCACCGCAGTCGAATAAAAGCTGGCTTCACTTGGGCCAGATTCGACAAGAAAGTGCATACAAGAGGAAGCCGTTTTTTATTGTTTGCTGGTGCAATAAATATTACGTATGAGTACGGCTGCAAGAATTACGTATAGAACTGCCATGCGCCGCCTGTTAGAAAATTGTTTCCGAAAGCAGTGACATTTATTTGCTCGGATTTTGGGCAATGAACACTAATCATTTTTATGCCATTGGTCGTGATCTTTATGGAACGCCAGTGCAACGGAAAATGCTAGTTCAATTGAGTCATCCGGGGCCATAACTCAGAACAGGCGAGTTTTTATTGTAAGTAGACGAGAAAGTGGTATGAAATTAATTACGCAAAAAATTGTTTAAAGCTGCAGCTGTTTGGTCGATGTTATAACACAAGAACGAGCAAAACCCAGACACTTTCTTCAAATAATCAATACCATGTTCAATTGAACGATCCCTGGCAGGAAGTAGCCATCTGAACAATCTGCTTACGCACGGATCGATGGTTTCGACGGCATCGATGCGTGTTGCAGTCTCGAATCCGCTCGAACAAAACCACGTCGAAGGGCCAATTAAAGCCGGGTAACCAAGGCAAACAGATGGTGGCTTCTCAACGGGGCGCTTAAATTAAGAGATAAGTGAACACCTCCGTCCAAAACTCAAATTAATTAAGAGGCGATAATTCAAGCCAAGATCAGCTCCTTTTCGAATGGTTAGGAGAAGGAGCGTGAACAAAACGCCGAACACCGGTTGAGCGCGGATCCGACGGCATTCGTTTTTTTTTTCGCGCAGAGACAGGTTCCATTAAAAGGATTCCAATATGATTAATTCAACTCATTATCGTTTTATATTCTCGCCTGTCTCACGCGAACCGATTTTCCTACTGGATGGCGGCATGGGCCGGGCTTAATCAATGAGCAAATAAATTAACGCTCGGATTGAGTCGGCGGGGAAAGGGCCGAACATCCTAGGCAACTCCGCCTTTATCGTTTGCGGTACATTGGACCCGCTTATTTGCGTTGCACGATAGCTTATTCAAACATTACTTTGTACTAAATCCGCCTTTCTACACAGCCAATTTACATCCAAGGTTTGCCAGCCAGATCGACCTGCATTGGGCTGCAATCAACGTGAATTGAAAATCTTATCTCGAAGAATAGTCGGCATGCGGCCACCAATACACCCCAATTAATATTTTCTGGTTCGTTTTTTCCCCGGTAGATATCCCTACAGAGACGCAGTGCTGGACGTAACGGATTGTCCCTGCAGAATACGCCGCGTAATATATTATTGTATATGCTGCACTGACCACCGAGGGACACGAGCGTAATCACATCAATGGAGTCATTTCAATCATAATACTCTGTGACAATATGTCGCGGTTTTCCGTTCGATACTAACGCTCACTGATCCATAGCTCACAGCACTGCATCAACAGACTACCCGGTGATGCAGTTTGGTACATGCAGGCAGCAGAATGCGGTTTGCGATTGGGTCGCACCGGTGTGAATGTTGTGCAGCGTTTTTGTGGCCTGCATATTATAGGAGATACTAAATTTTTACCGCCACATGATGTAGCGAAACTTTTGTTGCAGCATTGTATCCTATCCTAGCACGGGTGTAGCTAAAATCCTATTAAAATCGTGAGTTAGTTACAGGTTGGTAAAAAGGGGATAAACCCAATTCTAGTCTCATATTGGCCATAAAAAATGCGATTCGCTGAGGCTATTGTCATCCGATGCTATCTTCCGCAGTTCAGGAGCCAGCAGTTGGGTCAAAATATTTCCCTTCTGTTTGTAGATACATGTAATCTTTAGCGTTCTTTTTCGTCAAAAAAATTGACAAATCAAAATAAATCTTTGTCAGATTCTCACGACTACGTTTTCTGCATTGAGATTTTAAGTAAAATTCCATGTACGTGTAATAATCAACACACAAGGTAAAACACGTAAGTTTTTTTTAGGAATAGCTGAAAGTTCAACACGACTCGATTCGTTATTTTGTAGATTTCTGCGTTGTATTTTCAACAAATCATTCGACCAAGGTAAATTCCCTGCAATTTGGAAGGAATCTTTCATGTTTCCAGTATTCAAAAGTGGCGATCGTCGGAACGTGAGAAACTATCGTGGCATTACGAGTCTCTCTGCCACCTCAAAGCTATTCGAAATTATAGTAAGCACCTTTATTCTGTCTCGTACGAAAAATTATATTTCCACTGATCAACATGGATTTATGCCTGGGCGATCTGCTAGCACGAACCTTCTTAAATTTACGTCAACATGCATTTCGCACATGGAACAAAAGGCTCAAGTCGATGCAATCTATACAGATTTGAAAGCGGCGTTCGATCGTATAGACCATGGCATACTATTAAGGAAAATTTCACGACTTGGAGCTTCACAAAAGTTTACTCTATGGCTTGGTTCATACCTGCGTGGCAGAAGTCTGCGTGTGAATCTCAATTCCTGCCATTCGTCACAATTTACAAACAACTCTGGTGTGCCTCAAGGCAGTAATATGGGGCCTTTGCTATTTACACTGTTCTTTAATGACGTAACATTATTGCTGGGTGTAGGTGTAAAGCTAGTATATGCCGATGATTTGAAACTGTATCTTGTTGTAAGATCTATCGATGATTGTCGCCGATTGCAAGAGCTCTTGGATATATTTGTGAGCTGGTGCCGCAGAAACTGGTTACTTATTAGCATCGCTAAATGTTATGTTATGACGTTTCACCGTTCAGTGAACCCTGTAGTCTTCCGCTATCAAATCGACGACCAAGAACTCACGAGAGTAGACCAAGTTACTGATCTTGGTGTTCTGCTGGATGCCAAACTCTCTTTCAATCTACATCGTGCGAATCTGATCACTAAAGCAACACGTCAGCTCGGCTTTATCTCCAAAATCGCTCGAGATTTTAATGACCCGCACTGCCTGAAGGCACTGTATTGCTCGTTGGTACGGCCACTACTTGAATATACTAGCGTGGTTTGGTGCCCTCAACAGCTTGTGTGGATTTTGCGAATCGAACGCGTGCAGAAAAGGTTTGTTCGGTTTGCATTACGAAACCTGCCTTGGCGAGACCCAGTGAACCTGCCTCCGTACCCTGACCGCTGTCGACTCCTCGGGCTTGAAACTCTTGAACGACGCAGGAAATATGAACAAGCAATGCATGTCGCTAAAGTTATGAATGGTGAGATAGACTGCCCGGATATATTGGCTCAGCTGAACTTCCGTGCCTCGCAGCGTTCGCTCCGATCAACTGGTTTACTACAGCAGAATTTTCATCGCACGACGTTTGGTTTTAATGAACCGTTAGCCTGCTGTATTCGTACTTTCTGTAAAGTGGAGGACCTATTTGACTTCGTCATGCCGTCTCATAAGTTTCTACAGAAGTTACTGTCGTGTGTATTGTTATGAATTTGACCACAAATAATTTATGTAGACTTATAGTCAGATAAATTTTATACATATAAACAATAAACAATAAACAATAAACAATTTCTCACCAGAGACCATTCGTCTCCATTTGTTTACAAGTGCTGAATGCATTTTGATTTTGATGTGAATAACATAGTACTGGAATCCCCCGAATAAGGCGATGGGTGGTATTCATTAACATTATTTATTTTTGGTAATTGACTAGATTATAGCAGATACTATTAATGTACCAAAAGTCAACTTTATTGGTTAATGGGCAACTAAGAAAACACCGTGGACGCACAGCACCACCCACCGCCGTATCCGGGGGACTGCTGTAGTCAACAATGTGACAGCAGGAACAGTGAGACTCCCGGAATAGCATCATTATAAATCATAAATCATGAATCATAATATTTTCGTGGAAAGTGAAGTTTGTGTTAGGGGTCAGACCCGGCGTAGTGGTTAGCATTCACGCCTCTCACGCCGATGACCCGGGTTGAAATCCCAACCCCGCAGAAGTCACGAATGACCCAAGCTGGTTAAAAGTGACTATAATCAAACAAAAGTAAGAAAGAAAGAAAGAACCTACATCACGTGATGGTGTTGGATAAGAGAATTAATTTTTGGTATATACTTCAACAAAAATCATATTTGGGCAGTCAAAGTAAATTTGATTGCGAACATTTTTTGGTGAACGGTAAGACCTCTAAACTATTGATTATAACCAAAAAATATGGTTTAAATTGAATTCAAATATGTGCCTCAGTATTCAATACTCGTTATCTCACTCATCTTACTTTTTGGGGAACAGTGAGACAAAATGACACCTTCCCCATTGTAATTGCCCTTATTTAGCTTATAACCAAAACGACTAAAACATTCTTTTTAGACAACTAGAAGGATATACCTTACATATGGATTGAACCCGCTGGTAGCTATCACCAAAACATTTTTAAAATTTTGGGAAAAAAGGTGTCTCACTGTAGACGTAATGGACAGAAACGGAAATCAGTTTTGGACTTTGCACATCGTAAGCAGGAAAATCACCTGAAGTATGCCATGTAGCGTATAGAACAAAATTATATTTTCGACCTATACAATAGGAACCTGCCCACGAAGGAGGCATATCCATAGCATTGCATAGCATAGACAACCGTACACATCATGGGTGGCTGATATGATGTACCCGTAAGTACATCATACACCTGGCCATGTCCTTATGATTGTAGAAATGGGTACGTTAGTTGAACACCTACTTTAAGAGGATGCGCAAAACCTCACACAATCTTCATAGGTGTTCTTGTACCCAGTAATATACGATATGAACATAATATTAAAAATAAAATGAAATGGAGCATATATGGGAAAAATAGAACAATCTCACCATCAATCCGTCGAATGAAAAATAATTTCGTCAGTTTCCATCAGTGCATCTAATATCCAATAATTAATTTAAGAGTCTTAATTATACAGTAGGAGGTGCTTGATGAGCTAAAATTAAAATAACATATTATACTTACCTGCTACCAATGCCGTGTGGCTCAGCCGTCTGCATTTGGAAACCACGCGACATCGCGATCGCACCTCCTAGCTGAGCTACTCAATCGAACATTACCCGGTATGGCCGCGTGGAGGCGCTAGGTAAGAGCTTGGGCTGGCAAAAGCTATGTTGTTCGCTTTCTCGTTTGCCTTCCCCATTTAATACCCTGTCCACGAAGGAGGCATGTCCAAATCAGGAAAAACGACTTTGTTTTTTACATGGTGGGAATTTCCGAACGCAAGTAAAAGAAAGATCAGGTTCTCAGCTAGCCCGTAAAATTATCAACTTCAACAGAGCATTCCAATGCAGCGTGGAACAACCTCGACGGAATAAAACGCCGCTCCTGAAAAACCACGATTTTCAAACTTTATGTACCTTTTTCTCAGAAACTACACAACGTATTGGAACAAACTTTTTTTTTTATTTTGTTAGTAGGAGCTTGACAAAGACTTTTATAAATTTTTAGTTTTGTAACGAAATACAGCTTGGATAAAATTGTTGCCTATGCACTAATTCCGGATTGTTGAAAATCACAACTAGAATCAGTGTTGAAAAATTCATAGCAGCAAAAAACTCAAAGAGATTTCAGTCACATGAAATTTCAACCTTGATCACAAACACAAAACTCACACATGGATTTCTCTTGCTATTATACGCGATGTCTCTGTTGCTATGCGATGTAAACCAAATTCAGCTGTGAACATTTTGCTAAATTCTTCCACAGCTGGCATTTCATAGAACGAACCAGCGAGCAAAAGAGAATTTACCATCAGAGAAAACACCAGCAACGAAAAATGCAACACACATTCATGAATTAAGATGGCAAACTTATTAGCATAGTTTACATTTTTCCTTCGCGGGAAGCTAGAAAGTAACAAGCCTAATAAGAATTAGATAAACATGTAATTTAAATGTGCGTTTTAGTTTAACTTTGCGATTTATTTAGAGATTCATTCTCTCAAGCTCACTCACAGCTACGTATCGTACGAGAGAATGCCTATGCTGTTCAACAGGGAATTTGTATGTATATGTGCATAGCTCCGGGTAGCAGTTGAAGCAAAGCAGAATGTGATCAAGCGGGAAGAAATATGTGCGAGTTTTGTGCTTCTTGCTATGAAAACAGAAAAAATCACGCGTGATTTTTTTCTGCATAGGACTAATCTGACAAGTTTCACAGTTGATTATGATTTTTGATGAGCTTTGAGATTTTGAGTTTTTACCATCACTGACTAGAATATATTTTATTATTGTTGGTATCATCATCGGAAAATTGTCAAGCCAAAAATCTAAGTTCTATCAACGTTTCGAAACTATGTTAGAGGCTTTCTTGAGGGATAAAAACAGGAGCATTCAATGTTGGTAGTATATTGACAAAGCAGGGGTAATTGTTTAACAGTTTTGATTACTACAATCTGTGACCGTGAAACCTATAAAATTGAACAAAAAGACAATTAACGATATTACATGTTGAAAAAGACACCAATGCATTTCGTTTCGATATTTTCCAGAAACTCTTAAAATTATGATTAAATTCAGTCGTCATAAAAACGCAAAGTATCTTACTATTTTTATTTTCTCATCGTATCACAATTATTCCCTTATCAGTACACTGATTCTTAAATTTGACAATTTATTGAACAAAACTACCACATTTTCTTTTGCATTTCTTTATGTACTTGACGATATTGTAAATCAAACCGATTGTTAGTGAAACGTGATCAACTGTGCATTTGAAGTTGCGCAGATTTACCTAATTTCACCGATTCATTGTGTGGGATTTTCTAAGACGATCAATATAACAACTGTCTATAGCTGGCGGGAATAAATCGTATTCCCCATGTATGATGCCGGTGTCGGTATCAATTGTGCAACAATGTTGTATGCAAATACCGGCTATACAGGTAGAGATAATGCATACCTTGTGGAACGCTTCTGGGTGCTCATTTATTGGGCTCGGTGTTTCAATCTGGTACAGTTTTCTCGGAATGTAAACAGGCATTCACCAGGTGGAAAGCGTCTTTGTCGTTCGTATGCACAGGCACTTATTGGGAGTTCTGCAGGTCTATATTGTTAACTGGATATGGATTATTTGATTAAA
The DNA here is from genome assembly GCF_943734655.1 of Sabethes cyaneus. Taxonomy (NCBI): domain Eukaryota; kingdom Metazoa; phylum Arthropoda; class Insecta; order Diptera; family Culicidae; genus Sabethes; species Sabethes cyaneus. The sequence goes on along the minus strand of NC_071354.1, from coordinate 1,479,336 downwards.
TCTATTTCTGCTGCACTCTATAATTTTAATGAGCTTGGTTGTGATTGTGATGAATACAGATTTATTGAACTTTTATTTGCACGTTGTACTTTTGACATTTGGGAAAAACTATTTTAAATTCCGAGTGTTAAAATCACTTTAATGGAAATATTTGAATCTAATTCCAGCACTCAGACATTGTTTTCTCGGCTTTTTACTCGAAACAGAATCAGTTTACTTCGCTACTTCACTCACCGGACAGCAGGATACAATTTAAAAGCAGAGATAGTGATCAAACAGTTTGGACAGTCTTATTTCCTCGCCGATTGCACGTTTCCTTCTCACTTCAGTTGATCCAATCAACGAGATGTGGTTTTCCAATTTCCACTTGTATACACATACACCTTTTGACGGTGGCAATGCACCACTTCAAAAGTACAAGCACATCAGTTGGCACCATCGTCGACGGCGTCCTCGAAACCGTAATCGTCGTCGTCACAGTGACGGTTGACATCTGTTTTACATACATCCCTTCGTTCGGTACATCCGGTCGGGACGTTCTTTGCAACACTTCTTTTTTTTTGGCTCGCTAGCGGTTTTCAATTAAAATTGACCACCCATGAGTTTCCAATTCAATTGTGTAATGTTTTTTTGTAGACCGTTTCTCGTTGGTGATGATGTCCTTTTGTTGCTAGTTCAAGATATCGTGCTGTTTTACATACCGCTGCCAGACGGTGACATCCGATGGTCATTACGGCACCAACCCCAACACGGGTCAGAGTTGGATTATGTTCAGTGCAAAGTCGTATGGAGAAAAAACCCTGGTGTTGGCTCTGACACTGGCATGTACCTAGAATAGCAAAATCGATTGCATATGAACAAGTTGAACGGACAGTATCGTCCCTAACCGAAAGTGAAACTGTGGAAATTTTATATAAACGAAGTACAGACATGATAATTGGATTGCCCTGTCAGTTTGATCACACGATTGGCTAATTACATTATTTCGAATATTTTACTGGTTTTGCAGTGCAAATTTCGATTATATTTTTTGGCATTGAACGAACATTTACTTTCCAGTTCTTCAACTTTGTCGTTGTGGAAGAATTAAAATTTGTTTCAAGGTTTAATATTCAATGCGGTTTCTCTCAACCGTGATTATGATCCATTTAGTTGAATGAATGCAATAAAATGATGAGATTGATGAGAGTGTTTGAGTGAGAAACGAAGCGAGATCCTAATATCTGGAATTACCAGATTCGCTCGGTAGAATTTCTAGTGCAGTATTATTCTCTGACACGATAAATCTTCCGCTGAGCCGAGCGTTGCTGTTCAGCGACATCACCATGCATTGAAATGTATGTGCAACTGCAACAAATGGTGTGTATTCGCGCGGTCAAACGCAGAGACATGCCCACATTCATTCAAACGGTACAAATCACCGTGTTTAACTGCCATTTTCAGTCTCGTCGTTTCCTCAATCGCAACGTCCCTTCAGTCCCTCAGAAGCAGCACTCGGTAAGAGCGGTACGGCTGTCTACTACGCTGATAATAGGTGTAAATACACGTGTTGACAGGATTTGCTTGTTCAGTTTGAATAAAATACGGCTGGTGGTGGCCCAGTTAAGTAGAAATGCGGAGGCCCGGTTTTAATGCTGGATTAGATAGAACTTTATCGGTATTTTAAAGCAGCAGCACTATTTTCAACAGGAAGCTTCGGTCAATTCGTAAATAAATTTTCATTTAGGTATGAAAGCATGGTAAGTCATTTTCGCCATTACCAAATAAAAGAAAAATTTCATATTTTATTCTTTGCGTGGTATGTACGAAATGAATTTCTGGGGCTTTCGTTGGAGTTTTCGTGAAATATGCTAGCACTCCCGAGCAAGGTTTGATAACAGCTAGAAATCATGTTTTGATACCGAGTCCAAATGGCACTTATGAGTGATATGAATAGTTTTAAAATAATCTCTAGGTCAATTTCTGAAAACATGGCGTAAAAGTCAGAATATACAGTAATAATCAAAGTCTTTACATCGCTAATATACGATATATAATTAACAAAAGAGTTTACGTGCTAAAAATTGAGACCTAAACCTGAATAAATAGATATATTGTCGAAAATGTCCGCCGGATCGGGATTTTGCTTTTTTGCATTGTATATAAAGACAATTGACCGAGTGTACGAACTCGAAGCCTAACAACCAATCATATGAAAGTTTAACTAGTATTAAACCTATGTGACTTAGAATGATTTTTGTCGCTGATGTTGCGCTGTTGCGATGTTGCAATTTAGCTGGTAATCGACTTGATTATGGAAGCAAGTTTCTGTTTTGCAGCCATAATATTATTGTTTCGCAATCGCCCGTTAAAAATTCCACGATTAAATCAACTGAAAATGTTCCATTGTAAAACCTCTAGAAAATTTCCAAAACGTACCTTTTAAGCCCGAAGCTATTATTACCGACCACAAAAATTATTGTAATATAATATTAAATTGCTTTCGAACATTGTTGTACGCAAAACATCCCGCAGGATCGACAGAACGTTTGAGAACTGCAGGATGAACGACGCAAACGAGCCTTCGTTTTCTCTTTCATCACCCGTCTGCCGCCGTTAGCGTGCAGTGCGGTCCGACGCGGAAACTTGCCGCGATCGACCGGTTCCGCTGGTGATGCATTCTTCCGCTAATCGAGTCACGGGAATCATCACTCGCATCGTCCAAGGCTGTGCCATTTGCCGATTCGCCAGCATACGAACTCATACAAACTGGAACAGCTTTCGTTACCTGCGGGTTTATCTAAATGAGGTACAAATTATAGTGTGTTTTCGTTTAATAATATACACATTTCTTCCCGATAGGCAAGTGCGAATTTGCAGGCGGCAAGCAAAAGGAATGCCATTTTATTGGTCTTCGCCTGATCGTATCGATTTTGCCGACTGACTGCACCACAACGATGGAGTGATTAAAACTAAAACCTGATGGACTACTTCCGAAACATTTATGCAAAGATTAGGTGAACCTTCAAAGGCTATTAACAGTGCAGCTGCACGTTACACCGAAGGTAACATCAGTAATTGAATTGAATTTTCCCACTGAAAGCACAATCACTCCGTTCCAGTTATCACAGCAGGAAATGGATCATTATTTCACCCATTCGCACACAAAAACAGCATGACGTGGTCTCAAAAAGATTCCAATGCAATGTAAATAATTCTGGCACCAGCCAATCGACCGTTCCGTCAGTGAAACGGAGCGCACGCAAACAACAGGACCATGTTTTGACAACAACGGCACCAGCATCAACAGAACAACAGCGAATTCGCTTGTTGTTGCTATGTTCGCGTGGTCATGGCGAACTTTTGTGCATATCAAATTCGCATCACTTCCAACTCGGCAGCACTGGCCCCAATTGCCGGCCATTCGGAAGGGTTGCTGATCAGCGCACATCGCCCATCGGGGAGTTTGTTTTTCGTATCATGTTTTCTGTCCGCCGCGGCCGTTGCAAAACGAAGTGTATTTTGTCATCCGAAAGCAAATTCTGCAATTCCAAACAGCCGCCGTGATGATGATCACTTGCTGATTCGGGGAGGGCAGTGCAACGCAAGTGAGGACGCGCATACATTCGATGCAAATTACTGGAAATTATTTATGTTGTTCGCGATACGGGCGAAAGAATCAATCTTCGGTAGATTTTTTTCCCCTACTTACCACAATGGAATATTCATGCACCGGTTATGCTCGGAAATGTTTACATATTTTTTTCGTTCGTGCGGAAAATGATTGAATGATTTTCTAACTATTGCTCTAAAAATAAAGCGCATGGTTCAGGTGGTCTGTAGCGAGATCATACCAGCATGCTGCACGTAGAAATGGAATCAACATAAATTTTTGACCGTTGATAGGTTTGTTTTTGGGATGCGGTTCACGTATTTATGTTTTTTAGGTTGGAATTTTTTTCCAATCTAAGCACAGCACGATGCTACGATTTCCTTGTTTGCTCCTCATATTGTAAAAATGATCCCACGAGCTGTATCCCAGTAAATTACTAATAAATTTTTAACCGAAATCTATTTTTTAATTCAGCAGTATGCGAGGAAAATAAAAAATTAGACCATGTCACTTATAGTTGTCCGGTCGGTATGGATTTCGACATTTGAATTAGCCATCGATGATAGTACTTTACGCTTGAAATAAATGTTTGTTATAATGTGTTGTATGCATTCAACGATATGATGCATGCAATGACGTAACGTTACAGTAAAGCCACGCTACTGGTTTTCAAATATTTTTCCCTGTTGGGATTCGAACCTACAACAACCTGCATGCAAGTCCAGATCCAGAGCCCTAGCTCTTGGCTGGCCTCACAGAAGTTCCCTTAATTGAAAATGCAAACAAGATTGTTCTGCAATCCAATCAGTTTACCTTGATTCTTCTGTGTTCTTTTCCGTCCGCTACAGCCAGCAAAAAAACACATTCATAATAACACGCCATCAACGCACAAGCCCGAAAATGATTTCTCCCTTTTCCACGACGTCCCCGTTTCCACACCGGTTCCGAACGTTTCCAGAGTGGAACTAAGAGTTTGCAAAAAGAGGTTCGCATTACTCAAAGCAAGATCCTCGGTTGCGTCCCATCGGTGCGCGGTGGTTTGCTGCTCGACTTCAGTTATCACAGAAGCGAAATCAGCGTGATCAGTTCGGTGTACGAGAGCCAGCTTCGAGGCAAAAAAGGCCCGCGTGTTCTCCGGTGGTGAAATTAGCTGCATTTTTTTACATTGTAAATATATGCACTGATGGTAGAGAGAGTAATAATTTTCAGCTAATTATTTTTGCGTGTTTAGGGCACATTATGGCCGTGCAAAGGCCTGTAGCAGCCCTCCCGATGCCCACCAGCAGATCTTTGTGGACTGGTGGAACAAATTCCTCGCTTCCTGGATGGGAAATCCCCTGGATCTTCCCCAGCTCCCGCCAAGCTGAGGAGAGTCCTGATACATCTTTGTGGCTGACTCTTTAATAAGCCTTCCGACCGACCGACTGACCGACCGGCCAATAGGAATATGTACGGGATTCCTTATGATGGGCAGGTTTTTGCCTTTTCGCTCATCGTTACTGTGGCGCACAAGTTCATTACATTTCATCAAGCAGGAATTATTATTGCTTTTAGTTTATTCGAGATCGTGCTGCTCCGATTCTGGTTACCGGGGTGCTTCCTAAAGGTCCACCACGTTGGTTCCTTTTTTCTTCCCTTCGTAGTTCGTACCCAACAAATCTTCTCCGGATCTGTAAGAGCTGTCTGCTGTACTGCTGTACTCTCAAAGTAGGGCAAAGTATCAGGATTTGCGTGTGCGGTATTGTCTGTTAGCAGGCGATGTGCCATTAATTTGTCATCTCTGTTTTCATACCTTTAGAGTTGCTTAATTTTAAATTTGAAGTTTTTCAAACAAATAATTAAATATATTTATAAACGTAATATATTTCGCATAATATATTATCAATTCTTCTATATTTATAGAACGAGATTCTCTCTCTCTCTCTCTCTCTCTCTCTCTCTCTCTCTCTCTCTCTCTCTCTCTCTTTCTCTCTCTCTCTCTCTCTCTCTCTATCTATCTATCTCTATCTCGATTCTCTCTATCTCGATTCTCTCTATCTCGATTCTCTCTATCTCGATTCTCTCTATCTCGATTCTCTCTATCTCGATTCTCTCTATCTCGATTCTCTCTCTCTCTCTCTCTCTCTCTCTCTCTCTCTCTCTCTCTCTCTCTCTCTCTCTCTCTCTCTATCTCTATCTCTATCTCTATCTCTATCTCTATCTCTATCTCTATCTCCATCTCTATCTCTATCTCTATCTCTATCTCTATCTCTATCTCTATCTCTATCTCTATCTCTATCTCTATCTCTATCTCTATCTCTATCTCTATCTCTATCTCTATCTCTATCTCTATCTCTATCTCTATCTCTATCTCTATCTCTATCTCTATCTCTATCTCTATCTCTATCTCTATCTCTATCTCTATCTCTATCTCTATCTCTATCTCTATCTCTATCTCTATCTCTATCTCTATCTCTATCTCTATCTCTATCTCTATCTCTATCTCTATCTCTATCTCTATCTCTATCTCTATCTCTATCTCTATCTCTATCTCTATCTCTATCTCTATCTCTATCTCTATCTCTATCTCTATCTCTATCTCTATCTCTATCTCTATCTCTATCTCTATCTCTATCTCTATCTCTATCTCTATCTCTATCTCTATCTCTATCTCTATCTCTATCTCTATCTCTATTTCTATTTCTATTTCTATCCAATTTTTGTGTCACTAACTCACCCCCAGTCTGCCACTCGCTCATTCCCTCATCCTGTCTCTCACGCTGACTTTTCAATATCTTTCTTGTTCTTCCGCATTGTTACTAAGGTTCATTCTAGCATCAACGTAATCAAAGCAATCACTCAGATATTGCACGTTAGTGAAATTACCTTTTGAAACTTTACCTTTTGGTTCTACTACTGATGACAATAGAATTAAAAATACTTTCTTTCAGATTCGACAGAACCTCTCACCAGAGAAACTAATTGTTTTGCTAATTTTCGTTTATCTTCTAGAAAGAGGTTTTATAGTTGATTGTCGGAAAGTTCATTGATCTTTTAATGAAAAATGTTTTAAGGTCTTGGATATAAAAAATCCAATCATGCTCGTATTTTGTTCACCCTGTGTATATGCGGGTATGCACCCGCTACATGTTTAATAACATTTTCTCATCAACAAGATAAATTACAATCAACTCGGTTAACGCAAGACGCTATTTCGTACGAATTGTTTATTGGCACCATCGAATTGAGCATATTTCCCAATCACTCTTCCGTTCACTGGCTTTGCTGATGTACGCGAAAAGACGTTTGCTAGAAGCATCATTAAAACAAAACAATTTTCTCAGCCTCAGCAAGTTTTTCCGAATGCTATTGCACATAATTAATGCCCATAAAGCTTTCGATAGTATTTGAACAATTTTTGTCCTTTTACGCTGTCCGACTGAACGGTGCCCATCTGCGGCTCGCAAAGTGAGAGGTCTCGACTATGGCTCAAATTGGCCATATTTGGACAGCTTGCTGGAATTTTTATAGTCTGCAGGCAGTCCCCGCTTTGTTTGTGGTTGCACACAGCGCTGGTATCATCTTCTGGAATGTTGTACGTCCTGTGAGACGTCAAAAAATCGCATTCTGGCTTCATCACTGGCCAGAGGAGGAAGGATTTTAATTCGTCATTTGCTTCGCATTGTACACCGTTGAAGGAAAGATTTGTGTAATGTTATCCTTCAGCTTGATGCCTTAGAATTACTTGGTGTAGTTACGTCGAAACGCGGTAAGTTCTACACCTTAAACTCTCAGCTTCACAGGTGTAGTAATTGAATCTGATTATCCCAAGCACTTGTTGTTAACAGATTTAATGAACCCATTAGTGTATACCAGATGCAAGCACACGCAGCTTTTTGGTCATAAAAACATCACTTTCGCTCTTCTGGTCATCACTTCAAAACATGGTGCCGATTACCAGGACAGGCCGGTCGCTTGTTTTACGAAGAGATAATTAACAATTTTATATGCTAATTACGTGCCACGCAGAGGCTATCTTTCTGAATTGCCGTTGGTGCGATGGAAAACGATAAACCCGTCACTTGAGTTCTGCTGCAAATGAATTCCCAATGGAAGCTGGCCAACGCTCCAACTGGTACGTACATATTTAGCCGGAATCTCGTCTGCTTATGATGTGCTTCTTGCACTAACCGGAGTCGAAAAGAACGTAAAAACTTGTATAATAATTGCATATAAAAGCAAATGTTAGCGTCTGGTCGAAAACCGGGCTTCCATTTGACGATAAATGGGGAAAATATTAAAATTTTAATCGTAAAATGGCTAAAGGAAGTCGGACGATGCTTCGGTGATCCGTAGGCGAGTGGTAGGTGCGGCAGATGACCGATGGTCTTTGCGTAGCTTGAGGCTTATGGATCAGCCACAGGAAGTGAGTGCCTATCGATGTTACTTTAGCGCTGATCAGTTATAATTGAATGTGACGGATGATCGTAAACGATTGAGCTTTGCTAGCAGTGACTATACTATACTGTATAATTACTCACATAATTGATTGATAGTTTCCATCATTTTTCAACAACCGTCAATAATCAATAAATTGTTCGTAGCATCATTTCTAATCCCATGTCGTCCAACAGCTTGAACCACTGTCTGGAAAGTTAGCCAAGTTTTACCCAAAGTTTTGCTGTCCGGCTGTATTTGCATTGTCTGGAACTAATTAATATTGGACAGTCGACCGCCCAAACAACCGATCCAATTTGCAAGTAAAATGTAAGCACTTGTGCTATCACATTCGCGTATGAATAATTCAAACTCAATTTGCAACCATCTTTCACCAGTGAAGACCGGCTGTATGTAAGTCTGCAGAAGATTATCTTCGCTCATTACTAATATCCTTTAATTCAATTCAAGTGGTCGTGTATTCAGCGTCTACTCCTAGACTAGCCTGCAGCATTTGAACGCGTTGCAAAGCAGCACGTACTTCGGTGAGGAACCACGCTTTCGATGTAAGAGAGCAAATTTACTCCGAAAACTAATTTGCATTGAAATGTGTTCAGTTTAAAATATTTGCTTCTGCTGACAAGCATCGGGGTCCTGCTCCCGTCGAAAGGAGCACGATTTTTTCCACCCACTCTCACTTGTTGGAAGGGAAGTGTGGTGGAAAACTTCTTAATTCAATAAAATAATCTGTCGTCCTATCTAGCGCTAGTTTTTCGCCCTCTTCCTCAACAATCAACGAGAACCTAAACCGTCTACTGGAGAAGTTCTTTGTTCGTGTTTCTTCTCGCATATCACGTTATTCAACACCTCTTCTATTGCACCGAACTAGTCAAAGTTGAAACGGAAAAAATGCAGCTTTCGGTTGCCTTTCATACCCTCCTTCTAGTTTTCAGTTACATACATCGGTTTTTCACTGTCCCACCAACCAGGATACAATAGTGGGTGGGTGCTTTTGAACAAGAAGTACTGGAATAGGAAAAAAGTTGACTTTCCACTTGAGAACATACTGTACCCGCTGGCTTAGAAGAACAGACGGAGCAGTACTCAAGTGCCGTAGCATTGGGAGCTCCTTGGCGGACTCTAGAATGAAGTTTCTCTCCGTCTATTGTGCAACTGCATAAAACGGATTACCAAAGCTCGAACATAATATATGCATTTCGCACTGGTGACGGTGTAGTCCGGGCAACGAATGTCTTTGAAAATTAAGTAGGGAGTATAGAAGAAAACTTCAAGTGCATTTGAGTACGGCGAAAGTAATGGAACTTGGAATCCAGTAGCGTAGTGTGTGTGTGTGTGTGAACAAATATCTTGGATCCATTGAGTTCAGGAGCATACTGCTGCACTTAGGACCAGGAGCAAACACTACTGCTAGAAGGTGTACTTACGTAAAGAGGATAGTCCAAACGGAAATCAAAGGTGTCATCCTTTTGTTACTTTCTTGACATTATTTTCTCTAATACACTATCATTGATGCTATCAGATTAAAACATATGTAAATTTTTCACATAAATGCTTGGTCCATGTTAAACTGAATATTTTAACTTTGTTCACATGGAGCTGTTCCTTGCCAATCGCCTAAGAATTGTATCGTTCAAAAGTAAATTTATTAGCTTGATTCATTTAACTTTCAAACATATATTGCCTCGAGCAGTAAAAAATATGTGCACTAAGCTCTGAAATAGTTGATCTCTCCGAAGTGAATCACTGCATACGTCTAATAGCTATGTACAAATGATACATTACTTCAGGTTCATAGTTTCCAGACTATAATCGATGGAATGTGGGCAAAACTTAAACCATAAACTAGGCTAACAGTAACTGCTGTCGTCCGTAACATGTCAATTACGTCCTGCGGCGGCCCACGATAAAAAAAATGGAAACATTTCCCAGCAGCTAATCAAAGTTTCGTTCTAATAAAAAGGCCATTTTCTTGTCATCATCGGCACAGCGGCGGTTGCTCGACTTCTGATTGCCTCACGAAAACCATAATTCAGCCGACCTGTCACTCTGGCTGGTAATTAACTGTTTTAACCCTCTGCAACAGCATGCAGTCTGAATGTAGCTTAAAAAACCTATCTGTATATTTTCAGTACCGGCGATAGTGCAGTGTAGTGTACCGTTCAAGAGGGTACAATAACAATCCCTAGCTGGCAAAATGGCAGTGCCCGGGCCAATTCCCAACAGATCAGAAACCAGACTACGACTATTGATTTCCCAACTTTTGTTGATTGCTTTCAATGTGGCCAATATTACCCGTACTGACGGTCCTCTCGATAAACATCATTCATCTCCATGCGCATTTTTCATTTCGTTTGCCGCTACATTGCTGCAATGTTCCAGCTCGAGCTTCCCGTTTGCCGAGCATTCGCAGTATTACAAGAGCACGAGAAATTCATTTAAATTTTCAACGTGATTTGATTTCGATGTTTCTGCATCCGCCCGTCGTCGCGTTCGCGTGTTTGCTAGTGTCCAAAGTTAGCGGCAGGCTCGCACACGAGGCGGTAGAATTTTTGGGCGGTTAGAACCAGCCAGCGAGCAAAAACATTGACGGCGGAGAGGTTCGGAATTTTCCCCAGCTAATGAAGTTGTTTTCCATTCGATCCTGTACCTATCAGATACATAACATTGAGCTGGTCGCAGCCGCTTAGCAGAACCGAGTGATCAAGCCGGCTGCCCGTCACTCTTTTAGTGCTGTAATGTAATTTCCCATTAGGCGGGCCGTGATGGAGTTTGGAAGCTGCAAAAAATGGTAAATTGAAAAATATCGCGTGTTACCTGTCGAACGTTTGCTATGATTTAAAATTTATGATAGGTAGGGCACTTTAGGTTGCTACCGGTGGTATGGCTGTCCTCATTGAGCGCACGATTCTCGCGGTATCAAACTTTTGAGAGCATTTCGATTTTTGAAGATTTTAACGTGATGGTTTGTAAACATTTATTGTAACCATTTTACGTGATATACAGATCGTGAGCCTTTTTTCGAAATTATCGTGTAAAATGGGTCGAAGGTTGAAAAAATTTCATTAGCGCAAAATCTTATTTTCCGGAAAAACTCTAGCAGTTGCATTTGTGGTGAAAACTCTAAAATAAGCAATTTTCAAACAGAAGCTCCCATAGAAATGAATCAGGTTTCAAATTTTAGGCTTTCGAGTAATTAACTTGTAATGCCAAACCGGTTGACAATGGTTATTAATATTCATACAATCAACCTGAAAACCGGCCTGGCACCAGGAGGGCGGTTTTTCAATTAACCCGGTTCAAATCACTTGCAATGCACAATGCACTTCTAACTAAACCGTATACCTAATGCTTCGGTATTAGAAAGACCGGGCGGTTGCAATCCATCACTCGACCAGAGCCACACACAACACACAGCTCAATCATGAATACCTACGGCTTTTTTCTTTTCGTTATGTGGGGTGCACTTCAGCCACTTGTGAATAGCATTTTCTCGCCGGGGGTTCCCGCAAATTTGATTTCCGCACGTACATAGTTGCGACCAACATTGTGAGTGAACCGTGACGCATTGGTCATAAATATTAGAAACAAATTCTGCAAGCTGGAAGTCTATAAAGGCTTACATCATAAGGTATGACCATAATGGGGCACGTTTAAAGTTTAGAAACGAAAATGCAATTTCAGAACCCATAACGGTGATTGAGTCGTGGAGCAACGGGGCATTGTGCCACCCGAGGACTGTATAAAACGGCTGTTGAGAATAAGACATGACTTATAAATCAACAATAAGCATGTAAAATAATTATGATTAATTGCCGGGTGTGTGCCTGGCGTTGACTCAACTGAACATTGATTTAATGTATTAATTAAACATAGCAAAATAAGAGATTACATATGTGTAGCAAAATTAAAAGGCTCTCAGCAATTTTCTCAACAATTTAACTTAGGGATGTCCAACTTGGCACGTTTTTAATCTGCTTGTTTAGAATTTATCAGTCCAGGACACCACCAACGATGAATTTTCCGTGGCGGGTGCTCACAGTTGGTGGTACAGCCTTGAAACTCTCGCGCCCCGTAATGATGTACAAGACAAGAGCACTTGTTCCGAGCACCTATCTCTCGGATATGCATAGGTGGGGGGCCTCTCAATGGGTGCTCAATTGGATTGTATGAGACCGCAACCACCGCATTCATTGTACTTACCACCGCCATCCAACGAAGTTGTTGGTGGTTTTCTCGCTGTACGATTGCTTGTTCTGTATTGTTATGCATCTCGCATAGATCATCTCGGCAGCGGCTGCCAGCAGCCGAGGCAGCAGCATTATTACGCTGGTGCAAAAAAGGATACACAACTGTATGATACACAACCACGATATCGCCCGGAATGGTAAGGTGTAAACATAGCAAATAACTTATAATCACTTTTTCTAGCATGCACGTTGAACTGTGACAATCTCGGGGAATCACGGGAGGAAGTGGCTTCGTTTAAGTCAATTCTATCCAAACCCGATTTTTCGCTTTTTTCCTGGGGGAGAATCCAATCCGATTGCAATTGTGGGCTTCAGAATCCACTTTTCACCATTTACGGCTGGCACTAGAAACATTGCCGTTTGCCATGCAGCCTCGCATAGAAGAACTGGCGCTGATTGAGCGTTACTTGCATGCCACGTACCAGGCAAGGGACATGATACTTTTGCCAGCAGCCACCAAACCTAGAACAGCGGAATGCAGGGTCTCACACTTTTTGTTGACCCGTTTTCGATGAATTAAATTGATGTTCACGCTCCGAGTCACGTGATTGTTACGCTAATTTGATGTGAACAATGTAAATTATTGCAGACTTCCTTTCTATATTTTACTGTCCATGTGTTTGGGTGCTTATACAATTGTTTCATAAAACAAGCTTGACAAACTGGGAGCAACTTCTGTACATGGCTCGCCTCTTACCTAACAAACCGTAAAATGGCAATTAGGTGCATGTTCATCTGACTGATTCTGAAATGGTTCAGAAGTACCTCAAGGTAGCACTCTACGACCTTTATTGTTTACGTTGTTATCCTTTGTACCCAAATGGACTTCCTGCAACTGCACGAGCTGCTCAACATGCTTGCGGAGTGGTGCGATTGTAACTATATGACGATTAGCATCCCCAAATGCTTATTCATTAGTTTCTTAGTGTCTCCCGCAAAAAGCAAATATTGATACATGACTACTACATCTGCGACCAGCATCTAAATCATAGTAATGTTGTAACTGATCTCGTCGTCGTGCTAGATCCACAATTTAATTTTTGGTCTAGGCGGATTGAGAACAGCCAAAAGCGCTTCGTCCGAAGTGTACGCCACACATTACCGTGGAGAAATCCATGACAATTTTCCACCTTATGAGGGCCTTTGCCTGTTGACCGATGTCATTACGCTAGAACGACGACGGAATAACATCATAGCCACGACGGCGTATAAAACTCTACCAGGAGTGTATGTCCTGTCCAGCTATACCAACTATCCCGGACGAACCACAAAGATTCTCACAGAGTCTCTGGAATTCCTCGCTTAGGAATCATGTGGAGGAATTCTGTAGAGGATTCGTACAGAATGCCTTGCCTACAGAACCAGGATTCTTGTACAGGAAGCCAACTTTTGAATCCTCGGGATAACTATAACTCGGTAAAGGTATAGGAATCCTCGAGATTCTACAAGCTGAAATCCTGGTGTGTTAGTAAGGGAAACGTGCCCAGACCTCAATGATACCAAACAGCATCTGCAAGCAGGAACACGGCGTACCAATTATGGTCTGCATGAACCAGTCCGGCATATGGCTGTTATTTACAATAGTCGACATGATTTTAATTTTTGTTAGTTTATGTAATTTATGCTGTCATTCTATACTAGCTGCAACCCGCGTACGTCGCCACGCGTCTGATTGAGAGTGAATCGGAGGTACGCTATGTAACTCAATGAGATGCAACTACGTCACTTTTGCTCGTCTTGAATGCAAGCTGGTATAATTGGTTCGAGTCTTTGCTTAATGTAGTCGATTCTTACCACAAAAATATGGCACCCTATCAGGGGCCTGATTTTTTTTACAGACAAGGCACTTATATTATTCTGTATTTTGTAATTATTTGATATTTTGTAATTTGTGCTGTTAAAAGATGCTGGATTTTTATGCCGCTGTGAGGACGAATAGTTTATTCTACTCAAAGTTGCTTTTCCCAGCCACAATATTTCATTCAGACCATTGTGGTCGGTTGGAATAATGACAAATAAATAATAATCGAAGGCACATATATGTACATTATTTGTATTTTGAATACGGCATTTCTAAAACTACGAACTAGTGCAATTAAAGTTTCGATTATTAAGACATTTCAATTTAGAAAAATAACATTAAAATTGTTTGGTATATCAAAATTAAAAACCAGCAGGAAATTTGAAACTTGTTTTAAATAGTTTACATAGTTTACAAATGGGGTATTTTTAGTTTTTAAATGGGGTATGGGGTATTTCGAAAAAGGCAGACAATTTAAATAATAATCACAATTGAAGTAGGGTACGGGAGGGTATTTCCAGCGCGCTACTAAATTCGGCATACATTACTTTTTTTTGCTGCGCTTTCTCAAATAAAAACCACCGCTTTTTGCCGCTATATAACAATACTGAACCGAATGTAGCACTCGCAAGCTTTAATGTGTTATAACTATTTTCATAGAAATGTAAGTAATTTGCTAAATTTTATTCAATAAACATCAAAACCACTGTTTTTCCACTGGCACGTAATCAGGCTGAAAAAACCAGCAGCAATCGCTTACGCGTATCCGCTCTTGATGATGGTTTGGAAAACACACAATTATGACTACGTTTACTTATTCTAGCAACTAAACAGCTGTGAATATGATGTCACAGAACAATTCTATTGCTTTTCATCACGGAAGAACACAAAAATTCCCCTCTGATATGAAAATATAAATCAATTTTCATTCACTCATTCACTTCATTCACTAGCCATTTGCAGCATTTTGTTTTTAATTTCAGCATATGGTGCTTTATTTACCCTACTACCTATGTGTGACCCAGTTGCGCCTGAAACTCTTATATCGTGTTGACATAGCTAGTATTTGAGTGACAACCACTTGCTTCTGGTGCTAGTGTATATGAACGATTCAATGATACACTAGCGCCAGCAGCAAGCTGTTGTTACTGCAAAACTAGTTATCTTCAATGAGCCGGTATCTAGGCAATACCGACACGCTATCCATCGGTCTCTCTTTCGATCTGTTTTTGAAAAGCATCTAATCCCTGTACAAGCTATTTCGGCCGGTCGGATTTGAATAACACAGACACCACTATAGAAAATGGGCCCAATTTAGCCGCAGCGACCTAATCATTTATCGCGACTATAACTCAAATTCAGTAGCGTTTCATTAAGACCAAAATACACGCCGATATTCAGTAAATATTATTCTATCAACTGGTATAAAAATCTTGTCTCGAATGAATATAGTTTCATCGTAATTCCTGAATATTGTTTAAGTTACCGCTTAATGGGCTGAAAATACCCTCCCGTACCCTAATAAGTGTTGGGTTTAGCCCGCGATTATATTTCTTGATCATTATTTACAATTTTAATATTAATTAATTTTTAATTAATTTATTTATTTCTTCTAGGGAAAGAAAGCCCGTTGGAGTGAAGCTTCTTTTAAGCCTTTTCTCCAATAGGCACAAAACCTTCAATCTTTTCATAATACATGTACTTCCTGTGAGCGTAATTGCTCTTTTAAGGAAGTGCGGTAAACTAAGAACTATCACAATTCATTATTTATAATATTATATGAAATAATATTTTTGATCTTTTCGCGTTATAAATCTGCATCTACGAAATTCGGCATTATAAATTGAAAAATAACCATCGGTCCACTTTTTCTAAACATTCGATTCAGACCATTTGTTTCAACTGTAGGTGCTTTGTTGTTAAAGAGTAATAATTTCCCATTTGGACCTTTTTACTTAAAAGAGTTTCCAAAACAATATTTTTAATTCAACCGTCGTAGCAGAATTACTGAACTCAAGAAGAATTATGATAGTATCCAGATAAAGTGATCACGTCATGGACAAGTGATAAAGTCGTTTGCCATACTTAATTCTCTAAACCCGGAGCCCTGTTATAATTGCAATTAATTTGATTTT
The DNA here is from genome assembly GCF_943734655.1 of Sabethes cyaneus. Classification (NCBI taxonomy): domain Eukaryota; kingdom Metazoa; phylum Arthropoda; class Insecta; order Diptera; family Culicidae; genus Sabethes; species Sabethes cyaneus. The sequence goes on along the minus strand of NC_071354.1, from coordinate 1,463,124 downwards.
TTTCTTTGTTTGATAAAGTTTGTCCATTTTGTATCAAAACATTTTTTGATTGTTTTGAAAAAAAAAAAAATTAATGTCAAAATACAATTTGATACTGATGAACTTTAATAAAAAGAAACGAAAAATAGAATATGTTGATGAAGGGTTAATAAAATGCGGAATGGAATTTTCAGAAAGTATTCAAACATTATGTTGATTGCTACCGACAGCTATGGTCACTTGATTATTCAATACACTCAAGTACTTTTTTTACACGGTTTGTATTTTCGATTATTAGGAACAGGGCAACTTAGGGACCATTCATTTATATCTCAATACATTTGGGAGAGGCCCGACATTCGTCACGTAGTTTTCAAATGGTCCCAAAGTTGTGCCGTTCTTGAGTAATCGAAAAAAACAAACCGTGTAAAAAAAGACTTGAGTGTAATCGCCTTTTAATTGATGCGAGCGGTCACAATTTTCAATTCCAAAACAATTAGTTTCTCCGAAGCATACGGTGAACAACCATTACACAAACCCTGTGCAGGATGGTGGGAAATATATTGTCTGGAACCCATCTGCACACTCCAAGCTAGCAACCGGTTGCTAACAGAACGACTCGATGAACTTGTATCGCACTTCCGTCACGGCAAATTAAATACGTCTCAGTAAGGAACATACCAGAAGAAACGTAAGTCGAATACGTCGATTTAATTCGTTGCTTTTTACTTGGGGGTGAGATTTTGCCACCACCAACTGGTTTAGAATTCACACCAACTTATGAAGGTGACATTTATTGTTTAGAAATAAATTAGAGTTCGGTCGTTGCATGTGCCGTGCAAGAAAACAAGGGCTATTGTTATCCTTGCTGCACGGTGCAATTAATGTGGCTGTTTCAAATTGTCGGTGGGTGTTGATGTAAATTTAATTACTCCGACAAAATCCAATTAGTTGGTGTCTGTTCGGTTCGGTTGAAAGTGGGAGCACCTGACTCTAATTTGATTTTGATTGTTTAAGCTCTGAGAACTTCTGGATTTGCAATTAACTGTACGTTGATTTCCATTTTCGACACTATAGGATTATATTTAGTTTACATGCATAAACCGGGTGTTTTTATGACAAAAAGGATTCTATACTCCAACTGCTATTACGGTCATCCTAGTTATCAATAGTGACAAAATCCTCATTTTGTAGAATTTTCAGCACAATTATTAGATTTACTGCGTTTGCCGAAACTAGTAAGTCCTCATTTGCACTGGATGGTATTGTTTTAAGCAATGATTCATTCCAAAACTGAACACCAACTTGCGGCAATATCGGAGAAATTGATTGTAAATAAATTAATCAAATTCGCTAATTCATGGTAAACAAAAATATTTTCCAGCTGAATGAGCAAGTGAAATTCCCAGCTGTGACATTCCAGTTGATTTGCATGAAGCTATCCTATTATACAGCTACTTTTCCATGTCTGACAATGTGCGACTCAGGGAAAAAATTGAATGCTTTTGCATAAAAGCACCAGCCCTCACAGATTTTTTTCTAATTGATTATTGATGAATATTTTTATTAAAATGAGTGCCAATGTGGTGATAATGGAGGCCAGTCAGTAAGTATGGAAAGCGACAAAAAGCGGAAACCATATTGCCGATGGCCGCGGCACCAACAAATTTTTAATTAAATTTTAAAATGGCACTTTTTCTACTAATCAATGTCAGACCAAATAGGGACAACAAAGCATCAAATACCATCTGCGAGGAGGTCTCTTGATTGTGTGGAGCTAGAGTAGCGCAGGGTAAAATCTGTTGCAAAATGGTTATCAACTTCAAAGTATGTAATGATCGATGAAACTAGAAATAAATATTTATAATTGAGTATAAAAAATTGGCAGCATGTGTTTGAATATTTATAACCTTGATTCACCTACGATTGGTGCGAAACGAGTGGTAAAATCGCAACACAGTCGTTAGGTCTAGTGTAAAGAGTCCCAACCATTTACTCGCTGAAGCCTCCGGGGGCACCACTTGCTTTACTTCGGTTGCAGGAATATGTTTCTGAAAACCAAAGCATAAGAAAGAGGAAAATGGAAAACCAATTTTCCATATTGTCACCCCAGCTGTCGATATCTGGCTTGGTCTGGTTCGTCATCGTTCATCAAATTGTCCATCTCATTGTCATGGTCCAGGGTCAAATGGTTTATTTCCCTATTAGGGACGTATTTCTGTTTCTGAAGTGTGGATTTGAACTGATCCGATTTTTTCTGGTTCCCTATATCCATCAAGCGGGAGCGTGAGAACATTGATCATTCACCAGAACTCGGATCTTGCTTCTGATGCCTATGGTAAATTCAAATTGGTCGTTATAGAAGCAGTTCACAACAACCAGTATAAATCACTTTTATTTTCTGCATGTATAGTTTTTGTGCCTGGTTTTCATGTTGTTTATTGTTTGATTACTATCGCCATACTTGCCTGCATTAAAACCACAATATTAAATTATGAAGCACGTTCACTAATTTGGCATTTAAAAAAATAAAAACTGAAAGCTGACATGATATACAGATAATTCTAAATATGAATTAATATTCTCATGCTAACTATGGAAAAATAATGCCATAAATATACGAAACCGCAAACGGTGGCGGTGCATGTGCAATTGCAGCTAAATTTTAACGAGGTTGGAAATATTCCAATTAGCACAAAATAAACAATTTCGAAAGATTTAATGGCTCACCTAGAAATATCATATCAAATGAAACTAGCCAGCAACAGTTGAATGTCAAATATTAAATGTCTACGTCGCCGGAAACAAATCAGGATTGCATGACTGCAGCATCTCGACACCTCGACGTTGCATGCTTCTGCATCGTCCTATGCCAATGGCACTAAATGAAGTTATAAATTCTCATTAGCCATTCAGTTCTTTGCTGCCAGTGTTCTGCTGTGTTCATCCTCGGTCGACAATGGCTAGCTCGTTGTTTACAGTTGTAAGCTGTTCCCTTCTTCCGAGCTCGGCACCTTTTAAATCAGTTATGAGGTGCCAGCAGCGCTCTATAAGGAAGGAGCGCGTGGGTTAGCAACCTTTTGTTGCGCTCGAATAAAATAGCGTTTTAAATCAAATCAGCCATCTGAACGGTCTAGTCTAGAGCGCATTCCAGCGGAGAATTGGACAATTATTTATTCCCAGAACAGTTCTATAAATTCGCAAAATAATAACGCGGCTAAACCGAAAAGCAAACGAATTTGAATGCAAGCGTGCTAACGTTCAACGTTCATCGAGAAAAAGTAGGAGGATCAGGTCGTCGATAAATTTTACTTCACCGGGCGCTGTGGCAGGCCCACGAGAGTAGCATCAAGCTGGCTGTCTCTAGTCCTAGTCCGGCATCATCGGAACGGATCGCATAGCGCAAATCCTTCTCCAAACCGTTGACAATCGATAGGGTGTCTCTATCTTTGGATTACATTTTACAATTGCTGCACGAGATAGGAGCCAGACATTTCTATCACTTATCTTCATTAAAAGTAAGTCGTTAATTAAATTTTTGCCCGATCAATCGGATCTACGTGGATATAATGCATGTAAGACACCCTTTCGTCACATAGCGAACGGTTCACGTTTGCGATTATTGCCGTTTTCGGTGCCAACTCAGTCTGCACCAGACTAATCCATCTCAACGCGGTTCATAAGCTTTCAGCATTATTACCTGAAACAATAAGGTGAACGGCTGCAGCTGCCAGATTAAGTCATAGCAATATAACACAAGCTGCACCGAGGATTACGGGTAAAAATCCTGCCTTCTTCGGCTGATCCAAGGTTTGAGCCAGGGGAGATTTGTGCGACATTTGGTGCAGCGCGGCTCATTTGCATATAGAAATCGGAACATTTGTTGATTCTCACTCCGGCGGTGTGCATCGAAACAGCCCTGCAGTCGATAGCGATGACGATGTCAGCCGAATCAGACCGACCGGTCGGTTAAAATATTTATCTTTATTGCGAAATGTTTTAATTCGTACCATGATTATTATGTTTTCATTTCCATCCCCAACACGAATAGCTGTAAATGTCTCCATTATTCATTTGCGATTGAGCAGATCTTGATTCTGTGCGATTTGTGCGATGAAAAGCAACGTTTGATGCCAAAGGTTGTAGGATTATATAAACCTTCAATTTTATCATTTGTAAAGGTTGGTTTCAAGCAACAAAAGCACTGGTTTGATATATGTGTTAAACTTAATGAGACTACACTATAAAAATGAAACAAACAACGAACAAAGAGCTTTATTGCTGCAGTGTTGCTTTTATTAAAAGAAATAAAGGTAGATATCACTAGAACCAAAGATATTACTTCTATTATTCTTTCTAGCTTCAATGCTTTTCTAAACTTGCACCCCTCCTTGATGGCAGTTGAAAAGAAAATCATAAATCAGCAAGTGCTGATTATTGATCATCGCAGCTCATTATAATACGTCAGACCTAACCATTGCAAAAGTACTCGCAATACCGACATGTACATGTAAATGAGTCACTTATCAAAATTATAGTGTTGCATTGGTTTAAGCTTTAAATTGTGCATACATACTTGCCGTTTCACAGAAAAAGTGGTTTCTAACTAAGTCAGCGTTAGCAGCGTTTTTCTTTGTAATAAGCTAATGAGTCGTTAATTTCTGTACTACTTTCTTTTGCAAGTGTTTAATTTTCATTAACATTTTTTGAAACAGTGGTTCTACAATTGATTAAGGGACGGTAGAGGAAAGCAATGAACAATTTTTTGAACGGTGGGGAAAGAGTGGAAAGGTGAGGGGGGGGGGGGGGAGGGGGGGTATTGGTAGCTACGCTTAACAAGTTGTCATTGTGACTCCTACCTTTTGTCCAATGGTGGAACGTGCATGGGTCGGATCAAGTTATAATCCGAGATTATAACCGGATTCGAACCCACAACACCCGCCAGGTCTTGTGGCTCGCTGGTACTTGTACCTTTGAACCATAGAGGCGCTTTCAAGGTCAATACTGAAAACACGAGGTTTAGTCTGTAATTTTCATACAAGTAAATATCATTAGCATTACAATTAAACAGTAGTGAAACTTGAAACATCTAATTTATGAGTTGCCTTATTTATACACTTACAAGCATACGTTTTTTGCGCTCGTTATATTTTCATCAATCTTTTTCCGAAATGCTTTCTCTTCGGATCTGGCAATGAGTATTATTTATTTATTTATTTATTTATTCAAAATAATAAGTAACGTGAGACTTCTGTCTCTTTTAACTGTTACATTTAAGTTTAGTTATAGTGCATCTCGATATTAATACTATTTAAATTAACTATTAAAATGCTCTTGACATTTCCTCATGAATACTAATTTTAAAATTTCAAAGGTAAGATCATTTGGTAATGAATTCCAAATCGACGTACATTAATGCTTCCTAAACGAGAAAACCACAAGCAATAAATTGAGGTAATATCAACCTTTTGAAGAGTCCTAGTTTAGTGTCGGTGATAATGAAATTAGTAGTGGCATACAACGTACGAAGGCTTGCATACACTTTTCCGCACTGTTTAAATATAAATTTATCGAAATTAAAGTTGGATTGAATGGTTATACCAAGACTCACACTATCGCCCACAAATTATATTAACAAGTTATTAAACTCTAATGCAGGTTTTAAACTACTATTAGATTGATTGTTATTTATAAACAGAGCATTAGTTCGAAAACAGACACTGAAGTAGCCTGCAAGTCGTAGGCGAAATACGTATCTGTCGCGAATAAATATAGATAGTAGAATTTAATTGGAATAGTTTTCTTTTTATTCAGTTTTCGTATTCTTCTTCTAAGACGCTCCAAAAACCTCAATTAGTTTTATTGGCATCAAACACGAGTTTGTTTCTATTTAACCACATATGTATTCTAACTATGTCTTCATTAATTTTTCTGGATATAATCGTGGCAGGATTATCCGGACAGTCGAACAGTTGAACGTCATCCGCAAAGATATGAATTTTGCACATTTTCAGCACTGCAGGAAGATCGTTTATATATAAAGAGAATAAAATTGGACCCAAAATCGAGCCATGGGGTACTCCCGATAATATGGGAAGAAAGCTAGCATAAGCACCACCATTTGAAACTGTCTGAGTTCGACCAGTTATGTACGATCGTACTAATTTTGTGCATGGTTTGAAAAATTAAAGTTTTAGGTAAGTTTATTGCACAAAATTTTGTGAGAAATCTGATCAAAGGCTTTTGAAAAACCAAGAGATATGAGAATAACTGGTCGTCCCTCATCTAAGATTAATTCTATGTCGTCAAAAACCTTTGCTCAGTCCATCGCTTGAATTGTTCGGTAGAATCAGTCAGTAACGGATCAGCTCTGTTCTTAATAGCGGCAAGAAATGTCATATAGCAAACGGATATCATCATTGGCCTCGTCGGTATCTCCTTCTTCGGCTAGGAAGTTAGCTCTCTTGTCCCGTCTACAAGCCTATTTAAGAGCCTTCTCCAGTTCGGTGTATCGTTGCCGGTCTAGTTCGCGCTCGCTCAATCCCAGCTTTCGCTTCTTTTCGCTCGTTGATCTTCCTCTAAGTTTCATCCGATATCCATTCCTTTAGTATTCCACCAAATTACAGCTCCTAAACTCGGGATTCAAGTGTTCGATAAACGTCCTTTCCACCTCAGATTTTCCCAATCGGCAAACGACGTAATGACACTGTCAAGTCTCAGCGATAGCGATAACAACGAAATGTGGTCAATTTGGTTTTCCGTTCAGCCGTCGCGGGAAATCTAAGTGACCTTATGTGCTGGTCTGTGGTGAAAGGGCGAACCACCAGCGACCACTGTTGATAAAATCATAGCAGCAAAAAATCATTGAGATTTCATGCGTACGGAATTTCAGCCATGATTATAAACGGCCAACTCACACATGAGTTTCTCTCGCTATTACCTGTGATTTTTCTATTGCTAGGCAATGCCTCTTCCACACCTAGCATTTCTGCAATAAATCAGAAATCGGAATAATAAATTTTTCTACTATAAAGTTTCAACTGCGAAAAAGGTCACATGTTCTCATGTATTCAGATGCCAAACATATTAGCGACATTTGCGTTTTTTCTTTCCGGGAATTGTCATCTTCTTAATTAGCAAAAGAAACTCCCAACAAGAAATAGATAAACATTTCATTAAAAGACCGTAAACGCACATAATTCTGCGCACCGCATATTTTCCTTAAAAATCATAGCATTCTCTAATGAATAGCTCTATGTACACATATTTTCCAAAAGCGTTAATTAAGATAAAAATTTGCAGGAATTTGAAAGTTTTGACTGAAATGTGGTGTGCGCAGAATTAGGCACCATTTTTTATTAACGAGTACGGAAATCTGCTCAGCACCTGGGAAGATACGGTGCTATCAGACACCTAAGAAGACAAATCAGGTAGTGTGGGGGGGGGGACGGGACACGAGGCATACAGACGTTAGGCATACGGACGCAAGGCATAGTACGCTAGGCATACAGACGTCAGGCATAATGGATATGAGGCATACTGGATGGAGGGCATATTTCCAAAAGGCATAATGGACGTGAGGCCGAATGTTCGCAAGGCCGAATGGACGAGAGGCCGAATAGACGTGAGGCCGAATGGACACGAGGCCGAATGGACACGAGGCCGAATGGACGCGAGGCCGAATAGACATTAGATCACCTGCACAACGATGAGGAATCGAAGTGGTTAGTCAGCTTACTAGCCAGATGCTGCAAACAGATGATTCAGGGCGAACCGGTTCGCTTTCCTCGGACTACTGACCCTAGTTAGTTTTTCCTAGTTCTCACATCGACGACAAAGCCGCTTTCTGTTTTTCAAGCTAAAAACACAGTTGTGTTCTGCTGGCACAGGGTGCGTCATCTGGCTTTGCATTTCATTTCGAAGTTTTATACAGCGTGATAGATCCAATTCAAATCTTTGTCTAACGCGAATTTCATTTTCTGTGATTTTTTGGTAACGGAGGTGTTACAGAAGGGCACTTGCCTAAATGTGACAGTAACCCGAATATACGACAATTTTCTCAATTGATCGCTAAAAACATTTGAGGCGTATTCGTTAATTCAATTAAATTGAGGTGACAAAAGTAAGCTCGGTTAAGCAAGTTATGAGTTATGCTTATCATAAGATATGAAACCTTTTTACCATGTTAGTATCACGTGTTTCCTAGAAGATTCAGGGCGAGCCGGCCGCAGGCAACGGCGAGTGTTCGCCGGTGACCCGCCGTCGGAAGCGCCGGCCACTGCGGGGGGGCAGCCCCCCTGCAGAAATCACATCTGTCTAGGTCTATTCGTTTTCCTAGGTCTACCGACCCCTGGTTAGTTTTCCCTAGTCCTCGCATCGATTTAACTTTTGGAAAATTTAAAGCGGCGAAGCCGCTTTTTGTGGCTATCACACTGAATAAGCGGTGATCTTTTGTTAAAGCATTTATAAATTAGGTTAGAGCGGGACTAGTTTTCAAATAAAGTTTACATAACAATTAATAACATCAGGTAAATCGCCATTGTTTTGTGTGTTGTGTGTTCTTTAGTATTCTTGGGATTCAATAAAACCGAAAGCAAAGCGTGGGTGCTACACTCCGTTTCAAAACTTAACCTTAACTTTTTTAACAACAGACTACACAACATCAGGTAAAAGTTAATAATTGCGTTTCTAAAAGTAACATTCACGAAATATATTTTTATAAAAAAAGTAACTTTTTGACTTAATGACGAAATATACGAAAAAATTTATTCTGCGACATTATAGATAACAAGTTTTCCTAGAGGATTGAAGGCGTAGTCGGGCTGCAAATATTTGATACTTTTAAAGGAATCATTTCAGTTTAGATAAGTAAGTATTCGATAAGATTATTACATCTAATTGTATCAATATGCAATTATATAACTCTGGCGAGGTCGCATGAGGTTATCATCCTTCGTTGGTGCATTCTCAACAGCTCCTCTTACCAGTATATTAACTCTATAAGGAACATCATTGGGATAATATAAAATTCGGCACGAAGGATCGGTAATGAGTGACCTGAGAATAATCCCGTCTTTAAGTAAAATGGTTTTGTTTCTTCAAAGATTCGCTCATCAAGCAAATTCTGCAACCTTGCGGTTACGAAGCCATTCGTTATGTTACATTCGGGCTAGTGGGTTTTGGGCTAATGTCGTGGAACTATTGCAGAGGGTACTTCTTACTTAACAAAAAGATAAAATTTGGATATTAGAACATTAAATCCAATACCGCTAAACACAAAAAAATCGAAAATGGAAAATAGTTAAAGTTATTATTTCACCACTGACGTGTTTTCCGTGTTTTAAACGACACTGTGTTTTACAAAGAAATCATTCTGTTCTTTTTAATAAACAAACGGTTGGCATATTACATTGAGCCAATCGGTAATTGGATCAATTTTGGATTAACGGAGCGGAGGATTAACCGCATGTCACGTCGTATGCTATATGTGTTGCTTTTGCTCTGCACATCTTTAGGCCAGGTGTCCATTCGGCCTCGCATCCATTCGGCCTCGCGTCTGTTCGGCCTTGCGTCTATTCGGCCTCGCGTCTATTCGGCCTCGTGTCTATTCGGCCTCGCGTCTATATGCCTTGTATCCGTATGCCTTATATCCATTATGCCTAGCGTACTATGCCTCGCGTCTGTATGCCTAACGTCCGTATGCCTAACGGGGTGTCATCAGTGTGGGGTTGTGTATCCCGACCCCTCTAATAAGGCGTGAGGATCCCGACCCACTAAAACCCTACTCGAGTCTCCAGCCTCAATTCTCCCTGGCACCATCTTATCGAGAGGGCTATTGTGCCCAACGCACTCTCTTAGATAATTTCTGAACTATGGAAGTTAGGCTATTTACAGCGACGATCAATTTACAATACGATCAATAGTTACTATATAAAACAACCATGCCCTTGGTGAATGACCAATTGGTTGAAACCACATTAAAAAAAAATAAAAAACCATGCCCTGACAGAATCTGTGTCAGGTGGCAGTTGACTTCACCGTGGCGCCTGTCGACCCACCCGGATACTTCCGGGATAAGTCAATGTGTCCAACGGCCTTTTGTGGAATTAGACCATGCCCGCTGCCATGTGATCATCGAAGCCGATCTTGTGGTACTCCGTATACCTCTAGTTCCACGTTGGTTGAGGCACTCTACGTCCTCGCTGATGATGATACCAATAGGCATCATACCCGCTAAGACGCTGATTGCGTCATGTCAACCTGTGCGATACGCACTCGCCACTCTCATGCACATGAGACGATAGGTACCTTCCAGCTTACCTAGATAGTTTTTAATTCCTAATGCCGATTACCACACCGGTATCGCCATACCTAAGTATGGACTGGACCATATTGGCTAATAGCCAAGCAAGCCTTCGCTTACTGCCATATACCGCAGAGCTATTAGACATCATACGAGACAATGCCGAAATAGCTGTGGAAGCCTTCTTGCAGACATAGTCGGCGAGGCTCCCGAACTTGAGTGTCATCGACCATGACTTCCAAGAGTTTTAAGGACCGCGTTGACGAAATAGTGCAGTCCCGATGCTGATCTTTGCTTATTGCATCGACTTGCAGTTGTTCACCACGATAACCTCCGTTTTATGGTGCGCTAGCTCCAGTTTCCTGGAGCGCATCCAATCTTCAACAATGGTTATAGAGCGGGAAGCCGTCAAGTCCACCTCTCTGATAGATTCACCGCAGGCTTCCAGCATAGCACACGATTCTGGTAATAATTTTTCAGAATCTTGTACAGCGGCGTCGGCACTTGGACGTTCCGAAGCGATTTGGCTGTGGAGTCCCAGCTAGCGCTATTCAACGCATTTCTCGCGTGACAACTGCGCAATAGCGGATTTGTTTGTTTGTTTATTTGTTTGAAAAAAAAATATCATCTAACAAAGTGGTTGTCTTAATGATAAAAACGAACAATACACAAACACAAAGAGCACAGCTATCTACGAAGCCGTGACTTAAACGCTGAAGTGGTAGTGTTGAAATCAAATAAGTCAGCAACTGCGTTGAAACTTGCCGACATATATCGGATAGGATCATGTTGTACGGACAACACTTGCACTTCGATGGGGTAAAAACAAAAGATTCCTGGGCCTCAACGGTCTTTCCGGTGCGTACAAGTTTAGCTGCTGCAGAATACTCGGCGCATCAATTTCACCGGACAGAACTTTCGCCACAAACACAGCTTGCGCTGTGGACGGATACCCGTCTTTTTACACTGGATTGCCACCTCGGCTGTCTTAATAACAGACAAGATGGAGTCCACCGTAGAGTTCGTAACCGTCGTTTCTTTACCGACCTCTGAACCGCCGTCACCCACGTTACTTCGGATGTTCGGCAGAGAGGCCGACCATCTTACGCTATGGTCTGAGATACTGGAACGTCGGCCGTGGGACAACTCGGCGGCCTGTGGCCAGAGCCTTGGCTCATGGTGTGGAAATAGGCCCTCGATGATCCGCTCCAGCATCTCTGGCGAACGCTCTGTGGGCGCCATCACGCCCTTGGTGTTTGCCATTACGACCCTGATGTATCGGGTTCGCATTGACACTAGCACATAACCTTTAAAGCAGGCTCGCTTGCTAGCTTTTATCTCACTCTTAAGCGCTGCGCGTGCAGCAATGAATCCTTGGGTGATATCCAACCTATCACCACAATTTCATATTACTCAAAAATAGTCGAGGCAAAAATTACACAAACATCGGTGAGGAACCGAAGTAGCACATCGTCTAAGAAGCAAGATGGTGTAAACGCTTTACAACTGATTCAAGGAGTGCTCGCGAGTGTTGTCGATGACTCGCCATCGGAAGTATCTGCTTTTTTCTAAAAGTCTACTGACCTCTTGTTAGCTTTTGCTAGCCCTCGCCTCAATCCTTATAATCTTTATAAAATATGAAACGGTGGAGCCACTTCCAGCTTTCTTTCTAATTAAAAAGCAGCGCTATTTTACATGAAAATTTATGTTTCACTCCTATGTCGGTTGGGCCTTGCGTTCATTTGGCCTAGCGTTCATTCGACCGAAAGTTCATTCCTCACGTCTATTATATCTTTAGGCAGTATCATTCATCATACCTCACGTCTATTATGCCCAGCATTTGTATGCCTTTTTATTAACTGTCTTTTTTAGCCTAACTAATTCAATATATTTATCGCAACCATACTCACTACCTAGTTAAACATGGTGTCGGGAAAAAACTGTACCGATTACTATACTAGCTACTATTATACTGAAAGTGCATATGAAATGCTAGCCCTTCACTCCCATTTAATCTTAAATTATTTGCTGTCATTTCCTATAGTTTTTAACATAACAAAATTGATTTCATTTTAGCTTCGATTCTGAAATGTATCCTCTGTTGTTAATGCAGGTAATTGAAATACTAACTATTTCTGCACATCAAATAGATTCGTTTTAGCAATAGAATTGTCAATTTCGATTCCCGGACGTAAAATTAGTTAAACGAGTTATTTTTGATTATCGACACAATCGAATTACATCCACGCCCTGCGATAATCGCACGGATAAACCAAACGTTGCCAGAATGCGGTGATCGATTGGCCATTACCGCTAATGCGCTGTGATGCATTTTCGGATTGGAATTTATTTATTTGTCGTCATTAAATTTGCACTGATCCGATTGTTAGCATGGTGGTTAGGCGGTGGTACATCTGACGCATAGAAGGGGGTAATTTGAAGCGATGCACCATCATCTAAATTATCGGTCCGTTAATTTGACCCAAAGGGCCAGGCTTGGGGGGAGATTAGAAAAAAGGTAAATATTTTAGTGACGCTCGGGATATAACGATGACTAAACCTGAGCCCGGCGGCTGTTTGCACTGTCGCGTTCCCATTTTGCAGCTGCCTGCTGTGGCGGTGTGTCCTGCGACAGCTGCAGTTGCGTAATCAAACACTTCAACTGTGGGGTCAACATGGTGGTGCAGCGCTTGTGGACATTACATGACAGGTTGTGGTTCCGGTCAATACAATTAGAGTATAGGAATAATTTATCAGGGCACAACTGTATTGACAACCTCCAGCAAGAGAGTTGAGCAAATTACTAATTATAGCTGCGATTCATTAGTCCACTCATAAATAAAACAAATAGTACCTGATTATCGACGGGCAGCCCAAGAGCTTGATATATGCATTTGTAAAGATTAACCTGTTGAGTTTGGTCACAAATGTGGATCATAATATGACATGATACCAAATTTATAAATTTAATTCAAATCAAAAATCAAAGCACTTTTTATCAAAAAATGTTTATTCGGTAACTTAAAAATTGATTAATGTTTTGTAGCTTTCTGAGACTTCCTTGTTAACTAAATATGAAAACGTAGTGGAAGTCACATCTATAGATTATTGTACGAAACACTATCTTGCTTCAGAAAATTACTGGTTGAACATGAAGTTCAATCAACAAAGTTTCGCATATTTGATTTATAATATGTACTAGTAAGTGAGAAATATTTCCCGTTATGGTTTGAATCATTTGCTGCTAAAATTTCTGTGAACCATGCAAAATTTGTATTGTATTTGTATTGAGTTTTAATGTCAATACTCTAGATACTACCACAAAACCATGCAAACCATGGAATTACATATTGTTCAAATTTATTAACCAGTCTGCCACCTTCTCTATGTCGATTAAGCCTTCTGCCTGCAATGCCATTATCCTCCGCGTTATTGCAACAAATGAAACCAACCGTGCGGTATAGTTTCTAACTTCATGCCGGTTGCTAATGTGTTTTATTGTCATATTCCATTTCAATTAAATTCCCTGAAAGGTTGTAATCCCATCGTCATATTTACAAATGCACTCGACACCGACTCGAACGCGGGCTTCTCTCTATCTCTGTCTCTCTCTCTTTCTCTTTCTCTGCCATCGTTGAGCTCAGTAGCAGATGATACCGTACGTAGAACTGCGGAACGTTTGCCAAGGACTTGAAAACGGACGGAACTGCACTTGCATTGACATGAAGCGGAAGGCAAAACGTGCTTCTATGTAACTAAACATACGTCCATATAGGAACAAGGTAGGTTCAGACCAAAATTACTTGCTAAAAGCCAGACAATGAATTGGTGTGAAAAGTGGCGATACTTTTAGTGCTTCATCAAGTTCCTGCCCTGTTGCCGTTCACCGCCTATTACAGGCAATGTTGTAGTGCAGAGGAAATGGAAAATCCCTATGACGTTTTGCTTTGCGAAATGCAACTAAACAGCACCATAATCGTGCACGTGTGCACCTGCCTAGCTCTGCGAGGGGTTGTGCTGCTCGATTTCCTGACGGCGCAGCTCACAGGCGCTTCAAGGCGATTGTGATAATACTTGCGTAGCTTTCACATAAGTGGAAAATGGGTACGGTGAAATCGAAACAAGCGTTGAATAGTGATGCAATTTCCGCTTTTTACCTGTAAGTTCAGTTCAATTCTGCCAACTACAATTGTAGGCTTTTTATGGCGGATTCTAATATCATCTGCATGGCTTCATTGTAAGCCGGGAGAGAGAGAACGAAAAAGCAAGGCTTCGGTTTGCAAAGTGCATTAGAGAGTTCTTTGTTAGTAATTGAGCGTTGAATTGACGAGTGCACATTCGTAACCTGCACAAATTTGATTGCAAAACCAATTTGCATCTTCTTTAGATCACTAGGACAAGTGCAGGAGGCATGATGGAATATTGCTCGGTCGTTGTATGCATTTATTGGCTGTTTTGCCATAATTTGTTCTAAGAATTAAATTTTTATGATAATTTTTTAAGACTTATTCCATTACGCTTTCTGCGTCATCAAAAGTAGGGCAAATCGAAGCTTAATTTAGTATCATTTTATGTTGGAAAACATTCAGTTATGACCTATCACTCAATTGAATTGCGAACTTGGCATTGCAAGGGCAAAAATGGGCAAACACTCAAACTGGTAAGAATAACATGCTCATACATCTGCTGATATGGTGTTTGCAATGATACCGAAGGTGCTAGCTAAGTGCAACGAAATCAGAATCGGTAGTTTACTATCACAGTTCACAATAGAAGTCAAATAGCAGATTGTACGATTGAAATGGCACTATAAATGTCATATTAAAGTTTGATATGGAACGAACTGTCGCAGCAAAAAAATGTCGATACTAATATCGGATACGATGACCAGTCAAACAAATAAGAATTTACTTGACTTTTTTTGTAGATTTAACATGAGAATGTTAATAACTCACACAGCTAAACACACAGCCATTGTAAAACGAATTGTACAGCAGACAAACAAATTACAATACAAATTGATGAGCGTTAAATTGTATGCATTAATATGATGCGTAACTATGTAATAATGCAGGGATGTAATAACAATTTATTTATTTCGAACAATTTGTCCCACCAGCACTCATGCTAAAAAAATTTCCATTAATATATTAGACTAATTTACCATTGATAAGCTCACCAACAAACCAGCACCCGCAGGAATATTTCTCCATCTGCTCTGTATGTCCTCTATTGATACCTCATTTGCATCATTTGCGATATCGGATAATAGTGTAAACTAAATATTTTCAATGAGTTTTTAAAACTTTCTTAAGTTTCTTTCGAAATTCAAGGATTGACAAAATTATCAATACATAACAGAAATAACAGTGGTTTAAAGGATATTTTTATTGTCTTAGCATTATTCGGTAATCAACCGATCGTAACTATGATTTGTGCAGAAAATTATGGAATGTTTTAATTTTCAGCATCATAATATTTCGATTTGGCGAAACGAGCAACATGTTGGTTCTGCAGTTTCAAACAAAACTAGCAATGATGACGGTTGTGACCAGACACGCGAGACCCAACCGGGACTGTTTACTTTTACTGCCCAATCGAACCGGTATGCAGTGCCTGTTGCACCAACTCTACTGGCAAGCCAGCTAGTCCAAACTGTCCAAACTGTTGGCAGTTGTGTAAAATATTGAATTAATTTCGTCTGTGCTGAACCAATTCAACAACCCTTGCGGCGACCTGTCAAGCGTATGATGGCTAAACTTACTGGTTGTAATTTGTGGACCGTGAGCAGTCATCAGTCCGACCGGGTGGTATTTTTCGAGTTGATTTAGAGGTGATTTGGGATGTTTGGTCAATTTCAGTGTACTTAGTTGACCGTGTTTTGGTGTTTCTGACTTTGCGCTAGTGCCATGCAAAATCGATTCAATTATCGTCTATAGTCGATACAAGTAAGTAAATTTTCAAGTTCTCAAAGCAATTAACATTCATAAAATATTGATAATTAACTTTATCGTTCCCATTAGGTTTGCAAAAAATGCATTAACGAGAATTGCGGATCAGCACCAAGCCCTGGGGACCAAACCACATAAAAAATAATGGTTTGATGACGTTGATAGTTAGATGTTAGCTAGATTGCTCCAGATATTAATAATTAGAGGGTAAAGAATGGCAAAGCCTATGTGCTACGATTTGATTTCGAAATTTGGGCTTTTGTTTTTATTCGACAGATTTCGCGGCCAGTTATAAGTGACCAGGGGAGTGCTACGACCTTATGGACTCATACAGCTTATCTCAGTCACAATCTAACACAACACATCAATTCATGATAGTTAGTTAGTTAATATTACGATTATGTGTGATAAAGTACTTTTGTCACACCATGCATGTAACGGCCTGACACAATGCACACGAAAATCTATTTATAATTTATCTCAACGCTCATTTTGAAGTTAAGGTACGTATGTACTAGGATTTTCAAACAAAAACAGATACACTGGACACCCCAGTGCGCGACACCGGCCAAAGTCTTGAACCGACTTGGCTTTTAAATGCCAAAGAAACAAACAAAGCAACGGCAACGGCAACGGCAATGAGGCAGGCCAAAATACATTCCCGGGTTCGTCGCTTGTTAGCGATTTAGATGCCGAGGTGCATTCTCGCGTTCCGCCCACCAAACGACGAAATATCAACAAGGAGCTGTAATGTAAAGCGCTTGTAACAACGTTCTTCACATTTATTCGCGAGATAACCGTGTCGCATCGTCGCACCGCACCGTACTGAAGCGTGCTGTGCCGTGTTTTTCTACTGCCTGTCTGCTGGTGCTCATTCATTAAAACTGGGCAGAAGTCTCCCGGTCGGTTGCTACCCGGTTGGTCCGCCGCGACGTGATCGGCTTCGTGTGGGTGTTAATTGATAATTATCTATTCAATTATATTATTGTTATGTGTTTATTTAAGGCTCTGCAAAGGTGAAAATGTGCTAAACACGGCGCTTTCTGCAGTTTTACACTCAACTATTTGCACGATGGAAAATATCCAGCAGATCGCAAAAGACAGCATTTCATTTTGTATTATCATAGCATAGTTTTCGAAGTAGACATAGAAGACACAGAAAATGACCCCAAGAGGAAGCGGTTGTTTGACCTCGAACCGATTGTTAGACCATTTCTTTTCGCCAACCAATCATCAGTTCACCGGAAATTATAGCCTCTAGTTCGGTATAGTATGATTGGGGGAACCGCGAGCTCATTTTTCTAGCAGAGTTTTAATGGTCCTTCCTTGCTATATTACACTTATCAACAGTTGCTCCTGAATCCGACTCTAGTTGGAGGCTGTGTTACACACAGGGCGGCGAACAGTAGCGATTTTTGATTGCGCGCGATCGCGAAGGCACAAAAAGGTTAATCCCGATCCCGATTGCGGCCAGGTAGATCTAACCATATTTATTCGAGGCGCCTAATGATTATGATACAGAACTAGATTGCTCATCATACCTGAAAAGCCCTATCCTCACGCCGAAGGTGAAGAGAGAACCAATACTTTGCTCCCACAACAACCGGACACCGACAAAACGAAGACTGAAGAATCGTGATTTACATATTTAGTCGTTTCGGCAAAACAGGAGAATCCGATCGATTCGTTGATTCCATTTAGAGCATCGCGCCGCTGAAGCCGCCAGAGCCAATATGATCGGTAATCATCATGTGGTCAGCCGCTGAGTCAGCCCAGTTTGCGAATGCGAATCGATCGATGATGGCCGCGTCGCTTTGATGCTTCTCAACTGCGGGGAAGCGTATAATTTTGAACTGATTATATTGAGCCTGGCCTTTCACCGCAAGTACACTCACCACCCAGCGTCCTAGTAGCCGGCGGGCGAGCTGAACGTTAACTCGTTACCTTAACCAGCGTAGCCAATAAGTGCTCGATAACAGCGGCACGAGTATGGCTTTCATATGCGGTTAACTTCTCCCAGGATGTGGAAAACTAATAGTATAAACGCGCTGTTTCGCGATGATATGTAAGGCAAGTGTAATAAGCGTTATTATTGCTTTACAGGAACATTTACGCTGTACCTTGGAAAGACGAATTTACTTTTCAAGGGCAGAATTATAGCTCTAAGGAATAGCCATATAAGCAATGCGGACGAAAAATTATATGATTACAGCCATCACGACAGCTACGACGATTGCCTTAGTTACAACACTGAATGCAAAAATGTTGATGAATTATTCCTAATAAATCTGCTTTATTGAGCTATAAATTAATACTCAGAATAATGTTCCGTATAATTAAATCAATAATACTTCTATCCATTCTCTACACTTCTATATTTCTTCGTTCTTTTATAATTTTCAAACTTTTCGATTTATATTTTCCACATATGATTGTGAGGAACGTGCTGCTCGAGCCAAAGATGCTGATACCTGATTCCCTTTTTGCTCTCTATCTATTTTTAAAATCTACCCACATTGTCGTTTTGTTAGCAAATTCCTGAAGTCAGAGACGCTAAAAAGTTAACTTTCAGCAGTTAAGTTTTAGCTGGTACGTCTCGAAAGGGTAGAAAAATAATAGAAAAAGTCTGTGCAAGTAAGTAAGGCAAACATGCTTTGGTATATTCACTAATTCTCCTAATCAGTTTTGGTTTCATTTGCGTTCCTTATTTTATTTTGCTAGTCTTCTACTAGGGAGGGTATTTTCAGCATGCTACTAAATTCAGTCTACATTCCTTTTCTTTTGCTGCCCTTTCCCAAATAAAAACTTTGCCGCTATATAACAATATTGAATCGAATGTAGCACTCGTAGGCTTTAATGTGTTGTAACTATTTTCATAAAAATATAAATAATTGCAGATTTTTATTCAATAAACAACCAAGTCACTGTTTCTCCACTAGCACGTAAAAAGGCCGAAAAAATAGAAGCAATCGCTTACGTGAATCTGCTCTCAATGATGGTTTGGAAAATACACAATTGTGGTCACGTCAGGGATGGTTCGATCACTTTGACTCATTTTTGATTCATTTGACAGTACCGTCTTAACGGGGCCATATATGACAAAGTTATATATGGGACATTTGTAGAACAGATTATCATCTATAATTTTGATGAATAAAACTTCGCTGTATCTTTTGTAGTTACGGCGCTACAATGCTAGTATCTTATTTGTGACTAAATGAACGTTCATTTAGTCACTGATGAGTTACTAGCGTTGTAGCACCGTAACTACAAAAGATACAGCAAAACTTTTTTCAGAAAAATTGTAGATTAGAACTAGTACTACAAATGTTCCATATATAACATTGTCATATTTGGCTCGGCTGAGACGTTACTGTCAAATGAATCAAAAATGAGTCAAAGTGATTGAACCATCCCTAGTTCACGTTAACTTATTCTTGAAATTAAACAGCTATTAATACCGTATTACAGAACAATTTTACTTCTTTTTATCAAGAAGGAACTTAAAAGTTCCCCTCGGATATGAAAATATAAATCAATTTTGTCTTGTGGTTAATTTCTGCTTAAATAAACTGAGGTGCGTCATTTACACCAGTACAAATGTGCGATGCAGAGGCGCCAAAAACGCTTCTAGCATATTGAGTAAAAATGCATACTAAATTAATTATATTTCCGGTATGTAGGCAGCACCTGAAAAACACCATTCATTTCATCTGACTCTCTTTTGATCTGCTGTTGAAATACAGCAATCCACCGAATAGACCCTTGGGTGGTGCTGATGCTCATCACAATTTCTCAGATTTCTTCAAATAGACATAGCTGATTCTTAGGAGGAGCCATTGATAAGCTCCAGCGATATCTAAAAATCAGTTTTATTGTTAATTGCGCAAAAACACTCACATGCCAAATTTGGTTCCATTTACTTGATTAGTTCTCGAGTTCTGAGAAAATTTGTATTTCATTTGTATAGGAGCCCCCTCCCTCCTAAAGTGGGGAGGGGTCCTAATTCACCATAAAAAAAATTCTTGCCTCCAAAAACCTTCATATGCCGAATTTGGTTCCCTTTGCTTGTTTAGCTTGATCTCGAGTTATGCAGAAATTTGTGTTTAATTTGTATGGGAGCCCACCCTCTTAGAACCTTCCCCGGCCCCAAAAAACCCTGCATGCAAATTTTTACGCCGAACGGTTCAGTAGTTTTCGATTCTATAAGGAACATACAGACAGATTGTTTGTTAACGTTTCATGTTTGTTATCGCTAATTAAAGGTTGTCCCACATCAAATTGCAACACGGAAGAAACGCTGTAGAAAATTACCAATTGGGTATTTTTCTTCAGAATTTGGGTAGAAGTAGTTTAGAGTGTATTGTTTACACTGTTTTTTTTATCGCTGTTAGTTTTTTGAAAATTGCAAAAAATGGCGGCACCCGAAAAGAAACGTCACGAATTGATTTTGCGCAAGCACCTGGAAAATCCTCAACTCTCTCATCGGGACATCGGAAAACAACTCGAAATCGTGCAGTGAGCGGTGCGTCGTGTGATTAAACGTTACTACGAAACTCTGAACATCGTACGGAAGGAGAATGTTGCTTGAATGATCCCCCCTTACCTCATTTTCTCGCCCTTTCCGCTTCACACCTGGTCCCATTCTGTTTGGATCCTATCAACATCTCTAATTCATTACTTTCGTCTACCATTTCCTCTGTTTGTACAAACCTGCCGTTATAATAAAATTAATTATAAACCTGACCTCATAGAAGGTGAAGACAGAAATACCCCCTACGGCTCCTTGAAGATAGTCATTTAAAAAAAACCCGAATTAATCCACCTAGCGGCGTGACCTAGCCTTTCTACTGCCACAATAATCATTATTTAATTTCTCAGGAACTTAATTGTAGATGTATAGATGTTATATTAGACTACCCAGCTAGCACCAACTCGTATATCAATGTACGAAAACTATCGTAAATATCTCCTAACAAACTCGAAATCGTAACTAAAGCTGGATAAAGTGGGATCAAGTTGATTTTCTGTCGTATATAATGATAATGACTGACATACATACGATTTTCAGCACAAAATCGTAGAGTAGTACGGAGCGACTCGCGCTTAGTCGGATATTATCGTATATAAATACTTATATAGTCGTAACGCTCAAAAAATTCGTAATCACGTATATCGCCTCCAAAATAGTACGGATATGCCAATTTTGCGCATGAAATACGATTTTTTTAGCATGTATATCTGTACGTAATGCTGATTTTTACCTTTTTTATACATATGAAAATGCTAGCTGGGTATATTTTTAAATATCCGTTCCGTATTCCTCAAAATCCTTATTTGCCAGTAAAATTCACAACGTATTGTGTAGAATTATATTTTCTTTCCTTGGGTGCGTAAATACATGTAAGCGTCATTTATGTTACTTGATGAACACCTTATTTAGTTTTATAATATTTATAGAAAAATAATGTAAACACAAAAGATAATTTTTACAGACTTGAATGAATATGTATAGAAAATTAGAAATTAACCCTCTAACGGGTCTACAGACGGCCTTAACTATCGGGCTTCAGAGCCACATACGAAACTTGTTTTGAATTGACAATATGAAGTATTTGTTCATAGCAGATTTTTTGATATTTTGATATTGATACCATGCATTCAAAAGTTAGCATCTTTGAAAAACAAGAGTTCAGAAAAATTATTATTATATTTCGCTTTTGAAGAAAAAGGATATCTACAACAAAATGATTGATCTCAAAATTTTACTATTGGTTTGCTTGGCTTCAATTTTGCAATATATCTGAATTTAAAAAAAATTACTGAATAGAGCATTAGATATGAAAACGAGAAATGGAACTATTTCTTAGCTAGCGCTCCTTCAGATAATTATTTTTGCATGAAAATCAAAACTTAAGCTTCTTTTGAATGTACTTTCATGAAAAGATAGTCATTAGCTTGATCGCATCGTTTTTACAATGTTAGAGGGTTAGGAAAACAAGATGAGGTCGAAAAATAGTGCCAAAGCTGCGCCATAAACATGCTTGAGAATGGGAAATACGATCGATATGATTCCCAGTGCTTGTCTTTTTTTGATTTATTTATTAAAACATGACATCTGTCTTTTAAAATATCACTAACGAAAACAAATCTTACAAAATGTCTACCGTGCAACGTTTACTTCCTATTTTTCATATAACATTTCTAAGCTCTAGTATCTATTGATTGAAAAGAGCATCTATTGATGCGCAGAATTTGTTTGAAATTTGTACAAATTTATTTGGAAAAATCAACTCACTAGTATTTTTGATTCTATACACCCCTATACCTACATGCTTAAATAAACTGCTTTTCTTCGCTTTTTGCTTTTCTTGTACAATTGTGAGTAACAGCAAGTGAAGAAAATGACAATTGAAATCTGAAATCAAAGAAAAGAAAAAACTTTTCGATTGAATCCCACTATTTAATATTTATTTGCAACAGATACGTAGTTCACCTACGACGTGCAGGCTTCATCAGTGTCTTATTTCAAAGCGTATACGTATCTGTCGCGAATAAATATTAAATAGTGGAATTTAGTCGGTAAAAGTTTTTTCTTTTCTTTAATTTCAGAGTTCGTATTCCACTAAGAGGCTTCAAAAACTTCAGACAATTGACATGTTTCTCACTTTTCTTGAATTTCATTGCAAATTTTAAAATTGCAAATTGTCATCACATACATACATACATACATACACACATACATACATACATACATACATGCATACATACATACATACATACATACATATATACATACATACATCACACACATCTCATACATTGAATACAATCAACATTTGATTGATATGTTTTGATTTCACACGTTTTAACGGTTTAATATACGGTGCTTAAGTGTTAAAGTTTGAATAACTTTTGAATGAACCGTCCGATTTTAAATAACTTGGTTTCGTTTAATAGATCTCAGCAGTAATTTTCAAAAAATCATAAAATGTGTGATGTTTTTCATTAAATTAATGCTTATATGTTACATAAATATGTTTTAAATACTATTTTTTCACATTTCTTTATGTAACTTTCAAACTACAAGGCCAATCGTCATGAAATTTGGAAGTTAAGGGTTTGCAAGGCTCCTCTTTCATATGCAATCAATTTTGTTCAAATCGGTTAAGAGACCAATGAGATAATGAAGTCCCATATTTTTCGTATTTTTATACATAACTTTTGAACTAAAAGTCCGATCAGTATGAAATTCAATAGCGACCAATGGGACACCTAGACCTTTCATTTGACACTAAGAACATTAAAATCGGTACAGCCATCTCCGAGAAAAGTGAGTGAGATTAAAAGCGTCACATACACACACACACACACATACACACACACACACACACACATACATACACACACACAGAAAATGCTCAGTTTTCGAAACTGAGTCGAATGGTATATAACATTCGGCCCGCAGGACCTTCTTTCCATTTCCGGTTTTCCAAGTGATTTCTATACCTTTATACTATATATTTATATAGTAGAAAGGCAAAACATGATTTGCGATACCATATTTTTTGGGATTAGCGCTGGGGGGCTTATCTGAATTGAAAAATTTCAAAACGAAATGAAAGTATATAAAATTACCTCGTGTTTGACCCATCCTTTTTTTAGAATTCGAACGCATAACAAAATGGCGGACATTCAAACATAAAAGTAAGATTTTAGTCGAAAAAATTGACTTTAAACATTTTTAAAAAATACAAAAATTGCAATATCGAAAAAGGATGGGTCAAACGCTTGATGATTTTTTGACTTTGGAACAAAAACAGAATCATGAGAATTGCTAGAGCTGTTCTTGAGATATTTATGGTACCGACTTTGAATACCTGGTTTCGAAGAAAACGGCGTTGGAGGTTTGATTCGCTATGCAATCGTTCCAAACATGCGCGGTACAAATAGCTGTAACTTCCACCAAATCTGGCATGTGGGGGTTTTTGAAGGCAAGAATTTTTTTTATGAATTAGGGCTCCTCCCCTGTTTTGGAGAGGGGGAGGGGGGCTCCCATACAAATGAAATTCAAATTTCCTCATAACTCGAATACTAATCTAGAAAATGCAACCAAATTTGGCATGTGGGGGATTTTAGAAGCATGAATTTATTTTATGATGGTTTGAGACCCCTGTGGTAGTGGGATAAGGACTCTGATACAAATAAAACAGATATTTTTGCGTAACTCAAAAACTAGTCGAACTCAAGATATTTTAGACTCTTCCATAAAACATTAGTCTACTACAAATTAGGCTACTACAAATAGAATAGAAAGAGAATTTTTTAATCGAGGAAAACTAATGCATTTTTACCTTAAGTTTAAACGTGAAAACCAAATCTGTTCTTGCTTTTCATATATATGTTATTGTTTCCCATGCAAAAACCTACGAAAAGAAAGAAAAAATGGCGATTTTTGCAAATTGTATTGTTTTCAATTGCCATTTCTGTCTGGTGTTAGACGCGTTAACATGAGTTTATGGAGTCATTTTTCGAGTTCTTTAGGCTGTAGAGCCCACAGACAATTGATTTTATTAAAAAAAATTCGACTTACATACACACATTATTTTGTGCCCTCCGATTTTTGAAACCAATTTCAAAAAATTTAAAAATAATTTGCCGGCTTTCGCTCCGTTTTATCACCCGCTTTCTGACTAAGCAATGGGAGGAGTTGTTTTCTACTTTACTGTGAGGAAAAATTGCAAATTTTTATATTAAACTGCCCATGCTTTCATAGTTACGTACAGGGCTTCGACCGATCCTTTTTTTTCTACCGCAGTCACACCAACGCGCATTCAAGTTCACACCGTCCGTTTAGAGGTGGAATACGAATGCTATGCATAACACAACTGGCATTTTGCTCAGTCAAACGCCGACTACACGCTGCAGAACGAACGGCTTCTAAAACTTTTTGACATTTTCTTTTCGATCAAGTTGCCTTTACCGTTTGGAGCAGCGAATGACTGCAAAACAGTCAAATGACTGGCAATCACCACGCTACGAAAAGCAACCGCACAATCGTATGATTCAATACTACAAAAAAACAACCACTACATGTGCATGGAAGAAGTCGGTCGGACTCCGTCCAATACAAACGAATATTTTGCTTGCGTCGGACCGACGTCTGGGTGACAAACTTTTACTGTGAGCAGCCGATTTGGAGACAAAAAGAGAAACGAAAAAATACGTCACCGTATGCTTCCAGTCAGTTTGCAGTTTATATTCTCAAAGCGCAAAGCAAAACGGGAGATCGACTGTTTGCTTTTGCTGAGATGCCGCATGAATTGTACGACGGCAGCAGCGCAAGCGGCAGATTGACTGGATTAAAAAAACGGTCAAATGATCGTTCAAAAATCGGAGTTTGAATGCGGAAAGTTCGCATTCACGGCAGTCACATTCACCTTGCGATCCCTTTTTAAGCCCTGGTTACGTAACTGCCAAAATGAAAAAATTGAACTCCTCAGAAACTTGCAAAACTCGAGATTGTGACAAAGGTCATTCGAGATTCATGTTTTATGTACAACCCAGTTTAATTTGTGGCAATACGAAGTTTATCGGGTGAGGTAGTAATTAATAAAAAAAATCGGTTTTTAAAAATTGAAAAGGGAAGAGGCGAACCAGCCGCAGGCTGAAAACCTCTCTAATATAGAATAAAAAAAATTGAAAAGGTGCTATCCCTCTTAATCAAACCTGATGAAATGTGTGACACAAGTCATGTCTCTCTATTATTTTTTATTCTTCCATTTGTACCTGTCATCCCTTTTTTCCGCATTTTCCGTTTCCTTCATCAATTATTTTTATCAATCGTTTGTTTTGTATTTTCATGTTTCTTTTCTATTTCTGTGTTTTTTGTTTTTTCTTTTCCATTTTACTCTAAATAATTAATAAAAACAATAAAAAAATATGTACTAATGTTTACCAAAAAACAATAATCCATTTTAATAAATCGATTCATTACAACAGATTCTAATAAACAAAGGCCAATATTTAATTTCAGGTCAGTTTCAAATCAGTTTTAGCCAAAATGCGTCCAATCGATAAATAAAACATTACCCCGGTTTAGTGCGTATCATTCTCCCTAGTGTCACATTCGAGAAATTTATTACAGTTTCAGCGATACCGCTGCAGCCTGAATAATAACGTATTAATCATATTTGATGAATATTTCAATTACAGCTCAATTTGCCTCCTAGTGTAGTGAATTGGACCCACTACCGGTCCTCCGGTTGCTAATTGCATCGGCATCGACAGTACAATAGCAGCAACAGCAGCAGCACTATTGAAGTATCGAAGCATGATTGGATTTTTATTGTCCGAAACCTTGCAAATTGATTCAATTGCATACCCCTTGAGGGTTCAGCCAGTGTGTGCATGCCGTACGGTGCTGAACAATTTTGCCACTAAATTGGATTCTCATTTCCAAACTCTGCACCCGAATCCGTGGGCTTGTCGCTATACTCTCCATTTTCAATTTGCAATCCCAATCTGTGCTGCAGTATGTTCGGAGGATAGAAATTCCTAACCCGTTTTAGGTTGATGCTATAAAATACATAGATACGATGAATTGTGCAGCCAGTTCGTAGTGGATCAAATCACACCTAGTAACTTTTATGCCGTTTTAATAGGTTGTACACTGTCTGGTACGAACACTCCCCGCATTTGATGGTCGATCCTGGAACGTAGCCGTAATTATCGCCGCAGTTGAGTGAATTGGGTACTGAGCCGCAATATTCGATTGAAGCCGTTAATTGCTTCGAGCGGTACGATTTGGTAAAGATATCTTTCACAAGCTCAATGAATTAGGCGTTGATTTATAGGTTGATTATGCTATAAAAAGCTAACCTAATATTAAGAAACACCAAATGGCTTTAAATGACTGTGTGACTAAAACTATTTCGCAAACTACGGTTGAATGTGATCGTCGTTGCTTCACGTACCAATATGGCTTTCTAGCGGCAGATATATTCTAGAAAATAGTGTCAATAGAATTGAGCAATTTATGGGAAATCAATTGCCTACCGAAAATCGTGCCGGCTAGTCATCGTTGCGCATAAATACGTAGTAACCAATTGGAACCTTTTTTCACAGTTGGTACATTTAAAGTGCTACTGATTTGGGAATATAGGTGCATGATTATTAGCATGCAGTTCACGGTTTCTGGTGCATTAGTGGCAGACTTTTTTGTCGGTGATCGCCTGGAATAATCGGGTTTGTGAAACCGGTGCAGTAAAATTTTATTACTTAAAGCTCGATTCATGCTCTGTTCGATGTGTTACTGCTTGCTGTATGCCACACAGACTCTTTCAGAGGACACGAGCGCTGATTCGTGTAGCAGAAAATAACTGTTCAAACCAAAATACCTATCAATGTTGTATGCATCATTCGGTGCGGTATTTTTCAGTGCTGCATTCCCGGAGAACTATAAAGAATATTCGCCCATCTCATGATGTGCATAAAAACTCGGTATTGACTCGTAAGCTTCTTATGAAATTGCCACCAAAAGTAAAGTATTCAATGCGAAAAATCAGAGTACCACCAATTCACATACCTGGCACATTCAATCAGGTGCAAAGGAACTCTTTTGATACTCTTAATCGTTCTGATAAATTGCGTAAATTGAAGAAAAAAACTTCCAATATCCAGTTCCCCGTTCCGATTGTCACAACACCCTTACACCTTGTGCTATCAATCGAATAATCTTGTTCCTTTCACCATTTTCCCTCCGGTGACACCTGGCATAAACATGTGCTTGTTTGCAAGCGTGAATTTGAATGCCTCGTCCTCAACCTGGAGCGCACTGTGTCCACTTCTGAACGTTCAACTGCGTCAGCGCTTCCCACCTTCCCAGTGTTCCTACGGACATGCATCTTCGCTCTTCATCAATCTTGATCGGGAAACATTCGTCCGTGTCCTCGGTGCAATCAGTTTGAACCAATGCAGCATATTTGCGCTCTTCTCAATCAGAACGGTGCAGAGAAAGCGAATCGAAGAAAAACCGACACAGAAATGGTAGAATATACAAATAAATACAGGTGTACCTTTTAGTTGCACCTTCTTTTGGGCACTGCAATTGTAATCGGGAAGGAAACGTGCCAAGTTCGAAGGCGTTACACTGGCGGAATGGCACGACTTTCGCAGAACGGACAAAACTGATTGAACAAGTTTGATATGGAGCCGGAAAACGACAGCGAAACGTCCATGATGCTGATGCTGGAACCGATCGCCAAATCTGCTCCCATTGCGATGGCCGTCGAAATTTACGAACTGTCAATCTTGCGTGTTGCTGTGCTGTGGCCGGCTGGTACCACGGAATGGCAAATTTGCATTTAGTGGAAACCGGGCTGCGGATTGGGAGCTAAGCAGAATTGCATCAGGTGTCATTTAGTGTCCACTTGTGATAGGCCACATCAGAACTGGAAAAATGGCGGACACAGTGGACAGATGAAGTCGATTGCTATCGGTTAGATACCTGTTTTGCGATTGGACCATTTGACTATTTTCGGTATAGTATATTATAAATCCAAAGTGAAATGTTTAGCAACAATGGTCGAGCGCAAATCATTACTAAAGCGTAAACGACCGCATGAGCTATCAAGATTCTGGTTCAAACCCAAATATACCCTACACGGAAAGAAATTCAATCTCCAAAATGAGAATAATATGTCATAATTTCAGGATTCTAGTGCATGTTTTATAAAAATACCCCTTGAATAATAATCATGATATCACAAATTTCTTGCGGTACAATACAAAGACAGTCATATATCAGTCATAATGTCATTACAATTCAAACATTGTGATTACCTGATTTCATTCCTGATATCGGAGTCGGATTCTTTACGTGTATCGCTTGGTCACATGGCGATTTCAATAACTTTTTTGCTTCATTTCTAAAACACAATCCAATTAACAGTACCACATTAATCTGGACTACAGCATTTCCGAGTTGAAAATAAAGTGTTCAAATTTTTAAAATTTTGTTAATAATTTTCCGGAAAATGAGAAAAAAATAAACAAGACTAAAATTTACACATAAGCATCATTCTTATAATCTCTTGTCCTTTTTTGTACCTTTCAAATCATATCAAGCCTTACGGGGAAAAGAAGATTCAGGAGTGAATTCCATTTGTGGAGTAAATACGACGATTATTTGCGCACCTACATAATTATCGTAATTTAAGTGCAGCAAAGTATCCGGTAGTAAATATTGTCATAATGGCTTAATCATTTAGGTCGAAAAATACATTAAAACCACCGAAACCGTTATCATCGCCGGTGAACTAATGATAGCAATTTATCACATCGCTCGCTCGTCGCAGCCCAGCTGCTTCGTGCGATCGAATCGGCAGTAATATCGTATGTCGCCGAACCCAATCATCCCTGCAGATTCCCGCCAGGTGTCACGTAGTTTTTCGGAGCTACTGGCACAGATCGCACTACACAACGCGCGGCAGTCCTTCTTGGCCGGTGTTGATTTTAATGATAAACACTGCGCATCAGAGCACAGCGGGATTGGCCAGGCCTTTGCTTTGAATTGCCAACGCGATTGCTCAGCACTGCAGGAAGCATCGTACATACGCAACTGTCAACCTGCCGGGCACACCGCCCTGCCCTGCTAACGATTCAGTCAGTCGGAGGTTGTTAAATTCTAATATTTATAGGACAATTAAGTGGCTCTCCTGCTTTGCAGTGGGAAACGAATGCTGCACATTCCGAACTCTCCGACCGCCAGTTTCTCGATCTGCGGGGGAGGCTGCCCAGCGTGGTTGTATTTCACCTCCATAGAAGTCTTTTGAATAGTGTGTTCGTGTGGGTTGAACAATAGTTTATATCATTTTTAATGAGAGTACAAATTTTCTCCTATTCGCTCAATTGACAGAAGGAAAATTTACACATTTTTCATGCATGCTTCATAGCTTACATGCACAAGTCATGTTCGGCTAGCATGGTTCGGGTGAAAGAAAAAGTATGAAAAAGTAGACTCCTACGTGGTTTATCTGAACGGAGAGTGCAACGCGCCTCAGCTTCTGTCTAGGAAGCCTTTTGCGAACATATGAGACCAATCTTGCAATGTGATCGTAATTTGTCTAGGGCATTGAAAAATGGTTTTAGAGGCTTAACTTACGCAAACATATTTCTTCTGCATCATTGTAACCTTTGCCGAAGGAAGCACACATTTCACGATTCTAATTTTTCGGTGCTTCATTAAATTCAACGTGCAGCCGTATAATTTTTGTGTTTGTGTTTTGATTATACAAATTCACGCTCAGTAGTATAAAGGTCAAAGACCACAGATGTGACAAAAACCGTTCACCACTGCCAATCGGAAGCACTCAAACGACGACCGTGCAGCAACAGAATCGGTATAAAAATCGAATATATCTTTGAATCGCCATCAATGCCAGCGCGAAATTGCAGCGACGCCTCCACTGCGATGGGCGCTGATCGACCAAAAATTCGCCGAATAATGACCGGTTACGGAGTTGCAAACCGCTTTGCCGCTGTATAAATACATTTTATCGATCTTCCGCTGAATCAACTTACCCAACGGTCATCGGCACTCCACCCCTACCGCACCGTAGGTAGGAAGGATTAAATCGCTTTTCCTCTGCTCGGTACCACCCGTTCCGGCAAGCAGCTGTTTCAGCAATCCGAAAGGTCATTATTACGGAATCAGAATGCAGTCCGTCAGTGGTTGCAGGGTAGAAAATATTGAAATCCTCAGCAATCCCGGTCGTCTCCAGTTTTCAAGTTTGTAGCTATATCGTATTCATCAGAACACCGAAAAGGCGTGGAGAATGAGCCTGGAACCTCAGGCTGGCTGATAATTAAAATTTATGTAACTATTGATTTCTGATGTCATCAGATTACCGCTCTGGACGGCCGTAACTGGGAACGTCATTAAAATATTTTATTATTTCCCCGCAATCCCGAAAGTTGTCGGTTATCACATAATACGGCAACATTGGCCCAGCCAGAAGGAGGAAGCGGGTGCATGCAAGAAATCACTTAGGATCTGCGCGAGATCAACTTCGAGCTGTAATGATAGTAATTTTTATCTCAAAGTTTTGACTGCTTCTGTGTTTCGTAACAGACATCGAAGCAGCAGCGGTGTATATCGGGCTTTTAATTGAATTTAAATTATAGTTATTGCGTTTGAGAATCGAGAGCCGTGGACTGTTAAATGGAAGTAAACATATTTTTTGCATCAAAGCTAATTGTAACATCGGTAGAGAAAGTCGGTGCGAGTTTCGACAGATACTGCACGAGCAGTCGGGTTCGTTCGCTTTTAAACTTTGAAGAGTAGGTACTTTAGTAAACGGTAGTTTGATGTACACACTTAAAAAAACTCGGCAAAATTTGCCGGATTTGGACAGCCGAGCGTTCGGTAAAAATTTCGGTGATGCATATCGATGTTTACGGATCTTTACTAACGCTTGGCTGTCCAAATCTCGGCCAAATTTTGCCGACTTCGGTGCTTTTTTTAAGTGTGTAGAAAGATGCAACGAATAAAAAGCACTGATGTAGTAATCGATGGTAGACGTGTTCAAATGATCGTGTTTAGTAAAAATTGATCACATTAATGATCAATGAAATTTTAGGCCCGGGATTTAAAAAATGTACTTTTGAAAACGTGATAGGGGGAAGTTCCCCAAGTTTCCCAATATCGGACACATCTAATTTTCATATGTTCAATGGTGCATCTTAATAGCAAATATGATAGATTTAGCAGAAAATTCAAATTAAAAAAATAATAGAATGTGTGACTTACGAAAACAAACAAATAGATTTGTTTGTATCCATTGACCATGGATCAAATTGATATATTGTAGCTAATTTTGGGATCAGTATAACAGTTCTATTCGGTTGAATGTATAAAATTTTATGTATAAAATATTTTTTGTGGAACATTTTTTATTCTCTATAGTTTTTTTCACAAACACATTAGATTCATTAAAAAATATACATTGTACTCAGTAATTGCCATCCCCCAATACCGGGCCAAGAGCTGTAATCGCTGTACTTAGTTCAGCCAAATTCATGGAAACAGAAGGTGTTCGATTTTTATGCAAGGCAATTTTTCATAAATACATACATAAATCCCATTTTTATTGTGAAAAGTCTTCTTATAGTGAATCAGAGAAATACGCGAACGTACCGGAAGTCGTGCTTACTACGAACTTCACCAGACCCTAAGGTATAGTAAGCTTAACCCCCGTCCCAATGTACCATGTACCATGTACAAAACACCCAAGTCTAGTTCCCATAGGATGCTTGAACAGAGGGCAAGCCCAAAATAGAAACATAGTGAAAAACTACTACCGCAACCCTACGTAACCATGTGAGCATGCGTTCAGTAGTGCTCCGGCAGAAAAGGAAAAACGAAACAAAACTGACGCTCATTCGAGGGCTGAGCAAAGCACTGCAAAAGCGAAAAAAACTCGCCACTTGTCGGATAAGATAACACCCGCCTCAGAGAGAGCAAATTGATTCGTCTTCTGCGCCTTGCCAGTAAAACGTCGAGAATTGAGCTTATTTTCAGAGCACGGCGGAAGCCTGTATAAAAGTGATCGTGAGTTTGTATGTTTGTATATTCCGTCATAACTCCAGAGCGCCTTGATCGTTCTACACCAAACTAGGCACACATGTTCCATGGAGGTTCAATTATTGAAAGGGGTGGCATTTCTCTTGCATTTCGACCGATTGCAGTTGCGCAAGTGGCTGTAAGACAAGACGGCGGGGGGCTATGAAAGAAGGGGGAGGGCACCCCTCCCACGAAGAGAAATATATGAAAAAAAGCTTTGTTGCTTTTCTGTTATAATGATTTTCAGAGAGCAAACAGATGCATAAATGGTTTCGAGACAGAAAGGGGAACTGATTTGGAGGGAGCAAACGGGGACGAGAAACGAAAGTATGAATGTATGTTACGGAATAAGTCGACCAATTTGGAAACCCGAAAAACCCGATTGCGGATACTCCGGAATGTCTAATTTGGTCCAAAATTCCCGAAAATAATGAAAATAACCGGTTTTTCAACTCTGGTTTACTGGTTTACTGGTTTTATTTTATTTGGTATCTATGATGATGGGAAAAAATAATCCTACTGCGATTCAAAATATCTCCATCGAAACCGGTATCAGATTTCACCAATTAATTAATTTGTTTAATTGAGCCTCAATCCAATTTGATTCTTATAAAACTTGTTTAATTAAAATGGAACAAAACTTAAAAGAAATGGAGCCAAAAGTCTGATTGCAAGCAAATTGCGATCTCTGATTCGGGAGAAAAGAAACCGACTCCCAACTTGGGAGTCCCAAGCAACACAGCTTGTTATAGAACAGTATAATTACATATTCAGAACTTCTCTATTACCTGGAATGCGAAAAAAAAATGAAGTCTAATGAAACAAAAATTGAAAGAAATATGTATCAGGTTATTTCATACCAATTTAAAACGTTATTATAGCATAAGCTACAACTTGTTCTTCCAGTAGTTTCAATTTAGTAAGACCATTACAAATATTTTATAAAGTTTTTGTCCTTCCACTGTTGGGTCACTGAAGGAGGGGGCGAAAAAAAAACAAAGAGATTTTTTTAATCGAGCAAAAAAAATTGATTTGAGGCATTTTTACTTAAAGTTTAAACGTGAATTCCAAATCTATTCTTGCTTTTAATATATACGTTATTATTTTCTATGCGAAAATCTACGAAAAAAGAGAAAAACGAAAGAAAATTTTTTTAGGCCAATTTTCGGAAATTCCGTTGTTCGAATTTGCATTTCTGTTTCGTGCTTGAGGCATTAACTCAACTCGTACACTCATTTTTCGAGTTTTCAGGCTGTAGAACCCACAGACAATTGATCTTATGCAAAAAAAATAACTCATAGCCTACAAATTATTTTTTTGCCCCTCGATTTTTCAAGCCAATTTCCAAGAGGGGGGGGGGGGCTGACAAAAACTTTTGAAATTATTTGCAATGGCCTAATGGAGACATTATAAAAACTTCGTGCTTGGTGAATGACCCTTTGGGTTAAAACCACCCAAAAAAAAACTTCGTGCTGACATATTGGCAAAACAAACATTATTCATTTGATATGAACTATCAAATATATTCATGGGGTCAGTCCCGGCGTCCCGGCTCACGCCGAAGACCCGGGTTCAAATCTCAACCCCGCAGAAGTCACGAATGACCCAAGTTGTTAAAGTGTCTAACAAACAAAAATAAATAAATAAATTCATGTAATCCCAAAACATCTCAAAGCCTTAATAATAACGACATATGTTTTCAAAGTACGTTTATAGCACTCTTAAACAACTACTTGGGCTGTTACCTGTAGAAGGTATCAAAAAACTTAATTGGTGAAACAAAGTTGATCGCAATTAATAGTATAATTATAACTATTTGGTAAAGTGAGGAATTTACTACTTTAGAGTACTTTAGAGCACTGCAGAAAAACTGGTTGTATACTAAAGAATGCAATATAATAATATATATGACACATTGTTTTTGAAGGGATAGGGAGCGCCTACTAGCACAGTGGTTACAAACCAGTTGTGGCAACCGATATATGATTGATTTCAGTGATGTTAAAAAATCGCTGCAACCAGAAGTGTCGAAAGTGCGCTACTTGGGGGGTGGCATTCTCTTTTAAAGATATTTGTATAAGCCTAATTGATAATCGAATTCCCGGATAGAGTACCTGGACCTCAAGCAGTGTTGTGTAAAGGAGCAAAATTTTATTTGATAATCGAACAAAGGTAGTTGATCAATTTCATTTAACCCAGAATGCTGCGTAATCGTAATTTATGGTGAATAAGCTGGTCTCAATATAGTTTAAAGTAATAACAAATAAATCATTTATAAAGTTTTATATTTTATGCGGGTTTCATTCCTGTGACTATTTCCATATTTAGCTCAAAAATCAAGGTTCACTTTAACACCTTGGAAATATCTAAAAATAGGATAGCTTTGAAATATTTTTAATCATTTTCTACTACAAACCCAAACTAACCGAATTTGACGAAATCAAAATCCATCATCCAGTTTACAGTTTGCTATACCTACCAAAAAAAAAATATCGCCCCCGAATAAAATATAAAAACCCGCCAATCAATTCTCGCAGCATGTGACCCACTTCGGCTGGATGTGGTAGCTCGTCGTGTTGCTGCGTTCTTTTTTCCCTGCGAAAGTTTTGCACCCTTTCAGCAGCCGCCAGACAATAAGAACAGACGTGAAGAAAAACCGAATATAACAAAAAAAAAGAGTCTGCAACAACTGCAAATGGCTCGGGCGCGACAAAATATCGCATTTTTCATTCGCTCCTCGATGTAACGACCGTATCCTTGCCATTACTCAGATAAAGGCTTATCTTTACGGCACATTTTATTTGCTTAAATTTGCTTGTAGCTCATAATTTGCGAAACTTTATTAAACATTCGGCGGGTGCGCAAAGAGTGCAAGAAAATTGGCAAGGCCAATGGCCTCAAAACCAACCGGCCAGCGTCCAGTGAGGCAACCAATCATTCGCGGTCGTCGTTGGCGTTTATTGCAATCTGCAGTCTGCAGTTCGCTGCAGTGCCGCGGTACTTGCCGTAGTGCACTCCTTTGCTTCTCACAGACTTTGGGATTGGCGGTTGAACCCGTCGAGGTTGACGATAATTTTTATCTTAACGATGTATGCTCGTTGAAACTTATTGATTTAATATTCTCATTATTTCTTGTTAATGATCACACGCGAAGAGGTCACGAAATGCGGGTCGTCTCAATTCAGTGGTGTTTTGCGCTCACGAAGTCGATGTCTGACATACTTTTCGGCATACAAGGAATTTTCTTTTCTGTAAGCTGCGCTTTTCTGAAGGCTATAAAAGCGCATTATTACTGGCTGGAATAGCGTTTTGTTTTACGCCCATGGTTTGAATTACTTTCCGCCCTATAACGTTACTGTCGTTCATCAATCATATAAATTACTAATCAGAGTCATAAATTGGAAAAATCCTATCACAGATATTTCAACATTAGTATGTATGGCTTTAATATTTATTTAAAAAAAAGAAAGTCAGAGCTAATGGAGTTTAAGCAGGATTTTAACAATTAAATTTCTCTTTATTTTTACGAGTTGTTTACATAGGTATATGTTTCCAACGTGACTTGTTAAACAAATCGAGTGAGAGACGGAGAAAAATCAAACATTGTTTTTGTTAAGTATGCTAAAATAAGGTTTAATTATTTATTTATTTATTTAAAATTGTATTTTATATACTTGTATTTTACCTACAACTCAATCTGAAAGCTTAATTAATGTAATTCATTCACCTCATTTATCAATTTAATGAACGAGCACAAAACAATTTTTTATATTTTTGCGCCGATTACGTACCCAGAAAATCCAATGAAGGTACGGGGTAGGTTCACAAGTGGTTTAAGCACAAAATTGACTAAATATGCCCTTCCCAATCATTAAATGAAGAATACATTTGGCAAATGTAGTTAAACAAAATTTGAACCATTACAAGATCATCACTACCGGCAAGCCAAAGGGGCTGTAAAGGAGCAGGTTCGAAACCGACTGTAATGCTTCGATTACAGCTTGTTTTGATCAATGGATCCCCCAGCTTGGACAAAAAGGAGCGGTACATAACTTGTTAAGCGTAGCTTCAATGATGTTCCCTTACCTAATTTTCCCTTCACGCCTTGTTCCCGTTCTGTTTGGTACACTATCAATATTTTTGTTTCATTACTTTCTCGATTATGGTAAACTAGTGTTATAAAAAATTAATTATATGCCTAACCTCATCTAAGATCAAGACAAAACACGAAGTTGGTCAGTGTTTAATCGACTACTCTAAACGCTGAATTTTTCAAAAAACTACAAAACTTATTAACTAGTATTTTTCGACTGAGATATAAGTATCGAATGGTTGGGATTTTGGCCGTTCACGTTCAGTAACAAACAAATTATAACTCAGACAACAGCTAATAAAAGTAAACGTTCGTAGAAGCCCTGATGAAGATCCAAATCCGGATCGAAACGTTGACATAAAAAGGAAAATATAACGTCTACTATAATTTAATGACTGAACGACCAAAATCCCAATCATTCGCTACAAAACTTATCCTATACCTTGAGTACGCTCCTTTTATTAAAAAGTAGCAGCTCTCTCTGTTCATCTGAGATTTAGAATTTGTAACATTCAATTCAGTTTGTGATAGTACGAAGTTTGCCGGGTCGCCAATGTAATTATATCAATTTATCAATTCCCTGTAAATAAACTTTTATCGTACATGTAATGAAAATAAATCTAATTAGTTTTGGGTGAAAAGTCCTCTAACAAAATCAGGTGTGTGTCTGTTATCATATTCGTATCGGTTAGTAGAAAAATTGCCGCTATCAATTCCATCACCAAACAAGTTAACTTTCCCTTATGACATTCCCGACAAAGAAGTGCATTGCCTTTCACAGAGCAAATGAACAATCGTAAATCATTTTACCGTTTATTACGATTTGCAAAAAAGAAAACCACTTATAATCCTACCGCTTTCAGTTGCTTCTTATTAGCAGTAAAAAAATTTCATCCTTTGGATAATTAATTCGTTCCCTGCTTGGTGAAAAACTGTTCGTGTATCGTTCATAAGATAACAATATCCTCTCCATTTCCAGCTACCCCAACCATCCGTACGCAACACGTAGAAAGACGGCAGCGTGAACGTACCGCTACCATGCGTTCAATGCGGTACGATTAAATCCTTGCCGAATAAAAAAAAACTACATGAAACCAAAATCACATCCAGCGATGAACTGCCGGCCGTGGCTCGGTGCGGTAATAAGGAAAGATTAACTGCTTCATAAATTATAAGCGAGTGGGCTTCAAATCGAGGCCCTGCTCTAAATGGCAATGCACTGTCTGGATTCCGAATCGCAGGACAGCAGGACCCTCTGAGCTGGCGACCGAACTGCGATACGCGCAATTTTGCGATTTTTTATTCTGTACTGACATAGCCATTTCATGAGTTAGAATGGTTCAACAATTTTAGCCCGTCGCATTGATCATTGTGCCGTGACTAACTTCAGACGTCCTTCCCTTTCAAATTTTGAAGCAATTTAAGATGTAATAGGAAATGAACCAGCTCCAATAGCGAGCAATGCGTCCTATCAACAAAGAGCAACTTTAATGACGTGCGATTAATCTAACCGAACGACGAATCGCTTGAATGTTTGGCATATAGGACTCAGGAGGCACGAGAGGCTTCGAAAGCGTTTCGGCTTGTGCCAGAGCTGAATATTTGCTGTTTTGTTCGTGATGATAACAATAAAACCGATAAATGTGATCAAGTAGCTTTTTATCTTCTTCAGCACAGCGTTGGAATTTGTTTTGGTAGTTTCGGTGACTTTCTCGCAGAAGTTTTAACGGTATTTCGATTTAACCGAGGCAGCTAAGAAACTTTCACGTGTGGATTTAATGGTTGGTTGTTCATTCGAATATGAAATGAGGCCTAATACCGGTATACGAGATTATTTTGTAACAATTTGATGTTCATCTCCACGTCAATTGTAGCATCAGAGCGATTCAGCAGCGGTTGTCATCGGTTTCGACTGTCCTGCTGCTGCCTGTGCACTTACATTCCAAAGTCAAAGTTCCACAAATCCTCTCATCAAACATTGTCAGAAAACGTCATCATCGTGCTGTGTATCGAGTGGAAAATTGAAATGTTATGCTTCACTTCTAGCGAGCACATCAGGCTACGTTTTCCTTTCAACTCATTCCAGATTCGTCGGCAGTGGAATTCCCATAACCAGCGTTCAGTTCCAGCGAAAGCATGCACCAGCGGCCGCGTTGCGGAAAGCGATTTTTAATGCCGGAACTTGCTAGACGTCAACATTGACGTAACCAGGAGTAATACCACCTAAGGAATATACGGCTGAGAGGCAGTTTAGTAAAATGAAAACAAAACTGATGAATAAAGTAGTAGACAGTGGTATAGGCACTATGCAAGCACCAGGCGTCTCCATATGCATTTCCAAAATTGAAAATATTCGACTCAATTGTTTGCCCCAGTCAGAAAACACCCGGATTTTACGTTTACTTTTTCATTATTTATTGTATATCAGTTCATCTGATTTGTTGGGTCTCAATGAAAATTGGGAGTGGGGAAAAGCCCACTTAAGGTCGACCCTCAAGTGCGCCTAAAAGCCCCATTATCTTTTAACACTGTGACATAATTTAAATTACAATATTGCAAATCGTTATCAGGCATACACACTACAAGCAATTACAATATTAATATAGCACAAGTTTAAAACCTTAACATATTCTTAACTTAGCGTCTGACAGTATTTGCCTTAATCTATTCTTAAAAGTAATAATTGGTAAATCAAAGTCAAATAATTCGATCGCGTTATTGAAGACGCCACACATCGCTCTAAGAGGTTCGTTTTGCCCATAACCAGTGTGGTGGAATGCAAAGCAATAGCTTTCCCACGAACATGGCTTTAAGAATATTTCGCCTCGTTACTAGCAGTCGACAACGGTCAGCATAAGATGGTAAAAGGTTGGGGTTTTGCTACGATAGAAACCTCAGAGCGAAACGTAGGAACCTGGCCTGTACAGATTCAATCCGGTTATTTCAAATTTCGGTGTAGGGATTCCATGCTATGGCCGATGTCTCCAGAATGGAACGGACAAGTGAGAAGTACAATGATCGCAAGCATTGGTGAATTGGGTGAAAGGTGAATTGAGAACCCTCTCTTTTAAGAGAGGGCGGGGCTCTCATACAAATGAAATACAAATTTCCTCTTATCTCGACAACTAATCAAGCAAATGGAACCGAATTTGGGATGTCGGGGTTGATGGAGACAAGAATTTTTTCTCTGATGAATGACCCCTCCCCACTTTAAGAGGGGGGGGGGGGGTCCCATAAAAATGAAAACCAAAATTCCTCATTTCTCAAGAACTAATCAAGCAAAGAGAACCAAACTTGGCATATGGGGGTTTTCGGAGGCAAGATTTTTTTCTGTGGTGAATTATGACCCTCCTCCCTTTAAGAGGGGGCGGCATACAAATGAAACCCCTCACCACTGTGGTAGTGGGTTATTTATTTGTTTGCCTAGGCCTCTATTACTTTCTTTTAGTTGGGTCCGAACGAGTGATAGCGAGTAAGGAGAGAATCACCCCTGCGAAATGGTACTTTCGTGGTTTTACAAGAAATGGTATATTCCACGTAAGGGTTTTCGCGAAATGTTATGCAATAACGGTGAATATTTAAGTGCTATCCGCTTTATTTGAAGAAAAATTCCAATATTAAACTACCATTGCTTTCATTGTTACGTAACTGCCAAAATGAATCATCTAAGATTGAGCTCCTCAGAAACTTGCAAAACACTTGCGAGATTGTGACAAAGGTCATCCGAGATTCACGATTTAAAACGGCAATACGAAGTTTGTCGGGTCAGCTAGTATTGAATACACACGGATAGAAATTCAATCTCAAAAATGACTCGTGATTTCCGGATTTTAGCTCATGTTTTATGAAAATACACCATGAATAATAGTCATGATATCACGAACTTCTTACGGTACAACACAACACAAGATCATGAGTTATTATTCATGATTTTGAGCGGCTTTATATGTTAGTTTAGTTATGATTTCACAGCAATTCAAACTTTAAGATTTCATGATTTTATTCACGGTATCGGAATCGGATTTCTTTCCGTGCAAATATCAAATATTGAAATGGCTTTAAGAATTGGGGATCAGAAAAATTTGTTGGTCATGAGCCAGGATGCCCGATTTTGATTCCATCGAAAAATATTGGGCAATTGGCAAGCGTAAATTAAAGCAATGTGGTAAAGCAATCGAAACACCATCTGATATGGCTTCCACTGCGTGAAGACGTATAGCCAATTATCCTTAAATTCCCCGTAATCCACCGACTACGCCAATGGCAGCAGACCACAAGGTGGCGCTTATTTAATGACTTTTTGACTGCTGGTGACACATCGTCACAGCGCTTCGTAAAACAAGAACTCCGAGCGAACCTTTCCCGACCGGGGAGAGCAACAAAGTTATTACAATTTCTGCCGGGATATCTCATCGGTTGCATCTGCGGAATGTTAACAAGCCAATCTGCCTGCCTACACCCGGTCTGTCTACTCATGACCCTCCTGTCTGCCAGGAGCAAAGCGCAAAGGCAAACATTCATATACTACTTCGGTGCCTAATGGCTGCCGCGCTAGATGTCTCCAGCATAAAGGCTAAACCGAAATGTATGCAGAAAAATATAGTAGCGATGATGATCTGCTTGTTTGGTGGCTGGAGACCGACCCTAAAGGGTTGCTGGTCGCTACGGGATGCTGTTTCGCGACTACGTCAGGGCAGATCTGTCTACACCATCGCCGACGACAAGAGAGGGGTGTTTGGAACGAGTGCCGAAACTTGAATGTACAATGCTTTACACTATGCTGAAATAGCATAGCAAACACAAGCTTCGAGTGCACTTCGCAGTCGATTTCGCTAATATTGCAGCGGGGAGCAGATTCTGCACCGGAAAGCTTAAACGAGTTGTTATGAAGCGCGGAAAAGAGCAAATATGAACCAAAATAATAGCGCTAGGAATCGTGATCATGAACCGTTTCCATTTACTTATATACCCTCCTACGATTCGATGAATACAGAAATCAAATGTTAATTAATGGTTATAATGGTTATATACAAATAACGATTATTTTTCAAGCAACCGTCGAAAGCTCACGTAAGATTACTCTACTGTAGACAACACAAAATATTTCACTCGAACAAACAAAATCGGTTGAATTTTGATTGCTGTTGCAAATTGTTGTATTACTCTCACGTTTGTATGACTAAGAAACCACACCCTTATGGCTACGACAACGTTTATAACTTTCCTGTTCACCTCAGTAGAGATCGTAAAATTTCCCAACAATTCAATTATCTGGTCCGCAATAACATTTTTCCCGCGTGCATAACAAACAAGTCTCCCGTGGTTTTGAAGAGAGCAAAAACAATTCCTTCATTCCGCGACCATGCGTTGTTTCCTCGCCGGCCACCGAGGCATTCGATTTAACGGACGGAACACACAGCCCCAGCACGGCTAACTCTCGCCACATGGGAGGACATTCCACAGTTCTGAATTCTGATGCTGGTGGTGCTGACATGAATAATTTCCGAAATTCAATTATATTCTTATCTTTTGTGCGTTTGTCACGCTGGCCATTGCTGGTCGGCGAGTTGCGTTCTTTTTAACACTTAAGGGGGTGTGATGTTTCCCAAACAGAAAACTTTCCAGGAAAATACTTCCCCGTTAAGAACTATTTGAGCATCTACGTTGCAAAGTTTTGCAATACGACAATAATATTCCAGAGCCTGGGTTTTAGCTCTTTAAAAAAATTAAGTTAAACATGACTAATAGCTATTCGTATGTGGTAGATTACCAACTTGTTCCTATATTAGTATACACAGCTGTCTTGAATTATGAATAGTAGGTACGTTTGATTTTATCGCATTGTCCAGTTGTAAGTCGCACGACGCAAAATAATTTCGTTCTCTAGTTGTTGAAAATTGTTCATGGAGGTTTCTTTGCAGCCTCTATCAAACAATTAGAATTCATACCATATTGTCACACTATCGACAGTTCCCCGACAAGCCCTCGATTCGAGTCACGGATCAAAATTCCCGCTCCCCTACAAGGTATAACAGAACCTATTCTTTAGTTGAAATTCTTTTCCTAGCACGGTGGACATTTGCATGGGGTGCCCGCGCGTGTGGAACCCTGAAGCTCATTAAATTAGACTGATCGCTATCGATAATATGGGAAATCATGTCGCAGTGCAGCAGACAATAGAATCCACTGTGCCACTAGCTTTTCCTCGAGGTTTGTCCTCAAATCGGCGACAAAAGATTAGCTTAAAGTAGCTCACGAATACGTGAGCACGAGTTGACACTCCTGCCTGCCTGCCAGTCTGTTCACGAAAAGCTTTGTTTGAAGAGTATGATTGAGTATGATTGAGTACCATTTAGCTTTAGTATTGTTGCTGTAAGTTTGTAACACAAATATTCAGAATAAAAATATGACATTAAACGACTGATTACGCGAATGAAAAGGTGGAAATGACGGGTACAAAAGCTATGATAGTTATAATAGCTTTGCGAAAAATTCAAACAATCGAGTTTGATTATATAATATTTATTATATTTTTTCTGCATGCAAACGTAGTCTATCAAATAGTCAAATGGTAGAAGTTAGTGTTGGAATGTTCAATCAAAGAACACAAACTAACATCAGCATCGGATCTCAAATGCATCATTGCCATACGAAACTTAAATTCTATTTCCACACGACTTTATGAAAAAGTCTACAGCCCCAAATCAGGCCAATAATTTTACTTTCACTTCCGCTGGAAAGCATGATTGCTAGTTTA
Organism: Sabethes cyaneus; assembly: GCF_943734655.1. NCBI lineage: Eukaryota > Metazoa > Arthropoda > Insecta > Diptera > Culicidae > Sabethes > Sabethes cyaneus. Next base: position 1,419,417 of record NC_071354.1, on the reverse strand, counting down.
TTGCCTTAGAAAAACCCAGTTACTTCAGATAAGATTAAACCAAGTCCAATTAAAAGGTGAGGCTGTCACGCACGACTACCGCTGCCAATAGGCTGCTTCACAGTGAAGCAATTAATAGAAATCGCTTCTTTTTCAGAATGAATCGTGATAGAGAATTTGCCTCATAACTTTCTCCTGTTTTTTCATTCAAAGTATTTAAACTCAATTAGAAATGATCGAATTGTAAGATCGGTAACAAGCTATAACAGGATGCTTTAATCATTTATTTGTTCTAGAAAAACTCTCAAAAATTCCACCGGTTTAGTGAACCTTTAACAATTTAACAACAAATAATAAACGTTCCCTCATCGAACACTGCAAGCACACGACTTTCACCAATCAAGTTCGCAAGTTTACTTTTTCCTTAATCAACTGCAGTCTGTGAAACTCAGCAGCCACTATAGCAAATCACACTGCAGGCAAGATTAATAGCTCACAGTCGCAATAAAAATCAATTACATAAGGCCCCTCCTTTTTCATGTCACACCATTAAGAAACGGCTCTCCTGTCACGTTTATCAGTGCGGCGGCTGCTCGGTATAACCAGGCGATAGACGGTGCAACTGACTTGTGTAAAATCCATACTAAACTAGTTACCGGCCCAGAACGGACCCCGTTCGTTGCGTTGCGAGGAGACACTGGCAAATTAATTTATGCAACCGCTCCGTGCTCATCCTAACCACTACGATACATAAAACTTGAGCCTTTTTGCGGGCTGACACAACTTGACGAAGTCTGTTAGCACTTCCCATTCAATAGCTGGACATGGAGAACCGTTTTTCATAAGTGGATCAACACTCAGTGAAATACGATCGCACATTTTAGCGCAAAAAGTGTGAAATAGTCAATGAATCAGTCCCTTGAATATTTAAAAGCACATTGAAGAGATTGAAGAGCACAATCTACCTATAGAAACACATACCTAATATATTTTCGATTCATCGAGAAGATAACCGTGTGACACTTTTGACTTCCCACGTGGTGACTTGCTACCCAACAGTGTACCTAATAAATTATCTAATTGAGGATAAAAACTACCCCCTAGGAGGAGTAGCAAAAGAAGTCAGTAGTACCAGAGTCATTAAACAATCTCCAACCTTGTGACCTTCTCTCGGAACAAGCTCCGCCGGTAGAATACCCGTCCATAACGACCTCACCAGGTTCTGCAATGACGCCAGTGAATTTATTACCGGCAATTAAAGATTTTCATTCCCATAAAAAATGGACAAACATCGAAACCTCAAATTGTTTCTAACGATCGGTGATTTATCTTTGCCATCGATGCCCGTACCTACGCTCCGCATCTCGTATGGGTTTCCTGTGGTTATTACTAGTGTAAAACGTGTGGTGAGGCCTTTGGTGGACAGTCACAGTGTTGCCTCCGTGTCGCATTCTGCCTACAGAAAAGGGTGCAATTTTTACGATGCCGCTCACCAAACCGCGTATAAACAAGGTGTGAGGCAAAACCCGTCACCCTTTCGGTAGTGCCACTACGGATGGAGTTAAATCACGCCGAAGGTCGATCAGCCGCTCAGATGCAATGGTGATCGATTTATGTACTATGCGATTAAGTACCGCCGCAACCGGCACGGATCATGCAACTGTTTGCTCAATTCTTTTCCACTTGCCTCCTCGTTCCCAGCATCAATTGGATGCATAATTTACACCCTGTTTAGTCTTTCCGATGGGTTTCTTATTAATAATTAGAAATTAGCAGCAAAGAAAAGCGAACATATATGGTGGCAATTAACGATGTTTATGCAACGATCGCCGGAGGGTGTTTGTGCTCTACGATCACGAACTAAACAAGCTAATGTGAAGCAGAAGCCGTTTAGCTACCTCGAACGAATATGAGCAAACGTATTAGCACAATCAACGCTGTATTTTTCGTGCCGCACAAGTCTCGCCTTGATAGATTTATTGGCTCGTGATCGTACTGGTTTGTGATGTGTGTATTACAAATCTAATTTTTTTCTATCATCGCTGTTGTTGGACAGATCAGGTATTATAATCAGCAATGGTTATATTTTTAAGACATATGGTGGAGTTGCCGAAGCAGGTGGAAGGTAAGTAACCTAGGAGTGCTCATTGAAGATAGTAATGTCCCAGAACCTGATCTCCGAGAAGTCAAACGAGAAATCGTGTTGCTGAAGACCAACAAAGCCGCTGGTAAGGACCGCCCAACCGCAGAACCTTATAAACATGGCCAAGAAACGCTGACAACGGATCTGCCCTGGGCATTTGCCAGATGTGGAAGAAGAAGAAGAAAATCAGAGGAATGAATGGAACCGCAGGAATTGATGGAAGCAGTGGTCTGTCCCATCTACAAGAAGGATAATCGACTCGACTACTGCAACTATCGCGGCATAATACTAGTAAATGCTGTCTACAAGGTACACTCCCAGATCCTATTACACCGGCTTTCATCGATAGCACAGGGTTTCGTACGGGAATTATCAGGCGGGCTACATGAGGGCTTTGGTTAGTTTGGTTGGTAAATGGTTGGATAATGCGTAAAACAGACCCCAAAGTGGTCCTTAGCCTCTTATCCAACAACTCCTACCCCTACCTCCTCGTGGTACCAGCCGGAATACGAGCAACCTTAGCGGAGATCGGGTAACCAACCCCGGTGGCAACTAAGGTCGTATACCAACAGGAAAGGAGGCACAGTGTGACCCTAAAAACTAAAAAGAATCAAGAAAATCTTACTCGGAACATTCGGCATGGACTAAGGCGACGGAATAAGGACATGGAATGGAAATACCTGCTGATCGCTAAATTTCGTTGGTGGCAGGGTGTTGCTTGATCAGTTCGAATCCCGAAAGCGTCGTGGCACTGCAGGAGATTTGTCGCAAAGGCGAAAAGGTGTGCAGGATCCATGGCGGCAAAGCCCAATTTTTCCAGAGCGGTGGAGCGACCAACGAGCTGGGAATGGGCTTCGTAGTGTTGGGTAAAATGCAGGATCGCGTAATGGACTGGAAAGCAATCAATGAAGGATGTGTGTGTTGAGGATAAAAGGCCGTTTCTTCAACTACACCATCATAAACGTGCATTGTCTACACGAAGGTAGACCCGACGACGAGAAGGAAGGTTTCTATGCGCAGCTGGAGGCAACGTACGACAGCTGCTCAGCACGGGACATCAAAATCGTCATCGGGGATATGAACGCCCAAATCGGCAGGGAAGCAATGTATAGACCGGAGATCGGGCCCCATAGCCTGCACACCGACACGAACGATAACGGCCAGCGATGCATCTATTTTGCGGCTTACCGAGGCTTGGTGATCAAAAGCACCTTCTTTCCTCATAAAGATATCCACAAAGCCACCTGGAGATCACCTGACCAACGAACTTCGAACCAAATCGAGCATATTCTCATCGAGGGCCGGTTTTTCTCGAACATCACGAACGGGATGCGGATATCAACTCGGACCATTACCTAGTAGCAGTACACATGCGCTCAAAACTATCGATGGTTTATACCTCACGACAAAGCCGCCCTCCTCAGTTAAACATTCGTCAGCTAAACAACCCGCCAGTTACCGAAAACTACGCGCCCGTACTGGATGAAGCTCTGCCTTCCTCTGTGGAGCTAGATGCTTCGACCCTCGAAAACGGTACACGAGAGTGCTTGAGAGAGGAAAAAAAGAGCTTGGAAAAATTATCTAAGCATATCGACGAGAGAGAATTTGGCCAAGTACGATCCTGGCCAAGAACAGCTAGAAGCGGCACTTCATTGGATAATTTCTAGGATTTGAGAGGAGGAGAAACTACCGGAGGAGTGGATGGAAGGTGTAGTCTGTCCTATCTGCAAAAAGAGCGACCGGCTAGATGGCTGTAATTACCGCGGCATCACGTTGGTCAACGCCCCTAGAAGGTGCTCTACCAGATTTTGTTGCGTCGTCTATCCCCAATAGCAAGAGAATTCGTAGGACAGTATCAGGCGGGCTTTATGGGGGCTCGTGCTACTATGGATCAAATTTTTACTCTCCGACAAATCCTCCAGAAATGTCGAGAGCACAACGTGCCAACGCATCATATTTTCGTGAATTGCAGGGCAGCATACGATATAGTTGAACGACAACAGCTATGGCAGATAATGCACGAGTACGGTTTTCCGGACAAACTGACGCGGCTGATCAAAGCTACTCTGGAGCGATTGATGTGCTACGTGCCCGTTTCGGGGCCACTCTCGAGTCCTTTCGATATGCGCTGAGGGTTGCGGCAAGGGGAGGGGCTGCCCTGTATGTTATTCAATATCGTTATTGAAGGTGTTAACCGGCGAGCGAACATTGAAACGAGAGTAACGATCTTCAGCAAGAGTAGCCAACTCCTAGCCTTCGCAGACGGCCTCGACATCATTATTAGAAACCTTGGGACGGCGGAGGCAATCTACGCCAGACTAAAAACGGAGGGTTACAAATCAATTCGTCGAAAACCAAATATATGGTAGGAAGAGGTTCCAGCGAAAGCAACGTTTGTCTCCCACGGACAGTGACTATTGATGGTGATGAACTGGAAGTGATTGATAAGTTCGTATACTTGGGATCTCTGGCCGCCCCGCCGACAATAATACGAGTAAGGAGATCCAACGACGCATTCAAGCTGGAAATCGAGCCTACATTTCCCTCCGCAGGATGTCATCTACGGACTTGAGACAGTAACTTTGCATCCGGAGCACATACGTGCACTAGCCGTATTTGAACGGAAGGTGTTGCGGATGATTTTTGGCGGGGTACAAACGGAAAGCTGAGAGTGGCAGAGGCGTATGAATCACGAGCTACAAGCACTGCTTGGAGAGATTCCCATCGTATACCTTATTACAGAATTACAGCTCCACCTGATATTTCTATCAAAGCTTGTTATAAATGTGATAGAAAAACCTGCGACGCGCAAAATGTTTTACAATGATTCTATCTCGTTCTGTTACATGCTATGTTACATTTTGGTTTTAAAGCAATAAGCTGAATTCTGGTTTTTGTGACACTAGATAAACTAGATCAAATTATATCATAATTTGATATATTTGTGATATGCCTAGAGCAGATTTTGTTACAATTTTTGTTATTTTAACTACTAACGAGATCAACTTTATAGCAAAGCGCAGAGGAAATTTTGTTATAAAAAACTTGTTATTTAGAACTCATCCTGTTATAAATTTGTTACTTTCATTTGATCGGGCATGATTTTCACCAAGGGTAGCCAACTTATAGGCTTGCAGATGACTTTGATATCATAGCCAGCAACTTTGCGACGGCGGAGGTAATCTACGCCAAACTGAGAGCGGAGTCTGGGAACGACAACACTAGTAAAGAGAGGCAGCGGCGCATACACTACTCGGGACTACTTTGCCTCTCGCAAAACGCTACCATCAAGAAGTGTACGCCGCCGTACGCGAAAACTTTGCAAACAATTGCTGCCATCAGTAACTTTCCAGATATGTGTAATAGAGGAACTGAAAGTTTGCTCTAGTAAAACTACAGTATCTTTCATTTTAATGCATGTTGCTTATGATTGTTTTTGACTGTTCAGATTAAATGTCCCATTAATGGTCATCATGATGGTCTTTCATCAGTAACTCCATCAAATAATCATATGCCTGAAATTCTCCGAAAAGGAACAAGTACAGAAGTACACAAGTTTTGAACAAATCGGAGCATTTTTCAATTTTGGCAGCCAGCAAGAATATTTAATAAAATAGGCGGAGGTAAGCCGTTGCAAAGTTGCTGGCTATGATATCAAAGTCATCTTGCGCAAACCAATGCATTTAGATGGCCATTTGAGTTAAGACGTTTTTGAAACTTAAAAGCCTATAACTTAGGAACGCATGATTTGTCATCTTTATTAGTTCTAAATATGTCTTAGAGGTGAGGTGCTGTAAGTCACGTATTCCATATGATATTTCTTGAGATGAATGAGTTTAAAATTTAAAATCCCTTTTACCAAAAAAAATATGATCTTTCAAAATCCGATTGCGACCCAAATGTAATTCGAAAGAAAAAAATATGACCCCAAATCACGGTATACCGCACTGCAAGATGAAGTGCTTCATGTTCCAGTATAAACGCGACAGCTATTGCAAACTGAAAGTCACCCTTGGTTCTTAGTATAATAGCCAGATCAATAACCACCACTAAGCGCTTCTGTCACCAATCCTATGGTTGAGCTCAACACTTCGCCACACTTTCAATAATAACGACTTAATAACGAACAGTTCCGCAACTGCGACAGTTTCACCAATTTTACCAACCGACCAGACGACCACAATAAGGCCACATGATGTCATATTTGGTATGACTGACATTCCAAGCAGTTATTGGCTCTCCACTGTCCACTATATGCCCTTTTTGCAGTAGAAATTTCTCAACCATAACTTGCACTATGTATATCGTTCATTCGTCCAGTGCAGTTTTAAAACCGCACCTATTCACGGTAGCTTTTGAGCTGCTGATTTACCTAATCCAGTTTGGAGCTGAGTGTCCGGCCGAGGGCGTACGACAAAATATTGAACAACAATTTATTAACTCAATTTACAGTTTATTAGTGCTGCACCACTATTAATATCATTACCGAGGAACATTCGCCGTCTCAAGCGGATATTCGAAAAAATACGCCTCTAACGAGTATGTTTTATTTATGCTCTGTAAGACTGTCTCTGCCCCGCCCCTTACGACGGGGGTTAGCTGTTATGATAAATTGACACATTGCATATGAGTTGTCATATTTCATTGTTAGGCTACCTTATATCATTCGCGGCTGAGACTTGCGTACTTAACGGTGTCGTCAGCCCAAACCGCTTTTCGCAATTGAACTGACCGACGCGTTGTTAATGAATGTAAAATAGGGACTTTATATCGTCGACTACTTATATCGGCGCTGGGGGCGAATTTATGAACTCCTTAGTCATTGACAACAGCTCCCCACAAGCTCGCGATAAGTCACACCATCGTGGCCGTACAACTTCATTAAATGCGCATTTATCCCATTTGTAAATTTCAGTAAAAAGGCGTAAGCCAACAGTCCTGTACTGTCTGGCAGTCGATAGAGCTTAAGCTCGCCTTTTTCAATCCAATTGAAATATGTGAAATGTTGACAGCGAACAGAACAGAATCGTTCTCCACAAGTGAGAACAAAGTGTAGTAACACTTTCAACAAAGGCGAAAACAGCAAGCTCCAATAATCCCGAAACGAGGTAGTGGTCGGTGCCTCTGGTCGTACCGCACAAAAAGAATAATTGATCGTAAGCTCATTAAAAATCTGTAGCTCTTTGAGTTGAAGCATGAATCCACAAAAAAAATTCTTTCCAAATAAAATTCCCCCAAATGTGAAAAGCTTTCCTTCGGCAAGTGCAATGCAGTAGTTGCATTGCGAGGGTGATGATGGTGACAACTTTGCTTAACTTCCCCACTCGCCGAACACCAACGAGGGTCTATGTAGCTGCGGATGAGTGAGTAGCGAAAAAGTTCACCATCAAACAAGATTGAGTTTAAAGTGAAAAAAAAATTAAATCGTTTTGCTTCGGTTGCGTTTGAATTTCGAACAGTGCGGGATTTTTTCAGCGCCGCGAAGAAAACTTATACACACATTCACGAAGACCGAAACGAGAAGCTTTTAATCGGATTAAGATTCGAAACTGCGTTTGGCAGCACCAACTGCTTGGGAGCTGGGGAATATGTTGGGAATTTTTGTTTCCTGGATTTTTTTAATTCTCTCGCCAGATAAATCTCTTCCGTTTTATATCTCCGGTTGACGCGGTTTACTAGTGAAGTGATGCGAACGGTAATTTCAGCTACAGATTGGCCTTCTTCATAAAGACCACATCTCATAAAAATCTCAGCACGAGTTAGTACCGAATAAAGTATAGCGTAACGGTTACCAAAAAAAATAAACAATTATAAAGTTGCCAAAAATAATTAGGAGCATAACTCTTCATTTGAAGAAGTTGTGAGAAGGTTACAGAACATGCAGGAAAGCTTTAAATACAAAATATGCTTCTAATCCAAAGGGGTCAACCTGTTTAAAACTCTGATATATTCAAAAAGTAGCTCTAGAAAATAATTTTTACTCTTTCCAATATAAGTAAATGGGATCAAATTTTGACCGGATTCGAATCCACTTTTCCCCTAGGTCCACATGATTCACCAATATTACGTAACTCTAGAACCACAAAGCATTAGGAAAAGTGGGTCCGACGTCGTTAAAAGTCGGTCAATAAAACTTAAACGTATGCATCGCATAACTTACGCAAACATTTTGGAACAAAAACTGGAACGAAAAACCAAGAAATATTGTTATCTGCATTTTTACGGCGTCCAGCGAAATAATACTCCAAAAGCACATGAAATGAGTGGTTATGAGCATCCAAAATGTATGAAAGTGACTACTTTTCTGTTTTAACGTAACACTTAAATCTAAGTGTTGGCACCATCATCGCATATAAGGCTCATATTGTCCGCATCATCATTGCAGGGCATCTTCTCATGCAAAAACGATGTCCCCGGTGCTGGTCCTCGCCGGCACCACTACACGCACCTAGTTCGTCGTTTGAAGATTTCTGAATTCTGTAGCACAAAATGCCATACAGAAACTCTCCTGTGTACTCATCGGACGCGATTTTTGGGAAAAGGCTCAGACAGGCCCGCCAACCTGCAGTGCTTTCCGCTCGGTCGATTCGACGTCAAATAACCAGCAAATAAAGCATACACCACTTGTGGGTGTGCCGGCTTGAGTAAACATATGTTCTAATGCATAATGCTGTCATCACAGGCATTGTTCGGATGCAATAATAAAAGCAAGTTGTCGGGGTAAAGGTGGCGAGAAGAGACATGAAATACACGACCCAAAGAGCTACGGCTCTGCAAACTGCGCCATTAGTTTAAAGAATTGCAAACGACAAGCAGTTCCAATAAAACAGCCCAACCTAGAATGTGCTCATCGGTTGCTTATTCTGGCCGAAACATGCCGAAATTTTCGAGTTCATGAGTGCGGGCATAGTTTGCCTACATAAATTCATTGCTGCTAGTAGAGAAACCACCGGCACACCGGAAAAGCCACACAAACATACTGTGGTGAACAAAGTTGCTTCGATACAGTCGGTTCATTTTATGGTTTATGGACAAGAAAATATTAACATCGTGGACGAGATGGTACCGGAAAGCATTTTGGATTTGGACAGAATCGACTAATAATATGTTTTAGCTGGATTTTTTTCACTAGCTAACTTTTCGTTTGTTAGTGATTATCGGTTTCTTAGATTCATTATAATATTTAAAAACATTGAAATCCACATCCTTCCACTTCAAATTTAGCTTCTTTAATTTTGAAGTTTGTCTTAGTAACTAAGAAAAGAGCACTCTCCCTGAATCAACGTATGTTTCAATTACGAGTTTCCATTCCGATCGAATGGACAGACGATTTTTTTGCAACTCTCTTAACAGTTTATCAACAACATTGATTATCAGCCGGGAGAATCTTGCTACCACACAAAAGATCCCCACGGCTTCGTCATCGAGAAACTTCATTACAACAAGTTCTGCTAATCCCAAGTGAACAGTACCTACAGTCTAGATAATGTTTTTAGTATTCAACTTATTCGGTGAGATCAACAATTTACAAACTAAGACAGATCGCAGACAAAATTAAAACTACTTTACTTTAACTTTTCCATTCACCGCATGATTCAAAAAGAGCATCTATTTTCACGGCAGCTTCTGTTCGAAATGGATATCCTATGTCAGCGTTCATCGGATAGTGTACCGAGCAGGAATCCCAAAGATGCTCGAACAAAAGAAAACCACTTGAATGAAAATAACAGAGAAGGTATCGAAAAAAAACTTCCTTCGAACAGATGCCTGTTCGTGCCAACGTTTCCAGCCACGGTTGACGGTGAAAATAAGCTGGATTAAGTACGACTCGGCGGTTTCTACAGAATAGAAGCAAAAGCCGCCACCGGATACCAGTTTGGCTGCATTGAAATCCCCCGGCAAAGTCCTTTACAATGTAGGACGGCACAAGTGCCGCAAAAACATTCAGGATAATTCAATTGAATCCTACCTACCTACCTACCTACAACCTCATGACAAATAATCACTTGCTGGCTTCAATTATGAAACAAGATTATATACAGTTAGTAGAACTTATGCTCAAATGGAACTGCGTTACACGACGGCGGGCGGCAGAGTATAATCATGTAATCAAAAAGCGCGCTGCCATTGATTTATTCAATCAATCGCAGACATCGAGGACTTATCGAATTTCAGTCACCTGCCGCGAGTGTCGATAATCACGCAATGACAACGAATTATTCACTGTCTGCCGCCGGTGTGGAATATGATATCCGCGTTGGCGTTCAAATAGGACGGTACCAGTTATAAAAGCAATTTAGTTGGAGTGTTTATTTTACCTTGAAATTTTTACCGCGTAAGAAAGAAAGCACCCACGTTTCGTTTTTACAATGCTAATTATTTTCAAAGAATTTACTGCAATTACAATAACTAACAGTAAATGCCGTTGATGAATTACCTCTGTACTATTGAAAAGTAGCAACATTTTTTCACTCATCATGCTTTATCCGACTGGAAAGAAACCCCTAAATTTTAACTTCGGTAATTTATTCTGCTGTCTTAAGATGGTGATTCATCGCATCGTACTTTGACATGAAGCTGGGGTTTCGCATGTTACATTCAAGCCCTCAGCTTCAATTGCCTTCTAGATTTAATCTACACTGAATATTATGTAAAGTTGTTGACACAATTTCTCACACTAAGTGCCGGTTTAACAAACATCGGAGCCCGCCCCAATCTGATTTCTTCCCCGGTATTGGGGCAGCACTCCCACATTTGTCTGCAACCGTTCAGCACATGCGAACGCATTAGACAAACAAATCCATCACATCTTGCCGCACCGGGGCTCAAATCTTTTTGTTTCAAAGTCTATCAAGTCGAAAATCCCACGCAACTTCATCTAACAAAACACCTTTGTCGTTTTCTTCAGCGTTGAGCGTCACCGAACGAAGCGCGACTGCATATAAATTGCAATAGCAGTGAAAGAAAATCTAAATTAAGTTATTATTTGTTGCACCGGTACGGTCGGTGTGCAGCATATGGCTGCAACCCCACAAGAACGGTTAACCCTGCTATCCGGGATACCTAATAGACTCCAACTCCACAGCAGCAGCAACAGCATTAGTGGCCTCACCGTTGCTGAAGGCAAACAAATTGAACTTCTATTAACTTTATGCTGCTGCTGTGGTTGGAGGGGGGGTGAGCGCATCATACGGGTGTATCCAGGCGGGACGTTATTAATATTTAAGGTAAACAAATATGAGTGTTGGTGGGTGCACCGCGATTTTCACCGCTTGCGGGTCTTCCAGTGAGCCACTTCCAGCCCAGGTGAACGAATTCATCCGGCACAGTATACGGCACAGTGTACGGCACAGTGTGGGCCAAATGAGTGCAACAAGTGAACGGAGTGGAGTTTCGTTTTTACAACAATGCAAATAAAGTAACATTAATTATTTACACAAATTAGACGATATCCTGTATGAATTAAAAACCTGCTACGAACCGTAATTGGTTCTAGTAATCTAAAACTCATCCCTATTCTAACCATTTTGCGCCATCAAGTTAATCAACTAACCGCCAACAAGTTGGACCATCGCCTTTGGTGCTCGCGGTCGTAAATCGGACTGTACGTCGGGTTCACAGTCGACTGATTTCGATTCTAATTACACTAATTATACGCAAATTAAGCGCGAACTTTGGCTTTGGCTCATTGTTCACAGTCAAACTGTTCTGAATGTGAGCCACTTACGTCGTCGTCGGGTGTGATTTTCCCAGGAAGCACATATCCATGACGTTCGGCCGACGGATCATTACTCTCAGCTAACCGGTCCGCATTGGAATAATTAACGGATTCACGCTGTCTGACAGCAGACCATCGCTATATGTTTCTTCTAGGCTAGCGGTTCCCAAATGGGCGAGCACTGAAATTATCATTGAGTTCGCGAAAGGGCAATTTGATTCTATGACGTTTATGAAGTGCAATTATTATAACAATATATATAAAGCATAAGAATCATATATTTGAATTGCTACTAACTGTTACAAATTATTTTTTTCAATGCTTCAGAGCAAAATTGAACATTTTTATCGAAGAGTTTGCGGAACAAAAAAGTACCTAAAATTAAAAAAGAAGAAAACTTATCCAATTTAATTCTACTATGTAGATTTTATTCATGACAGATACGTATTTCGCCTACGACTTGCAGGCTTCCTCAGTGTCTGTTTTCGAACTACTACTAAGACGCTCCAAAAACTTCAGACAAAAAAGTAGTCGAATGAATGAACGAGGACGAAAACCTCGGCACAGAAAACTGTAACATTTCCGTTTCAAGTGTGGAACCGTCTTTCACAATGTCATTAGCTTTGGTTTCAATTACCAGTCGCGTGGTACCAGCCAGCAAATGCGTAATAAAACTCTTCTCACATGCAAATGATGCTACGTGTGCTGAAAGGGATTAATCGTTTCTTGCTCAACCTCCCTAATAATGGTAAACGATCCTTTGTTGTTCGGAAGCAGGGCGGTTCCTTTTTGAGATATGATTCCTTCCGGTGGATAAAAAGATCGAGTTATCCTATTACCGTTACAGCCGCACTCACACATATTAGGTGTATTGAATGAGTAAGAAAGTGGTGTTACCGAAACAGACTTTAATTTTTAAGTTATCGCGAGTACTCCGTTCACCATGTGTCACTGATGAAAATATCCAAACTCGTCCCAAATTGTGAAATCATGGCGACGTGTTCCCCATTCAGCACGCATTGTCTCAACATATTTTTAAAGATCCATATAAGCACAAAATACTTGTTCGAGTATCAATAATTTTACAAATTGACATATTCATGCTTCTCTACTTGCCCATGTATAAATGTGTTGCTAAGTATCGACATAAGAAGTGAATCGACTCCTGACATTCATCTTGACTATTATCCTCATTAGTCGAGTATAAAAATTCGCACTAATTAGGCTTTTTTATGTTGTTTTGATTGCTCACTTGTTTATGATTTCTGACCGCGGGTTGATTGTTTCCAATAAATGTTCGTTCAAAGTGCAATTAAGCATGTTATTCATCTTTGTTTTACATAAGAATTACAGATAATTAGGTAACATTTCAAAATGTTTTATGGAAGGAAGTTTATTTACGAAACACAACTATGATGTTGTTGTTATGTTGTTACACAAAATTTCTTTTTTAGTGCAAAATAAATCACATATTGCTTACACAATCATTTGGAAAAACTTGAACTATAATAACAGTCTACTTACTTATTAATTATATCTCCAACTCATCGTAAATTTTCTCACGAATAAAATATTTGCACCAAACAGCCATCATTACCATTCACATTCGTTCACAAACCAAACAAGAGCAATGAAATCATACCAAACAAAACTCTTTTTCTTTTTCAAAAATCACAGTCTAAATCGTGAAAACCCTGCCTTTCCAGCAATTAATCCATCATTTAAATAGACAAAATTCTTACAGTAGATTTAAATAAATTATTCCACCCGTTCGCTGCGGCCGTGTTCTGTCGGCCGAGCCCTAGCTTCCGATGCGGACGGATGGGGACTGCTCGATTACAAAAGTACAATAGGACTCAACTAGATGATGATAGTAATCCTCTTTCGAATAATTTATCACCTTTTCCTTCGCTTTCCCTATCTCGGCCGGCCACGCTTGGCACGCCGGATAGTGCCGACCGGCAGCTGGACGGAAGAAGCAACCTTGACGGGCGGCGAATTTAGCGAAAACGACCGTTCCCATTATAAACGAACCGGCGGGTTGTCCGCGGCTAAACCTACAAACGTGAAGGAATTAGCGCCGGCCACGGTTCCATTGAATCGGTAGAATGGAATAAATAATTATTCTCAGCTTTGCGATACCTCTGCATCGGAACTTACCGGTGGGAAATGAATTTGTCGGAGGTTTTCAGATTCGTTCAATTGTAGCGTGAAAACGTCAGAATTTGTGCCAACGCATGTGATTCGTGAAATGGAAGATTTGGGACTAATGCGGTCATAAACGCGATTCTGGCCCTTAATATACTAGCTTCTGCTTCAGCAATATTATGGAAAGCTGTCGTGCCTAATTTATCCATTTGAACGTGTTTTAAAATGTGGAATACATTTCATTCCAATGACACACAGAAATACCAACAGAAGTTTCACGGTCCGTTAGCCCTATAACCTAAGAATGTTGTTATTGGCTCAACTAATTGGTAAAAATGATTTCGTAATTTTACATTTTATAGCATCGGCTAATAAGCAGATTCGAAAAAACGTAAACAATCATGAATGCCATCGCCGGTGCCGGATTTATGGTCGGAAGTGTGAGTCAATCTGAATTTCAGAAAAAAAAGACTAAGTGAATCTCGACCTGCTTCCCATATATTGTTTGGTGAGCAGGTTGTCAATGTTTTTCCATTAGGGAGCATTTTAACGACCCGCTTTACGATCTTAGCTGCCCTCACTTATCTAGTAGTTTGCCTTACTCTGTCAGAAATTTTGCTGCCTGTCCTGAGCGAAGTGAAAATAAGAAAAAACGAATTAAATATCATTCTTCTTGCTATGAAGCAGGTTCTTCTGCTGAATTGCTGCCAGCACGAGACAGAAACAGCAGACCATAATTGATTGAATTAAATACAAAACGAACGTCGTAAATCTATCACTGCTTTTGATTATGATAATAATTGGTCCGCGTTTTTTTATTTCATTTTTTCCCTCGGACACGACGAGTCGTCTCGTTCGAAATTAAAGTTTTCACGTGGTTTCAACGTTGAGCCCATGGACACGAAATGAAAAAAAAACATTTTTATCGCTCACTTTACTATTTCGTTTCCCTTCACCAACGTTCTGTCAAAATGTAGCAGCTCTTGCAATGCACACCCAGCGATGTCTACCAGGCTGGAAAAGGTTTTCAATTTTTATTACATACAGCTCGCCAGTGGGCTCTGGAAGAATGTCATTCTTTATTATACAGTTTTAACGTTGTTTTGATAGCCACTAATTTTTTCTGCATTGTTTCCAATTGCTGAATAGAAAAGTTTCATCGAACGAGCCGATGTCACTGTGACCGTCCTTTCTATCGTATTGTACTGAAAGAAGATTATTATTTCGTTGCAGTAAAATGACAGAAATGCAAACAGTTTGTCAAAAACTTTCAGGAAACATTGTCTATTAGATTATATTCTCGAATCCAACAGCGTCAATTCAATTTACCTAATTGCATCATTATTATCCCACAAAACTCAATGTAATTAATTTTAAAATTTTACGGCACATAAATTCAAACAGATTTTTTAGACTGACAAATTAACTTCGCCCATGAAGTTATCTTTTCAATACATTTAAATAGCGACGTGTAAGGATTATACATACTGTGTTTTCTCTCTCTTTTCATTTATGGCCTTTTGATCAACCGCACAACTATTGTTAGTATAGGCCAGTAAGTATATAAAATCAGGAATATCACTATTTAATACTCTAATCCTATGATAATTAATACAGTAAGAGAGAACCTCCTTCACAAAGGATTCGCTTGTCATTAACTTAGGTGGAACTGCCGAAGAGATATAGTAGATTTATACATAGTAGAGCTTGTACACCTCAACAAAGTGGTTTGAACAATTCCACTTAACTTTGCTAACATACTCCATGGAGTTCCTAGTAAAGGTACGCCATCCCACAGTGATTACTTTATGTCTAACATTGAACAATTATGGTGAGTTACAAGCATAGATTTCTACAGAGAATAATGTAGAACTGCCATGATTAAAGTTTAATGTCTATTATTCGCTTGACGCATTTAATTATTTCTAATGGTATATTGCTAACCATAAAACGTTTCATGACGAACTAGTTTTCAATTTATTAGTAAAAGAATAGGATGTTTTCCGGTTATATAATTAATAGTAGATAGGTTTTACATGGAAATAAAAAGAGAATTACCCGGAAAATTAGAATGATTCAAGAAGGAAATTCAATTGCAAATCTTACAGCTTGAAAATGCAATAGGCAACAGGTTTATGACCAACTGAGGTGCATTTTCAACTATTTACAGTAAATGTACCCTAGAAGAACTAATGACCGGTTGTGCCGCCTGTCATTAATCGTCAGTTTTCGGTCATAACTCAGGAACGTACTGATAAATCGTGTAGGGAATGATTTTTACGATTCAAAAAATCGAAGACGAAAAATTAGAGTCAGTACTCAAGAGCTGCTAAAATCAAAAGGATCTTAGCACTAGCCCCGGAATTGCCCTGTACTTGGTTGCGAAGTCTGTAGAACAGAAACAGATGGTGACGTTTTAAAAACGGAATGTGGCAGTTAGACTTTGCCAGGCTAGAAGAAAATTAGATGCCGTAAAAACTGAAACCGAGAAAACATGAAAGGGTATTACTCACTTGCGAGCAGCCTATGATGACCCGAAGAAAGAAAAATAAATATTATTCTGCAGTATGACAATGCTCTGCCTCATCTCGCAAAAATCGTGAAAAAGCATTTTGCTCATTTTGGACGATATATTACTATACCCGCCGCATTCTTCCATTGTTGATTCCATTATTGATTGTTCCGACGGATGTCAGACGACTTAGCATGTCATCGATTCACTTTTTTCGAAGGTGATCTCTTGAATCTTGAGGTGATGAACTTGAATCGCTTCAAAAGACGAAACATATTTTCTACTCAGTTTCGAAGTGTCCATAAGAAAAACTTTTGACTTCGGTTTGCACTCCCAAGTCCCAATAAAAAAAACATTGCTAATCACGAAATTGAAAAACAACGATTAGAACGTAATTTTGTGGCATATCTTATTTCTTTGGAGTTTCCACTACCATGGTCATGAACAAAATTTCATACAATTCCATATTTAGAATTCTATTAGATTGGAAGAAAATATCGAATCCTGTAGCAATTTGATAAGTGTATCACGACTCTGGTAGCAAAACTTTTCGACGGATATCGCAAATATTTATTACATTTGTTGCTACACATTTAGCATCAAATACCCGATAGGAACGTTTATGGTGCATGCATGTGCTTTTTTTTTTGGGCTACATTACAGAGTATAGTTGCCTTGCAAACTTAATTACCGTATGCTTTGCGCCTTGCACGGTTTGCCGGAAGCAGCTTTCATTCATGATCTAACTAATAGACCATAATTTCAACTCTCCTCGAATGGAAAACCGCTCAGAGCAGAACCGAGCGTTATCCAAATCGACCGAACCCGACTCTGCCGAGCTACACAAACGACACCAAAGCAATCACGGGAGGACACCGGCTAATGGGCTCGCTCGTTTCTGGGGGCCAGTGAAGGATGAATTCCCATTCATGACGATCAGCACCGCAGCCACCAACCGAAGCTCGGAAGGTATTCATCTTTGAATATTAACATTTAATTGTAAATCTCGTTAGGCTCTGTGGCTGAAAAGGTCCGGTAGCGAAGAATGTATCGCAATAATTTATGGTTTCACCGCCTGGCAGTCTTCCTTCTGGATTCTGCCGGTGTTGGTCGTGCGTAACTTTTTTCGGTGAACCCCATTAAAGTCGTCTTAGGCCACTTACAGACCTGATAAAATCATCAAATTCATATTATTTCCACTCAGTTTGAAAGCGTCCACAAGGAAGAAACTTTCGGCTTAAAGTATGCGGGAATGAGATTAGTTTATATCAATAAGCCACTGGTAAGGTCACATAAAGCCATCTGAATATTAATTTAAACTAGCTTCACTCGAGAACGATTCGAAGTATGTTTCCCGTGTGCTGTTCTTAGACTAATAGCCGGCATGCAAATTTCCGCGACCGTTGATGATTCTTGGAGCTCCTCGAGAAAATTAGCCTGTGGTCGACCACGCTAAAGTATCGTTGGTATGTTTTGTTTTGTTGCAATATACTTCATGATAGTTTATTTTTCCGCTGAACATACCCACTTCAAAATTAATGCTATTCCCTGTTGTTTAACGTTCGATTTATTGCTGCTAATATTTTATTGCAAAATGAATCGATCAATGCTTATAAGAAATTAATGACATCAATTTGATTCAAAATGTTATATTGTAGGTTTTCGCAATTATGTAATAAGCAACAAACTTAATTGACAATTATTGCCAATGCTGGTGCTTTCGTTGTAGATGGCAAAATATTTACACATTATACACAAAACTTATCTTGAATCAATAAGAATCAACATCAACAATCAACAAACTATGATCACTGATTTCAACTATTAACAGGCAAACTAATTTCTTATTAATCGCAGCTATTTTCATTGAGCACATAGAAAATCGATTACTTCTAGCTAATGGCTTTCACTGCTATCCTGCTCATTCCAACGTCGAGCAGTTCTAGGTCCATAAAATAAAGTGGAAATATAAATCTATCAATAAAACCATCCCATTTATTGGCTGTTATGCTCTCAGTTCTATAATAAATTCTTCTGCTATTATTCATCTCAAAATCGTAGCTCTCAATTAGAAATTCAATGAAAACCAGTTGTAACAAGAAGTTTCTATACTATATTCTATGGTACGCTGCTCTATTTCCAGGTTGGAAATATGAATGACACGAACAACGGAGTATTATACTCAAGGTCCGACAACGTCATCTTCAATTGTAAATTGTCACTCACGATGAAGAAATTGATTGCGTTTCAAATGCAGTTGTTTCGATTTCAACTTATAAATTGACTTTTTTGCTTAACGTAAGAACCACTTAACATGGACAAATACAAGCGTGTTGTTTCGATTTACTTCACGATTAGCTTTAATCAGCATCAGTCTTACTTGAATGAACAAAAATCGCGTTATTTTTTAACTGAATGAGTAGAAACTCAGTTTAATTTGCTTGTTTCGGTGATGTCTGGCCCGGGTTGTGGTCGTCATCACTAAGAGCTTATTTGTTTGAGCCGCTTCATTTTCAATTGATATCGCTTGCAGGAATAGAACAATATCAAAAACATTCATCTCCATTTTTGTCATTAAAATGCCATCTACGCCTTTGGCGTAATTGCAGTCTCGTCAATCTCTAAAAAAATATTATTCAATATTGTACCTTGCAGCAGTTTTACGAGTCCTACGCAAATACGTTTTCCAATTATAATTATCCTGTACTTACTAAATACATTTAAAATATGCTTGTCACGCAAGGAGGGATACAATTGGGAGGCAATAACGAAAAACTGATGGTTCAAATTGCTAAATTACAAACATGTATGGTAAACGCAGAAAATAACCACACTAATAATTTTCGCGTGGGACTCTGAATAGGTGGAAACTCCGCAATACCGTAAAAATTTTTTTATCCATGCTCTGGCTGAAAATTATATTTCCGGAGTGATTCGCGATTGGGGCTCAACTACAAATTGTAAACAAATCGTTTTATCACACCATAAGCCTTAAAAAGACTGATAATATCCTTGGCAAGAATCCTTTCTTCTGTTTTAATCGTTAGAATGATTTAAAACAAGTTTTTAGTAATGGGCGATAAAAATGTTTAATCAAAACAAAAGACAGTTTGCAGTTTAGCCCCTCGCATTGTTATGAAGTGACAGGCTTATTTGCAAATTGTTTTGTAAACAGGCGATAGTAAAGAGCTAAACTGCGTTGTTTTCAAAACACAGGCGCATTGTAAACAGGCGAAATTAAATAAAAAAATCAAAACAAGGCGAAACAGGGCTGGGCGAATCTCATTGTCAAAATGCTTTGAGGCTCATTCCAAGGGGTTCAACTATAAAACTTAGATTTTGAGCTTGAATGCACAAATTTTATGCAGTATTGTTGTGAAATTATAAGATTGATTTATTTTACACCAATTTATGTCTTTAAATTTGATTTTTGTAACTTTTATTTAAATTAAGATTTGAAAATGTACTGGCAAATTATCACAGTGATATTTCTCATTGTTCACACTTTGTTAGTTGCGCCCTTATCGCGAATCACTCCGGATTTGTATTTTATACTTTACTTTTATTTTTACTGTTACTACATAAAATGTCTATCAATTTAGCATTTCTATGAAAGATTAAAAAGGTACCATTGATGTTTAAAAGAGCTTCGAGTGTGTACAAATCTTATGACACTAGGTCCTTTCAATCTCTATCTTTTTATTCGGAGCTCCCTTGAAACATTTTCTTTGAAAAAATCATATTTTTTGTGCCAATAAATACATTTTATTTTTATTTTTTTTTATTATAATTATTATAGCATAGTTTGTATGGTGTGAGTACCGAACTGGTCTCCGTTTTTTATATTTTTTCTACAAAACATGTCAAATATTTAGAAAGGCAAAAAAAATCTTTTCAGATGCAATTTTAACAAGAAATAAAAAATCGAAACTGAAGTGGAGACGAATGCTGTATTGTTTTTAACTAAAGGAATCGCATATTTCTGGCAAAGATATAAACGTCTCAAAGATATAAATATAAAAGATACGGGTATTGCGAAGCGAATAAAACAAGACCATGGTGGGCTGGCCACGTAGCAAGGATGCCGGGTGAGAGCGAAAACAATATTCAACAAAGAACCCGATAGAGGCCGTCGACTTCAAGGCAGGCCCCGTATCCGTTTTTTTTTCCTGTATGGACTCATCACTGCGACCAGTATCGTTGATCTATTGTGATATCGCCAGGGTGTTAGCTGTATGACCCGCACTGCATTTTGCTATAATCGCTATTGAATGAGCGATATGCTTATTAAATTTTATGCGTGCTTGTGTGTAACTGGGTTTACCCTTCCTTCAATGCTTTCTCTACTTTACCCACGTCGTTCCACATGACAGCAGTTATAGCCATCCCTGGCATCCAGTTAACCAGTGCATTCAACTATAAGAGTCCTTTTTGCACTGTCAATAGGCCATATCGGGATAATATAGAATTCAGCATGAAGGAAGGGTAATGAGAATAAACCCATGCTAAAGTCACTTTAATATCGAATGGCAAGACTCTGTAACCGTTGGATGAGCGCTGTTGACGAGGATGATAGAACAGCGGGTGTTAGGGGAGACTGGAGAGTGGCAGCCCAAGATCGAGAAGCGAGGAGACAACACCTAAATTCGACCCAGATTCGATAAGCGGATTGTCACTGAAATAGTAAAGTAATGAGTCAGTTATGTAATAATAATAGTATAATTGTAGAACCATTTGCTTTCCATTGTGGAAAACACTACAAGAATGCACCATACTGCTGCCAACATGATTCTGCACCGTCTCACCAGGCGAAAGCTACACAGGCTTGGTGTGAGGACAATTTTCCGAGTTTTATTTCTTCGAAAAAGTGAACTGCCTCTTCGCCTGATTTGAATCCTCTCGACTTCTATGCGTGAGGTTAAATGCTAAGTATACTAAGGAGCACCAAAGGGTTGACTGTAGAGAATTTCAAACAACGTTTGGATAAGTTTGGCATGAAATGCCTCAGGATATTGTGTGTGCCAGCTGTAATGGTTTTCAACAACAATTGTGACTGGTAGTTAAGGTAAAGGAAGAAAGGTGAGTTAGATAAATTTAGGACAATCGGTAGGGATATACTTTACGCGAAAGACACTCAAAATTAAAATTTATGCATGCGTCTTATTTTTGTGATCATTTACTTTACTGACAGTTATCACTACTCACCAGAACCATTGTAATATTATGATTGTACGTAATCTATAAATACTTGACGAATAAATAAATTAAAAAATATGTATATTATAGATGCCCGCACGAAAAATTTATTATTCATCATTAAAATTAAGGGGAAATTAAACATCTTTTTCTATCAATATGGTACACTTCCAGCAAAAGTAAAATGCGGCTTTTTTAGACTTGCAGGGTCCTGCTTAATATTTCTATATTCCATGACTCACATAGTCAGATATCACTGAATTCGACAGTGACACCATAGAAAATCATCATTATCCCGTCGTCGACGGTCAAAATTATCACTAATACTATTTATATGCACCCATTTATCTATATTCACTACCTAACACGTTTAAACTAGCAGTAAATATTGTATCTATTTCAGCGTATATTTTTGTGCTTAACTTCAAGCTTTACGCGTGGACGCTTACGCTAAGAGGGACAGCGAAACAGGTGCCACCGCCTGCCAATAGGATGGATCACCTACTTTCTGCCCATCGCAGCTCGTTTCGGCTGAGGCTAGCTACATTTCAATAAGACAATAAAACAAGTGTGGCTCGGAAAAATTGGATCATAAAACGCTTTTTCGGGTTAAATTCATAAATTTTAATAAGAGCTTTTAATCATTTCGGTGCGGTTGCTTGTTTTACTTTTGTTGGCCGTTTTTTACGAGATTCAAATGTTTATAGTTTTCAATAAAATAAAAGCACTTTGAAATAAAGTGGGAATAATTTTTCTTTCGGAAACGAAACCGCCTCGCAGGCACTAGTAAATCATACCGACTTTAAGGCGTGATATGTACTAAACTCAGCAGGGCTCATATGGATCTCTTGACACTCGTAAACAAGTCCCGATGAAATAGGTTAGAAAGTGCCATTTCGATGCCGTTGGCTGCACACTAACTGTGCAACCGAGTAACGTGCCAGAATTCGATCGAGTAGGAAACTTCCATTGAAGTAATAACTCTTGAAACTAATATATGTTTTACGACCCGCTCGCACATAAAATACAGAATATTCCCATATACAACACCGACAGCGTTCTGCAAGGATTGCTTTAAAACAAATAACACACATTACCTTCGTCCGATTGGATCTTCCTGTTGGTCTGCGCACAGCATCGCTATTCAGGTCAAATTTCCAAAAATAATCCTTGACGGTAAGTTTTCACTTTATTAATTTTATTGCTTGCTAACTTAATTCACCAATAAAAATCAATTATCATAAGAACCAAACTGCATTTAGTGATGTTTCTCACATTTTTTCTCAGCACCATTTCATTATGCCGGATACCTGAATAATTGTATACATGTGCATAGCATCTCTGGTGTCTGCCTATTGCACCTATTTAGCTATTAGGCAAATAATAATAATTTGTACTTCATGATACGGATGACTTAAGATATGCATCTCCACACTACCATTCGCTGCCGCTTCAACTCACCTCGCCTTGTGAACCGAGCCTCGGATCACTAATGCCCCGAGAACGGATAATTTGTTGCTTTAATTTAAATGACACCGCAATTTATGGACGACCGATGCATGCGCCTATACGGTGAGGTGCATCCTCCGCACGAACTGGAATCGGTAGCATTGTTTGGTTTCTATACACACATACATACACATATGAGTAGCGGAAATGCAACAACTGGCAAACCCTTTGGCATCTATTGTAAGGTCTAAACAGGACGCTGCACACCTTTTCATCCATAAATTAAAGGCTCTGGCTGCAATTTTCACCACTTGCTCTCTCTCTCTTTTGCATACACCCAGTCTCGACTCTGAAACTTGCTCGAAACTTGACGATTAATGGCTTTTCGCAGAATTTATAAGCTAGTAATCGTGTAATTAAATTATAATTGCGATTATCACTTATTTACATACGAACATTCTGAGCGCAACGCAGGCAGCCTCCGTTTGCAGAAGCTCGCAGTTCGTGGCGGTACGAATCTTGATCGAAAATAATGTACCGTGCTGCTTGCCAACGCTATGTAAATGTTGATTGAGCAGCAGCGAGCAGCTCTGCAACACCAGTAATTTATGAATGTTGTTCGCATTAATCGCTATCGGATCAAGATTTACGGTAGCAGCGTTCGTCACTTTACAATCTTGTCAATCAAGAACTAAAAATGCCATTCAGTCGGAGATTGAATAAATGGTCTGGATGTCGTCGTACCTGGGGCGGACGAATTAGGCAAACAGGAGACGAGCAGATTAACGAGGTTGTGCATATGGAGAAATTAACTGCTTCTAATAAACCTAATACGATAAAAATATTTTTATGCCATCAAGCATTCTTCATATTCATATTGAATGATTTAGTTTTATTTATAACTAGCTCAGCACCCGTTTTCTCCTGTTTTTTTTGCGGAAAAAGCTAAACATTTTACATTCTGAAGGAATTTAACCTTCAGATTTCTTGCTCGATAGATTTCGCAGTCAACCGTTAGGTACAGGGCTATTTTACTGGGTTAATGCTACTAACCAATTGACTCTAACAGTCTCTCCCAGTCGAGATTTGAACATACGACGAGTGGCTTGGTTGACAAGTGTCGATTATATCTTCATAATGATTTTTTTTCCTTTTTTGGGCCTTCCCCCTTGTTAATGACCAACCCTCCTCCCTTAACCCTTTCTCATAATAACTCCTTGCCACTGGGGTTTGAAAATTCGCAGAATGCAAGAGAAACAAAACTCTTTTTACTTATTTAGTGTCAATGACCACCTCCTCCTGATTCCCCTATATCAAGGAATAGGGTAAGTTAACCTATACATGACCCTCTATCTCGGGTACAATTTTGGTTTTTATTAGCTTCTAGGAACTGAACAACTCTAGGTCTCTATATGGTTCCCGTAAATCCAGATCTCCGAAACCATGTTCTAGATGCAAGACAAATTAGTACAATTGTCAATAAATCAAATAATTCATTGGTGATTGCATTTAACGAGTTGTCTTCGGAATGGCCACTCTGGAGTAGGTTCCTGTGAGGCCCAAACTGTGGATCAAAGTTCATTCATTCCAGAAATTACTCCAGAAATGGGATTTTATCCATTTTGAGCCATTTGAGTTGTTCCCGGAATGGCAATTCCGGAGAAGATTACTGTGGAGTCCTATGAGATCACTGGCATATTTGTGTTTCTACCCAAAAACTACCCTATAATAATACCCTATTCTATAGCGAGATAGAATGAAGGGATGGATAACTGACACATAAATGTCCTATTCAAAGCAAGTTTTTAACACATAATCGACGTTATTCAAAAACGAGCACAGTTTTTCTCTTTCCCCGTCGGCTTCACATCAACACTATATCACAGACAATTTTTCTAACAAAACATCGTTTCAATGACACCCCTAAAACTTGAAGAAAAACACTAGCATCACCTGGTGCAGTCTTTGCGCTACGCAAAGCAGCTAGAAATAAATTTAGCAATGCTATAAATTTAGTTGTATATTATCTGACAACAGCGCCAGCGCAAGCGAGCGGCGTTCTCGCGCAGCAACTGTTGTTTGAGTGAACATTTGAAATCATCTTTTTATTGGCGATGGAATCAGGCTTTAGTGTTACGTCTGTTAGTCTGTGACTATATGTTCACGAGTTATTTTTATGCAATTTAACGGAAAGAATTCAAATGATAAATATTACCCCAATCCAAAAAGAAAACAAAAACAAAAATTGTTGAAAAAAGAGGCGTGTGGCATAATTCGAAATGGAAAAATCGGATTGGTTCCGATCAAAGTTATCATGCTATAAATATTCAATTTTCTTCGCTTTTGTATCTTTGATATTGGTTGATCATAAAATCAAAGAGAAAAATTTATTCATACTTTCTTATATTAATTAGGAATTAATTAGAGTTATTTTTTACTGGACTAGCAAAGAAAAACAACCTTTAAAGTGTGAACAACAAAACGGAAAAATATGCCGAATAATACCGAATGACTGTTTGTACGCTCTAAAAGAACATAATCCGTGATACGTTTCGGTTTCTTAAGAGAGTATAGCAATACTCTCTTAAGATTTCTTAACTTATTATACCAGCAATGCCGCTACTCGCATAACTGTCCCATTTAAATAGGAAAATCCATAGGAAATTGGACTATTACGCGAGTAGCGACAGGTTATCTCCTGTCTAATTTGCAATTTACCTTCAATTGACTAGCGGCGACTAGCGCAAACCACATTAACTTGCATACAAGTGCTCGACTATATTCCTTTCAGTTGATACAGAAAAGAGAAGAAGAGGGTAAAGTTGGGAAATGGGTTGAAATACATTTGTTAAATCAAATCAATTTAAACTTTTAACACGATATATACCAAACCAGTCATTTTGACTGGTCGTGCAATTTTAATTCAAAATTCCTTCAACATATAACATTTGTACTCAGAAACAATATTATGACTTTGGTAGCTATAAGTAGAGAGCACATTTTATATACCTAATGTTACTTTATATAGATTAAACAAATATAATTTTATGTTATTGATATTTATACCGGTCCGGTACCCGTTAGAATGACTAAATAGCTGGTATATCTAGTGTTAAACTCTGTGATAATCATAAACATGTTACGTCTTTGTGCTTGACATTTCGCTTGTATATAATAAATACATTTATTTGAAAACAAGTTTTTATCATATAGGTTAGTCCAATGTCCGATAGTCCGATGCAAACCAAGTTGATGAAGCAAGCTATTCAACAACCAAATGTAAATATTTTGAGAACTTTTCCTTTTACGGAAATGAAACAACGTTTATCGAAAAATTTAATTTAAGAAAATTATCGTACAGTTTACTTATGACCATTGGCGGAATCAGCGCTCATTTGGGGGGGGCTTCAGCATACGGCATATTTTTCGACCGTTGTATTTCATTGGCATATTCAAATTAA
This sequence comes from Sabethes cyaneus, assembly GCF_943734655.1. Taxonomy (NCBI): domain Eukaryota; kingdom Metazoa; phylum Arthropoda; class Insecta; order Diptera; family Culicidae; genus Sabethes; species Sabethes cyaneus. The sequence goes on along the minus strand of NC_071354.1, from coordinate 1,392,811 downwards.
TTGCACATTAATAAGCCGTATGAATAAAACAGTTTACTTTACTTCCTCCATAAAGTTTACACGGGAAAAGCAAATTGTTTTATTCAAACGGGCTAATACCTGAGATTGTATAGCTGTGATGCAAATAAAGATTACTCCGAAGTTTTGTTTACCTTTAGTTATCTGACTATTGGTTTGCTGAAGCCTCTTGACAGTGCAAAAGTCGCTTCTATAGTTAAGTGTACTGGTCAGAGGAACGAATGAGTCCTCGCCCAGGGGCGGCCATAATATGCGATAGTACCTACTGCTAGTGAGGAATAAATGGGTAAAGTAGATCAAGCTTTGAAGAAAGGGTATACCCAGAGGTTGGAAAACTCGCAAAATGAATATATACGCCGAGCATCGGCAAACGGTTTTTATCATGATAAAACAGCTACGCGAGTGGTTCAATTCGCCTATAACAATGAGCATCATACACTCACGCTTCATAGCATCGCTGAATATACGAATATCGTGAGCAACGCAAAAGTGCAAATTACTGTTTTCTGGTGCTTGTAAAGCCACTAACACTACTTTAAACTATTCCGTTTTCGTGGTAATATTATTTTGAATACTTTCTGGCGTCCCCGAACATTCTATATCCGATAAATCGAACACACTCAATGTTCAATATTCAATTTTTGAACGAATTCTGATGTTCACATTGAGGTTCTGTTCGTGATAAAATTCAAAGCTGATGCGTGCATTATCGCCGAGGCAGGCGAATAGTGTGTGTTCATGCGGGATGTTCATCGATTCAAACGATCACTTTTTCGCGAATTCTCCAACCACTGTATACCCCAACCCCAATACACACAAGCACGCATAAAATCTAACAAGCATATCGCTCATTCAATAGCGATTATAGCAAAAAGAAATGCAGTGCAGGTCACACAGCAAACACCCGGGCGATATCACAATAGATCAACTAATGGTTTTCCAAAAATAAAACATACTAAGTCGGTTTTTCCAGGGGGGCTAAATCTTTCCTAGAGAGATACAATTTTTTGCTAAATTTGCAATAAAATATGTTAATTTTAGATACGTAATAGCCGTTACGTAAAAGCCAATGCGTAAAATAAAGTGCACTATGCGTGTGGACTGCGTAGATTAATTACTCACTCGTATAGGACGTCGTTTCTCAACAATTTGATAAAAAACTGTAAGGAAAAAATTGGTATAATTCGAGCCAACTTCATCATTGAACTCAATCGAATGGTGATTCAATTTCAACTAAATATTCCACAATTTAAAGTTTGTTTTTCGACTTAAGAATGGTTTGCAAGCTTCATGATTACTCTAACCATAATCTAGATATTATGCTATCTTTACTATGTACAAGGCAAAAATTACACAACTTAAAATTGGAAGATAAGGCTTCGCAAGCAAGTCAAAGCATACAAGATTATTGACGCAATTCTACTTGCAAAACTTCTCAGACCTTTCTCAAGTGGTCATTATAAAAGTAAACTCTTACATTGCTAGCGAATTGATAATTAATTGACTTGTACTGTATAGCACATAAGAACTCTTAAAAAAGTTGTTGACGAATTTTCACTATGACTAGACTCAGCTAAAAAATATGCTAACAATTTTTGGGTGTATCTTTTTAGCATATTAGCAGCTCTACACTAAATAACGAAAATTTATGTCATTAACCTCTCTGACTTTGATTTGTGCTTTTTAAACTCTCTGTGGATAACAGTACTGTATACAAGCATGATTGTTTCAAATGTTGTCTCAATTTCTTATGAGGGAGTAAATGTGTTTTTTGTTACAATCTATACGAGATTTTTTGGTGTAGAACTATGTCTTACCGCAGGGTGTCATTTCATAGATTTACGCCAACCATTGGTAACATTTTTGTTGTATAATAGCTTATCAACCATTAAGGTGGAATAAAAGAATTAGGTGTAAAATTGTTGAATAATCTGTTCTTAAACAAAAATGTTTGTTGGGACGTTACGAAACAATGAACGATTTCGAACGTTAATAACTCTTCCAATTCAGAACGGGTTTTGACTATTCGCATATTTAAATATTTGGCACCACGAAATCACTCACCTATTAAAAAAAATACGATAAACCACAATTTTGACATACACATACGAAAACTTATGACTTTACGACAATAAACAAGCGATAATACATAATTTCGATTGTTTATGAAGGTAATACTATTACTATGCTTTTTCCACTTTTCTCACTATACGCTATTTTGTGTAAATGTGGTGTAAAAAGTTTTCTCAATACAGTTGGATTTCGAATTTGGCATGGTTCGATTTTGGCATGGTTCGATTTTGGCATGCCTCGATTTTGGCAACAAAAGTATCCGTTTTTGGCAACACAAGATATTTCTCTTCCAAAAATATGCTTAAATATCAATCAGTGTCCGCATACATGCTTTAAATGACGAAAAAATGATGCCCTGAGTATGTTCATGAAAAAAAAGTTATGTGGTTTCGAGCAATAATATTTTCATTGCCGTAGGACTACGTTTTACCGCAGGGTGTCAATAACTAATATGGTCGCAATCAGTGATTAATGATATTTAGTCAACTTCTAAAGCATTTACATTTAATTTTTTCATATCGAAAAAGGGTCTCGATTTTGGCACGGTTTCGATTTCGGCAACAAATGCATGTCGCCTAAAACCAAGTGTATTCAATCCAACTGTATTCAAAGTTTTATTGCAAAAACCCGCCTAATGATAGTTCTTCACGGTTATGTTTAGAACACTACCCTCCTGATTAATTTCGTGAAGACATATGGAGGCGGATCGATTTTCGAATATAATTCAGAAACATAACAGAAATGTCTTCAAATCATCACTAATCGGTGTTGAGGTATTAAAAAAAAGAAAATATTTATTAGAAATTATTTAGATGATTTACACAAATCATTAATGTTTTCACTTCTTCTACTATGAAAAAAATGGTAAAAAAATAAAAGGATAATTTTAAACCAAACCGAAAATAATTATAACGATAAAAAATTTACTTAATCGAACGCTTTGTAAAACCGAAACCCTAAAACTACTCTTCAATGCCTAGTGCATCTACTCGAAGCAACAGAACCGGAATGATTACGCCGAACAAATGCTAAACGAGTGAACCCGGCGTATGAAATAAACTCATCAGTATGCGCCAAAACAACCACCGACCTAAGAACAGCTGATAGCAATTGAATGGATTGTTGGATTTGTGCGAATCGCTGTTTTTTCTGTTTCATCTGTTTGCCGACATTCAGTTAGATTACAGCTACTGCCACGTTCAGTTCACGCTTTACTCGCGATTCTAAGGTGGCCAACGCGGTGGCCTTAAACTGGTTTTGCTGCCGGCCGGTTAGTATATACCTTCGAGCTTCAATCAATCCGATCAGTTGATTGTTCTCAATTGTGCGCCAATTGAGCGTTAAATTTTAGTTGTGCAGATACAAACATTCCAGTTCATATCGTCAAACTTACATCTTGGAGCAGCAAAAAACGATGCCAGTTGACTATCCGCGAAATTGATAAGGCGCATGCGTTTCAATTACATTTCGTCCTGAAATAGATTCGTGTTCGTTCATTTCAGTGTAAAATACGCATGAGGCAATTGTTGGCGTGATTTCGTGTCTTGTAAATCGAAAACATTGTATGAGGACAGTAATTCTTCTCGGTAGTTACAATGCCGCAATCCGAAGATGACATTGATCTTGATGGAGTGCTGAGCCAAATAGGCCAATTCGGTCGGTTCCAAATTCGGCAATACGCATTTATGGTTATACCGATAATTTTTAATGCCTTCTTTACTCTGAGTTACGTGTTTACAGCGGGTAATTTGAACTATCGGTAAGTAGGTTATTTGCAGTAAAAAATACAGTTGAGTTACAATATTGATAAATCACAATTACAGATGTCAAGTTCCTAATTGTGACAACGCACCCATCAGCTTTCATCCAGGATGGCTCAACAACTCTACACCATTTAAAAATGGTGAACCTGCGCAATGTGAACGATATCTCCAGATTAGAAATACGAGCTTAGACAATTCATACTGTGATGCCGATGCCTTTGATAGAAGTAATGTAATCAGATGCGACGATTTTATATACGAGGACGATGAAATAACAATAGTAAAGGATTTTAATATAAACTGTCCAGAAAATGATTGGAAGCTGACACTTGTCGGAACGGTCAACAACATAGGCCAATTTGTAGCACTTCCCATTGCAGGATACTTATCGGATCGTTTCGGACGCCGCCTAGTTTTGTTGCTAAGTGTCGCCGGTAGTGCCGTGTTTGGTGTAATCCGTTCCTATGCCACAAGCTACGAATGGTTTTTGGTCATGGAATTTCTTGACCCAGCAATCGGATCAACTATGTACACAACAGCCTTCATTCTAGCATTAGAGCTAGTCGGTCCAAAAATGCGAGTAACCGGGAACAACGTAATCTCCTGTGCCTTTTCATTCGGTGAAGCCAGTCTCGGTTTGCTGGCGATGTTCTTCCGAAACTGGCGAACGCTGCTGAAAGTACTCTATATACCGGGAATTGTTTCCTTACCACTTTTATGGATGACATCGGAGAGCGTTCGTTGGCTTCTATCCAAGGGAGAACGAGTTAAAGCCATCAACATTCTTAAGAAAGCTGCTAAAACGAATGGAAAGATTTTATCATCCTCGACGCTTGAAAACTTCTATCCGACCAATGACAGTGAAGACACTTCGGAACTAGAGGAAAAAGCTGGCTTCTTTAGATTGCTAGGCGATGCTTTTAGGAATCCTGGTCTATTACTAAGGGTTGCCAATTGCTCTTTCTGCTGGCTAACAAATGTGCTCGTTTATTACGGACTCAGTCTAAACTCTGTGTCATTAGCCGGCGATAAATATCTAAACTTTATTTTGGTGTCACTGATAGAGCTTCCAGGATTTCTCATCATGCAATTGATATTGGATCGAGTTGGCCGCCGGATAACTCTTTGCACCACGATGCTGCTGTGCGGTTTATTCTGTTTCCTTTCGGAGTTCATTCCAACAGGTGAATTTTGCTTTATTATTGTCTCTTATGTGAACTGTAATAAACTATTTCATTTCTAGGTAATGCCTGGCTAAGCCTTATTTTGTTTCTGGTAAGCAAAATGACGATTACCATGTCATTCGGTACTCTGTACATCTACACGGTTGAGATTTTTCCGACAAACCTACGTCAAAGTTTACTATCCGTTTGCTCAATGTTTGGACGTATCGGATCAATGATTGCACCACAAACACCTCTGCTAGCTAAAGTATGGACTCCATTGCCAATGGTTATTTTTGGTACGATTGGCATTACATCCGGCTTAGCCATATTACAGTTTCCCGAAACGCTCAATACTCAGCTGCCTAATACTGTACAAGAGGCTATGAACATCAATACGGAAGAGAAAAACAATAGAAGTGTAAATAAATTTTCCTAGTAAAATGAATTTATTCACTATTATATAATTATAGATCACAGCTACTTTAGTCGGACCTACTATTGTTTAGTATTAAGTACTTTGAGTTCTTCTGCTGTATCTGCCGTAGGCGGCGGTGTCGGTTGTAAGCTATTTCGATACACCCACATCCAGAGGAAGATCGCTCCACAGAGTATTGCACTTGCTCCGAATGTCCAGTACGTTCCTAGTATGACATACAAAGTGACAGAACCAGGACCTACAATTCGAGCCGCACTTCCCGCACAGGTCAACAGTGCCATCCACGTTCCCTGAGGGCGTGGACCGAGCAGCTTCGAGAATACTGCCTGACTCAGCGTTGTTCCGATGGAAAATGACACACACAACAGAGTATACGAAATCGTAAATTGTGCTATGCTAACGGGCGGTGTTGACTGACACCATTCCTGAGATATAGGACAGCCAATGGTACCATTAACGGAATCCACTGAATCACTAATTGATGTCGACCCAACCGGAATCATCAACAATTGACTAAGGAACAGCGCTAACATAGCGCCATACACAAGGACATTGGTTTCGCCGAAACGTTTGCACAATGGGTCCAGCAAGAGGAACAACACACAGGATATTAGGGCACCGGCTGTCATTAAAATACCTAGGTAGAACAATGATTCTTCGTTGGTCCAGCCGAACTGATCCAGAGCTACCGGGGAAAGGAGTCTGCAATGAAACAATAAAAGAAAAAAAATTTGAACAGGAAGCTAGTACTAACATAATAGAACCTTAAAAGATAAGAGATAGCTTATCTAATGAAAGCAACTAACTGACTTTACCCATTTATTAACGGGAAACTAGCAGTCATTAACTTTTCGTCGGAAAGCTCAAATTCGGAAGCAGTTTTTGGGCCCAAAAGCGGGATTCTAATACTAACTAATTTCACCTTAAGAGCATCCAATTATGTTAGGTGGTATGACAGATTTGATCAGCGAAAGGGTATGACAATGCATACTATCTTTGTTGTTCGATATTTGTTTAATTGAAGTTTAAAGTACTTCATTCGACTACAGCTTTTTCTAGTAATAAACTTTGCATATAAATTTTAACGAAACTTAAGTTCTTAAGTTGCCTATAGTATACATACTAAAAATATCCTAAACTAGAGGACCCGGCGCGCTTTGCTATACCTTTTATAAATTGGGTTTATGCGTAATACTAAATATTTGCGTAATCGCAATCTTGAAACATAGAGCATGTTCCTTGATTATAACGTAAATTTCAATACAAAGCATCAAGTTGAGTTTTATTATCAACACTTAGAATGTTTCTAGTATGCCAGATTACAAACAAAATGCAATAAAACAGAAATAAAACAAAAAGTTGCATTTTACCGAAGACCCCTGTTACAGGCAGCTCTGCCAATATTCGGGAGACACTGTGGCAGCTCGCACTGCCGGTCAAGGTGGTCCCTGCATGCTAATATTTATACCGCCATGCCAACATAGTCGAACAAACACCAATACAGAATTTTGGAGAGCTTACCAACACTCATACAAAATTTACCACCTATGCAAAAAAAGCGCCGCTGACGGTGACTCATGACGTTTATATGGAAAAATAACAGAGATGCCAGTCTTGTTAGTAATGGGCTCTTCGATTTTACTTAGCAACATTCCCCTTGTGGCTTAATAACAAGTCCATTGCAAAAATTTAAATTCTGCTAGTCATTGAAAATCAAGTGGCAACTGTTATGGTTTTAAAGTCATCTTAACAATTTTTGACGTAGGACTACATATTTGTTTACTATACTGGGTAGCACTCTCCCAAGTAACATTTTTGTTGTATAATCGCTTATTAAGCACTTGTTCCACAGGAATTAGCTGTACAATAGGAGTGGGGTAATAGGTAGCTACGCTTAACAAGTTGTCGTTGTGACTCCTATCTTTTGTCCAATGCTGGACCCCCCTTCCTTTCCACTCATTCCCCTCCTTTCCCAAAAAAAATTCATTACTTTCCCCTACCGTCCCTCCATCAATTGTAGAAAACCATCGTTCCAAAAAAAATATATTAATAGATAAAATGTCCAACAATTTTAAGGGGAAATTAGCAGTCATTAACTTTTCGTCGGAGAGCCCAATTTCGGAAGCAGTTTTTGGGCCTCCAAAAGCGGGGTTCTGTTTATAGAAATGTATTCTCTGCATTCTTCTTGCCAATCTAAACAGAGTGAATATATTTTCATGAACAAAATTTTTATATCAAACAAAAAAACTGCTTTTGAAATTTGCAGAATCGATGACGACTAATTTCACCTTAAAATAACATATGTATAATAATCATTTAAACGCTTTAGTGTTTGTAAAATTTCAAAGTCAAATTACTTCATGCATTTGCCTTGTGATCGCTTGGCTCCTCAGGCACGGCCGACAATTAGGTTTCCGGCGATTCATATCCAAATTATGTGAGACCACTTTCCTTTTTCGTTAACTTTAATAGTACATTTTATGCAACAAATTTAATTTGCCTGCTAACGGTTTTTTACTGAATTTAGAAATTGTTTGTATTACTTTAGTTCAAAGTTACGCGGTTAGTTTTTTTCTATTACAGTGCATGATGACTTATTCCAGTTCAATTGGGGCGATTCTCATATGACGTCCAACAAATTTCAGCATTTTCAACCCCTCTTTGTTCAATTGTGTAACAATATTACATCAATTTAAGAGAGAGAGAGAGAGAGAGAGAGAGAGAGAGAGAGAGAGAGAGAGAGAGAGAGAGAGAGCAACGATAATGGTCGCAGTGATGAGTCCATACAGGAAAAAAAACCATACGTTTAAAACGAAATTGCAACGAAAATAAAAGAGATAAGCGTTTAACGTCGAAGAGCGAATTGTAGAACGGTACTAGAGCTTTAAATTGGTATAATTGACATTCAGTTTTATCACACCTTTTTAGGATAAATTCGATAAAAACACCTTGAGAAACACTTAATTCAAAACTTTTTGCTTTTAAAAGGTTACTAAATTTCATAAAGAAGGAGGTTTTAAACCAATTTTCAGTACGAAATTTTCTCAGTTTTCGAATGAAAGTAACAGAGTTGAACTAGCTAGCATAGTTTTTGTACCATAGCTTATCTAAACTGAAAACTAAATATGTTTAATAACTCTGTAACGATTGAGATTTGACCATATGCGTAGCTGGATTTTTTCGTCAAATGTGGTCCTTTATCATCCCCTAAAATCACCCTGTATACTGTACCACAAAGTCACCTGAGAGGCTGTTAAATATGTATAGAAAATTTAAGAAAATCGTACTGCAATTCAAAAAGTTATTTTCTCCTTGAAAATTTCATTTGTGAGAAGTAACTGTCAAATAGTTTTCGAAAAAAGTTCTTGTAGCTTCGCATCTGGATTTTTTTCATTCTTAATCCCACTTCCACACCGAACCACTGTCTAACACACTAATGATCACGTCATTCTCAAAGACATAAAGTTGAATCAACAATCAATTGACGATCTAGAACCATAATTCATCAGTTTCAATTTAACCAATTAAATGTGTAATAAATTTCAAGCACGAACCACTTTACAGGAGAGTTTGCATGGTTCGACAATATCATAAATCAGAATATCACTTACGTTTGATAGCCCACATACGCAAACATCAGCAGCGAAAACGCTACCACCATTGTCGTAATCGCAAAATATTGCAGCGGAACAGATTTCCAAGTTTCTTTTGCAGTGGCCGCACCTTGATGCTTCATAGCTTCCTTTACCGCGATGGGACTATCGACAAAAATCGAGGGTATCAGCAGCACCATATTGATCAGTCCTAGAATGGCACAAATCCATCCGGCGACTGTATACATATTGACCTGGAACCACCCTAGAAAGCTGAACCCATTTTCGCCGAGTTCGGCAAACGCGGATTGGAATATTGGTCCCACCATTAGTCCTAAACTTTGCGCCAGAGCCATATAGGAAATGGTTTTCGTTCTCTCCGCCACCCTGGTTGCCGCCGATATGTACGCTCTGCATATCGTAACAGCAGATGTTCCAACTCCCACCAGAGCTCTTGATAGCAACAAAACATACTCTCGATGGTCCGAAAGTTCTCCAAGGACTGCATATAACACATTTCCGACAGTGAAGATTGCAATCAACAAAAGCAATGGAACACGGATGGATGACAGCTTGTTAGTCCAACATCCAATAAAAGGACTAAATATAAGCTGTCCTAATGGCGGAACGGCAAATACATACGCCAAGAAAACCTTGCTGACCGCTGGTTCCAGCTACAATCGAAATTATTCAATTTAGTCAACAAAGCCACTAATCGATCGATTAAATAGTTACAGTTTTCAAATAAGGCCATATTCCGGTGGCGACTATTCCGAATGCTAGAAACATTAGATAGCCTGTGAAGTACAAAACACGAATCGAAATCCAACGCTGTCGGTACTCGGCTGGCGTTTCCAATCCAAGAACACGTTCCTTTTCCGGCTGCTTCAACGATATCCATTTCAAAAACTGCGCCATCACTTTCACTTAACTGACCTATCCTAATGGGAGAAATTCTCTCAATATTGACTCGTGAATAAACTATGTGAGTCGTCACAATCAGAACTACTTGAAAAAAAAACAGTAAAGCTTATCCGTTACAACAACGCTATGGTATTGAACGCTATCTTATCGATCGGAACCGTCTTAATCGACAGTGTGGGCCGGCTCGCTCGACTAGCTTCACTAAATTTTTCATCAATATAATAGCAAATAGTCGTATCTGGCAGCAGTAAGAGAAATCTATGGCTAAAGGTCTTCCGATCAGCGAACCGCGAAAGCGTCCGAGTACTGTGAGCTTCGATGCTTAAATAAATCATGAATTCTAACTCCGATAGGCAATCAGCGGTCAAGTAAATGACCGTACAGCGGGAAATAATGGTCAGAACTGCATGGAACTCAATAAAAACGATACTCAATAGTGGGTTCAACTTGTTTTGAATTATTCAACAAAAAAATATGTTTCCAATACACAGGTTAGTACTACAATATCCCGACGGAATAATAGTAATCAGAGTAAAAGTAGGCCGTAGAAAACAATGCTCACACAACAAAGTTGCTATACTTAGTAATTACCTACCAGGCATTCATTTTATTCGAATAGGCGTAAAGCCATAGAAATCAACGCTTCCGCTTCTTCTCTTAGGCTTCGGCTTCAGTGTGTACAGGATATAACCGACAGGATTCCTTTGGAAAAACAATTCACTCTGTTGTTGTACAAAACCAACAGCTTTCATTCCGTTTCAGTAGACTAATAGCAGAAAACCAGACGAGACAAATAGCAGAAAAACTTCCTCCAAATGAAATGAATCAAAAACGATGGAGGCGCATGTACTTCTTACAGATGACATGTGCTGAAAGCATGGATTTTCACTTTCTGCGCGATATGCATTCGTGATACGACCATTATCGAAGCCCACTATCCAAAGCAATCAGCTGCCATCGATGACGTATCGGGCGAGTTGAAAGATAACTCGAACAGCATGACTTGCACCGACCGGCGACCGCTGCGCTTGCTCACATATGCATATAGTTAGCGACTGAAAGGGGTTCGATCGGCACGCAAACCAATTAACTATGAATTGAACGAAGCCTCGCACTGTCGTTGTCGTATAAGCGAGCCGACACTCCACGGCACTGCCGTCGAATATTTATGTGTAAATGAAAAAGTAAGCAATCATATTCCTACGACTCGTCCGGCAAACTGGTAGGTGACAGTAGGAGGAAAATGCTAAGCGAACAATCTGAATCAGAACAAACCTGTCGCTCTTCACATTTGAAAACGACGCAAGCGGCAACAAGTAACTATTTGAAAAAATTCAATTGCATCCGGATGTTCAACTGCATTCGAAGTCACATGTGCGTATCATACATCTGAAATCATTTCTTTATTACAATGTGATCTCTATTTTTGCTGATGTTATCGGAGCCCCTGACACGTGCTGTGCTGATTGCCATTAGCTCTTTTGTCTGTCAGGTAATAAAAAGCTACTGATGTACCATTTTGTTGCACTAAGCTTCATGCTCAGATTGCACTGAGTAGAATGATAATGATCGCTTATTAAGTCTCGATGGGCTAGAGTGGTTCCAAAACGCTTCGATCTCATCGATAAGAAATCATGAACAATAAGTTTTGATTTTTGAGAGTTTCTTATCTGTGATACAAAATAGATGGTTCATTAGGATAACAAACAATTTTCTTTCACAAAATGCGTGAAATACGTAAGGACCACAATAATGAAGTTACCAAAAACTTTATGTAAACTTGAACGTTTCCGTTTCTGAACGATTCAGAATTTATACCTTAACCCAATTTAGCCCACATCCGTATAATTCACGTGACCGCATAGTTAATAGTTAAATTACTTGACAGCCCAGGTAACCAATAAGCATTAACATAAGCAGCAAATCAGCCGCTTATTAGCATATCTGGCATTTTACACTGCACGTTGTTGTATATTAGCTTTTTGACTGCATAGGTGTTGTAAATTGACATCCACAATTTTATTCAAATTCTTCGTGTCGGCAATTAGCTGCAAATTAGCATTTTCAACACTATAAGAAAGTTAGCAGTAAAGTAGCCGTATATTTTGCCAAAATGGCATTTAATGCGACTTAAATGCTTATTGGCTTGCATTTGAATAGCATTAGTGATGCTTATTGGTTACCTGGGAGGATAGCACATTTCTTTTGGAACGTCTTCGCATGGAAAACAATAATAGATTTAAGATGAAACGGTACTGAATCCAACATGGCCGGATCAAAGGCACCCTACAGAGATTGTAGATTACAGAGGCGACAAAGCACTCAAAATCCGCTAACTTTTGAATCATAATGGCGAGTTACCTTTGATTATGGTGGTACTCTCCGTTTTGATTCAAAATTTAGCGGTTCGTGAGTGACTTGTCGCCTCTGTAATCTATAGTTTCTGTATGGTATTTTTCCGGACATGTTGGGATTTAGTATCGTATCCCCTTAATGTTCACGATTAACCTTTAAGGTGAAATTAGTCGTCATCGATCCTGCAAATATGAAAAGCAATTTTTTTGTTTGAAGCAAAGATTCTGTTCATGAAAACATATTCGCAGTGTTCAGATTGGCAAGAAGAATGCAGTGAATACATTTCTAATAACAGAACCCCGCTTTCGAGCCCAAAAACTGCTTCCTAAAATTGGGCTCTCCGACGAAAAGTTAATGACTGCTAATTACCCGTTATGTGAAAACGCTTTTTATTTTTGCGTGTATAAGAAAATATCATTGCTTTTTTTCCCCACCCTGCCTCCTTCCCTCAGTTACCCAACGTCAGAAGGATAACCACTTTATAAAATATTTGTAATGGCCTAATTGTATAAATTCAAGAATTCACACAAAATACATGAGCTGGAAGCATTCTTTATGTTGACCTGGTTCTAAGGCTAGAGTAAAGCACACAAGTAAGAGTGGCAAAATTAGAAAATAGCAAGAGTCATGTAACGTAAACTTATGTTAAAACTAGTTCATTACCTCTTGCCAAACTACTGGATTCAAGCAAAAAGAACTGTATAGCCCTTGTACTACGAGAGCTGGTAAACTCCTGAGCAGTTATTTAAATTGAGTGACACGTATTTAATCTCCAACCATTGGTAGATGATTAATTTCTTGTAACAAAAAAAACAAACATAGGTAATCAAATTAAAATTTGGATTAAACAAGAAAGAGTCTTGATCTAGATTCTGCAAAAGAGTATAGATCCTTTAATGTTGCAATCCTTAATGATAATAGTAGGATCACGTGGTTCAAAACAGAACATGAGTGATCAATATAGGTTCGATTAAACCAATGTATATTCAACAGCGAAGCTCGCACTCGTGTGATCTAATTTTCTCACACACGCGTCACAAACACTCGGGCATGAGCATCTCTCTCGCAATCCGTTTCTTAGTTTTTCATGCCCTCCGACAAGTTTTTGCAAGTGTATACTTAGCTATCAACCACGGCCGTCGCTCTCATTGCAACCCACGCAGTTGATACCGAATGTAACAAGGGCCTGCCCTGTTACCCTCGTGTGAAGCGAGGATGTAAAATTAGGTAAACAAGAATAACTAAAGCAAAATTTGCAACCATGCATCCTACTCATGCTCGCGGGCTGTTGGCTGCTCACGAGCTGTTGGTTTCGTGAGCGGACTGTGCAGAACGACGCTATGAGACTGCTAACTGTATACAAACAGCACCAACCGTTGTTCATCCTACGCTTGCGTCAGTGCAGTAGGCGTTGAATTTTATGCTTCTCACATTTGCTCGCGTACTCGCGTAAGGCTCGAATCGTTTGGTTCTTGTTCGATTTGCAACAACACATCTAGTTATTAATTAGGGAACGTTTAAATTTCCAAATAAAATATACGGTATAAATAAAAACATGAGCTGGTCATTCTAGGATAAAATTCCAACTGATCTGTTATTATATCCTACGTTATTTTATTTTATTTAAGACCGCCTTCGATAAAAAATACTGAATATGCCTATAAACTATGTTTTACTGTGTAATTTCGCTGATTCGTTTTTTAAAAATTATATCCGTGATAGTACAATATTAAGGAATCGAACTTTTATGACATAATCACAATCACACATTTATCAGAAAATAACGTCTCACGAAGGAAGAATATAAGGCTTGTTCGCGACAAAATTTGGACACCCCTAAACACACACAGCTTCGGAAATACATTAACAATAAGTGAAATATTTTGCAGAGTGGTAGATGTATGTCTGTTCTTTCTGAAAATATAACACTTGTTAATATTACAAGCGCTCAGCGTAAAATGGCGTCGAAAGAAGAGCAGGTGCGAAAAGCAATTGTGTGCGGTCGTATTGAAAATCCGGATCTCTCGTTAAGAAAACTTGCCAAAAAGCTTGGATTTCCTCCAAACACTGTTCACAGTGTTTTAAAATCGTTCGATACTCGCTTGACAACAGCTAGGAAGAAGGGAAGTGGAACAAAAACGGATATCAGGAACCATCACAAGGATGCGAAGGTAAAACAAATATTGCGGAGGAGACCAGATCTTTCTGTACGTACCATTGCTCGTAAAATAAAAATGTCGCCAACATTCGTGCACACTTCTAAGCAACGACAAGGCATGAAGTCTTTCAAGGTGAGGACTGTGCCAAACCGTAATGATAAACAAAATACCACGGCCAAAACACGCGCTCGTAAGCTTTATCGCGAATATTTAACGAAGTTTCCATGAGTTATAATGGACGCTGAAACGTATGTCCTAGAAGACTTTAAACAGTTTCCTGGTATGTCTTTTTACACTGCTATGAAACGGAATGGCGTTGCAGTGCATTTTAGGACAAAGAAGAAAGCCAAGTTCCCCAAAAAATATTTAGTATGGCAGGCCATATGCAGCTGTGGTAGAGCAAGCAAAAGTTACATCAATACGGGAACGGTTAACAAGGAAATATACCGCGAAGAATGCCTGCAGAAACGATTGTTACCGTTCCTACATAGCCATGATGTACCCTCGCTGTTTTGGCCTGATTTGGCATCCTGTCACTACGCCAAAGATGTTGTGGAATGGTATGATGCTAATGGAGTCCATATTGTACCGAAGAAGGCGAATACACCTAACTGTCTAGAGTTACGCCCCATCGAGCGGTTGGGCTTTGGTGAAGATAGAGCTGTCCCAGCACAAACAAAAAGCAACAGCTATAGATAAATTTCGAAAATCTTGGGCAAACGCAGCTAAATTGGTTGCCAACAAGTCTGCACTGACCCTCATGGCAAGGGTAAACTCCAAAGTTCGCCAATTTTTCAAGCAGACCAAATAAGTAATGTTAATTTGTTTGATAATTATTAACGATACACACATAAATGATATAAAATTGTTTCATGGATTAAACTTCTTGCAAATTTGTTTTATTGCAAAATTGAGGTGTCCAGATTTTGTCGCGAACAAGCCTTAATACGTAAACTGAAATGCTGTCCAATATTGTTAGGTTAGGCTATTTATTAGGTATGGACAGCATTATAGGTTTTTATAATTATAATCACACACTTACAATTGAGATCTATCTTATTTCGTTTAGGGGAACTGTGGGTAAGACGAACAGGGTGGGTAAGACGGACAGGTGGTTGATTCTACCAGTTAAGCATTAAAATTCGTAAATGTGTTGATGGACTCATCGTCATTTAGAACTTTCAAATTTTGATAAAGTATTAAAAAACTGAAAATCGGAAGTGATCCTGCGTTTGGATGTAACTTTTTTGCCATCGAAATTAAGCTTTTTGAGTGGTTTAATTCTAAAATGTTACCCATAACATTTAATATTTCGATTTAATACCTTTTCAAGTAACGTCTGCATTGAAAAAATAGGTAGTTTTATTTGCGTATGAAAAATTACGAACGCTTTAAAAAACTGTATAATGATGGGGTGAAATGGACAACTGCTAATGTGGATAAGATGGCCAATGAACATATCATAATAAAATTGTTGATTTAGCTTCTTAGTAATATCTCATGCATATAAATGAAAATTTAACCGACAAATGTGGACTTCAAACAAATTAGCAGCAGCCAGGCATGAAATAGATTTTAAAATGCTTGTTCATATTGCCGCTGTCAAACAATTTTCGATTGGCTGCCAATGGTAGGAGACGCTGGACTGCCCCCTTCACTTTTTGCACGTTACATCACCATATTTTACATATGGTTAATGGTTCGTTAATGGTCAAAAACAATAATATGCTCTCAGTTGGGGCGATTTAGAATACCTGTCCATCTTACCCCCACACATTGTCCGTTTCACCCGCAGTACTAAAAAGTTCACTTTTTCGGTCCATTTTTAATACTCAAAATACACATTGAAAAACAGTTTTTTTTAATATTTCACTAGTTGCTTTTGAAAACAATATATTGAACTGAAGTAAACTGTATTTAGGTTTTATAAATCAGAAGTTGTCTGTATTTTATTATCTGTTCTTCTTAACCTGTTCGTCTTACCCACAGTTCCCCTATATCAATATTGTGATCAATCCATTGGATTGAACGCAGAAACAAAGCTTGTAACAAATTGGACAACAGCACAGAGAACAGCAGAGAAAATTATAAAAGTATAAAATTCATCATGTTGGCCTGTTCCTAAGGGTAGAGTAAAGCATAGAGGAGTGAGAGTGGCATAATTAGAAAATAGCAAGCAAGGGTCATACAACGTAAACTTAAGCTAAAACTAGTTCGTTACCTCTTGCCAAACTAGAGGAACCGGCTCAGATTTCGAGTCAATTATACTGGATTCCACCTCAATGAATTGTACCTAGAGTTGTATAACCCTTAAAATACGAGAACTGACAAAAGGTACACCCCTGAACAGTTATTTAAATTGAATGACATGAATTCAATCTTCAACCAGTGTTTCTGTTAACGTAGACATTCAAATAAATTACAAACATAGTTAATCAAATTGAAATTTGCTTTCAGTAACAAAATTTCTTAATCTATGTTTTGCAAAAGAATATAGTTCCTTCAATGTTGCAATCCTTAGTGGTCATACTAGAATCACGTGGAACAAAACAGAACATGAGTGATTAGTACAGGTTCGATTAAACCAATGCACATTCAACAGCTTCGGCGGATAGTTACATACATAGTGGAAGCTTTGCTGACAACAAACACGCCGGGCGGTAGTCGTTGAACGTTGCTTATGTTTTGAATGTTTAGCGTAGCACGTGCTCGCGAATCCGGTGTTTTTCTCTCAGAGCTCGATCAATAGATTACCAGACAGGAGTGTTTTATGTGAGAGTATATAAACTTTGATCAAAGAATACAAATAAAAAGACTTGCAGACTTCGATCCATACCCGGATAATGTGGAGCGCCGTCACATACACAGTGCGCCAATGCGTTCAAAACGGAAATCTGCATCAATATGATATGTATTGATGTACCGTCGAAATGGATTATTTTCCGATTCTTGTTAATTTTTTGCTTATATATATTATCTTTGAGAGCTCACTCAAGTCTTTTATACACGGATTATTTTACGATTTTTGAATGAACGCGGTTTTTTACAACATCTTTCGAATTAGCGTGATTTTTTTCCAGCTTCTTTACGTACCCAAAAATAGAAGCGTTCTAAGCTTAAATAAAAAATCATATTCATTGGGTCAAGGGCAACGGTAACATTGCGACGGAGTGACGAATCCGATTTATTAGGGGGATTCCTACGCTTGTTTATCTCTTACACCTCGCCTCCCTAGCTCTGTTCCAGATCGAAGGACATCTCGGGCGAATCATGCCTATATCATCATATGGATAGATATTTACCAGCTGTAAAAACAGTTTTGTATATAAAATCGCACGGTGCGATGCAATTATATAGGGTAGATGCTCCAGTAGTTGTGGTAGTACCAGTAGTGGTGGAAACTCGAAATATATCATAATTTTGGCGGATTTCAAGATAATTTCAGTTTTCTATTGTTAAATATTTATTTGTTAACAGTTTTATCTAAGATACACTGTTAAAATTCAAGATGCTGGTGCAAAAATTACAAATTTCTTTTGAGCAGTCCAATAGAGTGCAATTGCTTAAAAAATTCGTAACAATCCATAGCATTTTAACAAGCCTACGTTGTTATCCACATGCTGCCATGCTCATTGCAAGCGTTGCTAAGGCGGTAAACAACATTCCACTATTATAGGCAAATTTTCCACTATTATAGGAGCATTACCACTACTTTAGGAGCACATACTAATGTCAGAAAAAGCAATATTTTAGATATATTAACCAGCAGAATGGTATAATTTTGGTATGTATTTAAAACCAACACTATGGTGCACCATATTATCATGTAGTTCAATTGAAAACTGATAAATTGAGCGTTTAAATTGTCTTTACACACTACCCCCCGACATAATTCCTCCATTACTGGAGCATCTACCCTAATAAAACTGCAAGGTATTCTTCGGTAGCAAAAAGTATCATTTATGGTTCTTGTACAACCAACGGAACAACTTATGGATGGTTTATTTTACCCGAATGTTTCAGTTGAACTTCCAACGTTACGTAAAGTCATTCGGATAATTACGAGCAATTGAATTGTGTTGAACAATCATCCATTATACATATTCCATCATGATAATAGATGTTGCCACCTACATCAAGAATATTTCCGCGGTCAATGATTGTTTATTCAAAAAGTTATTTATAGGTAAACGTCATCAGGTTGTACTGATCTTTAAGTCAGATAACCGCTATATTTCAAGCACCAAAGCAACAACAATCACAACAACAGCAACAATATGGGCGTGAAGAAGTTGAGAAGATGCGAAATTTAAATACGTCATCAAAAAGCAAGGGGAAAATACAACTTTTATGCATATGATTCTTCTGCATTGAATTGGATGACAAAAATAGTAGATAAATAAAATCTCATCGTGTGTTTTATAATGATGAAGTAAGATGCTATAACGACGGATGGCGTCAAAACAGAGTGCACTGTATTTTGAGTACGGAACAGCGTGATAATTAAAAGCTGTTTTGTCCATTCCAAAACGATTCTGAAGGCACAGTGGACAATGTTTAGCATGGTATGATTAGTAACTAATGTTATTCGTGAAGTTTCGTTATGAAATATAAATGAAAATATGTGTTTGGTAAATTTATTGCCTGTAATAAAATCAAATCAAATAAAAAAGTTCAAATTACAGAATACAATAAAATTCGAAAGTTTTTCTAGGTCACTTGATATAGAATGATCAACGAGTATATGATATATAATATCACATTTGTCAAATCCAATATAAATTATCATCGATTTCTGAATTATTGTACGTCACCGCAATGTCAATTTCCACTATTTCAACTCAAAAACAAAACCGCATACTCACGTTTGAAATGCAGCGTAGACAAACATCAACAGCGCGAAAGCTACACACATCAGAGTGATGGGCAGATAGCGAAGCTGCAATGTTGTTGAGATGTTCTTTTTTACATCAGCTCCGCGACCCATCGTGGCTTCCTTCACTGCAATATTATGATCTCGGAAGATGAACGGCATCATGAGAAATAAATTGACGCATCCCAATAAAGCGCAGAACCACCCGACGACGGTGTGCATGTTGATTCGAAAAAGTCCTGGTATGCGAATGCCTTCTTCGCCCAAACTCGAAAAAATTGGCTGAAATACGGACGAGCTAAGTAATCCCGTTGTATGAGCCAGTGACAGGTAGGAAGTGGTTCTAGTTCACTCCATCATGGTTGTGGCTGCTGATATGTATGACCTGTAAATTGCACAGGACACCATAGAAATCCCAATGAGCACTCGCGAGAGCAGAAGAATATATTTCTGCTGCGAATGAAATTCATCAGCTATAGCGTATACCAATTCTCCAGCTATGAAGGACACCAAAAGAGGAATAAAGATCACTCGGACAGATGGCAATCTGTTACTCCACCAGCCCAGCAGTGGGCTAAGAACCAACTGAAGCAGTGAAGGCACTGAGAACAAATACGCTAGGAATACCTTCCCGGCTTCTGGATCCAGCTGCAACAATTGACAAATGAATATTCAGCAGCAAAAAATAAAACAGGCATTAAACTTTGCTCACAGTTCTCAAATAGGGCCACATACATGTGGCCACAATTCCAAATGCCAGATACACCAAATATGCAGTGAAATAAATTACTCGAATCGAGATCCATCGCTGTCGATACTCTTTTTCTGTCTCCAATCCTAGCAAGCGATCACTTTCTGGCTGTTTCAAAGCAAAAAGGTTGCTTATAGATTCCATAGAAATACTTTCGAATCAGACAAATTCACTCAAACGGCGCCGTTTCACTAGATACCAGAAAATCCGTCCGTCGTTATCGCGCTCTTTTCCACACTGAGTAAATCGAACGGTTTTTTCACGCCTCATGTAGTGCCTTGCGTCGTTCCCCTTGCAATGATGAAAAATGCGCACTACCGGATGAATTGTGTAAAAACTTTACGCATCCAGCAAAAAGCAATACCTACTGCTTTGCAGTACATTCTGCTAACAAATATCAGGAACGACAAAATATGAACATCAAAAAACTTAAACCAGTAGAACGCTGCACGTTCCATGCGTTGGCCATCCAAACTCGAACTGCTGACGCAAATGGGTCTATTTTCACCTTTTTGGTGAATTCTTCCCCTGCACGAGGCAAAATGTTTCGCATTTACGAACTTCAAAAATGATTGAACGTCCATCGGAAAATATACGTAGCGTACGCGTCATTTCGGCGCATGTTGCGGTTGAAAATAGAAAGGAAAACTTTCGAAACCAAAAGTTGATCTGCCTGCAGACTAAGACCACGAAGACCAAGCTTTAGTCCGTGTTGCACAGCAAGAAAAATGATGTTTAATTGGAGCCACATGTGTTGCAATCCATGTGAGTATGAGGCGATAAATAAAACATGAAACAAGATAATACTGATTAAAAAAAACTTGTTGACCAACTAGTTCCGAACGCAGTTTCGAATATCAAGCAGTTTTATCCTGAATCACATAAGACTCCAAATTGGCCCCGAGGTACGACACTGGTATAACAAGCCAGTCTTCGCATGTTCGAATCTTGACTGGAAGACGCTGCAAGAGTCAATAGAGGATCATTGCAATTCTCCTGTGCTCTTATTAGTTTGCTGCGAAATCTGTCGAAAAAACAACAGAACGTCAAGTTCAGAAATCAAGTATAATGGAGCGTCTTGCTTCTATTTGCTTTTTGCTATCCTGAATGTTATCAGCGTATGATACCAAATAAATGTGCTGATTTTACATTCACATCATCGGAATCACTTATCTACGTTGATCACCATAGTAATTACTATCTATAGTTGACCTAAGTTATCGTAAAATTTCATAGACAAAACAAAAAAAACAAGAGATCCTAAGACGTTTCCTTGCGGTACTTCCGAAGTGAGATCGAAAATAATTAAAACTTCTGAACTACATGGTTCAGTTTGGTATTAGCACACCTGTACATACACGCATACCCGACCCACGGGCATACCATACATACGGACATGAACACAGACGCGTGTACGAACACGGACACACAATAAATCAGCTCATAAGATCACATAAGAACGTAAACTTGCATCGGAAGGAGTATGCGTTATCGCTAGGATGATTCCTTTCGGTACTTTTCTGACAGAGCACTAAAAGCTTCGGCACTATACTGATAAAAACTAAAAGCTGAGAAAGCCCAAAGACACACAAAATTTTAAAGAATTTTGTCAGGAGTGAGGATAGGACTGAGAGTATAGATCCTAACTAGGTGATCGTTGCAAGATGAAAGCGAAGTTCTTAGATATTAAATATGTAATAATTAAAACTAACACACTATCTCCATCCAAACTTATAATTTTTACCGTAGAGAACAGAAATTGAACCGAGTTTTTAATAGTTGCAAGGCACAACTTCCGCCCTGGACCATAATGACAATGCCCACATAATGCCAAAACACTGCAGACTAGTCGTTAGATATTTTTTCTCTCATAATCAGAAAAACATATAAACTCATTTAAAGGTCATATAAGTACCTCGTTGGCTTAATTTACAAAGTCTGATTTTACAGATATCATTATATCTCTCTATTATATCTGTAGTACCTATAGTACCTGTATAATTATATCTGTAGTACCTATTTTACACATTGGAACATCCGGAAGCACACCTGGAAACACGCTATTGGAAAGATCTGGTCTCAGATCGACCACGTTCTAGTTGATGTCCGGCACTTTTCTGATGTCGCAGACGTGCGATCCTTCCGAGGATCAAACGTCGACTCGGACCACTATTTCGAAGTATGCACGATCCGCGCCCGGTTGTCCAACGTATTCAAATCGAAACCAACGAGGAAGATACGACTGAACATTCGGCGGCTATCAGCAGAAGGAGTTGCTGCAGAGTACTCTCGGAAAACTGATGAACAGATCGGTGGACATCTCGGAGGAATGACAAGAAGGGGGACCTGATTACCTAAAAATCAGAAGTGACTAGGCTTTGGAACAACATTTCGATACATTGTTGAATGGCGAACAAGATGGAGCGGTCAACAGAAATAGGATAGCGATTGAGGATGATAGAAAATCTGTGGATCCACCAACTTTGGAGGAGGTTAGAAAAGCAACGAGAGAACTGAAAAACGACCATGCAGCTAGAAAGGACGGCAACCCCACCGAACTTTTGAAAGTTGGAAGCGAACGGCTCTATTATGTAATCCATCAGGTATAAAGGTATGGACTGAGGAGGAACTACCTCATATGCCCTATTTACAAAAAGGGCAATGCAGCAATCATCGAGGCATTACTCTCATCAATTCTACATACAAAATTCTCTCCTGTATCCTGTTTCTCAGACTAAGGCCGTTGCAGGAAACCTTTATTGGTGAGTACCAGTGCGGTTTTCTAGAGGAACACTCCACGACGGACCAAATGTTCAACTTGCGACAGATCCTCGATAAATTCCAGGAATTCAACTTGCAGACTCACCATTTGTTTATAGCCTTCAGAGCGGCGTACGATTAAGTTAAACGAAATGAGCTGTGGCAGATTATGCTTGAACATGGTTCTCCAATAAAACTGATTATGCTGATACGTGCTACCCTTGATTGTTAAAAATCAAGCTTCAAGATAGCGGGTGAGACATCGAACTCGTTTTGTGACGTTAGATGATTTGAGGCAAGGTGACGGACTATCGAATTTGCTGTTCAGCATTGCATTGGAAGATGGAAGGTGCTATTCGAAGGGCAGGCGTGCAGAGAAGCAGTACCATCATCAAGAAATCTCATATGCTCCTAGGTTTCGCGAACGATATCGATATCATCGGTGTTAACCGTAGAGTTGTGGAAGAAGCTTACGTACGGGCTTATCATAAATTCTACCAAAACAAAGTATATGGTGGCTGGTAGAAAGCGTGTAGTCCCTTATGTGTTGGAACTGCGGCGGTGATAGATGGAGATACTTTTGAAGTGGTCGACGAATTTGTTTTCCTTGGTACGTGACATGTGCCAACGATGTAAGCCGCGAAGTAAAAAGGCGGTTGGCGACTGCCAACAGGGTCTTCTACGGATTACGTAGCCAACTGAGGTCACAGAGGCAAACCCTGTACCCGTTGGATGAGCGTTGTTGACGTGGATGCTAGAGCAGCGGGTGTTAGGGGCGACTAGAGAGCGGTAGTCCAAGACCGAGAAATGTGTAGACGGCTTCTGAATTCGGCATGGATTCCAGAAGCAGATTGTCGCCGAAAAACAAAAAAAAACAAACAAACTCTCTAGGAAACAGGCAACACGTTGCATAATCAATCAACTGGTGTTAAGTTATTATTTGGGTTTTGAAACATCAACTCACTGCTAATTATTGCGGCCGACATTCTAATAAATACTATCAACATGGCTTTGTCACGATCAAGAGCTTCTTCATTGAACGGAGAGGTTTTAAATTGATTCTCTGAGTGAGTCATGATTGCTCTGATTGGTTAACAAATTACGTTGAGGCAAATATTTACAGAACAGTTGTGCAATAACTAAAATAATAGCTCTAATATTCTGACTAACCCGACAAGAATTGTAGTGCTATGAACTTATTTACGATCAAATAATTGACTGTCCAATACAGAGATAAATAATTATTAAATTAAAATTAAATAATAGTGCATGTTTTGCGTTTCGTTTTGATATCAATTGATTGCCAATTCAATTGCCGCTTACACAACTTTGCCATCTTTTACATAAAGTTCCTTTGTTCTTTAATTCAAAGAAAAATCTTCATATTTCTATATCTGATAAGCATATGACTGTGTAAGCAGATCGGTTTTCGATGGCAGCGAAATTTTAACGAAACTAATATGCAAAAGTTGTCAACAAAATAAAAATCAGTGTGATAAATTAAATGAAAGAAAACTTTTGTCACGATTAATTACCTAATGAAGCCTACAAGACACAGGCGAAATACGTCTCTGTCGTGAATAAAATTAATAGTGGACTTTAATCGCGAAAAAAGTTTTCTTTTATTAACCCTCTAACGGATAAGGCCGTCTGTAGACGGCCTTCGCTTTTGGAGCTCCAGAGCCGCATACGAAATTTGTTTTAAATTGACAATATGGAAAATGTGTTCAGAACAGATTTCTTGACATTTTGATATTAATATCACAACATTCTGACTATGCATTCAAAAGTTATCATTTTTCAAAAACAAAAAATCCGAAAAATTTCCTGTTTTACTTTTGATGAAAAAGCACATCTAGAACGAAATGATTGACCTTAAAATTTTTCTATGAGTAAATTTCATGCTTTATATCAATTTTGCTTACTTACTTACTTACTTACTTAGGTGGCTTGCCGTCCTAAGACAAAGCCTGTTGAACAAAATTTCTCCATGTAACTCGGTTGAGGGCTACCGCTCTCCAATTCCTCGGACACCGAGTACTCTCCGCCAGATCTCGCTCCACCTGGTCTAACCATCTTGCTCGCTGCGCTCCTGGTCGTCTTGTTCCTACCGGATTTGAGGCGAACCCCATCTTTGCAGGGTAGTTGTCCGGCATTCTTGCAACATGCCCTGCCCATCGCATCCGTCCAGCTTTAGCCACCTTCTGGATACTGGGTTCGCCATAGAGCTGTGCGAGTTCATGGTTCATCCTCCGCCTCCATACTCCGTTCTCCTGTACGCCGCCGAAGATCGTTCTTAGCACTCGTCGTTCGAAAACTCCGAGCACTCGCAGGTCCTCCTCGAGCATTGTCCATGTTTCATGCCCGTAGAGAACAACCGGTCTAATAAGCGTCTTGTACAGGGTGCACTTTGTACGGGGACTTAGTCTGCTCGACCGCAATTGCTTGTGGAGCCCATAGTAAGCACGACTTCCGCTGATAATACGCCTCCGAATCTCACGGCTGGTATCATTGTCCGCCGTTACCAGTGAGCCAAGGTAGACAAATTCATCGACTACCTCAAACTCATCGCCGTCGATCAATATACTACTGCCCAAGCGGTGTCGTTCGGCCTCGGTTCCGCTGGCCAGCATGTACTTTGTTTTAGACGTATTTACCTTTAACCCAATCTTTTCTGCTTCGCGCTTTAGTCTGGTGTACTTTTCAGCCACCGCCACAGATGTTCTGCCGATAATATCCATGTCATCGGCAAAGCAGACGAATTGACTAGATTTGTTGAATATCGTGCCCCGCGTGTTGATATCCGCTCGGTTCATAACACCTTGTAGCGCTATGTTGAACAGCAGGCATGAAAGACCATCACCTTGACGAAGCCCTCTGTGTGATTCGAATGAACTTGACAATCCACCCGAAATCCGAACACAGCACTGCGTACCATCCATCGTAGATTTAATCAGTTTGATGAGCTTCCTGGGGAAGCTGTTCTCGTCCATGATTTTCCATAGCTCTTTCCGGTCGATGGTATCATATGCGGCTTTGAAGTCAACGAATAAATGATGCGTGGGAACTCTGTATTCACGGCCCTTTTGGAGGATTTGCCGCAGTGTAAATATTTGATCCGTTGTAGACCGACCTTCGACGAAGCCGGCTTGATAAGTTCCCACAAATCTATTCGCAATTGGTGATAGGCGGCGGAAAATGATTTGGGACAGCACTTTATAAGCGGCATTGAGAACGGTGAATATCAATTTTGCAATGTATTTGAATTGAAAAAATATCTGGATAGAGCGTAGACATGAAAAACGAAAAGAGAAATCGGACTTTTTCTAACCTGGCGCTCGTCCAGATAATTATTTTTGCATGCAAATCAGAACTTAAGGTTCTTTTGAGTGTACTTTCATGATCAAACAGTCTTTAGCTTGATCGCATCGTTTTTACGATGTTGCCCGTTAGAGGGTTAAACTTTCGTATTCCACTAAGACGCTCATAAAAACTTTAATCATTGTGATAAAAACAATTATTAAAGCACGTCCACTAAGGGAAATTAGTAAAATGGCGGTGGTTTAGACTAAGAAAGAATTGTATAAAATTGATTAGTTATAGACTAGCTTTAAATCTTTAGTAAAATTCAATTACGCAAAACATTGGAACATTTGATACATGAAAATTTTTGGAGGCCAACTTTATGGCTGTAGACAGCAATAGGGGGTATGACAGTAATTTTATGGTCATGTGTTGTGACGATTAATAATTAAAAATGAAATAAGTTAATTAGTTAAAGTTTCCAGTCAAAGCAGCTTTTAAAACAGTTTAAGTGTTAGTTTTCTCGTTTTGTTACTTTTATTATAAATTAAATATTTCGTTATAAAATAGTCATAATATGTAAATTTTCATGAAAATGTTTTAAGAGTTAACACATGTTGATTTGTCGAAACAAACTGAAAACCTTACCATGTATTACTCATCGAAGTACCTACAATGAGTTTCATTCAGTGAGCCGAATGCAACCGTCTGCTTTTAATAGATTAATTCCATATGCGGCTTTAATTAACTTCAGACATAACAGAATGAGGCGTAAAAGGCGTTCGTGACAGATAAAAATACAGTTTAATTTGCTTTACGTGAATACGATAGACGTTAAAGTTTACAAAAGAATTAAAATATTGAAGGGTTAATTTAAAGAAAATGTTAAATTCAAAGAATATCATTAAAAATTCACAAATTCACAAATGAATTTTTTTGTCCGCGTGGCGCAATTCAAAATACATAATCATATATTAAATGTTCTCTGATGGAAAACTGTCCTCTACGTTCAGTTTCCCATCTAAATTTCACATAGGTTTTATCAAAATTGACACCTGTTGCGAGTCAATACAAGTGAGGGAGTGTTTATGAACAACAACAGTAAACAATACTGTGCATCGGGAAATCTAAACCATATTAACTTAACTTATCATGACGACCAACGATAATTGCGGCAATAGGCAATAAAAATGATAAAAATATAAATATAGTGTATAGATTTCCGAACATTGTACTTACGTTTGGAACGCCGCATAAACGAACATCAGTAAAGCGAAAGCCACGCACATTAGGGTGATCGGTAGCCCTCGCAGCTTCATCAGGTGGGCACGGTTTTTCGTTAAACCTGTCCCATTAGTCACGGTTGCCTCTTTCAACGCAATGTTGAAATCTTTAAAAATGAATGGCATCATTAGAATCAAATTTATGACTCCTAGCAGTGCACAAAACCAGCCCACCGAGGTGTGCATATTGATACGAAATAATCCTGGAATGCGGAATCCTTCTTCCCCCAGAGCAGAGAAAAACGGTTGCAGAACCGAGGCACTCAACAGGCCAGCTACGTGCGCTAACGACAGATACGACGTTGTACGAGTTCGCTCGGCCACGGTAGTAGCCGCGGATATGTAAGAGCGGTAAATGGAGCAGGATATCATCGAAACTCCCACCAACACTCTTGATGTCAAAATCACATATTTTTGGTGACTCGAAAATTCCTCTGCAAGCGCGTAAATTATTTGTCCAACGATGAAGCATACCAGGAATGGAATTATCAAATATCTAACGGAAGATAATTTGTTACTCCACCAACCAAGCACCGGGCTGCCCACAAGCTGCAAAACAGAGGGCATTGCAAACAAATAAGCCAAAAACACCTTTCCAGCTTCCGGATCCAGCTGCAATCAATAATATACGAACATTTATTTAACCACTTTCCACTTAAACTTTCGGTAGATCTCACAGTTCTCAAATACGGCCACAAACAGGTTGCTGCAATTCCAAATCCTACGTACACCAAATACGCGGTAAAATACATCACTCGTATAGAAATCCATCGTTGCCGGTACTCGGTCTCAGTCTCTATGCCCCGCAAACGCTCACTTTCCGGTTGCTGTATCCCAAAAGTCTTGGCAAAGAGTCCCATTTTTCTTATTTGAACTAGAAATTACTAATTGTAAGTGCAACAAGTACCGGCTGCAGAAGATGCTCACCGATCAGAGCCGCAACCTACTCTGACACCGAAGAATCGTTGCCAGAGTCTTTTCATGGCACATGCAATTAACGCCTTCACGGCAATAAAGTCCAGTTCCAGATTAATTCTCGATCGTCATTCGTCACCGATAAGACAACTCTCTATCAAGCACGCGATAGAAACCTGTCAATTGGGACAGCCTGTATCCCAGAACCAAACATAATCAATCGGCATTTTTTGGTACTTTCGTACCGGATAAAAAGCTAATTATATCGAACCTTCGTTTCCGGGTGATAATAAGCCCGTAACGTTGTAGAACTCTCTTCCATTCGATTTATATCTATTTTAATCGAAACCATCAGCTCTTACTGTACCCTATTTTGGTAAAGCAGAGAGCAGGATGCATTCCAGAGTAATAGACTGTATTGAATATCAAAATAATACCCTCTCTCATGGCTTATCTTCACTTATTCATAGCTAGAGTCGGCTGAGCAAATAAACAACACAGGCAAGCAATAGTGACAGCGAATGACTAGTGTTTAGAGAACTTATCGCCAGGCAGCTGTTGAGAGAGCGAATGCATATAGAAATCATGGGGTGTAAACTCAAGAAATAGTTTATATGTTTACTTAAAGTTCCCAGAAAATATAGACCAAGGTATGTTGTTAAAAGTAATCTTTTGCTATATGCATCGTCAATACAACTGCACCAAGCAGGATACTTTGCAGGTGCACTGCCGACGCTTTTCACGCGGTTTGATTTGTTGCAATTACTCAGAAATGGTGACAGTAATCGACTTAAAATTAATCACTTTTTCTCTATCACTTTTTGGACCAAAACTAATCATACAGCAATTTGTTACCCATAGATCACAAGAAAAAGGAAAACTGCATTTTGCCCATTAGATTAAGACAATCGAATGATATCCAAACATTTTAAAATGATTTTCCATTAAAATCCGTATCCTCCGCGTAAAAAGCGATTTCAGCGTAGTTTTAAAATAATGCAATAATACACTAAATACTACTAAAATTCGTTAAATATGTCAATACTTATAAAGCTATATGAAAAAGTTCATGTGATTATAGTTTAAAATTGCCACCAAATAGCTCGTAAACATATTCAAGATCATGGTGCTAATATTTTTTCAAGAAAAAATCAAATTTATTCTATTTATCAAGTACTGGAATGTCCGACCCTAGCCTATAGCTTATCGCTCCTTAACGACGAATATTTTTCATATGAACAATAAAAATTTAATGGCTGCATGAATTCCAAAATCTAAATCTGAATTCCGTCAGCACTTTCCCATATAAATCAAATACCGTCTGGAACAAATTTGTTTTGCCTACCGTTCCACGGCTCACCGCAAAGTTCATCAGTCAAGCAAATAGCAGTTTGTTTTAATTTATAATCGAGGTTTATGGTGCGCTTCACCCTGTGCATGCTTCTACTTTCTTCAACGGAAAAAGTAATACCGGTAAACTATTAATTATTATAGGTATGTGCGCTTTTCCTAAGCCCGCCGCCAGTGGATGTTGTTTGACGATGACTGCTGACGGGTGCGTATGAATATCGCTATTATACATATCTGTATATGCTAAACTGTCGCGTCGCGTCAGATGACTTAATTTTTCCGAACGATATGCCACCGCAGGAGCCGCTCGTGCAATTCAAACCAAACCAGTTTGTATCTATCTACCGGCAAGGTTGATTTGCTTTTCTCATTAGACATTAGACGACTTGAGCACCTGTCACAACTTAAAGTTTTTTATAGTTCATCAATCTCTATTTGGTTTATGGGATTTCAATAAAACCAGAATATTTCTTATTTCATTAAGTTTATTTCATTCATTTTTTGACTGTGTTTGAACTCAATCGCAATACAATTCCTTGAGAGTAAAAATGACTTTCTTCTTGCTTTTAGCATAACTCAAAAGATGTTCTTTTAGAGACGATGAAAGCATTTATAGAAGACCTTGAACTGGCATATGTTATCACCGTTGCGCAACACCTTTGCCGATAGAATTGCACTTTGGTTCCAGAGTGATGAATATTTTTGCTCTACAAAACCATCTTCACGTAACCAGTTGTGAATAAAAAAGCCTTGGAGGCCTCAAAGTAAATAATTAAAAGTTGAAAGATATTTTTAGGCAATACTATTCTGATCATAGCGCAACACCATAATGGACTATGTAAATATAAAAATAAATGTATCAGTTTGTCATTATATTGCCTGAAAAGGAGTCATGTCATATGGTTTAATATTCACTGCAAACATATCAGAAAAAGGTAATGTAATCACCTAACAGAGACGACATGTCATTTTCATAGCGTGAGTAAGAAAAACGAATACCTCACTAAAAATATTAAAATGGATCTATGTCTAAATGTATGAGAAGCAGAGAATCAAAAATCACGAACGCACAAGAGACAAAGATATTGTCCTTACTTCAAAATGTTGGGACAAAATGTGATGAAAGTTTGTCACTATTGCATGAAAGTAAGTACAACAACAAAATATCGTAGCTGTTTATCATGGATACAGAGCTTGACAACCATGCTATTGCTTGCGGTTGAGACACACTGTTGTATGAAATACGTATTGCACGCAACAAAAGCAAACCTAATCATGTCACAATGTGTTGACAGCGGCAGTGTTTGGTAGTTACCAAAATAACATTGTACGCCAGATTTTGGATCAAAGCAAGCTAGTCATTTTCTTAAGGTTTTTGCTGTTTGTCCCTTTTATTCAAGTTGCTGATAAAGTATTGTCTTTAACCAGCCGACTTGCGACAAACACATATTTTATTGTATACCTGCATTACAAGCGCTTGTGAGAGCGAGTGCGTATCAAAATATATTCTCACCAAAAGTTATCCTTCTCACTATTGTGAAGGAACATTCATTTATCCTATTATTTTGTTATCGTGCTACATTTTGGTTGCTACGTATGTTTGTTTTATAGGCAGAGAGTAACTGGTTTATCGCTCTTTGTTTTTGTCGGTTATTTCTGCATATGAACAATAATATTCTGATTCCCTGATGAGAAGCATTCCTGGCTAATTCGAAAATTAATATGACAATAACATCTTTACTAGACCAGACTAGACTATCAAAACAAGAATTAAAAATTCCCATAGTAATGATAAACAGTTACTAAAAAAGGGGTAATCAAATCGTCTACAAATCACACACAATTTAACTCCGGCGAATCATTTATACAGTGGACCCCCGTTCGTTTGAACGATTCCTCATGCAAACTAACGGGGTTAGTTTTTAATTTGAACAACTGGCAACCCTAAATATGCTGAAACTTTTATGAACTGGCCGCCCTGCTCTTTGTTATTGTTTTGGTGGTTTGATTCAGTTGGCAGTTGCAAGCGGTGAATCTTCATTCTTCAATCGAATTTCTATCATAATCGTTGGGAAAACGGAATGTGAAACAGAAGAATAGAAAAGGTCAAACGAACGGGGGTCCATGGTAATGCTATTTTTACGACCTTGGAATGACGAGGCTAACACCGCTTCACAAACTGAGTTACACAGTAGTCTTGAGCACATGGATATAAATCTTAAAATATTGCACTCCATCATGAAATTTCTTATTCTTGTCCACCCAGTCGAGAATGAATGTATTTAGTTGTGTGGTGAATGAAAAATTTGTTAAAACCATATTAAAAATAAAAATCAAAAAAATTATGTAGTTAAATACGTACATATATACAGTTCGCGTATTTTTTATGAAAGATTTACAACTTCCCGGAATAAATGTATAAATGTCGCCAACGATAATCTTAGGTTCCTTCGTAAACATTCTTTCCGAAAACAACCACAAGCACGAGTCGCAAATGCTTTTGTATAAATAAGCGGTCTACGTCTAGACTATACAATTCTATAATTGACAGGATTATCAGTTGAAATCCAGCCGAATTGATTTATGCACAAAATATAACCCGTCGGCTATAAGTGCTTAAATTTGGAAAAAATATTTTTTGAGCAACATATGATTTCTAAGTAACAGTACAGTCGGTAGGGCTTCAAAAGTGAATTTCTTTTGAATACCTATAACATGAAATTGTTGTACGCTTCTCCAATCAATCAGTTGAGTGTTCACAACAAATTAGATTAATCCTGTTTTACTGCGCCATAGACGGAAAGCATCTCGCCGATACATCTATTGGAAAAAGCTTGTTTTATTTGCCAATCTCAATTTAATTTGCCAAACAAATTTTCATCTAAAAAAATCGTGAGCTGCATTAAGCCTATATTTTGGATTTCGGAGATCAAATGTTGACACATTAGACCGCGTGAAATCTGCATTTTGCGGATAGGTGGAGATTCCCCAGTACCGCACACCTTACGATTTTAACGAAGATATAATCATTAGTAAAATTGCAGTTTTTACTCTATGTAACAAACAATTTTTCTGTCAAAATAAAAAGAAATCATATCTACCAATGCCTGACACTTAATATAAATTATAGAGGATATTGAAAAATACTAAAAAATACACCTCTAATATCAAAAATGTTCTTAACCGACTAAATTACTACAGCATACTGATCCAAAAATTAACAGAAACATGACGATTCAACCGGCTGTGAAATCCTGTTTTTCTTTTGGGTGCGTAACGTCATCAACGTTTATTCTTTTTCATTGCTGTTTATCGCTATTCGTGATTGAAATGCACTGTTTAAACCATGAAAATCGGAAGTGTCCGGTACTGTGGGCTGTTCGGCACGGGAGGACTTCCCACTACGTCAAATATGCAAAATTATCACATAATAATTAGAAGTGCTAATCACTTATTTATAGCCAGTCACAGTTTTGTAATCAAAATTTGCATCTTCCGTTTCAAAATTTGTTTTGTCATTTAACGCATATGAAAAATAAAAGCAACGCGTAATCCATTTTTTCACATTTTATCACAACACTTTAAGTGACTAATGCAAACCAATTATAAGACACTTTAAGTGACTAATGCAAACCAATTATAATTAGTATTTTCTCATCGAATGGTAGGTAATTTAGAAAATTATCATTCACACATTTTTTAATCAATAAGGTGTACAGTTAGGCGAATTCAATTATTAATAATATGTTGTTTATTTCATCGAAATATCGGAGAGTATAAAATATCTTCTGGCTGTCATTTGCCTTTTGAGTCCTACTCAAAATCCAGTGAAGAGTGAACTGATGACTTTAAAAATTGATATTCAAGTATTTTAAGTGTTGGGAGTGTATTTATGTTATCAGATGCGCTCTACTTAAGAGAAGTATTTGAGGGGAGATGTGTTTTACTAATTTAATGAACAGAAAAACCTATAATCTGTGTATCAGATTCGGATAGTGTTCCTCTGTGTTTTTCTAAGCAACGTGATTAAGAGCGTAGTGCCGTTTTCTAACTTTCTGTAGCAGTGGAAATTTCAATGTAAAAATTTTCACCTACGGGGAGTGTTTCTGTGCTATCTGTTTTACTCTGTCTCAATGCAGTTGTTGAAAAGTGGAAAATATTATAGTTTTCCGAATATTACTATTCTATCAGTTTTGCTGGCTCCAAGAAATTTTAAACAGTACGAAAACGTTTTTTTTTTTTGAAGTATCGCATCAAATGTTGCACAAAAATCACAAAATGAATTTGTAAAACAACCATGTACAATGTTTAATGAAATTGCTTGCAATTATGAGACACCCGAGATCACTCCATTATTTTGTCAAATAGTCGTCACGCACTGGTATCTTTTCGAGTGTGACATTATCGTCAGTATCTACTAATTGAGCAGAACGTCGAATCCACGTGCTGTTTACGGGATTAAGCTATAATCGAACGAACATCCAACTTAAACTCGCTAATAAGTTCGACAAACACAATTTAAACACTAAGAAATAACTTACGTTTGAAAGCCAGAGTAGGTAAACATCTGCCACGCAAAGGCCATACACATTAGACCAATTGGCAAATATCTCAGCTCCAGTGTTTTCAGCAGATCCTTAGAGAGTGCAGTGTTGTGCGTTTT
This sequence comes from Sabethes cyaneus, assembly GCF_943734655.1. Lineage (NCBI taxonomy): Eukaryota > Metazoa > Arthropoda > Insecta > Diptera > Culicidae > Sabethes > Sabethes cyaneus. The sequence continues at coordinate 1,358,426 of NC_071354.1, read as the reverse complement.
CATCGCTTCCCGCACTGCAATATTGTGGTCTTTGAATATGAAGGGTTGCATTAGAACCAGGTTGACGCATCCAAGCAGAGCACAAAACCATCCAATTGAAGTGTACATATTAAAGTGCACTACTCCAAATACGAGAATCCCATCTTCGCCAAGAATTGAAAATATTGGCTGCATTGCTGATCCAGCTAGCAAACCGGCGGTTTGAGCCAACGAAAGGTACGACATGGTTTTCGTCCTTTCAGCGACAGCCGTCGCTGAGGATATATATGCTCTATAGATCGTACAGGACACGGATGACAGTCCTACAAAACCTCGTGACAGCACAAGCATATACTTTCTATTCGTTGGAATGCACTCAAGGGTAGCGTAAAGCACATGACCACCAATAAATGCAATCAATAAAACAGTCATTGGTAGTCTAATTGATGAAACCTTGTTTTTCCACCAGCCAAATGCTGGACTAAAAATGAGTTGAAGTACTGCTGGAATTGCAAAAACATAAGCCAAGAAAACTTTCCCAGCGTTAGGATCCAGCTGGAGGGAGAGATATCATTAATTTGCTGAAATATTAAAAATGATGTTGCTTACAGTGTTCAAATAAGGCCACAGCATAGTCGCTACAACTCCAAATGCAAAGTATATCAGGAATCCCATGTAGTAGATAACACGAATTGAGATCCATCGTTCCCTGTATTGGCTTTGAGTTTCCAGCCCAAGCCGACGGCTACCTTCTGACTGCTGCAGAGCAAAAAATTTGTCGAAGATTTCCATTCTTTACACTAAACTATCACAGACTAGTGGAGGACATGCTAGAAAATCACTTCAACTTCCTTACCGTATCACAAGTAATGCTTGCTTGCACTAAAAAGGTGCTCGATTCAGTCTGCCAATCAATGCCGATTTCGTTTCGTCAGCGATAAGAGCTCTACCGGTATCAGAGTACAAGTTTAAGCAAATTCATTACGTCGCTTCAATTATTTTTTGTTGAATTGTCATAAGTAGATCGAAGAGAGGCGAGTCCATTGCAATGAAAATGTAGGAATTTGGACGAGTGCACATTGTCTCACGGTAGAAGAAAACCCGTGTACATAAAATATCAGGAGATTACTCTTTTTTTTTTTGTAAATTACATGACACCTTTTTGGCAATTGATAATTTTATTGTCTTTCAGCACATGTCCATGTACTTAACTCCCTGTTAACTTTCGTAAATTCTATACAAAATATGCAAATCTCTTAGTAAATAAAAGAATCAGTAAAAAATCAGTATTACAAAATACACTCGTTTATTATTCATGCCAATTTGGGTAAAATTCAATAATGTTGACTACCTAAATGGTGAGTTGTAAAATTCTGTGGATCAGAAAAAAACAAGTACGGAAAGCGAAACCCACTGCAAGCAGTAATAAATTTGTTGTACGATTTGCGATTTTTAAAATGTACTTTTTCAGACTTTACTCGTATAAGTATCACATTCCCAAGTAACAATGAGGGTTTTATTACACGCTTATGTTGGTTTTCATGACCAAAATTGATCACAAATACCATAATAAGAGGGCAATAAAACTCAAATTGTTGCTGGGGTTCTCATACATAACCTGTGTTTTGTCTATATTTATCTAACACTCAGCTCTTATACGTTTTTTACAATATCATCTCGCGTATACGTGATCTTTTGGATAGGGTAATGTTTGGTATCTAGAATATCAGACTCAACTTGGATTGTCAATAGCGGACAGTTTGAAGTCGCCCTTGGATCTGTTACTATTCAGTTTTTCCATTTCGCTCGGATCTATTTTTCCGACATTATCCTTTCTATTGATCGTCTGCAGCTCTTGACCCGTTATAGGATTTTCGCAACTTATTGGGGTTAGTCGTTCCCTGCACAACCAATAGAAACGTTAAGCTTTTTTGCTGCATACATATTTTCATCTAATACTTACCTTACGATCCAGAGCCATAGCATTGTTCCGGCCATCATCAAAGCGGTTGTGCCAAACGTCCAGTATAGTCCAAACTTTGTGTAGATTGTGGACAGAAAAACAGGCCCCATTGCTCTCGATAAACAACCGGAGCTAGTCATTATACCCATCCACGTGCCCTGCGGTCGTGGGCCAAGAACCTTAGAAAAAATGGTCGTAATTAGGGTCACCCCTATCGGATAACCAATAGCTGTGAAGGCATATCCAATTAAAAACTGTGTTATCGTCATTCCTTTTGTAGTTTTACACCACTCTTGCGAAGTGGGACAACCCAACAATTCAGTGGCGGCTAGCTCCTCATCAACTGATGAATTTGTATATCCAAAATCAAGCCTAGTCAAATTGGAAAATACTTCTGTGAAATTAGATCCATAGATATTAGAATCTGCTTCCAGCTTCAAAGCAAGAGTTTCGTTATTCGGAATGGCCAACTTTGGCGGATCGCCCATTGGTAAATAAACGGCACGTCCTAGCACCATGAGGAAAAATCCTCCCCAAAGCAGAACGTTTTGTTCGGGAAACTTTTTACATAACGGTACTATCACAACAAAGGTCGCACTAGCAACAATAGCTCCAATGGCCATTACCCAAGCCATATAATACAACGCTTCTGCTTTAGTCCAAGCAAACATATCCATCGTTAAGGGTGTTGCCAATCTAAAATTATAACAAATCTATCTGATAAAAATAATATAAAATAATACTCATAAGATACTCACGTTTCAAGGAAAACGAAGTTAAACACAAGAATGAAGAAAGCCACAATTAATGACCAAGCTGATATATAATCTGGTTTCATAGCTTTCCAAGTTTCCTTCTCAGTTTCCATTCCTTGTTGAACCATTGCTTCCCTAGCAGCAATTCGTTTTTCTTTGAATATACAGGGTAGAAACAGAACGAAATTCATCATCCCCATCAGCACGTTTATCCAGCCGGTCGCGGTGTACATATTTAAATACAAAGAACTGCCGAAAAGTGGGAAACCGCGATCTCCTAAGGGGGTTACAAGTCCTTGCAATGCAGGACCTACAATGAACCCTAAAGTTTGTGCCAATGACACCATAGACACAGCGGCTGTACGCTCTTTTAGCTTGGTGGCCGCAGAAAGATATGACCGGCAAACAGTTACGCTGGAAGAACTAACTCCGATCAGAAACCGGGAAAGCAACATCAAATACTTCTGATGAGAGGTGAATAGCTCTAGCGTTGAGTACATTGCACTTGCAATCGAAAACAGTGCTAATGAACACAATAGTGGCAGTCTTATTGAACGTAATTTATTACTCCACAATCCAATAAGAGGACAAAAAATCAATTGCCCAACTGGATTGATTCCCACTATCCATCCCATAAATTCCTTTCCAGCCTGTGGATCTAACTGTAACACAAGTTACTCTCTGTTAGTTTTGCCAAAAGAATGGAACTGTAATGATACACACCTTATCCAGATAAGGCCAAACGCCTGTCAGAATTATGCTAAATCCAAGTGACATTAAAAACATTGTGTAGTAAATAATTCGAATAGAATTCCATCGTGCGATGTACTGGGATTCTGTTTCTAGGCCATCCGACAAGTCTTCTGGAGAAGGTCGTTTGATGAAGCAACGCTTTAGGAAGTCCATGATAATAAAAATCTGAAAATAAAATAATTGAAACATTAGATGGTAACATTATTTTTCTTCAATACTTTATTAAGAAAGACTACTTGTTTTTCTTCACAGCTCTGTAAATGCCAAGCAAAAACTCATAGAAAAGCATTTGATTTGTGTAGGTCAATTCACTTAGTGAATCAAACACTTGACACGAGCCACAGTACGTTACAATTGCTGTGTCAGCATATCAAAATCAAGCTACCAACGCAGGATGAAACTAATGCCCGAGATACGATTTGTTGGTTTAAAAATAGCCTTCTCATGAATTACCGACAGGAGGGTAGGCAGCAATCTTTCTTCTGACATCGTAACTCATGCGGCTGTTGATTGCAGTACAACAAGAGAGTGTTTTTAAAACGCAAATGATTCAGATTCGTAGCATAGCGCTGTGCAGGCAAGGCGACCACTTGTGCATGTTGTTACTCGCTGCACCAAGGCGTATGTCGCTAAAGTTTCCCTGTATGACTCTATACACACGCACAGTAAAACCGGTTATTTATCACTTTTCCAGATCATACGGACGTTCCGCAATTGAATTTACATCTTGATTCAATCAAAATCTACTGACGCAAAGCAATTGATGAACGATCAGTACAATTGAATTACTCACTAATTAGTTAGCAGTGATTGTGATTTTTCAATTTATGCCCGCCCAGCCATTACCAGCAAATAGCTCTTGTTTTTGATATTTAACAATCGAGATTTAAAATATTTTATGTAATATTTCAATACTTTGAAATCGTTTGTTGAATACTACAGCACTTCTTATCAACGCATGATTCGTAAGCTGCCATTGCTTGTCTTGAATAGAACATAAGCCATTGCAGGCTGATAACGTTTATCTGAGAAACGGACGATTTTATTAATATGTATTAAATAGTAAAAATTTCACCATTAAACCGATGCGATGGTAGAACACAATGTGAAATATACTTACTACTAAAAATAACTATTCCTCACTCTCGCTCTAGTGACTAGCCTGGCACGTTGAGATAATTGTCTTTTTCGTATCATTACCGCGAAATAGATTATGTGACAGAATTCCAATTCACTCCGCCAATTAAACAGTCGACAGGTAACTAGTTTGCTATCAGTCTATCCTCGTCATCGTGACGATAAAAAACAGCAGAAACGATACAAAAAGATAACAAAGGCGGAAGAGTTACGCTTTTCGAAAAGCATGAACCAACATAATGACCACTATCTAACTCAACATTCGCAGCAAAACTGAATGAAAAACAGTGAAACTCAGCAGCAGATTTATGCATGTGAAGCGTGTAAACGGTGTAAGTAAACAAACGAGCGCGACTTCACTCACACATGTAAAATACTATGAGAAATTGACAGAGCGCAGATGTCAGAGAAACACCTGAGTTCAGTCACCACCAGTCAGCGATGCCACTTATACAACAACTTTTAGTGCGTTTTTGCGTTTTTTGGGTTTTTGGCAACCAGTGGGTTGCGTAATTTGTGCAAGGCGACAGGGACTAAACAGAATTATACGCCAACGCAACCATCAGCGTCAGTAATGCAGAGCAAAAACTCTTGTTTGGATTTGAACAGAATCTACCAGCGTAATAGAAAATAAAAGGCAATCAAGCGCATAGTGATGCTCGAAATTTTCAATTATTCGTTTACCGATTAATCGTTGACCATAAACCTTTGCACGGTGCCTGACCTCAACTCTGGTCGTTTGACGTTTTTGTGTGTTTTGTTTTGATTCCCTTTTTTATTGTTTTGATTCCCTAATTTTATTGCTAGTGGGTTTATTACTTGTAATTCATACCACTTGTTTGCGGAAACCGGAAATGCTCGACTTTTCCAAAGCAGAAAAATGATATCAGTTCTCAGATATCAGTACATATATGCAGTTTTGCAGTTTTCTACTTCTGGGTCTTGCGAATAAGTAATCAAAACAAACCGTACAACACTGTCAAACCTGTGACGAAAAAAACGCACTGACATCTGCGTGCAATGCTTTATTGTCTGCGGTAATCTATAGGCCCCACCAGCGGGGCAAAAGTGCGAATACAGCGGGGCAAAAAGACGAAGCTCGATTTCATGAAATTAGCACAGCAGTAGGTAACAAAACCATTATATCTTCAATCTGCGATATGTTGCGGAAAGGAATATTCTCAATTTGCACCTTTCTTGTTTTCCGCCGGTGTACTGCAACCTCCGTCAGATCGCAATATTTTATCAAACGTTTTTATTTGTTTCACCAGCGGATAGATACTATTTTCCTTCGGCTAGCATCTGTAGAGCTCATAGTTTTCAGCTGATCTTCCATTTCTAGCATCTGTAATACAGTTATTAAAACTGTATATAATTACCCACGCCTTTCTGCCTCGTCCATGAATCGCTCTTTTGCCCTGCTAGACGCCTGATGAGGGTTGATCGAATTATGGAAAAGCGAAATATATTTTGTAAATTCCACTTCCCATATTTTCAAAAGAGATATGTCAATGATGTAAAACACTGATACAATTTTTGAACAAGTAATTTCCTCCTGTTGATATCGTGTTTGCCGAATAGCGAAATATTACATCAAAACCATTATAAAATAACATTTACACATGACACCATGCTTCGTAAACAACGAATGTTTACGATAGATTCAAGCTGTCAAAGTAGTTACCCATCCGTGCCAATAGGCCGTATGACTCGGAATCTGTACTGATAAATCATTGAATAGCACTTTTATCCCTCCTTCCTTTACAATTCGCTGTGCATGTATTCATCCAAATCAAAAATTCAAAACGATTCACGCCTGGATAGTTACGAACATTACTTGAAAATATAATCATAAACTGATGAAGTTTTTGAGCGTTTTAGTGGAATACGAAGATTGAAATTAATGAAAAACTTTTTCACGATTGCATCCCACTATTAATTTTATTCATGACTGATATGTATGTCGCCTATACGACTTCCAGGTTTCATCAGAGTTCGCAAACAGATACTGAAGCCTGCAAGTCGTAGGCGAAATACGTAACTTTAGTGACTGAAATTTATTTATTTATTAGTAATCCGAATATATGGGTCTTGCCCGTCATCCACAGAATATTAAACAAATCACAAACATAAAAAACGTATAACATAAATTACATAAAATGCACTTTTAACACAGAGAACAGATTAACAGGCTCGAAGGAAGTAATCAATTTTGTGTGTGTAAAATCTGTCGGTAGCGCCCTCCAGAAATAGTTTGCCAAACGCATCAAAAAATATCCATGTACCTTTATCAATATTTCTTTGTGCTGGAGTTACATAGCAGCGATGGCAGCGCCATCAAGATTTAGTTTGCCACTTACTACTCGAGGGGTGCTCTATTGAAGAATTACTCGTAGATTACATAAAAACCTTTTACACACTTTTTGTCAATTACCTGGTAGTCTGTTCTCTGTGCTTTTAACTTATTTTTAATTGATTGTCTACAGTCTGTCTAAAATTAATAGGGTAGATGCTCCATTAGTTGCGCCACTAAGCACAATATAACTTCATTTTTCTTGTTTATTGAGGTATATGCTTCAATTAATGCTTGAGGGATATAAATTTATCAAATACAAGGTATTTGTCACAAGGCAAGACAATCGCTTTCGTTTTACGAGAAGCTTTATACAGAAAAAATGAATTTTCCGATTCAGTTATATTGTACCAACAATTGCGCTAATGTTTCCTTAATTAAGTTTGGTGTTCCTTTAATTGTGTTATTCCATATACATTGCTAGGATGCGCGTATAGTTGCGTTAGATTTTGAAAAATTGGCATTTTAGCAAATAATGCTTTAATTTTAAATGGTGTAGTCTAACTACCAATACTTCTAAGAACCTGTTTTATATACTGAACGTAATTGTTTTATCTAAAATGCTACGGTGACGAAAATATGCATTAGCGCAACTATTGCTACTACCACAACTATTGGATCAACTACCCTAGTGGATTTCAATCGTAAAAGTTTTTCTTTAATTTTCAAATGGTTCACAGTCTAAGTTGCACAGATTGAATTACAACATACATCTAAAATACATCGTCATTATCTTTTTATTACAATTAAATATTTTCTATAAAAAGAGAACTTGTGAGTTTTGATACTTATTGCTAATTTGAAATTAGTAATTTCAATTCACGTATATTTTTCTGTGACCATCGTAGGACGCCATGATTTATTGTCGCATTATCAATAACAGGCAGGACATTCATGAATACGAGCAGCAACGCCCATTAGAACTGTACAACATGTACTAAAACATGATGTCATCATAGTCTAATTAGTGACACAGACAACTGGAAATAGCTGTGATAACATAGTCTCTTTGTTCTGTCTGACGTCTGATAACAAATACCATCTCGCTTTTCAGGAATCAGTGTAAGTACACAAAATTGCATGGAGGGCTTGTCTCTCTGCTGATCAGTATCAACTACTGCAGTCATCAATTTTGAACGTCAAAGGTGCCTCTTCGTAACATATGGAATCCAAACAAACAGTAGCGTCCACGGCTTGTTCTTTGGCCGCTTCCTGTTCAATTTCCAAATGAGTATTATAACGCCGCAATTCAGACTTTATTAGAGAAATTACATTCGCATCAATCATTAAAAAAGCAGCAAAAACCTGAAATAGTACAATGGCATTTACTGTGCCTGCCAATTTAAATTTTCAGACTTACCATGTTGCCTGCAAAGTCGCCCAGTATCTGTTGTAAACCAGAGATTAACAGAGTAATGACAATCCCAAATATTTGCGTCGAGATATTTAGTATACCCGAAACAGGACCTTCGGGTTCGGGAAATGTCAACTCTGCTGCGAACTCATATCCAATCGGCTGGAATCCCGTCATGAAGAAGCTATAAAAGCAATCTGCTTCAGTTTCAAACTTGGTGCAGACTTATTTGAACATATAGCTTACCCAAGAAAAATTGATGCGATCGATACCAGCTTCTTTGATCGGCTTTCTAGAGCTAATGAAAATATGACCATGGTAACCGCAGACAATCGACATGCCCATACCGCTGTAGCTTTGTATTTGTGCATCGTATCCAGTAGATATCCGAACACCATTGATCCTAATAATCCAAGAACCACCAAAGCTAGCCCTATACGCCCAGCATCCGCTTCTCCGTTTGGAAAATAGTTGGTTACAATTTGATTCAACAGCGTTGAGAATGCGTTGAATATGCCAACGTTTATTCCATAAGCTATGACCAGAATCAAATAGTTATCATCCTGCATCAATCGACCCACCGCTGGCCAGTAATCTTTTCTCTTGGGTTTCATCGTCCGTTGTAGAGCTTGCACGTGGCTTGGAGCAAACTCAGGTGCTGATTTGAATACGGCAATTACCATACAGGCGATCACAGTGGAAATTCCTGCCACTGCCATGAGAAAAATTTTCATTTCCACTCCAATGCGGGCGATATCTTCATGGTTGTTAATTACTATCGGAGTAAAAAAGAATCCGGCAGCAGTACCAAGTTGTGCCGCAAATACGCCAAAGGCACACACGGAAGATGCTTCTTCCGGCGAGAACCACGTTGATGCCAGTCTTGATGGGATGCTAAGTAAAAATACTTGCGAGAAAGCAGAGACGACTTGGCCTAAAATGACCATCTGAAACTGCTCTGGATCAACGGAGAACACTTTGATCCACGCTCCTATAGCTGTCCCTACGGATCCAATTACCGCCGTTTGCCGCATATTCCGAATATCCATAATAAACGATATGGGGAAAACACACAAAATGTACACCACCATGAAGATCATCGAGGTCCAATCGACCCAAACTGCACTTATGTCGTAGAATTTCATGACAATATTCGCTATAATGCTGTATTGAATCCACTGCACATACGAGATTGCTATACTCAGCATTCCAAGCACCAACATCACCCATCGCCGTTTATAGACCTGAATATGCACAGAAGTAAAACTGTAGTTCTCTGGTATCGTTAACGTAGACTGAGAGATGCTGCGGGTTATCGACTGATACGATTTCTCAACCGCAGTGTGCACAAGAATGTCCTCATATACATTATTTTTCTGTGAGTCCAGCGGTTTAGCCTGATGAAGTCCATTGTGCAATAGAGGTACACACAGGTAGTTTTGATTCTGTGTAGGAATTATTGATGTTGATAGTGATTTTTTTCTGTCTAAATTGTTTGCGATTTTCAACGACTGCACCAGCAAACTCCTCTCGTGAAACATCCGTTCGTTTTTCATCACTTTAATTAATCGACAGTCAGAACCGCGGACGGCTCACCTCCGCCGTGTCAGCACGCGAGAGTTACTGATCAGCAACTGGTCAATATCCTCACAAGATGCACTTACGAGAGCCATTCGTCAGCGCTAAACAGGGCAACTCGAAGCAGATGAATATGTGATAAATTTGTTTTCACTGCTTATCTATTACCTGCGGAGATGGTGGACCTCGTATTTTTACTCAAATGAAGCTGAGGCGCATTCCTGTTTGCACAGTGTGATAAGAGATATATATGTATGTAGGCACAGCCCTTGTGCATAGTACTATTTAGCAAAAAGTACCCTAAGCGTGTACCTGGAAGGATTACTGCGATTTCCTTTCTCCGAGAAGACGTCAGGCGCTCAATCAAGGTAACAATGTGAGTAAATTGTAACGATCATTTGAAGGACTCATGACCAACACATGGCTTAATTTACGGCCCAAAACGAGTCGAACATTTTTGCTTTTGACTTGGTTTAGGCTGTGTCGTAAACGCACAACAGCCTCTAACTTTGATAGACCGATGACGAATCAAATCTTTCCTGCATCTGAGACAAAGCAAAGCCTGGAAAATGAGTAAACGCCATAATGACGTCAGTTCAACTCTGAATTAAAATTTATTTGCGCATACACATTTGCAGCGCAAAGTCTAAGATAGGATTAAATGATATCTCTTGGCTGCACCCCAGTATCTAATCGTGTCAAGAATAAATACGCATCTGATAATACTAAGGACTGAAGGATATCGAACTTAGGTAAGAAACTTATTTCAACTCTAGATTTACCTTAATTCGATTGCCTGTTTCCACCAAAGCAATCACAATGATCTCTTTTATATTCAATTGAGTTATATATCTATGCATCGATGCCTCTACTGTTTGCTAATAAAGGTGGCCAACGCTAATCCACCAACCGCTAACTATCTAGCGAATGTGTATTTGCTAAGATTTAAATATGTTAGCACTTTCATTAGCTTCGTTTAATTCGTAGGAGCTAATGAAAGCGATAACGCCATAGCAAACAATTCACCAGCTAGTTAACGGTCTGCTGAACAACGTTGGCCACTTCTGCTAATATAATTTATAAAAGAAGTTAAAAGTTCATTAGGTTTTTTTAAATGAAGCGAGCTCTTTAACGTATATTGGAGCTTATTCTGCGAAGTGAGTAACGTAACACGGCAAATTTGCCTCTAGCGTTTCGTTCTGTAGAATGGAGTCGAATTGAAAGGCGTGAGAGTTTCAAGACTAACCTTTCGCAGCATGTGACTCGATTGACAGTAAATGCGAATGGCAGCGCAATGAAATTTGGTCTGTCACGTCAGTTACCTCGCAAAACGGACCCCAGTGGAAAGAAGGTGTCAGTGGCACATAAATCATTAATTTGGTGAATGACCAATTGGGTGAACCACATTAAATAATAATAATAATAATAATAATAATAAGGGGTCAGTCCAGGCGTAGAGGCTAGCATTCACAACTCTCACGCCGAGGACCCGGGTTCAGAAGTCCGCAGAAGTCACGAATGACCCAAAGCTGGTTAAAGTGACTACAATCTAAACAAAAAAAATAATAACAATAATAAATCATTAAAGAGGATGAGAGAAAATAGAAAAATCGTTAAATATAATTAAAAAGTAAATTAATTTTATATTTTGTCGTCGTAATTGTCGTATTACTGCCGTAATACTGGTCTCACAGTTGGTCAAGAAAAAACAGAAGGTCAAGTATCGATAACGGAATGTAGCACCTACGCTTTGCATTTTTTTTTTGTCGTAGTACTACATTTTTTTTCTTCTGTTCGAATATTTAGCTAGATCTACTAACGTAGGATGAATTTTAAGTTAAATGAAAGAAAACTGTTTCACTATTTAATTCTACTATTAATTTTATCCACGGCATGTAATTTCCTATTCTAAACTGCGATTTAGATTCTAATTTTCTATTTCTAAACCAAAAATAATGACGAAGAGGGAAACCAGCTTAACCGGTACCATGCAATCTAACAGAAATGGAACAACCGTTGCTAACAGAAATTTCATCTTAAGGCCCCCATAAGGTTTTGCACGGGCGAGCATAACCTCACTTTTTTGACGTCTATCAGTGGTTTATTAACAAGGACTTGGATCGTGGGTTAACATGTTGAAAGTGAACATTGCTTAAGACCTTAACGGCAAGTCAGAAAAACACAAAAGCTGCCATTTCGAGTAGTTTGGAGCGCTACACTGCTGGACAATACGCTTTCAAAACGTTTAACTTCAATTGGATATTTTAGCGGTATACAAATTTTTATGAAGACTTTTTCAAATTTGACGAGTGAAAGTATTAAAAATAGCATATATTTAATTTAAAAAATTTTTTTGGGATAAGACGATAGCTGAAAAGTGAACCACTGTTCTTTTCAGCTCGCCTCAGACAACACAGTGAATAGATAAACCACAGACAAACAGACATAACTCTTAGAAGAAAAATCAACAAAAATTATCGTACCTCACATTTAGCCTGAACACCAGCACCATCTATGATAGACATTCCCAAATATCAAATAGCAACAGGAGTATCCTGTAGGGACTATAGCAAATGATCAGTAATATCTCATTGAGTAAATGGAAAACGACATATCCCTCGAAGTAGCAAGTATTTTTTTATGGGGAATTCCCCTTCTTTCGTCAAAAAGCGCCACTTTGACCAAAACGGAGACATTCCCAACTAAGCCCAAATTTGAAAAGACGGTTTAATCGGTACGAAGAATGGAAAACGGGTGTTACGTCTGTTTGTCTGTGGATAAACTATGGTCATCGGACGATACTGGTTTGACAGTGTTGTGGGGTTTGTTTTGATTACTTATTCGCAAGACCCAGAAGCAAAAAACTGCAAAAAGGACAAAAATATATGTTGTACAGAATTGTTACCATTTTCCTGCTTCGGAAAAGTCGGGTATTTCCGGTTTCCGCTAACAAGTGGTACGAACTACAAGTAATAAACCAACTAGCAATAAAATTAGGTTACAAAGGGAATCAAAACAAAACACACAAAAACGTCAAACCAGAGTTGAGGTTAGGCACCGTGCAAAGGTTTATATGCGAGCTGTCAAAGGCTCGGTCAAAATGAAGAACTCTATCAGGAAGATAGAAGAGAGGGAGAGAATTTCTGACATCATTTCAAGCAATCAGCTTGGTTGATATCTGTCAAACAGCAAATCATTCTATTTTTGATTTTTATTAATTTTTTCATTAAATATTGACTTAGTTGAAATAAAAAAAAGAACTGTCAGATTCAGAAAACGACGGGCTATCAAATAAGGTTAAAAAATACACTTTTTTGGGGGAAATTTAAATACCCAATTTATGCATATCGTGTTTGCCTAACAAATAAGGTTTTGCACGGGCGAGCATAACCTCACTTCTTTGACGTCTATCAGTGGTTTGTTTACATGGACTTAGAACGTGGGTTAACATGTTAAAAGTGAATATTGGTTACGGCCTTAAGGGCAAGTCAGAAAAGCACAAAAACTGCCATTCCGAATAGTTTGGAGGGCGACACTGCTGGATAATACGCTTTTAAAACGTTTAACTTCAATTTATGCATATCGCGTTTGCCTAACAAAAAGTAAACAAACCACGAGTGGATGTCAAATGGGTGAATTGCGTTCATTCCGGTTCATTCGTGACGTCACCTTGCAAAACCTTATAGTAAACAAACCACGAGTGGATGTCAAATGGGTGAATTGCGTTCATTCCGGTTCATTCGTGACGTCACCTTGCAAAACCTTATACTCTTACGTTAGCCGTTAGCTTATGTTAGCCGAAAATGAATTCATGTTCGAAAAAGTTCGGCTCACCGCTCGACCGGAATGACCCTCCAACATTTTGTTCATCTCAAACCCAACATGAACATATGCGTACGTGTATGGGGGCCTTTACAGTCACCCTCAGAATCTGAGTCTGCACACTTTAAGGACATTTTCTGTAGTTTTAAATATGTTTAGATTAATCCAACTTATTTACTTTATAAATTCATTTAAGCGTATACTTTAATTTAACCTTAAAAACAACCCATCGACATCTCTATATCGAACTGCAGTAAACGTCAGCGACAGCATGTCCGGGGCTCAAAATTTGACAGCGGGCCCAAATCAGACTGCTGGCAGTTGAGTGAAACGCAGTGCTGACATGCTATCTCATTTTCGCACACGCGAGATGTTGGCGGCAAAAACATGGTTGTCTGCCGATGGGGTGCTTAAAAATGCCTTAATTCAACCATTTAAGCGTGTACTGAAACGAGGACCATAGTATCTCGTACCATTTTTCTGAAAAAGCATGCTTTTTGAAAGTACCATGGAAAAGCAATTCAAATTTACCATGTGTCTTGTACGAGCAACATGTTCTCAGAAAATTTTGCCACCTTTCACGGTGACGGTAATGTCTACTAATATTGATTGCGATTCTGTTATTTTTATTATGCACCCAGGGTAAAACCGAAAGTAACGGTGAAAGTAATTTTAACTATGTTTAAGCTAAACATAAATCGTTTTAGCCAAAATTTACTGGTGCGTGCTCTTAATTTAACCCTCTAATATGGTAACAGTTATCATGGTCCTTGTTTCAATGTTGAAAACGTTTCATTTTACACAAATAAAATAGCGAAAAATGAAGTAAAAACTCAAAAGACGAACCGGTTCTGAATGTCAAATTCTGCCGGCGCCATGTTTATTCTATTCGATTTCTACCGGGAATCCGCAGCAATCCGACTCCGACATCTGTGTATGTCGAGCAGTTTTTACCGGTTCTCGAGTAGTTGCAATATTTTATTTAAAAAAAAAACTGGCATCGCTGGTGTCACATAATTGCAGCTTTTTTTCTTGCCCATCATTCTAGAACTTCATTGATCGAATTGATCGAAAGCATATTTTTTATTGCTGGTTGGTGCTATTTTCCACTTATTTTATCCAAGTAAAATATGCAGGCTGTACGTCCTCTTGCTAATCTGACTGTTCGCAACGGTAAGAAATAGAAATTAAATAAAATCGAATCGTGATTTGACGAATGTCGGATAATTTTGTATGTTTTACCTCGTTACATAATTTAAAGATACGCTCGGTGTTATATTAAAAGTAATAAATTGATGTCTCATTTGCGTATTTGCAGCTGCGTTGCTCAGCCGTGGATATCATGGGCCAAGCAATTTTCGTGTGTTTACGATGAACGACATGCCCGTGCCGGAGGGTGATTTCTTCGAAGAACATCGCCGCAAAAATCGCACTTACAACGCTGTCCTTGCTGCTGGAATTGTCATATTCGGCATTACCTTCACTATCGTAAGTGTCTAGAGATTTCTATACAATAGTATGTACTTCACTCGTTTGTTTTGCAGGCAAAAGAATCTGGACTAATTTATTTCAACTATAACCCACCAAAGAGCATTGATTAGAAAGTTTTCCTTCATGTTTAGCCAACATCTGACAGCGTGTTGTAAATGTAATAAATAATAACCTCTTCACTTCCGTGCATATATGCGTCTGTCTAGAATGGAAAAGAATCATAATCGGCGTTGATAATAAGTTGGTCTTATTTCTGATTGGTTGAAACTGACATGCAACCGTTTATTGGAAAATATAACACGGTGATGCTATCAGTGATTCAAATCGTTGAATGCAATTAGGTAATTGCTACTAATGCAATTTTAGATTTAGATACATAGTAATTAATGGTAGCGTAAAAGCAGTCGGATGAAAGATAAAACTGAGGAGGTAAAGAAGTAACTGATATTTTTTCTGGATTTGCCAACATGTTCGTACGTGATGGGGGCCTTCAAGCCAGTCTCTCCGCTTTGATTTTGTTCTTCTGATTACTGCATCTCAGCCAAGCAAAATATATTCGCTAGCAGGTGTCAAAAATAAATAGTTCAACATAAGATGTATTTCTTAAGATTACTTACACCTCGGACCGTGAAAAGCAATTGGCTCTCGATTTTGCGTCCGCCAGACTAAAGCGACTGTATCTGTTACCCTCAAGTCTTCAAAATGAAGAAATACTATTGTGATTAGCAAAATTGATACTGCTAATTTTTGCCCCTTTCGCCAAAATCATCGTGGAGGCAAATATCGTTTATTTTTTCAAGTAAATCAATAGCATACGTGCTAGACAAACAAATACTTATAACATACATACAGCCAAGCAGGTTCTTTTTGCGACGATTTCAGGCTGTCAAAAAAGTGAGCAGCGCGTTTTGTTACCAATGAAACGGGCAATAATGATTACTTAAGAGCCGGCCAGTTAGCTTAGAGTCGATGCTAGTGTAACAAGTTAATCGTCGTATGTTCGAATCTCGACTGGACATTGCTGCTAAAGTCAGAAGGATGATTGCCTCAGCCCCGTAATTGTCCTGTACTTTAATAACCGGCAGCGAAATCTGTCGATAAAGAAGGGTCAAGTCTTATGGACGTTTATAACCCAATGAAAAAATGATTACTTAAAATTATAATTTATTATTATTTAAATTGATTATCACACCCCGCTGTCACAAATGTCATTCCCATACATTTTTCGTGTAGCCAACATCTCATCTAGCCCACAACAAACTTTGCCTCGGACAAAATGTATTTGTGAGTAGCCCGCTCTAACTTCAGCCTCGGATGAATGTGTATTGGTAAGTTCCCGAACAAAGTTACTTTTTTGCTTTTTTTCTTTTTGTGTCGGACGTGTAGGAAGCGTAAAAAGATGTTAGCTACTTATTTACCCTTCAGTTTCATACGCCTGGATTATCATTAGTAGTTACGCAATTAAGACGTAAATGAAAACAAAAGTAATCTCTGATTACTACGCCTAACTGGAAACCCCTTGTATTTTTCAACTGACAAGAAAGAGATTTCATTTAATTTAGTAGCTGTCAAATCAAATGTCAAAACGTTAAAGTGTCAACAACAACAATCCAGCATCCGATTGCAAAACTTTTGTAAAATTTTTACTTTAAAATTCAACTCTGATTTGAAACTTATGTAAAGTATTGTTGCGCTGTGCGCTACTATTGATATTCCGCTTTTACATTGAATATAGCGCGCGAGTGCTTCTTAAAGTGCAGAAATGGCAGCCGGTATTAAGTACCACATTCAACGGGAAGTTTTCGATGCGTTGGACGAACGGATTCTATCGGTGTGCAATGTAAGTAAATTGCTGAAGAAGAAAAAAGCTTCATACCTTTGTGTTGTGGCTACTACAAAACCCAGAATAGTGGTGTCGATTTGCCAAGTGAAACAATACGACAAGGGCGTATGGAAAAAGAAACGTACGTGGACGTTAGAAGACGTGAAGGGTGTGGACGGTAGAAATGAGTCACCAGAAACACACGAATTTGATCTCAACCTGGAAAAGGTTTACCGTTGGTTTGCAGCAAATTTGCACGAGAGACAAAACTTTTTAACTGTTTTATGGAAGCAACTGCAGAAGTATGTTCCGGAGGAAGAGAAACCGGTTTTTAAGAACGTCCCGAAGGCTTGGCTTACGGAGCGATCGCCCGAAAAAACACTTAATGAGAAGTTTGCCACGATGGGAGCTCGGCCTCCGGGAGCGGAAGACGAGGATGATGAAATGGACGAGGTCGAAAGTGAGGATTTCCATGCGCTCACCGAGAAAGAGGAAACCAATCTGGGCAAACTAATTGGGGAATGTGATTATGCCATCAGTAATGCTGAACAATTTATCGAGCAACTGGGAAAGAACCTGCAGGAACTCGATGGTGCAAATATTCAAAGTGTGCTAGCTTCCGAAAAACAGGTAAGATAAGCTGTTTAGATATTAATCAATTTTGAGAGCTAATTCGTTTTTTATATTACAGGTTAATGCTTTGATGGATCAAATCGAAACTGCCATTCTGGAAGCGGAAAAAGTCGAAAAACGGTTAGACGATTACGATGAAATTCTCTGTCATATTCGAGATACCATGGAAAAAATGGGCGAAAAGAATCAGATGATCGAAATTGCCAACACGAACAACGTCAAATTGTTACAAGAATTGGAGAAAGTAGTCTTCCAGCTGGATTTGCCGCATGTCCATCAGCTAGCACTTACGGATACGGACCTAACCCCGAAAGGGCTCTCTACTGCAATCGCTGCAGGAAAGGCGTTACAAAACGCAATGAACAGCGATATTAATCCTGCTTTGCTTAGACTGACGGCTGTCCAAGATCAGCGGAAACGGTTCGAAAAGTGGAAAGCAAAATTCTCACAGACTGTTAGTCGTCACCTCAACAACCTATTTATACATTTAGGTAATTTGGGAGACTCGCAAAACCCTCATTCAAGTGATTTAACTCTACCGAAGCATAATTCCGTTCACAAAGAGTTGTCCGCTTATGCTGAATTAATGCACTGGATGAAAGCAATGGATCGAAAAGCGTATGATGCTTTAATTAAAGTTTACACCAGCTCATTGAGCAAGGTTTACGATAGAGATATTCGGATCTTCTTTGAAACGGCGAAATCCTCAATATCGGTTAAAAGGTTTGGTTCTCGAGAGGATCTGAACAGCAGTTCAATGAGCAACAAACTTAAATTGGGTCAACAGAGCAATAAAATTCCTTCGCAACCGTATGGTATTTTAGGTATAAACAGGGAACTTTGGGGTCCCGGTGCGGAACCGGTCGAACGACAAAAATTTGACTCTATTTTGGAGAAAGTTTTAGCAGAACTCGAACCAGTAGCGCTAAGTGAGCAACACTTTTGTATAGCGTTTTTCCAACTAGATGTAATAAGTCCGACTGGAAAGAACACCCAGACTACGTTGGACGTGACAACTGCTCTGCAAGACAGGGAACGTGATGAGAAAGATACTGCTCTCGCTATTCCACAGAAGCGACTAGATCGACAGATAAATGAGGATGTACGACGTATGATGGGAGAATTGTTTAGCAATTTGGAACAGGAACTCAACAATTTTATTCTCAGTTTTGAAAAACTCGACAGCTAGTAAATATTTATGCGGCATTCTTTGTGGTATCAATATAAACGCTATTTTCTATTCCAGTTATTCGTTGTACGTCCTAGTTCGTCTAACGCAGCACGTAATGTCCGCCCAGGACGCGCACTCTTTCCTTAGCATGACATTTGCTTCAGCACTGATCCATGTAAAAAGAAACTTCGATAAATTTATGAACCTTCAATTGCAGTCTATTCAGGAAGCAAAAATTCCAAAGCGATCCAAATGTGGGCTATTACCATACGTGGAAAACTTTGAAGAATTTGCGGTAACTGCTGAGTCAATATTCAAGAAAACAGAACGTCGGAATGATCTAGATCGATGGTATCTCAAATTAGTCGAGGCTATCTTCGAACATATTCCGTTGCATGCTTTAGAACACCCTAAAACGCCACAACAGGTAGTGAAAATGGAAAACTATCACAGAATGCATTCGCTGTTGTCACAGCTGAAGGTGGTTGTACTGGAACAATTGAAGAAGGACGCAAAAGTGCGATACAACGATGCACTGAAAGCATATGTGACTAAATATTTCGGACGTCCACTAGAAAAACTAAACGTAAGTTTCCTGCAGATTATAGTTCGAAACCACTTAAGTCTGTCTGTCTAATAAAATCCTTTTATGTCTAGCAATTCTTTGAAGGCGTTCAGCAGAAAGTACAACAAGGTGTTAAAGAAACGGAAATTAGCTACCAGATGGCCTATTCGAAGCAGGAACTTCGCAAAGTGATCTCCCAGTACCCGGCAAGGGAGGTAAAAAAAGGTCTGGAGCAACTTTATAAAAAGGTAGAAAAACATCTCTGCGATGAGGAAAATCTACTGCAAGTAGTTTGGCGTGCAATGCAGGAAGAGTTTATCGCTCAGTACAATTCGCTGGAACTTTGGATCCAGCGATGTTATGCTGGAGCAATGATCACTCTTGACTTTACGATCAATGATATTTTGGATTTTTTCTCCGAAATTGCGCGATCGCACTAGCAAGGGTTGAATGTTATACATGGTTTTACTCACAGATCGACATTGCAGAACGTCATACAATTCCAGTCCTGATATCGACTTAAAAGTTAAGAAATATTTTATAAGTAATCTCTACTTTTTGTTGCACCATATTATACTCTTATTGTTATATTTACACACCTTAGAATCTAGTGTAAACCTATCTAGTTGTAGGTAATCGAACAAATAACTATAAAATCTCCCGTATGTGGAGAGGTAAAACGCAAACATAAACAATTATTTTGCTTATCACTGAAATAAATGAAATTGTATAGAAGTTACTTCACCTGTTGAATAAAGATGAATATAGACATTTATAACACGTCTCACTTTTAATAAACGGGTCCATCGTCTAGATTATCGTCCTCCTCGTTGTATGCCTCCCCGTTATCAAAATAATTATTCCCGTAGTCATTCTCATCGTCCATCTCCTCATCAACCATTTCCTCTTCCTGTTCGTCATCTTCATCGGAATCACCGTGCTTTTCCTTCTTTACTTCTGCGTCGAGGAAGGATTCTTTCTTTTCCAATGCACTTAGCTTGGCATCAATATCCACCACTTTCGATCGTTTGGCAGCATTTTTCTCACTACCAATGGTACCGGCAGGTTTGCTTCGTTTGAATGTCGGCCTTAGTTCGGCCGGCATCATGCTCCAAATGAAGCCACCGTCTTGTTTCCGTTTCGGGTCATTTTCAATCACGTTCTGCAAGATGAAAGGATTTATGTCTAGACTCCAGTATTGAATTATCAACTTACAATAACTTTGTCCGAGTATCGTTCCACAGGACTTTTGGAGCATTTTACGGTCGTGTAGTAAGGGGATTCCCTAAGGTACGAAATAAAATCCTCTTTCCACAAGATTTTATAATCTCGGTCAGGGTTTGACTGTTGTATAAATTGAAAAAAAAAAAAGAAGGAATAAGTACATTAAATGTGATCTACAGATGCTAAATATAATTACCTCCAGAGGAACTGGTTTAGACTGTAGTATAGGATAGAGTGGTGGTGGAGCTGCCGAGGAGACAGTTTGCATTTCATTTCTCGTCACTCCCATCGATTGCAACTGCTCTTGGGTAAGTGTCCCAGTAGATTTACCTCGACCACGTCCGGCCATTATTTAATAGATATGTAAAATTTAGTTTTCTGACATATAGAGAGAAAACCAAGTTTATAAAATAAACTTGAACCAGCCGGCAAGTGGCTATACTTGACGAGTGGAGCACGAGCCCTCAAACACAACGGTGATGAAATTACTTTACGGACGGAGACGACTAGCACTGCACTGACAGTGAGGCAGTGACCGACCGACTCGACCAAAAATGCCAGAAACTTTAAATCAACTACCTATTCAAAAATCTGGAAAAACTATAATGCTACATAATAAAAGAATAAAACATGTTAATTGCACTGTTAACTAAAAATTTCAAATATTTGCATAAATACTGAACGAGTCAATGCTTAAAACACAAATCTAAAATAGATTCAAGGATTCAAATGATTCAAATATATATTTACATTTAAAAGAACATCTGTAAAACTGGTAGCCCTGCTGCCCAGGCTCCGACACAGCATAATTAGAGTGACTATATATGTATATGTATATATTGCAGCTTGTAAGAAAAATCCTCACATAGCGGTTATCTTGATTGTTGAACCAAACCACCAAAAGATCACCGCAGAACTAATTTCAGTAATTATATACATGAAAATTTAGTAAATCAATTGTTTGTCATCAAAACCATACTACAAAACTGTTATTTTGTAGAACTGCAAACTATAAAACCTAAATTTTAATAGTGCGTTTATCTCGCGGTTATCTCCTGAGCGCGTTATCATCGCCGCTGCACGAGGATTTTTCATAAGCGCCGCAATATATGTATATGTATATAGTCACTCTAAGCATAATGTAAATAAAATTAACTCCGACAAACGGCTGTCACGTCTACGGTCCCGATAAAAAGTCCCTCTTACTTTTCTCCCTTAGAGCTAGCTAAGCCTAATGCAAAAGGCTATAAAAGCTTATCGTTTTTCACTCAAACGTATGTTTTTTTGCCAGGATATAACTGGGGGAAAACAAAAACAAACATGCAAAATCTACCAGCAGCAACAACAAATCGTGCGTCGATATGTGCGTGCGGTAAACGCACCCCATCGGCAAGCAACCATATTTTCGCTACCAACATCTCGTGTGTGAGAAAATGAGATAGCATGTCAGCACTGCGTTTCACTCAACTACCAGCAGTATGATTTGGGCCCGCTGTCAAATTTTGAGCCCAGGACATGCTGTCGCTGATGTTCACTGCAGCTCGTTATTGAGCTTGCTGACGTTTACCGTACGCACACATCGACGCGCGATTTGTTGTTGCTGTTGTTAGATTTTACATTGATTTTACACGTTTGTTTTTGTTTTCCCCCAGTTATACCCCGGTAAAAAAAACATACGTTTGAGTGATAAACGATAAGTTTTTGTAGCCTTTTGCACTGGGCTTAGCAAGCTCAATTGAGCTTGCTGACGTTTATCGTACGCATAGAGTGACTATATACAGAGTGGCGACAATGTCAATTTAGTTAAAGTCCCATGATATAGCTCGGCCAGCATACGACCCTGAACAAATAAATAACATGATAAAAAAAATATAGCCCGGCCAACCACGCGTGATATTTGTTTAAAGTTCTTTAACTTTCCGTTACTCGCGCCAACTTTTGTAACACGGATACTCGCGCGTTGTATTTTGTACAACACTTTTTATCTCGGAATCCTGGCTATATAGAAAACTACTGTCTTCAGCCAAGTTAATCGGTAGGTCAATACCTTTCATTTGGGTGATAATATTTTATAAGTTTGTCACCAGACGGCGCTCAAATGCACTGTAAATTGTACATCCTACAATTGCAGCCATATACAGGTTGTTGCATTAGGAAAGATCATTTTATCATTCCTAAATGATGTAATATTCTATTGAATAGATTTTTTTCTAGTAGTTATCATGTTTTCTTAGATGTTTTTCACATGAAACATAGTATGATATCATTTCTGCTGTTGGCAGCTTAGAAAGTAGGGCTAATGGAGTGTTTTGATTCGCTTGGGCAAGAATGTTTAGAAAGTTTTTGGCACAGTAATAATACATAGTAGTTATTTAAAAGTGAAAATTTAAAATTTCCGTTCATCTGCCGAGCGTTTTTGGTCCACTAAAACATTTTCTGAAAGCAAGACCTTGCGAATAAACAGCTTCCGTAGATACAACACATTCAAAAAGCTGAGCCATACACTAGCGCCGTGCAGTAACGAAATTGCGAACTTTTGCACACCTTCGGAATGATCATTAAATACTGAATAATTTGGCTGCATACAAAAATTATTTTCCCTTATGAAGAAACGAGAGAAAATTCCAATAGAGACCATTTGCGGTACCCCTAACACGTCGCTTGCATCCTTTCTGCGATTTCGGTTTATGCTGATCTGTTTTTCTAAATATTTAAAGCATTAATGTATTGAATAATTATGTCATTTTGTTCATAATAAGTTTATTGAAGAATACACATTGGTTTGACATCGATCCGTTACTTTGAAACAAAATGGCATCCAAAAATCTACAAGTGTTGTACGAAATACAACAGTGCGAGTAACGGAAGGTTAAGCAAAAACAAATATTTGTCTCGCTATATTCCAACTTTCTTTACTCTCTTTACATTTATTTAAGTATCTGTATGGATCGACACACCCATATAAGAAAACCACTTTGTCTATCATATGACAAAAATCTTCAAAGATATTCTAAATAACTTCGTTCAATATCGATATATCAAAGAAACTTTTCTTTTGAAATATTTATTCAGTATATATTGAAATCTGATACCATGAAAAAGGCAAACTTCGACAAAGAATAGTAAAGAATGGTACCGTGGACCCCCGTTGGTATGACCTTCTTTAGTCTGAACATTTTTAATCTGTACCCCGGTGGTATGAATGCCTTCACATTAAAAACCGATCAAGCGACAATTGACGTTAAAGTTGACCTGGTAAATTGAAAAAAAAATTAAAACAACTTAATGCGTAAGAGCTTTGGCAATATAGCTCATATAGTCGGTGTTAAGACAGACCGAACCAAATGACAATACGCTGATTTCAAGAAAAACGCGTTCAACGTTTGCTGTTCTGTATGGTTTATCATCTCACAACTCTGGCTGTTTGCAAAATTGTAGTCTGTAGTAGAGATGGTTGGTTAGCGGAAAATTTGCCCGAAACCCGCACCCGTACCCGTACCCGCCGGGTTCGGGTCGGGTTCGGGTATTGAAAAAAAATAATTTGCGGGTTCGGGTCGGGTACGGGTTCTTAATTTTTGTTTTTGAAACCGGGTATGGGTCGGGTCGGGTATCCCTATTGACCACATTTAACACTAAAGATGGTCGGGTACCCGGGCCCGTCCCGTACCGTACGGTTGCGGTCGGGTTCGGGTATCAAAAATAATAAACTTGCGGGTTCGGGTCGGGTACGGGTTTTTAATTTTTTTCTTGATTGGGTACGGGTCGGGTTCGGGTATTCAAATATTCATACCCGACCATCTCTAGTCTGTAGTCATTGTAGTGTATGTAGTCTGATTAGAGTAAACTGTAGCTTAGAAAATTCTTGATCGCTTGCTGCTGTTAACTCATTTTTTTAAATTTTGCGACTTGGTCCGGTCTGATGTAACACCGACCATATGGAACTTACCTCTCTTCAGCATTCTAAATAGATCATTTTAGTCGAAACTGCCGAGCCAATTACCTCTTCTACAAACCGGACGGTTAGAATTCGCGCGTGTTTCAAATGTTTTCAAAACGTTTGTTTTCGTCAAATCAAAGCAACAAGTTCATAGGGTGCGCGTCTTGCGCGTATGTGAAAATGAATAGAGTTACCAAGTATTCAGATTTGCTCGCCCAATCTGAACGAGGTGTTTTTCATATTAGCGGGGGTTGAGTGTATCGACGAATTTATACAAACCCCTCGATTTCGAATTACTCCGCTAGGTAAAAAAAACTCGATGTATTAAATGCAAGAAGTTCTCACGTCGAGACCGATATATGTACGTATTTATCAATAAAACATACTAGTAGAAATAAAGGATATAGGGTATGTTGCTGCTTCGTCGTAATTGCCTATTCCCGTCCAATCCAACACAAATTATTAACCGTTATGTGTGCGACAGGGTACCCGGGTACCTTTTCAGTTTTAAAATAGTTATAACTCATTCAATTTAAAACATACGTCATTGAAATTTTGCGACATCGTAAAACTCGTTGATCTTAAGTAATTGAGGTTTTTTTGATGCATATCCATAAAGGGGTTTAGCAATGAGAGTCACTTGAATTTTTTTATTACGTAGGAGGGCGACAAGGGTACCCGGGTACCCATGATTTGCTATCTTTATAACTTTAGTTATGTTGAACCGATTTGGATGAAACCAGTGGCATTTGATTCGTACATTTATCTAGTTTTGATTAGATAAAACGTTTGGCCATCAAATGACAAGTAGTTCCCGGGAATCGGTAATTCCGGAGCAACATCCGGTAAAATGTGGGAAGCCGCATGTTTTGAAAGAATATCAGCTTTCAGTAAACCTATTAGCTTTGAACTTGACACTGTGGACCCTTTTTTCATCTAATTATATAAATTGGTGACTTTAGATCGCATTGGCCACTCCAGAATTTGGTTCCTGTAGGGATACAGATGGCGAGTTGGGTGCCTAATCCAATATTAGAATTGGTTTAGCGGATCTTTTAGATGTTTTGAACTGAAATGGTCAGTTTAGTACTGATTGATAATTTCGGAACTGGTTCCAAATGTATAACGGATGGTTCTACGTTTTGAACGGTTCTGATAATGCTAAGCATTATCTTGAATCCTGCGGTATCATCTGTGACCCCGTAGAAACCATTTTCGAAATAACCAATCAAAATACATCGAAATGTAAAAAATATCACCTACCGAACTAATTCCAAGAACTTTGATACCCATATTGCTAGGTTTTACCTCCTGGACTTGTAGATTTTTGGATGCCATTTTGTTTCAAAGTAACGGATCGATGTCAAACCAATGTGTATTCTTCAATAAACTTATTATGAACAAAATGACATAATTATTCAATACATTAATGCTTTAAATATTTAGAAAAACAGATCAGCATAAACCGAAATCGCAGAAAGGATGCAAGCGACGTGTTAGGGGTACCGCAAATGGTCTCTATTGGAATTTTCTCTCGTTTCTTCATAAGGGAAAATAATTTTTGTATGCAGCCAAATTATTCAGTATTTAATGATCATTCCGAAGGTGTGCAAAAGTTCGCAATTTCGTTACTGCACGGCGCTAGTGTATGGCTCAGCTTTTTGAATGTGTTGTATCTACGGAAGCTGTTTATTCGCAAGGTCTTGCTTTCAGAAAATGTTTTAGTGGACCAAAAACGCTCGGCAGATGAACGGAAATTTTAAATTTTCACTTTTAAATAACTACTATGTATTATTACTGTGCCAAAAACTTTCTAAACATTCTTGCCCAAGCGAATCAAAACACTCCATTAGCCCTACTTTCTAAGCTGCCAACAGCAGAAATGATATCATACTATGTTTCATGTGAAAAACATCTAAGAAAACATGATAACTACTAGAAAAAAATCTATTCAATAGAATATTACATCATTTAGGAATGATAAAATGATCCTGGACTGGCCACCCATGACCCCACAGGAACCTACTCCGGAATGGCCAACCTGATTCATCTCATTATATGAAATAGTACATTGTATGAATTTTTAGAGTTTTTATATCCGCATGACTGATTTTCCTGCAATACAATCATTTCTTTTCCTCACAGCGGACACTCTGTCGGAATTCCGGATTTTCGGGCCCCGTATGTCTTTTAGTGGCCAAATGGCCAAATGATTCAAAACTAGATAAATAAACGAATCAAATGACACCTATTTCGTCGAAATCGGTTTAAAATTGTTGATGATTGTTATAACAATTCAATTTTGGGTACCCGGGTACCCTTGTCGCCCTGCTAAAGGTGTTTTTTTTGTCGCACACATAACGGTTAAAAATGTCAGCATTTTTATGACACACAGTGCAAAACTAACTATTCCCTAATATTTTAGTGTGTTGTCTATCATACGCGATCAATCAAAGTGAGTTGAGATCTATTTAAATGCTTTTTATCATTAAAGAAGTCCTACCAGCCAAATTTCCGACGTTTTTTCGTGCGACGAAGAATCGTTTTAATTTCCGACATTCATAAATGAAAATAACTCACGCAAGACATTTGTCGTTATTCTACAGCCAGGAAAACTTGCCTTACCTGTAGATTTTTTGCAGAATAACATTTGTCATGCTGTCCTATACAAACACATGCGCGTTAGCTTCGTAAATATTGTTATGATTTTTAGTTCGGACGATGAAAAATTTTCATGGACGGATTTTAAAACGGTACGACGAATTTAAGAAATAAAGTCAGTTGCGTAATTTCAATAATATGCTTTAATAATCGCTTTTCAGTGATTTCGAAGTTCACGGATTGGAAGGTAAGTGTGTTTTAGTCAAATCAGCACAAGAACTTTTGGAGTATTCATTAAATCCATCTAACAAATGATGAAAATTAGAATGGCTTTACTTAGTACGACGGGAATTAGAAATAAACCCTAAATAATCTTTGTTTTCGTTAAATAAATTTTAAAAAAGGTAAATAGAAAATTTTAATTTATAAGAAAACAAAAACTCAAAATAATTTCATGAAAAATAGAAGGAGTATTCTGATGTTAAACTTATAAACATTTTCATTTCAATCTTGCATACAAAAAAAAGTTTTAAATACTTATATCTAGCTGGTCCATTATATAAAAAGTATTATCAAGAGAAAAGTGCGGGTTTCTGTTGTTCAAATAAATTTCTAAAACCGGAAACACTCAGTTTCGAATCTTCCGTGAACATGTGCTTCATGACGCGCTTCTCAAATGCTTCCTTGGACAAACCTGTAAGCGTTTCGATAAATTTATCCATTGTTGAACTAAACCGTTCTCTATTCTGCATTGTTAATTCCGGAATGTTGCTCATCGTTGTCTGAGCTACAGTGTAATTCACTCGCGGAAATAACCTATTCCACTGCCGGTTCAAAAACGGCGTATTTAATCCAAACGGTATTATGCGAAGGCCTTTCACACCGTCAAGAAAAAAGTCGCCGCTCAGCATCGTATTATTATGCTTGCTCATAGTTGATTTCTGCAGAACAAAAGTTAATGTCGTTACTCGATGTATACATAACATTCAAAAACGGTTAATTAGTATTTACTGACCTTCTCGAACCGTCTGAGTTTGTTATGTATGTAGCAGGTCCAATATTGCTCACTTCCAACGAATTTCATGCATTCAGGTGTACGCTGGTCGTGTAAAGTAAGGTTGAGTTGTTTAAATATATCACAACTAGTTATTTCATTAGCAATCTTTAAAGTTGATGATAAAATTTTAACGCTTTCTTCATGATCGGGTTTGTAGTCTAGATCGTCCGGAGAGTAGATCGATGGCACAAAACCAATCCACAAAAGATTATTTGATTTCACTTTTCCGACAAGCATACACAGTCTAGCATTTGGCTGCTGTATTTCTCTGTTTTGAGCTTTTCCAACATTGAGGAATAGTTCAGTTGGAAGAAGAGTTGGATTTTGTCGCAATATTTCGTTATTTTTTGTGTACAAAACTGGAGCTAATATCGGACTTCCCACACTGACATCCAATGGCATTCCAACCAGCAGATCAAATAGCATTGTTTCCGAAATGATTGATGCGGTCGATAGAGGCTTGTAATCGTTCCAGCATCGTCCCGCGATCAGCATCTCTTCGTCTACATAAATGTACTGATTCAAATTGTTTAATGCAACTTCAACACCCAGCAATGATGCAGAAGCTGCTTATAGGAATGCAATTAGCCATAGAAATGGTGAAATTAATATTGTTTTTGACTCACCTGGATTGTACAAAAATCGAATGATATGCGCTCCGGTCAGTAACTTCAAATTAGGATCTAACGCAAGCAGAGTTTGGCGTTCGCTGCTATGGCTTAAGTTTTTGTATGCAACACCAACTTGCTGTCCAGCCGAGAATGGATTGACGAACTGGTATTTCATTCGGTGAGCACATTCAGCAAACTTGTTCGAAATAGATTGAACAAACGGGTCTTGTTCCATTTTTTGCTCTAAAATCCGCTCACACTGATCCGATTTTAGCACGAGAACCGTTTTGGACAAATCGCGCTTTGCTAGGTGGAAGCCCAAGCTCTGCGCCACGTGATCACTTCCAATAATTACATAGTCATATCTATCATCCAGGAGGCCTCGAACGGAGTTTTTTGAAAAATCTCCTACATCACTAATTATTACCACGTAAATTAATAAAATCCATCCGCTATTCATTTTAGAAACGGCTGTTCTGTTTCATACGAGTTAAATGCAACTGAAGAATGTGTTATGGCATAGAACGTGCACCGAGCAACTGTGGTGTTGTTCTTTCCAGAGTGTGAAAAGTTTTGTTTTGGAATGTTCTGTGTACAAAAGCAAGCAGTCTCGTCTAAAAGTTTCAGAATTGAATCCAACTTCACTATGAACAGGAACTTTGTTCCATTTTGGGGACTGAATAATACAGAAAAAATATTAAAGCAAATTTTGTTACCTTGACATAGCAGAAGAAAACATTGAGTCGATTTTTACACATTTTCTGTGTCAGAAAATTTTTATCATTGTTTTCATTCAAAATTGAATTAGAATTATAAATTTAAAAAAAATAACAATTAAATGTAAAATTTCGCTAAACCTATTTCAAACTACTTTGTTCCTGATTTCCAGTCATTTTCCAATTTTTGATTTGTTGTGAGACTGGCTGATTTATTTGGGTTGTTAACAATTGTGATTGTGTGACAGTTTAACAGACAGTAAGTCGGTAGAGTAATAGAAATCTAAGTCTAAGTACTAAGTCCATACTTTAAGGTACAAACACGCGTCATTGATTTTCAGGATTTCAGAAGTAGTTTTGATGCTGCAAATAAAAGACGGAATAGACGGAAAGAATGGAGTGAAAATAGTTTCATAAACATAGCTTTTGTTTTGAGCATAAAAACTGCTTTTGAAATTCCAAACATAAATGACGCATGTCTGAATCTTAAAACACAGTTAAAGTATAGCAAAGTTGTAAACATAAAAAATAAATTAACAGCAGTCATACTACATGTAGTACACTTATATTAGTGACAGAAACTCTATGCCTTATTGCTAGGCAATGATTGCCCTCATTCTTGCACGCGTAATGTCCAAATTTAATTTCATGATGTATTTATTTTTATATTTTTTGTTGTAATTCAAGGTAGTGAAAAAAAACTTGGAGTTGAAGAAACCACTCGAAGGTCTCATACAAGTAAGTTGTGGTCTCTAGTTCTGATCATATCTAATTAGCGCATAATTTATCGCGGTAAGTTCGAAACAACGATATCTATGCACACGATTTTTTTGTACATGTTCATAGCCCGTGTCCAAACGGCAATTATACCGGGACGCTAATGGAGGCACACGCGACTAACCTGATCAAAACAATAACGAAACGAAGCGCGTCCATAAACCGGTCAGCTGGTCACTACTGCCCACAACCCATCAGTCACAATGATCTACAAAGGCAGTACAACTAGGTATACTTTGTTGATGGCCGATAATGACTTCTGTGAGTCAGAAAAGGAGAACCGACTTAGAGACACAAGCCACGGTTGCGTACATTTCGCACAAAACATCTGATTTTGCGGTATGCTGTATGGTTCTGCGAACATGAACGGCACGTAATTGAACAATTTCTTCTTCGACGCGCCTAGGGACTTGTAATGAAACCGCAGCACAACATCAATCATGCACAATTTATTGAAACACGCCCGGCTGGGTGGTCAAACCAGGCGGTGGGAGAGACCCGGCTCGTTGATTGTACATTAGTTTAGGTTGTTTTGTATGTTGATTATGTTTTTGAAGACATCCAAATGCAGCACCGACGCGTCGCGACGGTGCTGGTAGCAGCTGGTGCAATGTTTTTTTGTATGAATTCAAATATAAACGCTGCAACTGAAACGTAGTGTTTTTGAATTTATTTTTAACAAACATTTTCTTTTTTTCTAATAGAAAAATGCATCGTTCTTTTTTCAAAACTTATTAATGAATCAATCAACCATCCAACCAACAGCAAAGAGACATTGCAAGTGCAAAGACAAAAATCATTAATTACTTATTCCGCGCTTCGCTGCCATAACAATAGATACAGGCAGTTTTCAACATCTATTGAATTGAAAATGAATTTTAGTCGCGTATTATGCAGTGAAGATTCGATTTTACTATGAACAAAATTTTTTGCTGTGATGAATTTAAACTGTGACGATGTGACAATTTTTCAAAAATAAAAAAAACTTTCATTTGCTTCCTAATACATGAATGGTACAATATTTTTAAGCTGTGATAAATTTGAAACGTAGCTGTAGTTTATTCGTTTGTTTTAATTCATAAAATTGATAATGATGCAAAAACCTAAAAACAAAAATCATACAAGCAAGAGGCCACATGGAATAAGAAGAACGGTACACATACTTAATAAGCGTTCTTTCACTACTAAATACTAAATTTTCCGTTCTTTTCCCTTCACGCCTTGTCTTGCCCTGTAGACACTATCACCACCTTTGTTTCATTACCTTCTTCTACCGTCCGTGGATTGTAAAACACTGTCGTTATAAAAAATTAACTTTCTTAAATTTCCATCAATCTCAAATATCAGTATAGACTCGGACAGATCATTACATTTTCTATTTGAATGGATAGATTAGACTTTAATAAGCTTGTATGAGTATATAATTATATATAAAAATGAACTATCAGCGATTTGCAGGGATTTAAATAAAAATACCTCCACCATACCGACCAAAAGGGTTAGTTATAAATGAATAAAAAATTATCAGAGTAAAAACATGAATGTAAGAATACGAAATTTTAAAAAGAACACGTGCAAACTGATAATAGGTTAACGTTTTGGTCTAAGCATATCCAACGAAGCATGCCACTTCTAAATTCATAACAGAAGGCCAATTAAGTGTTACATGTTCACATCAATGCATGAATACATGAATGCTGACCTCATCTGGTTACTTATGCTCGAATGGCCAACGGTGACTGGTGTGTTCGACATTCGTAAGCCCGTGAAGGCGTCAAACATACGCAGCTTACGCCGAATCCGATAACAATCGGTGCCTGCAGTGACGCCAAAAATGTACTTTTTGAATAAAGCATTTCGTTTCTCCCCCCTTCACACTGCAGTTATGATGGAAATAATATTTAATTTATCAAATTCAATATTAATTTAATTGACTATGTCTTCACATAGTGCTTATTTTTTAATGACATACCTTACTTTGTCCTGTGCTCTGGGGGTTTGACTTTCGAATTTTGTGTATATTTCAGAAAAAATAGCCACCGGTAGTGGGCATGGTCACTTCGAGCCCAATTCGAATCGTTTTGGAAATTTCAATTTAACGTCGGTCCGCCACTTCTATCGTCGGATTTGCGAAAATTAGTGTGCTGCATTTCGCACAGCCAACGAAAAAAAAATAGGACTCACATCATTTGAAAGCTAAAATACATTCTTAGCTTTGTTCGTCGTTGGTTAAGTTCGCCAGCCAGCGATGGTCGTCTTCGTTTGCTGCTTCCCCCGTTTGGGACGATACGACGGCACCGACCTGCGAACAAGCTTCAGCCCGCGGTCCAGTCAAACATTGTCTGTCCACCCAAGCCGACAGACGCATGGTCTGGAGGCGCGAACGTTAAAGGTATTATGAAGAGTGTTTGAAGACAGTGGCACAAATCGTACTATTGCGTGAAATGTGACTGTGTATCGCAAATTGAAAACACATTTTTGTGAGTTAAGGCTATGAATTTTGCAGAAAAATCTGTGAGAGTGAAAACCGAAAAGTGTTCCTGATTGAAATATCTTTACAAGCTTTGTTGTTACTTCCGATCGAGGCAAACGAAAAGTGAACAGAAAAGTGTTACGCTGATTATCGCTGCCCTAAAAACAGTGAAAACCGTTAAAGCAACTGTGTTCCAAGATAAGTGTTTATTCTCTCTACTTGGTCCAGATTTTTAAGAGCCTACAAGAGAACAAGTTTGAGATACATATTAACTATGCGGCGCGAAACGAAGCCTTTGGGTAAAGTTGTGACGGGACTGTTGCTGCTTCTGTGTGGAATTCGAACATTCGCAAATGGTTTTCTGAATTTCAGCTCGGTTTTAGGTAATAATTTTGGAATCGCGGACTTGTTTGAAATTAATTATGGACATCCTTCATTAAGACCCGCTTACGATTACGTAATTGTTGGAGCAGGACCAGCTGGTTGCGTTCTGGCTAACCGACTTTCGGAAGACCCTTCCAGAACGGTGTTGCTTCTTGAGATTGGAAAAGGTGAGATTCCTGTTATTACGGATCCACCCCTGCTTGGACCTACATTGGCATCTACTGATTACAATTTCGGATATCAGACCGAGGTTCAAAAGTATGGTTGTCAGGGTATGCGCGGTAGACGGTGTAGTTGGGCGCATGGGCGAGGAATTGGCGGATCTTCAATAATCAACAATGTGATTTTCACCAGAGGAAATAAACGGGACTACAATAGCTGGGCACAAGCTGGAAATTCTGGCTGGAGCTGGGAGGAGGTATTGCCTTACTATCGAAAAATCGAGCGAGCGAACATACGAGATTTTGAGGACAATGGTTTCCATGGCAAAGACGGGCTGCTGTCAGTGGAGGATTGTCCATTCAGGTGAGTAGGATAGGCTTATGCTTTCAATCGATTGTGTAATGTGGCACGTAGCAGGTAGGTTTTCTATCATTTTGGTAGCTTGAAAGCTTAGTCGATGATAATGAAACTGGATCACCATTGTATAAAAGACACTTTGTTTGAAAACCAGTTTCTACCGACGGCTTAAGCTCGCTAGTTTACATTCCGCAGTTCTACTCTGTTATTAGACCGGTCCTGTAATTTTAGGAAGTTACGTAATTCTCAAAATATGGAGAAGTATATATTTTTTGTTAATGTGGTCACATTCATCATTGAACAAATTTTAGATTAGCTTCAAACACTACTATTCTTAATAATTCATTGGAATATATGAATAAGCTTCAATTATTCAATCATTTTGGAAACATTTTACGTGTGGTTAACAAATCGTGTTTTCTTAGATCCTGATTGTATTTTCTGGTTGTATTTTAAATTTAACCACTCTTTTTACAGTCTAGCATAGACTAATCATGCATTTACCATGCAACTAATTAATGCACCACCGCTTCAGCGCAGAATGCTTGGCAGTGGTGTTAATTATATATACATTTTACACTATTTTGCGTTTATCGAGAGCGTTAAATGGCGAGAAAAAATGCCAATTTACACAAATTGTTGCTTGTTTATGCATGATAATGGAAATATAGCAAACAAGATGAGTAAAGTAAGATATCTTACTAGTCTATTTTGGACGAAATCAAAGGATAGAACAAACTGTCAAATTCCAAAAAAGTGGTATACAGCTCTTACGATATCGAACAAATAATCATTTCTCAACTATCCATTCTCAACGGATTCGAAGCATTCTAGTAGAACAATGCATTGCTAAGGACAAAAAAAATCATTTCACACAACACATATTTCGTCATGCGGATGGATTCAATTAACATGCAGATTGATTTGAAATTATAGGGTGGCAGCAAGCTCATTTGAAATGCTTGAACTAGCTTAAACCTAAATGAAAGCAGTTCAGAATAATTACGTTATTGGCCTTCAACAGTGCATGCAATGTTTCGAAAAACTATTGCTTGTGGTCGACATATTACTTTTCCGCCAATACTCGTCAAGATAGAGGACGTAGGAGTTACTGCAAGCTTTCCTGACTCTGTCTCGGTGTACATAAATACATCTTTAATATTTATCGGAATATAGAATATCTTTCTCTTTTTTACGCTTTGTTCGTGTTCTCGTTGAGCATTGGACGCTCTAACCCAGTTTTAATATTGT